>NC_060123.1:743860095-745110095 GCF_021461395.2 Schistocerca americana
TCGGTGCCTTCAGCTTTCCCTGTGAGACCAGTATTAGTTTCCGATACACCTCAGCAGGTTCAATGTATTCCTAGGACCTTCACATTGACGATGAAACACAGAAATCGCATCGGAATTAAATACAAAAAGCACAAAGTCGCCTTAAGTACAAGAATAGAGACTCTTCTTACTGTCGGTGCTTTGAGCATTCCCTGTGACACCAAAATTAGTTTCCGATACACCACTCCAGGTTCAATGTATTCCTTGGCCCTTCACATTGACAATGATACACAGAAATCTCATCGAAATGAAATACAAAAGGCAAACTGCCGCGTAAGTACAAGAATAGAGACTCTTCTTACAGTCGGTGATTTGAGCATTCCCTGTGAGACCAGTATTAGTTTCCGATACAACACTGCAGGTTCAATGTATTCCTTGCACCTTCACATTGACGATGAAACACAGAAATCGCATCGGAATTAAATACAAAAGGCGCAATGCCGCCTAAAGTACAAGAATAGAGACCATTCTTACAGTCGGTGCTTTCAGCATTCCCTGTGAGACCAGTATTAGTTTCCGATACACCTCAGCAGGTTCAATGTATTCCTAGGACCTTCACATTGATGATGAAACACAGAAATCGCATCGGAATTAAATACAAAGGGCACAATGTCGCCTTAAGTACAAGAATAGAGACTCTTCTTACAGTCGGTGCTTTGAGCATTCCCTATGAGACCAGTATTAGTTTCCGATACACCACTCCAGGTTCAATGTATTCCTTGGACATTCACATTGACGATGAAACACAGAAATCACATCGGAATGAACTACAAACGGCAAACTGCCGCGTAATTACAAGAATAGGGACTCTTCTTACAGTCGGTGCTTTCAGCTTTCCCTGTGAGACCAGTATTAGTTTCCGATACACCTCAGCAGGTTCAATGTATTCCTAGGACCTTCACATTGACGATAAAACACAGAAATCGCATCGGAATTAAATACAAAAAGCACAATGTCGCCTTAAGTACAAGAGTAGAGACTCTTCTTACTGTCGGTGCTTTGAGCATTCCCTGTGAGACGAGAATTAGTTTCCGATACACCACTTCAGGTTCAATGCATTCCTTGGCCCTTCACATTGACGATGATACACAGAAATCGCATCGAAATGAAATACAAAAGGCAAACTGCCGCGTAAGTACAAGAATAGAGACTCTTCTTACAGTCGGTGCTTTCAGCATTCCCTGTGAGACCAGTATTAGTTTCCGATACAACTCATCAGGTTCAATGTATTCCTAGGACCTTCACATTGACGATGAAACACAGAAATCGCATCGGAATTTAATACAAAAGGCACAATGTCGCCTTAAGTACTTGAATAGAGACTGTTCTTACAGTCGGTGCTTTGAGCATTCCCTGTGAGACCAGTATTAGTTTCCGATACACCACTGTAGGTTCAATGTATTCCTTGGACCTTCACATTGACGATGAAACACAGAAATCGCATCGGAATTAAATAGAAAAAGCGCAATGCCGCATGAAGTACAAGAATAGAGACTCTTCTTACAGTCGGTGCTTTGAGCATTCCCTGTGAGACCAGAATTAGTTGCCGATACACCACTCCAGGTTCAATGTGTTCCTTGGACATTCACATTGACGATGAAACACAGATATCGCATCGGAATGAAATACAAAAGGCAAACTGCCGTGTAAGTACAAGAATAGAGACTCTTCTTACAGTCGGTACTTTCAGCATTACCTGTGAGACCAGTATTAGCTTCCGATACACCTCTGCAGGTTCAATGTATTCCTAGGACCTTCACATTGACGATGAAACACAGAAATCGCATCGGAATTTAATACAAATGGCACAATGTCGCCTTAAGTACAAGAACAGAGACTCTTCTTACAGTCGGTGCTTTCAGCATTCCCTGTGAGACCAGTATTAGTTTCCGATACACCACTACAGGTTCAATGTATTCCTTGGACCTTCACAGTGACGATGAAACACAGAAATCGCATCGGAATTAAATACAAAAGCACAATGCCGTCTTAAGTACAAGAATAGAGACTCTTCTTACAGTCGGTGCTTTCAGCATTCCCTGTGAGACCAGTATTAGTTTCCGATACACCTCAGCAGATTCAATGTATTCCTAGGACCTTCACATTGACGATGAAACACAGAAATCGCATCGGAAATAAATACAAAAGGCACAATGCCGCCTTAAGTACAAGAGTAGAGACTCTTCTTACAGTAGGTGCTTTGAGCATATCCTGTGAGACCAGTTTTAGTTTCCGATACACAACTGCAGGCACAATGTATTCCTTGGACCTTCACATTGACGATGAAACACAGAAATCGCATCGGAATTAAATTCAAAAGGCACAATGGCGCCTTAAGTACAAGAATAGAGACCCTTCTTATAGTCGGTGCCTTGAGCATTCCCTGTGAGACCAGTATTAGTTTCCGATACACCACTGCAGGTTAAATGTATCCCTTGGACCTTCACATTGACGATGAAACACAGATATCGCATTGGAATTAAATTCAAAAGGCACAATGCCGCCTTAAGTACAAGAATAGAGACCATTCTTACAGTCGATGCTTTGTGCATTCCCTGTGAGACCAGTATTAGTTTCCGATACACCACTGCAGTTTCAATGTATTCCTTGGACCTTCACATTGACGATGAAACACAGAAATCGCATCGGAATTAAATACAAAAAGCACAATGTCGCCTTAAGTACAAGTATAGAGACTCTTCAAACTGTCGGTGCTTTGAGCATTCCCTGTGAGACCAGAATTAGTTTCCGATACACCACTCCAGGTTCAATGTATTCCTTGGCCCTTCACATTGACGATGATACACAGAAATCGCATCGAAATGAAATACAAAAGGCAAACTGCCGCGTAAGTACAAGAATAGAGACTCTTCTTTCAGTTGGTGCTTTCAGCATTCCCTGTGAGACCAGTATTAGTTTCCGATACAACTCAGCAGGTTCAATGTATTCCTAGGACCTTCCCATTGACGATTAAACACAGAAATCGCATCGGAATTAAATACAAAAGGCACAATGTCGCCTTAAGTACAAGAATAGAGACTCTTCTTACAGTCAGGGCTTTGAGCATTCCCTGTGAGACCAGTATTAGTTTCCGATACACCACTGCAGGTTCAATGTATTCCTTGGACCTTCACATTGAGGATGAAACACAGAAATCGCATCGGAATTAAATACAAAAAGCACAATGTCGCCTTAAGTACAAGAATAGAGACTCTTCTTACTGTCGGTGCTTTGAGCATTCCCTGTGAGACGAGAATTAGTTTCCGATACACCACTTCAGGTTCAATGTATTCCTTGGCCCTTCACATTGACGATGATACACAGAAATCGCATCGAAATGAAATACAAAAGGCAAACTGCCGCGTAAGTACAAGAATAGAGACTCTTCTTACAGTCGGTGCTTTCAGCATTCCCTGTGAGACCAGTATTAGTTTCCGATACAACTCATCAGGTTCAATGTATTCCTAGGACCTTCACATTGACGATGAAACACAGAAATCGCATCGGAATTAAATACAAAAGGCACAATGTCGCCTTAAGTACTTGAATAGAGACTGTTCTTACAGTCGGTGCTTTGAGCGTTCCCTGTGAGACCAGTATTAGTTTCCGATACACCACTGTAGGTTCAATGTATTCCTAGGACCTTCTCATTGACGATGAAACACAGAAATCGCATCGGAATTAAATAGAAAATGCACAATGCCGCATGAAGTACAAGAATAGAGACTCTTCTTACAGTCGGTGCTTTGAGCATTCCCTGTGAGACCAGAATTAGTTGCCGATACACCACTCCAGGTTCAATGTATTCCTTGGACATTCACATTGACGATGAAACACAGATATCGCATCGGAATGAAATACAAAAGGCAAACTGCCGTGTAAGTACAAGAATAGAGACTCTTCTTACAGTCGGTGCTTTCAGCATTACCTGTGAGACCAGTATTAGCTTCCGATACGCCTCTGCAGGTTCAATGTATTCCTAGGACCTTCACATTGACGATGAAACACAGAAATCGCATCGGAATTTAATACAAATGGCACAATGTCGCCTTAAGTACAAGAACAGAGACTCTTCTTACAGTCGGTGCTTTCAGCATTCCCTGTGAGACCAGTATTAGTTTCCGATACACCACTACAGGTTCAATGTATTCCTTGGACCTTCACAGTGACGATGAAACACAGAAATCGCATCGGAATTAAATACAAAAGCACAATGCCGTCTTAAGTACAAGAATAGAGACTCTTCTTACAGTCGGTGCTTTCAGCATTCCCTGTGAGACCAGTATTAGTTTCCGATACACCTCAGCAGATTCAATGTATTCCTAGGACCTTCACATTGACGATGAAACACAGAAATCGCATCGGAAATAAATACAAAAGGCACAATGCCGCCTTAAGTACAAGAGTAGAGACTCTTCTTACAGTAGGTGCTTTGAGCATATCCTGTGAGACCAGTATTAGTTTCCGATACACAACTGCAGGCACAATGTATTCCTTGGACCTTCACATTGACGATGAAACACAGAAATCGCATCGGAATTAAATTCAAAAGGCACAATGGCGCCTTAAGTACAAGAATAGAGACCCTTCTTATAGTCGGTGCCTTGAGCATTCCCTGTGAGACCAGTATTAGTTTCCGATACACCACTGCAGGTTAAATGTATCCCTTGGACCTTCACATTGACGATGAAACACAGATATCGCATTGGAATTAAATTCAAAAGTCACAATGCCGCCTTAAGTACAAGAATAGAGACCATTCTTACAGTCGATGCTTTGTGCATTCCCTGTGAGACCAGTATTAGTTTCCGATACACCACTGCAGTTTCAATGTATTCCTTGGACCTTCACATTGACGATGAAACACAGAAATCGCATCGGAATTAAATACAAAAAGCACAATGTCGCCTTAAGTACAAGAATAGAGACTCTTCAAACTGTCGGTGCTTTGAGCATTCCCTGTGAGACCAGAATTAGTTTCCGATACACCACTCCAGGTTCAATGTATTCCTTGGCCCTTCACATTGACGATGAGATACAGAAATCGCATCGAAATGAAATACAAAAGGCAAAATGCCGCGTAAATACAAGAATAGAGACTCTTCTTACAGTTGGTGCTTTCAGCATTCCCTGTGAGACCAGTATTAGTTTCCGATACAACTCAGCAGGTTCAATGTATTCCTAGGACCTTCCCATTGACGATTAAACACAGAAATCGCATCGGAATTAAATACAAAAGGCACAATGTCGCCTTAAGTACAAGAATAGAGACTCTTCTTACAGTCGGTGCTTTGAGCATTCCCTGTGAGACCAGTATTAGTTTCCGATACACCACTGCAGGTTCAATGTATTCCTTGGACCTTCACATTGAGGATGAAACACAGAAATCGCATCGGAATTAAATACAAAAAGCACAATGTCGCCTTAAGTACAAAAATAGAGACTCTTCTTACTGTCGGTGCTTTGAGCATTCACTGTGAGACCAGAATTAGTTTCCGATACACCACTCCAGGTTCAATGTATTCCTTGGCCCTTCACATTGACGATGATACACAGAAATCGCATCGAAATGAAATACAAAAGGCAAACTGCCGCGTAAGTACGAGAATAGAGACTCTTCTTACAGTTGGTGCTTTCAGCATTCCCTGTGAGACCAGTATTAGTTTCCGATACAACTCAGCAGGTTCATTGTATTCCTAGGACCTTCACATTGACGATGAAACACAGAAATCGCATCGGAATTAAATACAAAAGGCACAATGTCGCCTTAAGTACAAGAATAGAGACTCTTCTTACAGTCGGTGCTTTGAGCATTCCCTGTGAGACCAGTATTAGTTTCCGATACACCACTGCAGGTTCAATGTATCCCTTGGACCTTCACATTGACGATGAAACACAGATATCGCATTGGAATTAAATTCAAAAGGCACAATGCCGCCTTAAGTACAAGAATAGAGACTATTCTTACAGTCGATGCTTTGTGCATTCCCTGTGAGACCAGTATTAGTTTCCAATACACCACTGCAGGTTCAATGTATACCTTAGACCTTCACATTGACGATGAAACACAGAAATCGCATCGGAATTAAATACAAAAAGCACAATGTCGCCTTAAGTACAAGAGTAGAGACTCTTCAAACTGTCGGTGCTTTGAGCATTCCCTGTGAGACCAGAATTAGTTTCCGATACACCACTCCACGTTCAATGTATTCCTTGGCCCTTCACATTGACGATGATACACAGAAATCGCATCGAAATGAAATACAAAAGGCAAACTGCCGCGTAAGTACAAGAATAGAGACTCTTCTTACAGTTGGTGCTTTCAGCATTCCCTGTGAGACCAGTATTAGTTTCCGATACAACTCAGCAGGTTCAATGTATTCCTAGGACCTTCCCATTGACGATGAAACACAGAAATCGCATCGGAATTAAATACAAAAGGCACAATGTCGCCTTAAGTACAAGAATAGAGACCATTCTTACAGTCGATGCTTTGTGCATTCCCTGTGAGACCAGTATTAGTTTCCGATACACCTCAGCAGGTTCAATGTATTCCTAGGACCTTCACATTGATGATGAAACACAGAAATCGCATCGGAATTAAATACAAAGGGCACAATGTCGCCTTAAGTACAAGAATAGAGACTCTTCTTACAGTCGGTGCTTTGAGCATTCCCTATGAGACAAGTATTAGTTTCCGATACACCACTCCAGGTTCAATGTATTCCTTGGACATTCACATTGACGATGAAACACAGAAATCACATCGGAATGAACTACAAAAGGCAAACTGCCGCGTAATTACAAGAATAGAGACTCTTCTTACAGTCGGTGCTTTCAGCTTTCCCTGTGAGACCAGTATTAGTTTCCGATACACCTCAGCAGGTTCAATGTATTCCTAGGACCTTCACATTGACGATAAAACACAGAAATCGCATCGGAATTAAATACAAAAAGCACAATGTCGCCTTAAGTACAAGAATAGAGACTCTTCTTACTGTCGGTGCTTTGAGCATTCCCTGTGAGACGAGAATTAGTTTCCGATACACCACTTCAGGTTCAATGTATTCCTTGGCCCTTCACACTGACGATGATACACAGAAATCGCATCGAAATGAAATACAAAAGGCAAACTGCCGCGTAAGTACAAGAATAAAGACTCTTCTTACAGTCGGTGCTTTCAGCATTCCCTGTGAGACCAGTATTAGTTTCCGATAAAACTCATCAGGTTCAATGTCTTCCTAGGACCTTCACATTGACGATGAAACACAGAAATCGCATCGGAATTAAATACAAAAGGCACAATGTCGCCTTAAGTACAAGAATAGAGACTGTTCTTACAGTCGGTGCTTTGAGCATTCCCTGTGAGACCAGTATTAGTTTTCGATACACCACTGTAGGTTCAATGTATTCCTTGGACCTTCACATTGACGATGAAACACAGAAATCGCATCGGAATTAAATACAAAATGCGCAATGCCGCATTAAGTACAAGAATAGTGACTCTTCTTACAGTCGGTGCTTTGAGCATTCCCTGTGAGACCAGAATTAGTTTCCGATACACCACTCCAGGTTCAATGTATTCCTTGGACATTCACATTGACGATGAAACACAGATATCGCATCGGAATGAAATACAAAAGGCAAACTGCCGCGTAAGTACAAGAATAGAGACTCTTCTTACAGTCGGTGCTTTCAGCATTACCTGTGAGACCAGTATTAGCATCCGATACACCTCTGCAGGTTCAATGTATTCCTAGGACCTTCACATTGACGATGAAACACAGAAATCGCATCGGAATTTAATACAAATGGCACAATGTCGCCTTAAGTACAAGAACAGAGACTCTTCTTACAGTCGGTGCTTTGAGCATTCCCTGTGAGACCAGTGTTTGTTTCCGATACACCACTGCAGGTTCAATGTATTCCTTGGACCTTCACAGTGACGATGAAACACAGAAATCGCATCGAAATTAAATACAAAAGCACAATGCCGTCTTAAGTACAAGAATAGAGACTCTTCTTACAGTCGGTGCTTTCAGTATTCCCTGTGAGACCAGTATTAGTTTCCGATACACCTCAGCAGATTCAATGTATTCCTAGGACCTTCACATTGACGATGAAACACAGAAATCGCATCGGAAATAAATACAAAAGGCACAATGCCGCCTTAAGTACAAGAATAGAGACTCTTCTTACCGTAGGTGCTTTGAGCATATCCTGTGAGACCAGTATTAGTTTCCGATACACCACTGCAGGCACAATATATTCCTTGGACCTTCACACTGATGATGAAACACAGAAATCGCATCGGAATTAAATTCAAAAGGAACAATGGCGCCTTAAGTACAAGAATAGAGACCCTTCTTATAGTCGGTGCTATGAGCATTCCCTGTGAGACCAGTATTAGTTTCCGATACACCACTGCAGGTTAAATGTATCCCTTGGACCTTCACATTGACGATGAAACACAGATATCGCATTGGAATTAAATTCGAAAGGCACAATGCCGCCTTAAGTACAAGAATAGAGACCATTCTTACAGTCGATGCTTTGTGCATTCCCTGTGAGACCAGTATTAGTTTCCGATACACCACTGCAGGTTCAATGTATTCCTTGGACCTTCACATTGACGATGAAACACAGAAATCGCATCGGAATTAAATACAAAAAGCACAATGTCGCCTTAAGTACAAGAATAGAGACTCTTCAAACTGTCGGTGCTTTGAGCATTCCTTGTGAGACCAGAATTAGTTTCCGATACACCACTCCAGGTTCAATGTATTCCTTGGCCCTTCACATTGACGACGATACACAGAAATCGCATCGAAATGAAATACAAAAGGCAATCTGCCGCGTAAGTACAAGAATAGAGACTCTTCTTACAGTTTTTGCTTTCAGCATTCCCTGTGAGACCAGTATTAGTTTCCGATACAACTCAGCAGGTTCAATGTATTCCTAGGACCTTCCCATTGACGATGAAACACAGAAATCGCATCGGAATTAAATACAAAAGGCAAAATGTCGCCTTAAGTACAAGAATAGAGACTCTTCTTACAGTCGGTGCTTTGAGCATTCCCTGTGAGACCACTATTAGTTTCCGATACACCACTGCAGGTTCAATGTATTCCTTGGACCTTCACATTGAGGATGAAACACAGAAATCGCATCGGAATTAAATACAAAAAGCACAATGTCGCCTTAAGTACAAGAATAGAGACTCTTCAAACTGTCGGAGCTTTGAGCATTCCCTGTGAGACCAGAATTAGTTTCCGATACACCACTTCAGGTTCAATGTATTCCTTGGCCCTTCACATTGACGATGATACACAGAAATCGCATCGAAATGAAATACAAAAGGCAAACTGCCGCGTAAGTACAAGAATAGAGACTCTTCTTACAGTCGGTGCTTTCAGCATTCCCTGTGAGACCAGTATTAGTTTCCGATACAACTCATCAGGTTCAATGTATTCCTAGGACCTTCACATTGACGATGAAACACAGAAATCGCATCGGAATTAAATACAAAAGGCACAATGTCGCCTTAAGTACTTGAATAGAGACTGTTCTTACAGTCGGTGCTTTGAGCATTCCCTGTGAGACCAGTATTAGTTTCCGATACACCACTGTAGGTTCAATGTATTATTTGGACCTTCACATTGACGATGAAACACAGAAATCGCATCGGAATTAAATAGAAAATGCGCAATGCCGCATAAAGTACAAGAATAGAGACTCTTCTTACAGTCGGTGCTTTGAGCATTCCCTGTGAGACCAGAATTAGTTGCCGATACACCACTCCAGGTTCAATGTATTCCTTGGACATTCACATTGACGATGAAACACTGATATCGCATCGGAATGAAATACAAAAGGCAAACTGCCGTGTAAGTACAAGAATAGAGACTCTTCTTACAGTCGGTACTTTCAGCATTACCTGTGAGACCAGTATTAGCTTCCGATACACCTCTGCAGGTTCAATGTATTCCTAGGACCTTCACATTGACAATGAAACACAGAAATCGCATCGGAATTTAATACAAATGGCACAATGTCGCCTTAAGTACAAGAATAGAGACTCTTCTTACAGTCGGTGCTTTCAGCATTCCCTGTGAGACCAGTATTAGTTTCCCATACACCTCAGCAGATTCAATGTATTCCTAGGACCTTCACATTGACGATGAAACACAGATATCGCATCGGAAATAAATACAAAAGGCACAATGCCGCCTTAAGTACAAGAGTAGAGACTCTTCTTACAGTAGGTGCTTAGAGCATATCCTGTGAGACCAGTATTAGTTTCCGATACACAACTGCAGGCACAATGTATTCCTTGGACCCTCACATTGACGATGAAACACAGAAATCGCATCGGAATTAAATTCAAAAGGCACAATGGCGCCTTAAGTACAAGAATAGAGACCCTTCTTATAGTCGGTGCCTTGAGCATTCCCTGTGAGACCAGTATTAGTTTCCGATACACCACTGCAGGTTAAATGTATCCCTTGGACCTTCACATTGACGATGAAACACAGATATCGCATTGGAATTAAATTCAAAAGGCACAATGCCGCCTTAAGTACAAGAATAGAGACCATTCTTACAGTCGATGCTTTGTGCATTCCCTGTGAGACCAGTATTAGTTTCCGATACACCACTGCAGTTTCAATGTATTCCTTGGACCTTCACATTGACGATGAAACACAGAAATCGCATCGGAATTAAATACAAAAAGCACAATGTCGCCTTAAGTACAAGAATAGAGACTCTTCAAACTGTCGGTGCTTTGAGCATTCCCTGTGAGACCAGAATTAGTTTCCGATACACCACTCCAGGTTCAATGTATTCCTTGGCCCTTCACATTGACGATGATACACAGAAATCGCATCGAAATGAAATACAAAAGGCAAACTGCCGCGTAAGTACAAGAATAGAGACTCTTCTTACAGTTGGTGCTTTCAGCGTTCCCTGTGAGACCAGTATTAGTTTCCGATACAACTCAGCAGGTTCAATGTATTCCTAGGACCTTCCCATTGACGATTAAACACAGAAATCGCATCGGAATTAAATACAAAAGGCACAATGTCGCCTTAAGTACAAGAATAGAGACTCTTCTTACAGTCGGTGCTTTAAGCATTCCCTGTGAGACCACTATTAGTTTCCGACACACCACTGCAGGTTCAATGTATTCCTTGGACCTTCACATTGAGGATGAAACACAGAAATCGCATCGGAATTAAATACAAAAAGCACAATGTCGCCTTAAGTACAAGAATAGAGACTCTTCTTACTGTCGGTGTTTTGAGCATTCCCTGTGAGACCAGAATTAGTTTCCGATACACCACTCCAGGTTCAATGTATTCCTTGGCCCTTCACATTGACGATGATACACAGAAATCGCATCGAAATGAAATACAAAAGGCAAACTGCCGCGTATGTACAAGAATAGAGACTCTTCTTACAGTTGGTGCTTTCAGCATTCCCTGTGAGACCAGTATTAGTTTCCGATACAACTCAGCAGGTTCATTGTATTCCTAGGACCTGCACATTGACGATGAAACACAGAAATCGCATCGGAATTAAATACAAAAGGCACAACGTCGCCTTAAGTACAAGAATAGAGACTCTTCTTACAGTCGGTGCTTTGAGCATTCCCTGTGAGACCAGTATTAGTTTCCGATACACCACTGCAGGTTCAATGTATCCCTTGGACCTTCACATTGACGATGAAACACAGATATCGCATTGGAATTAAATTCAAAAGGCACAATGCCGCCTTAAGTACAAGAATAGAGACTATTCTTACAGTCGATGCTTTGTGCATTCCCTGTGAGACCAGTATTAGTTTCCAATACACCACTGCAGGTTCAATGTATACCTTAGACCTTCACATTGACGATGGAACACAGAAATCGCATCGGAATTAAATACAAAAAGCACAATGTCGCCTTAAGTACAAGAGTAGAGACTCTTCAAACTGTCGGTGCTTTGAGCATTAACTGTGAGACCAGAATTAGTTTCCGATACACCACTCCAGGTTCAATGTATTCCTTGGCCCTTCACATTGACGATGATACACAGAAATCGCATCGAAATGAAATACAGAAGGCAAACTGCCGCGTAAGTACAAGAATAGAGACTCTTCTTACAGTTGGTGCTTTCAGCATTCCCTGTGAGACCAGTATTAGTTTCCGATACAACTCAGCAGGTTCAATGTATTCCTAGGACCTTCCCATTGACGATGAAACACAGAAATCGCATCGGAATTGAATACAAAAGGCACAATGTCGCCTTAAGTACAAGAATAGAGACCATTCTTACAGTCGATGCTTTGTGCATTCCCTGTGAGACCAGTATTAGTTTCCGATACACCTCAGCAGGTTCAATGTATTCCTAGGACCTTCACATTGATGATGAAACACAGAAATCGCATCGGAATTAAATACAAAGGGCACAATGTCGCCTTAAGTACAAGAATAGAGACTCTTCTTACAGTCGGTGCTTTGAGCATTCCCTATGAGACAAGTATTAGTTTCCGATACACCACTCCAGGTTCAATGTATTCCTTGGACATTCACATTGACGATGAAACACAGAAATCACATCGGAATGAACTACAAAAGGCAAACTGCCGCGTAATTACAAGAATAGAGACTCTTCTTACAGTCGGTGCTTTCAGCTTTCCCTGTGAGACCAGTATTAGTTTCCGATACACCTCAGCAGGTTCAATGTATTCCTAGGACCTTCACATTGACGATAAAACACAGAAATCGCATCGGAATTAAATACAAAAAGCACAATGTCGCCTTAAGTACAAGAATAGAGACTCTTCTTACTGTCGGTGCTTTGAGCATTCCCTGTGAGACGAGAATTAGTTTCCGATACACCACTTCAGGTTCAATGTATGCCTTGGCCCTTCACATTGACGATGATACACAGAAATCGCATCGAAATGAAATACAAAAGGCAAACTGCCGCGTAAGTACAAGAATAAAGACTCTTCTTACAGTCGGTGCTTTCAGCATTCCCTGTGAGACCAGTATTAGTTTCCGATAAAACTCATCAGGTTCAATGTCTTCCTAGGACCTTCACATTGACGATGAAACACAGAAATCGCATCGGAATTAAATACAAAAGGCACAATGTCGCCTTAAGTACAAGAATAGAGACTGTTCTTACAGTCGGTGCTTTGAGCATTCCCTGTGAGACCAGTATTAGTTTCCGATACACCACTGTAGGTTCAATGTATTCCTTGGACCTTCACATTGACGATGAAACACAGAAATCGCATCGGAATTAAATACAAAATGCGCAATGCCGCATTAAGTACAAGAATAGTGACTCTTCTTACAGTCGGTGCTTTGAGCATTCCCTGTGAGACCAGAATTAGTTTCCGATACACCACTCCAGGTTCAATGTATTCCTTGGACATTCACATGGACGATGAAACACAGATATCGCATCGGAATGAAATACAAAAGGCAAACTGCCGCGTAAGTACAAGAATAGAGACTCTTCTTACAGTCGGTGCTTTCAGCATTACCTGTGAGACCAGTATTATCATCCGATACACCTCTGCAGGTTCAATGTATTCCTAGGACCTTCCCATTGACGATGAAACACAGAAATCGCATCGGAATTTAATACAAGTGGCACAATGTCGCCTTAAGTACAAGAACAGAGACTCTTCTTACAGTCGGTGCTTTGAGCATTCCCTGTGAGACCAGTGTTTGTTTCCGATACACCACTGCAGGTTCAATGTATTCCTTGGACCTTCACAGTGACGATGAAACACAGAAATCGCATCGAAATTAAATACAAAAGCACAATGCCGTCTTAAGTACAAGAATAGAGACTCTTCTTACAGTCGGTGCTTTCAGTATTCCCTGTGAGACCAGTATTAGTTTCCGATACACCTCAGCAGATTCAATGTATTCCTAGGACCTTCACATTGACGATGAAACACAGAAATCGCATCGGAAATAAATACAAAAGGCACAATGCCGCCTTAAGTACAAGAATAGAGACTCTTCTTACCGTAGGTGCTTTGAGCATATCCTGTGAGACCAGTATTAGTTTCCGATACACCACTGCAGGCACAATGTATTCCTCGGACCTTCACACTGATGATGAAACACAGAAATCGCATCGGAATTAAATTCAAAAGGAACAATGGCGCCTTAAGTACAAGAATAGAGACCCTTCTTATAGTCGGTGCTATGAGCATTCCCTGTGAGACCAGTATTAGTTTCCGATACACCACTGCAGGTTAAATGTGTCCCTTGGACCTTCACATTGACGATGAAACACAGATATCGCATTGGAATTAAATTCAAAAGGCACAATGCCGCCTTAAGTACAAGAATAGAGACCATTCTTACAGTCGATGCTTTGTGCATTCCCTGTGAGACCAGTATTAGTTTCCGATACACCACTGCAGGTTCAATGTATTCCTTGGACCTTCACATTGACGATGAAACACAGAAATCGCATCGGAATTAAATACAAAAAGCACAATGTCGCCTTAAGTTCAAGAATAGAGACTCTTCAAACTGTCGGTGCTTTGAGCATTCCCTGTGAGACCAGAATTAGTTTCCGATACACCACTCCAGGTTCAATGTATTCCTTGGCCCTTCACATTGACGATGATACACAGAAATCGCATCGAAATGAAATACAAAAGGCAAACTGCCGCGTAAGTACAAGAATAGAGACTCTTCTTACAGTTTTTGCTTTCAGCATTCCCTGTGAGACCAGTATTAGTTTCCGATACAACTCAGCAGGTTCAATGTATTCCTAGGACCTTCCCATTGACGATGAAACACAGAAATCGCATCGGAATTAAATACAAAAGGCAAAATGTCGCCTTAAGTACAAGAATAGAGACTCTTCTTACAGTCGGTGCTTTGAGCATTCCCTGTGAGACCACTATTAGTTTCCGATACACCACTGCAGGTTCAATGTATTCCTTGGACCTTCACATTGAGGATGAAACACAGAAATCGCATCGGAATTAAATACAAAAAGCACAATGTCGCCTTAAGTACAAGAATAGAGACTCTTCAAACTGTCGGTGCTTTGAGCATTCCCTGTGAGACCAGAATTAGTTTCCGATACACCACTCCAGGTTCAATGTATTCCTTGGCCCTTCACATTGACGATGATACACAGAAATCGCATCGAAATGAAATACAAAAGGCAAACTGCCGCGTAAGTACAAGAATAGAGACTCTTCTTACAGTTGGTGCTTTCAGCATTCCCTGTGAGACCAGTATTAGTTTCCGATACAACTCAGCAGGTTCATTGTATTCCTAGGACCTTCACATTGACGATGAAACACAGAAATCGCATCGGAATTAAATACAAAAGGCACAATGTCGCCTTAAGTACAAGAATAGAGACTCTTCTTACAGTCGGTGCTTTGAGCATTCCCTGTGAGACCAGAATTAGTTTCCGATTCACCACTCCAGGTTCAATGTATTCCTTGGACATTCACATTGACGATGAAACACAGATATCGCATCGGAATAAAATACAAAAGCAAACTGCCGCGTAAGTACAAGAATAGACACTCTTCTTACAGTAGGTGCTTTCAGTATTCCCTGTGGGACCAGTATTAGCTTCCGATACACCCCTGCAGGTTCAATGTATTCCTAGGACCTTCACATTGACGATGAAACACAGAAATCGCATCTGAATTAAATACAAAAGGCACCATGCCGTCTTAAGTACAAGAATAGAGACTCTTCTTACAGTCGGTGCTTTCAGCATTCCCTGTGAGACTAGTATTAGTTTCCGATACACCACTGCAGGCACAATGTATTCCTTGGACCTTCACATTGACGATGAAACACAGAAATCGCATCGGAATTAAATTCAAAAGGCACAATGGCGCCTTAAGTACAAGAATAGAGACCCTTCTTATAGTCGGTGCTATGAGCATTCCCTGTGAGACCAGTAGTAGTTTCTGATACACCACTGCAGGTTCAATGTATTCCTTGGACCTTCACATTGACGATGAAACACAGAAATCGCATCGGAATTAAATACAAAAGGCTCAATGCCGTCTGAAGTACAAGTATAGAGACTCTTCTTACAGTCGGTGCTATGAGCATTCCCTGTGAGACCAGTATTAGTTTCCGATTCACCACTGCAGGTTCAATGTTTTCCTTGGACCTTCACATTGACGATGAAACACAGAAATCGCATCGGAATTAAATACAAAAGGCTCAATGCCGTCTGAAGTACAAGTATAGAGACTCTTCTTACAGTCGGTGCTATGAGCATTCCCTGTGAGACCAGTATTAGTTTCCGATTCACCACTGCAGGTTCAATGTTTTCCTTGGACCTTCACATTGACGATGAAACACAGAAATCGCATCGGAATGAAATACAAAAGGCAGACTGCCGCGTAAGTACAAGAATAGAGACCCTTCTTACAGTCGGTGCGTTCAGCATTCCCTGTGAGACCAGTATTAGTTTCCGATACACCGCAGCAGGTTCAATGTATTCCTAGGACCTTCACATTGACGATGAAACACAGAAATCGCATCGGAATTAAATACAAAAGGCGCAATGCCGCATTAAGTACAAGAATAGAGACTCTTCTTAGAGTCGGTGCTTTGAGCATTCCCTGTGAGACCAGAATTAGTTTCCGATTCACCACTCCAGGTTCAATGTATTCCTTGGACATTCACATTGACGATGAAACACAGATATCGCATCGGAATAAAATACAAAAGCAAACTGCCGCGTAAGTACAAGAATAGACACTCTTCTTACAGTAGGTGCTTTCAGTATTCCCTGTGAGACCAGTATTAGCTTCCGATACACCCCTGCAGGTTCAATGTATTCCTAGGACCTTCACATTGACGATGAAACACAGAAATCGCATCTGAATTAAATACAAAAGGCACCATGCCGTCTTAAGTACAAGAATAGAGACTCTTCTTACAGTCGGTGCTTTCAGCATTCCCTGTGAGACTAGTATTAGTTTCCGATACACCACTGCAGGCACAATGTATTCCTTGGACCTTCACATTGACGATGAAACACAGAAATCGCATCGGAATTAAATTCAAAAGGCACAATGGCGCCTTAAGTACAAGAATAGAGACCCTTCTTATAGTCGGTGCTATGAGCATTCCCTGTGAGACCAGTAGTAGTTTCTGATACACCACTGCAGGTTCAATGTATTCCTTGGACCTTCACATTGACGATGAAACACAGAAATCGCATCGGAATTAAATACAAAAGGCTCAATGCCGTCTGAAGTACAAGTATAGAGACTCTTCTTACAGTCGGTGCTATGAGCATTCCCTGTGAGACCAGTATTAGTTTCCGATTCACCACTGCAGGTTCAATGTTTTCCTTGGACCTTCACATTGACGATGAAACACAGAAATCGCATGGGAATTAAATACAAAAGGCGCAATGCCACCTTAAGTACAAGAATAGAGACTCTTCTTAGGGTCGGTGGTTTGAGCATTCCCTGTGAGACCAGTATTAGTGTCCGATACACCACTGCAGGTTCAATGTATTCCTTGGACCTTCACATTGACGATGAAACACAGAAATCGCATCGGAATTAAATACAATAGGCACAAAGCCGTCTTAAGTACAAGAATAGAGACTCTTCCTACGGTCGGTGCTTTCAGCATGCCCTGTGAGACCAGTATTAGTTTCCGATACACCTCAGCAGGTACAATGTATTCCTAGGACCTTCACATTGACGATGAAACACAGAAATCGCATCGGAATTAAATACAAAAGGCACAATGTCGCCTTATGTACAAGGATAGAGACTCTTCTTACAGTCGGTGCTTCGAGCATTCCCTGTGAGACCAGTATTATTTTCCGATACACCACTGCAGGTTCAATGTATTCTTTGGACCTTCACATTGACGATGTAGCACAGAAATCGCATCGCAATTAAATACAAAAGGCAAACTGCCGCGTAAGTACAAGAGTAGAGACTCTTCTTACAGTCGGTGCTTTCAGCATTCCCTGTGAGACCAGTATTAGTTTCCGATACACCTCAGCATGTTCAATGTATTCCTAGGACATTCACATTGACGATAAAACACAGAAATCGCATCGGAATTAAATACAAAAGGCGCAATTCCGCCTTAAGTACAAGAATAGAGACTCTTCTTACAGTCGGTGCTTTGAGCATTCCCTGTGAGACCAGTATTAGTTTCCGATACACCACTCCAGGTTCAATGTATTCCTTGGACATTCACATTGACGATGAAACACAGAAATCGCATCGGAATGAAATACAAAAGCCAATCTGCCGCGTAAGTACAAGAGTAGAGACTCTTCTTACAGTCGGTGCTTTCAGCATTCCCTGTGATACCAGTATTAATTTCCGATACACCTCAGCAGGTTCAATGTATTCGTAGGACCTTCACATTGACGATGAAACACAGATATCGCATCGCAATTAAATACATAGGGCACAATGTCACCTTAAGTACAAGAATAGAGACTCTTCTTACAGTCTGTGTTTTGAACATTCCCTGTGAGACCAGTATTAGATTCCGATACACCACTCCAGGTTCAATGTATTCCTTGGACATTCACATTGACGATGAAGCACAGAAATCGCATCGGAATGAAATACAAAAGGCAAACTGCCGCGTAAGTACAAGAATAGAGACTCTTCTTACAGTCGGTGCTTTCAGCTTTCCCTGTGAGACCAGTATTACTTTCCGATACACCTCAGCAGGTTCAATGTATTCGTACGACCTTCACATTGACGATGAAACACAGAAATCGCATCGGAATAAAATACAAAAGGCACAATGTCGCCTTAAGTACAAGAATAGTGACTCTTCTTACAGTCGGTGCTTTGCGCATTCCCTGTGAGACCAGTAATAGTTTCCGATACACCACTGCAGTTTCAATGAAATCCTTGGACCTTGACAATGACGATGAAACACAGAAATCGCATCGGAATTAAATACAAAAGGCGCAATGCCACCTTAACAACAAGAATAGAGACTCTTCTTACAGTCGGTGCTTTGAGCATTCCCTGTGAGACCAGAATTAGTTTCCGATACACCACTCCAGGTTCAATGTATTCCTTGGACATTCACATTGAAGATGAAACACAGATATCACATCGGAATGAAATACAAAAGGCAAACTGACGCGTAAGTACAAGAATAGAGACTCTTCTTACAGTCGGTGCTTTCAGCATTCCCAGTGAGACCAGTATTAGTTTCCGATACACCTCAGCAGGTTCAATGTATTCCTAGGACCTTCACATTGACGATGAAACACAGAAATCGCATCGGAATGAAATACAAAAGACACAATGTCACCTTAAGTACAAGAATATAGACTCTTCTTACAGTCGGTGCTTTGAGCATTCCCTGTGAGACCAGAATTAGTTACCGATACGCCACTCCAGGTTCAATGTATTCCTTGGACATTCACATTGACAATGAAACACAGATATCGCATCGGAATGAAATATAAAAGGAAAACTGCCGCGTAAGTACAAGAATAGAGACTCTTCTTACAGTCGGTGCTTTCAGCATTCCCTGTGAGACCAGTATTAGCTTCCGATACACCTCTGCAGGTTAAATGTATTCCTAGCACCTTCACATTGACGATGAAACACAGAAATCGCATCGGAATTAAATACAAATGGCACAATGTCACCTTAAGTACAAGAACAGAGACTCTTCTTTCAGTCGGTGCTTTGAGCATTCCCTGTGAGACCAGTATTAGTTTCCGATACACCACTGCAGGTTCAATGTATTCCTTGGACCTTCACATTGACGATGAAACACAGAAATCGCATCTGAATTAAATACAAAAGGCACAATGCCGTCTTAAGTACAAGAATAGAGACTCTTCTTACAGTCGGTGCTTTAAGCATTCCCTGTGAGACTAGTATTAGTTTCCGATACACACACTGCAGGCACAATGTATTCCTTGGACCTTCACATTGACGATAAAACACAGAAATCGCATCGGAATTAAATTCAAAAGGCACAATGGCGCCTTAAGTACAAGTATAGAGACCCTTCTTATAGTCGGTGCTATGAGCATTCCCTGTGAGACCAGTAGTAGTTTCTGATACACCACTGCAGGTTCAATGTATTCCTTGGACCTTCACATTGACGATGAAGCACAGAAATCGCATCGGAATTAAATACAAAAGGCTCAATGCCGTCTGAAGTACAAGAATAGAGACTCTTCTTACAGTCGGTGCTATGAGCATTCCCTGTGAGACCAGTATTAGTTTCCGATTCACCACTGCAGGTTCAATGTTTTCCTTGGACCTTCACATTGACGATGAATCACAGAAATCGCATGGGAATTAAATAAAAAAGGCGCAATGCCACCTTAAGTACAAGAATAGAGACTCTTCTTAGAGTCGGTGCTTTGAGCATTCCCTGTGAGACCAGTATTAGTGTCCGATACACCACTGCAGGTTCAATGTATTCCTTGGACCTTCACATTGACGATGAAACACAGAAATCGCATCGGAATTAAATACAATAGGCACAAAGCCGTCTTAAGTACAAGAATAGAGACTCTTCCCACAGTCGGTGCTTTCAGCATGCCCTGTGAGACCAGTATTAGTTTCCGATACACCTCAGCAGGTTCAATGTATTCCTAGGACCTTCACATTGACGATGAAACACAGAAATCGCATCGGAATTAAATACAAAAGGCACAATGTCGCCTTATGTACAAGGATAGAGACTCTTCTTACAGTCGGTGCTTTGAACATTCCCTGTGAGACCAGTATTATTTTCCGATACACCACTGCAGGTTCAATGTATTCTTTGGACCTTCACATTGACGATGTAGCACAGATATCGCATCGGAATTAAATACAAAAGGCAAACTGCCGCGTAAGTACAAGAGTAGAGACTCTTCTTACAGTCGGTGCTTTCAGCATTCCCTGTGAGACCAGTATTAGTTTCCGATACACCTCAGCATGTTCAATGTATTCCTAGGACATTCACATTGACGATGAAACACAGAAATCGCATCGGAATTAAATACAAAAGGCGCAATTCCGCCTTAAGTACAAGAATAGAGACTCTTCTTACAGTCGGTGCTTTGAGCATTCCCTGTCAGACCAAAATTAGTTTCCGATACAACACTCCAGGTTCAATGTATTCCTTAGACATTCACATTGACGATGAAACACAGAAATCGCATCGGAATGAAATACAAAAGGCAAACTGCCGCGTAAGTACAAGAATAGAGACTCTTCTTACAGTCGGTGCTTTCAGCAGTCCCTGTGAGACCAGTATTAAATTCCGATACTCCTCAGCAGGTTCAATGTATTTCTAGGACCTTCATATTGACGATGAAGCACAGAAATCGCATCGGAATTAAATACAAAAGGCACAATGTCGCCTTAAGTACAAGAATAGAGACTCTTCTTACTGTCGGTGATTTGAGTATTCCCTGTGAGACCAGTATTAGTTTCCGATACAACACTGCAGGTTCAATGTATTCCTAGGACCTTCACATTGATGATGAAAAACAGAAATCGCATCGGAATTAAATACAAAAGGCACAATGTCGCCTAAAGTACAAGAATAGAGACTCTTCTTACAGTCGGTGCTTTGAGCATTCCCTGTGAGACCAGTATTAGTTTCCGATACACCACTCCAGGTTCAATGTATTCCTTGGACATTCACATTGACGATGAAACACAGAAATCGCATCGGAATGAAATACAAAAGCCAATCTGCCACGTAAGTACAAGAGTAGAGACTCTTCCTACAGTCGGTGCTTTCAGCATTCCCTGTGATACCAGTATTAATTTCCGTTACACCTCAGCAGGTTCAATGTATTCCTAGGACCTTCACATTGACGATGAAACACAGATATCGCATCGGAATTAAATACAAAGGGCACAATGTCGCCTTAAGTACAAGAATAGAGACTCTTCGAACAGTCTGTGTTTTGAGCATTCCCTGTGAGACCAGTATTAGATTCAGATACACCACTCCAGGTTAAATGTATTCCTTGGACATTCACATTGACGATGAAACACAGAAATCGCATCGGAATGAAATACAAAAGGCAAACTGCCGCGTAAGTACAAGAATAGAGACTCTTCTTACAGTCGGTGCTTTCAGCTTTCCCTGTGAGACCAGTATTACTTTCCGATACACCTCAGCAGGTTCAATGTATTCGTACGACCTTCACATTGACGATGAAATACAGAAATCGCATCGGAATTAAATACAAAAGGCACAATGTCGCCTTAAGTACAAGAATAGTGACTCTTCTTACAGTCGGTGCTTTGCGCATTCCCTGTGAGACCAGTAATAGTTCCCGATACACCACTGCAGTTTCAATGAAATCCTTGGACCTTGACAATGACGATGAAACACAGAAATCACATCGGAATGAAATACAAAAGGCAAACTGCCGCATAAGTACAAGAATAGAGACTCTTCTTACAGTCGGTGCTTTCAACATTCCCTGTGAGACCAGTATTAGTTTCCGATACACCTCAGCAGGTTCAATGTATTCCTAGGACATTCACATTGACGATGAAAGACAGAAATCGCATCGGAATTAAATACAAAAGGCGCAATGCCACCTTAACTACAAGAATAGAGACTCTTCTTACAGTCGGTGCTTTGAGCATTCCCTGTGAGACCAGAATTAGTTTCCCATACACCACTCCAGGTTCAATGTATTCCTTGGACATTCACATTGACGATGAAACACAGATATCACATCGGAATGAAATACAAAAGGCAAACTGACGCGTAAGTACAAGAATAGAGACTCTTCTTACAGTCGGTGCTTTCAGCATTCCCAGTGAGACCAGTATTAGTTTCCGATACACCTCAGCAGGTTCAATGTACTCCTAGGACCTTCACATTGACGATGAAACACAGAAATCGCATCGGAATGAAATACAAAGACACAATGTCACCTTAAGTAAAAGAATAGAGACTCTTCTTACAGTCGGTGCTTTGAGCATTCCCTGTGAGACCAGTATTAGATTCCGATACACCACTGCAGGTTCAATGTATTCCTTGGACCTTCACATTGACGATGAAACACAGGAATCGCTTCGGAATGAAATACAATAGGCAAACTGCCGCGTAAGTACAAGAATAGAGACTCTTCTTACAGTCGGTGCTTTCAGCATTTCCTGTGAGACCAGTATTAGTTTCTGATACACCTCAGCAGGTTCAACGTATTCCTAGGACCTTCACATTGACGATGAAACACAGAAATCGCATCGGAATTAAATACAAAAGGCGCAATGCCACCTTAAGAACAAGAATAGAGATTCCTTACAGTCGGTGCTTTGAGCATTCCCAGTGAGACCAAAATTATTTTTCGATACACCACTCCAGGTTCAATGTATTCCTTAGACATTCACATTGACGATGAAACACAGAAATCGCATCGGAATGAAATACAAAAGGCAAACTGCCGCGTAAGTACAAGAATAGAGACTCTTCTTACAGTCGGTGCTTTCAGCAGTCCCTGTGAGACCAGAATTAGTTTCCGATACTCCTCAGCAGGTTCAATGTATTCCTAGGACCTTCATATTGACGATGAAACACAGAAATCGCATCGGAATTAAATACAAAAGGCACAATGTCGCCTTAAGTACAAGAATAGAGACTGTTCTTACTGTCGGTGATTTGAGCATTCCCTGTGAGACCAGTATTAGTTTCCGATACTACACTGCAGGTTCAATGTATTCCTAGGACCTTCACATTGACGATGAAACACAGAAATCGCACCGGAATTAAATACAAAAGGCACAATGACGCCGTAAGTTCAAGAACAGAGACTAATCTTACAGTCGGTGCTTTGAGCATTCCCTGTGAGACCAGTATTAGTTTCCGATACACCGCCCCAGGTTCAATGTATTCCTTGGACCTTCACGTTGACGATGAAACACTGAAATTACATCGGAATTAAATACAAAGGGAATAATGTCGCCTTAAGTGCAAGAAGAGTGAGACTTCTTAGAGTCTGTGCTTTGATCCTTCCCTGTGAGACCAGTATTAGTTTCCGATACATCACTGCAGGTTCAATGTGTTCCTTGAACCTTCACATTGAGAATGAAACACAGAAATCGCATCGGTATTAAATACAAAGGGCACAATGTCGCCTTAAGTACAAGAATAGAGACTCTTCTTACAGTCTGTGTTTTGAGCATTCCCTGTGAGACCAGTATTAGTTTCCGATATATCACTGCAGGTTCAATGTATTCCTTGGACATTCACATTGACGATGAAACACAGAAATCGCATCGGAATGAAATACAAAAGGCAAACAGCCGCGTAAGTACAAGAATAGAGACTCTTCTACAGTCGGTGCTTTCAGCTATCCCTGTGAGACCAGTATTAGTTTCCGATACACCTCAGCAGGTTCAATGTATTCCTAGGACCTTCACATTGACGATGAAACACAAAAATCGCATCGGAATTAAATACAAAAAGCACAATGTTGAATTAAGTACAAGAATAGAGACTCTTCTTACAGTCGGTGCTTTGGGCAGTCCCTGTGAGACCAGTATTAGTTTCCGATACACCACTGCAGGTTCAATGTAATCCTTGGACCTTCACATTGACGATGAAACACAGAAATCGCATCGGAATTAAATACAAAAGACAAACTGCCGCATAAGTACAAGAATAGAGACTCTTCTTACAGTCGGTGCTTTCAGCATTCCCTGTGAGACCAGTATTAGTTTCCGATACACCTCAGCAAGTTCAGTGTATTCCTAGGACCTTCACATTGACGATGAAACACAGAAATCGCATCGGAATTAAATACAAAAGGCGCAATGCCTCCTTAACTACAAGAATAGAGACTCTTCTTACAGTCGGTGCTTTGAGCATTCCCTGTGAGACCAGAATTAGTTTCCGATACACCACTCCAGGTTCAATGTATTCCTTGGACATTCACATTGACGATGAAACACAGATATCGCATCGGAATGAAATACAAAAGGCAAAATGCCGCGTAAGTACAAGAATAGAGACTCTTCTTACAGTCGGTGCTTTCGGCATTCCCTGTGAGACCAGTATTAGCTTCCGATACACCTCAGCAGGTTCAATGTTTTCCTTGGACCTTCACATTGACGATGAAACACAGAAATCGCATGGGAATTAAATACAAAAGGCGCAATGCCACCTTAAGTACAAGAATAGAGACTCTTCTTAGAGTCGGTGCTTTGAGCATTCCCTGTGAGACCAGTATTAGTGTCCGATACACCACTGCAGGTTCAATGTATTCCTTGGACCTTCACATTGACGATGAAACACAGAAATCGCATCTGAATTAAATACAAAAGGCACAATGCCGTCTTAAGTACAAGAATAGAGACTCTTCTTACAGTCGGTGCTTTCAGCATTCCCTGTGAGAGTAGTATTAGTTTTCGATACACCACTGCAGGCACAATGTATTCCTTGGACCTTCACATTGACGATGAAACACAGAAATCGCAACGGAATTTAATTCAAAAGGCACAATGGCGCCTTAAGTACAAGAATAGAGACCCTTCTTATAGTCGGTGCTATGAGCATTCCCTGTGAGACCAGTAGTAGTTTCTGATTCACCACTGCAGGTTCAATGTATTCCTTGGACCTTCACATTGTCGATGAAACACAGAAATCGCATCGGAATTAAATACAAAAGGCTCAATGCCGTCTGAAGTACAAGAATAGAGACTCTTCTTATAGTCGGTGCTATGAGCATTCCCTGTGAGACCAGTATTAGTTTCCGATTCACCACTGCAGGTTCAATGTTTTCCTTGGACCTTCACATTGACGATGAAACACAGAAATCGCATGGGAATTAAATACAAAAGGCGCAATGCCACCTTAAGTACAAGAATAGAGACTCTTCTTAGAGTCGGTGCTTTGAGCATTCCCTGTGAGACCAGTATTAGTGTCCGATACACCACTGCAGGTTCAATGTATTCCTTGGACCTTCACATTGACGATGAAACACAGAAATCGCATCGGAATTAAATACAATAGGCACAAAGCCGTCTTAAGTACAAGAATAGAGACTCTTCCTACAGTCGGTGCTTTCAGCATGCCCTGTGAGACCAGTATTAGTTTCCGATACACCTCAGCAGGTTCAATGTATTCCTAGGACCTTCACATTGACGATGAAACACAGAAATCGCATCGGAATTAAATACAAAAGGCACAATGTCGCCTTATGTACAAGGATAGAGACTCTTCTTACAGTCGGTGCTTTGAACATTCCCTGTGAGACCAGTATTATTTTCCGATACACCACTGCAGGTTCAATGTATTCTTTGGACCTTCACATTGACGATGCAGCACAGAAATCGCATCGGAATTAAATACAAAAAGCAAACTGCCGCGTAAGTACAAGAGTAGAGACTCTTCTTACAGTCGGTGCTTTCAGCATTCCCTGTGAGACCAGTATTAGTTTCCGATACACCTCAGCATGTTCAATGTATTCCTAGGACATTCACATTGACGATGAAACACAGAAATCGCATCGGAATTAAATACAAATGGCGCAATTCCGCCTTAAGTACAAGAATAGAGACTCTTCTTACAGTCGGTGCTTTGACCATTCCCTGTCAGACCAAAATTAGTTTCCGATACAACACTCCAGGTTCAATGTATTCATTAGACATTCACATTGACGATGAAACACAGAAATCGCATCGGAATGAAATACAAATGGCAAACTGCCGCGTAAGTACAAGAATAGAGACTCTTCTTACAGTCGGTGCTTTCAGCAGCCCCTGTGAGACCAGTATTAAATTCCGATACTCCTCAGCAGGTTCAATGTATTCCTAGGACCTTCACATTGACGATGAAACACAGATATCGCATCGGAATTAAATACAAAAGGCAAACTGCCGCATAAGTACAAGAATAGAGACTCTTCTTACAGTCGGTGCTTTCAGCATTCCCTGTGAGACCAGTATTAGTTTCCGATACACCTCAGCAGGTTCAATGTATTCCTAGGACCTTCACATTGACGATGAAACACAGAAATCGCATCGGAATTAAATACAAAAGACACAATGTCGCCTTAAGTACATGAATAGTGACCCTTCTTACAGTCGGTGCTTTGCGCATTCCCTGTGAGACCAGTAATAGTTTCCGATACACCACTGCAGATTCAATGAAATCCTTGGACCTTGACAATGACGATGAAACACAGAAATCGCATCGGAATGAAATACAAAACGCAAACTGCCGCATAAGTACAAGAATAGAGACTCTTCTTACAGTCGGTGCTTTCAGCATTCCCTGTGAGACCAGTATTAGTTTCCGATACACCTCAGCAGGTTCAATGTATTCCTAGGACATTCACATTGACGATGAAAGACAGAAATCGCATCGGAATTAAATACAAAAGGCGCAATGCCAACTTAACTACAAGAATAGAGACTCTTCTTACAGTCGGTGCTTTGAGCATTCCCTGTGAGACCAGAATTAGTTTCCGATACACCACTCCAGGTTCAATGTATTCCTTGGACATTCACATTGACGATGAAACACAGATATCACATCGGAATGAAATACAAAAGGCAAACTGACGCGTAAGTACAAGAATAGAGGCTCTTCTTACAGTCGGTGCTTTCAGCATTCCCAGTGAGACCAGTATTAGTTTCCGATACACCTCAGCAGGTTCAATGTATTCCTAGGACCTTCACATTGACGATGAAACACAGAAATCGCATCGGAATGAAATACAAAAGACACAATGTCACCTTAAGTACAAGAATAGAGACTCTTCTTACAGTCGTTGCTTTGAGCATTCCCTGTGAGACCAGTATTAGTTTCCGATACACCACTTCAGGTTCAATGTATTCCTTGGACCTTCACATTGACGATGAAACACAGAAATCGCTTCGGAATGAAATACAATAGGCAAAGTGCCGCGTAAGTACAAGAATAGAGACTCTTCTTACAGTCGGTGCTTTCAGCATTTCCTGTGAGACCAGTATTAGTTTCTGATACACCTCAGCAGGTTCAATGTATTCCTAGGACCTTCACATTGACGATGAAACACAGAAATCGAATCGGAATTAAATACAAAAGGCGCAATGCCACCTTAAGTACAAGAATAGAGTTTCCTTACAGTCGGTGCTTTGAGCATTCCCTGTGAGACCAAAATTATTTTCCGATACACCACTCCAGGTTCAATGTATTCCTTAGACATTCACATTGACGATGAAACACAGAAATCGCATCGGAATGAAATACAAAAGGCAAACTGCCGCGTAAGTACAAGAATAGAGACTCTTCTTACAGTCGGTGCTTTCAGCAGTCCCTGTGAGACCAGTATTAGTTTCCGATACTCCCCAGCAGGTTCAATGTATTCCTAGGACCTTCATATTGACGATGAAACTCAGAAATCGCATCGGAATTAAATACAAAAGGCACAATGTCGAATTAAGTACAAGAATAGAGACTGTTCTTACTGTCGGTGATTTGAGCATTTCCTGTGAGACCAGTAATAGTTTCCGATACAACACTGCAGGTTCAATGTATTCCTAGGACCTTCACATTGACGATGAAACACAGAAATCGCACCGGAATTAAATACAAAAGGCACAATGACGCCTTAAGTTCAAGAACAGAGACTCATCTTACAGTTGGTGCTTTGAGCATTCCCTGTGAGACCAGTATTAGTTTCCGATACACCGCCCCAGGTTCAATGTATTCCTTGGAGCTTCACGTTGACGATGAAACACTGAAATTATATCGGAATTAAATACAAAGGGAATAATGCCGCCTTATGTGCAAGAAGAGTGAGACTTCTTAGAGTCTGTGCTTTGATCCTTCCCTGTGAGACCAGTATTAGTTTCCGATACATCACTGCAGGTTCAATGTGTTCCTTGACCCTTCACATTGACAATGAAACACAGAAATCGCATCGGAATTAAATACAAAGGGCACAATGTCGCCTTAAGTACAAGAATAGAGACTCTTCTTACAGTCTGTGTTTTGAGCATTCCCTATGAGACCAGTATTAGTTTCCGATACACCACTCCAGGTTCAATGTATTCCTTGGACATTCACATTGACGATGAAACACAGAAATCGCATCGGAATGAAATACAAAAGGCAAACAGCCGCGTAAGTACAAGAATAGAGACTCTTCTACAGTCGGTGCTTTCAGCTATTCCTGTGAG
Organism: Schistocerca americana; assembly: GCF_021461395.2. Lineage (NCBI taxonomy): Eukaryota > Metazoa > Arthropoda > Insecta > Orthoptera > Acrididae > Schistocerca > Schistocerca americana. The sequence goes on from NC_060123.1 coordinate 743,889,299, forward strand.
GCCAGTATTAGTTTCCGATACACCTCAGCAGGTTCAATGTATTCCTAGGACCTTCACATTGACGATGAAACACAAAAATCGCATCGGAATTAAATACAAAAAGCACAATGTCGAATTAAGTACAAGAATAGAGACTCTTCTTACAGTCGGTGCTTTGGGCAGTCCCTGTGAGACCAGTATTAGTTTCCGATACACCACTGCAGGTTCAATGTAATCCTTGGACCTTCACATTGACGATGAAACACAGAAATCGCATCGGAATTAAATACAAAAGGCAAACTGCCGCATAAGTACAAGAATCGAGACTCTTCTTACAGTCGGTGCTTTCAGCATTCCCTGTGAGACCAGTATTAGTTTGCGATTCACCTCAGCATGTTCAGTGTATTCCTAGGACCTTCACAATGACGATGAAACACAGAAATCGCATCGGAATTAAATACAAAAGGCACAATGTCGCCTTAACTACAAGAATAAAGACTCTTCTTACAGTCGGTGCTTTGAGCATTCCCTGTGAGACCAGAATTAGTTTCCGATACACCACTCCAGGTTCAATGTATTCCTTGGACATTCACATTGACGATGAAACACAGAAATCGCATCCGAATGAAATACAAAAGGCAAACTGCCGCGTAAGTACAAGAACAGAGACTCTTCTTACAGTCGGTGCTTTCAGCATTCCCTGTGAGACCAGTATTAGTTTCTGATACACCTCAGCAGGGTCAATGTATTCCTAGGACCTTCACATTGACGATGAAACACAGAAATCGCATCGGAATTAAATACAAAAGGCGCAATGCCGCCTTAAGTACAAGAATAGAGACTCCTTACAGTCGGTGCTTTGAGAATTCCCTGTGAGACCAAAATTAGTTTCCGATACACCACTCCAGGTTCAATCTATTCCTTAGACATCCACATTGACGATGAAACACAGAAATCGCATCGGAATGAAATACAAAAGGCAAACTGCCGCATAAGTACAAGAATAGAGACTCTTCATACAGTCGGTGCTTTCAGCAGTCCCTGTGAGACCAGTATTAGTTATCGATACTCCTCAGCAGGTTCAATGTTATCCTAGGACCTTCATATTGACGATGAAACACAGAAATCGCATCGGAATTAAATACAAAAAGCACAATGTCGCCTTAAGTACAAAAATAGAGACTCTTCCTACAGTCGGTGATTTGAGCATTCCCTGTGAGACCAGTATTAGTTTCCGATACAACACTGCAGGTTCAATGTATTCCTAGAACCTTCACATTGACGATGAAACACAGAAATCGCATCGGAATTAAATACAAAAGGCACAATGTCGCTTTAAGTTCAAGAATAGAGACTCTTCTTACAGTCGGTGTTTTGAGCACTCCCTGTGAGACCAGTATTAGTTTCCGATACACCACTCCAGGTTCAATGTATTCCTTGGACCTTCACATTGACGATGAAACACTGAAATTACATCGGAATTAAATACAAAAGGAACAATGCCGCCTTAAGTGCAAGAAGAGTGAGACTTCTTAGAGTCTGTGCTTTGATTCTTTCCTGTGAGACCAGTATTAGTTTCCGATACATCACTGCAGGTTCAATGTGTTCCTTGGACCTTCACATTGACAATGAAACACAGAAATCGCATCGGAATTAAATACAAAGGGCACAATGTCGCCTTAAGTACAAGAATAGAGACTCTTCTTACAGTCTGTGCTTTGAGCATTCCCGGTGAGACCAGTATTAATTTCCGATACACCACTCCAGGTTCAATGTATTCCTTGGACATTCACATTGACGACGAAACACAGAAATCGCATCGGAATGAAATACAAAAGGCAAACAGCCTCGTAAGTACAAGAATAGAGACTCTTCTTACAGTCGGTGCTTTCAGCTTTCCCTGTGAGACCAGTATTAGTTTCCGATACACCTCAGCAGGCTCAATGTATTCCTAGGACCTTCACATTGACGATGAAACACAGATATCGCATCGGAATTAAATACAAAAAGCACAATGTCGCCTTAAGTACAAGAATAGAAACTCTTCTTACAGTCGGTGCTTTGAGCATTCCCTGTGAGACCAGAATTAGTTCCGAAACACCACTCCAGGTTCAATGTATTCCTTGTACCTTCACATTGACGATGAAACACAGAAATCGCATCGGAATGAAATACAAAGGGCAAACTGCCGCGTAAGTACAAGAATAGAGACTCTTCTTACAGTCGGTGCTTTCAGCATTCCCTGTGAGACCAGTATTAGTTTCCGATACACCTCAGCAGGTTAAATGTATTCGTAGGACCTTCACGTTGACGATGAAACACAGAAATCGCATCGGAATGAAATACAAAAGGCAAAATGCCGCGTAAGTACAAGAATAGAGACTCTTCTTACAGTCGGTGCTTTCGGCATTCCCTGTGAGACCAGTATTAGCTTCCGATACACCTCAGCAGGTTCAATGTCTTCCTAAGACCTTCACAATGACGATGAAACACAGAAATCGCATCGGAATTAATTACAAAAGGCACAATTTCGCCTTAAGTACAAGAATAAAGACTCTTCTTACAGTCGGTGCTTTCGGCATTCCCTGTGAGACCAGTATTAGCTTCCGATACACCTCAGCAGGTTCAATGTATTCCTAAGACCTTCACAATGACGATGAAACACAGATATCGCATCGGAATGAAATACAAAAGGCAAAATGCCGCGTAAGTACAAGAATAGAGACTCTTCTTACAGTCGGTGCTTTCGGCATTCCCTGTGAGACCAGTATTAGCTTCCGATACACCTCAGCAGGTTCAATGTATTCCTAAGACCTTCACATTGACGATGAAACACAGAAATCGCATCGGAATGAAATACAAAAGGCAAACTGCCGCATAAGTACAAGAATAGAGACTCTTCATACAGTCGGTGCTTTCAGCAGTCCCTGTGAGACCAGTATTAGTTTTCGATACTCCTCAGCAGGTTCGATGTTATCCTAGGACCTTCATATTGACGATGAAACACAGAAATCGCATCGGAATTAAATACAAAAAGCACAATGTCGCCTTAAGTACAAAAATAGAGACTCTTCCTACAGTCGGTGATTTGAGCATTGCCTGTGAGACCAGTATTAGTTTCCGATACAACACTGCAGGTTCAATGTATTCCTAGAACCTTCACATTGACGATGAAACACAGAAATCGCATCGGAATTAAATACAAAAGGCACAATGTCGCTTTAAGTTCATGAATAGAGACTCTTCTTACAGTCGGTGTTTTGAGCACTCCCTGTGAGACCAGTATTAGTTTCCGATACACCACTCCAGGTTCAATGTATTCCTTGGACCTTCACATTGACGATGAAACACTGAAATTACATCGGAATTAAATACAAAAGGAACAATGCCGCCTTAAGTGCAAGAAGAGTGAGACTTCTTAGAGTCTGTGCTTTGATTCTTTCCTGTGAGACCAGTATTAGTTTCCGATACATCACTGCAGGTTCAATGTGTTCCTTGGACCTTCACATTGACAATGAAACACAGAATTCGCATCGGAATTAAATACAAAGGGCACAATCTCGCCTTAAGTACAAGAATAGAGACTCTTCTTACAGTCTGTGCTTTGAGCATTCCCGGTGAGACCAGTATTAATTTCCGATACACCACTCCAGGTTCAATGTATTCCTTGGACATTCACATTGACGATGAAACACAGAAATCGCATCGGAATGAAATACAAAAGGCAAACAGCCTCGTAAGTACAAGAATAGAGACTCTTCTTACAGTCGGTGCTTTCAGCTTTCCCTGTGAGACCAGTATTAGTTTCCGATACACCTCAGCAGGCTCAATGTATTCCTAGGACCTTCACATTGACGATGAAACACAGAAATCGCATCGGAATTAAATACAAAAACCACAATGTCGCCTTAAGTACAAGAATAGAAACTCTTCCTACAGTCGGTGATTTGAGCATTCCCTGTGAGACCAGAATTAGTTTCCGAAACACCACTCCAGGTTCAATGTATTCCTTGTACCTTCACATTGACGATGAAACACAGAAATCGCATCGGAATGAAATACAAAGGGCAAACTGCCGCGTAAGTACAAGAATAGAGACTCTTCTTACAGTCGGTGCTTTCAGCATTCCCTGTGAGACCAGTATTAGTTTCCGATACACCTCAGCAGGTTCAATGTATTCGTAGGACCTTCACGTTGACGATGAAACACAGAAATCGCATCGGAATTAAATACAAAAGGCACAATGTCGCCTTAAGTACAAAAATAGTGACTCTTCTTACAGTCGGTGCTTTGGGCATTCCCTGTGAGACCAGTATTAGTTTCCGATACACCACTGCAGGTTCAATGTAATCCTTGGACCTTCACATTGACGATGAAACACAGAAATCGGATCGGAATGAAATACAAAAGGCAAAACGCCGCGTAAGTACAAGAATAGAGACTCTTCTTACAGTCGGTGCTTTCGGCATTCCCTGTGAGACCAGTATTAGCTTCCGATACACCTCAGCAGGTTCAATGTCTTCCTAAGACCTTCACAATGACGATGAAACACAGAAATCGCATCGGAATTAAATACAAAAGGCACAATTTCGCCTTAAGTACAAGAATAAAGACTCTTCTTACAGTCGGTGCTTTGAGAATTCCCTGTGAGACCAAAATTAGTTTCCGATACACCACTCCAGGTTCAATCTATTCCTTAGACATTCACATTGACGATGAAACACAGAAATCGCATCGGAATGAAATACAAAAGGCAAACTGCCGCGTAAGTACAAGAATAGAGACTCTTCTTACAGTCGGTGCTTTCAGCAGTCCCTGTGAGACCAGTATTAATTTCCGATACTCCTCAGCAGGTTCAATGTTATCCTAGGACCTTCATATTGCCGATGAAACACAGAAATCGCATCGGAATTAAATACAAAAAGCACAATGTCGCCTAAAGTACAAAAATAGAGACTCTTCTTACAGTCGGTGATTTGAGCATTCCCTGTGAGACCAGTATTAGTTTCCGATACAACACTGCAGGTTCAATGTCTTCCTAGAACCTTCACATTGACGATGAAACACAGAAATCGCATCGGAATTAAATATAAAAGGCACAATGTCGCTTTAAGTTCAAGATAGAGACTCTTCTTACAGTCGGTGCTTTGAGCACTCCCTGTGAGACCAGTATTAGTTTCCGATACACCACTCCAGGTTCAATGTATTCCTTGGACCTTCACATTGACGATGAAACACTGAAATTACATCGGAATTAAATACAAAAGGAACAATGCCGCCTTAAGTGCAGGAAGAGTGAGACCTCTTAGAGTCTGTGCTTTTATTCTTTCCTGTGAGACCAGTATTAGTTTCCGATACATCACTGCAGGTTCAATGTGTTCCTTGGACCTTAACATTGACAATGAAACACAGAAATCGCATCGGAATTAAATGCAAAGGGCACAATCTCGCCTTAAGTACAAGAATAGAGACTCTTCTTACAGTCTGTGCTTTGAGCATTCCCGGTGAGACCAGTATTAAGTTCCGATACACCACTCCAGGTTCAATGTATTCCTTGGACATTCACATTGACGATGAAACACAGAAATCGCATCGGAATGAAATACAAAAGGCAAACAGCCTCGTAAGTACAAGAATAGAGACTCTTCTTACAGTCGGTGCTTTCAGCTTTCCCTGTGAGACCAGTATTAGTTTCCGATACACCTCAGCAGGCTCAATGTATTCCTAGGACCTTCACATTGACGATGAAACACAGAAATCGCATCGGAATTAAATACAAAAAGCACAATGTCGCCTTAAGTACAAGAATAGAAACTCTTCTTACAGTCGGTGCTTTGAGCATTCCCTGTGAGACCAGAATTAGTTTCCGAAACACCACTCCAGGTTCAATGTATTCCTTGTACCTTCACATTGACGATGAAACACAGAAATCGCATCGGAATGAAATACAAAGGGCAAACTGCCGCGTAAGTACAAGAATAGAGACTCTTCTTACAGTCGGTGCTTTCAGCATTCCCTGTGAGACCAGTATTAGTTTCCGATACACCTCAGCAGGTTCAATGTATTCGTAGGACCTTCACGTTGACGATGAAACACAGAAATCGCATCGGAATTAAATACAAAAGGCACAATGTCGCCTTAAGTACAAAAATAGTGACTCTTCTTACAGTCGGTGCTTTGGGCATTCCCTGTGAGACCAGTATTAGTTTCCGATACACCACTGCAGGTTCAATGTAATCCTTGGACCTTCACATTGACGATGAAACACAGAAATCGCATCGGAATGAAATACAAAAGGCAAAATGCCGCGTAAGTACAAGAATAGAGACTCTTCTTACAGTCGGTGCTTTCGGCATTCCCTGTGAGACCAGTATTAGCTTCCGATACACCTCAGCAGGTTCAATGTCTTCCTAAGACCTTCACAATGACGATGAAACACAGAAATCGCATCGGAATTAAATACAAAAGGCACAATTTCGCTTTAAGTACAAGAATAAAGACTCTTCTTACAGTCGGTGCTTTGAGAATTCCCTGTGAGACCAAAATTAGTTTCCGATACACCACTCCAGGTTCAATCTATTCCTTAGACATTCACATTGACGATGAAACACAGAAATCGCATCGGAATGAAATACAAAAGGCAAACTGCCGCGTAAGTACAAGAATAGAGACTCTTTTACAGTCGGTGCTTTCAGCAGTCCCTGTGAGACCAGTATTAATTTCCGATACTCCTCAGCAGGTTCAATGTTATCCTAGGACCTTCATATTGCCGATGAAACACAGAAATCGCATCGGAATTAAATACAAAAAGCACAATGTCGCCTTAAGTACAAAAATAGAGACTCTTCTTACAGTCGGTGATTTGAGCATTCCCTGTGAGACCAGTATTAGTTTCCGATACAACACTGCAGGTTCAATGTCTTCCTAGAACCTTCACATTGACGATGAAACACAGAAATCGCATCGGAATTAAATATAAAAGGCACAATGTCGCTTTAAGTTCAAGAATAGAGACTCTTCTTACAGTCGGTGCTTTCAGCACTCCCTGTGAGACCAGTATTAGTTTCCGATACACCACTCCAGGTTCAATGTATTCCTTGGACCTTCACATTGACGAGGAAACACTGAAATTACATCGGAATTAAATACAAAAGGAACAATGCCGCCTTAAGTGCAGGAAGAGTGAGACCTCTTAGAGTCTGTGCTTTTATTCTTTCCTGTGAGACCAGTATTAGTTTCCGATACATCACTGCAGGTTCAATGTGTTCCTTGGACCTTAACATTGACAATGAAACACAGAAATCGCATCGGAATTAAATACAAAGGGCACAATGTCGCCTTAAGTACAAGAATAGAGACTCTTCTTACAGTCTGTGCTTTGAGCATTCCCGGTGAGACCAGTATTAATTTCCGATACACCACTCCAGGTTCAATGTATTCCTTGGACATTCACATTGACGATGAAACACAGAAATCACATCGGAATGAAATACAAATTGCAAACAGCCGCGTAAGTACCAGAATAGAGACTCTTCTTACAGTCGGTGCTTTGAGCATTCCCTGTGAGACCAGAATTAGTTTCCGATACACCACTCCAGGTTCAATGTATTCCTTGTACTTTCACATTGACGATGAAACACAGAAATCGCATCGGAATGAAATAAAAAGGGCAAACTGCGGCGTAAGTACAAGAATAGAGACTCTTCTTACAGTCGGTGCTTTCAGCATTCCCTGTGAGACCAGTATTAGTTTCCGATACACCTCAGCAAGTTCAGTGTATTCCTAGGACCTTCACATTGACGATGAAACACAGAAATCGCATCGGAATTAAATACAAAAGGCGGAATGCCGCCTTAACTACAAGAATAGAGACTCTTCTTACAGTCGGTGCTTTGAGCATTCCCTGTGAGACCAGAATTAGTTTCCGATACTCCACTCCAGGTTCAATGTATTCCTTGGACATTCACATTGACGACGAAACACAGATATCGCATCGGAATGAAATACAAAAGGCAAAATGCCGCGTAAGTACAAGAATAGAGACTCTTCTTACAGTCGGTGCTTTCGGCATTCCCTGTGAGACCAGTATTAGCTTCCGATACACCTCAGCAGGTTCAATGTATTCCTAAGACCTTCACAATGACGATGAAACACAGAAATCGCATCGGAATTAAATACAAAAGGCACAATTTCACCTTAAGTACAAGAATAAAGACTCTTCTTACAGTCGGTGCTTTGAGCATTCCCTGTGAGACCAGTATTAGTTTCCGATACACCACGGCAGGTTCAATATATTCCTTGGACCTTCACATTGACGATGAAACACAGAAATCGCATCCGAATGAAATACAAAAGGCAAACTGCCGCGTAAGTACAAGAACAGAGACTCTTCTTACAGTCGGTGCTTTCAGCATTCCCTGTGAGACCAGTATTAGTTTCTGATACACCTCAGCAGGGTCAATGTATTCCTAGGACCTTCACATTGACGATGAAACACAGAAATCGCATCGTAATTAGATACAAAAGGCGCAATGCCGCCTTAAGTACAAGAATAGAGACTCCTTACAGTCGGTGCTTTGAGAATTCCCTGTGAGACCAAAATTAGTTTCCGATACACCACTCCAGGTTCAATCTATTCCTTAGACATTCACATTGACGATGAAACACAGAAATCGCATCGGAATGAAATACAAAAGGCAAACTGCCGCGTAAGTACAAGAACGGAGACTCTTCATACAGACGGTGCTTTCAGCAGTCCCTGTGAGACCAGTATTAGTTTCCGATACTCCTCAGCAGGTTCAATGTTATCCTAGGACCTTCATATTGACGATGAAACACTGAAATCGCATCGGAATTAAATACAAAAAGCACAATGTCGCCTTAAGTACAAAAATAGAGACTCTTCCTACAGTCGGTGATTTGAGCATTCCCTGTGAGACCAGTATTAGTTTCCGATACAACACTGCAGGTTCAATGTATTCCTAGAACCTTCACATTGACGATGAAACACAGAAATCGCATCGGAATTAAATACAAAAGGCACAATGTCGCTTTAAGTTCAAGAATAGAGACTCTTCTTACAGTCGGTGTTTTGAGCACTCCCTGTGAGACCAGTATTAGTTTCCGATACACCACTCCAGGTTCAATGTATTGCTTGGACCTTCACATTGACGATGAAACACTGAAATTACATCGGAATTAAATACAAAAGGAACAATGCCGCCTTAAGTGCAAGAAGAGTGAGACTTCTTAGGGTCTGTGCTTTGATTCTTTCCTGTGAGACCAGTATTAGTTTCCGATACATCACTGCAGGTTCAATGTGTTCCTTGGACCTTCACATTGACAATGAAACACAGAAATCGCATTGGAATTAAATACAAAGGGCACAATGTCGCCTTAAGTACAAGAATAGAGACTCTTCTTACAGTCTGTGCTTTGAGCATTCCCGGTGAGACCAGTATTAATTTCCGTTACACCACTCCAGGTTCAATGTATTCCTTGGACATTCACATTGACGATGAAACACAGAAATCGCATCGGAATGAAATACAAAAGGCAAACAGCCTCGTAAGTACAAGAGTAGAGACTCTTCATACAGTCGGTGCTTTCAGCTTTCCCTGTGAGACCAGTATTAGTTTCCCATACACCTCAGCAGGCTCAATGTATTCCTAGGACCTTCACATTGACGATGAAACACAGAAATCGCATCGGAATTAAATACAAAAAGCACAATGTCGCCTTAAGTACAAGAATAGAAACTCTTCTTACAGTCGGTGCTTTGAGCATTCCCTGTGAGACCAGAATTAGTTTCCGAAACACCACTCCAGGTTCAATGTATTCCTTGTACCTTCACATTGACGATGAAACACAGAAATCGCATCGGAATGAAATACAAAGGGCAAACTGCCGCGTAAGTACAAGAATAGAGACTCTTCTTACAGTCGGTGCTTTCAGCATCCCCTGTGAGACCAGTATTAGTTTCCGATACACCTCAGCAGGTTCAATGTATTCGTAGGACCTTCACGTTGACGATGAAACACAGAAATCGCATCGGAATTAAATACAAAAGGCACAATGTCGCCTTAAGTACAAAAATAGTGACTCTTCTTACAGTCGGTGCTTTGGGCATTCCCTGTGAGACCAGTATTAGTTTCCGATACACCACTGCAGGTTCAATGTAATCCTTGGACCTTCACATTGACGATGAAACAAAGAAATCGCATCGGAATGAAACACAAAAGTCAAACTGCCGCATAAGTACAAGAATAGAGACTCTTCTTACAGTCGGTGCTTTCAGCATTCCCTGTGAGACCAGTATTAGTTTCCGATACACCTCTGCAGGTTCAATGTATTCCTAGGACCTTCACATTGACGATGAAACACAGAAATCGCATCGGAATTAAATACAAAAGGCGCAATGCCGCCTTAACTACAAGAATAGAGACTCTTCTTACAGTCGGTGCTTTGAGCATTCCCTGTGAGACCAGAATTAGTTTCCGATACACCACTCTAGGTTCAATGTATTCTTTGGACATTCACATTGACGATGAAACACAGATATCGCATCGGCATGAAATACAAAAGGCAAAATGTCGCGTATGTACAAGAATAGAGACTCTTCTTACAGTCGGTACTTTCAGCATTCCCTGTGACACCAGTATTAGCTTTCGATACACCTCAGCAGGTTCCATGTATTCCTAGGACCTTCACATTGACGTTGAAACACAGAAATCGCATCGGAATTAAATACAAAAGGCACAATGTCGCCTTAAGTACAAGAATAGAGACTCTTCTTACAGTCGATGCTTTGAGCATTCCCTGAGAGACCAGTATTAGTTTCCGATACACCACTGCAGGTTCAATGTATTCCTTGGACCTTCACATTGACGATGAAACACAGAAATCGCATCGGAATTTAATACAAAAGCACAATGCCGTCTTAAATACAAGAATAGAGACTCTTCTTACAGTCGGTGCTTTCAGCATTCCATGTGAGACCAGTATTAGTTTCCGATACACCTATGCAGGTTCAATGTATTCCTAGGACCTTCACATTGACGATGAAACACAGAAATCGCTTCGGAATTAAATATAAATGGCACAATGCCGCCTTAAGTACAAGAATAGAGACTCTTCTTACAGTCGGTGCTTTGAGCATTCCCTGTGAGACCAGTATTAGTTTCCGATACACCTCTGCAGGCACAATGTATTCCTTGGACCTTCACATTGACGATTAAACACAGAAATCGCATCGGAATTAAATTCAAAAGGCACAATGCCGCCTTAAGTACAAGAATAGAGACCCTTCTTACAGTCGGTGCTATGAGCATTCCCTGTGAGACCAGTATTAGTTTCCGATACACCACTGCAGGTTCAATGTATTCCTTGGACCTTCACATCGACGATGAAACACAGAAATGGAATCGGAATTAAATACATAAGCACAATGCCGCCTTGAGTACAAGAATAGAGACTCTTCTTACGGTCGGTGCTTTGACCATTCCCTGTGAGACCAGTATTAGTTTCCGATACACCACTGCAGGTTCAATGTATTCCTCGGACCTTCACATTGACGATGAAACACAGAAATTACATTGGAATTAAATACAAAAGGCACAATGCCGCCTTAAGTACAAGAATAGAGACTCTTCTTACAGTCGGTGCTTTGAGCATTTCCTGTGACACCAGTATTAGTTTCCAATACACCACTGCAGGTTCAATGTATTCCTTGGACCTACACATTGCCGATGAAAAACAGAAATTATATCGGAATTAAATACAAAAGTCACAATGCCGCCTTAAGTGCAAGAATAGAGACTCTTCCTACAGTTGGTGCTTTGAGCATTCCCTGTGAGACCAAAATTAAATTCCGATACACCTCAGCAGGTTCAATGTATTCCTTGGACGTACACATTGACGATGAAACACTGAAATTACATCGGAATTAAATATAAAAGACTCAATGCCGCCTTAAGTACAAGAAGAGTGAGACTTCTTAAAGTCTGTGTTTTTATCCTTTCCTGTGAGACCAGTATTAGTTTCCGATACACCTCTGCAAGTTCAATGTATTCCTTGGTCCTTCACTTTGACGATGAAATACAGAAATTGCATCGGAATTAAATACAAAAGGCACAATGCCGCCTTATGTACAAGAATATAGACTCTTCTGACAGTCGGTGCTTTGAGCATTCCCTGTGAGACCAGTATTAGTTCCGATACACCACTGCAGGTTCAATGTATTCCTTGGATCTTCACATTGACGATGAAACACAAAAATTGCATCGGAATTAAATACAAAAGGCACAATGTCGCCTCAAGTACAAGAATAGTGACTCTTCGTACAGTCGGTGCCTTGAGCATTCCCTGTGAGACCAGTATTAGTTTCCGATACACCACTGCTGGTTCAATGTATTGACTGGACATACACATTGACGATGAAACACTGAATTTACATCGGAATTAAATACAAAAGGCACAATGCCGCCTTATGTACAAGAATATAGACTCTTCTTACACTCGGTGCTTTGAGCATTCCCTGTGAGACCAGTATTAGTTCCGATACACCACTGCAGGTTCAATGTATTCCTTGGATCTTCACATTGACGATGAAACACAGAAATTGCATCGGAATTAAATACAAAAGGCACAATGCCGCCTTATGTACAAGAATATAGACTCTTCTTACAGTCGGTGCTTTGAGCATTCCCTGTGAGACCAGTATTAGTTCCGATACACCACTGCAGGTTCAATGTAGTCCTTGGATCTTCACATTGACGATGAAACACAGAAATTGCATCGGAATTAAATACAAAACGCACAATGTCGCCTCAAGTACAAGAATAGTGACTCTTCGTACAGTCGGTGCCTTGAGCATTCCCTGTGAGACCAGTATTAGTTTCCGATACACCCCTGCAGGTTCAATGTATTGACTGGACATACACATTGACGATGAAACACTGAAATTACATCGGAATTAAATATAAAAGACTCAATGAAGCCTTAAGTACAAGAAGAGTGAGACTTCTTAAAGTCTGTGTTTTTATCCTTTCCTGTGAGACCAGTATTAGTTTCCTATACACCTCTGCAAGTTCAATGTTTTCCTTGATCCTTCACATTGACGATGAAATACAGAAATGACAATGGAATTAAATACAAAAGGCACAATGCCGCCTTAAGTACAAGAATAGAGACTCTTCTTACAGTCGGTGCTTTGAGCATTTCCTGTGACACCAGTATTAGTTTCCAATACACCACTGCAGGTTCAATGTATTCCTTGGACCTACACATTGCCGATGAAAAACAGAAATTATATCGGAATTACATACAAAAGTCACAATGCCGCCTTAAGTACAAGAATAGAGACTCTTCTTACAGTCGGTGCTTTGAGCATTCCCTGTGAGACCAAAATTAGTTTCCGATACACCACTGCAGGTTCAATGTATTCCTTGGACCATCACATTGACGATGAAATACAGAAATCGAATCGGAATTAAATACAAAAGGCACAATGCCGCCTTAGGTACAAGAATATAGACTCTTCTTACAGTCGGTGCATTGAGCATTCCCTGTGGGACCAGTATTAGTTTCTGATACACCACTGCAGGTTAAATGTATTCCTTGGATCTTCACATTGACGATGAAAAAGAGAAATCGCACCGGAATTAAATACAAAAGGCACAATGCCGCCTCAAGTACAACAATAGTGACTCTTCGTACAGTCTGTGCTTTGAGCATTCCCTGTGAGACCAGTATTAGTTTCCGATACACCACTGCAGGTTCAATGAATTGACTGGACATACACATTTACTATGAAACACTGAAATTACATCGGAATTAAATACAAAAGGCACAATGCCGCCTTAAGTACAAGAATAGAGACTCTTCTTACAGTCGGTGCTTTGAGCATTGCATGTGAGACCAGTATTAGTTTCCAATACACCACTGCAGGTTCAATGTATTCCTTGGACATACACATTGCCGATGAAAAACAGAAATTTAATGGGAATTAAATACAAAAGGCACAATGCCGCCTTAAGTGCAAGAATAGAGACCCTTCTTACAGTCGGTGCTCTGAGCATTCCCTGTGAAACCAGAATTAGTTTCTGATAGACCACTGCAGGTTCAATGTATTCCTAGGACCTTCACATTGACGAAGAAACACAGAAATCGCATCGGAATTAAATACAAAAGGCAAAATGCCGCCTTAAGTACAAGAATACAGACTCTTCTTACAGTCGGGGTTTTGCGCATTCCCTGTGTGACCAGTATTAGTTTCCGATACACCACTGCAGGTTTAATGTATTCCTTGGACCTTCACATTGACGATGAAACAAAGATATCGCATCGGAATTAAATACAAAAGACACAAAGCCGCCTTAAGTTCAAGATTAGAAACTTTTCTTACAGTCGGTGCTTTGAGCATTCCCTGTGAGACCAGTACTAGTTTCCGATACACCACTGCAGGTTCAGTGTATTCCTTGGACCTTCACATTGACGATGAAACACAGAAACCGCATCGGAATTAAATACAAATGGCACAATGCCACCATAAGTACAAGAATAGATACTCTTCCTTCAGTCGGTGCTTTGAGCATTCCCTGTGAGACCAGTGATAGTTTCCGATACACCACTGCAGGTTCAATGTATTCCTTGGACATACACATTGACGACGAAACACTGGAATTACATCGGTATTAAATACAAAAGTCTCAATGCCGCCTTAAGTACAAAAGAGTGAGACTTCTTAGAGTCTGTGTTTTTATCCTTTCCTATGAGACCAGTATTAGTTTCCGATACACCACTGCAGGTTCAATGTATTCGTTGGTCCTTAACATTGACGATGAAACACAGAAATTGCATTGGAATTAAATACAAAAGGCATAATGCCGCCTTATGTACAAGAATAGAGACTCTTCTTACTTTCGGAGCTTTGAGCATTCCCTGTGAGACCAGTATTAGTTTCCGGTACACCACTGCAAGTTCAATGTATTCCTCGGAGCTTCAAATTGACGATGAAACACAGAAATCGCATCGGAATTAAATACAAAAGGCGCAATGACGCCTTAAATACAAGAATAGAGACTCTTCAAACAGTTGGTATTTTGAGTATTCCCTGTGAGACCAGTATTAGTTTCCGATACCCCACTGCAGGTTCAATGTATTCCTTGGACATACACATTGACGATGAAACACTGAAGTTACATCGGAATTAAATACAAAAGACTCAATGCCGCCTTAAGTACAAGAAGAGTGAGACTTCTTAGAGTCTGTGTTTTTATCCTTTCCTGTGAGACCAGTATTAGTTTCCGATACACCTCTGCAAGTTCAAGGTATTCCTTGGTCCTTCTCATTGACGATGAAATACAGAAATTGCATCGGAATTAAATACAAAAGGCACAATGTTGACTCAAGTACAAGAATAGTGACTCTTCGTACAGTCGGTGCCTTGAGCATTCCCTGTGAGACCAGTATTAGTTTCCGATACACCACTGCTGGTTCAATGTATTGACTGGACATACACATTGACGATGAAACACTGAATTTACATCGGAATTAAATACAAAAGGCACAATGCCGCCATAAGTACAAGAATAGAGACTCTTCTTACAGTCGGTGATTTGAGCATTCCCTGTGAGACCAGTATTAGTTTCCAATACACCACTGCAGGTTCAATGTATTCCTTGGACATACACATTGCCGATGAAAAACAGAAATTATATCGGAATTAAATACAAGAGGCTCAATGCCGCCTTAAGTGCAAGAATAGAGACTCTTCTTACAGTCGGTGCTTTGAACTTTCCCTGTGAGACCAGTATTAGTTTCCGATAGACCACTGCAGGTTCAATGTGTTCCTATGACCTTCACATTGACGAAGAAACACAGAAATCGCATCGGAATTAAATACAAAAGGCAAAATGCCGCCTTAAAAACAAGAATACAGACTCTTTATACAGTCGGTGCCTTGCGCATTCCCTGTGAGACCAGTATTAGTTTCCGATACACCACTGCAGGTTTAATGTATTCCTTGGACCTTCACATTGACGATGAAACACAGAAATCGCATCGGAATTAAATACAATAGGCACAAAGCCGCATTAAGTACAAGATTAGAAACTTTTCTTACAGTCGGAGCTTTGAGCATTAACTGTGTGACCAGTATTAGTTTCCGATACACCACTGCAGTTTCAGTGTATTCCTTGGACCTTCACATTGACGATGAAACACAGAAATCGTATCGGAATTAAATACAAAAGGCACAATGCCACCATAAGTACAAGAATAGAGACACTTCTTACAGTCGATGGTTTGACATTCCCTGTGAGACCAGTATTAGTTTCCTATACACCACTGCCGGTGCAATGTATTCCTTGGACCTTCACACAGACGATGAAACACAGAAATCGCATCGGAATTAAATACAAAATGCTCAATGCCGCCTTTAGTACAAGAATAGAGACTCTTCTTACAGTCGGTGCTTTCAGCATTCCGAGTGAGACCAGAATTAGTTTCCGATACACCACTGCAGGTGCAATGTATTCCTTGGACCTTCACATTGACGATGAGACATAGAAATCGCATCGGAATTAAATACATAATGCTCAAAGCCGCCTTCAGTACAAGAATAGAGACTCTTCTTACAAATGGTGCTTTGAGCATTCCATGTGAGACCAGTATTAGTTTCCGATACACCATTGCAGGTTCAATGTATTCCTTCGAACTTCACATTGTCGATGAAACACAGAAATCGCATCTGAATTAAATACAAAAGGCAAACTGCCGCGTAACTTCAAGGATAGAGACTCGTCTTACAGTCAGTGCTTTGAGCATTCCCTGTGAGACCAGTATTAGTTTCCGATACACCACTGCAGGTTCAATGTATTCCTTGGATCTTCACAATGACGATGAAACACAGAAATTGCATCGGAAATAAATACAAAAGGCACAATGTCGCCTCAAGTACAAGAATAGTGTCTCTTCGTACAGTCGGTGCCTTTATCCTTTCCTGTGAGACCATAATTAGTTTCCGATACACCACTGCAGGTTCAATGTATTCCTAGGACCTTCACATTGACGATGAAACACAGAAATCGCATCGGAATAAAATACAAAAGGCACTATGCCGCCTTAAGTACAAGAATAGAGGCTCTTCTTACAGTCGGTGCTTTGAGCATTCCCTGTGAGACCAGTATTAGTTTCCGATACACCACTCCTGGTTCAATGTATTCCTTGGACCTTGACATTGACGATGAAACACAGAAATCGCATCCGAATTAAATACAAAAGGCACAATGACGCCTTAAGAACAAGGATATTGATTCAGCTTACAGTCGGTGCTTTGAGCTTTCCCTGTGAGACCAGTATTAGTTTCCGATACACAACTGCTGGTTCAATGTATTCCTTGAACCTTCACATTGATGATGAAACACAGAAATCGCATCGGAATTAAATACATAATGCACAAAGCCGCGTTAAGTACAACATTAGAAACTTTTCTTACATTGGGTGCTTTGAGCAATCCCTGTGAGACCAGTATTAGTTTCCGATACACCACTGCTGGTTCAGTGTATTCCGCGGACCTTCACATTGACGATGAAACACAGAAATCGCATCGGAATTAAATACAAAAGGCACAATGCCGCCATAACTACAAGAATAAAGACTGTTCTTACAGTCGGTGCTTTGAGCATTCCCTGTCAGACCAGTATTAGTTTCCGATACACCACTGCAGGTTCAATGTATTCCTTGGACATACACATTGACGATGAAACACTGAAATTACATCGGAATTAAATACAAAAGACTCAATGCCGCCTTAAGTACAAGAAGAATGAGACTTCTTAGAGTCTGTGTTTTTATCCTTTCCTGTGAGACCAGTAATAGTTTCCGATACACCACTGCACGTTCAATGTATTCCTTGGACCTTCACATTGACAATGAAGCACAGAAATCGAATCGGAATTAAATACATAAGGCACAATGCCGCCTTAAGTACAACAATATAGACTCTTCTTACTGTCGGTGATTTGAGCATTCCCTGTGAGACCAGTATTAGTTTCTGATACACCACTGCAGGTTCAATGTATTCCTTGGATCTTCACATTGACGTTGAAACAGGGAAATCGCATCGGAATTAAATACAAAAGGTACAATGCCGCCACAAGTACAAGAATAGTGACTCTTCGTACAGTCGGTGCTTTGAGCATTCCCTGTGAGGCCAGTATTATTTTCCGATACACCACTCCAGGTTCAATGTATTAACTGGACATACACATTGACGATGAAACACTGAAATCGCATCGGAATTAAATACAAAATGCACTATGCCGCCTTAAGTACAAGAATATTGACTCTTCTAACAGTCGGTGCTTTGAGCATTCCCTGTGAGAGCAGTATTAGTTTCCGATACACCACTGCAGGTTCAATGTATTCCTTGGACGTACACATTGACTATGGAACACTGAAATTACATCGGAATTAAATACAAAAGGCACAATGCCGCCATAAGTGCAAGAAGAGTGGGACTTCTTAGAGTCTGTGCTTTGATCCTTTCCTGTGAGACCAGTATTAGTTTCCGATACAGCATTGCAGGTTCAATGTATTCCTCGGACTTACACACTGACGATAAAACACTGAAATCGCATCGGAATTAAATACAAAAGGCACAATGACGCCTTAAGAACAAGAATGGAGATTCTGCTTACAGTCGGTGCATTGAGCATTCCCTGTGAGACCAATATTAGTTTCCGATACACCACAGAAGGTTCAATGTATTCCTTATACATACACATTGACGATGAAACACCGAAATTACATCGGAATTAAATATAAAAGGCACAATGCCGCCTTAAGTGCCAGAAGAGTGAGACTTCTTAGAGTCTGTGCTTTGATCCTTTCCTGTGAGACCAGTATT
This sequence comes from Schistocerca americana, assembly GCF_021461395.2. NCBI lineage: Eukaryota > Metazoa > Arthropoda > Insecta > Orthoptera > Acrididae > Schistocerca > Schistocerca americana. Next base: position 743,908,188 of record NC_060123.1, read on the forward strand.
AGTTTCCGATACACCACTGCATGTTCAATGTATTCCTTGGATCTTCACATTGACGATGAAACAGGGAAATCGTATCGGAATTAAATACAAAAGGCACAATGCCGCCACAAGTACAAGAATTGTGACTCTTCGTACAGTCGGTGCTTTGAGCATTCCCTGTGAGACCAGTATTAGTTTCCGATACACCACTGCAGGTTCAATGTATTAACTGGACATACACATTGACGATGAAACACTGAAATCGCATCGGAATTAAATACAAAATGCACAATGAAGCCTTAAGTACAAGAATAGAGACTCTTCTTACAGTCGGTGCTTTGAGCATACCCTGTGAGACTAGTATTAGTTTCCGATACACCACTGCAGGTTCAATGTATTCCTTGGACCATCACATTGACGATGATACACAGAAATCGCAACGGAATTAAATACATAAGGCACAATGCCGAATTAAATACAAGAGTAGAGACTCTTCTTACAGTCGGTGCTTTGAGCATTCCCTGTCTGTCCAGTATTAGTCTCCGATACACCACTGCAGGTTCAATGTATTCCTCGGACTTACACATTGACGATGAAACACTGTAATCGCATCGCAATTAAATACAAAAGGCACAATGCCGCCTTAAGTGCAAGAAGAGTGACACTTCTTGGGGTCTGTGCCTTGATCCTTTCCTGTGAGACCATAATTAGTTTCCGATACACCACTGCAGGTTCAATGTATTCCTTGGACCTTCACATGGACGATGAAACACAGAAATCGCATCGGAATAAAATACAAAAGGCACTATGCCGCCTTAAGTACAAGAATAGAGGCTCTCCTTACAGTCGGTGCTTTGAGAATTCCCTGTGAGACCAGTCTTAGTTGCTGATACACCACTCCTGGTTCAATGTATTTCTTGGACCTTGACATTAACGATGAAACACAGAAATCGCATACGAATTAAATACAAAACGCACAATGACGCCTTAAGTACAAGAATATTGATTCTGCTTACAGTCGATGCTTTGGGCTTTCCCTGTGAGACCAGTGTTAGTTTCCGATACACCACTGCAGGTTCAATGTATTCCTTGGACCTTCATATTGACGATGAAACACAGAAATCGCATCGGAATTAAATATAAAATGCACAAAGCCGCCTTAAGTACAACACTAGAAACTTTTCTTACATTGGGTGCTTTGAGCATTCCCTGTGAGACCAGTATTAGTTTCCGATACACCACTGCAGGTTCAGTGTATTCCTCGGACCTTCACATTGACGATGAAACACAGAAATCGCATCGGAATTAAATACAAAAGGCACAATGCCACCATAACTACAAGAATAGAGACTGTTCTTACAGTCGGTGCTTTGAGCATTCCCTGTGAGACCAGTATTAGTTTCCGATACACCACTGCAGGTTCAGTGTATTCTTTGGTCATACACATTGACAATGAAACACTGAAATTACTTTGGAATTAAATACAAATGGAACAATTCCGTCTTAAGTGCAAAAAGAGTGAAACTTCTTAATATCTGTGCCATGATCCTTTCCTGTGAGGCCAGTATTAGTTTCCGATACACCACTTCAAAATCAATGTATTCCTTGGACCTTCAAATTGACGATGAAGCACCGAAATCGCATCGGAATAAAATACAAAAGACACAATGCAGCCTTAACTGCAAGAATACAGGCTCTTCTTACAGTCGGTGCTTCGAGCATTCCCTGTGAGACCAGTATTGGTTTCCGATACACCACTGCAGGTTCAATGTATTCCTTGGACATACACATTGACGATGAAGCACAGAAATCGCATCGGAATTAAATACAAATGGTACAATGCCGCCTTAAGTTCAAGTATAGAGACACTTCTTACAGTCTGTGCTTTGAGCATTCCCTGTGAGACCTGTATTAGTTTCCGACACACCACTCCAGGTTCAATGTATTCCTTGGACATACGCATTGACGATGAAACACTGAAATTACATCGGAATTAAATACAAAAGGAACAATGCCGCCTTAAGTGCAAGGTATGTGAGACTTCTTAGAGTCTGTGCTTTGATCCTTTCCTGTGAGACCGGTATTAGTTTCCGATACATCACTGCAGGTTCAGTGTGTTCCTTGGACCTTCACATTGACGATGAAACAAGGAAATAGCATTGGAATTAAATACAAAAGGCACAATGCCGCCCTAAGTACACGAATAGAGACTCTTCTTACAGTCGGTGTTTTGAGCATTCCCTGTGAGACCAGTATTAGTTTCCGATACACCACTGCAGGTTCAATGTATTCCTTGGACATACACGTTGACGATGAAACACTGAAATTACATCGCAATTAAATATAAAAGACACAATGCCGCTTTAAGTGCAAGAGTAGAGACTCTTCTTACAGTCGGTGCTTTGAGCATTCCCTGTGAGACCAGTATTAGTTTCCGATACACCACAGCAGATTCATTGTATTCCTTGGACATACACATTGATGATGAAACACCTATATTACATCGGAATTAAATACAAAAGGCACAATGCCTCCTTAAATGCAAGAAGAGTGAGACTTCTTAGAGTCTGTGCATTAATCCTTTCCTGTGAGACCAGTATTAGTTTCCGATACACCACAGCAGATTCATTGTATTCCTTGGACATACACATTGACGATCAAACACCGAAATTACATCGGAATTAAAAACAAAAGGTACAATGCCTCCTTAAATGCAAGAAGAGTGAGACTTCTTAGAGTCTGTGCTTTGATCCTTTCCTGTGAGACCAGTATTAGTTTCCTATACACCACTGCAGGTTCAATGTATTCCTTGGACATACACATTGACGATGAAACACTGAAATTGCATCGTAATTAAAGACAAAGGTACAATGCCGCCTTAAGTACAAGAATAGAGACTCTTCTTACAGTCGGTGCTTTGAGCATTCCCTGTCTGTCCAGTATTAGTCTCCGATACACCACTGCAGGTTCAATGTATTCCTTGGACATACACATTGTCGATGGAACACTGAAATTACATCGGAATTAAATACAAAAGGCACAATGCCGCCCTAAGTGCAAGAAGAGTGAGACTTCTTAGAGTCTGTGCTTTGATCCATTCCTGTGAGACCAGTATTAGTTTCCGATACAGCACTGCAGGTTCAATGTATTCCTCGGACTTACACATTGACGATGAAACACTGTAATCGCATCGCAATTAAATACAAAAGGCACAATGCCGCCTTAAGTGCAAGAAGAGTGACACTTCTTGGGGTCTGTGCCTTGATCCTTTCCTGTGAGACCATAATTAGTTTCCGATACACCACTGCAGGTTCAATGTATTCCTTGGACCTTCACATGGACGATGAAACACAGAAATCGCATCGGAATAAAATACAAAAGGCACTATGCCGCCTTAAGTACAAGAATAGAGGCTCTCCTTACAGTCGGTGCTTTGAGCATCCCTGTGAGACCAGTATTAGTTGCTGATACACCACTCCTGGTTCAATGTATTTCTTGGACCTTGACATTAACGATGAAACACAGAAATCGCATACGAATTAAATACAAAACGCACAATGACGCCTTAAGTACAAAAATATTGATTCTGCTTACAGTCGGTGCTTTGGGCTTTCCCTGTGAGACCAGTGTTAGTTTCCGATACACCACTGCAGGTTCAATGTATTCCTTGGACCTTCATATTGACGATGAAACACAGAAATCGCATCGGAATTAAATATAAAATGCACAAAGCCGCCTTAAGTACAACACTAGAAACTTTTCTTACATTGGGTGCTTTGAGCATTCCCTGTGAGACCAGTATTAGTTTCCGATACACCACTGCAGGTTCAGTGTATTCCTCGGACCTTCACATTGACGATGAAACACAGAAATCGCATCGGAATTAGATACAAAAGGCACAATGCCACCATAACTACAAGAATAGAGACTGTTCTTACAGTCGGTGCTTTGAGCATTCCCTGTGAGACCAGTATTAGTTTCCGATACACCACTGCAGGTTCAGTGTATTCTTTGGTCCTACACATTGACAATGAAACACTGAAATTACATTTGAATTAAATACAAATGGAACAATTCCGTCTTAAGTGCAAAAAGAGTGAAACTTCTTAATATCTGTGCCATGATCCTTTCCTGTGAGGCCAGTATTAGTTTCCGATACACCACTTCAAAATCAATGTATTCCTTGGACCTTCAAATTGACGATGAAGCACCGAAATCGCATCGGAATAAAATACAAAAGACACAATGCAGCCTTAACTACAAGAATACAGGCTCTTCTTACAGTCGGTGCTTCGAGCATTCCCTGTGAGACCAGTATTGGTTTCCGATACACCACTGCAGGTTCAATGTATTCCTTGGACATACACATTGACGATGAAACACAGAAATCGCATCGGAATTAAATACAAATGGTACAATGCCGCCTTAAGTTCAAGTATAGAGACACTTCTTACAGTCTGTGCTTTGAGCATTCCCTGTGAGACCTGTATTAGTTTCCGACACACCACTCCAGGTTCAATGTATTCCTTGGACATACGCATTGACGATGAAACACTGAAATTACATCGGAATTAAATACAAAAGGTACAATGCCGCCTTAAGTGCAAGGTATGTGAGACTTCTTAGAGTCTGTGCTTTGATCCTTTCCTGTGAGACCGGTATTAGTTTCCGATACATCACTGCAGGTTCAGTGTGTTCCTTGGACCTTCACATTGACGATGAAACAAGGAAATAGCATTGGAATTAAATACAAAAGGCACAATGCCGCCCTAAGTACAAGAATAGAGACTCTTCTTACAGTCGGTGTTTTGAGCATTCCCTGTGAGACCAGTGTTAGTTTCCGATACACCACAGCAGATTCATTGTATTCCTTGGACATACACATTGATGATGAAACACCTAAATTACATCGGAATTAAATACAAAAGGCACAATGCCTCCTTAAATGCAAGAAGAGTGAGACTTCTTAGAGTCTGTGCTTTAATCCTTTCCTGTGAGACCAGTATTAGTTTCCGATACACCACAGCAGATTCATTGTATTCCTTGGACATACACATTGACGATCAAACACCGAAATTACATCGGAATTAAATACAAAAGGCACAATGCCTCCTTAAATGCAACAAGAGTGAGACTTCTTAGAGTCTGTGCTTTGATCCTTTCCTGTGAGACCAGTATTAGTTTCCTATACACCACTGCAGGTTCAATGTATTCCTTGGACATACACATTGACGATGAAACACTGAAATTGCATCGTAATTAAAGACAAAGGTACAATGCCGCCTTAAGTACAAGAATAGAGACTCTTCTTACAGTCGGTGCTTTGAGCATTCCCTGTGAGACCAGTATTAGTTTCCGACACACCACTCCAGGTTCAATGTATTCCTTGGTCATACACATTGACGATGAAACACTGAAATTACATCGAAATTAAATACAAAAGGAACAATGCCACCTTAAGTGCAAGCTATGTGAGACTTCTTAGAGTCTGTGTTTTGATCCTTTCCTGTGAGATCGGTATTAGTTTCCGAAACATCACTGCAGGTTCAATGTGTTCCTTGGACCTTCACATTGACGATGAAACACAGAAATCGCATTGGAATTAAATACAAAAGGCACAATGCCGCCCTAAGTACAAGAATAGAGACTCTTCTTACGGTCGGTGTTTTGAGCATTCCCTGTGAGACCAGTATTAATTTCCGATACACCACTGCAGGTTCAATGTATTCCTTGGACCTTCACTTTGACGATGAAACACAGAAATCGCATCGGAATTAAATACAAAAGGCACAATGCCGCCTTAAGTACAAGAATAGAGACTCTTCTTAAAGTCGGTGCTTTGAGCATTCCGTGTGACACCAGTATTAATTTCCGATATACCACTGCAGGTTCAATGTATTTCTTGGACATACACATTGACGATGAAACACAGAAATCGCATCGGAATTAAATACAAAAGGCACAATGCCGCCTTAAGTACAAGAATAGAGACTCTTCTTACAGTTGGAGCTCTGAGCATTCCCTGTGAGATCAGTATTAGTTTCCGATACCACTGCAGGTTCAAAGTATTCCTTGGACATACATATTGACAATGAAACACTGCAATTAAATCCGCCTTAAGTGCAAGAAGAGTGAAATTTCTTAAAATCTGTGCTTTGATACTTTCCTGTGAGAGCAGTATTAGTTTCCGATACACCACTACAGGGTCAATGTATTCCTTGGACATACACATTGACGATGAATCACCGAAATCGCATCGGAATTAAATGCAAAAGGCACAATGCCGCCTTAAGTACAAGAATAGAGACCCTTCTTACAGTCGGTGCTTTGAGCATTCCCTGTGAGACCAGTATTACTTTCCGCTACACCTCTGCAGGTTCAGTTTATTCCTTGGACCTTCACATTGACGATGAAACACAGAAATGGCATCGGAATGAAATACAAAAGGCACAATGCCGCCTTAGGTACAAGAATAGTGACTCTTCTTACAGTCGGTGCTTTGAGCATTCCCTGTGAGACCAGTATTAGTTTCCGATACACCACTGCAGGTTCAATGTATTCCTTGGAACTTCACATTGACGATGAAACACAGAAATGGCATCGGAATTAAATACAAAAGGCACAATGCCGCCTTAAGTACAAGAATAGACCCTTCTTACAGTCGGTGCTTTGAGCATTCCCTGTGAGACCAGTATTGGTTTCCGACACACCACTGCAGGTTCAATGTATTCCTTGGACATACACAATTCGATGAAACACAGAAATCGCATCGGAATTAAATACAAAAGGTACAATGCCGCCTTAAGTACAAGTATAGAGACTCTTCTTACAGTCGGTGCTTTGAGCATTCCCTGTGAGACCAGTATTAGTTTCCGACACACCACTCCAGGTTCAATGTATTCCTTGGACATATACATTGACGATGAAACACTGAAATTACATCGAAATTAAATACAAAAGGAACAATGCCGCCTTAAGTGCAAGCTATGTGAGACTTCTTAGAGTCTGTGTTTTGATCCTTTCCTGTGAGACCGGTATTAGTTTCCGAAACATAACTGCAGGTTCAATGTGTTTCTTGGACCTTCACATAGACGATGAAACACAGAAATCGCATTGGAATTAAATACAAAAGACACAATGCAGCCTTAACTGCAAGAATACAGGCTCTTCTTACAGTCGGTGCTTCGAGCATTCCCTGTGAGACCAGTATTGGTTTCCGATACACCACTGCAGGTTCAATGTATTCCTTGGACATACACATTGACGATGAAGCACAGAAATCGCATCGGAATTAAATACAAATGGTACAATGCCGCCTTAAGTTCAAGTATAGAGACACTTCTTACAGTCTGTGCTTTGAGCATTCCCTGTGAGACCTGTATTAGTTTCCGACACACCACTCCAGGTTCAATGTATTCCTTGGACATACGCATTGACGATGAAACACTGAAATTACATCGGAATTATATACAAAAGGAACAATGCCGCCTTAAGTGCAAGGTATGTGAGACTTCTTAGAGTCTGTGCTTTGATCCTTTCCTGTGAGACCGGTATTAGTTTCCGATACATCACTGCAGGTTCAGTGTGTTCCTTGGACCTTCACATTGACGATGAAACAAGGAAATAGCATTGGAATTAAATACAAAAGACACAATGCCGCCCTAAGTACACGAATAGAGACTCTTCTTACAGTCGGTGTTTTGAGCATTCCCTGTGAGACCAGTATTAGTTTCCGATACACCACTGCAGGTTCAATGTATTCCTTGGACATACACGTTGACGATGAAACACTGAAATTACATCGCAATTAAATATAAAAGACACAATGCCGCTTTAAGTGCAAGAGTAGAGACTCTTCTTACAGTCGGTGCTTTGAGCATTCCCTGTGAGACCAGTATTAGTTTCCGATACACCACAGCAGATTCATTGTATTCCTTGGACATACACATTGATGATGAAACACCTATATTACATCGGAATTAAATACAAAAGGCACAATGCCTCCTTAAATGCAAGAAGAGTGAGACTTCTTAGAGTCTGTGCATTAATCCTTTCCTGTGAGACCAGTATTAGTTTCCGATACACCACAGCAGATTCATTGTATTCCTTGGACATACACATTGACGATCAAACACCGAAATTACATCGGAATTAAAAACAAAAGGTACAATGCCTCCTTAAATGCAAGAAGAGTGAGACTTCTTAGAGTCTGTGCTTTGATCCTTTCCTGTGAGACCAGTATTAGTTTCCTATACACCACTGCAGGTTCAATGTATTCCTTGGACATACACATTGACGATGAAACACTGAAATTGCATCGTAATTAAAGACAAAGGTACAATGCCGCCTTAAGTACAAGAATAGAGACTCTTCTTACAGTCGGTGCTTTGAGCATTCCCTGTCTGTCCAGTATTAGTCTCCGATACACCACTGCAGGTTCAATGTATTCCTTGGACATACACATTGTCGATGGAACACTGAAATTACATCGGAATTAAATACAAAAGGCGCAATGCCGCCCTAAGTGCAAGAAGAGTGAGACTTCTTAGAGTCTGTGCTTTGATCCATTCCTGTGAGACCAGCATTAGTTTCCGATACAGCACTGCAGGTTCAATGTATTCCTCGGACTTACACATTGACGATGAAACACTGTAATCGCATCGCAATTAAATATAAAAGGCACAATGCCGCCTTAAGTGCAAGAAGAGTGACACTTCTTGGGGTCTGTGCCTTGATCCTTTCCTGTGAGACCATAATTAGTTTCCGATACACCACTGCAGGTTCAATGTATTCCTTGGACCTTCACATGGACGATGAAACACAGAAATCGCATCGGAATAAAATACAAAAGGCACTATGCCGCCTTAAGTACAAGAATAGAGGCTCTCCTTACAGTCGGTGCTTTGAGCATCCCTGTGAGACCAGTATTAGTTGCTGATACACCACTCCTGGTTCAATGTATTTCTTGGACCTTGACATTAACGATGAAACACAGAAATCGCATACGAATTAAATACAAAACGCACAATGACGCCTTAAGTACAAGAATATTGATTCTGCTTACAGTCGGTGCTTTGGGCTTTCCCTGTGAGACCAGTGTTAGTTTCCGATACACCACTGCAGGTTCAATGTATTCCTTGGACCTTCATATTGACGATGAAACACAGAAATCGCATTGGAATTAAATATAAAATGCACAAAGCCGCCTTAAGTACAACACTAGAAACTTTTCTTACATTGGGTGCTTTGAGCATTCCCTGTGAGACCAGTATTAGTTTCCGATACACCACTGCAGGTTCAGTGTATTCCTCGGACCTTCACATTGACGATGAAACACAGAAATCGCATCGGAATTAGATACAAAAGGCACAATGCCACCATAACTACAAGAATACAGGCTCTTCTTACAGTCGGTGCTTCGAGCATTCCCTGTGAGACCAGTATTGGTTTCCGATACACCACTGCAGGTTCAATGTATTCCTTGGACATACACATTGACGATGAAGCACAGAAATCGCATCGGAATTAAATACAAATGGTACAATGCCGCCTTAAGTTCAAGTATAGAGACACTTCTTACAGTCTGTGCTTTGAGCATTCCCTGTGAGACCTGTATTAGTTTCCGACACACCACTCCAGGTTCAATGTATTCCTTGGACATACGCATTGACGATGAAACACTGAAATTACATCGGAATTAAATACAAAAGGAACAATGCCGCCTTAAGTGCAAGGTATGTGAGACTTCTTAGAGTCTGTGCTTTGATCCTTTCCTGTGAGACCGGTATTAGTTTCCGATACATCACTGCAGGTTCAGTGTGTTCCTTGGACCTTCACATTGACGATGAAACAAGGAAATAGCATTGGAATTAAATACAAAAGGCACAATGCCGCCCTAAGTACACGAATAGAGACTCTTCTTACAGTCGGTGTTTTGAGCATTCCCTGTGAGACCAGTATTAGTTTCCGATACACCACTGCAGGTTCAATGTATTCCTTGGACATACACGTTGACGATGAAACACTGAAATTACATCGCAATTAAATATAAAAGACACAATGCCGCTTTAAGTGCAAGAGTAGAGACTCTTCTTACAGTCGGTGCTTTGAGCATTCCCTGTGAGACCAGTATTAGTTTCCGATACACCACAGCAGATTCATTGTATTCCTTGGACATACACATTGATGATGAAACACCTATATTACATCGGAATTAAATACAAAAGGCACAATGCCTCCTTAAATGCAAGAAGAGTGAGACTTCTTAGAGTCTGTGCATTAATCCTTTCCTGTGAGACCAGTATTAGTTTCCGATACACCACAGCAGATTCATTGTATTCCTTGGACATACACATTGACGATCAAACACCGAAATTACATCGGAATTAAAAACAAAAGGTACAATGCCTCCTTAAATGCAAGAAGAGTGAGACTTCTTAGAGTCTGTGCTTTGATCCTTTCCTGTGAGACCAGTATTAGTTTCCTATACACCACTGCAGGTTCAATGTATTCCTTGGACATACACATTGACGATGAAACACTGAAATTGCATCGTAATTAAAGACAAAGGTACAATGCCGCCTTAAGTACAAGAATAGAGACTCTTCTTACAGTCGGTGCTTTGAGCATTCCCTGTCTGTCCAGTATTAGTCTCCGATACACCACTGCAGGTTCAATGTATTCCTTGGACATACACATTGTCGATGGAACACTGAAATTACATCGGAATTAAATACAAAAGGCACAATGCCGCCCTAAGTGCAAGAAGAGTGAGACTTCTTAGAGTCTGTGCTTTGATCCATTCCTGTGAGACCAGCATTAGTTTCCGATACAGCACTGCAGGTTCAATGTATTCCTCGGACTTACACATTGACGACGAAACACTGTAATCGCATCGCAATTAAATACAAAAGGCACAATGCCGCCTTAAGTGCAAGAAGAGTGACACTTCTTGGGGTCTGTGCCTTGATCCTTTCCTGTGAGACCATAATTAGTTTCCGATACACCACTGCAGGTTCAATGTATTCCTTGGACCTTCACATGGACGATGAAACACAGAAATCGCATCGGAATAAAATTCAAAAGGCACTATGCCGCCTTAAGTACAAGAATAGAGGCTCTCCTTACAGTCGGTGCTTTGAGCATCCCTGTGAGACCAGTATTAGTTGCTGATACACCACTCCTGGTTCAATGTATTTCTTGGACCTTGACATTAACGATGAAACACAGAAATCGCATACGAATTAAATACAAAACGCACAATGACGCCTTAAGTACAAGAATATTGATTCTGCTTACAGTCGGTGCTTTGGGCTTTCCCTGTGAGACCAGTGTTAGTTTCCGATACACCACTGCAGGTTCAATGTATTCCTTGGACCTTCATATTGACGATGAAACAAAGAAATCGCATTGGAATTAAATATAAAATGCACAAAGCCGCCTTAAGTACAACACTAGAAACTTTTCTTACATTGGGTGCTTTGAGCATTCCCTGTGAGACCAGTATTAGTTTCCGATACACCACTGCAGGTTCAGTGTATTCCTCGGACCTTCACATTGACGATGAAACACAGAAATCGCATCGGAATTAGATACAAAAGGCACAATGCCACCATAACTACGCAGAATAGAGACTGTTCTTACAGTCGGTGCTTCGAGCATTCCCTGTGAGACCAGTATTGGTTTCCGATACACCACTGCAGGTTCAATGTATTCCTTGGACATACACATTGACGATGAAACACAGAAATCGCATCGGAATTAAATACAAATGGTACAATGCCGCCTTAAGTTCAAGTATAGAGACACTTCTTACAGTCTGTGCTTTGAGCATTCCCTTTGAGACCTGTATTAGTTTCCGACACACCACTCCAGGTTCAATGTATTCCTTGGACATACGCATTGACGATGAAACACTGAAATTACATCGGAATTAAATACAAAAGGTACAATGCCGCCTTAAGTGCAAGGTGTGTGAGACTTCTTAGAGTCTGTGCTTTGATCCTTTCCTGTGAGACCGGTATTAGTTTCCGATACATCACTGCAGGTTCAGTGTGTTCCTTGGACCTTCACATTGACGATGAAACAAGGAAATAGCATTGGAATTAAATACAAAAGGCACAATGCCGCCCTAAGTACAAGAATAGAGACTCTTCTTACAGTCGGTGTTTTGAGCATTCCCTGTGAGACCAGTGTTAGTTTCCGATACACCACTGCAGGTTCAATGTATTCCTTGGACATACACGTTGACGATGAAACACTGAAATTACATCGCAATTAAATATAAAAGACACAATGCCGCTTTAAGTGCAAGAGTAGAGACTCTTCTTACAGTCGGTGCTTTGAGCATTCCCTGTGAGACCAGTATTAGTTTCCGATACACCACAGCAGATTCATTGTATTCCTTGGACATACACATTGATGATGAAACACCTAAATTACATCGGAATTAAATACAAAAGGCACAATGCCTCCTTAAATGCAAGAAGAGTGAGACTTCTTAGAGTCTGTGCTTTAATCCTTTCCTGTGAGACCAGTATTAGTTTCCGATACACCACAGCAGATTCATTGTATTCCTTGGACATACACATTGACGATCAAACACCGAAATTACATCGGAATTAAATACAAAAGGCACAATGCCTCCTTAAATGCAACAAGAGTGAGACTTCTTAGAGTCTGTGCTTTGATCCTTTCCTGTGAGACCAGTATTAGTTTCCTATACACCACTGCAGGTTCAATGTATTCCTTGGACATACACATTGACGATGAAACACTGAAATTGCATCGTAATTAAAGACAAAGGTACAATGCCGCCTTAAGTACAAGAATAGAGACTCTTCTTACAGTCGGTGCTTTGAGCATTCCCTGTGAGACCAGTATTAGTTTCCGACACACCACTCCAGGTTCAATGTATTCCTCGGTCATACACATTGACGATGAAACACTGAAATTACATCGAAATTAAATACAAAAGGAACAATGCCACCTTAAGTGCAAGCTATGTGAGACTTCTTAGAGTCTGTGTTTTGATCCTTTCCTGTGAGACCGGTATTAGTTTCCGAAACATCACTGCAGGTTCAATGTGTTCCTTGGACCTTCACATTGACGATGAAACACAGAAATCGCATTGGAATTAAATACAAAAGGCACAATGCCGCCCTAAGTACAAGAATAGAGACTCTTCTTACGGTCGGTGTTTTGAGCATTCCCTGTGAGACCAGTATTAATTTCCGATACACCACTGCAGGTTCAATGTATTCCTTGGACCTTCACTTTGACGATGAAACACAGAAATCGCATCGGAATTAAATACAAAAGGCACAATGCCGCCTTAAGTACAAGAATAGAGACTCTTCTTAAAGTCGGTGCTTTGAGCATTCCGTGTGACACCAGTATTAATTTCCGATATACCACTGCAGGTTCAATGTATTTCTTGGACATACACATTGACGATGAAACACAGAAATCGCATCGGAATTAAATACAAAAGGCACAATGCCGCCTTAAGTACAAGAATAGAGACTCTTCTTACAGTTGGAGCTCTGAGCATTCCCTGTGAGATCAGTATTAGTTTCCGATACCACTGCAGGTTCAATGTATTCCTTGGACATACATATTGACAATGAAACACTGCAATTAAATCCGCCTTAAGTGCAAGAAGAGTGAAATTTCTTAAAATCTGTGCTTTGATACTTTCCTGTGTGAGCAGTATTATTTTCCGATACACCACTACAGGGTCAATGTATTCCTTGGACATACACATTGACGATGAATCACCGAAATCGCATCGGAATTAAATGCAAAAGGCACAATGCCGCCTTAAGTACAAGAATAGAGACTCTTCTTACAGTCGGTGCTTTGAGCATTCCCTGTGAGACCAGTATTAGTTTCCGATACACCACTGCAGGTACAGTGTATTCCTTGGACATACACATTAACGATGAAACACTGTAATCGCATCGGAAATAAATACAAAAGGCACAAGCCGCCATAAGTGCAAGAAGAGTGACACTTCTTGGAGTCTGTGCTTTGATCCTTTCCTGTGAGACCAGTATTAGTTTCCGATACACCACTGCAGGTTCAATGTATTTCTTGGACATACACATTGACGATGAAACACAGAAATCGCATCGGAATTAAGTCAAAAGGCACAATGCCTCCTTAAGAACAAGAATAGAGACTCTTCTTAAGGTCGGTGCTTTGAGCATTCCGTGTGAGACCACTATTAGTTTCCGATACACCACTGCAGGTTCAATGTATTCCTTGGACATACACATTGACGATGAAACACCGAAATCGCATCGGAATAAAATACAAAAGACACAATGCAGCCTTAAGTACAAGAATACAGGCTCTTCTTACAGTCTGTGCTTTGAGCATTCCCTGTGAGACCAGTATTGGTTTCCGACACACCACTGCAGGTTCAATGTATTCCTTGGACATACACAATTCGATGAAACACAGAAATCGCATCGGAATTAAATACAAAAGGTACAATGCCGCCTTAAGTACAAGTATAGAGACTCTTCTTACAGTCGGTGCTTTGAGCATTCCCTGTGAGACCAGTATTAGTTTCCGACACACCACTCCAGGTTCAATGTATTCCTTGGACATACACATTGACGATGAAACACTGAAATTACATCGAAATTAAATACAAAAGGAACAATGCCGCCTTAAGTGCAAGCTATGTGAGACTTCTTAGAGTCTGTGTTTTGATCCTTTCCTGTGAGACCGGTATTAGTTTCCGAAACATAACTGCAGGTTCAATGTGTTTCTTGGACCTTCACATAGACGATGAAACACAGAAATCGCATTGGAATTAAATACAAAAGGCACAACGCCGCCCTAAGTTCAAGAATAGAGACTCTTCTTACAGTCGGTGTTTTGAGCATTCCCTGTGAGACCAGTATTAGTTTCCAATACACCACTGCAGGTTCAATTTATTCCTTGGACACACACGTTGACGATGAAACACTGAAATTACATCGGAATTAAATATAAAAGGCACAATGCCGCTTTAAGTGCAAGAGTAGAGACTCTTCTTACAGTCGGTGCTTTGAGCATTCCCTGTGAGACCAGTATTAGTTTCCGATACACCACAGCAGATTCATTGTATTCCTTGGACATACACATTGACGATGAAACACAGAAATAGCATCGGAATTAAATACAAATGGCACAATGGCGCCCTAAGTGCAAGAAGAGTGAGTCTTCTAAGAGTCTGTTCTTTGTTCCTTTCCTGCGAGTCCAGTATTAGATTCCGATACACCACTTCAGGTACAATGTATACCTTGGACCTTCACATTGACGATGAAGCACAGATATCGCATCGGAATTAAATACAAAAGTTACAATGCCGCCTTAAGTACAAGAATATAGACTCTCCTTACAGTCGGTGCTTTGAGCATTCCCTGTGAGACCAGTATTAGTACCCGATACACCACTGCAGGTTCAATGTATTCCTTGGAAATTCACATTGACGATGAGACACAGAAATCGGATCGGAATTAAATACATAAGGCACAATGCCGCCTTAAGCACAAGAATAGAGACTCTTCTTACAGTGGGTGCTTTGAGCATTCTCTGTGAGAGCAGTATTAGTTTCCGATACACCACTACAGGGTCAATGTATTCCTTGGACATACACATTGACAATGAAACACTGAAATTAAATCCGCCTTAAGTGCAAGAAGAGTGAAACTTCTTAAAATCTGTGCTTTGATACTTCCCTGTGAGAGCAGTATTAGTTTCCAATACACCACTACAGGGTCAATGTATTCCTTGGACCTTTACATTGACGATGAATCACCGAAATCGCATCGGAATTAAATACAAAAGGCACAATGCCGCCTTAAGTACAAGAATAGAGACTCTTCTTACAGTCGGTGCTTTGAGCATTCCCTGTGAGACCAGTATTAGTTTCCGATACACCACTGCAGGTACAGTGTATTCCTTGGACATACACATTGACGATGAAACACTGAAATTACATCGGAATTAAATACAAAAGGCACAATGCCGACTTAAGTGCATGAAGAGTGGGTCTTCTTAAAGTCTGTGCTTTGATCCTTTAGTGTGAGAAAAGTATTAGTTTCCGATACACCACTGCAGATTCAATGGATTCCACGGACTTTGAAATTGACGATGAAACACTGAAATCGCATCGGAATTAAATACAAAAGGCACAAGCCGCCTTAAGTGCAAGATGAGGGACACTTCTTGAAGTCTGTGCTTTGATCCTTTCCTGTGAGACCAGTATTAGTTTCCGATACACCACTGCAGGTTCAATGTATTTCTTGGACATACACATTGACGATGAAACACAGAAATCGCATCGGAATTAAGTACAAAAGGCACAATGCCTCCTTAAGTACAAGAATAGAGACTCTTCTTAAGGTCGGTGCTTTGACCATTCTGTGTGAGACCACTATTAGTTTCCGATACACCACTGCAGGTTCAATGTATTCCTTGGACATACACAATGACAATGAAACACTGAAATTAAATCAGAATTAAATACAAATGGAACAATTCCGCCTTAAGTGCAAAAAGAGTGAAACTTCTTAATATCTGTGCTTTGATCCTTTCCTGTGAGGCCAGTATTAGTTTCCGATACACCACTACAAAGTCAATGTATTCCTTGGACCTTCAAATTGACGATGAAACACCGAAATCGCATCGGAATAAAATACAAAAGACACAATGCAGCCTTAAGTACAAGAATACAGGCTCTTCTTACAGTCTGTGCTTTGAGCATTCCCTGTGAGACCAGTTCTGGTTTCCGATACACCACTGCAGGTTCAATGTATTCCTTTGACATACACATTGACGATGAAACACAGAAATCGCATCGGAATTAGATACAAAAGGTACAATGCCGCCTTAAGTACAAGTATAGAGACTCTTCTTACAGTCGGTGCTTCGAGCTTTTCCCTGTGAGACCAGTATTAGTTTCCGACACACCACTCCAGGTTCAATGTATTCCTTGGACATACACATTGACGATGAAACACTGAAATTACATCGAAATTAAATACAAAAGGAACAATGCTGCCTTAAGTGCAAGCTATGTGAGACTTCTTAGAGTCTGTGCTTTGATCCTTTCCTGTGAGACCATTATTAGTTTCCGATACACCACTGCAGGTTCAATGTATTCCTTGGACATACACATTGACGATGAAACACAGAAATAGCATCGGAATTAAATACAAATGGCACAATGGCGCCCTAAGTGCAAGAAGAGTGAGTCTTCTTAGAGTCTGTTCTTTGATCCTTTCCTGCGAGACCAGTAGTAGATTCCGATACACCACTTCAGGTACAATGTATACCTTGGACCTTCACATTGACGATGAAGCACAGTAATCGCATCGGAATTAAATACAAAAGTTACAATGCCGCCTTAAGTACGAGAATATAGACTCTTCTTACAGTCGGTGCTTTGAGCATTCCCTGTGAGACCAGTATTAGTTCCCGATACACCACTGCAGGTTCAATGTATTCCTTGGAAATTCACATTGACGATGAGACACAGAAATCGGATCGGAATTAAATACATAAGGCACAATGCCGCCTTAAGCACATGAATAGAGACTCTTCTTACAGTCGGTGTTTTGAGCATTCTCTGTGAGAGCAGTATTAGTTTCCGATACACCACAGCAGGTTCAATGTATTACTTGGACATACACATTGACGATCGAACACCGAAATTACATCGGAATTAAATACAAAAGGCACAATGCCGGCTTAAGTACAAGAATAGAGACTCTTCTTACAGTTGGAGCTTTGAGCATTCCCTGTGAGATCAGTATTAGTTTCCGATACCACTGCAGGTTCAATGTATTCCTTGGACATACACATTGACAATGAAACAATGAAATTAAATCCGCCTTAAGTGCAAGAAGAGTGAAACTTCTTAAAATCTGTGCTTTGATACTTTCCTGTGAGAGCAGTATTAGTTTCCGATACAACACTACAGGGTCAATGTATTCCTTGGACCTTTACATTGACGATGAATCACCGAAATCGCATCGGAATTAAATGCAAAAGGCACAATGCCGCCTTAAGTACAAGAATACAGGCTCTTCTTACAGTCGGTGCTTTGAGCATTCCCTGTGAGACCAGTATTGGTTTCCGATACACCACTGCAGGTTCATTGTATTCCTTGGACATACACATTGACGATGAAACACAGAAATCGCATCGGAATTAAATACAAAAGGTACAATGCCGCCTTGAGTACAAGTATAGAGACTCTTCTTACAGTCGGTGTTTTGAGCGTTCCCTGTGAGACCAGTATTAGTTTCCAATACACCACTGCAGGTTCAATGTATTCCTTGGACATACACGTTGACGATGAAACACAGAAATTACATCGGAATTAAATATAAAAGGCACAATGCCGCTTTAAGTGCAAGAGTAGAGACTCTTCTTACAGTCGGTGCTTTGAGCATTCCCTGTGAGATCAGTATTACTTTCCGATACACCACAGCAGATTCATTGTATTCCTTGGACATACACATTGACGATGAAACACCGAAATTACACCGGAATTAAATACAAAAGCCACAATGCCTCCTTAAATGCAAGAAGAGTGAGACTTCTTAGAGTCTGTGCTTTGATCCTTTCCTGTGAGACCAGTATTAGTTTCCGATACACCACTGCAGGTTCAATGTATTCCTTGGACATACACATTGACGATGAAACACAGAAATAGCATCGGAATTAAATACAAAAGGCACAATGGCGCCCTAAGTGCAAGAAGAGTGAGTCTTCTTAGAGTCTGTTCTTTGATCCTTTCCTGAGAGACCAGTATTAGATTTCGATACACCACTTCAGGTTCAATGTATTCCTTGGACCTTCACATTGACGATGAAGCACAGAAATCGCATCGGAATTAAATACAAAAGTTACAATGCCGCCTTAAGTACAAGAATAGAGGCTCTTCTTACAGTCGGTGCTTTGAGCATTCCCTGTGAGAGCAGTATTAGTTTCCGATACACCACTGCAAGTTCAATGTATTCCTTGGAAATTCACATTGACGATGAGACACAGAAATCGGATCGGAATTAAATACATAAGGCACAATGCCGCCTTAAGCACAAGAGTAGAGACTCTTCTTACAGTCGGTGCTTTGAGCATTCCCTGTGAGACCAGTATTAGTTTCCCATACGCCACTGCAGGTTCAATGTATTCATTGGACATACACATTGACGATGAAACACAGAAATCGCATCGGAATTAAATACAAAAGGGACAATGCCGCCATAAGTACAAGAATAGAGACTCTTCTTAAGGTTGGTGCTTTGAGCACTCCGTGTGAGACCAGTAATAGTTTCCGATACACCACTGCAGGTTCAATGTATTCATTGGACATACACATTAACGATGAAACACTGAAATTACATCGTAATTAAATACAAAGTGTACAATGCCGTCTTAAGTGCAAGAACAGTGAGACTTCTTAGAGTCTGTGCTTTTATCCTTTCCTGCGCGACCAGTATCAGTTTCCGATACGCCACTGCAGGTTCAATGTATTCCTTGGACCTTCACAATGACGATGAAACACAGAAATCACATCGGAATTAAATACAAATGGCACAATGCCGCCTTATGTACAACAATAAAGACTCATCTTGAAGTCGGTGCTTTGAGCATTCCCTGTGAGACCAGTATTAGTTTCCGCTACACCACTGCCGCTTCAATGTATTCTTTGGAGCTTCACATTGACGATGTAACACAGAAATCGCATCCGAAATCAATAAAAAAGGCACAATGCCGCCTTAAGTACAAGAATAGAGACTCTTCTTACAGTCGGTGCTTTGAGCATTCCCTGTGAGACCAGTGTTAGCTTGCGATACACCACTGGAGGTTCAATGTATTCCTTGGACATACAAATTGACGATGAAACACTGACATTACTTCGGGATTAAATACAAAACGCACAAGGCCGCCTTAAGTGCAAGAAGAGTGAGACTTCTTAGAGTCTGTGCTCTGATCCGTTTCTGTGAGACCAGTACCAGCTTCCGATACGCAATTGCAGGTTCAATGTATTCTTTGGACGTACACATTGACGATGAGACACACAAATCGCATCGGAATGAAATACAAAAGGCACAATGCCGCCTTAAGTACAAGAATAGTGACTCTTCTTAGAGTCGGTGTTTGAGCATTCCCTGCGAGACCAGTATTAGTTTCCGATACACCACAGAAGGTTCAATGTATTTCTTGGACCATCACATTGACGATGAAACACAGAAACGCATCGGTATTAAATACAAAAGGCAAAATGCCGCCTTAAGTACAAGAATAGAGACTCTTCTTACAGTCGGTGCTTTGAGCATTCCCTGTGAGACCACTATTAGTTTCCGATACACCACTGCAGGTTCAATGTATTCCTTAAACATACACAATGACAATGAACCACTGAAATTACATCAGAATTAAATACAAATGGAACAATTCCGCCTTAAGTGCTAGAAGAGTGAAACTTCTTAAAATCTGTGCTTTGTTCCTTTCCTGTGAGACCAGTATTAGTTTCCGATACACCACTCCAGGTTCAATGTATTCCTTGGACATTCACATTGACGATGAAACACTGAAATTACATCGGAATTAAATACAAAAGGGACAATGCAGCCTTAAGTGCAAGCTATGTGAGACTTCTTAGAGTCTGTGCTTTGATCCTTTACTGCGAGACCAGTATTAGATTCCGATACACCACTGCAGGTTCAATGTATTCCTTGGACATACACGTAGACGAAGAAACACTGAAATTACATCGGAATTAAATATAAAAGGCACAATGCCGCCTTAAGTGCTAGAATAGAGACTCTTCTTACAGTCGGTGCTTTGAGCATTCCCTGTGAGACCAGTATTAGTTTCCGATACACCACTGCAGGTTCAATGTATTCTTTGGACATACACATTGACAATGAAACACAGAAATAGCATCGGAATTAAATACAAAAGGCACAATGGCGCCCTAAGTGCAAGAAGAGTGAATCTTCTTAGAGTCTGTTCTTTGATCCTTTCCTGCGAGACCAGTATTAGATTCCGGTACACCACTTCAGGTTCAATGTATTCCTTGGACATTCAGAATGACGATGAAGCACAGAAATCGCATCGGAATTAAATACAAAAGTTACAATGCCGCCTTAAGTACAAGAATAGAGACTCTTCTTACAGTCGGTGCTTTGAGCAGTCCTGTGAGACCAGTATTAGTTTCCGTTACACCACAGCAGGTTCAATGTATTCCTTGGACATACACATTGACGATCAAACACCGAAATTACATCGGAATTAAATACAAAAGGCACAAATCCGCATCAAGTGCAAGAAGCGTGAGACTTCTTAGAGTCTGTGCTTTGATCCTTTCCTGTAAGAACAGTATTAGTTTCCGATACTCCACAGCAGGTTCAATGTATTCCTTGGACATACACATTGACGATGAAACACAGAAATCGCATCGGAATTAAATACAAAAGGCACAATGCCGCCTTAAGTACAAGAATAGAGACTCTTCTTACAGTCGGTTCTTTGAGCATTCCCTTTGAGTCCAGTATTAGTTTCCGATACACCATAGCAGGTTCAATGTATTCCTTGGACCTTCACATTGACGATGAAACACAGAAATCGCATCGGAATGAAATACAAAAGGCACATTGCCGCCTTAAGTACAAGAATAGAGACTCATCTTACAGTCGGTGTTTGGGCATTCCCTGCGAGACCATTATTAGTTTCCGATACGCCACTGCAGGTTCAATGTATTCGTTGGACCTTCACATTGACGATGAAACACAGAAATCGCATCGGAATTAAATACAAACTGCACAATGCCGCCTTAAGTACAGGAATAGGGACTCTTCTTGCAGTCGGTGCTTTGAGCATTCCCCGTGAGACCAGTATTAGCTTGCGATACACCACTGGAGGTTCAATGTATTCCTTTTACATACACATTGACGATGAAACACTGAAATTACATCGGAATTAAATACATAACGGACAATGCCGCCTTAAGTGCAAGCTATGTGAGACTTCTTAGAGTCTGTGCTTTGATCCTTTCCTGTGAGACCGGTATTAGTTTCCGATACACCACTGCAGGTTCAATGTGTTCCTTGGACCGTCCCATTGACGATGAAACACAGAAATCGCATTGGAATTAAATACAACATTCAATGTGCCGCCCTAAATACAAGAATTGAGACTCTTCCTACAGTCGGTGTTTTGAGCATTCCCTGTGAGACCAGTATTAGTTTCCGATACACCACTGCAGGTTCAATGTATTCCTTGGACATACACGTTGACGATGAAACACTGAAATTACATCGGAATTAAATATAAAAGGCACAATGCCGCCTTAAGTGCAAGAGTAGAGACTCTTCTTATAGTCGGTGCTTTGAGCATTCCCTGTGAGACCATTATTAGTTTCCGATACACCACAGCAGGGTCATTGTATTCCTTGGACATACACATTGACGATGAAACACCGAAATTACATCGGAATTAAATACAAAAGGCACAATGACTCCTTAAATGCAAGACGAGTGAGACTTCTTATAGTCTGTGCTTTGATCTATTCCTGTGAGACCAGTATTAGTTTGCGATACACCACTTCAGGTTCAATGTATTCCTTGGACATACACATTGACGATGAAACACAGAATTACCATCGGAATTAAATACAAAAGTTACAATGCCGCCTTAAGTACAACAATAGAGCCTCTTCTTACAGTCGGTGCTTTGAGCATTCCCTGTGAGACCAGTATTAGTGTCCGATACACCACTGCAGGTTCAATGTATTCCTTGGAAATTCACATTGTCGATGAGACACAGAAATCGGATCGGAATTAAATACATAAGGCACAATGCCGCCTTGAGCACAAGAATAGAGACTCTTCTTACAGTCGGTGCTTTGAGCATTCCCTGTGAGACCAGTATTAGTTTCCGATACACCACAGCAGGTTCAAAGTATTCCTTGGACATACACATTGACGATCAAACACCGAAATTACATCGGAATTAATTACAAAAGGCACAAAGTCGCATCAAGTGCAAGAAGCGTGAGACTTCTTAGAGTCTGTGCTTTGATCCTTTCCTGTAAGAACAGTATTAGTTTCCGATACTCCACAGCAGTTTCAATGTATTCCTTGGACATACACATTGACGATGAAACACTGAAATCGCATCGGAATTAAATACATAAGGCACAATGCCGCCTTAAGTACAAGAATAGTTACTCTTCTTGAAGTCGGTGCTTTGAGCATTCCGTGTGAGACCAGTATTAGATTCCGATACACCACTGCACGTTCAATGTATTCCTTGGCCATACACATTGACGATGAAACACTGAAATTACATCGTAATTAAATACAAAAGGTATAATGCAGTCTTAAGTGCAAGGAGAGTGAGACTTCTTAGAGTCTGTGCTTTTATCCTTTCCTGCGCGACCAGTATCAGTTTCCGATAGGCCACTGCAGGTTCAATGTATTCCTTGGACCTTCAGATTGACGATGAAACACAGAAATCGCATCCGAATTCAATACAAAAGGCACAATGCCGCCTTAAGTACAAGAAAAGAGACTCTTCTTACAGTCGGTTCTTTGAGCATTCCCTATGACACCAGTATTAGTTTCCGATACACCATAGCAGGTTCAATGTATTCCTTGGACATTCACATTGACGATGAAACACAGAAATCGCATCGGAATGAAACACAAAAGGCACAATGCCCCCTTAAGTACAGGAATAGGGACTCTTCTTGCAGTCGGTGCTTTGAGCATTGCCCGTGAGACCAGTATTAGCTTGCGATACACCACTGGAGGTTCAATGTAATCCTTGGACATACACATTGACGATGAAACACTGAAATTACATCGGAATTAAATACAAAACGCACAAGGCCGCCTTAAGTGCAAAAAGAGTGAGACTTCTTAGAGTCTGTGCTTTGATCCTTTCCTGTGAGACCAGTACTAGTTTCCGATACACCACTGCAGATTCAATGTATTCCTTGGACCTTCACATTGACGATGAAACACAGAAATCACATCGGAATTAAATACAAAAATCACAATTAAGCATTAAGTACAAGAATAGAGACTCTTCTTGAAGTCGGTGCTTTGCGCATTCCGTGTGAAATCAGTATTAGTTTCCGATATACCACTGCCAGATCAATGTATTCCTTGAACATACACATTGACGATGAAACACTGAAACTACATGGGAATTAAATACAAAAAGAACAATTCCGCCTTAAGTGCAAGAAGAGTGAAACTTCTTAAAATCTGTGCTTTGATCCTTTCCTTTGAGACCAGTATTAGTTTCCGATACACCACTACAGGTTCAATGTGTTCTTTGGACCTTCACATTGACGATGTAACACAGAAATCGCATCGGAATTAATTACAAGAGGCAGAATGCTGCCTTAAGTACAAGAATAGAGACTCTTCTTACAGTCGGTTCTTTGAGCATTCCCTTTGAGGCCAGTATTAGTTTCCGATACACCATGGCAGATTCAGTGTATTCCTTGGACCTTCACAATGACGATGAAACACAGAAATCGCATCGGAATTAAATACAAACGGCACAATGCCGCCTTAAGTACAAGAATAGAGACTCTTCTTACAGTCGGTGTTTTGAGCATTCAGCGTGAGACCAGTATTAGCTTGCGATACACCACTGCAGGTTCAATGTATTCCTTAGACATACACATTGACGATGAAACACTGAAATTACATCGGATTTAAATACAACACGCACAATGCCGCCTTAAGTGCAAGAAGAGTGAGACTTCTTAGAATCTGTGCTTTGATCCATTCCTGTGTGACCAGTATTAGCTTCCAATACGCCACTGCAGGTTCAATGTATTCCTTGGACATACACATTGACGATGAAACACAGAAATCGCATCGGAATGAAATACAAAAGGCACAACGCCGCCTTAAGTACAAAAATAGAGACTCTTCTTACAGTCGGGGCTTTGAGCATTCCGTTTGAGACCAGTATTAGTATCGATATACCACTGCCAGTTCAATGTATTCCTTGAACATACACATTGACGATGAAACACTGAATTTACATGGGAATTAAATACAATAGGCACAATGCTGCCTTAAGTGCAAGAATAGAGGCTCCTCTTACAGTCGGTGCTTTGAGCATTCTCTGTGAGACCAGTATTTGTTTCCGATACACTACTGCACGTTCAATGTATTCCTTGGACCTTCACGTTGACGATGATACACAGAAATCGCATCGGAATAAAATAGAAAAGGGTGAATGCAGCCTTAAGTACAAGAATACAGACACTTCTTACAGTCGGTGATTTGAGCATTCCCTGTGAGACCAGTATTAGAGTCCGATACACCACTGCAGGTTCAATGTATTCAATGGACATACACATTGACGATGAAACACTGAAATTACATCGGATTTAAATACAAAAGGCACAATGCCGCCTTAAGTGCAAGAGTAGAGACTCTTCTTACAGTCGGTGCTTTGAGCATACCCTACGGGACCACTATTAGTTTCCGATACACCACTGCAGGTTCAATGTGTTCCTTGGACATACACATTGACGATGAAACACAGAAATTACATCAAAAATAAATACAAAATGTACAATGTTGCCTTGAGTGCAAGAGTAGAGACTCTTCTTACAGTCGGTGCTTTGAGCATTCCCTGTGACACCAGCATTAGTTTCCGATACACTACTGAATGTTCAATGTATTCCTTGGACCTTCACATTGCCGATGAAATACAGAGATCGCATCGGAATTAAACACAAAATTCACAATGCCGCCTTAAGTGTAAGAATAGAGACTCTCCTTACAGTCGGTGCTTAGATCATTCCCTGTGAGACCATTATTAGTTTCCGATACACCACTGCAGGTTCCGTGTATTCCTTGGTTCATCACATTGACGATGAAACACAGAAATGGCATCGGAATTAAATAAAAAATGTACAATGCCGCCTTAACTACAATAATAGAGACTCTTCTTACAGTAGGTGCTTTGAGCATTCCCTGAGAGACCAGTATTAATTTCCGATACACCACTGCAGGTTTAATGTATTCCTTGGACATACACATTGACGATGAAACACAGAAATTACATCGTAATTAAACACAAAAGGTACAATGCCGCCTTAAGTGCAAGAAGAGTGAGACTTCTTAGAGTCTGTGCTTTGATCCTTTCCTGTGAGACCAGTATTAGTTTCCGATGCAGCACTGCAGGTTCAATGTATTCCACGGACTTTCAAATTGACGATGAAAAACTGAAATCGCATCGGAATTAAATACAAAAGGCACAATGTCGCCTTAAGTGCAAGAAGAGTGACACTTCTTGGAGTCTGTGCTTTGATCCTTTCCTGTGAGACCAGTATTAGTTTCCGATACACCACTGCAGGTTCAATGTATTCCTTGGACATTCACATTGACGATGAAACACAGAAATCGCATCGGAATGAAACACAAAAGGCACAATGCCCCCTTAAGTACAGGAATAGAGACTCTTCTTGCAGTCGGTGCTTTGAGCATTGCCCGTGAGACCAGTATTAGCTTGCGATACACCACTGGAGGTTCAATGTAATCCTTGGACATACACATTGACGATGAAACACTGAAATTACATCGGAATTAAATACAAAACGCACAAGGCCGCCTTAAGTGCAAAAAGAGTGAGACTTCTTAGAGTCTGTGCTTTGATCCTTTCCTGTGAGACCAGTACTAGTTTCCGATACACCACTGCAGATTCAATGTATTCCTTGGACCTTCACATTGACGATGAAACACAGAAATCACATCGGAATTAAATACAAAAATCACAATTAAGCATTAAGTACAAGAATAGAGACTCTTCTTGAAGTCGGTGCTTTGCGCATTCCGTGTGAAATCAGTATTAGTTTCCGATATACCACTGCCAGATCAATGTATTCCTTGAACATACACATTGACGATGAAACACTGAAACTACATGGGAATTAAATACAAAAAGAACAATTCCGCCTTAAGTGCAAGAAGAGTGAAACTTCTTAAAATCTGTGCTTTGATCCTTTCCTTTGAGACCAGTATTAGTTTCCGATACACCACTACAGGTTCAATGTGTTCTTTGGACCTTCACATTGACGATGTAACACAGAAATCGCATCGGAATTAATTACAAGAGGCAGAATGCTGCCTTAAGTACAAGAATAGAGACTCTTCTTACAGTCGGTTCTTTGAGCATTCCCTTTGAGGCCAGTATTAGTTTCCGATACACCATGGCAGATTCAGTGTATTCCTTGGACCTTCACAATGACGATGAAACACAGAAATCGCATCGGAATTAAATACAAACGGCACAATGCCGCCTTAAGTACAAGAATAGAGACTCTTCTTACAGTCGGTGTTTTGAGCATTCCCCGTGAGACCAGTATTAGCTTGCGATACACCACTGCAGGTTCAATGTATTCCTTAGACATACACATTGACGATGAAACACTGAAATTACATCGGATTTAAATACAAAACGCACAATGCCGCCTTAAGTGCAAGAAGAGTGAGACTTCTTAGAATCTGTGCTTTGATCCATTCCTGTGTGACCAGTATTAGCTTCCAATACGCCACTGCAGGTTCAATGTATTCCTTGGACATACACATTGACGATGAAACACAGAAATCGCATCGGAATGAAATACAAAAGGCACAATGCCGCCTTAAGTACAAGAATAGAGACTCTTCTTACAGTCGGGGCTTTGAGCATTCCGTTTGAGACCAGTATTAGTATCGATATACCACTGCCAGTTCAATGTATTCCTTGAACATACACATTGACGATGAAACACTGAATTTACAAGGGAATTAAATACAATAGGCACAATGCTGCCTTAAGTGCAAGAATAGAGGCTCCTCTTACAGTCGGTGCTTTGAGCATTCTCTGTGAGACCAGTATTTGTTTCCGATACACTACTGCACGTTCAATGTATTCCTTGGACCTTCACGTTGACGATGATACACAGAAATCGCATCAGAATAAAATACAAAAGGGTGAATGCAGCCTTAAGTACAAGAATACAGACACTTCTTACAGTCGGTGATTTGAGCATTCCCTGTGAGACCAGTATTAGAGTCCGATACACCACTGCAGGTTCAATGTATTCCCTGGACATACACATTGACGATGAAACACTGAAATTACATCGGATTTAAATACAAAAGGCACAATGCCGCCTTAAGTGCAAGAGTAGAGACTCTTCTTACAGTCGGTGCTTTGAGCATACCCTACGGGACCACTATTAGTTTCCGATACACCACTGCAGGTTCAATGTGTTCCTTGGACATACACATTGACGATGAAACACAGAAATTACATCAAAAATAAATACAAAATGTACAATGTTGCCTTGAGTGCAAGAGTAGAGACTCTTCTTACAGTCGGTGCTTTGAGCATTCCCTGTGACACCAGCATTAGTTTCCGATACACTACTGAAGGTTCAATGTATTCCTTGGACCTTCACATTGACGATGAAATACAGAGATCGCATCGGAATTAAACACAAAATTCACAATGCCGCCTTAAGTGTAAGAATAGAGACTCTTCTTACAGTCGGTGCTTAGATCATTCCCTGTGAGACCATTATTAGTTTCCGATACACCACTGCAGGTTCCGTGTATTCCTTGGTTCATCACATTGACGATGAAACACAGAAATGGCATCGGAATTAAATAAAAAATGTACAATGCCGCCTTAACTACAATAATAGAGACTCTTCTTACAGTAGGTGCTTTGAGCATTCCCTGAGAGACCAGTATTAATTTCCGATACACCACTGCAGGTTTAATGTATTCCTTGGACATACACATTGACGATGAAACACAGAAATTACATCGTAATTAAATACAAAAGGTACAATGCCGCCTTAAGTGCAAGAAGAGTGAGACTTCTTAGAGTCTGTGCTTTGATCCTTTCCTGTGAGACCAGTATTAGTTTCCGATGCAGCACTGCAGGTTCAATGTATTCCACGGACTTTCAAATTGACGATGAAAAACTGAAATCGCATCGGAATTAAATACAAAAGGCACAATGTCGCCTTAAGTGCAAGAAGAGTGACACTTCTTGGAGTCTGTGCTTTGATCCTTTCCTGTGAGACCAGTATTAGTTTCCGATACACCACTGCAGGTTCAATGTATTCCTTGGACCTTCACATTGACGATGAAACACAGAAATCGCATCGGAATAAAATACAAAAGGCACTATGCCGCCTTAAGTACAAGAATAGAGACTCTGCTTACAGTCGGTGCTATGAGCATTCCCTGTGAGACCAGTATTAGTTTCCGATACACCAGAGCAGGTTCATTGTATTATTTGGACATACACATTGACGATGAAACACCGAAATTACAATTGAATTAAATACAAAAGGCACAATGCCTCCTTAAATGCTAGAAGAGTGAGACATCTTAGAGTCTGTGCTCTGATCCTTTCCTGTGAGACCAGTATTAGTTTCCGATACACCACTGCAGGTTCAATGTATTCCTTGGACATACACATTGACGATGAAACACAGTAATAGAATCGGAATCAAATACAAAAGGCACAATGCCGCCTTAAGTACAAGATTAGAGACTCTTCTTGAAGTCGGTGCTTTGAGCATTCCGTGTGAGACCAGTATAAGTTTCCCATACACCACTGCAGGTTCAATGTATTCCTTGGACATACACATTGACGATGAAACACAGAAATCGCATTGGAATAAAATACAAAAGGCACTATGCCGCCTTAAGTACAAGAATAGAGACTCTGCTTACAGTCGGTGCTTTGAGCATTCCCTGTGAGACCAGTATTAGTTTCTGACACACCACTCCAGGTTCAATGAATTCCTTGGACATACACATTGACAATGAAACACTGAAATTACATCGGAATTAAATACAAAAGGAACAATGCCGCCTTAAGTGCAAGAAGAGTGAGACTTCTTAGAGTCTGTGCTTTGATCCTTTCCTGTGAGACCAGTATTAGTTTCCGATACAGCACTGCAGGTTCAATGTATTCCACGGACTTTCAAATTGACGATGAAAAACTGAAATCGCATCGGAATTAGATACAAAAGGCACAATGGCGCCCTAAGTAGAAGAATAGAGACTCTTCTTACAGTCGGAGTTTTCAGCATTCCCTGTGAGACCAGTATTAGTTTCCGATACACCACTGCAGGTTCAATGTATTCTTTGGACATGCACGTTGACGATGAAACACTGAAATTACGTCGGAATTAAATACAAAAGGCACAATGCCGCCTTAAGTGCAAGAGTAGAGACTCTTCTTACAGTCGGTGTTTGAGCATTCCCTGCAGGACCAGTATTAGTTTCCGATACACCACTTCACGTTCAATGTATTCCTTGGACACACTCATTGACGATGAAACGCTGAAATTACATAGTAATTAAATACAAAAGGTACATAGCCGCCTTAAGTGCAAGAAGAGTGAGACTTCTTAGAGTCTGTGATTTTGTCCTTTCCTGAGCGACCAGTATCAGTTTCCGATACGCCACTGCAGGTTCAACGTATTCCTTGGACCTTCATATTGACGATGAAACACAGAAATTGCATCGGAATTAAATACAAATGGCACAATGCCGCCTTAAGTACAAGAATAGAGACTCTTCTTACAGTCGGTGCTTTGAGCATTCCCTGTGAGACCAGTATTAGTTTCCGATACACCACTGCAGGTATAAAGTATTCTTTCGACTTTCACATTGACAATGTAACACAGAAATCGCATCGCAATTAAATACAAAAGGCACAATGCCGTCTTTAGTACAAGAATAGAGACTCTTCTTACAGTCGGTTCTTTGAGCATTCCCTCTGAGACCAGTATTAGTATCCGATACACCATAGCAGGTTCAGTGTATTCCTTGGACTTTCACATTGACGATGAAACACAGAAATCGCATCGTAATTACATACAAACGGCACAATGCCACCTTAAGTACAAGAATAGAGACTCTTCTTAGAGTCGGTGCATTGAGCATTCCCCGTGAGAACAGTATCAGCTTGCGATACACCACTGCAGGTTCAATGTATTCCTTGGACATACACATTGACGATGAAACACTGAAATTACATCGGAATTAAATACAAAAAGCACAATGCCGCCATAAGTGGAAGAATAGAGACTCTTCTTACAGTCGGTGCTTTTAGCATTCCACTGCAGGTTCAATGTATTCCTTATACATACACATTGACGACGAAACACAGAAATCGCATCGGAATTAAATACAAAAGGCACAATGCCGCCTTAAGTACAAGAATAGAGACTCTTCTTACAGTCGGTGTTTTCAGCATTCCCTGTGACATCAGTATTAGTTTCCGATACACCACTGCAGGTTCAATGTATTCCTTGGACATACGCCTTAACGATGAAACACAGAAATCGCATCGGAATTAAATACAAATGGCACAATGCCGACTTAAGTACAAGAATACAGACTTATCTTACAGTCTTACAGTCGGTGTTTTGAGCATTCCCTGTGAGACCATGAAATAAGTACAAGTATAGCTACTCTTCTTACAGTCGGTGCTTTGAGCATTCCCTGTGAGACCAGTATTAGTTTCCGACACACCACTCCAGGTTCAATGTATTCCTTGGACATACACATTGTCGATGAAACACTGAAATTACATCGGAATTAAATACAAAAGGCACAATGCCGCCGTAAGTACAAGAATAGAGACTCTTCATACAGTCGGTGCTTTGAACATTCATTGTGAGACCAGTATTAGTTTCCGATACACCACTGCAGGTTCAATGTATTCCTTGGACCTTCACATTGACGATGAAACACAGAAATCGCATCAGAATTAAATACAAAAGGCACTATGCCCCCTTAAGTACAAGTATAGAGACTCTTCTTAATGTCGGTGCTTAGGCATTCCGTGTGAGACCAGTATTAATTTCCGATCACCACTGCAGGTTCAATGTATTCCTTGGACATACACATTGACGATGAAGCACAGAAATCGTATCGGAATTAAATACAAAAGGCACAATGCCGCCTTAAGTACAAGAATAGAGACTCTTCTTACAGTCGGTGCTTTTAGCACTCCCTGTGAGATCAGTGTTAGTTTCCGATACCACTGCAGGTTCAATGTATTCCTTGGACATACACGTTGACGATGAAACACTGAAATTACATCGGAATTAAGTACAAAAGGCACAACGCCGCCCTAAGTGCAAGAAGAGTGAGTCTTCTTAGAGTCTGTGCTTTGATCCTATCCTGTGAGACCAGTTTCAGTTTCCGATACACCACTGCAGATTCAATGTATTCCTTGGACATACACATTGACGATGAACAACAGAAATTACATCGTAAATAAATACAAAAGGTACAATGCCGCCTTCAGTGCAAGAAGAGTGAGTCTCCTTAGAGTCTGTGCTTTTATCCTTTCCTGTGCGACCAGTATTAGTTGCCGATACGCCACTGCAGGTTCAATGTATTCCTTGGACCTGCACATTGTCGATGAAACACAGAAATCGCATCGGAATTAAATACAAATGGCACAATGCCGCCTTAAGTACAAGAATAGAGACTTTTCTTACAGTCGGTGCTTTGAGCATTCCCTGTGACACCTGTATTAGTTTCCGACACACCACTCCAGGTTCAATGTATTCCTTGGACATACACATTGACGATGAAACACTGAAATTACATCGGAATTAAATACAAAATGTATTCCTTGGACATACACATTGACGATGAAACACTGAAATTACATCGGAATTAAATACAAAAGGAACAATGCCGCCTTAAGTGCAAGAAGAGTGAGACTTCTTAGAGTCTGTGCATTGATCCTTTCCTGTGAGACCAGTATTAGCTTCCGATACATCACTGCAGGTTCAATGTGTTCCTTGGACCTTCACATTGACAATGAAACACAGAAATCGCATTGGAATTAAATACACAAGCCACAATGCCGCCCTAAGTAGAAGAATAGAGACTCTTCTTACAGTCGGTGTTTTGAGCATTCCCTGTGAGATCAGTATTAGTTTCCGATACACCACTGCAGGTTCAATGTATTCTTTGGACCTTCACATTGACGATGTAAGACAGAAATCTCATCGCAATTAAATACAAAAGGCACAATGCCGCCTTAAGTACAAGAATAGAGACTCTTCTAACAGTCGGTTCTTTGAGCATTCCCCGTGAGACCAGAATTAGCTTGCGATACACCACTGCCGGTTCAATGTATTCCTTGGACATACACATTGACGATGAAACACTGAAATTACATCGGAATTACATACAAAACGCACAATGCCGCCTTAAGTGCAAGAAGAGTGAGACTTCTTAGAGTCTGTGCTTTGATCCATTCCTGTGAGACCAGTATTAGCTTCCGATACGCCACTGCAGGTTCAATGCATTTCTTTGACATACACATTGACGATGAAACACTGACATCGCATCGGAATTAAATACAAAGGGCACAATGCCGCCTTAAGTACAAGATTAGAGACTCTTCTTACAGTCGGTGTTTGAGCATTCCCTGTGATTCAAGTATTAGTTTCCGATACACCACAGCAGGTTCAATGTTTTCCTTGGACCTTCACATTGACGATGAAACACAGAAACGCAACGGTATTAAATACAAAAGGCACAATGCCGCCTTAAGTGCAAGAATAAAGTCACTTCTTACAGTCGGTGGTTTGAGCATTCCCTGTGAGACCAGTATTAGTTTCCGATACACCACTGCAGGTTCAATGTACTCCTTCGACATACACATTGACGATGAAACACCGAAATTACACCGGAATTTTATACAAAAGGCACAATGCCGCCTTAAGTGCAAGAAGATTGAGACTTCTTAGAGTCTGTGCTTTGATCCTTTCCTGTCAGACCAGTATTAGCTTCCGATACACCACTGCAGGTTTAATGTATTCCTTGGACATACACATTGACGATGAAGCACAGAAATCGCATCGGAATTAAATACAAAAGGCACAATGCCGCCTTAAGTACAAGAATAGAGACTCTTCTTACAGTCGGTGCTTTGAGCACTCCCTGTGAGATCAGTGTTAGTTTCCGATACCACTGCAGGTTAAATGTATTCCTTGGACATACACATTGACAATGAAACAATGAAATTAATTCCGCCCTAAGTGCAAGAAGAGTGAAACTTCTTAAAATCTGTGCTTTGATCCTTTCCTGTGAGACCAGTATTAGTTTCCGATACACCACTGCAGGTACAATGTATTCCTTGGACATACACGTTGACGATGAAACACTGAAATTACATCGGAATTAAATACAAAAGGCACAATGCCGCCCTAAGTGCAAGAAGAGTGAGTCTTCTTAGATTCTGTGCTTTGATCCTTTCCTGTGAGACCAGTTTTAGTTTCTGATACACCACTGCAGATTCAATGTATTCCTTGGACATACGCATTGACGATGAAACACAGAAATTACATCGTAAATAAATACAAAAGGTACAATGCCGCCTTAAGTGCAAGAAGAGTGAGTCTTCTTAGGATTTGTGCTTTTATCCTTTCCTGTGCGACCAGTATTAGTTGCCGATACGCCACTGCAGGTTCAATGTATTCCCTGGACCTTCACATTGTCGATGAAACACAGAAGTCGCATCGGAATTAAATACAAAAGGCACATTGCCACCTTAAGTACAAGAATAGAGACTCTTCTTACAGTCGGTGCTTTGAGCATTCCCTGTGAGACCACTATTAGCTTGTGATACACCACTGCTGGTTCAATGTGTTCCTTGGACCTTCATAATGATGATGAAACACAGAAAACGCATCGGAATTAAATACAAAAGGCACAATGCCACCATAAGTACAAGAATAGTGACTCATCTTACAGTCGGTGCTTTGAGGATTACCTGCAAGACGAGTATCAGTTTCCGATACACCACTGCAGGTTCAATGTATACCTTAGACACACACATTGACGAAGAAACACTGAAATTAAATTGGAATTAGATACAAAAGGCTAAATGCTGCCTTAAGTGCAAGAAGAGGGAGACGTCTTAAAGTCTGTGATTTGATCATTTGCTGTGAGACCAGTATGTTTCCGATACACCACTGCAGGTTCAATGTATTCTTTGGACCATCACATTGACAATGAAACACAGAAATCGCATCGGAATTAAATACAAAAGGCACAATGCCGCCTTAAGTACAAGAATAGAGACTCTTCTTACAGTCGGTGCTTTGGACATTCTCCGTGAGACCAGTATTCGATTCCGATACACCGCTGCAAGTTCAATGTATTCCTTGGACCATCACATTGACGATGAAACACAGAAATCGCATTGGAATTAAATACAAAAATCACAATGCCGACTTAAGTACAAGAATAGAGACTCTTCTTACAGTCGGTGCTATGAGCATTCCCTGTGAGACCAGTA
This sequence comes from Schistocerca americana, assembly GCF_021461395.2. NCBI lineage: Eukaryota > Metazoa > Arthropoda > Insecta > Orthoptera > Acrididae > Schistocerca > Schistocerca americana. Next base: position 743,943,558 of record NC_060123.1, read on the forward strand.
TTAGTTTCCGATACACCACTGCAGGTTCAACGTATTTCTTGGACATACACATTGACGATGGAAAACTGAAATTACATCGGAATTAAATAAAAAAGGCACAATGCCGCCTTAAGTGCAAGAAGAGTGAGACTTCTTAGAGTCTGTGCTTTGATCCTTTCCTGTGAGACCAGTATTAGTTTCCGATACAGCACTGCAGATTCAGTGTATTCCACGGACTTTCAATTGACGATGAAACACTGAAATCGCATCGGAATTAAATACGAAAGGCACAATACCGCCTTCAGTGCAAGAAGAGTGACACTTCTTACAGTCGGTTCTTTCAGCATTCCCTGTGAGACCAGTATTAGTTTCCGATACACCACTGCAGGTTCAATGTATTCCATGGAAATTCACATTGGCGATGAGACACAGATATCGGAACGGAATTAAATACAAAAGGCACAATGCCGCCTTAAGCACAAGAATAGAGACTCTTCTTACAGTTTGTGCTTTGAGCATTCCCTGTGAGACCAGTATTAGTTTCCGATACACCACAGCAGGTTCAAGGTATTCCGCGGACATACACATTGACGATCAATCACTGAAATTACATCGGAATTAAATACAAAAGGCACAAAGCGGCCTTAAGTGCAAGAAGAGTGAGACTTCTTAGAGTCTGTGCTTTGATCCCTTTCTGTGAGAACAGTATTAGTTTCCGATACACCACTGCAGGTTCAACGTATTTCTTGGACATACACATTGACGATGAAACACCGAAATCGCAACGGTTTAAAATACAAAAGACACACTGCAGCCTTAAGTACAAGAATGCAGACTCATCTTACAGGCTGTGCTTTGAGCATTCCCTATGAGACCAGTATTAGTTTCCGATACACCGCTGCAGGTTCAATGTATTCCTTGGGCATATACATTGACGATGAAACACAGAAATCGCATCGGAATTAAATACAAAAAGCACAATGTCGCCTTAAGTACAAGAGTAGAGACTCTTCTTACAGTCGGTGTTTTGAGCATTCCCTGTGAGACCAGTATTAGTTTCCGATACACCACTGCAGGTTCGATGTATTCCTTGGACATACACATTGACGATGAAACACTGAAATTACATCGTAATTAAATACAAAAGATACAATGCCGCTTTAAGTGCAAGAAGAGTGAGACTTCTTAGAGTCTGTCTTTTATCCATTCCTGTGCGACCAGTATCAGTTTCCGATACGCCACTGCAGGTTCAATGTGTTCCTTCTACCTTCACATAGACGATGAAACACAGGAATCGCATCGGAATTAAATACAAATGGCACAATGCCGCCTTAAGTACAAGAATAGAGACTCTTGTTACAGTCGGTGCTTTGAGCATTCCCTGTGAGACCAGTATTAGTTTCCGATACACCATTGCCGGTTCAATGAAATCTTTGGACCTTCACATTGACGATGTAACACAGAATTCGCATCGGAATTAAATACAAAAGGCACAATGTCACCTTAAGTACAAGAATAGAGACTCTTCTTACAGTCGGTTCTTTGAGCATTCCCTTTGAGACCAGTATTACTTACCGATACACCATAGCAGGTTCAGTGTATTCCTTGGACCTACACATTGACGATGAAACACAGAAATCGCATCGGAATTAAATACAAACGTTACAATGCCGCCTTAAGTACAAGAATAGAGACTCTTCTTACTGTCGGTGCTTTGAGCATTCGCCGTGAGACCAGTATTAGCTTGCGATACACCACTGCAGGTCCAATGTATTCCTTGGACATATACATTGACGATGAAACACTGAAATTACATAGGAATTAAATACAAAAGGCACAATGCCGCCTTAAGTACAAGAAAAGTGAGACTTCTTTGAGTCTGTGCTTTGATCCTTTCCTGTGAGACCAGTATTAGTTTCCGATTCACCACTGCAGGTTCAATGTATTCCTTGGACATACACCTTGACGATGAAACACAGATATCGAATCGGAATTAAATACAAAAGGCACAATGCCCCCTTAAGTACAAGAATATAGACTCCTCTAACAGTATTACAGCCGGTGTTTTGAGCATTCCCTGTGAGACCATGAAATTAGTACAAGTATGGAGACTCTTCTTACAGTCGGTGCTTTGAGCATTCCCTGTGAGACCAGTATTAGTTTCCGACACACCACTCCACGTTCAATGTATTCCTTGGACATACACATTGACGATGAAACACTGAAATTAAATCGGAATGAAATACAAAAGGGACATTGCCGCCTTAAGTGCAAGATGTGTGAGACTTCTTAGAGTCCGTGCTTTGATCCTTTCCTGTGAGACCAGTATTAGTTTCCGATACATCACTGCAGGTTCAATGTGTTCCTTGGACCTTCACATTGACGATGAAACACAGTAACGCATCGGTATTAAATACAAAAGGCACAATGCCGCCTTAAGTGCAAGAAAAAAGTCTCTTCTTACAGTCGGTGCTTTGAGCATTTCCTGTGAGATTAGTATCAGTTTCCGTTACTCCACTGCAGCTTCAATGTATTCCTTAGACATACACCTTGACGATGAAACACTGAAATTACATCGGAATGAAATACAAAAGGCACAATGCCGCCATAAGTGCATGAATAAAGACTCTTCTTACAGTCGGTGCTTTGAGCATTCCCTGTGAGGCCAGTATTAGTTTCCGATACACCACAGCAGGTACAATGTATTCCTTGGAACTTCCAATTGACGATGAAACACAGAAATCGCATCGAAATTAAATACAAAAGGCACAATGCCGCCTTAAGTACATGAATTGAGACTCTTCCTTCAGTCGGTACTTTGAGCATTCCCTTTGAGACCAGTATTAGTTTCCGATACACCATAGCAGGTTCAGTGTATTCCTTGGACCTTCACATTGACGATAAAACACAGAAATCGCATCGGAATTAAATACAAAAGGCACAATGCCGCCTCAAGTACAAGAATAGAGACTCTTCTTACAGTCGGTGCTTTGAGCATTCCCTTTGAGACCAGTATTAGTTTCCGATACACCACTGCAGGTTCAATGTATTCCTTGGACATACACATTGGCGATGAAACACAGATATCGCATCGGAATTAAATACAAAAATCACAATGCCGCCTTACGTACAAGAATAGAGACTCTTCTTATAGTCGGTGCTTTGAGCATTCCCTGTCAGACCAGTATTAGTTTCCGATACACCACTGCAGGTTCAATGTATTCCTTAGACATACACATTGACCATGAATCACTGAAATTACATCGGAATCAAATACAAAAGGCACAATGCCGCCATAAGTGCAAGAATAGAGACTCTTCTTACAGTCGGTGCTTTGAGCATTCCACTGCAGGTTCAATGTATTCCTTGGACATACACATTGACGATGAAACACAGAAATCGCATCGGAATTAAATACAAAAGGCACAATGCCGCCTTAAGTGCAAGAATAGAGACTCTTCTTACAGTCGGTGTTTTGAGCATTCCCTGTGACACCAGTATTAGTTTCCGATACACCACTGCAGGTTCAATGTATTCCTTGGACATACACCTTGATGATGAAACACAGAAATCGCATCGGACTTAAATACAAAAGGCACAGTGCCGACTTAAGTACAAGAATAGAGACTTTTCTTACAGTCTTACAGTCGGTGTTTTGAGCATTCCCTGTGAGACCAGTATTAGTTTCCGACAAACAACTCCAGGTTCAATGTATTCCTTGGACATACACATTGACGATGAAACACTGAAATTACATCGGAATTGAATACAAAAGGCACAATGCCGCCGTAAGTACAATAATAGACTCTTCATACGGTCGGTGCTTTGGCATTCATTGTGAGACCAGTATTAGTTTCCGATACACCACTGCAGGTTCAATGTATTCCTTAGACCTTCACATTGACGATGGAACACAGAAATCGCATCGGAATTAAATACAAAAGGCACAATGCCCCCTTAAGTACAAGAATAGAGACTCTTCTTAAAGTCGGTGCTTTGAGCTCTCCCTGTGAGATCAGTGTTAGTTTCCGATATCACTGCAGGTTCAATGTATTACTTGGACATACACATTGACAATGAAACACTGAAATTAATTCCGCCCTAAGTGCAAGAAGTGTGAAACTTCTTAAAATCTGTGCTTTGATCCTTTCCTGTGAGACCAGTATTAGTTTCCGATACACCACTGCAGGTACAATGTATTCCTTGGACATACACGTTGACGATGAAACACTGAAATTACATCGGAATTAAATACAAAAGGCACAATGCCGCCCTAAGTGCAAGAAGAGTGAGTCTTCTTAGAGTCTGTGCTTTGATCCTTTCCTGTGAGATCAGTTTTAGTTTCCGATACACCACTGCAGATTCAATGTATTCCTTGGACATACACATTGACGATGAAACACAGAAATTACATCGTAAATAAATACAAAAGGTACAATGCCGCCTTAAGAGCAAGAAGAGTAAGTCTTCTTAGAGTCTGTGCTTTCATCCTTTCCTGTGCGACCAGTATTAGTTGCCGATACGCCACTGCAGGTTCAATGTATTCCTTGGACATTCACATTGTCGATGAAACATAGAAATCGCATCGGAATTAAATACAAATGGCACAATACCGCCTTAAGTACAAGAATAGAGACTTTTCTTACAGTCGTTGCTTTGAGCATTCCCTGTGACACCAGTATTAGTTTCCGATATACCACTGCAGGTTCAATGAATTCCTTGGACCTTCACATTGACGATGAAACACAGAAATCGCATCGGAATTAAACACAAAAAGCACAATGCCGCCTTAAGTACATAAATAGAGACTCTTCTTACAGTCGTTGTTAGAGCATTCCCTGTGAGACCATTATTAGTTTCCGATACACCACTGCAGTTTCTGTGTATTCCTTGGACCATCACAGTGACGATGAAACACAGAAATGGCAACCGAATTAAATACAAAATGTACAATGCCTCCATTACTACAAGAATAGAGACTCTTCTTACAGTCGGTGGTTTGAGCATTCCCTGAGATACCAGTATTAGTTTACGATACACCATTGCAGGTTCAATGTATTCCTTGGACCTTCACGTTGACGATGAAACACAGAATCGCATTGGAATTAAATACAAAAGGCACAATGCCGCCGTAAGTACAAGAATAGAGACTCTTCTTACAGTCGGTGCTTTGAGTATTCCCTGTGAGACCAGTATTAGCTTGTGATACACCACTGCAGGTTCAATCTGTTCCTTGGACCTTCATATTGACGATGATACACAGAAATCGCATCGGAATTAAATACAAAAGGCACAATGCCACCATAAGTACAAGAATAGAGACTCTTAGTACAGTCGGTGCTTTGAGCATTTCCTGCAAGACGAGTATTAGTTTCCGTTACACCACTGCAGGTTCAATGTATACCTTGGACATACACATTGACGATGAAACACAGAAATCGCATCGGAACTAAATACAAAAGGCACAATGCCACCTTAAGTACAAGAATAGAGACTCTTCCAGAAGTCGGTGCTTTGAGCATTCCGTGTGAAACCAGTATTAGTTTCCCATACACCACTGCAGGTTCAATGTATTACTTGGACATACACATTGACGATGAAACACAGAAATCGCATCGGAATTAAATAGAAAAGGCACAATGCCGCCGTAAGTACAAGAATAGAGACCCCTCTTAATGTCGGTGCTTTGAGCATTCCGTGTGAGACCAGTATTAGTTTCCGATACACCACTGCAGGTTCAATGTATTCCTTGGACATACACAATGACAATGAAACACTGAAATTACATCGGAATTAAATACAAAAGGAACAATTCCGCCTTAAGTGCAAGAAGAGTGAAACTTCTTAAAATCTGGGCTTTGATCCTTTCCTGTAAGACCAGTATTAGTTTCCGATACACCACTACAGGTTCAATGTATTCCTTGGACCTTCACATTGACGATGAAACACCGAAATCGCATCGGAATAAAATACAAAAGAAACAATGCAGCCTTAAGGACAAGAATGCAGACTCATCTTACAGGCTGTGCTTTGAGCATTCCCTGTGAGACCAGTATTAGTTTCCGATACACCACTGCAGATTCAGTGTATTCCTTGGACATACACATTGACGATGAAACACAGAAATCGCATCGGAATTAAATACAAAAGGCACAATGCTGCCTTAAGTAGAAGAATAGAGACTCTTCTTACAGTCGGTGTTTTGAGCATTCCCTGTGAGACCAGTATCAGTTTCCGATACACCACTGCAGGTTCGATGTATTCCTTGGACATACACATTGACGATGAAACACTGAAAATACATCGTAATTAAATACAAAAGGTACAATGCTGCCTTAAGTGCAAGAAGAGTGAGACTTCTTAGAGTCTGTGCTTTTATCCATTCCTGTGCGACCAGTATCAGTTTCCGATACGCCACTGCAGGTTCAATGTATTCCATGGACCTTCACATAGACGATGAAACACCCGAATCGCATCGGAATTAAATACAAAAGGCACAATGGCGCCTTAAGTACAAGAATAGAGACTCTTCTTACAGTCGGTGCATTGAGCATTCCCTGTGAGACCAGTATTAGTTTCCGATACACCATTGCCGGTTCAATGAATTCTTTGGACCTTCACATTGACGATGTAACACAGATTTCGCATCGGAATTAAATACAAAATGCACAATGCCACCTTAAGTACAAGAATAGAGACTCTTCTTACAGTCGGTTTTTTGAGCATTCCCTTTGAGACCAGTATTAGTTTCCGATACACCATAGCAGGTTCAGTGAATTCCTTGGACCTTCACATTGACGATGAAACACAGAAATCGCATCGGAATTAAACACAAACGGCACAATGCCGCCTTAAGTACAAGAATAGAGACTCTTCTTACAGTCTTACAGTCGGTGTTTTGAGCATTCCCTGTGAGACCATGAAATTAGTACAAGTATGGAGACTCTTCTTACAGTCGGTGCTTTGAGCATTCCCTGTGAGGCCAGTATTTGTTTCCAACACACCACTCCAGGTTCCATGTATTCCTTGCACATACACATTGACGATGAAACACTGAAATTAAACCGTAAATAAATACAAAAGGCACAATGCCGCCTTAAGTACGAGAAAAGTGAGTCATCTTTGAGTCTGTGCTTTGATCCTTTCCTGTGAGACCAGTATTAGTTTCCGATACATCACTGCAGGTTCAATGTGTTCCTTAGACCTTCACATTGACGATGAAACATAGAAGTCACATGGGAATTAAATACAAAAGGCACAATGCCGCCTTAAGTACAAAAATAGAGACTCTTCTTACAGTCGGTGCTTTGAGCATTCCCTGTGAGACCAGTATTAGTTTCCGATATACCACTGCAGGTTCAATGTATTACTTGGACATACGCATTGACGATGAAACACAGAAATCGCATCGGAATTAAATACAAAAGGCACAATGCCGCCTTACGTACAAGAACAGAGACTCTGCTTACAGTAGGAGCTTTGAGCATTCCCTGTGAGACCAGTATTAGTTTCCGATACACCACTGCAAATTCAATGTATTCCTTAGACATACACCTTGACGATGAAACACTGAAATTACATCGGAATGAAATACAAAAGGCACAATGCCGCCATAAGTACATGTATAGAGACTCTTCTTACAGTCGGTGCTTTGAGCATTCCCTGTGAGGCCGGTATAAGTTTCCGATACACCACTGCAGGTACAATGTATTCCTTGGACCTTCAAAGTGACGATGAAACACAGAAATCGCATCGTAATTAAATACAAAATGCACAATGGTGCCTTAAGTACAAGAATAGAGACTCTTCTTACAGTCGGTGCTTTGAGCATTCCCTCTGAGGCCAGTATTGTTTTCCGATACACCACTGCAGGTTCAATGTATTCCTTGGACATACACATTGACAATGAAACACAGAAATCGCATCGGAATTAATCACAAAAGGCACAGTGCCGCCATAAGTGCCAGAATAGAGACCCTTCTTACAGTCTGTGCTTTGAGCATTCCCTGTGAGCCCAGTATTAGTTTCCGATACACCACAGCAGGTACAATGTATTCCTTGGAACTTCCAATTGACGATGAAACACAGAAATCGCATAGGAATTAAATACAAAATTCACAATGCCGCCTTAAGTACATGAATTGAGACTCTTCCTACCGTCGATGCTTTGATCAATCCCTGTGAGACCAGTATTAGTTTCCGATACACCACTGCAGGTTCAATGGATTCCTTGGACATACACATTTACGATGAAACACAGAAGTCGCCTCGGAATTAATACAAAAGGAACAATGCCGCCTTACATACAAGAATAGAGCCTCTTCTTACACTCGGTGCTTTGAGCATTCGCTGTGAGACCAGTATTAGTTTCCGATACACCACTCCAGGTTCAATGTATTCCTTGGACATACTCATTAACGATGAAACACTGATAATACATCGGTATTAAGTACAAAAGGGACAATGCCGCCTTAACTGCAAGATGAGTAGGACTTCTTAGAGTTTGTGCTTTGATCCTTTCGTGTGAGACCTGTATTAGTTTCCGAAATACCACTGCATTTTCATTGTATTCCTTGGACCTTCGCATTGACGAAGAAACACAGAAATCGCAGTGGAACTAAATTCGAAAGGCACAATGCCGCCTTACGTACTAGAATAGAGACTCCTCTTACAGTCGGTGCTTTGAGCATTCCCAGTGAGACCAGTATTAGTTTCTGATACACCACTGCAGGTTCAATGTATTCCTTAGACATACACATTGACAATGAAACACTGAAATTACATCGGAATTAAATACAAAAGTCACAATGCTGCCATAAGTGCTAGAACATAGACTCTTCTTACAGTCGGTGCTTTGAGCATTCCCTGCGAGACCAGTACTAGTTTCCGATACACAACTGCAGGTACAATGTATTCCTTGGACATTCACATTGCCGATGGAACACAGGAATGGCATCGGAATTAAATACAAATAGCACAATGCCGCCTTAAGTACAAGAATAGAGAGTCTTCTTAGTCGGTAATTTGAGCATTCCCTGTGAGAACAGTATTAGTTTCCTTTACACCACTGCAGGGTCTATGTATTCCATGGACCTTCACATTGAAGATGAAACACAGAAATCGCATCGGCATTAAATACAAATGGCACAATGCCGCCTTAAGTACAAGAATAGAGACTGTTCTTACAGTCGGTGCATTGAGCATTCCCTGTGAGACCAGTATTAGTTTCCGATACACCATTGCCGGTTCAATGAATTCTTTGGACCTTCACATTGACGATGTAACACAGAATTCGCATCGGAATTAAATACAAAATGCACAATGCCACCTTAAGTACCAGAATAGAGACTCTTCTTACAGTCGGTTCTTTGAGCATTCCCTTTGAGACCAGTATTAGTTTCCGATTCACCATAGCAGGTTCAGTGAATTCCTTGGACCTTCGCAATGACGATGAAACACAGAAATCGCATCGGAATTAAATACAAACGGCACAATGCCGCCTTAAGTACAAGAATAGAGACTCTTCTTACAGTCGGTGCTTCGAGCATTCCCCGTGAGACCAGTATTAGCTAGCGATACACCACTGCAGGTCCAATGTATTCCATGGACATTCACATTAACGATGAAACTCTGAAATTACATCGGAATTAAATACAAAACGCACAATGCCGCCATAAGTGCAAGAAGAGTGGGACTTCTTCGAGTCTGTGCTTTGATGCATTCCTGTGAGACCAGTATTAGCTTCCGATACGCCACTGCAGGTTCAATGTATTCCTTGGACATACACATTGACGATGAAACACAGAAATCGCATCGAAATTAAATAGAAAAGGCACATTGCCGCCTTAAGTACAAGAATAAAGACTCCTCTTAAAGTCGGTGCTTTGAGCATTCCGTGTGAGACCAGTATTAGTTTCCGATACACCACTGCAGGTTCAATGTATTCCTTGGACATACACAATGACAATGAAACACTGAAATTACATCGGAATTAAATACAAAAGGAACAATTCCGCCTTAAGTGCAAGAAGAGTGAAACTTCTTAAAATCTGTGCTTTGATCCTTTCCTGTGAGACCAGTATTAGTTTCCGATACACCACTACAGGTTCAATGTATTCCTTGGACCTTCACATTGACGATGAAACACCGAAACCGCATCGGAATAAAATACAAAAGAAACAATGCAGCCTTAAGGACAAGAATGCAGACTCATATTACAGGCTGTGCTTTGAGCATTCCCTGTGAGACCAGTATTAGTTTCCGATACACCACTGCAGGTTCAATGTATTCCTTGGACATACACAATGACAATGAAACACTGAAATTACATCGAAATTAAATCCAAAAGAACAATTCCGCCTTAAGTGCAAGAAGAGTGAAACTTCATAAAATCTGTGCTTTGATCCTTTCCTGTGAGACCAGTATTAGTTTCCGATACACCACTGCAGGTTCAATGTATTCCTTGGACCTTCACATAGACGATTAAACACCGGAATCGCATCGGAATTAAATACAAAAGGCACAATGCCGCCTTAAGTACAAGAATAGAGACTCTTCTTATAGTCGGTGCATTGAGCATTCCCTGTGAGACAAGTATTAGTTTCCGATACACCATTGCCGGTTCAATGAATTCTTTGGACCTTCACATTGACGATGTAACACAGAATTCGCATCGGAATTAAATACAAAATGCACAATGCCACCTTAAGTACAAGAATAGAGACTCTTCTTACAGTCGGTTCTTTGAGCATTCCCTTTGAGACCAGTATTAGTTTCCGATACACCATAGCAGGTTCAGTGAATTCCTTGGACCTTCACATTGACTATGAAACACAGAAATCGCATCGGAATTAAATACAAACGGCACAATGCCGCCTTAAGTACAAGAATAGAGACTCTTCTTACAGTCGGTGCTTTGAGCATTCCCCGTGAGACCAGTATTAGCTTGCGATACACCACTGCAGGACCAATGTATTCCGTGGACATACACATTGACGATGAAACACTGAAATTTCATCGGAATGAAATCCAAAACGCACAATGCCGCCTTAAGTGCAAGAAGAGTGGGACTTCTTAGAGTCTGTGCTTTGATCCATTCCTGTGAGACGAGTATTAGCTTCCGGTACGCCACTGCAGGTTCAATGTATTCCTTGGACATACACATTGACGATGAAACACAGAAATCGTATCGGAATTAAATACAAAAGGCACAATGCCGCCTTATGTACAGGAATAGAGACTCTTCTTACAGTCGTTGTTTGAGCATTCCCTGTGAGACCAGTATTAGTTTCCGATACACCATTGCCGGTTCAATGAAATCTTTGGACCTTCACATTGACGATGTAACACAGAATTCGCATCGGAATTAAATACAAAAGGCACTATGTCACCTTAAGTACAAGAATAGAGACTCTTCTTACAGTCGGTTCTTTGAGCATTCCCTTTGAGACCAGTATTACTTACCGATACACCATAGCAGGTTCAGTGTATTCCTTGGACCTTCACATTGACGATGAAACACAGAAATCGCATCGGAATTAAATACAAACGTTACAATGCCGCCTTAAGTACAAGAATAGAGACTCTTCTTACTGTCGGTGCTTTGAGCATTCGCCGTGAGACCAGTATTAGCTTGCGATACACCACTGCAGGTCCAATGTATTCCTTGGACATATACATTGACGATGAAACACTGAAATTACATAGGAATTAAATACAAAAGGCACAATGCCGCCTTAAGTACAAGAAAAGTGAGACTTCTTTGAGTCTGTGCTTTGATCCTTTCCTGTGAGACCAGTATTAGTTTCCGATTCACCACTGCAGGTTCAGTGTATTCCTTGGACATACACCTTGACGATGAAACACAGAAATCGAATCGGAATTAAATACAAAAGGCACAATGCCCCCTTAAGTACAAGAATAGAGACTCCTCTTACAGTATTACAGCCGGTGTTTTGAGCATTCCCTGTGAGACCATGAAATTAGTACAAGTATGGAGACTCTTCTTACAGTCGGTGCTTTGAGCATTCCCTGTGAGACCAGTATTAGTTTCCGACACACCACTCCAGGTTCAATGTATTCCTTGGACATACACATTGACGATGAAACACTGAAATTAAATCGGAATGAAATACAAAAGGGACATTGCCGCCTTAAGTGCAAGATGTGTGAGACTTCTTAGAGTCCGTGCTTTGATCCTTTCCTGTGAGACCAGTATTAGTTTCCGATACATCACTGCAGGTTCAATGTGTTCCTTGGACCTTCACATTGACGATGAAACACAGTAACGCATCGGTATTAAATACAAAAGGCACAATGCCGCCTTAAGTGCAAGAAAAAAAGTCTCTTCTTACAGTCGGTGCTTTGAGCTTTTCCTGTGAGGTTAGTATCAGTTTCCGTTACTCCACTGCAGCTTCAATGTATTCCTTAGACATACACCTTGACGATGAAACACTGAAATTACATCGGAATGAAATACAAAAGGCACAATGCCGCCATAAGTGCATGAATAAAGACTCTTCTTACAGTCGGTGCTTTGAGCATTCCCTGTGAGGCCAGTATTAGTTTCCGATACACCACAGCAGGTACAATGTATTCCTTGGAACTTCCAATTGACGATGAAACACAGAAATCGCATCGAAATTAAATACAAAAGGCACAATGCCGCCTTAAGTACATGAATTGAGACTCTTCCTTCAGTCGGTACTTTGAGCATTCCCTTTGAGACCAGTATTAGTTTCCGATACACCATAGCAGGTTCAGTGTATTCCTTGGACCTTCACATTGACGATAAAACACAGAAATCGCATCGGAATTAAATACAAAAGGCACAATGCCGCCTCAAGTACAAGAATAGAGACTCTTCTTACAGTCGGTGCTTTGAGCATTCCCTTTGAGACCAGTATTAGTTTCCGATACACCACTGCAGGTTCAATGTATTCCTTGGACATACACATTGACGATGAAACACAGATATCGCATCGGAATTAAATACAAAAATCACAATGCCGCCTTACGTACAAGAATAGAGACTCTTCTTATAGTCGGTGCTTTGAGCATTCCCTGTCAGACCAGTATTAGTTTCCGATACACCACTGCAGGTTCAATGTATTCCTTAGACATACACATTGACCATGAATCACTGAAATTACATCGGAATTAAATACAAAAGGCACAATGCCGCCATAAGTGCAAGAATAGAGACTCTTCTTACAGTCGGTGCTTTGAGCATTCCACTGCAGGTTCAATGTATTCCTTGGACATACACATTGACGATGAAACACAGAAATCGCATCATAATTAAATACAAAAGGCACAATGCCGCCTTAAGTGCAAGAATAGAGACTCTTCTTACAGTCGGTGTTTTGAGCATTCCCTGTGACACCAGTATTAGTTTCCGATACACCACTGCAGGTTCAATGTATTCCTTGGACATACACCTTGATGATGAAACACAGAAATCGCATCGGACTTAAATACAAAAGGCACAGTGCCGACTTAAGTACAAGAATAGAGACTTTTCTTACAGTCTTACAGTCGGTGTTTTGAGCATTCCCTGTGAGACCAGTATTAGTTTCCGACAAACAACTCCAGGTTCAATGTATTCCTTGGACATACACATTGACGATGAAACACTGAAATTACATCGGAATTGAATACAAAAGGCACAATGCCGCCGCAAGTACAATAATAGACTCTTCATACGGTCGGTGCTTTGAGCATTCATTGTGAGACCAGTATTAGTTTCCGATACACCACTGCAGGTTCAGTGTATTCCTTAGACCTTCACATTGACGATGAAACACAGAAATCGCATCGGAATTAAATACAAAAGGCACAATGCCCCCTTAAGTACAAGAATAGAGACTCTTCTTAAAGTCGGTGCTTTGAGCTCTCCCTGTGAGATCAGTGTTAGTTTCCGATATCACTGCAGGTTCAATGTATTCCTTGGACATACACATTGACAATGAAACACTGAAATTAATTCCGCCCTAAGTGCAAGAAGTGTGAAACTTCTTAAAATCTGTGCTTTGATCCTTTCCTGTGAGACCAGTATTAGTTTCCGATACACCACTGCAGGTACAATGTATTCCTTGGACATACACGTTGACGATGAAACACTGAAATTACATCGGAATTAAATACAAAAGGCACAATGCCGCCCTAAGTGCAAGAAGAGTGAGTCTTCTTAGAGTCTGTGCTTTGATCCTTTCCTGTGAGATCAGTTTTAGTTTCCGATACACCACTGCAGATTCAATGTATTCCTTGGACATACACATTGACGATGAAACACAGAAATTACATCGTAAATAAATACAAAAGGTACAATGCCGCCTTAAGAGCAAGAAGAGTAAGTCTTCTTAGAGTCTGTGCTTTCATCCTTTCCTGTGCGACCAGTATTAGTTGCCGATACGCCACTGCAGGTTCAATGTATTCCTTGGACATTCACATTGTCGATGAAACATAGAAATCGCATCGGAATTAAATACAAATGGCACAATACCGCCTTAAGTATAAGAATAGAAAGTCTTCTTACAGTCGGTACTTTGAGCATTCCCTGTGAGACCAGTATTAGTTTCCCATACACCACAGCAGGGTCTATGTATTCCTTGGACCTGCACATTGACGATGAAACACAGAAATCGCATCGGAACTAAATACAAAATGCACAATGCTGCAAAAAGTACAAGAATAGAGACTCTGCTTACAGTCGGTGCTTTGAGCATTCCCTGTGAGACCAGTATTAGTTTCCGATACACCACTGCAGGTTCAATGAATTCCTTAGACATACACATTGACGATGAAACACTGAAATTACATCGGAATTAAATACAAAAGGCACAATGCCGCCATAAGTGCAAGAACAGAGACTCCTCTTACAGTCGGTGCTTTGAGCTTTCCCTGTGAGACCAGTATTGGTTTCCGATACACCACTCCAAGTTCAATGTATTCCTTGGACATACTCATTGACGATGAAACACTGAAATTACATCGGAATTAAATACAAAAGGATCAATGCCGCCTTAACGGCAAGATGAGTAAGACTTCTTAGGGTCTGTGCTTTGATCCTTTCCTGTGAGACCAGTATTATTTTCCGATACACCACTGCAGGTACAATGTATTCCTTGGACATACACGTTGACGATGAAACACTGAAATTACATCGGAATTAAATACAAAAGGCACAATGCCGCCCTAAGTGCAAGAAGAGTGAGTCTTCTTAGAGTCTGTGCTTTGATCCTTTCCTGTGAGATCAGTTTTAGTTTCCGATACACCACTGCAGATTCAATGTATTCCTTGGACATACACATTGACGATGAAACACAGAAATTACATCGTAAATAAATACAAAAGGTACAATGCCGCCTTAAGAGCAAGAAGAGTAAGTCTTCTTAGAGTCTGTGCTTTCATCCTTTCCTGTGCGACCAGTATTAGTTGCCGATACGCCACTGCAGGTTCAATGTATTCCTTGGACATTCACATTGTCGATGAAACATAGAAATCGCATCGGAATTAAATACAAATGGCACAATACCGCCTTAAGTACAAGAATAGAGACTTTTCTTACAGTCGTTGCTTTGAGCATTCCCTGTGACACCAGTATTAGTTTCCGATATACCACTGCAGGTTCAATGTATTCCTTGGACCTTCACATTGACGATGAAACACAGAAATCGCATCGGAATTAAACACAAAAAGCACAATGCCGCCTTAAGTACAAAAATAGAGACTCTTCTTACAGTCGTTGTTAGAGCATTCCCTGTGAGACCATTATTAGTTTCCGATACACCACTGCAGTTTCCGTGTATTCCTTGGACCATCACATTGACGATGAAACACAGAAATGGCAACCGAATTAAATACAAAATGTACAATGCCTCCATAACTACAAGAATAGAGACTCTTCTTACAGTCGGTGGTTTGAGCATTCCCTGAGATACCAGTATTAGTTTCCGATACACCATTGCAGGCTCAATGTATTCCTTGGACCTTCACGTTGACGATGAAACACAGAATCGCATTGGAATTAAATACAAAAGGCACAATGCCGCCGTAAGTACAAGAATAGAGACTCTTCTTACAGTCGGTGCTTTGAGTATTCCCTGTGAGACCAGTATTAGCTTGTGATACACCACTGCAGGTTCAATCTGTTCCTTGGACCTTCATATTGACGATGAAACACAGAAATCGCATCGGAATTAAATACAAAAGGCACAATGCCACCATAAATACAAGAATAGAGACTCTTAGTACAGTCGGTGCTTTGAGCATTTCCTGCAAGACGAGTATTAGTTTCCGTTACACCACTGTAGATTCCATGTATACCTTAGACACACACATTGACGGAGAAACACTGAAATTAAATCGGAATTAGATACAAAAGGCACAATGCCGCATTAAGTGCAAGAAGAGTGACATTTCTTACAGTCGGATCTTTGAGCATTCCCTGTGAGACCAGTATTAGTTTCCGATACACCACTGCAGGTACAATGTATTCCATGGAAATTCACATTGACGATGAGACGAAGAAATCAGATCGGAATTAAATACAAAAGGCACAATGCCGCCTTAACCACAAGAATAGAGATTCTTCTTACAGTCGGTGCTTTGATCATTCCCTGTGAGACCAGTATTAGTTTCCGATACACCACAGCAGGTTCAAGGTATTCCTTGGACATACACATTGACGATCAAACACTGAAATTACATCGGAATTAATTACAAAAGGCACAAAGCCGCCTTAAGTGCAAGAAGAGTGAGACTTCTTAGAGACTGTGCTTTGATCCGTTCCTGTGAGAACAGTATTAGTTTCCGATACACCACTGCAGGTTCAATGTATTCCTTGGACATACACATTGACGATGAAACACCGAAATCGCATCGGAATAAAATACAAAAGAAACAATGCAGCCTTAAGGACAAGAATGCAGACTCATCTTACAGGCTGTGCTTTGAGCATTCCCTGTGAGACCAGTATTAGTTTCCGATACACCACTGCAGATTCAGTGTATTCCTTGGACATACACATTGACGATGAAACACAGAAATCGCATCGGAATTAAATATAAAAGGCACAATGCTGCCTTAAGTACAAGAATAGAGACTCTTCTTACAGTCGGTGCATTGAGCATTCCCTGTGAGACCAGTATTAGTTTCCGATACACCATTGCCGGTTCAATGAATTCTTTGGACCTTCACATTGACGATGTAACACAGATTTCGCCTCGGAATTAAATACAAAATGCACAATGCCACCTTAAGTACAAGAATAGAGACTCTTCTTACAGTCGGTTTTTTGAGCATTCCCTTTGAGACCAGTATTAGTTTCCGATACACCATAGCAGGTTCAGTGAATTCCTTGGACCTTCACATTGACAATGAAACACAGAAATCGCATCGGAATTAAACACAAACGGCACAATGCCGCCTTAAGTACAAGAATAGAGACTCTTCTTACAGTCTTACAGTCGGTGTTTTGAGCATTCCCTGTGAGACCATGAAATTAGTACAAGTATGGAGACTCTTCTTACAGTCGGTGCTTTAAGCATTCCCTGTGAGACCAGTATTTGTTTCCGACACACCACTCCAGGTTCCATGTATTCCTTGCACATACACATTGACGATGAAACACTGAAATTAAACCGTAAATAAATACAAAAGGCACAATGCCGCCTTAAGTACGAGAAAAGTGAGTCATCTTTGAGTCTGTGCTTTGATCCTTTCCTGTGAGACCAGTATTAGTTTCCGATACATCACTGCAGGTTCAATGTGTTCCTTAGACCTTCACATTGACGATGAAACATAGAAGTCACATGGGAATTAAATACAAAAGGCACAATGACGCCTTAAGTACAAGAATAGAGCCTCTTCTTACAGTCGGTGCTTTGAGCATTCCCTGTGAGACCAGTATTAGTTTCCGATATACCACTGCAGGTTCAATGTATTACTTGGACATACGCATTGACGATGAAACACAGAAATCGCATCGGAATTAAATACAAAAGGCACAATGCCGCCTTACGTACAAGAACAGAGACTCTGCTTACAGTAGGTGCTTTGAGCATTCCCTGTGAGACCAGTATTAGTTTCCGATACACCACTGCAAATTCAATGTATTCCTTAGACATACACCTTGACGATGAAACACTGAAATTACATCGGAATGAAATACAAAAGGCACAATGCCGCCATAAGTACATGTATAGAGACTCTTCTTACAGTCGGTGCTTTGAGCATTCCCTGTGAGGCCGCTATAAGTTTCCGATACACCACTGCAGGTACAATGTATTCCTTGGACCTTCAAATTGACGATGAAACACAGAAATCGCATCGGAATTAAATACAAAATGCACAATGCCGCCTTAAGTACAAGAATAGAGACTCTTCTTACAGTCGGTGCTTTGAGCATTCCCTCTGAGGCCAGTATTGTTTTCCGATACACCACTGCAGGTTCAATGTATTCCTTGGACATACACATTGACAATGAAACACAGAAATCGCATCGGAATTAATCACAAAAGGCACAGTGCCGCCATAAGTGCCAGAATAGAGACCCTTCTTACAGTCTGTGCTTTGAGCGTTCCCTGTGAGACCAGTATTAGTTTCCGATACACCACAGCAGGTACAATGTATTCCTTGGAACTTCCAATTGACGATGAAACACAGAAATCGCATAGGAATTAAATACAAAATTCACAATGCCGCCTTAAGTACATGAATTGAGACTCTTCCTACCGTCGATGCTTTGATCATTCCCTGTGAGATCAGTATTAGTTTCCGATACACCACTGCAGGTTCAATGGATTCCTTGGACATACACATTTACGATGAAACACAGAAGTCGCCTCGGAATTAATACAAAAGGAACAATGCCGCCTTACATACAAGAATAGAGCCTCTTCTTACACTCGGTGCTTTGAGCATTCGCTGTGAGACCAGTATTAGTTTCCGATACACCACTCCAGCTTCAATGTATTCCTTGGACATACTCATTGACGATGAAACACTGATAATACATCGGTATTAAATACAAAAGGGACAATGCCGCCTTAACTGCAAGATGAGTGAGACTTCTTAGAGTCTGTGCTTTGATCCTTTCGTGTGAGACCTGTATTAGTTTCCGAAATACCACTGCAGGTTCATTGTATTCCTTGGACCTTCGCATTGACGAAGAAACACAGAAATCGCAGTGGAACTAAATTCGAAAGGCACAATGCCGCCTTACGTACTAGAATAGAGACTCCTCTTACAGTCGGTGCTTTGAGCATTCCCAGTGAGACCAGTATTAGTTTCTGATACACCACTGCAGGTTCAAAGTATTCCTTAGACATACACATTGACAATGAAACACTGAAATTACATCGGAATTAAATACAAAAGTCACAATGCTGCCATAAGTGCTAGAACATAGACTCTTCTTACAGTCGGTGCTTTGAGCATTCCCTGCGAGACCAGTACTAGTTTCCGATACACAACTGCAGGTACAATGTATTCCTTGGACATCCACATTGCCGATGGAACACAGAAATGGCATCGGAATTAAATACAAATAGCACAATGCCGCCTTAAGTACAAGAATAGAGAGTCTTCTTAGTCGGTACTTTGAGCATTCCCTGTGAGAACAGTATTAGTTTCCTATACACCACTGCAGTATCTATGTATTCCATGGACCTTCACATTGAAGATGAAACACAGATATCGCATCGGCATTAAATACAAATGGCACAATGCCGCCTTAAGTACAAGAATAGAGACTGTTCTTACAGTCGGTGCATTGAGCATTCCCTGTGAGACCAGTATTAGTTTCCGATACACCATTGCCGGTTCAATGAATTCTTTGGACCTTCACATTGACGATGTAACACAGAATTCGCATCGGAATTAAATACAAAATGCATAATGCCACCTTAAGTACAAGAATAGAGACTCTTCTTACAGTCGGTTCTTTGAGCATTCCCTTTGAGACCAGTATTAGTTTCCGATTCACCATAGCAGGTTCAGTGAATTCCTTGGACCTTCGCAATGACGATGAAACACAGAAATCGCATCGGAATTAAATACAAACGGCACAATGCCGCCTTAAGTACAAGAATAGAGACTCTTCTTACAGTCGGTGCTTCGAGCATTCCCCGTGAGACCAGTATTAGCTAGCGATACACCACTGCAGGTCCAATGTATTCCATGGACATACACATTAACGATGAAACACTGAAATTACATCGGAATTAAATACAAAACGCACAATGCCGCCATAAGTGCAAGAAGAGTGGGACTTCTTCGAGCCTGTGCTTTGATGCATTCCTGTGAGACCAGTATTAGCTTCCGATACGCCACTGCAGGTTCAATGTATTCCTTGGACATACACATTGACGATGAAACACAGAAATCGCATCGAAATTAAATAGAAAAGGCACAATGCCGCCTTAAGTACAAGAATAGAGACTCCTCTTAAAGTCGGTGCTTTGAGCATTCCGTGTGAGACCAGTATTAGTTTCCGATACACCACTGCAGGTTCAATGTATTCCTTGGACATACACAATGACAATGAAACACTGAAATTACATCGGAATTAAATACAAAAGGAACAATTCCGCCTTAAGTGCAAGAAGAGTGAAACTTCTTAAAATCTGTGCTTTGATCCTTTCCTGTGAGACCAGTATTAGTTTCCGATACACCACTACAGGTTCAATGTATTCCTTGGACCTTCACATTGACGATGAAACACCGAAACCGCATCGGATTAAAATACAAAAGAAACAATGCAGCCTTAAGGACAAGAATGCAGACTCATATTACAGGCTGTGCTTTGAGCATTCCCTGAGAGACCAGTATTAGTTTCCGATACACCACTGCAGGTTCAATGTATTCCTTGGACATACACAATGACAATGAAACACTGAAATTACATCGAAATTAAATACAAAAGGAACAATTCCGCCTTAAGTGCAAGAAGAGTGAAACTTCATAAAATCTGTGCTTTGATAATTTCCTGTGAGACCAGTATTAGTTTCCGATACACCACTCCAAGTTCAATGTATTCCTTGGACATACTCATTGACGATGAAACACTGAAATTACATCGGAATTAAATACAAAAGGATCAATGTAGCCTTAACGGCAAGATGAGTAAGACTTCTTAGGGTCTGTGCTTTGATCCTTTCCTGTGAGACCAGTATTATTTTCCGATACACCACTGCAGGTTCAATGTGTTCCTTGGACCTTCGCATTGACGATGAAACACAGAAATCGAATCGGAACTAAATACAAAAGGCACAATGCCGCCTTATGTACAGGAATAGAGACTCTTCTTACAGTCGTTGTTTGAGCATTCCCTGTGAGACCAGTATTAGTTTCCGATACACCACAGCAAGTTCAATGTATTCCTTGGACCTTCACATTGACGATGAAACACCGAAATCGCATCGGAATTAAATACAAAAGGCGCAATGCCGCCTTAAGTACAAGAATAGAGACTCTTCTTACAGTCGGTGTTTGAGCAATCCCTGTGAGACCAGTATTAGTTTCCGATACACCACTGCAGGTCCAATGTATTCCTTAGACATACACATTGGCGATGAAGCCCTGAAATTACATCGGAATTAAATACAAAAGGCACAATGCCACCTTAAGTACAAGTAAAGTGAGACTTCTTTGAGTCTGTGCTTTGATCCTTTCATGTGTGACCAGTATTAGTTTCCGATTCACCACTGCAGGTTCAATGTATTCCTTGGACATACACCTTGACGATGAAACACAGAAATCGCATCGGAATTAAATACAAAAGGCACAATGCCCCCTTAAGTACAAGAATAGAGACTCTTCTTACAGTCTTACAGTCGGTGTTTCGAGCATTCCCTGTGAGACCATGAAATTAGTACAACTATGGAGACTCTTCTTACAGTCGGTGCTTTGAACATTCCCTGTGAGACCAGTATTAGTTCCCGACACACCACTCCAGGTTCAATGTATTCCTTGGACTTACACATTGACGATGAAACACTGAAATTAAATCGGAATGAAATACAAAAGGGACAATGCCGCCTTGAGTGCAAGATGTGTGAGACTTCTTAGAGTCCATGCTTTGATCCTTTATTGTGAGACCAGTATTAGTTTCCGATACATCACTGCAGGTTCAATGTGTTCCTTGGACCTTCACATTGACGATGAGACATAGAAGTCACATGGGAATTAAATACAAAAGGCACAATGCCGCTTTAAGTACAAGAATAGAGACTATTCTTACAGTCGGTGATTTGAGCATTCCCTGTGAGACCAGTATTAGTTTCCGATATACCACTGCAGGTTCAATGTATTCCTTGGACATACGCCTTGACGATGAAACACAGAAATCGCATCGGAATTAAATACAAAAGGCACAATGCCGCCTTACGTACAAGAATAGAGACTCTTCTTACAGTCGGTGCTTTGAGCATTCCCTGTGAGACCAGTATTAGTTTCCGATACACCACTGCAGGTTCAATGTATTCCTTAGACATACACCTTGACGATGAAACACTGAAATTAGATCGGAATCATATACAAAAGGCACAATGCCGCCATAAGTGCATGAATAGCGACTCTTCTTACAGTCGGTGCTTTGAGCATTACCTGTGAGGCCAGTATTATTTTCCGATACACCACTGCAGGTACAATGTATTCCTTGGACCTTCAAATTGACGATGAAACACAGAAATCGCATCGAAATTACATACAAAAGGTACAATGCCGCCTTAAATACATGAATTGAGACTCTTCCTACCGTCGATGCTTTGATCATTTCCTGTGAGACCAGTATTAGTTTCCGATACACCACTGCAGGTTCAATGGATTCCATGGACATACACATTTACGATGAAACACAGAAATCGCCTCGGAATTAATACAAAAGGCACAATGCCGCCTTACATACAAGAATAGAGCCTCTTCTTACACTCGGTGCTTTGAGCATTCGCTGTGAGACCAGTATTAGTTTCCGATACACCACTCCAGGTTCAATGTATTCCTTGGACATACTCATTGACGATGAAACACTGATATTACATCGGTATTAAATACAAAAGGAACAATGCCGCCTTAACTGCAAGATGAGTGAGACATCTTAGAGTCAGTGCTTTGA
The DNA here is from genome assembly GCF_021461395.2 of Schistocerca americana. Classification (NCBI taxonomy): domain Eukaryota; kingdom Metazoa; phylum Arthropoda; class Insecta; order Orthoptera; family Acrididae; genus Schistocerca; species Schistocerca americana. The sequence goes on from NC_060123.1 coordinate 743,966,653, forward strand.
TCCTTTCCTGTGAGACCTGTATTAGTTTCCGATACACCACTGCAGGTTCATTGTATTCCTTGGACCTTCGCATTGACGAAGAAACACAGAAATAGCAGTGGAACTAAATTCAAAAGGCACAATGCCGCCTTACGTACAAGAATAGAGACTCCTCTTACAGTCGGTGCTTTGAGCATTCCCTGTGAGACCAGTATTAGTTTCTGATACACCACTGCAGGTTCAATGTATTCCTTAGACATACTCATTGACAATGAAACACTGAAATTACATCGGAATTAAATACAAAAGTCACAATGCCGCCATAAGTGCAACAACATAGACTCTTCTTACAGTCGGTGCTTTGAGCATTCCCTGCGAGACCAGAACTAGTTTCAGATACACCACTGCAGGTTCAATGTATTCCTTGGACCTTCACATTGACGATGAAGCACCGAAATCGCATCGGAATTAAATACAAAAGGCGCAATGCCGCCATAAGTACAAGAATAGGGTCTCTTCTTACAGTCGGTGTCTGAGCAATCCCTGTGAGTCCAGTATTAGTTTCCGATACACCACTGCAGGTCCAATGTATTCCTTAGACATACACATTGACGATGAAACCCTGAAATTACATCGGAATTAAATACAAAAGGCCCAATGCCGCCTTAAGTACAAGTAAAGTGAGACTTCTTTGAGTCTGTCCTTTGATCCTTTCCTGTGGGACCAGTATTAGTTTCCGATTCACCACTGCAGGTTCAATGTATTCCTTGGACATACACCTTGACGATGAAACACACAAATCGCATCGGAATTAAATACAAAAGGCACAATGCCCTCTCAAGTACAAGAATAGAGACTCTTCTTACAGTCTTACAGTCGGTGTTTTGAGCATTCCCTGTGAGACCATGAAATTAGTACAAGTATGGAGACTCTACTGACAGTCGGTGCTTTGAGCATTCCCTGTGAGACCAGTATTAGCTTCCGACACACCACTCCAGGTTCAATGTATTCCTTGGACATACACATTGACGATGAAACACTGAAATTAAATCGGAATGAAATACAAAAGGGACAATGCCGCCTTGAGTGCAAGATGTGTGAGACTTCTTAGAGTCCGTGCTTTGATCCTTTTCTGTGAGACCAGTATTAGTTTCCGATACATCACTGCAGGTTCAATGTGTTCCTTGGTCCTTCACATTGACGATGAAACATAGAAGTCACATGGGAATTAAATACAAAAGGCACAATGCCGCCTTAAGTACTACAATAGAGAATCTTCTTACAGTCGGTGCTTTGAGCATTCCCTGTGAGACCAGTATTAGTTTCCGATATACCACTGCAGCTTCAATGTATTCCTTCGACATACGCATTGCCGATAAAACACAGAAATCGCATCGGAATTAAATACAAAAGAAAAAATGCCGCCTTACGTACAAGAATAGAGACTCTTCTTACAGTCGGTGCTTTGAGCATTCCCTTTGAGACCAGTATTGTTTTCCGATACACCACTGCAGGTTCAATGTATTCCTTGGACATACACACTGACAATGAAACACAGAAATCGCAGCGGAATTAAACACAAAAGGCACAATGCCGCCATAAGTGCCAGAATAGAGACCCTTCTTACAGTCGGTGCTTTGAGCATTCCCTGTGAGACCAGTATGAGTTTGCGATACACCACAGCAGGTACAATGTATTCCTTGGAACTTCCAATTGACGATGAAACACAGAAATCGTATCGGAATTAAATACAGTAGGCACAATGCCGCCTTACGTACAAGAATAGAGACTCTTCTAACAGTCGGTGTTTTGAGCATTCCCTGTGAGAAAAGTATTAGTTTCCGATACACCACTCCAGGTTCAATGTATTCCTTGGACATACTCATTGACGATGAAACACTTAAATTACATCGGAATTAAATACAAAAGGAACAATGCCGCCTTAACGGCAAGATGAGTGAGACTTCTTAGAGTCTGTGCTTTGATCCCTTCCTGTGAGACCAGTTTTAGTTTCCGATACACCACTGCAGGTTCAATGTATTACTTGGACCTTCGCATTGACGATGAAACACAGATATCGAATCGGAACTAAATACAAATGGCACAATGCCGCAATAAGTACAAGAATAGAGATTCTTCTTACAGTCGGTGGTTTGAACATTCCCTGTGAGACCAATTTTAGTTTCCGCTATACCACTGCAGGTTCAATGTATTCCTTAGACATATACATTGACGATGAAACACTAAAATTACATCGGAATTAAATACAAATGGCACAATGCCGCCATAAGTGCAAGAATGGAGACTCCTCTTACAGTCGGTGTTTGAGCATTCCCTATGAGACCAGTATTAGTTTCCGATACACCACTGCAGGTTCAATGTATTCCTTTGACCTTCGCATTGACGATGAAACACAGATATCGCATCGGAATTAAATACAAAAGGCACAATGCCGCCTGAAGTACAAGAATAGAGACTCTTCTTACAGTCGGTGCTTTGAGCATTCCCTGTGAAACCAGTATTAGTTTCCGATATACCACTGCAGGTTCAATGTATTCCTTGGACATACGCATTGACGATGAAACACAGAAATCGCATCGGAATTAAACACAAAAGGCACAAGGCCGCCTTACGTACAGGAATAGAGACTCTTCTTACAGTCGGTTCTTTGATCATTCCCTGTGAGACCAGTATTAGTTTCCTATACACCACTGCAGGTTCAATGTATTCCTTAGACATACACATTGACGATGAAACACTGAAATTACATCGGTATTAAATACAAAAGGAACAATGCCGCCTTAACTGCTAGATGAGTGAGACTTCTTAGAGTCTGTGCTTTGATCCTTTCCTGTGAGACCAGTATTAGTTTCCGATACACCACAGCGGGTACAATGTATTCCTTGGAACTTCACATTGACGATGAAACACAGAAATCGCATCGGAATTGAATACAAAATGCACAATGCCGCCTTAAGTACAAGAATTGAGACTCTTCCTACAGTCGATGCTTTGAGCATTCCCTGTGAGACCAGTTGTAGCTTCCGATACACCACTACAGGTTCAATGTATTCCTTGGTCATACGCATTGACGATGAAACACAGAAATCACCTCGGAATTAATACAAAAGGCACAATGCCGCCTTACGTACAAGAATTGAGACTCTTCTTACAGTCGGTGCTTTGAGCATTCCCTGTGAGACCAGTACTAGTTTCCGATACACAACTGCAGGTACAATGTATTCCTTGGACCTTCACATTGACGATGGAACACAGAAATGGAATCGGAATTAAATAGAAATGGCACAATGCCGCCTTAAGTACAAGAATAGAGAGTCTTCTTACAGTCGGTACTTTGAGCATTCCCTGTGAGACCAGTATTAGTTTCCCATACACCACAGCAGGGTCTATGTATTCCTTGGACCTGCGCATTGACGATGAAACACAGAAATCGCATCGGAACTAAATACAAAATGCACAATGCTGCAAAAAGTACAAGAATAGAGACTCTGCTTACAGTCGGTGGTTTGAGCATTCCCTGTGAGACCAGTATTAGTTTCCGATACACCACTGCAGGTTCAATGAATTCCTTAGACATACACATTGACGATGAAACACTGAAATTACATCGGAATTAAATACAAAAGGCACAATGCCGCCAAAAGTGCAAGAACAGAGACTCCTCTTACAGTCGGTGCTTTGAGCTTTCCCTGTGAGACCAGTATTGGTTTCCGATACACCACTCCAAGTTCAATGTATTCCTTGGACATACTCATTGACGATGAAACACTGAAATTACATCGGAATTAAATACAAAAGGATCAATGCCGCCTTAACGGCAAGATGAGTAAGACTTCTTAGGGTCTGTGCTTTGATCCTTTCCTGTGAGACCAGTATTATTTTCCGATACACCACTGCAGGTTCAATGTGTTCCTTGGACCTTCGCATTGACGATGAAACACAGAAATCGAATCGGAACTAAATACAAAAGGCACAATGCCGCAATAAGTACAAGAATGGAGACTCTTCTTACAGTCGGTGCTTTAAGCATTCCATGTGAGACCAGTATTATTTTCCGATACACCACTGCAGGTTCAATGTGTTCCTTGGACCTTCGCATTGACGATGAAACACAGAAATCGAATCGAAACTAAATACAAAAGGCACAATGCCGCCTTACGTACAAGAATAGAGACACTTCTTACAGTCGGTGCTTTGAGCATTCGCTGTGAGACCAGTATTAGTTTCCGATACACCACATCAGGTGCAATGTATTCCTTGGACATACTCATTGACGATGAAACACTGAAATTACATCGGTATTAGATACAAAAGGAACAATGCCGCCTTATCTGCAAGATGAGTGAGACTTCTTAGAGTCTGTGCTTTGATCCTTTCCTGTGAGACCAGTATTAGTTTCCGATACACCACTGCAGGTTCAATGTATTCCTTGCACCTTCGCATTGACGAAGAAACACAGAAATCACATCGGAACTAAATACAAAAGGCACAATGCCGCAATAAGCACAAGACTAGAGACTCTTCTTACAGTCGTTGCTTTGAGCATTCCCTGTGAGATCAGTATTAGTTTCCGATACACCACTGCAGGTTCAATGTATTCCTTAGACATACACATTGACAACGAAACACTGATATTACATCGGTATTAAATACAACAGGAACAATGCCGCCTTAAGTGCAAGAATAGAGACTCTTCTTACAGTCGGTGCTTTGAGCATTCCCTGTGACACCAGAATTAGTTTCCGATACACAACTGCAGGTACAATGTATTCCTTGGACCTTCACATTGACGATGAAACACAGAAATCGCATCGGAATTAAATACAAAAGGCACAATGCCGCCTTTCGTACAAGAATAGAGACTCTTCTTACAGTCGGTGCTTTGAGCATTCCCTGTGAGACCAGTATTAGTTTCCGATACACCACTCCAGGTTCAATGTACTCCTTGGACATACTCATTGACGATGAAACACTGAAATTACATAGGAATTAAATACAAAAGGAACAATGCCGCCTTAACTGCAAGATGAGTGAGACTTCTTAGAGTCTGTGCTTTGATCCTCTCCTGTGAGACCAGTATTAGTTTCCGATACACCACTGAAGGTTCAATGTATTCCTTGGACCTTCGCATTGACGATGAAACACAGAAATCGCATCGGAATTAAATACAAAATGCACAATGCCGCCTTAAGTACAACAATAGCGACTCTTCTTACAGTCGGTGCTTTGAGCACTAACTGTGAGACCAGTATTAGTTTCCGATACACCACTCCAGGTTCAATGTACTCCTTGGACATACTCATTGACGATGAAACACTGAAATTACATAGGAATTAAATACAAAAGGAACAATGCCGCCTTAACTGCAAGATGAGTGAGACATCTTAGAGTCTGTGCTTTGATACTCTCCTGTGAGACCAGTATTAGTTTCCGATACACCACTGAAGGTTCAATGTATTCCTTGGACATACGCATTGACGATGAAACACAGAAATCGCATCGGAATTAAATACAAAATGCACAATGCCGCCTTACGTACAAGAATAGAGACTCTTCTTACAGTCGGTGCTTTGAGCATTCCCTGTGAGGCCAGTATTAGTTTCCGTTACACCACTGCAGGTACAATGTATTCCTTGGACCTTCAAATTGACGATGAAACACAAAAATCGCATCGGAATTAAATACAAAATGCACAATGACGCCTTAAGAACAAGAAAAGAGACTCTTCTTACAGTCGGTGCTTTGAGCATTCCCTGTGAGACCAGTATTAGTTTCCGATACACCACTGCAGGTTCTATGTATTCCTTAGACATACACATTGAGGTTGAAACGCTGAAATTACATCGGAATTAAATACAAATGGCACAATGCCGCCATAAGTGCAAGACCATAGACTCTTATTACAGTCAGTGCTTTGAGCATTCCCTGCGAGACCAGTACTAGTTTCCGATACACCACTGCAGGTACAATGTATTCCTTGGACCTTCACATTGACGATGGAACACAGAAATGGCATCGGAATTAAATACAAATGGCACAATGCCGCCTTAAGTACAAGAATAGAGACTCTTCTTACAGTCGGTGCTTTGAGCATCCCCTGTTAGACCAGTATTAGCTTCCGATACACCACTGCAGATTCCATGTATTCCTAGGAGATACACAATGACGATGAAACACTGAAATTACATCGGTATTAAATACAAAAGGAACAACGCCGTCTTAAGTGCAAGAAGAATGAGACTTCTTAGAGTCTGTGCTTCGATCCTTTCCTGTGAGACCAGTATTAGTTTCCGAAACACCACTGCAGGTGCAATGTATTCCTTGGACCTTCACATTGACGATGAAACACAGAAATCGCATTGGAATTAAATACAAAAGGCACAATGCCGCCTTCAGTACAAGAATAGAGTCTCTTCTTACAGTCGGTGCTTTGAGCTTTCCCTGTGAGACCAGTATTAGTTTCCGATACACCACTGCAGGTTCAATGTATTCCATGGACATACACATTGACGATGAAACACAGATATTGCATCGGAATTTAATAAAAAAGTCACAATGCCGCCATAAGTACAAGAATAGAGACTCTTCTTGCAGTCGGTGCTTTGAGCATTCCCTGTGAGACCAGTATTAGTTTCCGATACACCACTGCAGGTTCAAAGTATTCCTTGGACCTTCACATTGACGATGAAACACAGAATTCGCATCGGAATTAAATACTGAAGGCATAATGCCGCCTTCAGGACAAGAATAGAGTCTCTTCTTACAGTCGGTGCTTTGAGTATTTCCTGTGAGACCAGTATTAGTTTCCGATACACCACTGCAGGTTCAATGTATTGCTTGGACATACACATTGACGATGAAACACAGAAATCGCATCGGAATTATATACAAAAGGCACAATGCCGCCTTACGTACAAGAATAGAGACTCATCTGACAGTCGGTGCTTTTAGCATTCCCTGTGTGACCAGTATTAGTTTCCGATACACCACTCCAGGTTCAATGTATTCCTTGGACATACTCATTGACGATGGAACACTGAAATTACATCGGAATTAAATACAAAAGGAACAATGCCGCCTTAACGGCAAGATGAGTGAGACTTCTTAGAGTCTGTGCTTTGATCGTTTCCTGTGAGACCAATATTAGTTTCCGATACACCACTGCAGGTTCGATGTATTCCTTGGACCTTCGCATTGACGATGAAACACAGAGATCGAATCGGAACTAAATACAAAAGGCACAATGCCGCTATAAGTACGAGAATAGAGACTCTTCTTACAGTCGGTGCTTCGAGCAATCCCTGTGAGACCAGTATTAGATTCCGATACACCACTGCAGGTTCAATGTATTCCTTAGACATACACATTGACGATGAAGCACTGAAATTACATCGGAATTAAATACAAATGGCACAATGCCGCCATAAGTGCAAGAATAGAGACTCCTCTTACAGTCGGTGGTTTAAGCATTCCATGTGAGACCAGTATTATTTTCCGATACACCACTGCAGGTTCAATGTGTTCCTTGGACCTTCGCATTGACGATGAAACACAGAAATCGAATCGGAACTAAATACAAAAGGCACAATGCCGCAATAAGTACAAGAATGGAGACTCTTCTTACAGTCGGTGCTTTAAGCATTCCATGTGAGACCAGTATTATTTTCCGATACACCACTGCAGGTTCAATGTGTTCCTTGGACCTTCGCATTGACGATGAAACACAGAAATCGAATCGAAACTAAATACAAAAGGCACAATGCCGCCTTACGTACAAGAATAGAGACACTTCTTACAGTCGGTGCTTTGAGCATTCGCTGTGAGACCAGTATTAGTTTCCGATACACCACATCAGGTGCAATGTATTCCTTGGACATACTCATTGACGATGAAACACTGAAATTACATCCGTATTAGATACAAAAGGAACATTGCCGCCTTATCTGCAAGATGAGTGAGACTTCTTAGAGTCTGTGCTTTGATCCTTTCCTGTGAGACCAGTATTAGTTTCCGATACACCACTGCAGGTTCAATGTATTCCTTGCACCTTCGCATTGACGAAGAAACACAGAAATCACATCGGAACTAAATACAAAAGGCACAATGCCGCAATAAGCACAAGACTAGAGACTCTTCTTACAGTCGTTGCTTTGAGCATTCCCTGTGAGATCAGTATTAGTTTCCGATACACCACTGCAGGTTCAATGTATTCCTTAGACATACACATTGACAACGAAACACTGATATTACATCGGTATTAAATACAACAGGAACAATGCCGCCTTAAGTGCAAGAATAGAGACTCTTCTTACAGTCGGTGCTTTGAGCATTCCCTGTGACACCAGAATTAGTTTCCGATACACAACTGCAGGTACAATGTATTCCTTGGACCTTCACATTGACGATGAAACACAGAAATCGCATCGGCATTAAATACAAAATGCACAATGCCGCCTTACGTACAAGAATAGAGACTCTTCTTACAGTCGGTGCTTTGAGCATTCCCTGTGAGGCCAGTATTAGTTTCCGTTACACCCCTGCAGGTACAATGTATTCCTTGGACCTTCAAATTGACGATGAAACACAAAAATCGCATCGGAATTAAATACAAAATGCACAATGACGCCTTAAGAACAAGAAAAGAGACTCTTCTTACAGTCGGTGCTTTGAGCATTCCCTGTGAGACCAGTATTAGTTTCCGATACACCACTGCAGGTTCTATGTATTCCTTAGACATACACATTGAGGTTGAAACGCTGAAATTACATCGGAATTAAATACAAATGGCACAATGCCGCCATAAGTGCAAGACCATAGACTCTTATTACAGTCAGTGCTTTGAGCATTCCCTGCGAGACCAGTACTAGTTTCCGATACACCACTGCAGGTACAATGTATTCCTTGGACCTTCACATTGACGATGGAACACAGAAATGGCATCGGAATTAAATACAAATGGCACAATGCCGCCTTAAGTACTAGAATAGAGACTCTTCTTACAGTCGGTGCTTTGAGCATCCCCTGTTAGACCAGTATTAGCTTCCGATACACCACTGCAGATTCCATGTATTCCTAGGAGATACACAATGACGATGAAACACTGAAATTACATCGGTATTAAATACAAAAGGAACAACGCCGTCTTAAGTGCAAGAAGAATGAGACTTCTTAGAGTCTGTGCTTCGATCCTTTCCTGTGAGACCAGTATTAGTTTCCGAAACACCACTGCAGGTGCAATGTATTCCTTGGACCTTCACATTGACGATGAAACACATAAATCGCATTGGAATTAAATACAAAAGGCACAATGCCGCCTTAAGTACAAGAATAGAGACTCTTCTTACAGTCGGTGCTTTGAGCTTTCCCTGTGAGACCAGTATTAGTTTCCGATACACCACTGCAGGTTCAATGTATTCCATGGACATACACATTGACGATGAAACACAGATATTGCATCGGAATTTAATAAAAAAGGCACAATGCCGCCATAAGTACAAGAATAGAGACTCTTCTTGCAGTCGGTGCTTTGAGCATTCCCTGTGAGACCAGTATTAGTTTCCGATACACCACTGCAGGTTCAAAGTATTCCTTGGACCTTCACATTGACGATGAAACACAGAATTCGCATCGGAATTAAATACTGAAGGCATAATGCCGCCTTCAGGACAAGAATAGAGACTCTTCTTACAGCCGGTGCTTTGAGTATTTCCTGTGAGACCAGTATTAGTTTCCGATACACCACTGCAGGTTCAATGTATTGCTTGGACATACACATTGACGATGAAACACAGAAATCGCATCGGAATTATACACAAAAGGCACAATGCCGCCTTACGTACAAGAATAGAGACTCATCTGACAGTCGGTGCTTTTAGCATTCCCTGTGAGACCAGTATTAGTTTCCGATACACCACTCCAGGTTCAATGTATTCCTTGGACATACTCATTGACGATGGAACACTGAAATTACATCGGAATTAAATACAAAAGGAACAATGCCGCCTTAACGGCAAGATGAGTGAGACTTCTTAGAGTCTGTGCTTTGATCCTTTCCTGTGATTCCATTATTAGTTTCCGATACACCACTGCAGGTTCAATGTATTCCTTGGTCCTTCGCATTGACGATGAAACACAGAGATCGAATCGGAACTAAATACAAAAGGCACAATGCCGCTATAAGTACGAGAATAGAGACTCTTCTTACAGTCGGTGCTTCGAGCAATCCCTGTGAGACCAGTATTAGATTCCGATACACCACTGCAGGTTCAATGTATTCCTTAGACATACACATTGACGATGAAGCACTGAAATTACATCGGAATTAAATACAAATTGCACAATGCCGCCATAAGTGCAAGAATAGAGACTCCTCTTACAGTCGGTGGTTTGAGCATTCCCTGTGCGACTAGGATTAGTTTCCGATATACCACTGCAGGTTCAATGTATTCCTTGGACATACGCATTGATGATGAAACACAGAATTCGTATCGGAATTAAATACAAAAGGCACAATGCCGCCTTACGTACAAAAATAGAGACTCTTCTTACAGTCGGTGCTTTGAGCATTCCCTGTGTGACCAGTATTAGTTTCCGGTACACCACTGCAGGTTCAATGTATTTCTTAGACATACACATTGATGATGAAACACTGAAATTACAACGGAATTAAATACAAAAGGCACAATGCCGCCATACGTGCATGAATAGAGACTCTTCTTACAGTCGGTGCTTTGAGCATTCCCTGTGAGGCCAGTATTAGTTTCCGATACACCACTGCAGGTACAATGTATTCCTTGGACATTCAAATTGACGAGGAAACACAAAAATCGCATCGGAATTAAATACAAAATGCACAATGACGCCTTAAGAACAAGAAAAGAGACTCTTCTTACAGTCGGTGCTTTGAGCATTCCCTGTGAGACCAGTATTAGTTTCCGATACACCACTGCAGGTTCTATGTATTCCTTAGACATACACATTGAGGTTGAAACGCTGAAATTACATCGGAATTAAATACAAATGGCACAATGCCGCCATAAGTGCAAGACCATAGACTCTTATTACAGTCAGTGCTTTGAGCATTCCCTGCGAGACCAGTACTAGTTTCCGATACACCACTGCAGGTACAATGTATTCCTTGGACCTTCACATTGACGATGGAACACAGAAATGGCATCGGAATTAAATACAAATGGCACAATGCCGCCTTAAGTACAAGAATAGAGACTCTTCTTACAGTCGGTGCTTTGAGCATCCCCTGTTAGACCAGTATTAGCTTCCGATACACCACTGCAGATTCCATGTATTCCTAGGAGATACACAATGACGATGAAACACTGAAATTACATCGGTATTAAATACAAAAGGAACAACGCCGTCTTAAGTGCAAGAAGAATGAGACTTCTTAGAGTCTGTGCTTCGATCCTTTCCTGTGAGACCAGTATTAGTTTCCGAAACACCACTGCAGGTGCAATGTATTCCTTGGACCTTCACATTGACGATGAAACACATAAATCGCATTGGAATTAAATACAAAAGGCACAATGCCGCCTTAAGTACAAGAATAGAGACTCTTCTTACAGTCGGTGCTTTGAGCTTTCCCTGTGAGACCAGTATTAGTTTCCGATACACCACTGCAGGTTCAATGTATTCCATGGACATACACATTGACGATGAAACACAGATATTGCATCGGAATTTAATAAAAAAGGCACAATGCCGCCATAAGTACAAGAATAGAGACTCTTCTTGCAGTCGGTGCTTTGAGCATTCCCTGTGAGACCAGTATTAGTTTCCGATACACCACTGCAGGTTCAAAGTATTCCTTGGACCTTCACATTGACGATGAAACACAGAATTCGCATCGGAATTAAATACTGAAGGCATAATGCCGCCTTCAGGACAAGAATAGAGACTCTTCTTACAGCCGGTGCTTTGAGTATTTCCTGTGAGACCAGTATTAGTTTCCGATACACCACTGCAGGTTCAATGTATTGCTTGGACATACACATTGACGATGAAACACAGAAATCGCATCGGAATTATACACAAAAGGCACAATGCCGCCTTACGTACAAGAATAGAGACTCATCTGACAGTCGGTGCTTTTAGCATTCCCTGTGAGACCAGTATTAGTTTCCGATACACCACTCCAGGTTCAATGTATTCCTTGGACATACTCATTGACGATGGAACACTGAAATTACATCGGAATTAAATACAAAAGGAACAATGCCGCCTTAACGGCAAGATGAGTGAGACTTCTTAGAGTCTGTGCTTTGATCCTTTCCTGTGATTCCATTATTAGTTTCCGATACACCACTGCAGGTTCAATGTATTCCTTGGTCCTTCGCATTGACGATGAAACACAGAGATCGAATCGGAACTAAATACAAAAGGCACAATGCCGCTATAAGTACGAGAATAGAGACTCTTCTTACAGTCGGTGCTTCGAGCAATCCCTGTGAGACCAGTATTAGATTCCGATACACCACTGCAGGTTCAATGTATTCCTTAGACATACACATTGACGATGAAGCACTGAAATTACATCGGAATTAAATACAAATTGCACAATGCCGCCATAAGTGCAAGAATAGAGACTCCTCTTACAGTCGGTGGTTTGAGCATTCCCTGTGCGACTAGGATTAGTTTCCGATATACCACTGCAGGTTCAATGTATTCCTTGGACATACGCATTGATGATGAAACACAGAATTCGTATCGGAATTAAATACAAAAGGCACAATGCCGCCTTACGTACAAAAATAGAGACTCTTCTTACAGTCGGTGCTTTGAGCATTCCCTGTGTGACCAGTATTAGTTTCCGGTACACCACTGCAGGTTCAATGTATTTCTTAGACATACACATTGATGATGAAACACTGAAATTACAACGGAATTAAATACAAAAGGCACAATGCCGCCATACGTGCATGAATAGAGACTCTTCTTACAGTCGGTGCTTTGAGCATTCCCTGTGAGGCCAGTATTAGTTTCCGATACACCACTGCAGGTACAATGTATTCCTTGGACATTCAAATTGACGAGGAAACACAAAAATCGCATCGGAATTAAATACAAAATGCACAATGCCGCCTTATGTACAAGAATAGAGACTCTTCTTACAGTCGGTGCTTTGAGCATTCCTTGTGAGACCAGTATTAGTTTCCGATACACCACTGCGTGTACAATGTATTCCTTGTACCTTCACATTGACGATGAAACACAGAAATCGCATCGGAATTAAATACAAAAGGCACAATGCCGCTTTAAGTACAAGAATAGAGACTCTTCTTACAGTCAGTTCTTTGAGCATTCCCTGTGAGACCAGTATTAGTTTCTGATACACCACTGCAGGTTCAATGTATTCCTTGGACATACACATTGGCGATGAAACACAGAAATCGCATCGGAATTAAATACAAAAGGCACAATGCCGCTTTTCGTACAAGTATAGAGACTCTTCTTACAGTCGGTGCTTTGAGCATTCCCTGTGAGACCAGTATCAGTTTCTGATGCACCACTGCAGGTTCAATGTATTCCTTAGACATACACATTCACAATGAAACACTGAAATTACATCGGAATTAAATACAAAAGGATAAATGCCGCCTTAACTGCAAGATGAGTGAGACTTCTTAGAGTCTGTGCTTTGATCCTTTCCTGTGAGACCAGTATTAGTTTCTGATACACCACTGCAGGTTCAATGTATTCCTTAGACATACACATTGACGACGAATCACTGAAATTACATCGGAATTAAATACAAAAGGCACAATGCCGCCATACGTGCATGAATAGAGACTCTTCCTACAGCCGGTGCTTTGAGCATTCCCTGTGAGACCAGTATTAGTTTCCGATACACCACTCCAGGTTCAATGTATTCCCTGGACATACTCATTGACGATGAAACACTGAAATTACATCGGAATTAAATACAAAAGGATCAATGCCACCATAAGTGCAAGAATAGAGACTCCTCTTACAGTCGGTGCTTTGAGCATTCCCTGTGAGACCAGTATTAGTTTCCGATACACCACTGCAGGTTCAATGTATTCCTTGGACATACACATTGGCGATGAAACACAGAAATCGCATCGGAATTAAATACAAAAGGCACAATGCCGCTTTTCGTACAAGTATAGAGACTCTTCTTACAGTCGGTGCTTTGAGCATTCCCTGTGAGACCAGTATCAGTTTCTGATGCACCACTGCAGGTTCAATGTATTCCTTAGACATACACATTCACAATGAAACACTGAAATTACATCGGAATTAAATACAAAAGGATAAATGCCGCCTTAACTGCAAGATGAGTGAGACTTCTTAGAGTCTGTGCTTTGATCCTTTCCTGTGAGACCAGTGTTAGTTTCCGATACACCACTGCAGGTTCAATGTATTCCTTGGACCTTCGCATTGACGGTAAACACAGAAATCGCATCGGAATTAAATACAAAAGGCACAATGCCGCCTTAAGTACAGGAATAGAGACTCTTCTTACAGTCGGTACTTTGAGCATTCCCTGTGAGACCAGTATTACTTTCCGATATACCACTGCTGGTTCAATGTATTCCTTGGAACTTCACATAGACGATGAAACACAGAAATCGCATCGGAATTAAATACAAAAGGCACAATGCCGCTTTAAGTGCAAGAATAGAGACTCTTCTTACAGTCGGTGCTTTGAGCATTCCCTGTGAGACCAGTATCAGTTTCTGATGCACCACTGCAGGTTCAATGTATTCCTTAGACATACACATTGACAATGAAACACAGAAATCGCATCGGAATTAAACACAAAAGGCACAATGCCGCCATAAGTGCCAGAATAGAGACCCTTCTTACAGTCGGTGCTTTGAGCATTCCCTGTGAGACCATTATTAGATTCCGATACACCTCAGCAGGTACAATGTATTCCTTGGAACTTCACATTGACGATGAAGCACAGAAATCGCATCGGAATTAAATACAAAATGCACAATGCCGCTTTAAGTACAAGAATAGAGACTCTTCTTACAGTCGGTGCTTTGAGCATTCTCTTTGAGACCAGTATTGGTTTCCGATACACCACTGCAGGTTCAATGTTTTCCTTGGAACATCACATTGACGATGAAACACAGAAATCGCATCGGAATTAAATACAAAAGGCACAATGCCGCCTTAAGTACAAGAATTGAGACTCTTCCTACAGTCGATGCTTTGAGCATTCCCTGTGAGGCCAGTATTAGCTTCCGATACACCACTGCAGGTTCAATGGATTCCTTAAACATACGCATTGACGATGAAACACAGAAATCGCCTCGGAATTAATACAAAAGGGACAATGCCGCCTTACGTACAAGAATAAAGACTCTTCTTACAGACGGTGCTTTGAGCATTCCCTGTGAGAAAAGTATTAGTTTCCGATACACCACTGCAGGATCAATGTATTCCTTAGACATACACATTGACGAAGAAACACTGAAATTACATTGGAATTAAATACAAAAGGCACAATGCCACCATAAGTGCAAGAATAGAGACTCCTCTTACAGTCGGTGCTTTGAGCATTCCCTGTGAGACCAGTATTAGTTTCCGATACACCACTGCTGGTACAATGTATTCCTTGTACCTTCACATTGACGATGAAACACAGAAATCGCATCGGAATTAAATGCAAAAGGCACAATGCCGCCTTAAGTACAAGAATAGAGACTCTTCTTACAGTCGGTGTTTTGAGCATTGCCTAAGAGACCAGTATTAGTTTCCGATACACCACTGCAGGTTCAGTGTATTCCTTGGACATACACATTGACGATGAAACACAGAAATCGCATCGGAATGAAATACAAAATGCACAATGCCGCCTTACGTACAAGAATAGAGACTTTTCTTACAGTCGGTGCTTAGAGCATTCCCTGTGAGACCAGTATTAGTTTCTGATGCACCACTGCAGGTTCAATGTATTCCTTAGACATACACATTGACAATGAAACACTGAAATTACATCGGAATTATATACAAAAGTCGCAATGCCGCCATAAGTCCAAGAACATAGACTCTTCTTACAGTCGGTGCTTTGAGCATTCCCTGTGAAACCAGTATTAGCTTCCGATACACCACTGCAGATTCCATGTATTCCTAGGACATACACATTGACGATGAAACACTGAAATTACATCGGAATTTAATACAAAAGGAACAATGCCGCCGTAAGTGCAAGAAGAATGAGACTTCTTAGAGTCTGTGCTTTGATCCTTTCCTGTGAGACCAGTATTAGTTTCCGATACACCACTGCAGGTTCAATGTATTCCTTGGACCTTCGCATTGACGATGAAACACAGAGATCGCGTCGGAATTAAATACAAAAGGCACAATGCCGCCTTAAGTACAAGAATAGAGACTCTTCTTACAGTCGGTGCTTTGAGCATTCCCTGTGAGACCAGTATTAGTTTCCGATACACCACTGCAGGATCAATGTATTCCTTAGACATACACATTGACGAAGAAACACTGAAATTACATTGGAATTAAATACAAAAGGCACAATGCCACCATAAGTGCAAGAATAGAGACTCCTCTTACAGTCGGTGCTTTGAGCATTCCCTGTGAGACCAGTATTAGTTTCCGATACACCACTGCTGGTACAATGTATTCCTTGTACCTTCACATTGACGATGAAACACAGAAATCGCATCGGAATTAAATGCAAAAGGCACAATGCCGCCTTAAGTACAAGAATAGAGACTCTTCTTACAGTCGGTGTTTTGAGCATTGCCTAAGAGACCAGTATTAGTTTCCGATACACCACTGCAGGTTCAGTGTATTCCTTGGACATACACATTGACGATGAAACACAGAAATCGCATCGGAATGAAATACAAAATGCACAATGCCGCCTTACGTACAAGAATAGAGACTTTTCTTACAGTCGGTGCTTAGAGCATTCCCTGTGAGACCAGTATTAGTTTCTGATGCACCACTGCAGGTTCAATGTATTCCTTAGACATACACATTGACAATGAAACACTGAAATTACATCGGAATTATATACAAAAGTCGCAATGCCGCCATAAGTCCAAGAACATAGACTCTTCTTACAGTCGGTGCTTTGAGCATTCCCTGTGAAACCAGTATTAGCTTCCGATACACCACTGCAGATTCCATGTATTCCTAGGACATACACATTGACGATGAAACACTGAAATTACATCGGAATTTAATACAAAAGGAACAATGCCGCCGTAAGTGCAAGAAGAATGAGACTTCTTAGAGTCTGTGCTTTGATCCTTTCCTGTGAGACCAGTATTAGTTTCCGATACACCACTGCAGGTTCAATGTATTCCTTGGACCTTCGCATTGACGATGAAACACAGAGATCGCGTCGGAATTAAATACAAAAGGCACAATGCCGCCTTAAGTACAAGAATAGAGACTCTTCTTACAGTCGGTGCTTTGAGCATTCCCTGTGAGACCAGTATTAGTTTCCGATATACCACTGCAGGATCAATGTATTCCTTGGACATACGCATTGACGATGAAACACAGAAATCGCATCGGAATTAAATACAAAAGGCACAATGCCGCCCTACGTACAAGAATAGAGACTCTTCTTACATTCGGTGCTTTGAGCATTCCCTGTGAGACCGGTATTAGTTTCCGATACACCACTGCAGGTTCAATGTATTCCTTAGACATACACATTGACAATGAAACACAGAAATCGAATCGGTATTAAACTCAAAAGGCACAATGCCGCCATAAGTGCCAGAATAGTGACCCTTCTTACAGGCGGTGCTTTGAGCATTCTCTGTGAGACCAGTATTAGTTTCCGATACACTACTGCAGGTTCAATGTATTCCTTAGACATACACATTGACGATGAAACACTGAAATTACATTGGAATTAAATACAAAAGGCACAATGCCACCATAAGTGCGGGTATAGAGACTCCTCTTACAGTCGGTGCTTTGAGCATTCCCTGTGAGATCAGTATTAGTTTCCGATACACCACTGCAGGTACAATGTATTCCTTGCACCTTCACATTGACGATGAAACACAGAAATCGCATCGGAATTAAATGTAAAAGGCACAATGCCGCCTTAAGTACAAGAATAGAGACTCTTCTTACAGTCGGTGCTTTGAGCATTGCCTGTGAGACCAGTAATAGTATCCGATACACCACTGCAGGTTCAATGTATTCCTTGGACCTTCACATTGACGATGAAACACAGAATTCGCATCGGAATTAAATACTAAAGGCCTAATGCCGCCTTCAGTACAAGAATAGAGACTCTTCTTACAGTCGGTGCTTTGAGCATTTCCTGTGAGACCAGTATTAGTTTCCGATACACCACTGCAGGTTAAATGTATTGCTTGGACATACACACTGACGATGAAACATAGAAATCGCATCGGAATTAAATACAAAAAAAGCACAATGCCGCCTTACGTACAAGAATAGAGACTCATCTTACAGTCGGCGCTTTGAGCATTCCCTGTGAGACCAGTATTAGTTTCCGATACACCACACCAGGTTCAACGTATTCCTTGGACATACTCATTGATGATGGAACTCTGAAATTACATCGGAATTAAATTCAAAAGGAACAATGCCGCCTTAACTGCAAGATAAGAGAGGCTTCTTAGCGACTGTGCTTTGATCCTTTCCTGTGAGACCAGTATTAGTTTCCGATACACCATTGCAGGTTCAATGTATTCCTTGGACCATCGCATTGACGATGATTTACAGAGATCGAATCGGAACTAAATACAAAATGCACAATGCCGCAATAAGTACAAGAATAGAGACCCTTCTTACAGTCGGTGCTTTGAGCATTCCCTGTGAGACCAGTATTAGTTTCCGATACACCACTCAATGTTCAATTTATTCCTTAGCCATACACATTGACGATGAAACACTGATATTACATCGGAATTAAATACAAATGGCACAATGCCGCCATAAGTGCAAGAATAGAGACTCCTCTTACAGTCGGTGCTTTGAGCATTCCCTGTGAGACCAATATTAGTTTCCGATACACCACTGCAGGTACAATGTATTCCTTGTACCTTCACATTGACGATGAAACACAGAATTTGCATCAGAATTAAATACTAAAGGCATAATGCCGCCTTCAGTACAAGAATACAGTCTCTTCTTACAGTCGGTGCTTTGAGCATTTCCTGTGAGACCAGTATTAGTTTCCGATACACAACTGCAGGTTCAATGTATTGCTTGGACATACACATTGACGATGAAACACAGAAATCGCATCGGAATTAAATACAAAAGGCACAATGCCGCCTTAAGTACAAGAATAGAGACTCTTCTTACAGTAGGTGCTTTGAGCATTCCCTGTGAGACCAGTATTAGTTTCTGATACACCACTGCTGGTTCAATGTACTCCTTGGACATACGCATTGACGATGACACACATAAATCGCATCTGAATTAAATACAAAAGGCACAATGCCGCCTTACGTACAAGAATAGAGACTCTTCTTACAGTCGGTGCTTTGAGCATTCCCTGTGAGACCAGTATTAGTTTCCGATACACCACTCCAGGTTCAATGTATTCCTTGGACATACTCAATGACGATGAAACACTGAAATTACATCGGAATTAAATACAAAAGGAACAGTGCCGCCTTAACTGCAAGATGAGTGAGACTTCTTAGAGTCTGTGCTTTGATCCTTTCCTGTGACACCTGTATTAGTTTCCGATACACCACTGCAGGTTCAATGTATTCCTTGGACCTTCGCATTGACGATGAAACACAGAAATCACATCGGAACTAAATACAAAATGCACAATACCGCAATAAGTACAAGAGTAGAGACTCTTCTTACAGTCGGTGCCTTGAGCATTCCCTGTGAGACCAGTATTAGTTTCCGATACACCACTGCAGGTTCAATGTATTGCTTGGACATACTCATTGACGATGAAACACTGAAATTACATCGGAGTTAAATACAAAAGGAACAATGCCGCCTTAACTGCAAGATGAGTGAGACTTCTTAGAGTCTGTGCTTTGATCCTTTCCTGTGGGACCAGTATTAGTTTCCGATACACCACTCCAGGTTCAATGTATTCCTTGGACATACTCATTGACGATGAAACACTGAAATTACATCGGAATTAAATACAAAAGGAACAATGCCGCCTTAACGGCAAGATGAGTAAGACTTCTTAAGGTCTGTGCTTTGATCCTTTCCTGTGAGACCAGGATTAGTTTCCGATACACCACTGCAGGTTCAATGTATTCCTTGGACCTTCGCATTGACAATGAAACACAGAAATCGAATCGGAACTAAATACAAAAGGCACAATGCCGCAATAAGTACAAGAATAGAGACTCTTCTTACAGCCGGTGCTTTGAGCATTCCCTGTGAGACCAGTATTAGTTTCCGATACACCACTGCAGGTTCAATGTATTCCTTAGACATACACATTGGCGATGAAACATTGAAATTACATCGGAATTAAATACAAATGGCACAATGCCGCCATAAGTGCAAGAATAGGGACTCCTCTTACAGTCGGTGCTTTGAGCATTCCCTGTGAGACCAGTATTAGTTTCCGATACACCACTGCAGGTACAATGTATTCCTTGTACCTTCACATTCACGATGAAACACAGAAATCGCATCGGAATTAAATACAAAAGGCACAATGCCGCCTTTCGTACAAGAATAGGGACTCTTCTTACAGTCGGTGCTTTGAGCATTCCCTGTGAGACCAGTATTAGTTTCCGATACACCACTCCAGGTTCAATGTATTCCTTGGACATACTCATTGACGATGAAACACTGAAATTACATCGGAAATAAATACAAAAGGAACAATGCCGCCTTAACTGCAAGATGAGTGAGACTTCTTGGAGTCTGTGCTTTGATCCTTTCCTGTGAGACCAGTATTAGTTTCCGATACACCACTGCAGGTTCAATGTATTCCTTCGACCTTCGCATTGACGATGAAACACAGAAATCGCATCGGAATTAAATACAAAAGGCACAATGCCGCCTTAAGTACAGGAATAGAGACTCTTCTTACAGTCGGTGCTTTGAGCATTCCCTGTGAGACCAGTATTAGTTTCCGATATACCACTGCAGGTTCAATGTATTCCTTGGACATACGCATTGACGATGAAACACAGAAATCGCATCGGAATTAAATACAAAAGGCACAATGCCGCCCTACGTACAAGAATAGAAACTCTTCTTACATTCGGTGCTTTGAGCATTCCCTGTGAGACCGGTATTAGTTTCCGATACACCACTGCAGGTTCAATGTATTCCTTAGACATACACATTGACAATGAAACACAGAAATCGCATCGGAATTAAACACAAAAGGCACAATGCCGCCATAAGTGCCAGAATAGAGACCCTTCATACAGTCGGTGCTTTGAGCATGCCCTGTGAGACCAGTATTAGTTTCCGATACACCTCAGCAGGTACAATGTATTCCTTGGAACTTCACATTGACGATGAAACACAGAAATCGCATCGGAATTAAATACAAAAGGCACAATGCCGCCTTAAGTACAAGAATTGAGACTCTTCCTACAGTCGATGCTTTGAGCATTCCCTGTGAGACCAGTATTAGTTTCCGATACACCACTGCAGGTTCAATGGATTCCTTGGACATACGCATTGACGATGAAACACAGAAATCGCCTCGGAATTAATACAAAAGGCACAATGCCACCATAAGTGCAAGTATAGAAACTCCTCTTACATTCGGTGCTATGAGCATTCCCTGTGAGATCAGTATTAGTTTCCGATACACCACTGCAGGTACAATGTATTCCTTGTACCTTCACATTGACGATGAAACACAGAATTCGCATCGGAATTAAATACTAAAGGCATAATGCCGCCTTCAGTACAAGAATAGAGTCTCTTCTTACCGTCGGTGCTTAGAGCATTTCCTGTGAGACCAGTATTAGTTTCCGATACACCACTGCAGGTTCAATGTATTGCTTGGACATACTCATTGACGATGAAGCACTGAAATTACATCGGAATTAAATACAAAAGGAACAATGCCGCCTTAACTGCAAGATGAGTGAGACTTCTTAGAGTCTGTGCTTCGATCCTTCCCTGTGAGACCAGTATTAGTTTCCGATACACCATTGCAGGTTCAATGTATTCTTTGGACCATCGCATTGACGATGAAACACAGAGATCGAATCGGAACTAAATACAAAAGGCACAATGCCGCAATAAGTACAAGAATAGAGACTCTTCTCACAGTCGATGTTTTGAGCATTCCCTGTGAGACCAGTATTAGTTTCCGATACACCACTGCAGGTTCAATGTATTCCTTAGACATACACATTGACGATGAAACACTGATATTACATCGGAATTAAATACAAATGGAACAATGCCGTAATAAGTGCAAGAATAGAGACTCCTCTTACAGTCGGTGCTTTGAGCATTCCCTGGGAGACCAATTTTAGTTTCCGATACACCACTGCAGGTACAATGTATTCCTTGTACCTTCACATTGACGATGAAGCACAGAATTTGCATCGGAATTAAATACTAAAGGCATAATGCCGCCTTCAGTACAAGATTAGAGTCTCTTCTTACGGTCGGTGCTTTGAGCATTTCCTGTGAGAGCAGTATTAGTTTCCGATACACCACTGCAGGTTCAATGTATTGCTTGGACATACTCATTGACGATGAAACACTGAAATTACATCGGAATTAAATACAAAAGGAACAATGCCGCCTTAACTGCAACATGAGTGAGACTTCTTAGAGTCTGTGCTTTGATCCTTTCCTGTGGGACCGGTATTAGTTTCCGATACACCACTCCAGGTTCAATGTATTCTTTGGACATACTCATTGACGATGAAACACTGAAATTACATCGGAATTAAATACAAAAGGAACAATGCCGCCTTAACGGCAAGATGAGTAAGACTTCTTAAGGTCTGTGCTTTGATCCTTTCCTGTGATACCAGTATTAGTTTCCGATACACCACTGCAGGTTCAATGTATTCCTTGGACCTTCGCATTGACAATGAAAGACAGAAATCGAATCGGAACCAAATACAAAAGGCAAAATGCCGCAATAAGTACAAGAATAGAGACTCTTCTTACAGTCGGTGCTTTGAGCATTCCCTGTGAGACCAGTATTAGATTCCGATACACCTCAGCAGGTACAATGTATTCCTTGGAACTTCACATTGACGATGAAACACAGAAATCGCATCGGAGTTAAATACAAAAGGCACAATGCTGCTTTAAGTACAAGAATAGAGACTCTTCTTACAGTCGGTGCTTTGAGCATTCCCTGTGAGACCAGTATTAGTTTCTGATACACCACTGCAGGTTCAATGTATTCCTTGGACATACACATTGACGCTGAAACACAGAAATCGCATCGGAATTAAATACAAAAGGCACAATGCCGCCTTTCGTACAAGAAAAGAGACTCTTCTTACAGTCGGTGCTTTGAGCATTCCCTGTGAGACCAGTATTTGTTTCCGATACACCACTCCAGGTTCAATGTACTCCTTGGACATACTCATTGACGATAAAACACTGAAATTACATCGGAATTTAATACAAAAGGAACAATGCCGCCTTAATTGCAAGATGAGTGAGACTTCTTAGAGTCTGTGCTTTGATCCTTTCCTGTGAGACCAGTATTAGTTTCCGATACACTACTGCAGGTTCAATGTATTCCTTGGACCTTCGCATTGACGATGAAACACAGAAATCGCATCAGAATTAAATACAAAAGGCACAATGCCGCCTTAAGTACAGGAATAGAGACTCTTCTTACAGTCCGTGCTTTGAGCATTCCCTGTGAGACCAGTATTAGTTTCCGATATACCACTGCAGGATCAATGTATTCCTTGGACATACGCATTGACGATGAAACACAAAAAATCGCATCGGAATTAAATACAAAAGGCACAATGCCGCCCTACGTACAAGAATAGAGACTCTTCTTACATTGGGTGCTTTGAGCATTCCCTGTGAAACCGGTATTAGTTTCCGATACACCACTGCAGGTTCAATGTATTCCTTAGACATACACATTGACAATGATACACAGAAATCGCATCGGAATTAAACTCAAAAGGCACAATGCCGCCATAAGTGCCAGAATAGAGACCCTTCTTACAGTCGGTGCTTTGAGCATTCCCTGTGAGATTAGTCTTAGTTTCCGATACACCTTAGCAGGTACAATGTATTCCTTGGAACTTCACATTGACGATGAAACACAGAAATCGCATCGGAATTAAATACAAAAGGCACAATGCCGCCTTAAGTACAAGAATTGAGACTCTTCCTACAGTCGATGCTTTGAGCATTCCCTGTGAGACCAGTATTAGTTTCCGATACACCACTGCAGGTTCAATGGATTCCTTGGACATACGCATTGACGATGAAACACAGAAATCGAATCGGAATTAATACAAAATGCACAATGCCGCAATAAGCACAAGAATAGAGACTCTTCTTACAGTCGGTGCTTTGAGCATTTCCTGTGAGACCAGTATTAGTTTCCGATACACCACTGCAATGACAATGTATTCCTTAGACATACACTTTGACGATGAAACACTGAAATTTCATTGGAATTAAATACAAAAGGCACAATGCCACCATAAATGCAAGTATAGAGACTCCTCTTACAGTCGGTGCTTTGAGCATTCCCTGTGAGATCAGTATTAGTTTCCGATACACCACTGCAGGTACAATGTATTCCTTGTACCTTCACATTGACGATGAAACACAGAAATCGCATCGGAATTAAATGCAAAAGGCACAATGCCGCCTTAAGTACAAGAATAGAGACTCTTCTTACAGTCGGTGCTTTGAGCATTGCCTGTGAGACCAGTAATAGTATCCGATACACCACTGCAGGTTCAATGTATTCCTTGGACCTTCACATTGACGATGAAACACAGAAATCGCATAGGAATCAAATACAAAAGGCACAATGCCGCCTTAAGTACAAGATTAGAGACTCATCTTACAGTCGGTGCTTTGAGCATTCCCTGTGAGACCAGTATTAGTTTCCGATACACCACACCAGGTTCAATGTATCCCTTGGACATACTCATTGACGATGGAACACTGAAATTCCATTGGAATTAAATACAAAAGGAACAATGCCGCCTTAACGGCAAGATAAGTGAGGCTTCTTAGAGTCTGTGCTTTGATCCTTTCCTGTGAGACCAGTATTAGTTTCCGATACACCATTGCAGGTTCAATGTATTCCTTGGACCATCGCATTGACGATGAAACACAGAGATCGAATATGAACTAAATACAAAAGGCACAATGCCGCAATAAGGACAAGAATAGAGACTCTTCTTACTGTCGGTGCTTTGAGCATTCCCTGTGAGACCAGTATTAGTTTCCGATACACCACTGCAGGTTTAATGTATTCCTTAGACATACACATTGACGATGAAACACTGATATAACATCGGAATTAAATACAAATGGCACAATGCCCCCATAAGTGCAAGAATAGAGACTCCTCTTACAGTCGGTGCTTTGAGCATTCCCTGTGAGACCAATATTAGTTTCCGATACACCACTGCAGGTACAATATATTCCTTGTACCTTCCCATTGAGGATGAAACACAGAATTTGCATCGGAATTAAATACTAAAGGCATTATGCCGCCTTCAGTACAAGAATAGAGACTCTTCTTACAGTCGGTGCTTTGAGCATTCCCTGTGAGACCAGTATTAGTTTCTGATACACCACTGCTGGTTCAATGTATTCCTTGGACATCCGCATTGACGATGACACACATAAATCGCATCTGAATTAAATACAAAAGCACAAGGCCGCCTTACGTACAAGAAAAGAGACTCTTCTTACAGTCGCTGCTTTGAGCATTCCCTGTGAGACCAGTATTAGTTTTCGATTCACCACTCCAGGTTCAATGTATTCCTTGGACATACTCAATGACGATGAAACACTGAAATTACATCGGAATTAAATACAAAAGGAACAGTGCCGCCTTAACTGCAAGATGAGTGAGACTTCTTAGAGTCTGTGCTTTGATCCTTTCCTGTGAGACCTGTATTAGTTCCCGATACACCACTGCAGGTTCAATGAATTCCTTGGACCTTCGCATTGACGATGAAACACAGAAATCACATCGGAACTAAATACAAAATGCACAATACCGCAATAAGTACAAGAGTAGAGACTCTTCTTACAGTCGGTGCCTTGAGCATTCCCTGTGAGAGCAGTATTAGTTTTCGATACACCACTGCAGGTTCAATGAATTCCTTAGACATACACATTGACGATGAAACACTGAAATTACTTCGGAATTAAATACAAAAGGCACAATGCCGCCATAAGTGCAAGAATAGAGACTCTTCTTACACTCGGTGCTTTGAGCTTTCCCTGTGAGACCAGTAATAGTTTCCGATACACCACTGCATGTACAATGTATTCCTTGTACCTTCACATTGACGATGAAACACAGAAATCGCATCGGAATTAAATACAAAAGGCACAATGCCGCTTTAAGTACAAGAATAGAGACTCTTCTTACAGTCGGTGCTTTGAGCATTCCCTGTGAGACCAGTATTAGTTTCTGATACACCACTGCAGGTTCAATGTATTCCTTAGACATACACATTGACGATGAAACACAGAAATCGCATCGGAATTAAATACAAAATGCACAATGCCGCCTTTCGTACAAGAATAGAGACTCTTCTTACAGTCGGTGCTTTGAGCATTCCCTGTGAGACCAGTATTAGTTTCCGATTCACCACTCCAGGTTCAATGTATTCCTTGGACATACTCATTGACGATGAAACACTGAAATTACATTGGAATTAAATACAAAAGGAACAATGCCGCCTTAACTGCAAGATGAGTGAGACTTCCTAGAGTCTGTGCTTTGATCCTTTCCTGTGAGACCAGTATTAGTTTCCGATACACCACTGCAGGTTCAATGTATTCCTTGGACCTTCGCATTGACGATGAAACACAGAAATCGCATCGGAATTAAATACAAAAAGCACAATGCCGCCTTAAGTACAGGAATAGAGACTCTTGTTACAGTCGGTGCTTTGAGCATTCCCTGTGAGACCAGTATTAGTTTCCGATATACCACTGCAGGTTCAATGTATTCCTTGGACATACGCATTGACCATGAAACACAGAAATCGCATCGGAATTAAATAAAAAAGGCACAATGCCGCCCTACGTACAAGAATAGAGACTCTTCTTACATTCGGTGCTTTGAGCATTCCCTGTGAGACCGGTATTAGTTTCCGGTACACCACTGCAGGTTCAATGTATTCCTTAGACATACACATTGACAATGAAACACAGAATTCGCATCGGAATTAAACTAAAAAGGCACAATGCCGCCATAAGTGCCAGAATAGAGACCCTTCTTACAGTCGGTGCATTGAGCATTCCCTGTGAGACCAATATTAGTTTCCGATACACCACTGCAGGTACAATGTATTCCTTGTACCTTCACATTGACGATGAAACACAGAAATCGCATCGGAATTAAATACAAAAGGCACAATGCCGCCTTAAGTACAAGAATAGAGACTCTTCTTACAGTCGGTGCTTTGAGCATTCCCTGTGAGACCAGTATTAGTTTCTGATACACCACTGCAGGTTCATTGTATTCCTTGGACATACACATTGACTATGAAACACAGAAATCGCATCGGAATTAAATACAAAAGGCACAATGCCGCCTTTCGTACAAGAATAGAGACTCTTCTTACAGTCGGTGCTTTGAGCATTCCCTGTGAGACCAGTATTAGTTTCCGATACACCACTCCAGGTTCAATGTATTCCTTGGACATACTCATTGACGATGAAACACTGAAATTACATCGGAATTAAATACAAAAGGAACAATGCCGAATTAACTGCAAGATGAGTGAGACTTCTTAGAGTCTGTGCTTTGATCCTTTCCTGTGAGACCTGTATTAGTTTCCGATACACCACTGCAGGTTCAATGTATTCCTTGGACCTTCGCATTGACGATGAAACACAGAAATCACATCGG
This sequence comes from Schistocerca americana, assembly GCF_021461395.2. Lineage (NCBI taxonomy): Eukaryota > Metazoa > Arthropoda > Insecta > Orthoptera > Acrididae > Schistocerca > Schistocerca americana. The sequence goes on from NC_060123.1 coordinate 743,994,686, forward strand.
AACTAAATACAAAATGCACAATACCGCAATAAGTACAAGAGTAGAGACTCTTCTAACAGTCGGTGCCTTGAGCATTCCCTGTGAGACCAGTATTAGTTTCCGATACACCTCTGCAGGTTCAATGAATTCCTTAGACATACACATTGACGATGAAACACTGAAATTACATCGGAATTAAATACAAAAGGCACAATGCCGCCGTAAGTGCAAGAATAGAGACTCTTCTTACAGTCGGTGCTTTGAGATTTCCCTGTGAGACCAGTATTAGATTCCGATACACCACTCCAGGTTCAATGTATTCCTTGGACATACTCATTGACGATGAAACACTGAAATTACATCGGAATTAAATACAAAAGGAACAATGCCGCCTTAACAGCAAGATGAGTAAGACTTCTTAAGGTCTGTGCTTTGATCCTTTCCTGTGAGACAGTATTAGTTTCCAATACACCACTGCAGGTTCAATGTATTCCTTGGACCTTCGCATTGACAATGAAACACAGAAATCGAATCGGAACTAAATACAAAAGGCACAATGCCGCAATAAGTACAAGAATAGAGACTCTTCTTACAGTCGGTGCTTTGAGCATTCCCCGTGAGACCAGTATTAGTTTCCGATACACCACTGCAGGTTCAATGTATTCCTTAGACATACACATTGGCGATGAAACATTGAAATTACATCGGAATTAAATACAAATGGCACAATGCCGCCATAAGTGCAAGAATATAGACTCCTCTTACAGTCGGTGCTTTGAGCATTCCCTGTGAGACCAGTATTAGTTTCCGATACATTACTGCAGGTACAATGTATTCCTTGTACCTTCACATTGACGAAGAAACACAGAAATCGCATCGGAATTAAATACAAAAGGCACAATGCCGCCTTAAGTACAAGAATAGAGACTCTTCTTACAGTCGGTGCTTTGAGCATTCCCTGTGAGACCAGTATTAGTTTCTGATACACCACTGCAGGTTCAATGTATTCCTTGGACATACACATTGACGATGAAACACAGAAATCGCATCGGAATTAAATACAAAAGGCACAATGCCGCCTTTCGTACAAGAATAGAGACTCTTCTTACAGTCGGTGCTTTGAGCATTCCCTGTGAAACCAGTATTAGCTTCCGATACACCACTGCAGATTCCATGTATTCCTAGGACATACACATTGACGATGAAACACTGAAATTACATCGGAATTTAATACAAAAGGAACAATGCCGCCGTAAGTGCAAGAAGAATGAGACTTCTTAGAGTCTGTGCTTTGATCCTTTCCTGTGAGACCAGTATTAGTTTCCGATACACCACTGCAGGTTCAATGTATTCCTTGGACCTTCGCATTGACGATGAAACACAGAGATCGCGTCGGAATTAAATACAAAAGGCACAATGCCGCCTTAAGTACAAGAATAGAGACTCTTCTTACAGTCGGTGCTTTGAGCATTCCCTGTGAGACCAGTATTAGTTTCCGATACACCACTGCAGGATCAATGTATTCCTTAGACATACACATTGACGAAGAAACACTGAAATTACATTGGAATTAAATACAAAAGGCACAATGCCACCATAAGTGCAAGAATAGAGACTCCTCTTACAGTCGGTGCTTTGAGCATTCCCTGTGAGACCAGTATTAGTTTCCGATACACCACTGCTGGTACAATGTATTCCTTGTACCTTCACATTGACGATGAAACACAGAAATCGCATCGGAATTAAATGCAAAAGGCACAATGCCGCCTTAAGTACAAGAATAGAGACTCTTCTTACAGTCGGTGTTTTGAGCATTGCCTAAGAGACCAGTATTAGTTTCCGATACACCACTGCAGGTTCAGTGTATTCCTTGGACATACACATTGACGATGAAACACAGAAATCGCATCGGAATGAAATACAAAATGCACAATGCCGCCTTACGTACAAGAATAGAGACTTTTCTTACAGTCGGTGCTTAGAGCATTCCCTGTGAGACCAGTATTAGTTTCTGATGCACCACTGCAGGTTCAATGTATTCCTTAGACATACACATTGACAATGAAACACTGAAATTACATCGGAATTATATACAAAAGTCGCAATGCCGCCATAAGTCCAAGAACATAGACTCTTCTTACAGTCGGTGCTTTGAGCATTCCCTGTGAAACCAGTATTAGCTTCCGATACACCACTGCAGATTCCATGTATTCCTAGGACATACACATTGACGATGAAACACTGAAATTACATCGGAATTTAATACAAAAGGAACAATGCCGCCGTAAGTGCAAGAAGAATGAGACTTCTTAGAGTCTGTGCTTTGATCCTTTCCTGTGAGACCAGTATTAGTTTCCGATACACCACTGCAGGTTCAATGTATTCCTTGGACCTTCGCATTGACGATGAAACACAGAGATCGCGTCGGAATTAAATACAAAAGGCACAATGCCGCCTTAAGTACAAGAATAGAGACTCTTCTTACAGTCGGTGCTTTGAGCATTCCCTGTGAGACCAGTATTAGTTTCCGATATACCACTGCAGGATCAATGTATTCCTTGGACATACGCATTGACGATGAAACACAGAAATCGCATCGGAATTAAATACAAAAGGCACAATGCCGCCCTACGTACAAGAATAGAGACTCTTCTTACATTCGGTGCTTTGAGCATTCCCTGTGAGACCGGTATTAGTTTCCGATACACCACTGCAGGTTCAATGTATTCCTTAGACATACACATTGACAATGAAACACAGAAATCGAATCGGTATTAAACTCAAAAGGCACAATGCCGCCATAAGTGCCAGAATAGTGACCCTTCTTACAGGCGGTGCTTTGAGCATTCTCTGTGAGACCAGTATTAGTTTCCGATACACTACTGCAGGTTCAATGTATTCCTTAGACATACACATTGACGATGAAACACTGAAATTACATTGGAATTAAATACAAAAGGCACAATGCCACCATAAGTGCGGGTATAGAGACTCCTCTTACAGTCGGTGCTTTGAGCATTCCCTGTGAGATCAGTATTAGTTTCCGATACACCACTGCAGGTACAATGTATTCCTTGCACCTTCACATTGACGATGAAACACAGAAATCGCATCGGAATTAAATGTAAAAGGCACAATGCCGCCTTAAGTACAAGAATAGAGACTCTTCTTACAGTCGGTGCTTTGAGCATTGCCTGTGAGACCAGTAATAGTATCCGATACACCACTGCAGGTTCAATGTATTCCTTGGACCTTCACATTGACGATGAAACACAGAATTCGCATCGGAATTAAATACTAAAGGCCTAATGCCGCCTTCAGTACAAGAATAGAGACTCTTCTTACAGTCGGTGCTTTGAGCATTTCCTGTGAGACCAGTATTAGTTTCCGATACACCACTGCAGGTTAAATGTATTGCTTGGACATACACACTGACGATGAAACATAGAAATCGCATCGGAATTAAATACAAAAAAAGCACAATGCCGCCTTACGTACAAGAATAGAGACTCATCTTACAGTCGGCGCTTTGAGCATTCCCTGTGAGACCAGTATTAGTTTCCGATACACCACACCAGGTTCAACGTATTCCTTGGACATACTCATTGATGATGGAACACTGAAATTACATCGGAATTAAATTCAAAAGGAACAATGCCGCCTTAACTGCAAGATAAGAGAGGCTTCTTAGCGACTGTGCTTTGATCCTTTCCTGTGAGACCAGTATTAGTTTCCGATACACCATTGCAGGTTCAATGTATTCCTTGGACCATCGCATTGACGATGATTTACAGAGATCGAATCGGAACTAAATACAAAATGCACAATGCCGCAATAAGTACAAGAATAGAGACCCTTCTTACAGTCGGTGCTTTGAGCATTCCCTGTGAGACCAGTATTAGTTTCCGATACACCACTCAATGTTCAATTTATTCCTTAGCCATACACATTGACGATGAAACACTGATATTACATCGGAATTAAATACAAATGGCACAATGCCGCCATAAGTGCAAGAATAGAGACTCCTCTTACAGTCGGTGCTTTGAGCATTCCCTGTGAGACCAATATTAGTTTCCGATACACCACTGCAGGTACAATGTATTCCTTGTACCTTCACATTGACGATGAAACACAGAATTTGCATCAGAATTAAATACTAAAGGCATAATGCCGCCTTCAGTACAAGAATACAGTCTCTTCTTACAGTCGGTGCTTTGAGCATTTCCTGTGAGACCAGTATTAGTTTCCGATACACAACTGCAGGTTCAATGTATTGCTTGGACATACACATTGACGATGAAACACAGAAATCGCATCGGAATTAAATACAAAAGGCACAATGCCGCCTTAAGTACAAGAATAGAGACTCTTCTTACAGTAGGTGCTTTGAGCATTCCCTGTGAGACCAGTATTAGTTTCTGATACACCACTGCTGGTTCAATGTACTCCTTGGACATACGCATTGACGATGACACACATAAATCGCATCTGAATTAAATACAAAAGGCACAATGCCGCCTTACGTACAAGAATAGAGACTCTTCTTACAGTCGGTGCTTTGAGCATTCCCTGTGAGACCAGTATTAGTTTCCGATACACCACTCCAGGTTCAATGTATTCCTTGGACATACTCAATGACGATGAAACACTGAAATTACATCGGAATTAAATACAAAAGGAACAGTGCCGCCTTAACTGCAAGATGAGTGAGACTTCTTAGAGTCTGTGCTTTGATCCTTTCCTGTGACACCTGTATTAGTTTCCGATACACCACTGCAGGTTCAATGTATTCCTTGGACCTTCGCATTGACGATGAAACACAGAAATCACATCGGAACTAAATACAAAATGCACAATACCGCAATAAGTACAAGAGTAGAGACTCTTCTTACAGTCGGTGCCTTGAGCATTCCCTGTGAGACCAGTATTAGTTTCCGATACACCACTGCAGGTTCAATGTATTGCTTGGACATACTCATTGACGATGAAACACTGAAATTACATCGGAGTTAAATACAAAAGGAACAATGCCGCCTTAACTGCAAGATGAGTGAGACTTCTTAGAGTCTGTGCTTTGATCCTTTCCTGTGGGACCAGTATTAGTTTCCGATACACCACTCCAGGTTCAATGTATTCCTTGGACATACTCATTGACGATGAAACACTGAAATTACATCGGAATTAAATACAAAAGGAACAATGCCGCCTTAACGGCAAGATGAGTAAGACTTCTTAAGGTCTGTGCTTTGATCCTTTCCTGTGAGACCAGGATTAGTTTCCGATACACCACTGCAGGTTCAATGTATTCCTTGGACCTTCGCATTGACAATGAAACACAGAAATCGAATCGGAACTAAATACAAAAGGCACAATGCCGCAATAAGTACAAGAATAGAGACTCTTCTTACAGCCGGTGCTTTGAGCATTCCCTGTGAGACCAGTATTAGTTTCCGATACACCACTGCAGGTTCAATGTATTCCTTAGACATACACATTGGCGATGAAACATTGAAATTACATCGGAATTAAATACAAATGGCACAATGCCGCCATAAGTGCAAGAATAGGGACTCCTCTTACAGTCGGTGCTTTGAGCATTCCCTGTGAGACCAGTATTAGTTTCCGATACACCACTGCAGGTACAATGTATTCCTTGTACCTTCACATTCACGATGAAACACAGAAATCGCATCGGAATTAAATACAAAAGGCACAATGCCGCCTTTCGTACAAGAATAGGGACTCTTCTTACAGTCGGTGCTTTGAGCATTCCCTGTGAGACCAGTATTAGTTTCCGATACACCACTCCAGGTTCAATGTATTCCTTGGACATACTCATTGACGATGAAACACTGAAATTACATCGGAAATAAATACAAAAGGAACAATGCCGCCTTAACTGCAAGATGAGTGAGACTTCTTGGAGTCTGTGCTTTGATCCTTTCCTGTGAGACCAGTATTAGTTTCCGATACACCACTGCAGGTTCAATGTATTCCTTCGACCTTCGCATTGACGATGAAACACAGAAATCGCATCGGAATTAAATACAAAAGGCACAATGCCGCCTTAAGTACAGGAATAGAGACTCTTCTTACAGTCGGTGCTTTGAGCATTCCCTGTGAGACCAGTATTAGTTTCCGATATACCACTGCAGGTTCAATGTATTCCTTGGACATACGCATTGACGATGAAACACAGAAATCGCATCGGAATTAAATACAAAAGGCACAATGCCGCCCTACGTACAAGAATAGAAACTCTTCTTACATTCGGTGCTTTGAGCATTCCCTGTGAGACCGGTATTAGTTTCCGATACACCACTGCAGGTTCAATGTATTCCTTAGACATACACATTGACAATGAAACACAGAAATCGCATCGGAATTAAACACAAAAGGCACAATGCCGCCATAAGTGCCAGAATAGAGACCCTTCATACAGTCGGTGCTTTGAGCATGCCCTGTGAGACCAGTATTAGTTTCCGATACACCTCAGCAGGTACAATGTATTCCTTGGAACTTCACATTGACGATGAAACACAGAAATCGCATCGGAATTAAATACAAAAGGCACAATGCCGCCTTAAGTACAAGAATTGAGACTCTTCCTACAGTCGATGCTTTGAGCATTCCCTGTGAGACCAGTATTAGTTTCCGATACACCACTGCAGGTTCAATGGATTCCTTGGACATACGCATTGACGATGAAACACAGAAATCGCCTCGGAATTAATACAAAAGGCACAATGCCACCATAAGTGCAAGTATAGAAACTCCTCTTACATTCGGTGCTATGAGCATTCCCTGTGAGATCAGTATTAGTTTCCGATACACCACTGCAGGTACAATGTATTCCTTGTACCTTCACATTGACGATGAAACACAGAATTCGCATCGGAATTAAATACTAAAGGCATAATGCCGCCTTCAGTACAAGAATAGAGTCTCTTCTTACCGTCGGTGCTTAGAGCATTTCCTGTGAGACCAGTATTAGTTTCCGATACACCACTGCAGGTTCAATGTATTGCTTGGACATACTCATTGACGATGAAGCACTGAAATTACATCGGAATTAAATACAAAAGGAACAATGCCGCCTTAACTGCAAGATGAGTGAGACTTCTTAGAGTCTGTGCTTCGATCCTTCCCTGTGAGACCAGTATTAGTTTCCGATACACCATTGCAGGTTCAATGTATTCTTTGGACCATCGCATTGACGATGAAACACAGAGATCGAATCGGAACTAAATACAAAAGGCACAATGCCGCAATAAGTACAAGAATAGAGACTCTTCTCACAGTCGATGTTTTGAGCATTCCCTGTGAGACCAGTATTAGTTTCCGATACACCACTGCAGGTTCAATGTATTCCTTAGACATACACATTGACGATGAAACACTGATATTACATCGGAATTAAATACAAATGGAACAATGCCGTAATAAGTGCAAGAATAGAGACTCCTCTTACAGTCGGTGCTTTGAGCATTCCCTGGGAGACCAATTTTAGTTTCCGATACACCACTGCAGGTACAATGTATTCCTTGTACCTTCACATTGACGATGAAGCACAGAATTTGCATCGGAATTAAATACTAAAGGCATAATGCCGCCTTCAGTACAAGATTAGAGTCTCTTCTTACGGTCGGTGCTTTGAGCATTTCCTGTGAGAGCAGTATTAGTTTCCGATACACCACTGCAGGTTCAATGTATTGCTTGGACATACTCATTGACGATGAAACACTGAAATTACATCGGAATTAAATACAAAAGGAACAATGCCGCCTTAACTGCAACATGAGTGAGACTTCTTAGAGTCTGTGCTTTGATCCTTTCCTGTGGGACCGGTATTAGTTTCCGATACACCACTCCAGGTTCAATGTATTCTTTGGACATACTCATTGACGATGAAACACTGAAATTACATCGGAATTAAATACAAAAGGAACAATGCCGCCTTAACGGCAAGATGAGTAAGACTTCTTAAGGTCTGTGCTTTGATCCTTTCCTGTGATACCAGTATTAGTTTCCGATACACCACTGCAGGTTCAATGTATTCCTTGGACCTTCGCATTGACAATGAAAGACAGAAATCGAATCGGAACCAAATACAAAAGGCAAAATGCCGCAATAAGTACAAGAATAGAGACTCTTCTTACAGTCGGTGCTTTGAGCATTCCCTGTGAGACCAGTATTAGATTCCGATACACCTCAGCAGGTACAATGTATTCCTTGGAACTTCACATTGACGATGAAACACAGAAATCGCATCGGAGTTAAATACAAAAGGCACAATGCTGCTTTAAGTACAAGAATAGAGACTCTTCTTACAGTCGGTGCTTTGAGCATTCCCTGTGAGACCAGTATTAGTTTCTGATACACCACTGCAGGTTCAATGTATTCCTTGGACATACACATTGACGCTGAAACACAGAAATCGCATCGGAATTAAATACAAAAGGCACAATGCCGCCTTTCGTACAAGAAAAGAGACTCTTCTTACAGTCGGTGCTTTGAGCATTCCCTGTGAGACCAGTATTTGTTTCCGATACACCACTCCAGGTTCAATGTACTCCTTGGACATACTCATTGACGATAAAACACTGAAATTACATCGGAATTTAATACAAAAGGAACAATGCCGCCTTAATTGCAAGATGAGTGAGACTTCTTAGAGTCTGTGCTTTGATCCTTTCCTGTGAGACCAGTATTAGTTTCCGATACACTACTGCAGGTTCAATGTATTCCTTGGACCTTCGCATTGACGATGAAACACAGAAATCGCATCAGAATTAAATACAAAAGGCACAATGCCGCCTTAAGTACAGGAATAGAGACTCTTCTTACAGTCCGTGCTTTGAGCATTCCCTGTGAGACCAGTATTAGTTTCCGATATACCACTGCAGGATCAATGTATTCCTTGGACATACGCATTGACGATGAAACACAAAAAATCGCATCGGAATTAAATACAAAAGGCACAATGCCGCCCTACGTACAAGAATAGAGACTCTTCTTACATTGGGTGCTTTGAGCATTCCCTGTGAAACCGGTATTAGTTTCCGATACACCACTGCAGGTTCAATGTATTCCTTAGACATACACATTGACAATGATACACAGAAATCGCATCGGAATTAAACTCAAAAGGCACAATGCCGCCATAAGTGCCAGAATAGAGACCCTTCTTACAGTCGGTGCTTTGAGCATTCCCTGTGAGATTAGTCTTAGTTTCCGATACACCTTAGCAGGTACAATGTATTCCTTGGAACTTCACATTGACGATGAAACACAGAAATCGCATCGGAATTAAATACAAAAGGCACAATGCCGCCTTAAGTACAAGAATTGAGACTCTTCCTACAGTCGATGCTTTGAGCATTCCCTGAGAGACCAGTATTAGTTTCCGATACACCACTGCAGGTTCAATGGATTCCTTGGACATACGCATTGACGATGAAACACAGAAATCGAATCGGAATTAATACAAAATGCACAATGCCGCAATAAGCACAAGAATAGAGACTCTTCTTACAGTCGGTGCTTTGAGCATTTCCTGTGAGACCAGTATTAGTTTCCGATACACCACTGCAATGACAATGTATTCCTTAGACATACACTTTGACGATGAAACACTGAAATTTCATTGGAATTAAATACAAAAGGCACAATGCCACCATAAATGCAAGTATAGAGACTCCTCTTACAGTCGGTGCTTTGAGCATTCCCTGTGAGATCAGTATTAGTTTCCGATACACCACTGCAGGTACAATGTATTCCTTGTACCTTCACATTGACGATGAAACACAGAAATCGCATCGGAATTAAATGCAAAAGGCACAATGCCGCCTTAAGTACAAGAATAGAGACTCTTCTTACAGTCGGTGCTTTGAGCATTGCCTGTGAGACCAGTAATAGTATCCGATACACCACTGCAGGTTCAATGTATTCCTTGGACCTTCACATTGACGATGAAACACAGAAATCGCATAGGAATCAAATACAAAAGGCACAATGCCGCCTTAAGTACAAGATTAGAGACTCATCTTACAGTCGGTGCTTTGAGCATTCCCTGTGAGACCAGTATTAGTTTCCGATACACCACACCAGGTTCAATGTATCCCTTGGACATACTCATTGACGATGGAACACTGAAATTCCATTGGAATTAAATACAAAAGGAACAATGCCGCCTTAACGGCAAGATAAGTGAGGCTTCTTAGAGTCTGTGCTTTGATCCTTTCCTGTGAGACCAGTATTAGTTTCCGATACACCATTGCAGGTTCAATGTATTCCTTGGACCATCGCATTGACGATGAAACACAGAGATCGAATATGAACTAAATACAAAAGGCACAATGCCGCAATAAGGACAAGAATAGAGACTCTTCTTACTGTCGGTGCTTTGAGCATTCCCTGTGAGACCAGTATTAGTTTCCGATACACCACTGCAGGTTTAATGTATTCCTTAGACATACACATTGACGATGAAACACTGATATAACATCGGAATTAAATACAAATGGCACAATGCCCCCATAAGTGCAAGAATAGAGACTCCTCTTACAGTCGGTGCTTTGAGCATTCCCTGTGAGACCAATATTAGTTTCCGATACACCACTGCAGGTACAATATATTCCTTGTACCTTCCCATTGAGGATGAAACACAGAATTTGCATCGGAATTAAATACTAAAGGCATTATGCCGCCTTCAGTACAAGAATAGAGACTCTTCTTACAGTCGGTGCTTTGAGCATTCCCTGTGAGACCAGTATTAGTTTCTGATACACCACTGCTGGTTCAATGTATTCCTTGGACATCCGCATTGACGATGACACACATAAATCGCATCTGAATTAAATACAAAAGCACAAGGCCGCCTTACGTACAAGAAAAGAGACTCTTCTTACAGTCGCTGCTTTGAGCATTCCCTGTGAGACCAGTATTAGTTTTCGATTCACCACTCCAGGTTCAATGTATTCCTTGGACATACTCAATGACGATGAAACACTGAAATTACATCGGAATTAAATACAAAAGGAACAGTGCCGCCTTAACTGCAAGATGAGTGAGACTTCTTAGAGTCTGTGCTTTGATCCTTTCCTGTGAGACCTGTATTAGTTCCCGATACACCACTGCAGGTTCAATGAATTCCTTGGACCTTCGCATTGACGATGAAACACAGAAATCACATCGGAACTAAATACAAAATGCACAATACCGCAATAAGTACAAGAGTAGAGACTCTTCTTACAGTCGGTGCCTTGAGCATTCCCTGTGAGAGCAGTATTAGTTTTCGATACACCACTGCAGGTTCAATGAATTCCTTAGACATACACATTGACGATGAAACACTGAAATTACTTCGGAATTAAATACAAAAGGCACAATGCCGCCATAAGTGCAAGAATAGAGACTCTTCTTACACTCGGTGCTTTGAGCTTTCCCTGTGAGACCAGTAATAGTTTCCGATACACCACTGCATGTACAATGTATTCCTTGTACCTTCACATTGACGATGAAACACAGAAATCGCATCGGAATTAAATACAAAAGGCACAATGCCGCTTTAAGTACAAGAATAGAGACTCTTCTTACAGTCGGTGCTTTGAGCATTCCCTGTGAGACCAGTATTAGTTTCTGATACACCACTGCAGGTTCAATGTATTCCTTAGACATACACATTGACGATGAAACACAGAAATCGCATCGGAATTAAATACAAAATGCACAATGCCGCCTTTCGTACAAGAATAGAGACTCTTCTTACAGTCGGTGCTTTGAGCATTCCCTGTGAGACCAGTATTAGTTTCCGATTCACCACTCCAGGTTCAATGTATTCCTTGGACATACTCATTGACGATGAAACACTGAAATTACATTGGAATTAAATACAAAAGGAACAATGCCGCCTTAACTGCAAGATGAGTGAGACTTCCTAGAGTCTGTGCTTTGATCCTTTCCTGTGAGACCAGTATTAGTTTCCGATACACCACTGCAGGTTCAATGTATTCCTTGGACCTTCGCATTGACGATGAAACACAGAAATCGCATCGGAATTAAATACAAAAAGCACAATGCCGCCTTAAGTACAGGAATAGAGACTCTTGTTACAGTCGGTGCTTTGAGCATTCCCTGTGAGACCAGTATTAGTTTCCGATATACCACTGCAGGTTCAATGTATTCCTTGGACATACGCATTGACCATGAAACACAGAAATCGCATCGGAATTAAATAAAAAAGGCACAATGCCGCCCTACGTACAAGAATAGAGACTCTTCTTACATTCGGTGCTTTGAGCATTCCCTGTGAGACCGGTATTAGTTTCCGGTACACCACTGCAGGTTCAATGTATTCCTTAGACATACACATTGACAATGAAACACAGAATTCGCATCGGAATTAAACTAAAAAGGCACAATGCCGCCATAAGTGCCAGAATAGAGACCCTTCTTACAGTCGGTGCATTGAGCATTCCCTGTGAGACCAATATTAGTTTCCGATACACCACTGCAGGTACAATGTATTCCTTGTACCTTCACATTGACGATGAAACACAGAAATCGCATCGGAATTAAATACAAAAGGCACAATGCCGCCTTAAGTACAAGAATAGAGACTCTTCTTACAGTCGGTGCTTTGAGCATTCCCTGTGAGACCAGTATTAGTTTCTGATACACCACTGCAGGTTCATTGTATTCCTTGGACATACACATTGACTATGAAACACAGAAATCGCATCGGAATTAAATACAAAAGGCACAATGCCGCCTTTCGTACAAGAATAGAGACTCTTCTTACAGTCGGTGCTTTGAGCATTCCCTGTGAGACCAGTATTAGTTTCCGATACACCACTCCAGGTTCAATGTATTCCTTGGACATACTCATTGACGATGAAACACTGAAATTACATCGGAATTAAATACAAAAGGAACAATGCCGAATTAACTGCAAGATGAGTGAGACTTCTTAGAGTCTGTGCTTTGATCCTTTCCTGTGAGACCTGTATTAGTTTCCGATACACCACTGCAGGTTCAATGTATTCCTTGGACCTTCGCATTGACGATGAAACACAGAAATCACATCGGAACTAAATACAAAATGCACAATACCGCAATAAGTACAAGAGTAGAGACTCTTCTAACAGTCGGTGCCTTGAGCATTCCCTGTGAGACCAGTATTAGTTTCCGATACACCTCTGCAGGTTCAATGAATTCCTTAGACATACACATTGACGATGAAACACTGAAATTACATCGGAATTAAATACAAAAGGCACAATGCCGCCGTAAGTGCAAGAATAGAGACTCTTCTTACAGTCGGTGCTTTGAGATTTCCCTGTGAGACCAGTATTAGATTCCGATACACCACTCCAGGTTCAATGTATTCCTTGGACATACTCATTGACGATGAAACACTGAAATTACATCGGAATTAAATACAAAAGGAACAATGCCGCCTTAACAGCAAGATGAGTAAGACTTCTTAAGGTCTGTGCTTTGATCCTTTCCTGTGAGACAGTATTAGTTTCCAATACACCACTGCAGGTTCAATGTATTCCTTGGACCTTCGCATTGACAATGAAACACAGAAATCGAATCGGAACTAAATACAAAAGGCACAATGCCGCAATAAGTACAAGAATAGAGACTCTTCTTACAGTCGGTGCTTTGAGCATTCCCCGTGAGACCAGTATTAGTTTCCGATACACCACTGCAGGTTCAATGTATTCCTTAGACATACACATTGGCGATGAAACATTGAAATTACATCGGAATTAAATACAAATGGCACAATGCCGCCATAAGTGCAAGAATATAGACTCCTCTTACAGTCGGTGCTTTGAGCATTCCCTGTGAGACCAGTATTAGTTTCCGATACATTACTGCAGGTACAATGTATTCCTTGTACCTTCACATTGACGAAGAAACACAGAAATCGCATCGGAATTAAATACAAAAGGCACAATGCCGCCTTAAGTACAAGAATAGAGACTCTTCTTACAGTCGGTGCTTTGAGCATTCCCTGTGAGACCAGTATTAGTTTCTGATACACCACTGCAGGTTCAATGTATTCCTTGGACATACACATTGACGATGAAACACAGAAATCGCATCGGAATTAAATACAAAAGGCACAATGCCGCCTTTCGTACAAGAATAGAGACTCTTCTTACAGTCGGTGCTTTGAGCATTCCCTGTGAGACCAGTATTAGTTTCCGATATACCACTGGAGGTTCAATGTATTCCTTGGACATTCGCATTGACGATGTAACACAGAAATCGCATCGGAATTAAATACAAAAGGCACAATGCCGCCCTACGTACAAGAATAGAGACTCTTCTTACATTCGGTGCTTTGAGCATTCCCTGTGAGACCGGTATTAGTTTCCGATACACCACTGCAGGTTCAATGTATTCCTTAGACATACACATTGACAATGAAACACAGAAATCGCACCGGAATTAAACTCGAAAGGCACAATGCCGCCATAAGTGCCAGAATAGCGACCCTTCTTACAGTCGGTGCTTTGAGCATTCCCTGTGAGACCAGTATTAGTTTCCGATACACCACTGCAGGTACAATGTATTCCTTGTACCTTCACATTGACGATGAAACACAGAAATCGCATCGGAATTAAATACAAAAGGCACAAGGTCGCCTTAAGTACAAGAATAGAGACTCTTCTTACAGTCGGTGGTTTGAGCATTCCCTGTGAGACCAGTATTAGTTTCTCATACACCACTGCAGGTTCAATGTATTCCTTGGACATACACATTGACGATGAAACACAGAAATCGCATCGGAATTAAATACAAAAGGCACAATGCCGCCTTTCGTACAAGAATAGAGACTCTTCTTACAGTCGGTGCTTTGAGCATTCCCTGTGAGACCAGTATTAGTTTCCGATATACCACTGCAGGTCCAATGTATTCCTTGGACATACGCATTGACGATGTAACACAGAAATCGCATCGGAATTAAATACAAAAGGCACAATGCCGCCCTACGTACAAGAATAGAGACTCTTCTTACATTCGGTGCTTTGAGCATTCCCTGTGAGACCGGTATTAGTTTCCGATACACCACTGCAGGTTCAATGTATTCCTTAGACATACACATTGACAGTGAAACACAGAAATCGCATCGGAATTAAACTCGAAAGGCACAATGCCGCCATAAGTGCCAGAATAGCGACCCTTCTTACAGTCGGTGCTTTGAGCATTCCCTGTGAGACCAGTATTAGTTTCCGATACACCACTGCAGGTACAATGTATTCCTTGTACCTTCACATTGACGATGAAACACAGAAATCGCATCGGAATTAAATACAAAAGGCACAAGGTCGCCTTAAGTACAAGAATAGAGACTCTTCTTACAGTCGGTGCTTTGAGCATTCCCTGTGAGACCAGTATTAGTTTCTGATACACCACTGCAGGTTCAATGTATTCCTTGGACATACACATTGACGATGAAACACAGAAATCGCATCGGAATTAAATACAAAAGGCACAATGCCGCCTTTCGTACAAGAGTAGAGACTCTTCTTACAGTCGGTGCTTTAGTATTCCCTGTGAGACCAGTATTAGTTTCCGATACACCACTCCAGGTTCAATGTATTCCTTGGACCTTCGCATTGAGGATGAAACACAGAAATCACATCGGAACTAAATACAAAATGCACAATACCGCAATAAGTACAAGAGTAGAGACTCTTCTAACAGTCGGTGCCGTGAGCATTCCCTGTGAGACCAGTATTAGTTTCCGATACACCACTGCAGGTTCAATGAATTCCTTAGACATACACATTGACGATGAAACACTGAAATTACATCGGAATTAAATACAAAAGGCACAATGCCGCCATAAGTGCAAGAATAGAGACTCTTCTTACAGTCGGTGCTTTGAGCTTTCCCTGTGAGACCAGTATTAGTTTCCGATACACCACTCCAGGTTCAATGTATTCCATGGACATACTCATTGACGATGAAACACTGAAAATACCTCGGAATTAAATACAAAAGGAACAATGCCGCCTTAACGGCAAGATGAGTAGGACTTCTTAAGGTCTGTGCTTTGATCCTTTCCTGTGAGACCAGTATTAGTTTCCGATACACCAGTGCAGGTTCAATGAATTCCTTAGACATACACATTGACGATGAAACACAGAAATCGCATCGGAATTAAATACAAATGGCACAATGCCGCCTTTCGTACAAGAATAGAGACTCTTCTTACAGTCGGTGCTTTGAGCATTCCCTGTGAGACCAGTATTAGTTTCCGATACACCACTCCAGGTTCAATGTATTCCTTGGACATACTCATTGACGATGAAACACTGAAATTACATCGGAATTAAATACAAAAGGAACAATGCCGCCTTAACGGCAAGATGAGTAGGACTTCTTAAGGTCTGTGCTTTGATCATTTCCTGTGAGACCAGTATTAGTTTCCGATACACCACTGCAGGTTCAATGTATTCCTTGGTCCTTCGCATTGACAATGAAACACAGAAATCGAATCGGAACTAAATACAAAAGGCACAATGCCGCAATAAGTACAAGAATAGAGACTCTTCTTACAGTCGGTGCTTTGAGCATTCCCTGAGAGACCAGAATTAGTTTCCGATACACCACTGCAGGTTCAATGTATTCCTTAGACATACACATTGGCGATGAAACATTGAAATTACATCGGAATTAAATACAAATGGCACAATGCCGCCATAAGTGCAAGAATAGAGACTCCTCTTACAGTCGGTGCTTTGAGCATTCCCTGTGAGACCAGTAATTGTTTCCGATACACCACTGCAGGTACAATGTATTCCTTGTACCTTCACATTGACGATGAAACACAGAAATCACATCGGAATTAAATACAAAAGGCACAATGCCGCTTTAAGTACAAGAATAGAGACTCTTCTTACATTCGGTGCTTTGAGCATTCCCTGTGAGACCGGTATTAGTTTCCGATACACCACTGCAGGTTCAATGTATTCCTTAGACATACACATTGACAATGAAACACAGAAATCGCATCGTAATTAAACTCAAAAGGCACAATTCCGCCGTAAGTGCCAGAATAGAGACCCTTCCTACAGTCGGTGCTTTGAGCATTCCCTGTGAGACCAGTATTAGTTTCCGATACACCACTGCAGGTACAATGTATTCCTTGGACATACACATTGACGATGAAACACAGAAATCGCATCGGAATTAAATACAAAAGGCACAATGCCGCCTTTCGTACAAGAATAGAGACTCTTCTTACAGTCGGTGCTTTGAGCATTCCCTGTGAGACCAGTATTAGTTTCCGATACACCACTCCAGGTTCAATGTATTCCTTGGACATACTCATTGACGATGAAACACTGAAATTACATCGGAATTAAATACAAAAGGAACAATGCCGCCTTAACTGCAAGATGAGTGAGACTTCTTAGAGTCTGTGCTTTGATCCTTTCCTGTGAGACCAGTATTAGTTTCCGATACACCACTGCAGGTTCAATGTATTCCTTGGACCTTCGCATTGACGATGAAACACAGAAATCACATCGGAACTAAATACAAAATGCACAATACCGCAATAAGTACAAGAGTAGAGACTCTTCTTACAGTCGGTGCCTTGAGCATTCCCTGTGAGACCAGTATTAGTTTCCGATACACCACTGCAGGTTCAATGAATTCCTTAGACTTACACATTGACGATGAAACACTGAAATTACATCGGAATTAAATACAAAAGGCACAATGCCGCCATAAGTGCAAGAATAGAGACTCTTCTTACCGTCGGTGCTTTGAGCTTTCCCTGTGAGACCAGTAATAGTTTCCGATACACCACTCCAGGTTCAATGTATTCCTTGGACATACTCATTGACGATGAAACACTGAAATTACATCGTAATTAAATACAAAAGGAACAATGCCGCCTTAACGGCAAGATGAGTAAGACTTCTTAAGGTCTGTGCTTTGATCATTTCCTGTGAGACCAGTATTAGTTTCCGATACACCACTGCAGATTCAGTGTATTCCTTGGACCTTCGCATTGACAATGAAACACAGAAATCGAATCGGAACTAAATACAAAAGGCACAATGCCGCAATAAGTACAAGAATAGAGACTCTTCTTACAGTCGGTGCTTTGAGCATTCCCTGTGAGACCAGTATTAGTTTCCGATACACCACTGCAGGTTCAATGTATTCCTTAGACATACACATTGGCGATGAAACATTGAAATTACATCGGAATTAAATACAAATGGCACAATGCCGCCATAAGTGCAAGAATAGAGACTCCTCTTACAGTCGGCGCTTTGAGCATTCCCTGTGAGACCAGTAATAGTTTCCGATACACCACTGCAGGTACAATGTATTCCTTGTACCTTCACATTGACGATGAAACACAGAAATCGCATCGGAATTAAATACAAAAGGCACAATGCCGCTTTAAGTACAAGAATAGAGCCTCTTCTTACAGTCGGTGCTTTGAGCATTCCCTGTGAGACCAGTATTAGTTTCTGATACACCACTGCACGTTCAATGTATTCCTCGGACATACTCATTGACGATGAAACACAGAAATCGCATCGGAATTAAATACAAAAGGCATAATGCCGCCTTTCGTACAAGAATAGAGACTCTTCTTACAGTCGGTGCTTTGAGCATTCCCTGTGAGACCAGTATTAGTTTCCGATACACCACTCCAGGTTCAATGTATTCCTTGGACATACTCATTGACGATGAAACACTGAAATTACATCGGAATTAAATACAAAAGGAACAATGCCGCCTTAACTGCAAGATGAGTGAGACTTCTTAGAGTCTGTGCTTTGATCCTTTCCTGTGAGACCAGTATTAGTTTCCGATACACCACTGCAGGTTCAATGTATTCCTTGGACCTTCGCATTGACGATGAAACACAGAATTCGCATCGGAATTAAATACAAAAGGCACAATGCCGCCTTAAGTACAGGAATAGAGACTCTTCTTACAGTCGGTGCTTTGAGCATTCAGTGTGAGACCAGTATTAGTTTCCGATATACCACTGCAGGTTCAATGTATTCCTTGGACATACGCATTGACGATGAAACACAGAAATCGCATCGGAATTAAATACAAAAGGCACAATGGCGCCCTACGTACAAGAATAGAGACTCTTCTTACATTCGGTGCTTTGAGCATTCCCTGTGAGACCGGTATTAGTTTCCGATACACCACTGCAGGTTCAATGTATTCCTTAGACATACACATTGACAATGAAACACAGAAATCGCATCGGAATTAAACTCAAAAGGCACAATGCCGCCATAAGTGCCAGAATAGAGACCCTTCTTACAGTCGGTGCTTTGAGCATTCCCTGTGAGACCAGTATTAGTTTCCGATACACCACTGCAGGTACAATGTATTCCTTGGACATACACATTGACGATGAAACACAGAAATCGCATCGGAATTAAATACAAAAGGCACATGCCGCCTTTCGTACAAGAATAGAGACTCTTCTTACAGTCGGTGCTTTGAGCATTCCCTGTGAGACCAGTATTAGTTTCCGATACACCACTCCAGGTTCAATGTATTCCTTGGACATACTCATTGACAATGAAACACTGAAATTACATCGAAATTAAATACAAAAGGAACAATGCCGCCTTAACTGCAAGATGAGTGAGACTTCTTAGAGTCTGTGCTTTGATCCTTTCCTGTGAGACCTGTATTAGTTTCCGATACACCACTGCAGGTTCAATGTGTTCCTTGGACCTTCGCATTGACGATGAAACACAGAAATCACATCGGAACTAAATACAAAATGCACAATACCGCAATAAGTACAAGAGTAGAGACTCTTCTAACAGTCGGTGCCTTGAGCATTCCCTGTGAGACCAGTATTAGTTTCCGATACACCACTGCAGGTTCAATGAATTCCTTAGACATACACATTGACGATGAAACACTGAAATTACATCGGAATTAAATACAAAAGGCACAATGCCGCCATAAGTGCAAGAATAGAGACTCTTCTTATAGTCGGTGCTTTGAGATTTTCCAGTGAGACCAGTATTAGTTTCCGATACACCACTCCAGGTTCAATGTATTCCTTGGACATACTCATTGACGATGAAACACTGAAATTACATCGGAATTAAATACAAAAGGAACAATGCCGCCTTATCGGCAAGATGAGTAAGACTTCTTAAGGTCTGTGCTTTGATCCTTTCCTGTGAGACCAGTATTAGTTTCCGATACACCACTGCAGGTTCAATGTATTCCTTGGACCTTCGCATTGACAATGAAACACAGAAATCGAATCGGAACTAAATACAAAAGGCACAATGCCGCAATAAGTACAAGAATAGAGACTCTTCTTACAGTCGGTGCTTTGAGCATTCCCCGTGAGACCAGTATTAGTTTCCGATACACCACTGCAGGTTCAATGTATTCCTTAGACATACACATTGGCGATGAAACATAGAAATTACATCGGAATTAAATACAAATGGCACAATGCTGCCATAAGTGCAAAAATAGAGACTCCTCTTACAGTCGGTGCTTTGAGCATTCCCTGTGGGACCAGTATTAGTTTCCGATACATTACTGCAGGTACAATGTATTCCTTGTACCTTCACATTGACGATGAAACACAGAAATCGCATCGGAATTAAATACAAAAGGCACAATGCCGCCTTATGTACAAGAATAGAGACTCTTCTTACAAACGGTGCTTTGAGCATTCCCTGTGAGACCAGTATTAGTTTCTCATACACCACTGCAGGTTCAATGTATTCCTTGGACATACACATTGACGATGAAACACAGAAATCGCATCGGAATTAAATACAAAAGGCACAATGCCGCCTTTCGTACAAGAATAGAGACTCTTCTTACAGTCGGTGCTTTGAGCATTCCCTGTGGGACCAGTATTAGTTTCCGATATACCACTGCAGGTTCAATGTATTCCTTGGACATACGCATTGACGATGAAACACAGAAATCGCATCGGAATTAAATACAAAAGGCGCAATGCCGCCCTACGTACAAGAATAGAGACTCGTCTTACATTCGGTGCTTTGAGCATTCCCTGTGAGACCGGTATCAGTTTCCGATACACCACTGCAGGTTCAATGTATTCCTTAGACATACACATTGACAATGAAACACAGAAATCGCATCGGAATTAAACTCGAAAGGTACAATGCCGCCATAAGTGCCAGAATAGCGACCCTTCTTACAGTCGGTGCTTTGAGCATTCCCTGTGAGACCAGTATTAGTTTCCGATACACCACTGCAGGTACAATGTATTCCTTGTACCTTCACATTGACGATGAAACACAGAAATCGCATCGGAATTAAATACAAAAGGCACAATGTCGCCTTAAGTACAAGAATAGAGACTCTACTTACAGTCGGTGCTTTGAGCATTCCCTGTGAGACCAGTATTAGTTTCTGATACACCACTGCAGGTTCAATGTATTCCTTGGACATACACATTGACGATGAAACACAGAAATCGCATCGGAATTAAATACAAAAGGCACAATGCCGCCTATCGTAGAAGAATAGAGACTCTTCTTACAGTCGGTGCTTTGAGCATTCCCTGTGAGACCAGTATTAGTTTCCGATACACCACTCCAGGTTCAATGTATTCCTTGGACATACTCATTGACGATGAAACACTGAAATTACATCGGAATTAAATACAAAAGGAACAATGCCGCCTTAACTGCAAGATGAGTGAGACTTCTTAGAGTCTGTGCTTTGATCCTTTCCTGTGAGACCTGTATTAGTTTCCGATACACCACTGCAGGTTCAATGTATTCCTTGGACCTTCGCATTGACGATGAAACACAGAAATCACATCGGAACTAAATTCAAAATGCACAATACCGCAATAAGTACAAGAGTAGAGACTCTTCTAGCAGTCGGTGCCGTGAGCATTCCCTGTGAGACCAGTATTAGTTTCCGATACACCACTGCAGGTTCAATGAATTCCTTAGACATACACATTGACGATGAAACACTGAAATTACATCGGAATTAAATACAAAAGTCACAATGCCGCCATAAGTGCAAGAATAGAGACTCTTCTTACAGTCGGTGCTTTGAGCTTTCCCTGTGAGACCAGTATTAGTTTCCGATACACCACTCCAGGTTCAATGTATTCCTTGGACATACTCATTGACGATGAAACACTGAAATTACATCGGAATTAAATACAAAACGAACAATGCCGCCTTAACGGCAAGATGAGTAAGACTTCTTAAGGTCAGTGCTTTGATGCTTTCCTGTGTGACCAGTATTAATTTTCCGATACACCACTGCAGGTTCAATGTATTCCTTGGACCTTCGCATTGACAATGAAACACAGAAATCGAATCGGAACTACATACAAAAGGCACAATGCCGCAATAAGTACAAGAATAGAGACTCTTCTTACAGTCGGTGCTTTGAGCATTCCCCGTGAGACTAGTATTAGTT
This sequence comes from Schistocerca americana, assembly GCF_021461395.2. Taxonomy (NCBI): domain Eukaryota; kingdom Metazoa; phylum Arthropoda; class Insecta; order Orthoptera; family Acrididae; genus Schistocerca; species Schistocerca americana. Next base: position 744,017,141 of record NC_060123.1, read on the forward strand.
TCCGATACACCACTGCAGGTTCAATGTATTCCTTAGACATACACATTGGCGATGAAACATTGAAATTACATCGGAATTAAATACAAATGGCACAATGCCGCCATAAGTGAAAGAATAGAGACTCCTCTTACAGTCGGTGCTTTGAGCATTCCCTGTGAGACCAGTATTTGTTTCCGATACATTACTGCAGGTACAATGTATTCCTTGTACATTCACATTGACGATGAAACACAGAAATCGCATCGGAAATAAATACAAAAGGCACAATGCCGCCTTAAGTACGAGAATAGAGACTCTTCTAACAGTCGGTGCTTTGAGCATTCCCTGTGAGACCAGTATTAGTTTCTGATACACCACTGCACGTTCAATGTATTCCTTGGACATACACATTGACGATGAAACACAGAAATCGCATCGGAATTAAATACAAAAGGCATAATGCCGCCTTTCGTACAAGAATAGAGACTCTTCTTACAGTCGGTGCTTTGAGCATTCCCTGTGAGACCAGTATTAGTTTCCGATACACCACTCCAGGTTCAATGTATTCCTTGGACATACTCATTGACGATGAAACACTGAAATTACATCGGAATTAAATACAAAAGGAACACTGCCGCCTTAACTGCAAGATGTGTGAGACTTCTTAGAGTCTGTGCTTTGATCCTTTCCTGTGAGACCAGTATTAGTTTCCGATACACCACTGCTGGTTCAATGTTTTCCTTGGACCTTCGCATTGACGATGAAACACAGAATTCGCATCGGAATTAAATACAAAAGGCACAATGCCGCCTTATGTACAGGAATAGAGACTCTTCTTACAGTCGGTGCTTTGAGCATTCAGTGTGAGACCAGTAATAGTTTCCGATATACCACTGCAGGTTCAATGTATTCCTTGGACATACGCATTGACGATGAAACACAGAAATCGCATCGGAATTAAATACAAAAGGCACAATGCCGCCCTACGTACAAGAATAGAGACTCTTCTTACATTCGGTGCTTTGAGCATTCCCTGTGAGACCGGTATTAGTTTCCGATACACCACTGCAGGTTCAATGTATTCCTTAGACATACACATTGACAATGAAACACAGAAATCGCATCGGAATTAAACTCAAAAGGCACAATGCCGCCATAAGTGCCAGAATAGAGACCCTTCTTACAGTCGGTGCTTTGAGCATTCCCTGTGAGACCAGTATTAGTTTCCGATACACCACTGGAGGTACAACGTATTCCTTGGACATACACATTGACGATGAAACACAGAAATCGCATCGGAATTAAATACAAAAGGCACATGCCGCCTTTCGTACAAGAATAGAGACTCTTCTTACAGTCGGTGCTTTGAGCATTCCCTGTGAGACCAGTATTAGTTTCCGATACACCACTCCAGGTTCAATGTATTCCTTGGACATACTCATTGACAATGAAACACTAAAATTACATCGAAATTAAATACAAAAGGAACAATGCCGCCTTAACTGCAAGATGAGTGAGACTTCTTAGAGTCTGTGCTTTGATCCTTTCCTGTGAGACCTGTACTAGTTTCCGATACACCACTGCAGGTTCAATGTATTCCTTGGACCTTCGCATTGACGATGAAACACAGAAATCACATCGGAACTAAATACAAAATGCACAATACCGCAATAAGTACAAGAGTAGAGACTCTTCTAACAGTCGGTGCCTTGAGCATTCCCTGTGAGACCAGTATTAGTTTCCGATACACCACTGCAGGTTCAATGAATTCCTTAGACATACACATTGACGATGAAACACTGAAATTACATCGGAATTAAATACAAAAGGCACAATGCCGCCATAAGTGCAAGAATAGAGACTCTTCTTACAGTCGGTGCTTTGAGATTTTCCTGTGAGACCAGTATTAGTTTCCGATACACCACTCCAGGTTCAATGTATTCCTTGGACATACTCATTGACGATGAAACACTGAAATTACATCGGAATTAAATACAAAAGGAACAATGCCGCCTTAACGGCAAGATGAGTAAGACTTCTTAAGGTCTGTGCTTTGATCCTTTCCTGTGAGACCAGTATTAGTTTCCGATACACCACTGCAGGTTCAATGTATTCCTTGGACCTTCGCATTGACAATGAAACACAGAAATCGAATCGGAACTAAATACAAAAGGCACAATGCCGCAATAAGTACAAGAATAGAGACTCTTCTTACAGTCGGTGCTTTGAGCATTCCCCGTGAGACCAGTATTAGTTTCCGATACACCACTGCAGGTTCAATGTATTCCTTAGACATACACATTGGCGATGAAACATAGAAATTACATCGGAATTAAATACAAATGGCACAATGCTGCCATAAGTGCAAAAATAGAGACTCCTCTTACAGTCGGTGCTTTGAGCATTCCCTGTGGGACCAGTATTAGTTTCCGATACATTACTGCAGGTACAATGTATTCCTTGTACCTTCACATTGACGATGAAACACAGAAATCGCCTCGGAATTAAATACAAAAGGCACAACGCCGCCTTATGTACAAGAATAGAGACTCTTCTTACAGTCGGTGCTTTGAGCATTCCCTGTGAGACCAGTATTAGTTTCTCATACACCACTGCAGGTTCAATGTATTCCTTGGACATACACATTGACGATGAAACACAGAAATCGCATCGGAATTAAATACAAAAGGCACAATGCCGCCTTTCGTACAAGAATAGAGACTCTTCTTACAGTCGGTGCTTTGAGCATTCCCTGTGGGACCAGTATTAGTTTCCGATATACCACTGCAGGTTCAATGTATTCCTTGGACATACGCATTGACGATGAAACACAAAAATCGCATCGGAATTAAATACAAAAGGCACAATGCCGCCCTACGTACAAGAATAGAGACTCTTCTTACATTCGGTGCTTTGAGCATTCCCTGTGAGACCGGTATTAGTTTCCGATACACCACTGCAGGTTCAATGTATTCCTTAGACATACACATTGACAATGAAACACAGAAATCGCATCGGAATTAAACTCGAAAGGTACAATGCCGCCATAAGTGCCAGAATAGCGACCCTTCTTACAGTCTGTGCTTTGAGCATTCCCTGTGAGACCAGTATTAGTTTCCGATACACCACTGCAGGTACAATGTATTCCTTGTACCTTCACATTGACGATGAAACACAGAAATCGCATCGGAATTAAATACAAAAGGCACAATGTCGCCTTAAGTACAAGAATAGAGACTCTACTTACAGTCGGTGCTTTGAGCATTCCCTGTGAGACCAGTATTAGTTTCTGATACACCACTGCAGGTTCAATGTATTCCTTGGACATACACATTGACGATGAAACACAGAAATCGCATCGGAATTAAATACAAAAGGCACAATGCCGCCTTTCGTACAAGAATAGAGACTCTTCTTACAGTCGGTGCTTTGAGCATTCCCTGTGAGACCAGTATTAGTTTCCGATACACCACTCCAGGTTCAATGTATTCCTTGGACATACTCATTGACGATGAAACACTGAAATTACATCGGAATTAAATACAAAAGGAACAATGCCGCCTTAACTGCAAGATGAGTGAGACTTCTTAGAGTGTGTGCTTTGATCCTTTCCTGTGAGACCTGTATTAGTTTCCGATACACCACTGCAGGTTCAATGTATTCCTTGGACCTTCGCATTGACAATGAAACACAGAAATCGAATCGGAACTACATACAAAAGGCACAATGCCGCAATAAGTACAAGAATAGAGACTCTTCTTACAGTCGGTGCTTTGAGCATTCCCCGTGAGACCAGTATTAGTTTCCGATACACCACTGCAGGTTCAATGTATTCCTTAGACATACACATTGGCGATGAAACATTGAAATTACATCGGAATTAAATACAAATGGCACAATGCCGCCATAAGTGCAAGAATAGAGACTCCTCTTACAGTCGGTGCTTTGAGCATTCCCTGTGAGACCAGTATTTGTTTCCGATACATTACTGCAGGTACAATGTATTCCTTGTACATTCACATTGACGATGAAACACAGAAATCGCATCGGAAATAAATACAAAAGGCACAATGCCGCCTTAAGTACAAGAATAGAGACTCTTCTAACAGTCGGTGCTTTGAGCATTCCCTGTGAGACCAGTATTAGTTTCTGATACACCACTGCACGTTCAATGTATTCCTTGGACACACACATTGACGATGAAACACAGAAATCGCATCGGAATTAAATACAAAAGGCATAATGCCGCCTTTCGTACAAGAATAGAGACTCTTCTTACAGTCGGTGCTTTGAGCATTCCCTGTGAGACCAGTATTAGTTTCCGATACACCACTCCAGGTTCAATGTATTCCTTGGACATACTCATTGACGATGAAACACTGAAATTACATCGGAATTAAATACAAAAGGAACACTGCCGCCTTAACTGCAAGATGTGTGAGACTTCTTAGAGTCTGTGCTTTGATCCTTTCCTGTGAGACCAGTATTAGTTTCCGATACACCACTGCTGGTTCAATGTATTCCTTGGACCTTCGCATTGACGATGAAACACAGAATTCGCATCGGAATTAAATACAAAAGGCACAATGCCGCCTTAAGTACAGGAATAGAGACTCTTCTTACAGTCGGTGCTTTGAGCATTCAGTGTGAGACCAGTATTAGTTTCCGATATACCACTGCAGGTTCAATGTATTCCTTGGACATACGCATTGACGATGAAACACAGAAATCGCATCGGAATTAAATACAAAAGGCACAATGCCGGCCTACGTACAAGAATAGAGACTCTTCTTACATTCGGTGCTTTGAGCATTCCCTGTGAGACCGGTATTAGTTTCCGATACACCACTGCAGGTTCAATGTATTCCTTAGACATACACATTGACAATGAAACACAGAAATCGCATCGGAATTAAACTCAAAAGGCACAATGCCGCCATAAGTGCCAGAATAGAGACCCTTCTTACAGTCGGTGCTTTGAGCATTCCCTGTGAGACCAGTATTAGTTTCCGATACACCACTGCAGGTACAACGTATTCCTTGGACATACACATTGACGATGAAACACAGAAATCGCATCGGAATTAAATACAAAAGGCACATGCCGCCTTTCGTACAAGAATAGAGACTCTTCTTACAGTCGGTGCTTTGAGCATTCCCTGTGAGACCAGTATTAGTTTCCGATACACCACTGCAGGTTCAATGTATTCCTTGGACCTTCGCATTGACAATGAAACACAGAAATCGAATCGGAACTAAATACAAAAGGCACAATGCCGCAATAAGTTCAAGAATAGAGACTCTTCTCACAGTCGGTGCTTTGAGCATTCCCCGTGAGACCAGTATTAGTTTCCGATACACCACTGCAGGTTCAATGTATTCCTTAGACATACACATTGGCGATGAAACGTTGAAATTACATCGGAATTAAATACAAATGGCACAATGCTGCCATAAGTGCAAAAATAGAGACTCCTCTTACAGTCGGTGCTTTGAGCATTCCCTGTGAGACCAGTATTAGTTTCCGATACATTACTGCAGGTACAATGTATTCCTTGTACCTTCACATTGACGATGAAACACAGAAATCGCATCGGAATTAAATACAAAAGGCACAATGCCGCCTTAAGTACAAGAATAGAGACTCTTCTTACAGTCGGTGCTTTGAGCATTCCCTGTGAGACCAGTATTAGTTTCTGATACACCACTGCAGGTTCAATGTATTCCTTGGACACACACATTGACGATGAAACACAGAAATCGCATCGGAATTAAATACAAAAGGCACAATGCCGCCTTTCGTACAAGAATAGAGACTCTTCTTACAGTCGGTGCTTTGAGCATTCCCTGTGAGACCAGTATTAGTTTCCGATATACCACTGCAGGTTCAATGTATTCCTTGGACATACGCATTGACGATTAAACACAGAAATCGCATCGGAATTAAATACAAAAGGCACAATGCCGCCCTACGTACAAGAATAGGGACTCTTCTTACATTCGGTGCTTTGAGCATTCCCTGTGAGACCGGTATTAGTTTCCGATACACCACTGCAGGTTCAATGTATTCCTTAGACATACACATTGACAATGAAACACAGAAATCGCATCGGAATTAAACTCGAAAGGTACAATGCCGCCATAAGTGCCAGAATAGTGACCCTTCTTACAGTCGGTGCTTTGAGCATTCCCTGTGAGACCAGTATTAGTTTCCGATACACCACTGCAGGTACAATGTATTCCTTGTACCTTCAAATTGACGATGAAACACAGAAATCGCATCGGAATTAAATACAAAAGGCATAATGCCGCCTTTCGTACAAGAATAGAGACTCTTCTTACAGTCGGTGCTTTGAGCATTCCCTGTGAGACCAGTATTAGTTTCCGATACACCACTCCAGGTTCAATGTATTCCTTGGACATACTCATTGACGATGAAACACTGAAATTACATCGGAATTAAATACAAAAGGAACACTGCCGCCTTAACTGCAAGATGTGTGAGACTTCTTAGAGTCTGTGCTTTGATCCTTTCCTGTGAGACCAGTATTAGTTTCCGATACACCACTGCTGGTTCAATGTTTTCCTTGGACCTTCGCATTGACGATGAAACACAGAATTCGCATCGGAATTAAATACAAAAGGCACAATGCCGCCTTATGTACAGGAATAGAGACTCTTCTTACAGTCGGTGCTTTGAGCATTCAGTGTGAGACCAGTATTAGTTTCCGATATACCACTGCAGGTTCAATGTATTCCTTGGACATACGCATTGACGATGAAACACAGAAATCGCATCGGAATTAAATACAAAAGGCACAATGCCGCCCTACGTACAAGAATAGAGACTCTTCTTACATTCGGTGCTTTGAGCATTCCCTGTGAGACCGGTATTAGTTTCCGATACACCACTGCAGGTTCAATGTATTCCTTAGACATACACATTGACAATGAAACACAGAAATCGCATCGGAATTAAACTCAAAAGGCACAATGCCGCCATAAGTGCCAGAATAGAGACCCTTCTTACAGTCGGTGCTTTGAGCATTCCCTGTGAGACCAGTATTAGTTTCCGATACACCACTGGAGGTACAACGTATTCCTTGGACATACACATTGACGATGAAACACAGAAATCGCATCGGAATTAAATACAAAAGGCACATGCCGCCTTTCGTACAAGAATAGAGACTCTTCTTACAGTCGGTGCTTTGAGCATTCCCTGTGAGACCAGTATTAGTTTCCGATACACCACTCCAGGTTCAATGTATTCCTTGGACATACTCATTGACAATGAAACACTGAAATTACATCGAAATTAAATACAAAAGGAACAATGCCGCCTTAACTGCAATATGAGTGAGACTTCTTAGAGTCTGTGCTTTGATCCTTTCCTGTGAGACCTGTACTAGTTTCCGATACACCACTGCAGGTTCAATGTATTCCTTGGACCTTCGCATTGACGATGAAACACAGAAATCACATCGGAACTAAATACAAAATGCACAATACCGCAATAAGTACAAGAGTAGAGACTCTTCTAACAGTCGGTGCCTTGAGCATTCCCTGTGAGACCAGTATTAGTTTCCGATACAACACTGCAGGTTCAATGAATTCCTTAGACATACACATTGACGATGAAACACTGAAATTACATCGGAATTAAATACAAAAGGCACAATGCCGCCATAAGTGCAAGAATAGAGACTCTTCTTACAGTCGGTGCTTTGAGATTTTCCTGTGAGACCAGTATTAGTTTCCGATACACCACTCCAGGTTCAATGTATTCCTTGGACATACTCATTGACGATGAAACACTGAAATTACATCGGAATTAAATACAAAAGGAACAATGCCGCCTTAACGGCAAGATGAGTAAGACTTCTTAAGGTCTGTGCTTTGATCCTTTCCTGTGAGACCAGTATTAGTTTCCGATACACCACTGCAGGTTCAATGTATTCCTTGGACCTTCGCATTGACAATGAAACACAGAAATCGAATCGGAACTAAATACAAAAGGCACAATGCCGCAATAAGTACAAGAATAGAGACTCTTCTTACAGTCGGTGCTTTGAGCATTCCCCGTGAGACCAGTATTAGTTTCCGATACACCACTGCAGGTTCAATGTATTCCTTAGACATACACATTGGCGATGAAACATAGAAATTACATCGGAATTAAATACAAATGGCACAATGCTGCCATAAGTGCAAAAATAGAGACTCCTCTTACAGTCGGTGCTTTGAGCATTCCCTGTGGGACCAGTATTAGTTTCCGATACATTACTGCAGGTACAATGTATTCCTTGTACCTTCACATTGACGATGAAACACAGAAATCGCATCGGAATTAAATACAAAAGGCACAACGCCGCCTTATGTACAAGAATAGAGACTCTTCTTACAGTCGGTGCTTTGAGCATTCCCCGTGAGACCAGTATTAGTTTCCGATACACCACTGCAGGTTCAATGTATTCCTTAGACATACACATTGGCGATGAAACGTTGAAATTACATCGGAATTAAATACAAATGGCACAATGCTGCCATAAGTGCAAAAATAGAGACTCCTCTTACAGTCGGTGCTTTGAGCATTCCCTGTGAGACCAGTATTAGTTTCCGATACATTACTGCAGGTACAATGTATTCCTTGTACCTTCACGTTGACGATGAAACACAGAAATCGCATCGGAATTAAATACAAAAGGCACAATGCCGCCTTAAGTACAAGAATAGAGACTCTTCTTACAGTCGGTGCTTTGAGCATTCCCTGTGAGACCAGTATTAGTTTCTGATACACCACTGCAGGTTCAATGTATTCCTTGGACACACACATTGACGATGAAACACAGAAATCGCATCGGAATTAAATACAAAAGGCACAATGCCGCCTTTCGTACAAGAATAGAGACTCTTCTTACAGTCGGTGCTTTGAGCATTCCCTGTGAGACCAGTATTAGTTTCCGATATACCACTGCAGGTTCAATGTATTCCTTGGACATACGCATTGACGATTAAACACAGAAATCGCATCGGAATTAAATACAAAAGGCACAATGCCGCCCTACGTACAAGAATAGGGACTCTTCTTACATTCGGTGCTTTGAGCATTCCCTGTGAGACCGGTATTAGTTTCCGATACACCACTGCAGGTTCAATGTATTCCTTAGACATACACATTGACAATGAAACACAGAAATCGCATCGGAATTAAACTCGAAAGGTACAATGCCGCCATAAGTGCCAGAATAGTGACCCTTCTTACAGTCGGTGCTTTGAGCATTCCCTGTGAGACCAGTATTAGTTTCCGATACACCACTGCAGGTACAATGTATTCCTTGTACCTTCAAATTGACGATGAAACACAGAAATCGCATCGGAATTAAATACAAAAGGCATAATGCCGCCTTTCGTACAAGAATAGAGACTCTTCTTACAGTCGGTGCTTTGAGCATTCCCTGTGAGACCAGTATTAGTTTCCGATACACCACTCCAGGTTCAATGTATTCCTTGGACATACTCATTGACGATGAAACACTGAAATTACATCGGAATTAAATACAAAAGGAACACTGCCGCCTTAACTGCAAGATGTGTGAGACTTCTTAGAGTCTGTGCTTTGATCCTTTCCTGTGAGACCAGTATTAGTTTCCGATACACCACTGCTGGTTCAATGTTTTCCTTGGACCTTCGCATTGACGATGAAACACAGAATTCGCATCGGAATTAAATACAAAAGGCACAATGCCGCCTTATGTACAGGAATAGAGACTCTTCTTACAGTCGGTGCTTTGAGCATTCAGTGTGAGACCAGTATTAGTTTCCGATATACCACTGCAGGTTCAATGTATTCCTTGGACATACGCATTGACGATGAAACACAGAAATCGCATCGGAATTAAATACAAAAGGCACAATGCCGCCCTACGTACAAGAATAGAGACTCTTCTTACATTCGGTGCTTTGAGCATTCCCTGTGAGACCGGTATTAGTTTCCGATACACCACTGCAGGTTCAATGTATTCCTTAGACATACACATTGACAATGAAACACAGAAATCGCATCGGAATTAAACTCAAAAGGCACAATGCCGCCATAAGTGCCAGAATAGAGACCCTTCTTACAGTCGGTGCTTTGAGCATTCCCTGTGAGACCAGTATTAGTTTCCGATACACCACTGGAGGTACAACGTATTCCTTGGACATACACATTGACGATGAAACACAGAAATCGCATCGGAATTAAATACAAAAGGCACATGCCGCCTTTCGTACAAGAATAGAGACTCTTCTTACAGTCGGTGCTTTGAGCATTCCCTGTGAGACCAGTATTAGTTTCCGATACACCACTCCAGGTTCAATGTATTCCTTGGACATACTCATTGACAATGAAACACTGAAATTACATCGAAATTAAATACAAAAGGAACAATGCCGCCTTAACTGCAATATGAGTGAGACTTCTTAGAGTCTGTGCTTTGATCCTTTCCTGTGAGACCTGTACTAGTTTCCGATACACCACTGCAGGTTCAATGTATTCCTTGGACCTTCGCATTGACGATGAAACACAGAAATCACATCGGAACTAAATACAAAATGCACAATACCGCAATAAGTACAAGAGTAGAGACTCTTCTAACAGTCGGTGCCTTGAGCATTCCCTGTGAGACCAGTATTAGTTTCCGATACAACACTGCAGGTTCAATGAATTCCTTAGACATACACATTGACGATGAAACACTGAAATTACATCGGAATTAAATACAAAAGGCACAATGCCGCCATAAGTGCAAGAATAGAGACTCTTCTTACAGTCGGTGCTTTGAGATTTTCCTGTGAGACCAGTATTAGTTTCCGATACACCACTCCAGGTTCAATGTATTCCTTGGACATACTCATTGACGATGAAACACTGAAATTACATCGGAATTAAATACAAAAGGAACAATGCCGCCTTAACGGCAAGATGAGTAAGACTTCTTAAGGTCTGTGCTTTGATCCTTTCCTGTGAGACCAGTATTAGTTTCCGATACACCACTGCAGGTTCAATGTATTCCTTGGACCTTCGCATTGACAATGAAACACAGAAATCGAATCGGAACTAAATACAAAAGGCACAATGCCGCAATAAGTACAAGAATAGAGACTCTTCTTACAGTCGGTGCTTTGAGCATTCCCCGTGAGACCAGTATTAGTTTCCGATACACCACTGCAGGTTCAATGTATTCCTTAGACATACACATTGGCGATGAAACATAGAAATTACATCGGAATTAAATACAAATGGCACAATGCTGCCATAAGTGCAAAAATAGAGACTCCTCTTACAGTCGGTGCTTTGAGCATTCCCTGTGGGACCAGTATTAGTTCCCGATACATTACTGCAGGTACAATGTATTCCTTGTACCTTCACATTGACGATGAAACACAGAAATCGCATCGGAATTAAATACAAAAGGCACAACGCCGCCTTATGTACAAGAATAGAGACTCTTCTTACAGTCGGTGCTTTGTGCATTCCCTGTGAGACCAGTATTAGTTTCTCATACACCACTGCAGGTTCAATGTATTCCTTGGACATACACATTGACGATGAAACACAGAAATCGCATCGGAATTAAATACAAAAGGCACAATGCCGCCTTTCGTACAAGAATAGAGACTCTTCTTACAGTCGGTGCTTTGAGCATTCCCTGTGGGACCAGTATTAGTTTCCGATATACCACTGCAGGTTCAATGTATTCCTTGGACATACGCATTGACGATGAAACACAAAAATCGCATCGAAATTAAATACAAAAGGCACAATGCCGCCCTACGTACAAGAATAGAGACTCTTCTTACATTCGGTGCTTTGAGCATTCCCTGTGAGACCGGTACTAGTTTCCGATACACCACTGCAGGTTCAATGTATTCCTTAGACATACACATTGACAATGAAACACAGAAATCGCATCGGAATTAAACTCGAAAGGTACAATGCCGCCATAAGTGCCAGAATAGCGACCCTTCTTACAGTCGGTGCTTTGAGCATTCCCTGTGAGACCAGTATTAGTTTCCGATACACCACTGCAGGTACAATGTATTCCTTGTACCTTCACATTGACGATGAAACACAGAAATCGCATCGGAATTAAATACAAAAGGCACAATGTCGCCTTAAGTACAAGAATAGAGACTCTACTTACAGTCGGTGCTTTGAGCATTCCCTGTGAGACCAGTATTAGTTTCTGATACACCACTGCAGGTTCAATGTATTCCTTGGACATACACATTGACGATGAAACACAGAAATCGCATCGGAATTAAATACAAAAGGCACAACGCCGCCTTATGTACAAGAATAGAGACTCTTCTTACAGTCGGTGCTTTGAGCATTCCCTGTGAGACCAGTATTAGTTTCTCATACACCACTGCAGGTTCAATGTATTCCTTGGACATACACATTGACGATGAAACACAGAAATCGCATCGGAATTAAATACAAAAGGCACAATGCCGCCTTTCGTACAAGAATAGAGACTCTTCTTACAGTCGGTGCTTTGAGCATTCCCTGTGAGACCAGTATTAGTTTCCGATACACCACTCCAGGTTCAATGTATTCCTTGGACATACTCATTGACGATGAAACACTGAAATTACATCGGAATTAAATACAAAAGGAACAATGCCGCCTTAACTGCAAGATGAGTGAGACTTCTTAGAGTCTGTGCTTTGATCCTTTCCTGTGAGACCTGTATTAGTTTCCGATACACCACTGCAGGTTCAATGTATTCCTTGGACCTTCGCATTGACGATGAAACACAGAAATCACATCGGAACTAAATTCAAAATGCACAATACCGCAATAAGTACAAGAGTAGAGACTCTTCTAGCAGTCGGTGCCGTGAGCATTCCCTGTGAGACCAGTATCAGTTTCCGATACACCACTGCAGGTTCAATGAATTCCTTAGACATACACATTGACGATGAAACACTGAAATTACATCGGAATTAAATACAAAAGTCACAATGCCGCCATAAGTGCAAGAATAGAGACTCTTCTTACAGTCGGTGCTTTGAGCTTTCCCTGTGAGACCAGTGTTAGTTTCCGATACACCACTCCAGGTTCAATGTATTCCTTGGACATACTCATTGACGATGAAACACTGAAATTACATCGGAATTAAATACAAAACGAACAATGCCGCCTTAACGGCAAGATGAGTAAGACTTCTTAAGGTCAGTGCTTTGATGCTTTCCTGTGTGACCAGTATTAATTTTCCGATACACCACTGCAGGTTCAATGTATTCCTTGGACCTTCGCATTGACAATGAAACACAGAAATCGAATCGGAACTACATACAAAAGGCACAATGCCGCAATAAGTACAAGAATAGAGACTCTTCTTACAGTCGGTGCTTTGAGCATTCCCCGTGAGACCAGTATTAGTTTCCGATACACCACTGCAGGTTCAATGTATTCCTTAGACATACACATTGGCGATGAAACATTGAAATTACATCGGAATTAAATACAAATGGCACAATGCCGCCATAAGTGCAAGAATAGAGACTCCTCTTACAGTCGGTGCTTTGAGCATTCCCTGTGAGACCAGTATTTGTTTCCGATACATTACTGCAGGTACAATGTATTCCTTGTACATTCACATTGACGATGAAACACAGAAATCGCATCGGAAATAAATACAAAAGGCACAATGCCGCCTTAAGTACAAGAATAGAGACTCTTCTAACAGTCGGTGCTTTGAGCATTCCCTGTGAGACCAGTATTAGTTTCTGATACACCACTGCACGTTCAATGTATTCCTTGGACATACACATTGACGATGAAACACAGAAATCGCATCGGAATTAAATACAAAAGGCATAATGCCGCCTTTCGTACAAGAATAGAGACTCTTCTTACAGTCGGTGCTTTGAGCATTCCCTGTGAGACCAGTATTAGTTTCCGATACACCACTCCAGGTTCAATGTATTCCTTGAACATACTCATTGACGATGAAACACTGAAATTACATCGGAATTAAATACAAATGGAACACTGCCGCCTTAACTGCAAGATGTGTGAGACTTCTTAGAGTCTGTGCTTTGATCCTTTCCTGTGAGACCAGTATTAGTTTCCGATACACCACTGCTGGTTCAATGTATTCCTTGGACCTTCGCATTGACGATGAAACACAGAATTCGCATCGGAATTAAATACAAAAGGCACAATGCCGCCTTAAGTACAGGAATAGAGACTCTTCTTACAGTCGGTGCTTTGAGCATTCAGTGTGAGACCAGTATTAGTTTCCGATATACCACTGCAGGATCAATGTATTCCTTGGACATACGCATTGACGATGAAACACAGAAATCGCATCGGAATTAAATACAAAAGGCACAATGCCGCCCTACGTACAAGAATAGAGACTCTTCTTACATTCGGTGCTTTGAGCATTCCCTGTGAGACCGGTATTAGTTTCCGATACACCACTGCAGGTTCAATGTATTCCTTAGACATACACATTGACAATGAAACACAGAAATCGCATCGGAATTAAACTCAAAAGGCACAATGCCGCCATAAGTGCCAGAATAGAGACCCTTCTTACAGTCGGTGCTTTGAGCATTCCCTGTGAGACCAGTATTAGTTTCCGATACACCACTGCAGGTACAACGTATTCCTTGGACATACTCATTGACAATGAAACACTGAAATTACATCGAAATTAAATACAAAAGGAACAATGCCGCCTTAACTGCAAGATGAGTGAGACTTCTTAGAGTCTGTGCTTTGATCCTTTCCTGTGAGACCTGTACTAGTTTCCGATACACCACTGCAGGTTCGATGTATTCCTTGGACCTTCGCATTGACGATGAAACACAGAAATCACATCGGAACTAAATACAAAATGCACAATACCGCAATAAGTACAAGAGTAGAGACTCTTCTAACAGTCGGTGCTTTGAGCATTCCCCGTGAGACCAGTATTAGTTTCCGATACACCACTGCAGGTTCAATGTATTCCTTAGACATACACATTGGCGATGAAACATAGAAATTACATCGGAATTAAATACAAATGGCACAATGCTGCCATAAGTGCAAAAATAGAGACTCCTCTTACAGTCGGTGCTTTGAGCATTCCCTGTGGGACCAGTATTAGTTTCCGATACATTACTGCAGGTACAATGTATTCCTTGTACCTTCACATTGACGATGAAACACAGAAATCGCATCGGAATTAAATACAAAAGGCACAACGCCGCCTTATGTACAAGAATAGAGACTCTTCTTACAGTCGGTGCTTTGAGCATTCCCCGTGAGACCAGTATTAGTTTCCGATACACCACTGCAGGTTCAATGTATTCCTTAGACATACACATTGGCGATGAAACGTTGAAATTACATCGGAATTAAATACAAATGGCACAATGCTGCCATAAGTGCAAAAATAGAGACTCCTCTTACAGTCGGTGCTTTGAGCATTCCCTGTGAGACCAGTATTAGTTTCCGATACATTACTGCAGGTACAATGTATTCCTTGTACCTTCACGTTGACGATGAAACACAGAAATCGCATCGGAATTAAATACAAAAGGCACAATGCCGCCTTAAGTACAAGAATAGAGACTCTTCTTACAGTCGGTGCTTTGAGCATTCCCTGTGAGACCAGTATTAGTTTCTGATACACCACTGCAGGTTCAATGTATTCCTTGGACACACACATTGACGATGAAACACAGAAATCGCATCGGAATTAAATACAAAAGGCACAATGCCGCCTTTCGTACAAGAATAGAGACTCTTCTTACAGTCGGTGCTTTGAGCATTCCCTGTGAGACCAGTATTAGTTTCCGATATACCACTGCAGGTTCAATGTATTCCTTGGACATACGCATTGACGATTAAACACAGAAATCGCATCGGAATTAAATACAAAAGGCACAATGCCGCCCTACGTACAAGAATAGGGACTCTTCTTACATTCGGTGCTTTGAGCATTCCCTGTGAGACCGGTATTAGTTTCCGATACACCACTGCAGGTTCAATGTATTCCTTAGACATACACATTGACAATGAAACACAGAAATCGCATCGGAATTAAACTCGAAAGGTACAATGCCGCCATAAGTGCCAGAATAGTGACCCTTCTTACAGTCGGTGCTTTGAGCATTCCCTGTGAGACCAGTATTAGTTTCCGATACACCACTGCAGGTACAATGTATTCCTTGTACCTTCAAATTGACGATGAAACACAGAAATCGCATCGGAATTAAATACAAAAGGCATAATGCCGCCTTTCGTACAAGAATAGAGACTCTTCTTACAGTCGGTGCTTTGAGCATTCCCTGTGAGACCAGTATTAGTTTCCGATACACCACTCCAGGTTCAATGTATTCCTTGGACATACTCATTGACGATGAAACACTGAAATTACATCGGAATTAAATACAAAAGGAACACTGCCGCCTTAACTGCAAGATGTGTGAGACTTCTTAGAGTCTGTGCTTTGATCCTTTCCTGTGAGACCAGTATTAGTTTCCGATACACCACTGCTGGTTCAATGTTTTCCTTGGACCTTCGCATTGACGATGAAACACAGAATTCGCATCGGAATTAAATACAAAAGGCACAATGCCGCCTTATGTACAGGAATAGAGACTCTTCTTACAGTCGGTGCTTTGAGCATTCAGTGTGAGACCAGTATTAGTTTCCGATATACCACTGCAGGTTCAATGTATTCCTTGGACATACGCATTGACGATGAAACACAGAAATCGCATCGGAATTAAATACAAAAGGCACAATGCCGCCCTACGTACAAGAATAGAGACTCTTCTTACATTCGGTGCTTTGAGCATTCCCTGTGAGACCGGTATTAGTTTCCGATACACCACTGCAGGTTCAATGTATTCCTTAGACATACACATTGACAATGAAACACAGAAATCGCATCGGAATTAAACTCAAAAGGCACAATGCCGCCATAAGTGCCAGAATAGAGACCCTTCTTACAGTCGGTGCTTTGAGCATTCCCTGTGAGACCAGTATTAGTTTCCGATACACCACTGGAGGTACAACGTATTCCTTGGACATACACATTGACGATGAAACACAGAAATCGCATCGGAATTAAATACAAAAGGCACATGCCGCCTTTCGTACAAGAATAGAGACTCTTCTTACAGTCGGTGCTTTGAGCATTCCCTGTGAGACCAGTATTAGTTTCCGATACACCACTCCAGGTTCAATGTATTCCTTGGACATACTCATTGACAATGAAACACTGAAATTACATCGAAATTAAATACAAAAGGAACAATGCCGCCTTAACTGCAATATGAGTGAGACTTCTTAGAGTCTGTGCTTTGATCCTTTCCTGTGAGACCTGTACTAGTTTCCGATACACCACTGCAGGTTCAATGTATTCCTTGGACCTTCGCATTGACGATGAAACACAGAAATCACATCGGAACTAAATACAAAATGCACAATACCGCAATAAGTACAAGAGTAGAGACTCTTCTAACAGTCGGTGCCTTGAGCATTCCCTGTGAGACCAGTATTAGTTTCCGATACAACACTGCAGGTTCAATGAATTCCTTAGACATACACATTGACGATGAAACACTGAAATTACATCGGAATTAAATACAAAAGGCACAATGCCGCCATAAGTGCAAGAATAGAGACTCTTCTTACAGTCGGTGCTTTGAGATTTTCCTGTGAGACCAGTATTAGTTTCCGATACACCACTCCAGGTTCAATGTATTCCTTGGACATACTCATTGACGATGAAACACTGAAATTACATCGGAATTAAATACAAAAGGAACAATGCCGCCTTAACGGCAAGATGAGTAAGACTTCTTAAGGTCTGTGCTTTGATCCTTTCCTGTGAGACCAGTATTAGTTTCCGATACACCACTGCAGGTTCAATGTATTCCTTGGACCTTCGCATTGACAATGAAACACAGAAATCGAATCGGAACTAAATACAAAAGGCACAATGCCGCAATAAGTACAAGAATAGAGACTCTTCTTACAGTCGGTGCTTTGAGCATTCCCCGTGAGACCAGTATTAGTTTCCGATACACCACTGCAGGTTCAATGTATTCCTTAGACATACACATTGGCGATGAAACATAGAAATTACATCGGAATTAAATACAAATGGCACAATGCTGCCATAAGTGCAAAAATAGAGACTCCTCTTACAGTCGGTGCTTTGAGCATTCCCTGTGGGACCAGTATTAGTTCCCGATACATTACTGCAGGTACAATGTATTCCTTGTACCTTCACATTGACGATGAAACACAGAAATCGCATCGGAATTAAATACAAAAGGCACAACGCCGCCTTATGTACAAGAATAGAGACTCTTCTTACAGTCGGTGCTTTGTGCATTCCCTGTGAGACCAGTATTAGTTTCTCATACACCACTGCAGGTTCAATGTATTCCTTGGACATACACATTGACGATGAAACACAGAAATCGCATCGGAATTAAATACAAAAGGCACAATGCCGCCTTTCGTACAAGAATAGAGACTCTTCTTACAGTCGGTGCTTTGAGCATTCCCTGTGGGACCAGTATTAGTTTCCGATATACCACTGCAGGTTCAATGTATTCCTTGGACATACGCATTGACGATGAAACACAAAAATCGCATCGAAATTAAATACAAAAGGCACAATGCCGCCCTACGTACAAGAATAGAGACTCTTCTTACATTCGGTGCTTTGAGCATTCCCTGTGAGACCGGTACTAGTTTCCGATACACCACTGCAGGTTCAATGTATTCCTTAGACATACACATTGACAATGAAACACAGAAATCGCATCGGAATTAAACTCGAAAGGTACAATGCCGCCATAAGTGCCAGAATAGCGACCCTTCTTACAGTCGGTGCTTTGAGCATTCCCTGTGAGACCAGTATTAGTTTCCGATACACCACTGCAGGTACAATGTATTCCTTGTACCTTCACATTGACGATGAAACACAGAAATCGCATCGGAATTAAATACAAAAGGCACAATGTCGCCTTAAGTACAAGAATAGAGACTCTACTTACAGTCGGTGCTTTGAGCATTCCCTGTGAGACCAGTATTAGTTTCTGATACACCACTGCAGGTTCAATGTATTCCTTGGACATACACATTGACGATGAAACACAGAAATCGCATCGGAATTAAATACAAAAGGCACAACGCCGCCTTATGTACAAGAATAGAGACTCTTCTTACAGTCGGTGCTTTGAGCATTCCCTGTGAGACCAGTATTAGTTTCTCATACACCACTGCAGGTTCAATGTATTCCTTGGACATACACATTGACGATGAAACACAGAAATCGCATCGGAATTAAATACAAAAGGCACAATGCCGCCTTTCGTACAAGAATAGAGACTCTTCTTACAGTCGGTGCTTTGAGCATTCCCTGTGAGACCAGTATTAGTTTCCGATACACCACTCCAGGTTCAATGTATTCCTTGGACATACTCATTGACGATGAAACACTGAAATTACATCGGAATTAAATACAAAAGGAACAATGCCGCCTTAACTGCAAGATGAGTGAGACTTCTTAGAGTCTGTGCTTTGATCCTTTCCTGTGAGACCTGTATTAGTTTCCGATACACCACTGCAGGTTCAATGTATTCCTTGGACCTTCGCATTGACGATGAAACACAGAAATCACATCGGAACTAAATTCAAAATGCACAATACCGCAATAAGTACAAGAGTAGAGACTCTTCTAGCAGTCGGTGCCGTGAGCATTCCCTGTGAGACCAGTATCAGTTTCCGATACACCACTGCAGGTTCAATGAATTCCTTAGACATACACATTGACGATGAAACACTGAAATTACATCGGAATTAAATACAAAAGTCACAATGCCGCCATAAGTGCAAGAATAGAGACTCTTCTTACAGTCGGTGCTTTGAGCTTTCCCTGTGAGACCAGTGTTAGTTTCCGATACACCACTCCAGGTTCAATGTATTCCTTGGACATACTCATTGACGATGAAACACTGAAATTACATCGGAATTAAATACAAAACGAACAATGCCGCCTTAACGGCAAGATGAGTAAGACTTCTTAAGGTCAGTGCTTTGATGCTTTCCTGTGTGACCAGTATTAATTTTCCGATACACCACTGCAGGTTCAATGTATTCCTTGGACCTTCGCATTGACAATGAAACACAGAAATCGAATCGGAACTACATACAAAAGGCACAATGCCGCAATAAGTACAAGAATAGAGACTCTTCTTACAGTCGGTGCTTTGAGCATTCCCCGTGAGACCAGTATTAGTTTCCGATACACCACTGCAGGTTCAATGTATTCCTTAGACATACACATTGGCGATGAAACATTGAAATTACATCGGAATTAAATACAAATGGCACAATGCCGCCATAAGTGCAAGAATAGAGACTCCTCTTACAGTCGGTGCTTTGAGCATTCCCTGTGAGACCAGTATTTGTTTCCGATACATTACTGCAGGTACAATGTATTCCTTGTACATTCACATTGACGATGAAACACAGAAATCGCATCGGAAATAAATACAAAAGGCACAATGCCGCCTTAAGTACAAGAATAGAGACTCTTCTAACAGTCGGTGCTTTGAGCATTCCCTGTGAGACCAGTATTAGTTTCTGATACACCACTGCACGTTCAATGTATTCCTTGGACATACACATTGACGATGAAACACAGAAATCGCATCGGAATTAAATACAAAAGGCATAATGCCGCCTTTCGTACAAGAATAGAGACTCTTCTTACAGTCGGTGCTTTGAGCATTCCCTGTGAGACCAGTATTAGTTTCCGATACACCACTCCAGGTTCAATGTATTCCTTGAACATACTCATTGACGATGAAACACTGAAATTACATCGGAATTAAATACAAATGGAACACTGCCGCCTTAACTGCAAGATGTGTGAGACTTCTTAGAGTCTGTGCTTTGATCCTTTCCTGTGAGACCAGTATTAGTTTCCGATACACCACTGCTGGTTCAATGTATTCCTTGGACCTTCGCATTGACGATGAAACACAGAATTCGCATCGGAATTAAATACAAAAGGCACAATGCCGCCTTAAGTACAGGAATAGAGACTCTTCTTACAGTCGGTGCTTTGAGCATTCAGTGTGAGACCAGTATTAGTTTCCGATATACCACTGCAGGATCAATGTATTCCTTGGACATACGCATTGACGATGAAACACAGAAATCGCATCGGAATTAAATACAAAAGGCACAATGCCGCCCTACGTACAAGAATAGAGACTCTTCTTACATTCGGTGCTTTGAGCATTCCCTGTGAGACCGGTATTAGTTTCCGATACACCACTGCAGGTTCAATGTATTCCTTAGACATACACATTGACAATGAAACACAGAAATCGCATCGGAATTAAACTCAAAAGGCACAATGCCGCCATAAGTGCCAGAATAGAGACCCTTCTTACAGTCGGTGCTTTGAGCATTCCCTGTGAGACCAGTATTAGTTTCCGATACACCACTGCAGGTACAACGTATTCCTTGGACATACTCATTGACAATGAAACACTGAAATTACATCGAAATTAAATACAAAAGGAACAATGCCGCCTTAACTGCAAGATGAGTGAGACTTCTTAGAGTCTGTGCTTTGATCCTTTCCTGTGAGACCTGTACTAGTTTCCGATACACCACTGCAGGTTCGATGTATTCCTTGGACCTTCGCATTGACGATGAAACACAGAAATCACATCGGAACTAAATACAAAATGCACAATACCGCAATAAGTACAAGAGTAGAGACTCTTCTAACAGTCGGTGCCTTGAGCATTCCCTGTGAGACCAGTATTAGTTTCCGATACACCACTGCAGGTTCAATGAATTCCTTAGACATACACATTGACGATGAAACACTGAAATTACATCGGAATTAAATACAAAAGGCACAATGCCGCCATAAGTGCAAGAATAGAGACTCTTCTTACAGTCGGTGCTTTGAGATTTTCCTGTGAGACCAGTATTAGCTTCCGATACACCACTCCAGGTTCAATGTATTCCTTGGACATACTCATTGACGATGAAACACTGAAATTACATCGGTATTAAATACAAAAGGAACAATGCCGCCTTAACGGCAAGATGAGTAAGACTTCTTAAGGTCTGTGCTTTGATCCTTTCCTGTGAGACCAGTATTAGTTTCCGATACACCACTGCAGGTTCAATGTATTCCTTGGACCTTCGCATTGACAATGAAACACAGAAATCGAATCGGAACTAAATACAAAAGGCACAATGCCGCAATAAGTTCAAGAATAGAGACTCTTCTCACAGTCGGTGCTTTGAGCATTCCCCGTGAGACCAGTATTAGTTTCCGATACACCACTGCAGGTTCAATGTATTCCTTAGACATACACATTGGCGATGAAACGTTGAAATTACATCGGAATTAAATACAAATGGCACAATGCTGCCATAAGTGCAAAAATAGAGACTCCTCTTACAGTCGGTGCTTTGAGCATTCCCTGTGAGACCAGTATTAGTTTCCGATACATTACTGCAGGTACAATGTATTCCTTGTACCTTCACATTGACGATGAAACACAGAAATCGCATCGGAATTAAATACAAAAGGCACAATGCCGCCTTAAGTACAAGAATAGAGACTCTTCTTACAGTCGGTGCTTTGAGCATTCCCTGTGAGACCAGTATTAGTTTCTGATACACCACTGCAGGTTCAATGTATTCCTTGGACACACACATTGACGATGAAACACAGAAATTGCATCGGAATTAAATACAAAAGGCACAATGCCGCCTTTCGTACAAGAATAGAGACTCTTCTTACAGTCGGTGCTTTGAGCATTCCCTGTGAGACCAGTATTAGTTTCCGATATACCACTGCAGGTTCAATGTATTCCTTGGACATACGCATTGACGATTAAACACAGAAATCGCATCGGAATTAAATACAAAAGGCACAATGCCGCCCTACGTACAAGAATAGGGACTCTTCTTACATTCGGTGCTTTGAGCATTCCCTGTGAGACCGGTATTAGTTTCCGATACACCACTGCAGGTTCAATGTATTCCTTAGACATACACATTGACAATGAAACACAGAAATCGCATCGGAATTAAACTCGAAAGGTACAATGCCGCCATAAGTGCCAGAATAGTGACCCTTCTTACAGTCGGTGCTTTGAGCATTCCCTGTGAGACCAGTATTAGTTTCCGATACACCACTGCAGGTACAATGTATTCCTTGTACCTTCAAATTGACGATGAAACACAGAAATCGCATCGGAATTAAATACAAAAGGCACAATGTCGCCTAAGGTACAAGAATAGAGACTCTTCTTACAGTCGGTGCTTTAAGCATTCCCTGTGAGACCAGTATTAGTTTCTGATACACCACTGCAGGTTCAATGTATTCCTTGGACATACACATTGACGATGAAACACAGAAATCGCATCGGAATTAAATACAAAAGGCACAATGCCGCCTTTCGTACAAGAATAGAGACTCTTCTTACAGTCGGTGCTTTGAGCATTCCCTGTGAGACCAGTATTAGTTTCCGATACACCACTCCAGGTTCAATGTATTCCTTGGACATACGCATTGACGATGAAACACTGAAATTACATCGGAATTAAATACAAAAGGAACAATGCCGCCTTAACTGCAAGATGAGTGAGACTTCTTAGAGTCTGTGCTTTGATCCTTTCCTGTGAGACCTGTATTAGTTTCCGATACACCACTGCAGGTTCAATGTATTCCTTGGACCTTCGCATTGACGATGAAACACAGAAATCACATCGGAACTAAATTCAAAATGCACAATACCGCAATAAGTACAAGAGTAGAGACTCTTCTAACAGTCGGTGCCGTGAGCATTCCCTGTGAGACCAGTATTAGTTTCCGATACACCACTGCAGGTTCAATGAATTCCTTAGACATACACATTGACGATGAAACACTGAAATTACATCGGAATTAAATACAAAAGTCACAATGCCGCTATAAGTGCAAGAATAGAGACTCTTCTTACAGTCGGTGCTTTGAGCTTTCCCTGTGAGACCAGTATTAGTTTCCGATGCACCACTCCAGGTTCAATGTATTCCTTGGACATACTCATTGACGATGAAACACTGAAATTACATCGGAATTAAATACAAAGGTAACAATGCCGCCTTAACGGCAAGATGAGTAAGACTTCTTAAGGTCTGTGCTTTGATCCTTTCCTGTGAGACCAGTATTAGTTTCCGATACACCACTGCAGGTTCAATGTATTCCTTGGACCTTCGCATTGACAATGAAACACAGAAATCGAATCGGAACTAAATACAAAAGGCACAATGCCGCAATAAGTACAAGAATAGAGACTCTTCTTACAGTCGGTGCTTTGAGCATTCCCTGTGAGACCTGTATTAGTTTCCGATACACCACTGCAGGTTCAATGTATTCCTTAGACATACACATTGGCGATGAAACATTGAAATTACATCGGAATTATATACAAATGGCACAATGCCGCCATAAGTGCAAGAATAGAGACTCCTCTTACAGTCGGTGCTTTGAGCATTCCCTGTGAGACCAGTATTAGTTTCCGATACACCACTGCAGCTTCAATGTATTCCTTGGACCTTCAGATTGACGATGAAACACAGAAATCGCATCGGAATTAAATACAAAAGGCACAATGCCGCTTTAAGTACAAGAATAGACACTCTTCTTACAGTCGGTGCTTTGAGCATTCCCTGTGAGAGTAGTATTAGTTTCTGATACACCACTGCAGGTTCAATGTATTCCTTGGACATACACATTGACGATGAAACACAGAAATCGCATCGGAATTAAATACAAAAGGCACAATGCCGCCTTTCGTACAAGAATAGAGACTCTTCTTACAGTCGGTGCTTTGAGCATTCCCTGTGAGACCAGTATTAGTTTCCGTTACACCACTCCAGGTTCAATGTATTCCTTGGACATACTCATTGACGATGAAACACTGAAATTACATCGGAATTAAATACAAAAGGAACAATGCCCTCTTAACTGCAAGATGAGTGAGACTTCTTAGAGTCTGTGCTTTGATCCTTTCCTGTGAGACCAGTATTAGTTTCTGATACACCACTGCAGGTTCAATGTATTCCTTGGACCTTCGCATTGACGATGAAACACAGAAATCGCATCGGAATTAAATACAAAAGGCACAATGCCGCCTTAAGTACAGGAATAGAGACTCTTCTTACAGTCGGTGCTTTGAGCATTCCCTGTGAGACCAGTATTAGTTTCCGATATACCACTGCAGGTTCAATGTATTGCTTGGACATACGCATTGACGATGAAACACAGAAATCGCATCGGAATTAAATACAAAAGGCACAATGCCGCCGTACGTACAAGAATAGAGACTCTTCTTACATTCGGTGCTTTGAGCATTCCCTGTGTGACCGGTATTAGTTTCCGATACACCACTGCAGGTTCAATGTATTCCTTAGACATACACATTGACGATGAAACACTGAAATTACATTGGAATTAAATACAAAAGGCACAATGCCACCATAAGTGCAAGTATAGAGACTCCTCTTACTGTCGGTGGTTTGAGCATTCCCTGTGAGATCAGTATTAGTTTTCGATACACCACTGCAGGTACAATGTGTTCCTTGTACCTTCACATTGACGATGAAACACAGAAATCGCATCGGAATTAAATGCAAAAGGCACAATGCCGCCTTAAGTACAAGAATAGAGACTCTTCTTACAGTTGGTGCTTTGAGCATTGCCTGTGAGACCAGTAATAGTATCCGATACACCACTGCAGGTTCAAGGTATTCCTTGGACCTTCACATTGACGATGAAACACAGAAATCGCATCGGAGTCAAATACAAAAGGCACAATGCCGCCTAAAGTACAAGAATAGAGACTCTTCTTACAGTCGGTTCTTTGAGCTTTCAGTGTGAGAACAGTATTAGTTTCCGATACACCACTGCAGGTTCAATGTATTCCTTGGACCTTCACATTGACGATGAAACACAGAATTCGCATCGGAATTAAATACTAAAGGCATAATGCCGCCTTCAGTACAAGAATAGAGTCTCTTCTTACAGTCGGTGCTTTGAGCATTTCCTGTGAGACCAGTATTAGTTTCCGATACACCACTGCAGGTTCAATGTATTGCTTGGACATACACACTGACGATGAAACATAGAAATCGCATCGGAATTAAATACAAAAGGCACAATGCCGCCTTACGTACAAGAATAGAGACTCATCTTACAGTCGGTGCTTTGAGCATTCCCTGTGAGACCAGTATTAGTTTCCGATACACCACACCAGGTTCAATGTATTCCTTGGACATACTCATTGACGATGGAACACTGAAATTACATCGGAATTAAATTCAAAAGGAACAATGCGCCTTAACGGCAATATAAGTGAGGGTTCTTA
Source organism: Schistocerca americana (assembly GCF_021461395.2). NCBI lineage: Eukaryota > Metazoa > Arthropoda > Insecta > Orthoptera > Acrididae > Schistocerca > Schistocerca americana. The sequence continues at coordinate 744,043,583 of NC_060123.1, forward strand.
GAGGCTGTGCTTTGATTCTTTCCTGTAAGACCAGTATTAGTTTCCAATACACCATTGCAGGTACAATGTATTCCTTGGACCATCGCATTGACGATGAAACACAGAGATCGAATCGGAACTAAATACAAAAGGCACATTGCCGCAATAAGTACAAGAATAGAGACTCTGCTTACAGTCGGTGCTTTGAGCATTCCCTGTGAGACCAGTATTAGTTTCCGATACATCACTGCAGGTTCAATGTATTCCTTAGACATACACATTGACGATGAAACGCTGATATTACATCGGAATTAAATACAAATGGCACAATGCCGCCATAAGTGCAAGAATAGAGACTCCTATTACACTCGGTGCTTTGAGCATTCCCTGTGAGAACAATATTAGTTTCCGATACACCACTGCAGGTTCAATGAATTCCTTGGACATACACATTGACGATGAAACACAGAATTTGCATCGGAATTAAATACAAAAGGCACAATGCCGCCTTTCGTACAAGAATAGAGACTCTTCTTACAGTCGGTGCTTTGAGCATTCCCTGTGAGACCAGTATTAGTTTCCGTTACACCACTCCAGGTTCAATGTATTCCTTGGACATACTCATTGACGATGAAACACTGAAATTACATCGGAATTAAATACAAAAGGAACAATGCCCTCTTAACTGCAAGATGAGTGAGACTTCTTAGAGTCTGTGCTTTGATCCTTTCCTGTGAGACCAGTATTAGTTTCTGATACACCACTGCAGGTTCAATGTATTCCTTGGACCTTCGCATTGACGATGAAACACAGAAATCGCATCGGAATTAAATACAAAAGGCACAATGCCGCCTTAAGTACAGGAATAGAGACTCTTCTTACAGTCGGTGCTTTGAGCATTCCCTGTGAGACCAGTATTAGTTTCCGATATACCACTGCAGGTTCAATGTATTGCTTGGACATACGCATTGACGATGAAACACAGAAATCGCATCGGAATTAAATACAAAAGGCACAATGCCGCCGTACGTACAAGAATAGAGACTCTTCTTACATTCGGTGCTTTGAGCATTCCCTGTGTGACCGGTATTAGTTTCCGATACACCACTGCAGGTTCAATGTATTCCTTAGACATACACATTGACGATGAAACACTGAAATTACATTGGAATTAAATACAAAAGGCACAATGCCACCATAAGTGCAAGTATAGAGACTCCTCTTACTGTCGGTGGTTTGAGCATTCCCTGTGAGATCAGTATTAGTTTTCGATACACCACTGCAGGTACAATGTGTTCCTTGTACCTTCACATTGACGATGAAACACAGAAATCGCATCGGAATTAAATGCAAAAGCCACAATGCCGCCTTAAGTACAAGAATAGAGACTCTTCTTACAGTTGGTGCTTTGAGCATTGCCTGTGAGACCAGTAATAGTATCCGATACACCACTGCAGGTTCAAGGTATTCCTTGGACCTTCACATTGACGATGAAACACAGAAATCGCATCGGAGTCAAATACAAAAGGCACAATGCCGCCTAAAGTACAAGAATAGAGACTCTTCTTACAGTCGGTTCTTTGAGCTTTCAGTGTGAGAACAGTATTAGTTTCCGATACACCACTGCAGGTTCAATGTATTCCTTGGACCTTCACATTGACGATGAAACACAGAATTCGCATCGGAATTAAATACTAAAGGCATAATGCCGCCTTCAGTACAAGAATAGAGTCTCTTCTTACAGTCGGTGCTTTGAGCATTTCCTGTGAGACCAGTATTAGTTTCCGATACACCACTGCAGGTTCAATGTATTGCTTGGACATACACACTGACGATGAAACATAGAAATCGCATCGGAATTAAATACAAAAGGCACAATGCCGCCTTACGTACAAGAATAGAGACTCATCTTACAGTCGGTGCTTTGAGCATTCCCTGTGAGACCAGTATTAGTTTCCGATACACCACACCAGGTTCAATGTATTCCTTGGACATACTCATTGACGATGGAACACTGAAATTACATCGGAATTAAATTCAAAAGGAACAATGCGCCTTAACGGCAATATAAGTGAGGGTTCTTAGAGGCTGTGCTTTGATTCTTTCCTGTAAGACCAGTATTAGTTTCCAATACACCATTGCAGGTACAATGTATTCCTTGGACCATCGCATTGACGATGAAACACAGAGATCGAATCGGAACTAAATACAAAAGGCACATTGCCGCAATAAGTACAAGAATAGAGACTCTGCTTACAGTCGGTGCTTTGAGCATTCCCTGTGAGACCAGTATTAGTTTCCGATACATCACTGCAGGTTCAATGTATTCCTTAGACATACACATTGACGATGAAACGCTGATATTACATCGGAATTAAATACAAATGGCACAATGCCGCCATAAGTGCAAGAATAGAGACTCCTATTACACTCGGTGCTTTGAGCATTCCCTGTGAGAACAATATTAGTTTCCGATACACCACTGCAGGTTCAATGAATTCCTTGTACCTTCACATTGACGATGAAACACAGAATTTGCATCGGAAATAAATACAAAAGGCACAATGCCGCCTTAAGTACAAGAATAGAGACTCTTCTTACAGTCGGTGCTTTGAGCATTCCCTGTGAGACCAGTATTAGTTTCTGATACACCACTGCAGGTTCAATGTATTCCTTGGACACACACATTGACGATGAAACACAGAAATCGCATCGGAATTAAATACAAAAGGCACAATGCCGCCTTTCGTACAAGAATAGAGACTCTTCTTACAGTCGGTGCTTTGAGCATTCCCTGTGAGACCAGTATTAGTTTCCGATATACCACTGCAGGTTCAATGTATTCCTTGGACATACGCATTGACGATTAAACACAGAAATCGCATCGGAATTAAATACAAAAGGCACAATGCCGCCCTACGTACAAGAATAGAGACTCTTCTTACAGTCGGTGCTACGAGCATTCCCTGTGAGACCGGTATTAGTTTCCGATACACCACTGCAGGTTCAATGTATTCCTTAGACATACACATTGACAATGAAACACAGAAATCGCATCGGAATTAAACTCGAAAGGTACAATGCCGCCATAAGTGCCAGAATAGTGACCCTTCTTACAGTCGGTGCTTTGAGCATTCCCTGTGAGACCAGTATTAGTTTCCGATACACCACTGCAGGTACAATGTATTCCTTGTACCTTCAAATTGACGATGAAACACAGAAATCGCATCGGAATTAAATACAAAAGGCACAATGTCGCCTAAGGTACAAGAATAGAGACTCTTCTTACAGTCGGTGCTTTGAGCATTCCCTGTGAGACCAGTATTAGTTTCTGATACACCACTGCAGGTTCAATGTATTCCTTGGACATACACATTGACGATGAAACACAGAAATCGCATCGGAATTAAATACAAAAGGCACAATGCCGCCTTTCGTACAAGAATAGAGACTCTTCTTACAGTCGGTGCTTTGAGCATTCCCTGTGAGACCAGTATTAGTTTCCGATACACCACTCCAGGTTCAATGTATTCCTTGGACATACTGATTGACGATGAAACACTGAAATTACATCGGAATTAAATACAAAAGGAACAATGCCGCCTTAACTGCAAGATGAGTGAGACTTCTTAGAGTCTGTGCTTTGATCCTTTCCTGTGAGACCTGTATTAGTTTCCGATACAGCACTGCAGGTTCAATGTATTCCTTGGACCTTCGCATTGACGATGAAACACAGAAATCACATCGGAACTAAATTCAAAATGCACAATACCGCAATAAGTACAAGAGTAGAGACTCTTCTAACAGTCGGTGCCGTGAGCATTCCCTGTGAGACCAGTATTAGTTTCCGATACACCACTGCAGGTTCAATGAATTCCTTAGACATACACATTGACGATGAAACACTGAAATTACATCGGAATTAAATACAAAAGTCACAATGCCGCCATGAGTGCAAGAATAGAGACTCTTCTTACAGTCGGTGCTTTGAGCTTTCCCTGTGAGACCAGTATTAGTTTCCGATACACCACTCCAGGTTCAATGTATTCCTTGGACATACTCATTGACGATGAAACACTGAAATTACATCGGAATTAAATACAAAGGGAACAATGCCGCCTTAACGGCAAGATGAGTAAGACTTCTTAAGGTCTGTGCTTTGATCCTTTCCTGTGAGACCAGTATTAGTTTCCGATACACCACTGCAGGTTCAATGTATTCCTTGGACCTTCGCATTGACAATGAAACACAGAAATCGAATCGGAACTAAATACAAAAGGCACAATGCCGCAATAAGTACAAGAATAGAGACTCTTCTTACAGTCGGTGCTTTGAGCATTCCCTGTGAGACCTGTATTAGTTTCCGATACACCACTGCAGGTTCAATGTATTCCTTAGACATACACATTGGCGATGAAACATTGAAATTACATCGGAATTAAATACAAATGGCACAATGCCGCCATAAGTGCAAGAATAGAGACTCCTCTTACAGTCGGTGCTTTGAGCATTCCCTGTGACACCAGTATTAGTTTCCGATACACCACTGCAGCTTCAATGTATTCCTTGGACCTTCAGATTGACGATGAAACACAGAAATCGCATCGGAATTAAATACAAAAGGCACAATGCCGCTTTAAGTACAAGAATAGACACTCTTCTTACAGTCGGTGCTTTGAGCATTCCCTGTGAGAGTAGTATTAGTTTCTGATACACCACTGCAGGTTCAATGTATTCCTTGGACATACACATTGACGATGAAACACAGAAATCGCATCGGAATTAAATACAAAAGGCACAATGCCGCCTTTCGTACAAGAATAGAGACTCTTCTTACAGTCGGTGCTTTGAGCATTCCCTGTGAGACCAGTATTAGTTTCCGATACACCACTCCAGGTTCAATATATTCCTTGGACATACTCATTGACGATGAAACACTGAAATTACATCGGAATTAAATACAAAAGGAACAATGCCCTCTTAACTGCAAGATGAGTGAGACTTCTTAGAGTCTGTGCTTTGATCCTTTCCTGTGAGACCAGTATTAGTTTCTGATACACCACTGCAGGTTCAATGTATTCCTTGGACCTTCGCATTGACGATGAAACACAGAAATCGCATCGGAATTAAATACAAAAGGCACAATGCCGCCTTAAGTACAGGAATAGAGACTCTTCTTACAGTCGGTGCTTTAAGCATTCCCTGTGAGACCAGTATTAGTTTCCGATATACCACTGCAGGTTCAATGTATTGCTTGGACATACGCATTGACGATGAAACACAGAAATCGCATCGGAATTAAATACAAAAGGCACAATGCCGCCCTACGTACAAGAATAGAGACTCTTCTTACATTCGGTGCTTTGAGCATTCCCTGTGAGACCGGTATTAGTTTCCGATACACCACTGCAGGTTCAATGTATTCCTTAGACATACACATTGACGATGAAACACTGAAATTACATTGGAATTAAATACAAAAGGCACAATGCCACCATAAGTGCAAGTATAGAGACTCCTCTTACTGTCGGTGCTTTGAGCATTCCCTGTGAGATCAGTATTAGTTTTCGATACACCACTGCAGGTACAATGTATTCCTTGTACCTTCACATTGACGATGAAACACAGAAATCGCATCGGAATTAAATGCAAAAAAGCACAATGCCGCCTTAAGTACAAGAATAGAGACTCTTCTTACAGTTGGTGCTTTGAGCATTGCCTGTGAGACCAGTAATAGTATCCGATACACCACTGCAGGTTCAAAGTATTCCTTGGACCTTCACATTGACGATGAAACACAGAAATCGCATCGGAGTCAAATACAAAAGGCACAATGCCGCCTAAAGTACAAGAATAGAGACTCTTCTTACAGTCGGTTCTTTGAGCTTTCAGTGTGAGAACAGTATTAGATTCCGATACACCACTGCAGGTTCAATGTATTCCTTGGACCTTCACATTGGCGATGAAACACAGAATTCGCATCGGAATTAAATACTAAAGGCATAATGCCGCCTTCAGTACAAGAATAGAGTCTCTTCTTACAGTCTGTGCTTTGAGCATTTCCTGTGAGACCAGTATTAGTTTCCGATACACCACTGCAGGTTCAATGTATTGCTTGGACATACACACTGACGATGAAACATAGAAATCGCATCGGAATTAAATACAAAAGGCACAATGCCGCCTTACGTACAAGAATAGAGACTCATCTTACTGTCGGTGCTTTTAGCATTCCCTGTGAGACCAGTATTAGTTTCCGATACACCACACCAGGTTCAATGTATTCCTTGGACATACTCATTGACGATGGAACACTGAAATTACATCGGAATTAAATTCAAAAGGAACAATGCGCCTTAACGGCAATATAAGTGAGGGTTCTTAGAGGCTGTGCTTTGATCCTTTCCTGTAAGACCAGTATTAGTTTCCAATACACCATTGCAGGTACAATGTATTCCTTGGACCATCGCATTGACGATGAAACACAGAGATCGAATCGGAACTAAATACAAAAGGCACAATGCCGCAATAAGTACAAGAATAGAGACTCTGCTTACAGTCGGTGCTTTGAGCATTCCCTGTGAGACCAGTATTAGTTTCCGATACATCACTGCAGGTTCAATGTATTCCTTAGACATACACATTGACGATGAAACGCTGATATTACATCGGAATTAAATACAAATGGCACAATGCCGCCATAAGTGCAAGAATAGAGACTCCTATTACACTCGGTGCTTTGAGCATTCCCTGTGAGAACAATATTAGTTTCCGATACACCACTGCAGGTTCAATGTATTCCTTGTACCTTCACATTGACGATGAAACACAGAATTTGCATCGGAATTAAATACTAAAGGCATAATGCCGCCTTCAGTACAAGAATAGAGTCTCTTCTTACAGTCGGTGCTTTGAGCATTTCCTGTGAGCCCAGTATTAGTTTCCGATACACCACTGCATGTTCAATGTATTGTTTGGACATACACATTGACGATGAAACACAGAAATTTCATCGGAATTAAATACAAAAGGCACAATGCCGCCTTACATACAAGAATAGAGACTCTTCTTACAGTCGGTGCTTTGAGCATTCCCTGTGAGACCAGTATTAGTTTCTGATACACCACTGCTGGTTCAATGTATTCCTTGGACATACGCATTGACGATGACACACATAAATCGCATCTGAATTAAATACAAAAGGCACAATGCCGCCTTACGTACAAGAATAGAGACTCTTCTTACAGTCGGTGCTTTGAGCATTCCCTGTGAGACCAGTATTAGTTTCCGATACACCACTCCAGGTTCAATGTATTCCTTGGACATACTCAATGACGATGAAACACTGAAATTACATCGAAATTATATACAAAAGGAACAGTGCCGCCTTAACCGCAAGATGAGTGGGACTTCTTAGAGTCTGTGCTTTGATCCTTTCCTGTGAGATCTGTATTAGTTTCCGATACAACACTGCAGGTTCAATGTATTCCTTGGACCTTCGCATTGACGATGAAACACAGAAATCACATCGGAACTAAATACAAAATGCACAATACCGCAATAAGTACAAGAGTAGAGACTCTTCTTACAGTCGGTGGCTTGAGCATTCCCTGTGAGACCAGTATTAGTTTCCGATACACCACTGCAGGTTCAATGAATTCCTTAGACATACACATTGACGATGAAACACTGAAATTACATCGGAATTAAATACAAAAGGCACAATGCCGTCATAAGTGCAAGAATAGAGACTCTTCTTACAGTCGGTGCTTTGAGCTTTCCCTGTGAGACCAGTATTAGTTTCCGATACACCACTCCAGGTTCAATGTATTCCTTGGACATACTCATTGACGATGAAACACTGAAATTCCATCGGAATTACATACAAAAGGAACAATGCCACCTTAACGGCAAGATGAGTAAGACTTCTTAAGGTCTGTGCTTTCATCCTTTCCTGTGAGACCAGTATTAGTTTCCGATACACCACTGCAGGTTCAATGTATTCCTTGGACCTTCGCATTGGCAATGAAACACAGAAATCGAATCGGAACTAAATACAAAAGGCACAATGCCGCAATAAGTACAAGAATAGAGACTCTTCTTACAGTCGGTGCTTTGAGCATTCCCTGTGAGACCAGTATTAGTTTCCGATACACCACTGCAGGTTCAATGTATTCCTTAGACATACACATTGGCGATGAAACATTGAAATTACATCGGAATTAAATACAAATGGCACAATGCCGCCATAAGTGCAAGAATAGAGACGCCTCTTACAGTCGGTGATTTGAGCATTCCCTGTGAGACCAGTATTAGTTTCCGATACACCACTGCATGTACAATGTATTCCCTGTACCTTCACATTGACGATGAAACACAGAAATCGCATCGGAATTAAATACAAAAGGCACAATGCCGCCTTAAGTACAAGAATAGAGACTCTTCTTACAGTCGGTGCTTTGAGCATTCCCTGTGAGACCAGTATTAGTTTCTGATACACCACTGCAGGTTGAATGTATTCCTTGGACATACACATTGACGATGATACACAGAAATCGCATCGGAATTAAATACAAAAGGCACAATGCCGCCTTTCGTACAAGAATAGAGACTCTTCTTACAGTCGGTGCTTTGAGCATTCCCTGTGAGAAAAGTATTAGTTTCCGATACACCACTCCAAGTTCAATGTATTCCTTGGACATACTCATTGACGATGAAACACTGAAATTACATCGGAATTAAATACAAAAGGAACAATGCTGCCTTACCTGCAAGATGAGTGAGACTTCTTAGAGTCTGTGCTTTGATCCTTTCCTGTGAGACCAGTATTAGTTTCCGATACACCACTGCAGGTTCAATGTATTCCTTGGACCTTCGCATTGACGATGAAACACAGAAATCGCATCGGAATTATATACAAAAGGCAAAATGCCGCCTTAAGTACAGGAATAGAGACTCTTCTTACAGTCGGTGCTTTCAGCATTCCCTGTGTGACCAGTATTAGTTTCCGATATACCACTGCAGGTTCAATGTATTCCTTGGACATACGCATTGACGATGAAACACAGAAATCGCATCGGAATTAAATACAAAAGGCACAATGAAGCCCTACGTACAAGAATAGAGACTCTTCTTACATTCGGTGCTTTGAGCATTCCCTGTGAGACCGGTATTAGTTTCCGATACACCACTGCAGGTTCAATGTATTCCTTAGACATACACATTGACAATGAAACACAGAAATCGCATCGGAATTAAACTCAAAAGGCACAATGCCGCCATAAGTGCCAGAATAGAGACCCTTCTTACAGTCGGTGCTTTGAGCATTCCCTGTGAGACCAGTATTAGTTTCTGATACACCTCAGCAGGTACAATGTATTCCTTGGAACTTCACATTGGCGATGAAACACTGAAATTACATCGGAATTAAATACAAAAGGAACAATGCCACCTTAACGGCAAGATGAGTAAGACTTCTTAAGGTCTGTGCTTTCATCCTTTCCTGTGAGACCAGTTTTAGTTTCCGATACACCACTGCAGGTTCAATGTATTCCTTGGACCTTCGCATTGGCAATGAAACACAGAAATCGAATCGGAACTAAATACAAAAGGCACAATGCCGCAATAAGTACAAGAATAGAGACTCATCTTACAGTCGGTGCTTTGAGCATTCCCTGTGAGACCAGAATTAGTTTCCGATACACCACTGCAGGTTCAATGTATTCCTTAGACATACAAATTGGCGATGAAACATTGAAATTACATCGGAATTAAATACAAATGGCACAATGCCGCCATAAGTGCAAGAATAGAGACGCCTCTTACAGTCGGTGATTTGAGCATTCCCTGTGAGACCAGTATTAGTTTCCGATACACCACTGCATGTACAATGTATTCCTTGTACCTTCACATTGACGATGAAACACAGAAATCGCATCGGAATTAAATACAAAAGGCACAATGCCGCCTTAAGTACAAGAATAGAGACTCTTCTTACAGTCGGTGCTTTGAGCATTCCGTGTGAGACCAGTATTAGTTTCTGATACACCACTGCAGGTTCAATGTATTCCTTGGACATACACATTGACGATGAAACACAGAAATCGCATCGGAATTAAATACAAAAGGCACAATGCCGCCTTTCGTACAAGAATGGAGACTCTTCTTACAGTCGGTGCTTTGAGCATTCCCTGTGAGACCAGTATTAGTTTCCGATACACCACTCCAAGTTCAATGTATTCCTTGGACATACTCATTGACGATGAAACACTGAAATTACATCGGAATTAAATACAAAAGGAACAATGCCGCCTTAACTGCAAGATGAGTGAGACTTCTTAGAGTCTGTGCTTTGATCCTTTCCTGTGAGACCAGTATTAGTTTCCGATACACCACTGCAGGTTCAATGTATTCCTTGGACCTTCGCATTGACGATGAAACACAGAAATCTCATCGGAATTAAATACAAAAGGCACAATGCCGCCTTAAGTACAGGAATAGAGACTCTTCTTACAGTCGGTGCTTTGAGCAGTTCCTGTGAGACCAGTATTAGTTTCCGATATACCACTGCAGGTTCAATGTATTGCTTGGACATACTCATTGACGATGAAACACTGAAATTACATCGGAATTAAATACAAAAGGAACAATGCCGCCTTAACTGCAAGATGAGTGAGACTTCTTAGAGTCTTTGCTTTGATCCTTTCCTGTGAGACCAGTATTAGTCTCCGATACACCACTCCAGGTTCAATGTATTCCTTGGACATACTCATTGACGATGAAACACTGAAATTACGTCGGAATTAAATGCAAAAGGAACAATGCCGCCTTAACGGCAAGATGAGTAAGACTTCTTAAGGTCTGTGATTTGATCCTTTCCTGTGAGACCAGTATTAGTTTCCGATACACCACTGCAGGTTCGATGTATTCCTTGGACCTTCGCATTGACAATGAAACACAGAAATCGAATCGGAAATAAATACATAAGGCACAATGCCGCAATAAGTACAAAAATAGAGACTCTTCTTGCAGTCGGTGCTTTGAGCATTGCCTGTGAGACCAGTAATAGTTTCCGATACACCACACAAGGTTCAATGTATTCCTTGGACATACTCACTGACGATGGAACACTGAAATTACATCGGAATTAAATTCAAAAGGAACAATGCCGCCTTAACGGCAAGATAAGTGAGGCTTCTTAGAGTCTGTGCTTTGATCCTTTCCTGTGAGACCAGTATTAGTTTCCGATACAACATTGCAGGTTCAATGTTTTCCTTGGACCATCGCATTGACGATGAAACACAGAGATCGAATCGGAACTAAATACAAAAGGCACAATGCCGCAATAAGTACAAGAATAGAGACTCTTCTTACAGTCGGTGCTTTGAGCATTCCCTGTGGACCAGTATTAGTTTCCGATACACCACTGCAGGTTCAATGTATTCCTTGGACCTTCGCATTGACGATGAAACACAGAAATCGCATCGGAATTAAATACAAAAGGCACAATGCCGCCTTAAGTACAGGAAAAGAGACTCTTCTTACAGTCGGTGCTTTGAGCATTCCCTGTGTGACCAGTATTAGTTTCCGATATACCACTGCAGGTACAAAGTATTCCTTGGACATACGCATTGACGATGAAACACAGAAATCGCATCGGAATTAAATACAAAAGGCACAATGAAGCCCTACGTACAAGAATAGAGACTCTTCTTACATTCGGTGCTTTGAGCATTCCCTGTGAGACCGGTATTAGTTTCCGATACACCACTGCAGGTTCAATGTATTCCTTAGACATACACATTGACAATGAAACACAGAAATCGCATCGGAATTAAACTCAAAAGGCACAATGCCGCCATAAGTGCCAGAATAGAGACCCTTCTTACAGTCGGTGCTTTGAGCATTCCCTGTGAGACCAGTATTAGTTTCTGATACACCTCAGCAGGTACAATGTATTCCTTGGAACTTCACATTGACGATGAAACACTGAAATTACATCGGAATTAAATACAAAAGGAACAATGCCACCTTAACGGCAAGATGAGAAAGACTTCTCAAGGTCTGTGCTTTCATCCTTTCCTGTGAGACCAGTATTAGTTTCCGATACACCACTGCAGGTTCAATGTATTCCTTGGACCTTCGCATTGGCAATGAAACACAGAAATCGAATCGGAACTAAATACAAAAGGCACAATGCCGCAATAAGTACAAGAATAGAGACTCTTCTTACAGTCGGTGCTTTGAGCATTCCCTATGAGACCAGTATTAGTTTCCGATACACCACTGCAGGTTAAATTTATTCCTTAGACATACACATTGGCGATGAAACATTGAAATTACATCGGAATTAAATACAAATGGCACAATGCCGCCATAAGTGCAAGAATAGAGACGCCTCTTACAGTCGGTGATTTGAGCATTCCCTGTGAGACCAGTATTAGTTTCCGATACACCACTGCATGTACAATGTATTCCTTGTACCTTCACATTGACGATGAAACACAGAAATCGCATCGGAATTAAATACAAAAGGCACAATGCCGCCTTAAGTACAAGAATAGAGACTCTTCTTACAGTCGGTGCTTTGAGCATTCCCTGTGAGACCAGTATTAGTTTCTGATACACCACTGCAGGTTCAATGTATTCCTTGGACATACACATTGACGATGAAACACAGAAATCGCATCCGAATTAAATACAAAAGGCACAATGCCGCAATAAGTACAAAAATAGAGACTCTTCTTACAGTCAGTGCTTTGAGCATTGCCTGTGAGACCAGTAATAGTTTCCGATACACCACACCAGGTTCAATGTATTCCTTGGACATACTCATTGACGATGGAACACTGAAATTACATCGGAATTAAATTCAAAAGGAACAATGCCGCCTTAACGGCAAGATAAGTGAGGCTTCTTAGAGTCTGTGCTTTGATAATTTCCTGTGAGACCAGTATTAGTTTCCGATACACCATTGCAGGTTCAATGTTTTCCTTGGACCATCGCATTGACGATGAAACACAGAGATCGAATCGGAACTAAATACAAAAGGCACAATGCCGCAATAAGTTCAAGAATAGAGACTCTTCTTACAGTCGGTGCTTTGAGCATCCCCTGTGGGACCAGTATTAGTTTCCGATACACCACTGCAGGTTCAATGTATTGCTTGGACATACTCATTGACGATGAAACACTGAAATTACATTGGAATTAAATACAAAAGGAACAATGCCACCTTACCTGCAAGATGAGTGAGACTTCTTAGAGTCTTTGCTTTGATCCTTTATTGTGAGACCAGTATTAGTTTCCGATACACCACTCCAGGTTCAATGTATTCCTTGGACATACTCATTGACGATGAAACACTGAAATTACATCGGAATTAAATACAAAAGGAACAATGCCGCCTTAACGGCAAGATGAGTAAGACTTCTTAAGGTCTGTGCTTTGATCCTTTCCTGTGAGACCAGTATTAGTTTCCGATACACCACTGCAGGTTCAATGTATTCCTTGGACCTTCGCATTGACAATGAAACACAGAAATCGAATCGGAAATAAATACAAAAGGCACAATGCCGCAATAAGTACAAGAATAGAGACTCTTTTTACAGTCGGGGCTTTGAGCATTCCCTGTGAGACCAGTATTAGATTCCGATACACCTCAGCAGGTACAATGTATTCCTTGGAACTTCACATTGACGATGAAACACAGAAATCGCATCAGAATTAAATACAAAAGGCACAATGCCGCTTTAAGTACAAGAATAGAGACTCTTCTTACAGTCGGTGCTTTGAGCATTCCCTGTGAGACCAGTATTAGTTTCTGATACACCACTGCAGGTTCAATGTATTCCTTGGACATACACATTGACGATGAAACACAGAAATCGCATCGGAATTAAATACAAAAGGCACAATGCCGCCTTTCGTAGAAGAATAGAGACTCTTCTTACAGTCGGTGCTTTGAGCATTCCGTGTGAGACCAGTATTAGTTTCCGATACACCACTCCAAGTTCAATGTATTCCTTGGACATACTCATTGACGATGAAACACTGAAATTACATCGGAATTAAATACAAAAGGAACAATGCCGCCTTAACTGCAAGATGAGTGAGACTTCTTAGAGTCTGTGCTTTGATCCTTTCCTGTGAGACCAATATTAGTTTCCGATACACCACTGCAGGTTCAATGTATTCCTTGGACCTTCTCATTGACGATGAAACACAGAAATCGCATCGGAATTAAATACAAAAGGCACAATGCCTCCTTAAGTACAGGAATAGAGACACTTCTTACAGTCGGTGCTTTGAGCATTCCCTGTGAGACCAGTATTAGTTTCCGATATACCACTGCAGGTTCATTGTATTCCTTGGACATACGCATTGACGATGAAACACAGAAATCGCGTCGGAATTAAATACAAAATGCACAATGTCGCCCTACGTACAAGAATAGAGACTCTTCTTACATTCGGTGCTTTGAGCATTCCCTGTGTGACCGGTATTAGTTACCGATACACCACTGCAGGTTCAATGTATTCCATACACATACACATTGACAATGAAACACAGAAATCGCATCGGAATTAAATGCAAAAGGCACAATGCCGCCATAAGTGCCAGAATAGAGACCCTTCTTGCAGTCGGTGCTTTGAGCATTGCCTGTGAGACCAGTAATAGTTTCCGATACACCACACCAGGTTCAATGTATTCCTTGGACATACTCACTGACGATGGAACACTGAAATTACATCGGAATTAAATTCAAAAGGAACAATGCCGCCTTAACGGCAAGATAAGTGAGGCTTCTTAGAGTCTGTGCTTTGATCCTTTCCTGTGAGACCAGTATTAGTTTCCGATACACCATTGCAGGTTCAATGTTTTCCTTGGACCATCGCATTGACGATGAAACACAGAGATCGAATCGGAACTAAATACAAAAGGCACAATGCCGCAATAAGTACAAGAATAGAGACTCTTCTAACAGTCGGTGCTTTGAGCATTCCCTGTGGACCAGTATTAGTTTCCGATACACCACTGCAGGTTCAATGTATTCCTTGGACCTTCGCATTGACGATGAAACACAGAAATCGCATCGGAATTAAATACAAAAGGCACAATGCCGCCTTAAGTACAGGAAAAGAGACTCTTCTTACAGTCGGTGCTTTGAGCATTCCCTGTGTGACCAGTATTAGTTTCCGATATACCACTGCAGGTTCAATGTATTCCTTGGACATACGCATTGACGATGAAACACAGAAATCGCATCGGAATTAAATACAAAAGGCACAATGAAGCCCTACGTACAAGAATAGAGACTGTTCTTACATTCGGTGCTTTTAGCATTCCCTGTGAGACCGGTATTAGTTTCCGATACACCACTGCAGGTTCAATGTATTCCTTAGACATACACATTGACAATGGAACACAGAAATCGCATCGGAATTAAACTCAAAAGGCACAATGCCGCCATAAGTGCCAGAATAGAGACCCTTCTTACAGTCGGTGCTTTGAGCATTCCCTGTGAGACCAGTATTAGTTCCTGATACACCTCAGCAGGTACAATGTATTCCTTGGAACTGCACATTGACGATGAAACACTGAAATTACATCGGAATTAAATACAAAAGGAACAATGCCACCTTAACGGCAAGATGAGAAAGACTTCTTAAGGTCTGTGCTTTCATCCTTTCCTGTGAGACCAGTATTAGTTTCCGATACACCACTGCAGGTTCAATGTATTCCTTGGACCATCGCATTGACGATTAAACACAGAGATCGAATCGGAACTAAATACAAAAGGCACAATGCCGCAATAAGTACAAGAATAGAGACTCTTCTAACAGTCGGTGCTTTGAGCATTCCCTGTGGACCAGTATTAGTTTCCGATACACCACTGCAGGTTCAATGTATTCCTTGGACCATCGCATTGACGATTAAACACAGAGATCGAATCGGAACTAAATACAAAAGGCACAATGCCGCAATAAGTACAAGAATAGAGACTCTTCTTACAGTCGGTGCTTTGAGCATCCCCTGTGGGACCAGTATTAGTTTCCGATACACCACTGCAGGTTCAATGTATTGCTTGGACATACTCATTGACGATGAAACACTGAAATTACATCGGAATTAAATACAAAAGGAACAATGCCACCTTACCTGCAAGATGAGTGAGACTTCTTAGAGTCTTTGCTTTGATCCTTTCCTGTGAGACCAGTATTAGTTTCCGATACACCACTCCAGGTTCAATGTATTCCTTGGACATACTCATTGACGATGAAACACTGAAATTACATCGGAATTAAATACAAAAGGAACAATGCCGCCTTAACGGCAAGATGAGTAAGACTTCTTAAGGTCTGTGCTTTGATCCTTTCCTGTGAGACCAGTATTAGTTTCCGATACACCACTGCAGGTTCAATGTATTCCTTGGACCTTCGCATTGACAATGAAACACAGAAATCGAATCGGAAATAAATACAAAAGGCACAATGCCGCAATAAGTACAAGAATAGAGACTCTTTTTACAGTCGGTGCTTTGAGCATTCCCTGTGAGACCAGTATTAGATTCCGATACACCTCAGCAGGTACAATGTATTCCTTGGAACTTCACATTGACGATGAAACACAGAAATCGCATCAGAATTAAATACAAAAGGCACAATGCCGCTTTAAGTACAAGAATAGAGACTCTTCTTACAGTCGGTGCTTTGAGCATTCCCTGTGAGACCAGTATTAGTTTCTGATACACCACTGCAGGTTCAATGTATTCCTTGGACATACACATTGACGATGAAACACAGAAATCGCATCGGAATTAAATACAAAAGGCACAATGCCGCCTTTCGTAGAAGAATAGAGACTCTTCTTACAGTCGGTGCTTTGAGCATTCCGTGTGAGACCAGTATTAGTTTCCGATACACCACTCCAAGTTCAATGTATTCCTTGGACATACTCATTGACGATGAAACACTGAAATTACATCGGAATTAAATACAAAAGGAACAATGCCGCCTTAACTGCAAGATGAGTGAGACTTCTTAGAGTCTGTGCTTTGATCCTTTCCTGTGAGACCAATATTAGTTTCCGATACACCACTGCAGGTTCAATGTATTCCTTGGACCTTCTCATTGACGATGAAACACAGAAATCGCATCGGAATTAAATACAAAAGGCACAATGCCTCCTTAAGTACAGGAATAGAGACTCTTCTTACAGTCGGTGCTTTGAGCATTCCCTGTGAGACCAGTATTAGTTTCCGATATACCACTGCAGGTTCATTGTATTCCTTGGACATACGCATTGACGATGAAACACAGAAATCGCGTCGGAATTAAATACAAAATGCACAATGTCGCCCTACGTACAAGAATAGAGACTCTTCTTACATTCGGTGCTTTGAGCATTCCCTGTGTGACCGGTATTAGTTACCGATACACCACTGCAGGTTCAATGTATTCCATACACATACACATTGACAATGAAACACAGAAATCGCATCGGAATTAAATGCAAAAGGCACAATGCCGCCATAAGTGCCAGAATAGAGACCCTTCTTGCAGTCGGTGCTTTGAGCATTGCCTGTGAGACCAGTAATAGTTTCCGATACACCACACCAGGTTCAATGTATTCCTTGGACATACTCACTGACGATGGAACACTGAAATTACATCGGAATTAAATTCAAAAGGAACAATGCCGCCTTAACGGCAAGATAAGTGAGGCTTCTTAGAGTCTGTGCTTTGATCCTTTCCTGTGAGACCAGTATTAGTTTCCGATACACCATTGCAGGTTCAATGTTTTCCTTGGACCATCGCATTGACGATGAAACACAGAGATCGAATCGGAACTAAATACAAAAGGCACAATGCCGCAATAAGTACAAGAATAGAGACTCTTCTTACAGTCGGTGCTTTGAGCATTCCCTGTGGACCAGTATTAGTTTCCGATACACCACTGCAGGTTCAATGTATTCCTTGGACCTTCGCATTGACGATGAAACACAGAAATCGCATCGGAATTAAATACAAAAGGCACAATGCCGCCTTAAGTACCGGAAAAGAGACTCTTCTTACAGTCGGTGCTTTGAGCATTCCCTGTGTGACCAGTATTAGTTTCCGATATACCACTGCAGGTTCAAAGTATTCCTTGGACATACGCATTGACGATGAAACACAGAAATCGCATCGGAATTAAATACAAAAGGCACAATGAAGCCCTACGTACAAGAATAGAGACTCTTCTTACATTCGGTGCTTTGAGCATTCCCTGTGAGACCGGTATTAGTTTCCGATACACCACTGCAGGTTCAATGTATTCCTTAGACATACACATTGACAATGAAACACAGAAATCGCATCGGAATTAAACTCAAAAGGCACAATGCCGCCATAAGTGCCAGAATAGAGACCCTTCTTACAGTCGGTGCTTTGAGCATTCCCTGTGAGACCAGTATTAGTTTCTGATACACCTCAGCAGGTACAATGTATTCCTTGGAACTTCACATTGACGATGAAACACTGAAATTACATCGGAATTAAATACAAAAGGAACAATGCCACCTTAACGGCAAGATGAGAAAGACTTCTTAAGGTCTGTGCTTTCATCCTTTCCTGTGAGACCAGTATTAGTTTCCGATACACCACTGCAGGTTCAATGTATTCCTTGGACCTTCGCATTGGCAATGAAACACAGAAATCGAATCGGAACTAAATACAAAAGGCACAATGCCGCAATAAGTACAAGAATAGAGACTCTTCTTACAGTCGGTGCTTTGAGCATTCCCTGTGAGACCAGTATTAGTTTCCGATACACCACTGCAGGTTAAATTTATTCCTTAGACATACACATTGGCGATGAAACATTGAAATTACATCGGAATTAAATACAAATGGCACAATGCCGCCATAAGTGCAAGAATAGAGACGCCTCTTACAGTCGGTGATTTGAGCATTCCCTGTGAGACCAGTATTAGTTTCCGATACACCACTGCATGTACAATGTATTCCTTGTACCTTCACATTGACGATGAAACACAGAAATCGCATCGGAATTAAATACAAAAGGCACAATGCCGCCTTAAGTACAAGAATAGAGACTCTTCTTACAGTCGGTGCTTTGAGCATTCCCTGTGAGACCAGTATTAGTTTCTGATACACCACTGCAGGTTCAATGTATTCCTTGGACATACACATTGACGATGAAACACAGAAATCGCATCCTAATTAAATACAAAAGGCACAATGCCGCAATAAGTACAAAAATAGAGACTCTTCTTACAGTCAGTGCTTTGAGCATTGCCTGTGAGACCAGTAATAGTTTCCGATACACCACACCAGGTTCAATGTATTCCTTGGACATACTCATTGACGATGGAACACTGAAATTACATCGGAATTAAATTCAAAAGGAACAATGCCGCCTTAACGGCAAGATAAGTGAGGCTTCTTAGAGTCTGTGCTTTGATAATTTCCTGTGAGACCAGTATTAGTTTCCGATACACCATTGCAGGTTCAATGTTTTCCTTGGACCATCGCATTGACGATGAAACACAGAGATCGAATCGGAACTAAATACAAAAGGCACAATGCCGCAATAAGTACAAGAATAGAGACTCTTCTTACAGTCGGTGCTTTGAGCATCCCCTGTGGGACCAGTATTAGTTTCCGATACACCACTGCAGGTTCAATGTATTGCTTGGACATACTCATTGACGATGAAACACTGAAATTACATCGGAATTAAATACAAAAGGAACAATGCCACCTTACCTGCAAGATGAGTGAGACTTCTTAGAGTCTTTGCTTTGATCCTTTATTGTGAGACCAGTATTAGTTTCCGATACACCACTCCAGGTTCAATGTATTCCTTGGACATACTCATTGACGATGAAACACTGAAATTACATCGGAATTAAATACAAAAGGAACAATGCCGCCTTAACGGCAAGATGAGTAAGACTTCTTAAGGTCTGTGCTTTGATCCTTTCCTGTGAGACCAGTATTAGTTTCCGATACACCACTGCAGGTTCAATGTATTCCTTGGACCTTCGCATTGACAATGAAACACAGAAATCGAATCGGAAATAAATACAAAAGGCACAATGCCGCAATAAGTACAAGAATAGAGACTCTTTTTACAGTCGGTGCTTTGAGCATTCCCTGTGAGACCAGTATTAGATTCCGATACACCTCAGCAGGTACAATGTATTCCTTGGAACTTCACATTGACGATGAAACACAGAAATCGCATCAGAATTAAATACAAAAGGCACAATGCCGCTTTAAGTACAAGAATAGAGACTCTTCTTACAGTCGGTGCTTTGAGCATTCCCTGTGAGACCAGTATTAGTTTCTGATACACCACTGCAGGTTCAATGTATTCCTTGGACATACACATTGACGATGAAACACAGAAATCGCATCGGAATTAAATACAAAAGGCACAATGCCGCCTTTCGTAGAAGAATAGAGACTCTTCTTACAGTCGGTGCTTTGAGCATTCCGTGTGAGACCAGTATTAGTTTCCGATACACCACTCCAAGTTCAATGTATTCCTTGGACATACTCATTGACGATGAAACACTGAAATTACATCGGAATTAAATACAAAAGGAACAATGCCGCCTTAACTGCAAGATGAGTGAGACTTCTTAGAGTCTGTGCTTTGATCCTTTCCTGTGAGACCAATATTAGTTTCCGATACACCACTGCAGGTTCAATGTATTCCTTGGACCTTCTCATTGACGATGAAACACAGAAATCGCATCGGAATTAAATACAAAAGGCACAATGCCTCCTTAAGTACAGGAATAGAGACTCTTCTTACAGTCGGTGCTTTGAGCATTCCCTGTGAGACCAGTATTAGTTTCCGATATACCACTGCAGGTTCATTGTATTCCTTGGACATACGCATTGACGATGAAACACAGAAATCGCGTCGGAATTAAATACAAAATGCACAATGTCGCCCTACGTACAAGAATAGAGACTCTTCTTACATTCGGTGCTTTGAGCATTCCCTGTGTGACCGGTATTAGTTACCGATACACCACTGCAGGTTCAATGTATTCCATACACATACACATTGACAATGAAACACAGAAATCGCATCGGAATTAAATGCAAAAGGCACAATGCCGCCATAAGTGCCAGAATAGAGACCCTTCTTGCAGTCGGTGCTTTGAGCATTGCCTGTGAGTCCAGTAATAGTTTCCGATACACCACACCAGGTTCAATGTATTCCTTGGACATACTCACTGACGATGGAACACTGAAATTACATCGGAATTAAATTCAAAAGGAACAATGCCGCCTTAACGGCAAGATAAGTGAGGCTTCTTAGAGTCTGTGCTTTGATCCTTTCCTGTGAGACCAGTATTAGTTTCCGATACACCATTGCAGGTTCAATGTTTTCCTTGGACCATCGCATTGACGATGAAACACAGAGATCGAATCGGAACTAAATACAAAAGGCACAATGCCGCAATAAGTACAAGAATAGAGACTCTTCTAACAGTCGGTGCTTTGAGCATTCCCTGTGGACCAGTATTAGTTTCCGATACACCACTGCAGGTTCAATGTATTCCTTGGACCTTCGCATTGACGATGAAACACAGAAATCGCATCGGAATTAAATACAAAAGGCACAATGCCGCCTTAAGTACAGGAAAAGAGACTCTTCTTACAGTCGGTGCTTTGAGCATTCCCTGTGTGACCAGTATTAGTTTCCGATATACCACTGCAGGTTCAATGTATTCCTTGGACATACGCATTGACGATGAAACACAGAAATCGCATCGGAATTAAATACAAAAGGCACAATGAAGCCCTACGTACAAGAATAGAGACTCTTCTTACATTCGGTGCTTTGAGCATTCCCTGTGAGACCGGTATTAGTTTCCGATACACCACTGCAGGTTCAATGTATTCCTTAGACATACACATTGACAATGAAACACAGAAATCGCATCGGAATTAAACTCAAAAGGCACAATGCCGCCATAAGTGCCAGAATAGAGACCCTTCTTACAGTCGGTGCTTTGAGCATTCCCTGTGAGACCAGTATTAGTTTCTGATACACCTCAGCAGGTACAATGTATTCCTTGGAACTTCACATTGACGATGAAACACTGAAATTACATCGGAATTAAATACAAAAGGAACAATGCCACCTTAACGGCAAGATGAGAAAGACTTCTTAAGGTCTGTGCTTTCATCCTTTCCTGTGAGACCAGTATTAGTTTCCGATACACCACTGCAGGTCCAATGTATTCCTTGGACCATCGCATTGACGATGAAACACAGAGATCGAATCGGAACTAAATACAAAAGGCACAATGCCGCAATAAGTACAAGAATAGAGACTCTTCTTACAGTCGGTGCTTTGAGCATCCCCTGTGGGACCAGTATTAGTTTCCGATACACCACTGCAGGTTCAATGTATTGCTTGGACATACTCATTGACGATGAAACACTGAAATTACATCGGAATTAAATACAAAAGGAACAATGCCACCTTACCTGCAAGATGAGTGAGACTTCTTAGAGTCTTTGCTTTGATCCTTTCCTGTGAGACCAGTATTAGTTTCCGATACACCACTCCAGGTTCAATGTATTCCTTGGACATACTCATTGACGATGAAACACTGAAATTACATCGGAATTAAATACAAAAGGAACAATGCCGCCTTAACGGCAAGATGAGTAAGACTTCTTAAGGTCTGTGCTTTGATCCTTTCCTGTGAGACCAGTATTAGTTTCCGATACACCACTGCAGGTTCAATGTATTCCTTGGACCTTCGCATTGACAATGAAACACAGAAATCGAATCGGAAATAAATACAAAAGGCACAATGCCGCAATAAGTACAAGAATAGAGACTCTTTTTACAGTCGGTGCTTTGAGCATTCCCTGTGAGACCAGTATTAGATTCCGATACACCTCAGCAGGTACAATGTATTCCTTGGAACTTCACATTGACGATGAAACACAGAAATCGCATCAGAATTAAATACAAAAGGCACAATGCCGCTTTAAGTACAAGAATAGAGACTCTTCTTACAGTCGGTGCTTTGAGCATTCCCTGTGAGACCAGTATTAGTTTCTGATACACCACTGCAGGTTCAATGTATTCCTTGGACATACACATTGACGATGAAACACAGAAATCGCATCGGAATTAAATACAAAAGGCACAATGCCGCCTTTCGTAGAAGAATAGAGACTCTTCTTACAGTCGGTGCTTTGAGCATTCCGTGTGAGACCAGTATTAGTTTCCGATACACCACTCCAAGTTCAATGTATTCCTTGGACATACTCATTGACGATGAAACACTGAAATTACATCGGAATTAAATACAAAAGGAACAATGCCGCCTTAACTGCAAGATGAGTGAGACTTCTTAGAGTCTGTGCTTTGATCCTTTCCTGTGAGACCAATATTAGTTTCCGATACACCACTGCAGGTTCAATGTATTCCTTGGACCTTCTCATTGACGATGAAACACAGAAATCGCATCGGAATTAAATACAAAAGGCACAATGCCTCATTAAGTACAGGAATAGAGACTCTTCTTACAGTCGGTGCTTTGAGCATTCCCTGTGAGACCAGTATTAGTTTCCGATATACCACTGCAGGTTCAATGTATTCCTTGGACATACGCATTGACGATGAAACACAGAAATCGCGTCGGAATTAAATACAAAATGCACAATGTCACCCTACGTACAAGAATAGAGACTCTTCTTACATTCGGTGCTTTGAGCATTCCCTGTGTGACCGGTATTAGTTACCGATACACCACTGCAGGTTCAATGTATTCCATACACATACACATTGACAATGAAACACAGAAATCGCATCGGAATTAAATGCAAAAGGCACAATGCCGCCATAAGTGCCAGAATAGAGACCCTTCTTGCAGTCGGTGCTTTGAGCATTGCCTGTGAGACCAGTAATAGTTTCCGATACACCACACCAGGTTCAATGTATTCCTTGGACATACTCACTGACGATGGAACACTGAAATTACATCGGAATTAAATTCAAAAGGAACAATGCCGCCTTAACGGCAAGATAAGTGAGGCTTCTTAGAGTCTGTGCTTTGATCCTTTCCTGTGAGATCAGTATTAGTTTCCGATACACCATTGCAGGTTCAATGTTTTCCTTGGACCATCGCATTGACGATGAAACACAGAGATCGAATCGGAACTAAATACAAAAGGCACAATGCCGCAATAAGTACAAGAATAGAGACTCTTCTTACAGTCGGTGCTTTGAGCATTCCCTGTGGACCAGTATTAGTTTCCGATACACCACCGCAGGTTCAATGTATTCCTTGGACCTTCGCATTGACGATGAAACACAGAAATCGCATCGGAATTAAATACAAAAGGCACAATGCCGCCTTAAGTACAGGAAAAGAGACTCTTCTTACAGTCGGTGCTTTGAGCATTCCCTGTGTGACCAGTATTAGTTTCCGATATACCACTGCAGGTTCAATGTATTCCTTGGACATACGCATTGACGATGAAACACAGAAATCGCATCGGAATTAAATACAAAAGGCACAATGAAGCCCTACGTACAAGAATAGAGGCTCTTCTTACATTCGGTGCTTTGAGCATTCCCTGTGAGACCGGTATTAGTTTCCGATACACCACTGCAGGTTCAATGTATTCCTTAGACATACACATTGACAATGAAACACAGAAATCGCATCGGAATTAAACTCAAAAGGCACAATGCCGCCATAAGTGCCAGAATAGAGACCCTTCTTACAGTCGGTGCTTTGAGCATTCCCTGTGAGACCAGTATTAGTTTCTGATACACCTCAGCAGGTACAATGTATTCCTTGGAACTTCACATTGACGATGAAACACTGAAATTACATCGGAATTAAATACAAAAGGAACAATGCCACCTTAACGGCAAGATGAGAAAGACTTCTTAAGGTCTGTGCTTTCATCCTTTCCTGTGAGACCAGTATTAGTTTCCGATACACCACTGCAGGTTCAATGTATTCCTTGGACCTTCGCATTGGCAATGAAACACAGAAATCGAATCGGAACTAAATACAAAAGGCACAATGCCGCAATAAGTACAAGAATAGAGACTCTTCTTACAGTCGGTGCTTTGAGCATTCCCTGTGAGACCAGTATTAGTTTCCGATACACCATTGCAGGTTAAATTTATTCCTTAGACATACACATTGGCGATGAAACATTGAAATTACATCGGAATTAAATACAAATGGCACAATGCCGCCATAAGTGCAAGAATAGAGACGCCTCTTACAGTCGGTGATTTGAGCATTCCCTGTGAGACCAGTATTAGTTTCCGATACACCACTGCATGTACAATGTATTCCTTGTACCTTCACATTGACGATGAAACACAGAAATCGCATCGGAATTAAATACAAAAGGCACAATGCCGCCTTAAGTACATGAATAGAGACTCTTCTTACAGTCGGTGCTTTGAGCATTCCCTGTGAGACCAGTATTAGTTTCTGATACACCACTGCAGGTTCAATGTATTCCTTGGACATACACATTGACGATGAAACACAGAAATCGCATCCGAATTAAATACAAAAGGCACAATGCCGCCTTTCGTACAAGAATAGAGACTCTTCTTACAGTCGGTGCTTTGAGCATTCCCTGTGAGACCAGTATTAGTTTCCGATACACCACTCCAAGTTCAATGTATTCCTTGGACATACTCATTGACGATGAAACACTGAAATTACATCGGAATTAAATACAAAAGGAACAATGCCGCCTTAACTGCAAGATGAGTGAGACTTCTTAGAGTCTGTGCTTTGATCCTTTCCTGTGAGACCAGTATTAGTTTCCGATACACCACTGCAGGTTCAATGTATTCCTTGGACCTTCGCATTGACAATGAAACACAGAAATCGAATCGGAAATAAATACAAAAGGCACAATGCCGCAATAAGTACAAAAATAGAGACTCTTCTTACAGTCAGTGCTTTGAGCATTGCCTGTGAGACCAGTAATAGTTTCCGATACACCACACCAGGTTCAATGTATTCCTTGGACATACTCATTGACGATGGAACACTGAAATTACATCGGAATTAAATTCAAAAGGAACAATGCCGCCTTAACGGCAAGATAAGTGAGGCTTCTTAGAGTCTGTGCTTTGATCCTTTCCTGTGAGACCAGTATTAGTTTCCGATACACCATTGCAGGTTCAATGTTTTCCTTGGACCATCGCATTGACGATGAAACACAGAGATCGAATCGGAACTAAATACAAAAGGCACAATGCCGCAATAAGTACAAGAATAGAGACTCTTCTTACAGTCGGTGCTTTGAGCATCCCCTGTGGGACCAGTATTAGTTTCCGATACACCACTGCAGGTTCAATGTATTGCTTGGACATACTCATTGACGATGAAACACTGAAATTACATCGGAATTAAATACAAAAGGAACAATGCCACCTTACCTGCAAGATGAGTGAGACTTCTTAGAGTCTTTGCTTTGATCCTTTCCTGTGAGACCAGTATTAGTTTCCGATACACCACTCCAGGTTCAATGTATTCTTTGGACATACTCATTGACGATGAAACACTGAAATTACATCGGAATTAAATACAAAAGGAACAATGCCGCCTTAACGGCAAGATGAGTAAGACTTCTTAAGGTCTGTGCTTTGATCCTTTCCTGTGAGACCAGTATTAGTTTCCGATACACCTCTGCAGGTTCAATGTATTCCTTGGACCTTCGCATTGACAATGAAACACAGAAATCGAATCGGAAATAAATACAAAAGGCACAATGCCGCCTTTCGTACAAGAATAGAGACTCTTTTTACAGTCGGTGCTTTGAGCATTCCCTGTGAGACCAGTATTAGATTCCGATACACCTCAGCAGGTACAATGTATTCCTTGGAACTTCACATTGACGATGAAACACAGAAATCGCATCAGAATTAAATACAAAAGGCACAATGCCGCTTTAAGTACAAGAATAGAGACTCTTCTTACAGTCGGTGCTTTGAGCATTCCCTGTAAGACCAGTATTAGTTTCTGATACACCACTGCAGGTTCAATGTATTCCTTGGACATACACATTGACGATGAAACACAGAAATCGCATCGGAATTAAATACAAAAGGCACAATGCCGCCTTTCGTAGAAGAATAGAGACTCTTCTTACAGTCGGTGCTTTGAGCATTCCGTGTGAGACCAGTATTAGTTTCCGATACACCACTCCAAGTTCAATGTATTCCTTGGACATACTCATTGACGATGAAACACTGAAATTACATCGGAATTAAATACAAATGGAACAATGCCGCCTTATCTGCAAGATGAGTGAGACTTCCTAGAGTCTGTGCTTTGATCCTTTCCTGTGAGACCAATATTAGTTTCCGATACACCACTGCAGGTTCAATGTATTCCTTGGACCTTCTCATTGACGATGAAACACAGAAATCGCATCGGAATTAAATACAAAAGGCACAATGCCTCCTTAAGTACAGGAATAGAGACTCTTCTTACAGTCGGTGCTTTGAGCATTCCCTGTGAGACCAGTATTAGTTTCCGATATACCACTGCAGGTTCAATGTATTCCTTGGACATACGCATTGACGATGAAACACAGAAATCGCGTCGGAATTAAATACAAAATGCACAATGTCGCCCTACGTACAAGAATAGAGACTCTTCTTACATTCGGTGCTTTGAGCATTCCCTGTGAGACCGGTATTAGTTACCGATACACCACTGCAGGTTCAATGTATTCCATACACATACACATTGACGATGAAACACAGAAATCGCATCGGAATTAAATACAAAAGGCACAATGCCGCCTTAAGTACAAGAATTGAGACTCTTCCTACAGTCGATGCTTTGAGCATTCCCTGTGAGACAAGTATTTGTTTCCGATACACCACTGCAGGTTCAATGGATTCCTTGGACATACGCATTGACGATGAAACACAGAAATCGCCTCGGAATTAATACAAAAGGCACAATGCCGCAATAAGCACAAGAATAGAGACTCTTATTACAGTCGGCGCTTTGAGCATTTCCTGTGAGACCAGTATTACTTTTCGATACACCACTGCAGGTTCAATGTATTACTTACACACACACATTGACGATGAAACACTGAAATTACATTGGAATTAAATACAAAAGGCACAATGCCACCATAAGTGCAAGTATAGAGACTCCTCTTACAGTCGGTGCTTTGAGCATTCCCTGTGAGATCAGTATTAGTTTCCGATACACCACTGCAGGTACAATGTATTCCTTGTACCTTCACATTGACGATGAAACACAGAAATCGCATCGGAATTAAATGCAAAAGGCACAATGCCGCCTTAAGTACAAGATTAGAGACTCTTCTTACAGTCGGTGCTTTGAGCATTGCCTGTGAGACCAGTAATAGTATCCGATACACCACTGCAGGTTCAATGTATTCCTTGGACTTTCACATTGACGATGAAACACAGAAATCGCATCGGAATCAAATACAAAAGGCACAATGCCGCCTTAAGTACAAGAATAGAGGCTCTTCTTACAGTCGGTTCTTTGAGCTTTCCCTGTGAGACCAGTATTAGTTTCCGATACACCACTGCAGGTTCAATGTATTCCTTGGACCTTCACATTGACGATGAAACACAGAATTCGCATGGGAATTAAATTCTAAAGGCATAATGCCGCCTTCAGTACAAGAATAGAGTCTCTTCTTACAGTCGGTGCTTTGAGCAATTCCTGTGAGACCAGTATTAGTTTCCGATACACCACTGCAGGTTCAATGTATTCCTTGGACCTTCACATTGTCGATGAAACACAGAATTCGCATCGGAATTAAATACTAAAGGCATAATGCCGCCTTCAGTACAAGAATAGAGTCTCTTCTTACAGTCGGTGCTTTGATCATTTCCTGTGAGACCAGTATTAGTTTCCGATACACCACTGCAGGTTCAATGTATTCCTTGGACCTTCACATTGACGATGAAACACAGAGATCGAATCGGAACTAAATACAAAAGGCACAATGCCGCAATAAGTACAAGAATATAAACTCTTCTTACAGTCGGTGCTTTGAGCATTTCCTGTGAGACCAGTATTAGTTTTCGATACACCACTGCAGGTTCAATGTATTACTTAGACACACACATTGGCGATGAAACACTGAAATTACATTGGAATTAAATACAAAAGGCACAATGCCACCATAAGTGCAAGTATAGAGACTCCTCTTACAGTCGGTGCTTTGAGCATTCCCTGTGAGATCAGTATTAGTTTCCGATACACCACTGCAGGTACGATGTATTCCTTGTACCTTCACATTGACGATGAAACACAGAAATCGCATCGGAATTAAATGCAAAAGGCACACTGCCGCCTTAAGTACAAGAATAGAGACTCTTCTTACAGTCGGTGCTTTGAGCATTGCCTGTGAGACCAGTAATAGTATCCGATACACCACTGCAGGTTCAATGTATTCCTTGGACTTTCACATTGACGTTGAAACACAGAAATCGCATCGGAATCAAATACAAAAGGCACAATGCCGCCTTAAGTACAAGAATAGAGACTCTTCTTACAGTCGGTTCTTTGAGCTTTCCCTGTGAGACCAGTATTAGTTTCCGATACACCACTGCAGGTTCAATGTATTCCTTGGACCTTCACATTGACGATGAAACACAGAATTCGCATGGGAATTAAATTCTAAAGGCATAATGCCGCCTTCAGTACAAGAATAGAGTCTCTTCTTACAGTCGGTGCTTTGAGCAATTCCTGTGAGACCAGTATTAGATTCCGATACACCACTGCAGGTTCAATGTATTCCTTGGACCTTCACATTGACGATGAAACACAGAATTCGCATCGGAATTAAATACTAAAGGCATAATGCCGCCTTCAGTACAAGAATAGAGTCTCCTCTTACAGTCGGTGCTTTGATCTTTTCCTGTGAGACCAGTATTAGTTTCCGATACACCACTGCAGGTTCAATGTATTCCTTGGACCTTCACATTGACGATGAATTACAGAGATCGAATCGGAACTAAATACAAAAGGCACAATGCCGCAATAAGTACAAGAATATAAACTCTTCTTACAGTCGGTGCTTTGAGCATTCCCTGTGTGGCCAGTATTAGTTTCCGATGCACCACTGCAGGTTCAATGTATTCCTTAGACATACACATTGACGATGAAACACTGATATTACATCGGAATTAAATACAAATGGCACAATGCCGCCATAAGTGCAAGAATAGAGACTCCTCTTACAGTCGGTGCTTTGAGCATTCCCTTTGAGACCAGTATTAGTTTCCGATACACCACTACAGGTACAATGTATTCCTTGTACCTTTTCATTGACGATGAAACACAGGAATCGCATCGGAATTAAATACAAAAGGCACAATGCCGCCTTAAATACAAGAATAGAGACTCTTCTTACAGTCGGTGCTTTTGAGCATTCCCTGTGAGACCAGTATTAGTTTCCGATACACCACTCCCGGTTCAACGTATTCCTTAGACCTTCACATTGACGATGGAACACAGATATGGCATCGGAATTAGATACAAATGGCACAATGCCGCCTTAAGTACAAGAATGTGGACTCTTCTTACAGTCGGTGCTTTGAGCATTCCCTGTGAGACCAGTATTAGTTTCCGATACACCACTGCAGATTCCATGTATTCCTAGGACATACACATTGACGATGAAACACTGAAATTACATCGGAATTAAATACAAAAGGAACAATGCCGCCTGAAGTGGAAGAAGAATGAGACTTCTTAGAGTCTGTGCTTTGATCCTTTCCAGTGAGACCAGTATTAGTTTCCGATACACCACTGCAGGTGCAATGTATTCCTTGGACCTTCACATTGACGATGAAACACAGAGATCGAATCGGAACTAAATACAAAAGGCACAATGCCGCAATAAGTACAGGAATAGAGACTCTTCTTACAGTCGGTGCTTTGAGCATTCCCTGTGAGGCCAGTAGTAGTTTCCGATGCACCACTGCAGGTTCAATGTATTCCTTAGACATACACATTGACGATGAAACACTGATATTACATCGGAATTAAATACAAATGGCACAATGCTGCCATAACTGCAAGAATAGAGACTCCTCTTACAGTCGGTGCTTCGAGCATTCCCTGTGAGACCAGTATTAGTTTTCGATACACCACTGCAGGTACAATGTATTCCTTGTACCTTCACATTGACGATGAAACACAGGAATCGCATCGGAATTAAATACAAAAGGCACAATGCCGCAATAAGTACAAGAATAGAGACTCTTCTTACAGCCGGTGCTTTGAGCATTCCCTGTGAGACCAGTATTAGTTTCCGATACACCACTGCAGGTTCAATGAATTCCTTAGACATACTCATTGACGATGAAACACTGAAATTACATCGGAATTAAATACAAAACGAACAATACCGCCTTAACTGCAAGATGAGTGAGACTTCTTTGAGTCTGTGCTTTGATCCTTTCCTGTGAGACCAGTATTAGTTTCCGATACACCACTGCAGGTTCAATGTATTCCATGGACCTTCGCATTGACGATGAAACACAGAAATCGCATCGGAACTAAATAAAAAATGCACAATGCCGCAATAAGTACAAGAATAGAGGCTCTTCTTACAGTCGGTGCTTTGAGCATTCCCTGTGAGACCAGTATTAGTTTCCGATACACCACTGCAGGTTCAATGAATTCCTTAGACATACACATTGACGATGAAACACAGAAATCGCCTCGGAATTAATACAAAAGGCACAATGCCGCAATAAGCACAAGAATAGAGACTCTTCTTACAGTCGGTGCTTTGAGCATTTCCTGTGAGACCAGTATTACTTTTCGATACACCACTGCAGGTTCAATGTATTACTTACACACACACATTGACGATGAAACACTGAAATTACATTGGAATTAAATACAAAAGGCACAATGCCACCATAAGTGCAAGTATAGAGACTCCTCTTACAGTCGGTGCTTTGAGCATTCCCTGTGAGATCAGTATTAGTTTCCGATACACCACTGCAGGTACAATGTATTCCTTGTACCTTCACATTGACGATGAAACACAGAAATCGCATCGGAATTAAATGCAAAAGGCACAATGCCGCCTTAAGTACAAGATTAGAGACTCTTCTTACAGTCGGTGCTTTGAGCATTGCCTGTGAGACCAGTAATAGTATCCGATACACCACTGCAGGTTCAATGTATTCCTTGGACTTTCACATTGACGATGAAACACAGAAATCGCATCGGAATCAAATACAAAAGGCACAATGCCGCCTTAAGTACAAGAATAGAGGCTCTTCTTACAGTCGGTTCTTTGAGCTTTCCCTGTGAGACCAGTATTAGTTTCCGATACACCACTGCAGGTTCAATGTATTCCTTGGACCTTCACATTGACGATGAAACACAGAATTCGCATGGGAATTAAATTCTAAAGGCATAATGCCGCCTTCAGTACAAGAATAGAGTCTCTTCTTACAGTCGGTGCTTTGAGCAATTCCTGTGAGACCAGTATTAGTTTCCGATACACCACTGCAGGTTCAATGTATTCCTTGGACCTTCACATTGTCGATGAAACACAGAATTCGCATCGGAATTAAATACTAAAGGCATAATGCCGCCTTCAGTACAAGAATAGAGTCTCTTCTTACAGTCGGTGCTTTGATCATTTCCTGTGAGACCAGTATTAGTTTCCGATACACCACTGCAGGTTCAATGTATTCCTTGGACCTTCACATTGACGATGAAACACAGAGATCGAATCGGAACTAAATACAAAAGGCACAATGCCGCAATAAGTACAAGAATATAAACTCTTCTTACAGTCGGTGCTTTGAGCATTTCCTGTGAGACCAGTATTAGTTTTCGATACACCACTGCAGGTTCAATGTATTACTTAGACACACACATTGACGATGAAACACTGAAATTACATTGGAATTAAATACAAAAGGCACAATGCCACCATAAGTGCAAGTATAGAGACTCCTCTTACAGTCGGTGCTTTGAGCATTCCCTGTGAGATCAGTATTAGTTTCCGATACACCACTGCAGGTACAATGTATTCCTTGTACCTTCACATTGACGATGAAACACAGAAATCGCATCGGAATTAAATGCAAAAGGCACACTGCCGCCTTAAGTACAAGAATAGAGACTCTTCTTACAGTCGGTGCTTTGAGCATTGCCTGTGAGACCAGTAATAGTATCCGATACACCACTGCAGGTTCAATGTATTCCTTGGACTTTCACATTGACGTTGAAACACAGAAATCGCATCGGAATCAAATACAAAAGGCACAATGCCGCCTTAAGTACAAGAATAGAGACTCTTATTACAGTCGGTTCTTTGAGCTTTCCCTTTGAGACCAGTATTAGTTTCCGATACACCACTGCAGGTTCAATGTATTCCTTGGACCTTCACATTGACGATGAAACACAGAATTCGCATGGGAATTAAATTCTAAAGGCATAATGCCGCCTTCAGTACAAGAATAGAGTCTCTTCTTACAGTCGGTGCTTTGAGCAATTCCTGTGAGACCAGTATTAGATTCCGATACACCACTGCAGGTTCAATGTATTCCTTGGACCTTCACATTGACGATGAAACACAGAATTCGCATCGGAATTAAATACTAAAGGCATAATGCCGCCTTCAGTACAAGAATAGAGTCTCCTCTTACAGTCGGTGCTTTGATCTTTTCCTGTGAGACCAGTATTAGTTTCCGATACACCACTGCAGGTTCAATGTATTCCTTGGACCTTCACATTGACGATGAATTACAGAGATCGAATCGGAACTAAATACAAAAGGCACAATGCCGCAATAAGTACAAGAATATAAACTCTTCTTACAGTCGGTGCTTTGAGCATTCCCTGTGTGGCCAGTATTAGTTTCCGATGCACCACTGCAGGTTCAATGTATTCCTTAGACATACACATTGACGATGAAACACTGATATTACATCGGAATTAAATACAAATGGCACAATGCCGCCATAAGTGCAAGAATAGAGACTCCTCTTACAGTCGGTGCTTTGAGCATTCCCTTTGAGACCAGTATTAGTTTCCGATACACCACTACAGGTACAATGTATTCCTTGTACCTTCTCATTGACGATGAAACACAGGAATCGCATCGGAATTAAATACAAAAGGCACAATGCCGCCTTAAATACAAGAATAGAGACTCTTCTTACAGTCGGTGCTTTTGAGCATTCCCTGTGAGACCAGTATTAGTTTCCGATACACCACTCCCGGTTCAACGTATTCCTTAGACCTTCACATTGACGATGGAACACAGATATGGCATCGGAATTAGATACAAATGGCACAATGCCGCCTTAAGTACAAGAATGTGGACTCTTCTTACAGTCGGTGCTTTGAGCATTCCCTGTGAGACCAGTATTAGTTTCCGATACACCACTGCAGATTCCATGTATTCCTAGGACATACACATTGACGATGAAACACTGAAATTACGTCGGAATTAAATACAAAAGGAACAATGCCGCCTGAAGTGGAAGAAGAATGAGACTTCTTAGAGTCTGTGCTTTGATCCTTTCCAGTGAGACCAGTATTAGTTTCCGATACACCACTGCAGGTGCAATGTATTCCTTGGACCTTCACATTGACGATGAAACACAGAGATCGAATCGGAACTAAATACAAAAGGCACAATGCCGCAATAAGTACAGGAATAGAGACTCTTCTTACAGTCGGTGCTTTGAGCATTCCCTGTGAGGCCAGTAGTAGTTTCCGATGCACCACTGCAGGTTCAATGTATTCCTTAGACATACACATTGACGATGAAACACTGATATTACATCGGAATTAAATACAAATGGCACAATGCTGCCATAACTGCAAGAATAGAGACTCCTCTTACAGTCGGTGCTTCGAGCATTCCCTGTGAGACCAGTATTAGTTTTCGATACACCACTGCAGGTACAATGTATTCCTTGTACCTTCACATTGACGATGAAACACAGGAATCGCATCGGAATTAAATACAAAAGGCACAATGCCGCAATAAGTACAAGAATAGAGACTCTTCTTACAGCCGGTGCTTTGAGCATTCCCTGTGAGACCAGTATTAGTTTCCGATACACCACTGCAGGTTCAATGAATTCCTTAGACATACTCATTGACGATGAAACACTGAAATTACATCGGAATTAAATACAAAACGAACAATACCGCCTTAACTGCAAGATGAGTGAGACTTCTTTGAGTCTGTGCTTTGATCCTTTCCTGTGAGACCAGTATTAGTTTCCGATACACCACTGCAGGTTCAATGTATTCCATGGACCTTCGCATTGACGATGAAACACAGAAATCGCATCGGAACTAAATAAAAAATGCACAATGCCGCAATAAGTACAAGAATAGAGGCTCTTCTTACAGTCGGTGCTTTGAGCATTCCCTGTGAGACCAGTATTAGTTTCCGATACACCACTGCAGGTTCAATGAATTCCTTAGACATACACATTGACGATGAAACACTGAAATGACATCGGAATTAAATACAAAAGGCACAATGCCGCCATAAGTGCAAGAATAGAGACTCTTCTTACAGTCGGTGCTTTGACCTTTCCCAGTGAGACCAGTATTAGTTTCCGATACACCACTGCAGGTTCAATGTATTCCTTAGACATACACATTGCCGAAGGAACACTGAAATTACATTGGAATTAAATACAAACGTCACAATGCCGCCATAAGTGCAAGAATAGAGACTCTTCTTACAGTCGGTGCTTTGAGCATTCCCTGTGAGACCAGTATTAGTTTCCGATACTCCACTGCAGGTACAATGTATTCCTTGTACCTTCACATTGACGATGAAACACAGGAATCGCATCGGAATTAAATACAAAAGGCACAATGCCGCCTTAAGTACAAGAATAGAGACTCTTCTTACAGTCGGTGCTTTGAGCATTCCCTGTGAGACCAGTATTAGTTTCTGATACACCACTGCAGGTTCAATGTATTCCTTGGACATACGCATTGACGATGAAACACAGTAATCGCATCGGAATTAAATACAAAAGGCACAATGCCGCCTTACGTACAAGAATAGAGACTCTTCTTACAGTCGGTGCTTTGAGCATTCCCTGTGAGACCAGTATTAGTTTCTGATACACCACTGCAGGTTCAATGTATTCCTTGGACATACGCATTGACGATGAAACACAGTAATCGCATCGGAATTAAATACGAAAGGCACAATGCCGCCTTACGTACAAGAATAGAGACTCTGCTTACAGTCGGTGCTTTAAGCATTCCCTGTGAGACCAGTATTAGTTTCCGATACACCACTCCAAGTTCAATGTATTTCTTGGACATACTCAATGACGATGAAACACTGAAATTACATCGGAATTAAATACAAAAGGAACTATGCCGCCTTAACTGCAAGATGAGTGAGACTTCTTAGAGTCTGTGCTTTGATCCTTTCCTGTGAGACCGGTATTAGTTTCCGATACACCACTGCAGTTTCAATGTATTCCTTGGACCTTCGCATTGACGATGAAACACTGAAATCACGTTGGAACTAAATTCAAAATGCACAATGCCGCAATAAGTACAAGAATAGAGACTCATCTTACAGTCGGTGCTTTGAGCATTCCCTGTGAGACCAGTATTAGTTTCCGATACACCACTGCAGGTTCAAAGAATTCCTTAGACATACACATTGACGATGAAACATTGAAATTAGATCGGAATTAAATACAAAAGGCACAATGCCGCCATAAGTGCAAGAATAGAGACTCTTCTTACAGTCGGTGCTTTGAGCTTTCCCTGTGAGACCAGTATTAGTTTCCGATACACCACTCCAGGTTCAATGTATTCCTTGGACATACTCATTGACGATGAAACACTGAAATTACATCGGAATTTAATACAAAAGGAACAATGCCGCCTTAACGGCAAGATGAGTAAGACTTCTTAGAGTCTGTGCTTTGATCCTTTCCTGTGAGACCAGTATTAGTTTCCGATACACCACTGCAGGTTCAATGTATTCCTTGGACCTTCGCATTGACGATGAAACACAGAAATCGAATCGGAACTAAATACAAAAGGCACAATGCCGCAATAAGTACAAGAATAGAGCCTCTTCTTACAGTCGGTGATTTGAGCATTCCCTGTGAGACCAGTATTAGTTTCCGATACACCACTGCAGGTTCAATGTATTCCTTAGACATACACATTGACGATGAAACACTGAAATTACATCGGAATTAAATACAAATGGCACAATGCCGCCATAAGTGCAAGAATAGAGACTCCTCTTACAGTCGGTGCTTTGAGCATTCCCTGTGAGACCAGTATTAGTTTCCGATACACCACTGCAGGTACAATGTATTCCTTGTACCTTTACATTGACGATGAAACACAGAAATCGCATCGGAATTAAATACAAAAGGCACAATGCCGCCTAAAGTACAAGAATAGAGACTCTTCTTACAGTCGGTGCTTTGAGCATTCCCTGTGAGACCAGTATTAGTTTCTGATACACCACTGAAGGTTCAATGTATTCCTTGGACATACACATTGACGATGAAACACAGAAATCGCATCGGAATTAAATACAAAAGGCACAATGCCGCCTTACGTACAAGAATAGAGACTCTTCTTACAGTTGGTGCTTTGAGCATTCCCTGTGAGACCAGTATTAGTTTCCGATACACCACTTGTGATGTTACAAAATAGAAGTGATGTTGCTATTCAATGGAAAGTTGGAAATTGAGATTTAACTAACTATTTTATCAATCCCAATTGGCGTAAGAATCAAGGATTGACCATTGTCATAAAATATTGCATTATGAGATGTGAATAGTTTTTACTTGCGGTTTCGCGTGGCTTGAGGCAGTCACAACTAGCGTGCTATTGATTAAGAAGTTGCGTTATCGTCTTTCTAATTACTTCATGATCGTAGATACGATCATACCCGGTTGTGAAGTCTTTGTTATGACAAAAAATATTTCCTAAGGGACCAGAAAGTTCTTAAGGGCGCAAAAACAACTGTAACATCACACAAAAGAGAAATTCAATATTAAAGCTGATGCAAGAAGACGATAAAACGGTTTTCTTTTTATCAATGTAACACGCACATTGGACTGCTTATCTTGGAGTCTGTAATATTAGCAAAATGCATAATTAAAATGAAAATAATACTGAGGAGATAATAGAAATGAGCACTGCTAAATGATTCAGTATTCCCAGAACAAATATTTATTATAACTAAAACATATATCGTACCTTAAGCTTAATACTACAATGACGGTAGATTTTTATGTCCATATCATGTCCATTGAGCGCTCTTTTATATAGCCATTGTCCTCTTGAGTCGCTCGTGCTTCGTCACGGTAAGTTACAACAGTTCTTCTTCCTACACTTCACTCAAAACTTAGACGGAACACGTTTTTATTTATTTAGTAAAAATAATTAGATCAGACCGCCACAAATCTGCGTCCGTCTTACTCGAGAAAAACAGTAAAAGTCTTTTTAGCGCTCAAGGCTTCATTTGTTCTCCAGCGAACAAAATAGTGAAGGATCGCATATCCATCCGTACTTTTCTGTTTATATTGCCGCCCAAAGACGACGAATTACATTATCTAGAAAATTCCAGCGTCGCCATGCGACGCCTTATTATATATTAATCATTCTTTATAAACAAGTATTTGCCTTCTGGCTGAATTTGCTGTTTTAATTAAGCCAAAAATAGCGAATATCACATTGCCTCCCATGAGGAGAGAGGGAATGCCGAAGGATTACCTCGATCCTCATGTCCTCATGAGATATTCGTGATTTTTGGTGTGACATTTACATAACGTTACTGGCGTACAAAGTACATAAATTGAAATCACATTTATAAACATATATCCGATATTTATCATTTTTCAAAATAAAGTTTTTCATTCTTTGTTCATCAGTCACTTCATTCCATAATACCAAGATTAACATTTATGTGCATATTTAAGTTTGGTCCATATTTGCTTATAACAATAAGTGAACGTTCATTTCGCACTTCAGGGGATAGAATTCAGGAATTACTTTCTCTTGAGCTTAACAACTAATACATGAGTACAGTGAGTGCTTATTTTCACTAAACTAGAGTGGACAATGTTCGAGCATCTGTTGACTCATTGTGGTTCAATTACAGTTTAATAACGTAGCACTACACTTCATGATGCTTTCACTTTCTGTGTTAGCTGTCTACGGCGTTCATCATGCGGTACATCTGTCCTTTCCGCTGTGGTGCCAGGAATTCATGCGGCTTCCCGGGTTTTTATTTACAATATGAAACAGAAGAAGTGGAAAATTATTAGTATAACTTATAACCTATTGGATACATTTGTTAAGGATCGGGACTGGTCTGGAGTTTAGGGTCTTCCTATAGTGCACATTCATTTTCTTTGTCCATCAAGAGACAGGTTTATAATTCATTTTAGCAGTGTTCAGGAGTGCCGGTATTAATGGCTTTAAGGTCTCAGTAATCTAACAATTTACTTCTCACTCATCTTAACTTCAACTCAAGAAAATCGCTTAATTTACATATGAAAATGTAGTCACACAAGTGTACAAATGTCTTTCCTCCAGTATGTACGATTGAAGTCATGGCGGTTAGCAGTTTAAAGTTTGGATTGTTTCGTCACCCACACGTGAGCCACTCACAGCGGCTGCACAGTGTTGCGTGAGATCCAATACTTAGTATCCGTTCGCGCTCAGGCTGTAACAGAGCTGCTCGTCGTCGATTGCTCCCTTTTTTTTTTTTTTGTGAACTTCGTATCACACGAGTGCATCGCTACAAACACCTCGCGCGCGTTTTCCACCGGAGGAGCCGGACACTGAAGCTGCCTCCATACTTCTCTGTCAACTGCCTCCCATGAGGCTCACAGGTAAGTGACGAAGAATGTTTTAGCTGTCGCTGCACTTAGAACAACACTGAACTTTGCGTTGCACATGTTGTCGTAGCCTTGACTTCCTTTTTTACACTTGCAGTACAACACTACCACTAGTATACAGTGAACAGTTATTTTTATTATGCACGTCGCACTTTAGTGTGCATCTTCACACAGCATTCGTGCTTAGTTCCTTCGCCGATAGAGTTCATTTACAAAACAATCAATTTTGCACGTTTCCTCCACTGGTATAGAAAGACTTATATTCTACTATTTACAAAATATCACTTACGAGCTAATATTTACAATTAATGGTCACTCCTTTTGTTAAGTCCAGTGAACAACTGCTTTATGAATGGACTCTTTATATCTCAAGATTTGCTTTCACTAGTGAACCTAAAAATATTCTTTCAAACTTTCTTTTAAGGGCTCATCTCCTCATTATGAAAACTACAGGTTTCGCAACACTCGTTGCATTTATTCTTTAGTGCACCCAAGATCATTTTCTACTGCCACGCAGCATATCTACTACTTAACGAGTACACATTTAACGCTGAATCTTTTTTTTGTGCTTGCCAAATCTTTTTTTTATATTTGAGGGCAGACTGGATAACAATAGGTCTCCCTCTTCGCTTCATGTACTCAGCAA
Source organism: Schistocerca americana (assembly GCF_021461395.2). Classification (NCBI taxonomy): domain Eukaryota; kingdom Metazoa; phylum Arthropoda; class Insecta; order Orthoptera; family Acrididae; genus Schistocerca; species Schistocerca americana. The sequence goes on from NC_060123.1 coordinate 744,084,159, forward strand.
TCGTTCTCTGTTAAAAAAAAATAGGGTAACGCGTGTCTACTATTTTTCGCATGAATGGAATTACCGACAGTTCACTGGGTTTACACAACCGGTCCATAACAAACATTACCAAAGCTAGCGAAGTTCATCACGCTACGTGTCTCATTTCTCATAAGCACTGCTTTGCCCCGAAGCACATGTGCCTTTTACAAGTCGACCCTTGGTGTGGGTTAATGAACCAAGATCAAAAGGAACGGGCACAAGGAAAATGGATTTCATAAGAGGAGTGTCTTAGGAGACATTTTTGCAATAAAATCTTCATGTAAATCAAATTATCATAATAAACATAGGCACATATATAAATTTCAACCTCTTTCATTACAGCATGCTTTGCTACTTCTACGTCTTACTCTGGTTATAGTCAGTATTATGTTTAAATATCACTGCATTGCTTGTTCTTTAGATTAGCCTTCAATTAGGGTATTGAATGGTCGCTAGATTACACTACAAATTTCTGAAGATCTTTACTTGGACTTATTTATGATACAGGGGGCTTGCTGTGTGGTTATTTAGTACCTTTATTCTACTGAAATCAATTCGTCAGCTAACATTCCTCATATACTCTTTACATTGGGCACAGATCGCAGGGAAATAGTTTACTTTCATAGCAATTAATGGCCTCGTGGAGTACTTACGCTACATTATTGATGCTTCATGGTTTGCCTCTATTTGTACTGTATTTCACCTAACTTAGTTTACTACAGCTTATTGTCTCCTTGCGTGAACACATGTGGGTTACCACTTGTTTTTCCATTTAACAGCACGCTTTAACTGAACTTTAAGCTATTTCTTCTACTCCTGTCCACTGTCTGGACTGTTTGACCATGTACCTTTTTTTTTTTTTAAGCAGGTAATTTGGGCTTTTACAACAGAACTTCAAGTACTTACATTACTAAAAATAAATCTATAAATCTTCTTGTACCGTGAGAGAAGTGCTTATTTACGCATCCTTCTCCATTTCTCACCTTTACATATTTATTTAGCTCCGGGCAATCACCTCGCAAGCACTTTTTTTCTTATTACTAACTTAAAATTAAATTGAAATTATTGGTGCAACCCCTATTTCCTGCTTCAGCTTGTTGAAGAAATATCAGTTCAATGTCCATCACTACAAACAATTTTTCCATACATAGCATTTAATACTTAAAGTTTACATGTAGTAGCCGTTACCATGTAATCAGTGCGCTGTTCAACACAATACTTATTATTAACAGTTCACACAAGGAAATTTCCAGTAAGCAAGAGGCAGGAAACCGAAACAGATTCTATCTGCAGTTGAAGCTGCGTCTGTAAACTAACTCTCTGTTTCAATAGACCAATCGCTCCCGATATGGAGCACCCCTGAATCGGCAATGATAAAACTTTTGAAACAGAAGACACCTGTCTGAAGAGACATGGTGACATGACATTGATGTTTGTTCCTGTATCAACAACGGCTGTGACAGGAATGTTAGTAATAGAAATCTTAATCGAAGCCTGGACCTGTTCATCATAAATGTCGTTAATGTCTTGAGCTTTGTCAGGTGCAAGGTCATCTCGTAAGTCGGTCTCATGGTCGTACCGTATCGCATTAACATACTCAGAATCAGAGGATTCCTTAGTGCCCCCACTCAAAATTCGCAGCGACCTCTTTGAGGCTGAGAGGCGCTGCCTCTAATTTTCCGCAGGATGTTTAACCTGTTTGTTATTCATGGCCTTAAGTGTTTGTTCCGTTTCATATTGGTGCTGGTTATGTGGTACAAATGCCGGTGTAGAGGGGTAAAATCCACTGGGTGCATTCACTTGTGAATAAAATACTTGAGACGGCTGCTGTCGCCCGATCTTTTGGTTGCCGGCAAAACCATTTCCTTGTGAAGGAAAGTTCGCATTTGGTGCCATTTGAAAATTGTTCCGCGGTCCTCTATTCTGTGAAAAGTTGTTCTGATGTGCTGGGTGGCCTCCGCCTGGCCCATGCCACTTACTATATTTCGACCTATAACTTTGATTGTACACTGGCCCATTTGAAAAATTACCAATCGTTTGTGGAGAATTTCCATACTGCTCAGGCGCAGAATTAAAGGGTGGGTTTCCGTACTGATGTTGTACCTGGTGGTTGTAAATTGGGTGGTATCTCTGCTGATTACTGTAATTGGTTTTCTGCTTCCCTTTAAAGTTATTGCCGTTTGCGTTTTGATAACCGCTGGCAGGTTGGTAACAGCGGTCGCAGTAGCTCGCTCTCTCCTTGGGCGCATTGTTGTCCGCGTGCGATGCATTCTGCTGGCTGCCAGGGAAGAATTTGCCGCTGCCAACCTTGGAGCGCACATCCTCGCTAATTAAATCCAAGGAATCCAGCGCAGAAAGGAATGCATTCGTGTCTTCTTCGGACACATTTACTAGTTTCTCTCTAATAGACACAGGGAGTTTGCTTTTGAGAATCATAATTACGTCCTTGGAAGAAATCGGAGAATCCCAGAATTTACTTTTTGCTAGATACTTCTCAAAGTATCGCCGGAGACTTCCATGCTTCTCATTGAAAATTTCCGCACCATACACCTCCTTCCTTAATCTTTGCTGTACCCCATTACTCCAAAATTTTGCCAAGAACATTTTCTCAAACTCTTCATAATTCCTACACGTGTCTACCATTTCCGTTCCCCATAATGCTGCATCACCAGAAATAAAGCCAGTGACGAACTGAATACGCTGTCTGTCTGTCCAGCTCCTGGGAAATATGCCGGAAAAATTCTTTAGGAACACGATGGGGTGTATTTCTCGCTTCTGCGGATGAAAAACAGGAAAAGTGCGATGCTTAATCACACTTTCCTCTTGCATTAAACTCACAATTGTGGGCGGATCATTTATTTTCCCTACTCGGGACTCAACATGACTGTCGTTTTGCATGTAATCAGGCGGTGAACGATAAGGAGTTGACTGACATTCGTCACCGTCTAAAGAGTTGTTCCCTATAGTTTGCGTATGTGTGTGCGGATTTTCTACCCAGTTTCTCAGCATTCTGACTTCGTCCACTACTTGCTGCTTCCACTCGGGAAGATCCCGTGTAAGTGTCCTCCGAATCTGTCCCAATTCAGAAACTACTGTGTCTCCCGACTTACCAGGAGCAGCTAAGATTTCATAAGTTACATCCTTGACAGTCTCCCTAAGCTCCTCCCTGACCTTCTTTTCGATAAAAATATCTTTACCCTTTATCCATTCACTGTAGTGTTCCGACAATGCCTCCGCGTGTGCTTTCACGGTGCTCTTAACCTGTTCCTCGATATTGATTGAGTCTATCTGCCTCGACAGATCCTCTACTACACCTTCAATGTCAGATACTGCATTTCTAACTGAGTTTATTTCTTTGGTAGCTGCCTGAATTTTTGTGTTTAATGTTCCAGATACTTCAGCTATTTCACTTTTCACCTGTTTCTGCATTTTCTGAATTTGATCACTGATCTTAGTTTGCACCTCACCCAAATGGGTATTTAATTCAGCCGTAATTTCTTTATGCAGATCTGTTTTGATTGTGCCTAGCTCTGTTTTTAATGATTCGCTTACAGCATCTAGTCGGGCGTTAACAATCTCATTTTGTGTTTTTATAGTCTCATTTTGTGTTTTTATATTCTCATTTACTGCGTCAAACTGTTGTTTCAGCATTTCCATTAACGCACAGAGGTCATTTGTAGCTGCAGCGGGACGAGTTTGGACTTCAGGGTCACTTTCCCCTGTTACAGACATGGTTAGTTCAGTTTCCACACGGGAACCTACCATTCGCGACCGTAAAGGGTATGGAATACTATTAACGTCTTCACTCCCGTCTCCTGTTGTCACCTGTCTCTGTTTACTATCTGCCACTTTCGTCAGTAAATCAGGTGCTACGCAAGGCTTTCGTCGTTTGTCAGTGACGTGGTGAGTCCGCTAAGAGCACCGCTCTCGCGTGAGCAACAAATGTAACTCTATCTGGCGAGAAGACAAGATGGAACCTAACCGTTTCAGACAAATGAATGAAGATGCTCTTCACTGCAAATTGCGCACACTATCCACCATGTTGAAAATGCAATACAGGTATACTAACAATGGGGAGAAATAATTTCTATTATCAGACTACGAAGAATTTTACTTTGAAAGATAAAATAAAGCAGATTTTCTATAGCGGGAAGGAGATAGAAAGGATGTGGATCGACTTGGAAAAGCAACGTTGCTACTGAAGCACTACACTGCGTATGCAAAATTCTGACTTACTTTTTGATGGCTTGGTTACCGCTATGTTGTCTCAGCAAATTCGCATCTCTTTTCTTTTCCTTTCTCTCGATAATTAAACTGCGTTATCGACCAGCGTATTTTCTGGCATTCTCACAGAGAGATGATGTGTACATGAAACGACAGAACATATATTAACACAAGCACATACAAATTTTCCAAGAATTTGAACTAATTTTTGGTCAAGTCCCTGTTCAGGCGCCAAGTGTGATGTTACAAAATAGAAGTGATGTTGCTATTCAATGGAAAGTTGGAAATTGAGATTTAACTAACTGTTTTATCAATTACAATTGGCGTAAGAATCATGGATTGACCATTGTCATAAAATATTGCATTATGAGATGTGAATAGTTTTACTTGCGGTTTCGCGTGGCTTGAGGCAGTCACAACTAGCGTGCTATTGATTAAGAAGTTGCGTTATCGTCTTTCTAATTACTTCATGATCGTAGATACGATCATACCCGGTTGTGAAGTTATTGTTATGACAAAAAAAATTTCCTAAGGGACCAGAAAGTTCTTAAGGGCGCAAAAACAACTGTAACATCACACAAAAGAGAAATTCAATATTAAAGCTGATGCAAGAAGACGATAAAACAGTTTTCTTTTTATCAATGTAACACGCACATTGGACTGCTGATCTTGGAGTCTGTAATATTAGCAAATTGCATAATTAAAATGAAAATAATACTGAGGAGATAATAGAAATGAGCACTGCTAAATGATTCAGTATTCCCAGAACAAATATTTATTATAACTAAAACATATATCGTACCTTAAGCTTAATACTACAATGACGGTAGATTTTTATGTCCATATCATGTCCATTGAGCGCTCTTTTATGTAGCCATTGTCCTCTTGAGTCGCTCGTGCTTCGTCACGGTAAGTTACAACAGTTCTTCTTCCTACACTTCACTCAAAACTTAGACGGAACACGTTTTTATTTATTTAGTAAAAATAATTAGATCAGACCGCCACAAATCTGCGTCCGTCTTACTCGAGAAAATCAGTAAAAGTCTTTTTAGCGCTCAAGGCTTCATTTGTTCTCCAGCGAACAAAATAGTGAAGGATCGCATATCCATCCGTACTTTTCTGTTTATATTGCCGCCCAAAGACGACGAACTACATTATCTAGAAAAATTCCACCGTCGCCATGCGACGCCTTATTATATATTAATCATTCTTTATAAACAAGTATTCGCCTTCTGCCTGAATTTGCTGTTTTAATTAAGCCAAAAATAGCGAATATCACACACTCCAGGTTCAATGTATTCCTTGGACATACTCATTGACGATGAAACACTGAAATTACATCGGAATTAAATACAAAAGGAACAATACCGCCTTCACTGCAAGATGAGTGAGACTTCTTTGAGTCTGTGCTTTGATCCTTTCCTGTGAGACCAGTATTAGTTTCCGATAAACCACTGCAGGTTCAATGTATTCCATGGACCTTCGCATTGACGATGAAACACAGATATCGCATCGGAACTAAATACAAAATGCACAATGCCGCAATAAGTACAAGAATAGAGACTCTTCTTACAGTCGGTGCTTTGAGCATTCCCTGTGAGACCAGTATTAGTTTCCGATACACCACTGCAGGTTCAATGAATTCCTTAGACATACATATTGACGATGAAACACTGAAATAACATCGGAATTAAATACAAAAGGCACAATGCCGCCATAAGTGCAAGAATAGAGACTCTTCTTACAGTCGGTGCTTTGAGCTTTCCCAGTGAGACCAGTATTAGGTTCCGATACACCACTGCAGGTTCAATGTATTCCTTAGACATACACATTGCCGAAGAAACACTGAAATTACATCGGAATTAAATACAAATGGCACAATGCCGCCATAAGTGCAAGAATAGAGACTCCTCTTACAGTCGGTGCTTTGAGCATTCCCTGTGAGACCAGTATTAGTTTCCGCTACACCACTGCAGGTACAATGTATTCCTTGTACCTTCACATTGACGACGAAACACAGAAATCGCATCGGAATTAAATACAAAAGGCACAATGCCGCCTTAAGTACAAGAATAGAGACTCTTCTAACAGTCGGTGCTTTGAGCATTCCCTGTGAGACAAGTATTAGTTTCTGATACACCACTCCAGGTTCAATGTATTCCTTGGACATACTCATTGACGATGAAACACTGAAATTACATCGGAATTAAATACAAAAGGAACATTACCGCCTTAACTGCAAGATGAGTGAGACTTCTTTGAGTCTGTGCTTTGATCCTTTCCTGTGAGACCAGTATTAGTTTCCGATACACCACTGCATGTTCAATGTATTCCATGGACCTTCGCATTGACGATGAAACACAGAAATCGCATCGGAACTAAATACAAAATGCACAATGCCGCAATAAGTACAAGAATAGAGACTCTTCTTTCAGTCGGTGGTTTGAGCATTCCCTGTGAGACCAGTATTAGTTTCCGATACACCACTGCTGGTTTAATGAATTCCTTAGACATACACATTGACGATGGAACACTGAAATTACATCGGAAGTAAATACAAAAGGCACAATGCCGCCATAAGTGCAAGAATAGAGACTCTCCTTACAGTCGGTGCTTTGAGCTTTCCCAGTGAGACCAGTTTTAGGTTCCGATACACCACTGCAGGTTCAATGTATTCCTTAGACATACACATTGCCGAAGAAACACTGAAATTACATTGGAATTAAATACAAAAGTCACAATGCCGCCATAAGTGCAAGAATAGAGACACTTCTTACAGTCGGTGCTTTGAGCATTCCCTGTGAGACCAGTACTAGTTTCCGATACACCACTGCAGGTACAATGTATTCCTTGGACCTTCACATAGACGATGAAACACAGAAATCGCATCGGAATTAAAAGCAAAAGGCACAATGCCGCCTTAAGTACAAGAATAGAGACTCTTCTTATAGTCGGTGCTTTGAGCATTCCCTGTGAGACCAGTATTAGTTTCCGATACACCACCGCAGGTTCAATGCATTCCTTGGACATACACATTGACGATGAAACACAGAACTCGCATCGGAATTAAATACAAAAGGCACAATGCCGCCTTTCGTACAAGAATAGAGCCTCTTCTTACAGTCGGTGCTTTGAGCATTCCCTGTGAGACCAGTATTAGTTTCCGATACACCACTCCAGGTTCAATGTTTTCCCTGGACATACTCATTAACGATCAAAAACACTGAAATTACATCGGAATTAAATACAAAAGGAACAATGCCGATATAACTGCAAGGTGAGTGAGACTTCTTTGAGTCTGTGCTTTGATCCTTTCCTGTGAGACCAGTATTAGTTTCCGATACACCACTGCAGGTTCAATGTATTCCATGGACCTTCGCATTGACGATGAAACACAGAAATCGCATCGGAACTAAATACAACATGCACAATGCCGCAATAAGTACAAGAATAGAGACTCTTCTTACAGTCGGTGCTTTGAGCATTCCCTGTGAGACCAGTATTAATTTCCGATACACCACTGCAGGTTCAATGAATTCCTTAGACATACACATTGACGATGAAACACTGAAATTACATCGGAATTAAATACAAATGGCACAATGCCGCCATAAGTGCAAGAATAGAGACTCTTCTTACAGTCGGTGCTTTGAGCTATCCCAGTGAGACCAGTATTAGTTTCCGATACACCACTGCAGGAACAATGTATTCCTTAGACATACACATTGCCGAAGAAACACTGAAATTACATTGGAATTAAATACAAAAGTCACAATGCCGCCATAAGTGCAAGAATAGAGAATTTTCTTACAGTCGGTGCTTTGAGCATTCCCTGTGAGACCAGTAATAGTTTCCGATACACCACTGCAGGTACAATGTATTCCTTGGACCTTCACATAGACGATGAAACACAGAAATCGCATTGGAATTAAATGCAAAAGGCACAATGCCGCCTTAAGTACAAGAATAGAGACTCTTCTTACAGTCGGTGCTTTGAGCATTCCCTGTGAGACCAGTATTAGTTTCCGATATACCACCGCAGGTTCAATGCATTCCTTGGACATACACATTGACGATGAAACACAGAACTCGCATCGGAATTAAATACAAAAGGCACAATGCCGCCTTTCGTACAAGAATAGAGACTCTTCTTACAGTCGGTGGTTTGAGCATTTCCTGTGAGACCAGTATTAGTTTCCGATACACCACTGCAGGTACAATGTATTCCTTGGACCTTCACATAGACGATGAAACATAGAAATCGCATTGGAATTAAATACAAAAGGAACAATGCCGATATAACTGCAAGGTGAGTGAGACTTCTTAGAGTCTGTGCTTTGATCTTTTCCTGTGAGACCAGTATTAGTTTCCGATACACCACTGCAGGTTCAATGTATTATTTGGACCTTCGCATTGACGATGAAACACAGAAATCATATCGGAATGAAATACAAAAGGCACAATGCCGCCCTAAGTACAAGAATAGAGACTCTTCTTACAGTCGGTGTTTGAGCATTCCCTGTGAGACCAGTATTAGTTTCCGATACACCACTGCAGATTCAATGTATTCCTTGGACATACACATTGACGATGAAACACAGAAATCACATCCTAATTAAAAACAAAAGGCACAATGCCGCCTTACGTACAACAATGGAGACTCTTCTTACGGTCGGTGCTTTGAGCATTACCTGTGAGACCAGTATTAGTTCCCGATACACCACTCCAGGTTCAATGTATTCCTTGGACTTACTCATTGACGATGAAACACTGAAATTACATCGGAATTAAATACAAAAGGAACAATGCCGCCTTAACTGCAAGATGAGTGAGACTTCTTAGAGTCTGTGCTTTGATCCTTTCTACTGTGAGACCAGTATTAGTTTCCGATACACCATTGCAGGTTCAATGTATTCCTTGGACCTTCGCATTGACGATGAAACACAGAAATCGAATCGGAACTAAATACAAAATGCACAATGCCGCAATAAGTACAAGAATAGAGACTCTTCTTACAGTCGGTGCTTTGAGCATTCCCTGTGAGACCTGTATTAGCTTCCGATACACCACTGCAGGTTCAAAGTATTCCTTAGACATACACATTGACGATGAAACACTGAAATTACATCGGAATTAAATACAAATGGCACAATGCCGCCATAAGTGCAAGAATAGAGACTCCTCTTACAGTCGGTGCTTTGAGCATTCCCTCTGAGACCAGTATTAGTTTCCGATACACCACTGCAGGTACAATGTATTCCTTAGACATACACATTGTCGATAAAACACAGAACTCGCATCGGAATTAAATACAAAAGGCACAATGCCACCTTTCGTACAAGAATAGAGACACTTCTTACAGTCGGGGCTTTGAGCATTCCCTGTGAGACCAGTATTAGTTTCCGATACACCACTCCAGGTTTAAAAGTTTTCCCTGGACATACTCATTGACGATGGAACACTGAAATTACATCGGAATTAAATACAAAAGGAACAATGCCGATATAACTGCAAGGTGAGTGAGACTTCTTAGAGTCTGTGATTTGATCCTTTCCTGTGAGACCAGTATTAGTTTCCGATACACCACTGCAGTTTCAATGTATTCTTTGGACCTTCGCATTGACGATGAAACACAGAAATCATATCGGAATGAAATACAAAAGGCACAATGCAGCCTTAAGTACAAGAATAGAGACTCTTCTTACAGTCGGTGTTTGAGCATTCCCTGTGAGACCAGTATTAGTTTCCGATACACCACTGCAGATTCAATGTATTTCTTGGACATACACATTGACGATGAAACACAGAAATCACATCGGAATTAAATACAAAAGGCACAATGCCGCCTTACGTACAAGAGGAGAGACTCTTCTTACGGTCGGTGCTTTGAGCATTACCTGTGAGACCAGTATTAGTTTCCGATACACCACTAGAGGTTCAATGTATTCCTTGGACATACTCATTGACGATGAAACACTGAAATTACATCGGAATTAAATACAAATGGCACAATGTCGCCATAGGTGCAAGAATAGAGACTCCTCTTACAGTCGGTGCTTTGAGCATTCCCTGTGAGACCAGTATTAGTTTCCGATACACCACAGCAGGTACAGTGTACTCCTTGTACCTTCACATCGACGATGAAACACAGAAATCGCATCGGAATTAAATACAAAAGGCACAATGCCGCCTTAAGTACAAGAATAGAGACTCTTCTAACAGTCGGTGCTTTGAGCATTCCCTGTGAGACCAGTATTAGTTTCTGATACACCACTGCAGGTTCAATGTATTCCTTGGACATACACATTGACGATGAAACACAGATATCGCATCGGAATTAAATACAGAAGGCACAATGCCGCCTTACGTACAAGAATAGAGACTCTTCTTACAGTCGGTGCTTTGAGCATTACCTGTGAGACCAGTATTAGTTTCCAATACACCACTGCAGGTTCAATGAATTCCTTAGACATACACATTGACGATGAAACACTGAAATTACATCGGAATTAATTACAAAAGGAACAATGCCACCTTAACTGCAAGATGAGTGAGACTTCTTAGAGTCTGTGCTTTGATCCTTTCTACTTTGAGACCAGTATTAGTTTCCGATACACCACTGCAGGTTCAATGTATTCCATGGACCTTCGCATTGACGATGAAACACAGAAATCGCATCGGAACTAAATACAATATGCACAATGCCGCAATAAGTACAAGAATAGAGACTCTTCTTACAGTCGGTGCATTGAGCATTCCCTGTGAGACCAGTATTAGTTTCCAATACACCACTGCAGGTTCAATGAATACCTTAGACATACACATTGACGATGAAACACTGAAATTACATCGGAATTAAATACAAAAGGCACAATGCCGCCATAAGTGCAAGAATAGAGACTCTTCTTACAGTCGGTGCTTTGAGCTTTCCCAGTGAGACCAGTATTAGTTTCCGATACACCACTGCAGGTACAATGTAATCCTTAGACATACACATTGCCGAAGAAACAATGAAATTACATTGGAATTAAATACAAAACTCACAATGCCGCCATAAGTGCAAGAATAGAGAATTTTCTTACAGTCGGTGCATTGAGCATTCCCTGTGAGACCAGTATTACTTTCCGATACACCACTGCAGGTACAATGTATTCCTTGGACCTTCACATAGACGATGAAACACAGAAATCGCATTGGAATTAAATGCAAAAGGCACAATGCCGCCTTAAGTACAAGAATAGAGACTCTTCTTACAGTCGGTGCTTTGAGCATTCCCTATGAGACCAGTATTAGTTTCCGATATACCACCGCAGGTTCAATGCATTCCTTGGACATACACATTGACGATGAAACACAGAACTCGCATCGGAATTAAATACAAAAGGCACAATGCCGCCTTTCGTACAAGAATAGAGACTCTTCTTACAGTCGGTGCTTTGAGCATTCCCTGTGAGACCAGTATTAGTTCCCGATACACCATTCCAGGTTCAATGTATTCCTTGGACATACTCATTGACGATGAAACACTGAAATTACATCGGAATTAAATACAAAAGGAACAATGCCGCCTTAACTGCAAGATGAGTGAGACTTCTTAGAGTCTGTGCTTTGATCCTTTCTACTGTGAGACCAGTATTAGTTTCCGATACACCATTGCAGGTTCAATGTATTCCTTGGACCTTCGCATTGACGATGAAACACAGAAATCGAATCGGAACTAAATACAAAAGGCACAATGCCGCAATAAGTACAAGAATAGAGACTCTTCTTACAGTCGGTGCTTTGAGCATTTCCTGCGAGACCAGTATTAGTTTCCGATACACCACTGCAGGTTCAAAGTATTCCTTAGACATACACATTGACGATGAAACACTGAAATTACATCGGAATTAAATACAAATGGCACAATGCCGCCATAAGTGCAAGAATAGAGACTCCTCTTACAGTCGGTGCTTTGAGCATTCCCTCTGAGACCAGTATTAGTTTCCGACACACCACTGCAGGTACAATGTATTCCTTAGACATACACATTGCCGAAGAAACACCGAAATTACATTGGAATTAAATACAAAAGTCACAATGCCGCCATAAGTGCAAGAATAGGGACTCTTCTTACAGTCGGTGCTTTGAGCATTCCCTGTGAGACCAGTATTAGTTTCCGATACACCACTGCAGGTACAATGTATTCCTTGGACCTTCACATAGACGATGAAACACAGTAATGGCATCGGAATTAAATGCAAAAGGCACAATGCCGCCTTAAGTACAAGAATAGAGACTCTTCTTACAGTCGGTGCTTTGAGCATTCCCTGTGAGACCAGTATTAGTTTCCGATACACCACCGCAGGTTCAATGCATTCCTTGGACATACACGTTGTCGATGAAACACAGAACTCGCATCGGAATTAAATACACAAGGCACAATGCCACCTTTCGTACAAGAATAGAGACTCTTCTTAAAGTCGGTGCTTTGAGCATTCCCTGTGAGACCAGTATTAGTTTCCGATACACCACTCCAGGTTCAATGTTTTCCCTGGACATACTCATTGACGATGAAACACTGAAATTACATCGGAATTAAATACAAAAGGAACAATGCCGATATAAGTGCAAGGTGAGTGAGACTTCTTAGAGTCTGTGCTTTGATCCTTTCCTGTGAGACCAGTATTAGTTTCCGATACACCACTGCAGGTTCAATGTATTCTTTGCACCTTCGCATTGACGATGAAAACAGAAATCATATCGGAATGAAATACAAAAGGCACAATGCAGCCTTAAGTACAAGAATAGAGACTCTTCTTACAGTCGGTGTTTGAGCATTCCCTGTGAGACCAATATTAGTTTCCGATACTCCACTGCAGGTACAATGTATTCCTTGTACCTTCACACAGAAATCGCATGGGAATTAAATACAAAAGGCACAATGCCGCCTTAAGTACAAGAATAGAGACTGTTCTAACAGTCGGTGCTTTGAGCATTCCCTGTGAGACCAGTATTAGTTTCTGATACACCACTGCAGGTTCAATGTATTCCTTGGACATACACATTGACGATGAAACACAGAAATCGCATCGGAATTAAATACAAAAGGCACAATGCCGCCTTACGTACAAGAATAGAGACTCTTCTTACAGTCGGTGCTTTGACCATCCCCTGTGAGACCAGTATAAGTTTCCGATACACCACTCCAGGTTCAATGTATTCCTTGGACATACTCATTGACGATGAAACACTGAAATTACATCGGAATTAAATACAAAAGGAACAATACCGCCTTAACTGCAAGATGAGTGAGACTTCTTTGAGTCTGTGCTTTGATCCTTTCCTGTGAGACCAGTATTAGTTTCCGATACACCACTGCAGGTTCAATGTATTCCATGGACCTTCGCATTGACGATGAAACACAGAAATCGCATCGGAACTAAATACAAAATGCACAATGCCGCAATAAGTACAAGAATAGAGACTCGTCTTACAGTCGGTGCTTTGAGCATTCCCTGTGAGACCAGTATTAGTTTCCGATACACCACTGTAGGTTCAATGAATTCCTTAGTCATACACATTGACGATGAAACACTGAAATTACATCGGAATTAAATACAAAAGGCATAATGCCGCCATAAGTGCCAGAATAGAGACTCTTCTTACAGTCGGTGATTTGAGCTTTCTCAGTGAGACCAGTATTAGTTTCCGATACACCACTGCAGGTTCAATGTATTCCTTAGACATACACATTGCCGAAGAAACACAGAAATCACATCGGAATTACATACAAAAGGCACAATGCCGCCTTACGTCTTACGTACAGGAATAGAGACTCTCCTTACGGTCCGTGCTTTGAGCATAACCTGTGAGACCAGTATTAGTTTCCGATACACCACTCCAGGTTCAATGTATTCCTTGGACATACTCATTGACGATGAAACACTGAAATTACATCGGAATTAAATACAAATGGCACAATGTCGCCAAGGGTGCAAAAATAGAGACTCCTCTTACAGTCGGTGCTTTGAGCATTCCCTGTGATATCAGTATTAGTTTCCGATACATCACAGCAGGTACAATGTATTCCTTGTACCTTCACATTGACGATGAAACACAGAAATCGCATCGGAATTAATTACAAAAGGCACAATACCGCCTTAAGTACAAGATTAGAGACTCTTCTAACAGTCGGTGCTTTGAGCATTCCCTGTGAGACCAGTATTAGTTTCTGATACATCACTGCAGGTTCAATGTATTCCTTGGTCATACACATTGACGATGAAACACAGATATCACATCGGAATTAAATACAAAAGGCACAATGCCGCCTTACGTACAAGAATAGAGACTCTTCGTACAGTCGGTGCTTTGAGCATTACCTGTGAGACCAGTATTAGTTTCCGATACACCACTCAAGGTTCAATATATTCCTTGGACATACTCATTGACGATGAAACACTGAAATTACATCGGAATTAAATACAAACGGAACAATACTTCCTTAACAGCAAGATGAGTGAGACTTCTTTGAGACTGTGCTTTGATCCTTTCCTGTGAGACCAGTATTAGTTTCCGATACACCAATGCAGGTTCAATGTATTCCACGGACCTTCGCATTGACGATGAAACACAGAAATCGCATCGGAACTGAATTCAAAATGCACAATGCCGCAATAAGTACAAGAATAGAGACTCTTCTTACAGTCCGAGCTTTGAGCATTCCCTGTGAGACCAGTATTAGTTTCTGATACACCACTGCAGGTTCAATGAATTCCTTAGACATACACATTGACGATGAAACACTGAAATTACATCGGAATTAAATACAAAAGGAACAATGTGGATATAACTGCAAGGTGAGTGAGACTTCTTAGAGTCTGTGCTTTGATGCTTTCCTGTGAGACCAGTGTTAGTTTCCGATACACCACTGCAGGTTAAATGTATTCCTTGGACCTTCGCATTGACGATGAAACCCAGAAATCATATCGGAAAGAAATACAAAAGGCACAATGCCGCCTTAAGTACAAGAATAGAGGCTCTTCTTACAGTCGGTGTTTGAGCATTCCCTGTGAGACCAGTATTAGTTTCCGATACACCACTGCACATTCAATGTATTCCTTGGACATACACATTGACGATGAAGCACAGAAATCACATCGGAATTAAATACAAAAGGCACAATGCCGCCTTACGTACATGAATAGAGACTCTTCTTACGGTCGGTGCTTTGAGCATTACCTGTGAGACCAGTATTACACTCCTGGAAATTGAAATAAGAACACCGTGAATTCATTGTCCCAGGAAGGGGAAACTTTATTGACACATTCCTGGGGTCAGATACATCACATGATCACACTGACAGAACCACAGGCACATAGACACAGGCAACAGAGCATGCACAATGTCGGCACTAGTACAGTGTACATCCACCTTTCGCAGCAATGCAGGCTGCTATTCTCCCATGGAGACGATCGTAGAGATGCTGAATGTAGTCCTGTGGAATGGCTTGCCATGCCATTTCCACCTGGCGCCTCAGTTGGACCAGCGTTCGTGCTGGACGTGCAGACCGCGTGAGACGACGCTTCATCCAGTCCCAAACATGCTCAATGGCGGACAGATCCGGAGATCTTGCTGGCCAGGGTAGTTGACTTACACCTTCTAGAGCACGTTGGGTGGCACGGGATACATGCGGACGTGCATTGTCCTGTTGGAACAGCAAGTTCCCTTGCCGGTCTAGGAATGGTAGAACGATGGGTTCGATGACGGTTTGGATGTACCGTGCACTATTCAGTGTCCCCTCGACGATCACCAGTGGTGTACGGCCAGTGTACGCTCCCCACACCATGATGCCGGGTGTTGGCCCTGTGTGCCTCGGTCGTATGCAGTCCTGATTGTGGCGCTCACCTGCACGGCGCCAAACACGCATACGACCATCATTGGCACCAAGGCAGAAGCGACTCTCATCGCTGAAGACGACACGTCTCCATTCGTCCCTCCATTCACGCCTGTCGCGACACCACTGGAGGCGGGCTGCACGATGTTGGGGCGTGAGCGGAAGACGGCCTAACGGTGTGCGGGACCGTAGCCCAGCTTCATGGAGACGGTTGCGAATGGTCCTCGCCGATACCACAGGAGCAACAGTGTCCCTAATTTGCTGGGAAGTGGCGGTGCGGTCCCCTACGGCACTGCGTAGGATCCTACGGTCTTGGCGTGCATCCGTGCGTCGCTGCGGTCCGGTCCCAGGTCGACGGGCACGTGCACCTTCCGCCGACCACTGGCGACAACATCGATGTACTGTGGAGACCTCACGCCCCACGTGTTGAGCAATTCGGCGGTACGTCCACCCGGCCTCCCGCATGCCCACTATACGCCCTCGCTCAAAGTCCGTCAACTGCACATACGGTTCACGTCCACGCTGTCGCGGCATGCTACCAGTGTTAAAGACTGCGATGGAGCTCCGTATGCCACGGCAAACTGGCTGACACTGACGGCGGCGGTGCACAAATGCTGCGCAGCTAGCGCCATTCGACGGCCAACACCGCGGTTCCTGGTGTGTCCGCTGTGCCGTGCGTGTGATCATTGCTTGTACAGCCATCTCGCAGTGTCCGGAACAAGTATGGTGGGTCTGACACACCGGTGTCAATGTGTTCTTTTTTCCATTTCCAGGAGTGTAGTTTCCGATACACCACACCAGGTTCAATGTATTCCTTGGACATACTCATTGACGATGAAACACTGAAATTACATCGGAATTAAATACAAAAGGAACAATGCCGCCTTAACTGCAAGATGAGTGAGACTTCATAGAGTCTGTGCTTTGATCCTTTCCTGTGAGACCATTATTTGTTTCCAATACACCACTGCAGGTTCTATGTATTCCTTGGACCTTCGCATTGACGATGAAACACAGAAATCGCATCGGAACTAAATACAAAAGCACAATGCCGCAATAAGTACAAGAATAGGGACTCTTCTTACAGTTGGTGATTTGAGCATTCCCTTTGGGACCAGTATTAGTTTCCGATATTCCACTGCAGGTTCAATGTATTCCGTAGACATACACATTGACGATGAAACACTGATATTACATCGGAATTAAATACAAAAGTCACAATGCCGCCATAAGTGCAAGAATAGAGACTCTTCTTACAGTCGGTGCTTTGAGCTTTCCCTGTGAGACCAGTATTAGTTTCCGATACACCACTCCAGGTTCAATGTATTCCTTGGACATACTCATTGACGATGAAACACTGAAATTACATTGGAATTAAATACAAATGGCACAATGTCGCCAAGGGTACAAAAATAGAGACTCCTCTTACAGTCGGTGCTTTGAGCATTCCCTGTGAGATCAGTATTAGTTTCCGATACACCACAGCAGGTACAATGTATTCCTTGTACCTTCACATTGACGATGAAACACAGAAATCGCATCGGAATTAAATACAAAAGGCACAATACCGCCTTAAGTACAAGATTAGAGACTCTTCTAACAGTCGGTGCTTTGAGCATTCCCTGTGAGACCAGTATTAGTTTCTGATACACCACTGCAGGTTCAATGTATTCCTTGGACATACACGTTGACGATGAAAAACAGATATCGCATCGGAATTAAATACAAAAGGCAAAATGCCGCCTTACGTACAAGAATAGAGACTCTTCTAACAGTCGGTGTTTGAGCATTCCCTGTGAGACCAGTATTAGTTTCTGACACACCACTGCAGGTCCAATGTATTCCTTGGACATACACATTGACGATGAAAAACAGATATCGCATCGGAATTAAATACAAAAGGCAAGATGCCGCCATACGTGCGAGAATAGAGAATCTTCTTCCAGTCGGTGCTTTGACCATTCCCTGTGAGACCAGTATTAGTTTCCGATACACTACAGCAAATACAATGTATTCCTTGGACCTTCACATTGACGATGAAACACACACATCGCATCGGAATTAAATACAAAAGGCACAATGCCGCTTTAAGTACAAGAATAGAGACCCTTCCTACAGTCGGTGCTTTGAGCATTCCCTGTGAGACCAGTATTAGTTTCCGATACACCACTCCAAGTTCAATGTATTCCTTGGACATACTCATTGACGATGAAACACTGAAATTACATCGCTATTAAATACAAAAGGAACAATGCCGCCTTAACTGAAAGATGAGTGAGACATCTTAGAGTCTGTGATTTGATCCTCTCCTGTGAGACCAGTATTAGTTTCCGATACACCACTGCAGGTTCAATGTATTTCTTAGACATACACATTGACGATGCAACACTGAAATTACTTCGGATTTAAATACAAAAGGCACAATGCCGCCATAAGTGCAAGAATAGAGACTCTTCTTCCAGTCGGTGCTTTGAGCATTCCCTGCGAGGCCAGTATTAGTTTCCGATACACCACTGCAGGTACAATGTATTCCTTGGACCTTCACATTGTCGATGAAACACAGAAATGGCATCGGAATTAAACACAAATGGCACAATGTCGCCTTAAGTACAAGAATAGAGAGTCTTCTTACAGTCGGTGTTTTGGGCATTCCCTGTGAGACCAGTTTTAGTTTCCCATACACCACTGCAGGTTCAATGTATTCCTTGGACCTTCACATTGACGATGAGGTACAGAAATGGCATCGGAATTAAATACAAATGGCACAATGCCGCCTTAAGTACAAGAATAGAGACACTTCTTACAGTCGGTGCATTGAGCATTCCTGTGAGACCAGTATTAGCTTCCAATCCACCATTGCAGATTGCATGTATTCCTTGGACATACACATTGACGATGAAATACTGAAATTACATCGGAATTCAATACAAAAGGCACAATGCCGACTTAAGTACAAGTATAGAGACTCTTCTTACAGTCGGTGCTTTCAGCATTCCCTGTGAGACCAGTATTAGTTTCCGATACACCACTGCAGGTCCAATGTATTCCTTGGACATACGCATTGACGATGAAACACAGAAATTACATCAGCATTAAATACAAAAGGCACAATGCCGCCTTAAGTGCAAGAAGCGTGAGACTTCTTAGACTCTGTGATTTGATCCTTTCCTGTGAGACCAGTATTAGTTTCCGATTAACCACTGCAGGTTAAATGTGTTCCTTGCACCTTCACATTGACGAAGAAACACAGAAATCGCATCGGAATTAAATACAAACGGCACAATGCCGCCTTAAGTACATGAATAGATACTGTTCTTACAGTCGGTGCTTTGAGCATTCCCTGTGAGACCAGTATTAGTTTCCGATACACCACTGCAGGTTCAATGTATTCCTTGGACCTGCACATTGAAAATGAAACGCAGAAATCGCATTGGAATTAAATACAAAAGTCACAATGCCGCCTTAAGTACAAGAATAGAGACTCTTCTTACAGTCGGTGCTTTGAGCATTCCCTGTGAGACCAGTATTAGTTTCCGATACACCACTGGAGGTTGAATGTATTCCTTTGACATTCACATTGACGATAACACACTGAAATTTATTCGGAATTAAACACAAAAGGCACAATGCCGCCTTAAGTACAAGAATAGAGACTCTTCATATAGTCGGTGCTTTGAGGAATCCCTGTGAGACCAGTATTAGTTTCCGATACACCAGTGCAGGTTCAATGTTTTCCTTGGACCTTCACATTGACGATGAAACACAGAAATTGCATCGGAATTAAATGCAAAAGCCACACTGCCGCCATAAGTACAAGAATAGAGACTCTTCTTACAGTCGATGCTTTGAGCATTCCCTGTGAGACCAGTATTAGTTTCCGATACACGACTGCAGGTTCAATGTATTCCTTGGACCTTCACATTGACGATTAAACAAAGAAATCGCATCGGGATTAAATACAAAAGCCGCAAAGCCGCCTTAAGTACAAATATAGAGACTCTTCTTACAATCGGTGCTTTGAGCATTCCCTGTGAGACCAGTATTAGTTTCCAATACATTAGTGCAGGTTCAGTGTATTCCATGGACCTTCGCATTGACGATGAAACACAGAAATGGCATCGGAATTAAATACAAAAGACACAATGCCGCCTTAAGTACAAGAATAGAGACTTTTCTTCCAGTCGGTGCTTGGAGCATTCCCTGTTAGACCAGTATTAGATTCCGATACACCATTGCAGGTTCAATGTATTCCTTGGATATCACATTGACGATGAGACACTGAAATTACATCGGAATTAAATACAAAAGTCACAATGCCGTCTTAAGTACAAGAATAGAGACTCTTCTTACAGTCGATGCTTTGAGCATTCCCTGTGAGACCAGTATCAGTTTCCGATACACCACTGCAGGTTCAATGTATTCCTCGGACATACACATGGACGATGAAATACTGATATCACATCGGAATTAAATACAAAAGGCACAATGCCGCCACAAGTGCAAGAAGAGTGAGACTTCTTAGAGTCTGTGTTTTGATCCATTCCTGTGCGACCTGTATTAGTTTTCGATACGCCACTGCAGGTTCAATGTATTCCTTGGACCTTCACATTGACGATGAAACACAGAAATCGCATCGGAATCAAATACAAAAGGCACAATGCAGCCTTAAGTACAAGAATAGAGACTCTTCTTACAGTCGGTGCTTTGAGCATTCCCTGTGGGACCAGTATTAGTTTCCGCTACACCTCTGCAGGTTCAGTTTATTCTTTGGACCTTCACATTGACGTTGAAACACAGAAATGGCATCGGAATTAAATACAAAAGGAACAATGCCGCCTTAAGTACAAGAATAGAGACTCTTCTTACAGTCGGTGCTTTGAGCATTCCCTGTGAGACCAGTATTAGTTTCCGATACACCACTGCAGGTTCAATGTATTCCTTGGACCTTCACATTGACGATGAAACACAGAAATGGCATCGGAATTAAATACAAAAGACACAATGCCGCCTTAAGTACAAGAATAGAGACTCTTCTTACAATCGGTGCTTTGTGCATTCCCTGTGAGACCAGTATTAGTTTCCGCTACACCTCCGCAGGTTCAGATTATTCCTTGGACCTTCACATTGACGATGAAACACAGAAATGGCATTGGAATTAAATACAAAAGGCAAAATGCCGCCTTAAGTACAAGAATAGAGACTCTTCTCACAATCGGTGCTTTGAGCATTCCCTGTGAGACCAGTATTAGTTTCCGATACACCACTGCAGGTTCAATGTATTCCTTGAACCTTCAAATTTGACGATGATACACAGAAATCGCATCGGAATTAAATACAAAAGGCACAATGCCGCCTTAAGTACAAGAATAGACACTCTTCTTACAGTCGGTGCTTTGAGCATTCCCTGTGAGACCAGTATTAGTTTCAGATACACCACTGCAGGTTCAATGTATTCCTTGGACCTTCACATTGACGATGAAACACAGAAATGGCATCGGAATTAAATACAAAAGACACAGTGCCGCCTTAAGTACAAGAATAGAGACTCTTCTTACAGTCGGTGCTTTGAGCATTCCCTGTGAGACCAGTATTAGTTTCCACTACACCTCCGCAGGTTCAGATTATTCCTTGGACCTTCACATTGACGATGAAACACAGAAATGGCATCGGAATTAAATACAAAAGGCAAAATGCCGCCTTAAGTACAAGAATAGAGACTCTTTTTACAATCGGTGCTTTGAGCATTCCCTGTGAGACCAGTATTAGTTTCCGATACACCACTGCAGGTTCAATGTATTCCTTGGACCTTCACATTACGATGAAACACAGAAATCGCATCGGAATTAAATACAAAAGGACAATGCCGCCTTAAGTACAAGAATAGAGACTCTTCTTACCGTCGGTGCTTTGAGCATTCCCTGTGAGACCAGTATTAGCTTCCGATACACCACTGGAGGTTCAATGAATTCCTTGGACATTCACATTGACGATGAAACACTGAAATTACATCGGAATTAAATACAAAATTCACAATGCCGCCTTAAGTACAAGAATAGAGACTGTTCTTACCGTCGGTGGTTTGAGCATTCCCTGTGAGACCAGTATTAATTTCCGCTACCCCTCTGCAGGTTCAGTTTATTCCTTGGACCTTCACATTGACGATGAAACACAGAAATGGCATCGGAATTAAATACAAAAGGCACAATGCCGCCTTAAGTACAAGAATAGAGACTCTTCTTACAGTCGGTGTTTTGAGCATTCCCTGTGAGACCAGTATTAGTTTCCGCTACACCTCTGCAGGTTCAGTTTATTCCTTGGACCTTCACATTGACGATGAAACACAGAAATGGCATCGGAATTAAATACAAAAGGCACAATGCTGCCCTAAGTACAAGAATAGAGACTCTTCTTACAGTCGGTGCTTTGAGCATTCCCTGTGAGTCCAGTATTAGTTTCCGATACACCACTGCGGGTACAATGTGTTCCTTGGAACTTCACATTGACGATGAAACATAGAAATCGCATCGGAATTAAATACAAAAGGCGCAATGCCGCCTTAAGTACAAGAATAGAGACTCTTCTTACAGTCGGTGCTTTGAGCATTCCCTGTGAGACCAGTATTAGATTCCGCTACACCACTGCAGGTTCAGTTTATACCTTGGACCTGCACATTGAGGATGAAACACAGAAATGGCATCGGAATTAAATACAAAAGGCACAATGCCGCCTTAAGTACAAGAATAGAGACTCCTCTTACAGTCGGTGCTTTGAGCATTCCCTGTGAGACCAGTATTAGTTTCCGCTACACCTCTGCAGGTTCAGTTTATTCCTTGGACCTTCACATAGACGATGAAACACAGAAATGGCATCGGAATCAAATACAAAATGCACAATGCCGCCTTAAGTACAAGAATAGAGACTCTTCTTACAGTCGGAGCTTTGAGCATTCCCTGTGAGACCAGTATTAGTTTCCGATACACCACTGCAGGTTCAATGTATTCCTTGGAACTTCACATTGACGATGAAACACAGAAATCGCATCGGAATTAAATACAAAAGGCACAATGCCGCCTTAAGTACAAGAATAGAGACTCTTCTTACAGTCGGTGCTTTGAGCTTTCCCTGTGAGACCAGTATTAGTTTCCGCTACACCTCTGCAGGTTCAGTTTATTCCTTGGACCTTCACATTGACGATGAAACACAGAAATGGCATCGGAATTAAATACAAAAGGCGCAATGCGCCTTAAGTACAAGAATAGAGACTCTTCTTACAGTCGGTGCTATGATCAATCCCTGTGAGACCAGTATTAGTTTCCGCTACACCTCTGCAGGTTCAGTTTACTCGTTGGACCTTCACATTGACGATGAAACACAGAAATGGCATCGGAATTAAATACAAAAGGCACAATGCCGCCTTTCGTACAAGAATAGAGACTCTTCTTACAGTCGGTGCTTTGAGCATTCCCTGTGAGACCAGTATTAGTTTCCGATACACCACTGCAGATTCAGTTTATTCCTTGGACCTTCACATTGACGATGAAACACAGTAATGGCATCGGGATTAAATATAAAGGCACAATGCCGCCTTAAGTACAAGAATAGAGACTCTTCTTACAGTCGGTGCTTTGAGCATTCCCTGTGAGACCAGTAATAGTATCCGATACACCACTGCAGGTTCAATCTATTCCTTGGACATACACATTGACGATGAAACACTGAAATTACATCGGAATTAAATACAAAAGGGACAATGCCGCCTTAAGTACAAGAATAGAGACTCTTCTTACCGTCGGTGCTTTGAGCATTCCCTGTGAGACCAGTATTAGCTTCCGATACACCACTGGAGGTTCAATGAATTCCTTGGACATTCACATTGACGATGCGACACTGAAATTACATCGGAATTAAATACAAAAGGCACAATGCCGCCTTAAGTACAAGAATAGAGACTCTTCTTACAGTCGGTGCTTTGAGCATTCCCTGTGAGACCAGTATTAGTTTCCGATACACCAATGCAGGTTCAATGTATTCCTCGGACATACACATTGACGATGAAATACTGATATCACATCGGAATTAAATACAAAAGGCACAATACCGCCATAAGTGCAAGAAGAGTGAGACTTCTTAGAGTCTGTGTTTTGATCCTTTCCTGTGCGACGTGTATTAGTTTTTGATACGCCACTGCAGGTTCAATGTATTCCTTGGACCTTCACATTGACGATGAAACACAGAAATGGCATCGGAATTAAATACAAAAGACACAATTCCGCCTTAAGTACAAGAATAGAGACTCTTCTTACAGTCGGTGCTTTGAGCATTCCCTGTGAGACCAATATTAGTTTCCGCTACACCTCCGCAGGTTCAGTTTATTCCTTGGACCTTCACATTGACGATGAAACACAGAAATGGCATCGGAATTAAATACAAAAGGCAAAATGCCGCCTTAAGTACAAGAATAGAGACTCTTTTCACAGTCGGTGCTTTGGGCATTCCCTGTGTGAGCAGTATTAGTTTCCGATACACCACTGCAGGTTCAATGTATTCCTTGGACCTCCACATTGACGATGAAACACAGAAATCGCATCAGAATTAAATCCAAAACGCTCAATGCCGCCTTATGTACAAGAATACAGACTCTACTTACAGTCGGTGCTTTGAGCATTTCCTGTGAGACCAGTATTAGTTTCCGATACACCACTGCAGGTTCAATGTATTCCTTGGACCTTCACATTGACGATGAAACACAGAGATCGAATCGGAACTAAATACAAAAGGCACAATGCCGCAATAAGTACAAGAATATAAACTCTTCTTACAGTCGGTGCTTTGAGCATTTCCTGTGAGACCAGTATTAGTTTTCGATACACCACTGCAGGTTCAATGTATTACTTAGACACACACATTGACGATGAAACACTGAAATTACATTGGAATTAAATACAAAAGGCACAATGCCACCATAAGTACAAGAATAGAGACTCCTCTTACAGTCGGTGCTTTGAGCATTCCCTGTGAGATCAGTATTAGTTTCCGATACACCACTGCAGGTACAATGTATTCCTTGTACCTTCACATTGACGATGAAACACAGAAATCGCATCGGAATTAAATGCAAAAGGCACACTGCCGCCTTAAGTACAAGAATAGAGACTCTTCTTACAGTCGGTGCTTTGAGCATTGCCTGTGAGACCAGTAATAGTATCCGATACACCACTGCAGGTTCAATGTATTCCTTGGACTTTCACATTGACGTTGAAACACAGAAATCGCATCGGAATCAAATACAAAAGGCACAATGCCGCCTTAAGTACAAGAATAGAGACTCTTCTTACAGTCGGTTCTTTGAGCTTTCCCTGTGAGACCAGTATTAGTTTCCGATACACCACTGCAGGTTCAATGTATTCCTTGGACCTTCACATTGACGATGAAACACAGAATTCGCATGGGAATTAAATTCTAAAGGCATAATGCCGCCTTCAGTACAAGAATAGAGTCTCTTCTTACAGTCGGTGCTTTGAGCAATTCCTGTGAGACCAGTATTAGATTCCGATACACCACTGCAGGTTCAATGTATTCCTTGGACCTTCACATTGACGATGAAACACAGAATTCGCATCGGAATTAAATACTAAAGGCATAATGCCGCCTTCAGTACAAGAATAGAGTCTCCTCTTACAGTCGGTGCTTTGATCATTTCCTGTGAGACCAGTATTAGTTTCCGATACACCACTGCAGGTGCAATGTATTCCTTGGACCTTCACATTGACGATGAAACACAGAGATCGAATCGGAACTAAATACAAAAGGCACAATGCCGCAATAAGTACAGGAATAGAGACTCTTGTTACAGTCGGTGCTTTGAGCATTCCCTGTGAGGCCAGTAGTAGTTTCCGATGCACCACTGCAGGTTCAATGTATTCCTTAGACATACACATTGACGATGAAACACTGATATTACATCGGAATTAAATACAAATGGCACAATGCTGCCATAACTGCAAGAATAGAGACTCCTCTTACAGTCGGTGCTTCGAGCATTCCCTGTGAGACCAGTATTAGTTTTCGATACACCACTGCAGGTACAATGTATTCCTTGTACCTTCACATTGACGATGAAACACAGGAATCGCATCGGAATTAAATACAAAAGGCACAATGCCGCAATAAGTACAAGAATAGAGACTCTTCTTACAGCCGGTGCTTTGAGCATTCCCTGTGAGACCAGTATTAGTTTCCGATACACCACTGCAGGTTCAATGAATTCCTTAGACATACTCATTGACGATGAAACACTGAAATTACATCGGAATTAAATACAAAACGAACAATACCGCCTTAACTGCAAGATGAGTGAGACTTCTTTGAGTCTGTGCTTTGATCCTTTCCTGTGAGACCAGTATTAGTTTCCGATACACCACTGCAGGTTCAATGTATTCCATGGACCTTCGCATTGACGATGAAACACAGAAATCGCATCGGAACTAAATAAAAAATGCACAATGCCGCAATAAGTACAAGAATAGAGGCTCTTCTTACAGTCGGTGCTTTGAGCATTCCCTGTGAGACCAGTATTAGTTTCCGATACACCACTGCAGGTTCAATGAATTCCTTAGACATACACATTGACGATGAAACACTGAAATGACATCGGAATTAAATACAAAAGGCACAATGCCGCCATAAGTGCAAGAATAGAGACTCTTCTTACAGTCGGTGCTTTGACCTTTCCCAGTGAGACCAGTATTAGTTTCCGATACACCACTGCAGGTTCAATGTAATCCTTAGACATACACATTGCCGAAGGAACACTGAAATTACATTGGAATTAAATACAAACGTCACAATGCCGCCATAAGTGCAAGAATAGAGACTCTTCTTACAGTCGGTGCTTTGAGCATTCCCTGTGAGACCAGTATTAGTTTCCGATACTCCACTGCAGGTACAATGTATTCCTTGTACCTTCACATTGACGATGAAACACAGGAATCGCATCGGAATTAAATACAAAAGGCACAATGCCGCCTTAAGTACAAGAATAGAGACTCTTCTTACAGTTGGTGCTTTGAGCATTCCCTGTGAGACCAGTATTAGTTTCTGATACACCACTGCAGGTTCAATGTATTCCTTGGACATACGCATTGACGATGAAACACAGTAATCGCGTCGGAATTAAATACAAAAGGCACAATGCCGCCTTACGTACAAGAATAGAGACTCTTCTTACAGTCGGTGCTTTGAGCATTCCCTGTGAGACCAGTATTAGTTTCTGATACACCACTGCAGGTTCAATGTATTCCTTGGACATACGCATTGACGATGAAACACAGTAATCGCATCGGAATTAAATACAAAAGGCACAATGCCGCCTTACGTACAAGAATAGAGACTCTTCTTACAGTCGGTGCTTTAAGCATTCCCTGTGAGACCAGTATTAGTTTCCGATACACCACTCCAAGTTCAATGTATTTCTTGGACATACTCAATGACGATGAAACACTGAAATTACATCGGAATTAAATACAAAAGGAACTATGCCGCCTTAACTGCAAGATGAGTGAGACTTCTTAGAGTCTGTGCTTTGATCCTTTCCTGTGAGACCGGTATTAGTTTCCGATACACCACTGCAGTTTCAATGTATTCCTTGGACCTTCGCATTGACGATGAAACACTGAAATCACGTTGGAACTAAATTCAAAATGCACAATGCCGCAATAAGTACAAGAATAGAGACTCATCTTACAGTCGGTGCTTTGAGCATTCCCTGTGAGACCAGTATTAGTTTCCGATACACCACTGCAGGTTCAAAGAATTCCTTAGACATACACATTGACGATGAAACATTGAAATTAGATCGGAATTAAATACAAAAGGCACAATGCCGCCATAAGTGCAAGAATAGAGACTCTTCTTACAGTCGGTGCTTTGAGCTTTCCCTGTGAGACCAGTATTAGTTTCCGATACACCACTCCAGGTTCAATGTATTCCTTGGACATACTCATTGACGATGAAACACTGAAATTACATCGGAATTTAATACAAAAGGAACAATGCCGCCTTAACGGCAAGATGAGTAAGACTTCTTAGAGTCTGTGCTTTGATCCTTTCCTGTGAGACCAGTATTAGTTTTCGATACACCACTGCAGGTTCAATGTATTCCTTGGACCTTC
The DNA here is from genome assembly GCF_021461395.2 of Schistocerca americana. Lineage (NCBI taxonomy): Eukaryota > Metazoa > Arthropoda > Insecta > Orthoptera > Acrididae > Schistocerca > Schistocerca americana. The sequence continues at coordinate 744,112,452 of NC_060123.1, forward strand.
GCATTGACGATGAAACACAGAAATCGAATCGGAACTAAATACAAAAGGCACAATGCCGCAATAAGTACAAGAATAGAGCCTCTTCTTACAGTCGGTGATTTGAGCATTCCCTGTGAGACCAGTATTAGTTTCCGATACACCACTGCAGGTTCAATGTATTCCTTAGACATACACATTGACGATGAAACACTGAAATTACATCGGAATTAAATACAAATGGCACAATGCCGCCATAAGTGCAAGAATAGAGACTCCTCTTACAGTCGGTGCTTTGAGCATTCCCTGTGAGACCAATATTAGTTTCCGATACACCACTGCAGGTACAATGTATTCCTTGTACCTTTACATTGACGATGAAACACAGAAATCGCATCGGAATTAAATACAAAAGGCACAATGCCGCCTTAAGTACAAGAATAGAGACTCTTCTTACAGTCGGTGCTTTGAGCATTCCCTGTGAGACCAGTATTGAGATTTAACTAACTATTTTATCAATCACAATTGGCGTAAGAATCAAGGATTGACCATTGTCATAAAATATTGCATTATGAGATGTGAATAGTTTTTACTTGCGGTTTCGCGTGGCTTGAGGCAGTCACAACTAGCGTGCTATTGATTAAGAAGTTGCGTTATCGTCTTTCTAATTACTTCATGATCGTAGATACGATCATACCCGGTTGTGAAGTTTTTGTTATGACAAAAAATATTTCCTAAGGGACCAGAAAGTTCTTAAGGGCGCAAAAACAACTGTAACATCACACAAAAGAGAAATTCAATATTAAAGCTGATGCAAGAAGACGATAAAACGGTTTTCTTTTTATCAATGTAACACGCACATTGGACTGCTTATCTTGGAGTCTGTAATATTAGCAAAATGCATAATTAAAATGAAAATAATACTGAGGAGATAATAGAAATGAGCACTGCTAAATGATTCAGTATTCCCAGAACAAATATTTATTATAACTAAAACATATATCGTACCTTAAGCTTAATACTACAATGACGGTAGATTTTTATGTCCATATCATGTCCATTGAGCGCTCTTTTATATAGCCATTGTCCTCTTGAGTCGCTCGTGCTTCGTCACGGTAAGTTACAACAGTTCTTCTTCCTACACTTCACTCAAAACTTAGACGGAACACGTTTTTATTTATTTAGTAAAAATAATTAGATCAGACGGCCACAAATCTGCGTCCGTCTTACTCGAGAAAAACAGTAAAAGTCTTTTTAGCGCTCAAGGCTTCATTTGTTCTCCAGCGAACAAAATAGTGAAGGATCGCATATCCATCCGTACTTTTCTGTTTATATTGCCGCCCAAAGACGACGAATTACATTATCTAGAAAATTCCACCGTCGCCATGCGACGCCTTATTATATATTAATCATTCTTTACAAACAAGTATTTGCCTTCTGGCTGAATTTGCTGTTTTAATTAAGCCAAAAATAGCGAATATCACATTGCCTCCCATGAGGAGAGAGGGAATGCCGAAGGATTACCTCGATCCTCATGTCCTCATGAGATATTCGTGATTTTTGGTGTGACATTTACATAACGTTACTGGCGTACAAAGTACATAAATTGAAATCACATTTATAAACATATATCCGATATTTATCATTTTTCAAAATAAAGTTTTTCATTCTTTGTTCATCAGTCACTTCATTCCATAATACCAAGATTAACATTTATGTGCATATTTAAGTTTGGTCCATATTTGCTTATAACAATAAGTGAACGTTCATTTCGCACTTCAGGGGATAGAATTCAGGAATTACTTTCTCTTGAGCTTAACAACTAATACATGAGTACAGTGAGTGCTTATTTTCACTAAACTAGAGTGGACAATGTTCGAGCATCTGTTGACTCATTGTGGTTCAATTACAGTTTAATAACGTAGCACTACACTTCATGATGCTTTCACTTTCTGTGTTAGCTGTCTACGGCGTTCATCATGCGGTACATCTGTCCTTTCCGCTGTGGTGCCAGGAATTCATGCGGCTTCCCGGGTTTTTATTTACAATATGAAACAGAAGAAGTGGAAAATTATTAGTATAACTTATAACCTATTGGATACATTTGTTAAGGATCGGGACTGGTCTGGAGTTTAGGGTCTTCCTATAGTGCACATTCATTTTCTTTGTCCATCAAGAGACAGGTTTATAATTCATTTTAGCAGTGTTCAGGAGTGCCGGTATTAATGGCTTTAAGGTCTCAGTAATCTAACAATTTACTTCTCACTCATCTTAACTTCAACTCAAGAAAATCGCTTAATTTACATATGAAAATGTAGTCACACAAGTGTACAAATGTCTTTCCTCCAGTATGTACGATTGAAGTCATGGCGGTTAGCAGTTTAAAGTTTGGATTGTTTCGTCACCCACACGTGAGCCACTCACAGCGGCTGCACAGTGTTGCGTGAGCTCCAATACTTAGTATCCGTTCGCGCTCAGGCTGTAACAGAGCTGCTCGTCGTCGATTGCTCCCTTTTTTTTTTTTTTTTGTGAACTTCGTATCACACGAGTGCATCGCTACAAACACCTCGCGCGCGTTTTCCACCGGAGGAGCCGGACACTGAAGCTGCCTCCATACTTCTCTGTCAACTGCCTCCCATGAGGCTCACAGGTAAGTGACGAAGAATGTTTTAGCTGTCGCTGCACTTAGAACAACACTGAACTTTGCGTTGCACATGTTGTCGTAGCCTTGACTTCCTTTTTTACACTTGCAGTACAACACTACCACTAGTATACAGTGAACAGTTATTTTTATTATGCACGTCGCACTTTAGTGTGCATCTTCACACAGCATTCGTGCTTAGTTCCTTCGCCGATAGAGTTCATTTACAAAACAATCAATTTTGCACGTTTCCTCCACTGGTATAGAAAGACTTATATTCTACTATTTACAAAATATCACTTACGAGCTAATATTTACAATTAATGGTCACTCCTTTTGTTAAGTCCAGTGAACAACTGCTTTATGAATGGACTCTTTATATCTCAAGATTTGCTTTCACTAGTGAACCTAAAAATATTCTTTCAAACTTTCTTTTAAGGGCTCATCTCCTCATTATGAAAACTACAGGTTTCGCAACACTCGTTGCATTTATTCTTTAGTGCACCCAAGATCATTTTCTACTGCCACGCAGCATATCTACTACTTAACGAGTACACATTTAACGCTGAATCTTTTTTTTTGTGCTTGCCAAATCTTTTTTTTATATTTGAGGGCAGACTGGATAACAATAGGTCTCCCTCTTCGCTTCATGTACTCAGCAATCGTTCTCTGTTAAAAAAAAATAGGGTAACGCGTGTCTACTATTTTTCGCATGAATGGAATTACCGACAGTTCACTGGGTTTACACAACCGGTCCATAACAAACATTACCAAAGCTAGCGAAGTTCATCACGCTACGTGTCTCATTTCTCATAAGCACTGCTTTGCCCCGAAGCACATGTGCCTTTTACAAGTCGACCCTTGGTGTGGGTTAATGAACCAAGATCAAAAGGAACGGGCACAAGGAAAATGGATTTCATAAGAGGAGTGTCTTAGGAGACATTTTTGCAATAAAATCTTCATGTAAATCAAATTATCATAATAAACATAGGCACATATATAAATTTCAACCTCTTTCATTACAGCATGCTTTGCTACTTCTACGTCTTACTCTGGTTATAGTCAGTATTATGTTTAAATATCACTGCATTGCTTGTTCTTTAGATTAGCCTTCAATTAGGGTATTGAATGGTCGCTGGATTACACTACAAATTTCTGAAGATCTTTACTTGGACTTATTTATGATACAGGGGGCTTGCTGTGTGGTTATTTAGTACCTTTATTCTACTGAAATCAATTCGTCAGCTAACATTCCTCATATACTCTTTACATTGGGCACAGATCGCAGGGAAATAGTTTACTTTCATAGCAATTAATGGCCTCGTGGAGTACTTACGCTACATTATTGATGCTTCATGGTTTGCCTCTATTTGTACTGTATTTCACCTAACTTAGTTTACTACAGCTTATTGTCTCCTTGCGTGAACACATGTGGGTTACCACTTGTTTTTCCATTTAACAGCACGCTTTAACTGAACTTTAAGCTATTTCTTCTACTCCTGTCCACTGTCTGGACTGTTTGACCATGTACCTTTTTTTTTTTTTTTAAGCAGGTAATTGGGCTTTTACAACAGAACTTCAAGTACTTACATTACTAAAAATAAATCTATAAATCTTCTTGTACCGTGAGAGAAGTGCTTATTTACGCATCCTTCTCCATTTCTCACCTTTACATATTTATTTAGCTCCGGGCAATCACCTCGCAAGCACTTTTTTTCTTATTACTAACTTAAAATTAAATTGAAATTATTGGTGCAACCCCTATTTCCTGCTTCAGCTTGTTGAAGAAATATCAGTTCAATGTCCATCACTACAAACAATTTTTCCATACATAGCATTTAATACTTAAAGTTTACATGTAGTAGCCGTTACCATGTAATCAGTGCGCTGTTCAACACAATACTTATTATTAACAGTTCACGCAAGGAAATTTCCAGTAAGCAAGAGGCAGGAAACCGAAACAGATTCTATCTGCAGTTGAAGCTGCGTCTGTAAACTAACTCTCTGTTTCAATAGACCAATCGCTCCCGATATGGAGCACCCCTGAATCGGCAATGATAAAACTTTTGAAACAGAAGACACCTGTCTGAAGAGACATGGTGACATGACATTGATGTTTGTTCCTGTATCAACAACGGCTGTGACAGGAATGTTAGTAATAGAAATCTTAATCGAAGCCTGGACCTGTTCATCATAAATGTCGTTAATGTCTTGAGCTTTGTCAGGTGCAAGGTCATCTCGTAAGTCGGTCTCATGGTCGTACCGTATCGCATTAACATACTTAGAATCAGAGGATTCCTTAGTGCCCCCACTCAAAATTCGCAGCGACCTCTTTGAGGCTGAGAGGCGCTGCCTCTAATTTTCCGCAGGATGTTTAACCTGTTTGTTATTCATGGCCTTAAGTGTTTGTTCCGTTTCATATTGGTGCTGGTTATGTGGTACAAATGCCGGTGTAGAGGGGTAAAATCCACTGGGTGCATTCACTTGTGAATAAAATACTTGAGACGGCTGCTGTCGCCCGATCTTTTGGTTGCCGGCAAAACCATTTCCTTGTGAAGGAAAGTTCGCATTTGGTGCCATTTGAAAATTGTTCCGCGGTCCTCTATTCTGTGAAAAGTTGTTCTGATGTGCTGGGTGGCCTCCGCCTGGCCCATGCCACTTACTATATTTCGACCTATAACTTTGATTGTACACTGGCCCATTTGAAAAATTACCAATCGTTTGTGGAGAATTTCCATACTGCTCAGGCGCAGAATTAAAGGGTGGGTTTCCGTACTGATGTTGTACCTGGTGGTTGTAAATTGGGTGGTATCTCTGCTGATTACTGTAATTGGTTTTCTGCTTCCCTTTAAAGTTATTGCCGTTTGCGTTTTGATAACCGCTGGCAGGTTGGTAACAGCGGTCGCAGTAGCTCGCTCTCTCCTTGGGCGCATTGTTGTCCGCGTGCGATGCATTCTGCTGGCTGCCAGGGAAGAATTTGCCGCTGCCAACCTTGGAGCGCACATCCTCGCTAATTAAATCCAAGGAATCCAGCGCAGAAAGGAATGCATTCGTGTCTTCTTCGGACACATATACTAGTTTCTCTCTAATAGACACAGGGAGTTTGCTTTTGAGAATCATAATTACGTCCTTGGAAGAAATCGGAGAATCCCAGAATTTAATTTTTGCTAGATACTTCTCAAAGTATCGCCGGAGACTTCCATGCTTCTCATTGAAAATTTCCGCACCATACACCTCCTTCCTTAATCTTTGCTGTACCCCATTACTCCAAAATTTTGCCAAGAACATTTTCTTAAACTCTTCATAATTCCTACACGTGTCTACCATTTCCGTTCCCCATAATGCTGCATCACCAGAAATAAAGCCAGTGACGAACTGAATACGCTGTCTGTCTGTCCAGCTCCTGGGAAATATGCCGGAAAAATTCTTTAGGAACACGATGGGGTGTATTTCTCGCTTCTGCGGATGAAGAACAGGAAAAGTGCGATGCTTAATCACACTTTCCTCTTGCATTAAACTCACAATTGTGGGCGGATCATTTATTTTCCCTACTCGGGACTCAACATGACTGTCGTTTTGCATGTAATCAGGCGGTGAACGATAAGGAGTTGACTGACATTCGTCACCGTCTAAAGAGTTGTTCCCTATAGTTTGCGTATGTGTGTGCGGATTTTCTACCCAGTTTCTCAGCATTCTGACTTCGTCCACTACTTGCTGCTTCCACTCGGGAAGATCCCGTGTAAGTGTCCTCCGAATCTGTCCCAATTCAGAAACTACTGTGTCTCCCGACTTACCAGGAGCAGCTAAGATTTCATAAGTTACATCCTTGACAGTCTCCCTAAGCTCCTCCCTGACCTTCTTTTCGATAAAAATATCTTTACCCTTTATCCATTCACTGTAGTGTTCCGACAATGCCTCCGCGTGTGCTTTCACGGTGCTCTTAACCTGTTCCTCGATATTGATTGAGTCTATCTGCCTCGACAGATCCTCTACTACACCTTCAATGTCAGATACTGCATTTCTAACTGAGTTTATTTCTTTGGTAGCTGCCTGAATTTTTGTGTTTAATGTTCCAGATACTTCAGCTATTTCACTTTTCACCTGTTTCTGCATTTTCTGAATTTGATCACTGATCTTAGTTTGCACCTCACCCAAATGGGTATTTAATTCAGCCGTAATTTCTTTATGCAGATCTGTTTTGATTGTGCCTAGCTCTGTTTTTAATGATTCGCTTACAGCATCTAGTCGGGCGTTAACAATCTCATTTTGTGTTTTTATAGTCTCATTTTGTGTTTTTATATTCTCATTTACTGCGTCAAACTGTTGTTTCAGCATTTCCATTAACGCACAGAGGTCATTTGTAGCTGCAGCGGGACGAGTTTGGACTTCAGGGTCACTTTCCCCTGTTACAGACATGGTTAGTTCAGTTTCCACACGGGAACCTACCATTCGCGACCGTAAAGGGTATGGAATACTATTAACGTCTTCACTCCCGTCTCCTGTTGTCACCTGTCTCTGTTTACTATCTGCCATTTTCGTCAGTAAATCAGGTGCTACGCAAGGCTTTCGTCGTTTGTCAGTGACGTGGTGAGTCCGCTAAGAGCACCGCTCTCGCGTGAGCAACAAATGAAACTCTATCTGGCGAGAAGACAAGATGGAACCTAACCGTTTCAGACAAATGAATGAAGATGCTCTTCACTGCAAATTGCGCACACTATCCACCATGTTGAAAATGCAATACAGGTATACTAACAATGGGGAGAAATAATTTCTATTATCAGACTACGAAGAATTTTACTTTGAAAGATAAAATAAAGCAGATTTTCTATAGCGGGAAGGAGATAGAAAGGATGTGGATCGACTTGGAAAAGCAACGTTGCTACTGAAGCACTACACTGCGTATGCAAAATTCTGACTTACTTTTTGATGGCTTGGTTACCGCTATGTTGTCTCAGCAAATTCGCATCTCTTTTCTTTTCCTTTCTCTCGATAATTAAACTGCGTTATCGACCAGCGTATTTTCTGGCATTCTCACAGAGAGATGATGTGTACATGAAACGACAGAACATATATTAACACAAGCACATACAAATTTTCCAAGAATTTGAACTAATTTTTGGTCAAGTCCCTGTTCAGGCGCCAAGTGTGATGTTACAAAATAGAAGTGATGTTGCTATTCAATGGAAAGTTGGAAATTGAGATTTAACTAACTGTTTTATCAATTACAATTGGCGTAAGAATCATGGATTGACCATTGTCATAAAATATTGCATTATGAGATGTGAATAGTTTTACTTGCGGTTTCGCGTGGCTTGAGGCAGTCACAACTAGCGTGCTATTGATTAAGAAGTTGCGTTATCGTCTTTCTAATTACTTCATGATCGTAGATACGATCATACCCGGTTGTGAAGTTATTGTTATGACAAAAAAAATTTCCTAAGGGACCAGAAAGTTCTTAAGGGCGCAAAAACAACTGTAACATCACACAAAAGAGAAATTCAATATTAAAGCTGATGCAAGAAGACGATAAAACAGTTTTCTTTTTATCAATGTAACACGCACATTGGACTGCTGATCTTGGAGTCTGTAATATTAGCAAATTGCATAATTAAAATGAAAATAATACTGAGGAGATAATAGAAATGAGCACTGCTAAATGATTCAGTATTCCCAGAACAAATATTTAATATAACTAAAACATATATCGTACCTTAAGCTTAATACTACAATGACGGTAGATTTTTATGTCCATATCATGTCCATTGAGCGCTCTTTTATGTAGCCATTGTCCTCTTGAGTCGCTCGTGCTTCGTCACGGTAAGTTACAACAGTTCTTCTTCCTACACTTCACTCAAAACTTAGACGGAACACGTTTTTATTTATTTAGTCAAAATAATTAGATCAGACCGCCACAAATCTGCGTCCGTCTTACTCGAGAAAATCAGTAAAAGTCTTTTTAGCGCTCAAGGCTTCATTTGTTCTCCAGCGAACAAAATAGTGAAGGATCGCATATCCATCCGTACTTTTCTGTTTATATTGCCGCCCAAAGACGACGAACTACATTATCTAGAAAAATTCCACCGTCGCCATGCGACGCCTTATTATATATTAATCATTCTTTATAAACAAGTATTCGCCTTCTGCCTGAATTTGCTGTTTTAATTAAGCCAAAAATAGCGAATATCACACACTCCAGGTTCAATGTATTCCTTGGACATACTCATTGACGATGAAACACTGAAATTACATCGGAATTAAATACAAAAGGAACAATACCGCCTTCACTGCAAGATGAGTGAGACTTCTTTGAGTCTGTGCTTTGATCCTTTCCTGTGAGACCAGTATTAGTTTCCGATAAACCACTGCAGGTTCAATGTATTCCATGGACCTTCGCATTGACGATGAAACACAGATATCGCATCGGAACTAAATACAAAATGCACAATGCCGCAATAAGTACAAGAATAGAGACTCTTCTTACAGTCGGTGCTTTGAGCATTCCCTGTGAGACCAGTATTAGTTTCCGATACACCACTGCAGGTTCAATGAATTCCTTAGACATACATATTGACGATGAAACACTGAAATTACATCGGAATTAAATACAAAAGGCACAATGCCGCCATAAGTGCAAGAATAGAGACTCTTCTTACAGTCGGTGCTTTGAGCTTTCCCAGTGAGACCAGTATTAGGTTCCGATACACCACTGCAGGTTCAATGTATTCCTTAGACATACACATTGCCGAAGAAACACTGAAATTACATCGGAATTAAATACAAATGGCACAATGCCGCCATAAGTGCAAGAATAGAGACTCCTCTTACAGTCGGTGCTTTGAGCATTCCCTGTGAGACCAGTATTAGTTTCCGATACACCACTGCAGGTACAATGTATTCCTTGTACCTTCACATTGACGACGAAACACAGAAATCGCATCGGAATTAAATACAAAAGGCACAATGCCGCCTTAAGTACAAGAATAGAGACTCTTCTAACAGTCGGTGCTTTGAGCATTCCCTGTGAGACAAGTATTAGTTTCTGATACACCACTCCAGGTTCAATGTATTCCTTGGACATACTCATTGACGATGAAACACTGAAATTACATCGGAATTAAATACAAAAGGAACAATACCGCCTTAACTGCAAGATGAGTGAGACTTCTTTGAGTCTGTGCTTTGATCCTTTCCTGTGAGACCAGTATTAGTTTCCGATACACCACTGCATGTTCAATGTATTCCATGGACCTTCGCATTGACGATGAAACACAGAAATCGCATCGGAACTAAATACAAAATGCACAATGCCGCAATAAGTACAAGAATAGAGACTCTTCTTTCAGTCGGTGGTTTGAGCATTCCCTGTGAGACCAGTATTAGTTTCCGATACACCACTGCTGGTTTAATGAATTCCTTAGACATACACATTGACGATGGAACACTGAAATTACATCGGAAGTAAATACAAAAGGCACAATGCCGCCATAAGTGCAAGAATAGAGACTCTCCTTACAGTCGGTGCTTTGAGCTTTCGCAGTGAGACCAGTTTTAGGTTCCGATACACCACTGCAGGTTCAATGTATTCCTTAGTCATACACATTGCCGAAGAAACACTGAAATTACATTGGAATTAAATACAAAAGTCACAATGCCGCCATAAGTGCAAGAATAGAGACACTTCTTACAGTCGGTGCTTTGAGCATTCCCTGTGAGACCAGTATTAGTTTCCGATACACCACTGCAGGTACAATGTATTCCTTGGACCTTCACATAGACGATGAAACACAGAAATCGCATCGGAATTAAAAGCAAAAGGCACAATGCCGCCTTAAGTACAAGAATAGAGACTCTTCTTATAGTCGGTGCTTTGAGCATTCCCTGTGAGACCAGTATTAGTTTCCGATACACCACCGCAGGTTCAATGCATTCCTTGGACATACACATTGACGATGAAACACAGAACTCGCATCGGAATTAAATACAAAAGGCACAATGCCGCCTTTCGTACAAGAATAGAGCCTCTTCTTACAGTCGGTGCTTTGAGCATTCCCTGTGAGACCAGTATTAGTTTCCGATACACCACTCCAGGTTCAATGTTTTCCCTGGACATACTCATTAACGATGAAACACTGAAATTACATCGGAATTAAATACAAAAGGAACAATGCCGATATAACTGCAAGGTGAGTGAGACTTCTTTGAGTCTGTGCTTTGATCCTTTCCTGTGAGACCAGTATTAGTTTCCGATACACCACTGCAGGTTCAATGTATTCCATGGACCTTCGCATTGACGATGAAACACAGAAATCGCATCGGAACTAAATACAACATGCACAATGCCGCAATAAGTACAAGAATAGAGACTCTTCTTACAGTCGGTGCTTTGAGCATTCCCTGTGAGACTAGTTTTAATTTCCGATACACCACTGCAGGTTCAATGAATTCCTTAGACATACACATTGACGATGAAACACTGAAATTACATCGGAATTAAATACAAATGGCACAATGCCGCCATAAGTGCAAGAATAGAGACTCTTCTTACAGTCGGTGCTTTGAGCTATCCCAGTGAGACCAGTATTAGTTTCCGATACACCACTGCAGGAACAATGTATTCCTTAGACATACACATTGCCGAAGAAACACTGAAATTACATTGGAATTAAATACAAAAGTCACAATGCCGCCATAAGTGCAAGAATAGAGTATTTTCTTACAGTCGGTGCTTTGAGCATTCCCTGTGAGGCCAGTATTAGTTTCCGATACACCACTGCAGGTACAATGTATTCCTTGGACCTTCACATAGACGATGAAACACAGAAATCGCATTGGAATTAAATGCAAAAGGCACAATGCCGCCTTAAGTACAAGAATAGAGACTCTTCTTACAGTCGGTGCTTTGAGCATTCCCTGTGAGACCAGTATTAGTTTCCGATATACCACCGCAGGTTCAATGCATTCCTTGGACATACACATTGACGATGAAACACAGAACTCGCATCGGAATTAAATACAAAAGGCACAATGCCGCCTTTCGTACAAGAATAGAGACTCTTCTTACAGTCGGTGGTTTGAGCATTTCCTGTGAGACCAGTAATAGTTTCCGATACACCACTGCAGGTACAATGTATTCCTTGGACCTTCACATAGACGATGAAACATAGAAATCGCATTGGAATTAAATACAAAAGGAACAATGCCGATATAACTGCAAGGTGAGTGAGACTTCTTAGAGTCTGTGCTTTGATCTTTTCCTGTGAGACCAGTATTAGTTTCCGATACACCACTGCAGGTTCAATGTATTATTTGGACCTTCGCATTGACGATGAAACACAGAAATCATATCGGAATGAAATACAAAAGGCACAATGCCGCCCTAAGTACAAGAATAGAGACTCTTCTTACAGTCGGTGTTTGAGCATTCCCTGTGAGACCAGTATTAGTTTCCGATACACCACTGCAGATTCAATGTATTCCTTGGACATACACATTGACGATGAAACACAGAAATCACATCCTAATTAAAAACAAAAGGCACAATGCCGCCTTACGTACAACAATGGAGACTCTTCTTACGGTCGGTGCTTTGAGCATTACCTGTGAGACCAGTATTAGTTCCCGATACACCACTCCAGGTTCAATGTATTCCTTGGACTTACTCATTGACGATGAAACACTGAAATTACATCGGAATTAAATACAAAAGGAACAATGCCGCCTTAACTGCAAGATGAGTGAGACTTCTTAGAGTCTGTGCTTTGATCCTTTCTACTGTGAGACCAGTATTAGTTTCCGATACACCATTGCAGGTTCAATGTATTCCTTGGACCTTCGCATTGACGATGAAACACAGAAATCGAATCGGAACTAAATACAAAATGCACAATGCCGCAATAAGTACAAGAATAGAGACTCTTCTTACAGTCGGTGCTTTGAGCATTCCCTGTGAGACCTGTATTAGCTTCCGATACACCACTGCAGGTTCAAAGTATTCCTTAGACATACACATTGACGATGAAACACTGAAATTACATCGGAATTAAATACAAATGGCACAATGCCGCCATAAGTGCAAGAATAGAGACTCCTCTTACAGTCGGTGCTTTGAGCATTCCCTCTGAGACCAGTATTAGTTTCCGATACACCACTGCAGGTACAATGTATTCCTTAGACATACACATTGTCGATAAAACACAGAACTCGCATCGGAATTAAATACAAAAGGCACAATGCCACCTTTCGTACAAGAATAGAGACACTTCTTACAGTCGGGGCTTTGAGCATTCCCTGTGAGACCAGTATTAGTTTCCGATACACCACTCCAGGTTTAAAAGTTTTCCCTGGACATACTCATTGACGATGGAACACTGAAATTACATCGGAATTAAATACAAAAGGAACAATGCCGATATAACTGCAAGGTGAGTGAGACTTCTTAGAGTCTGTGATTTGATCCTTTCCTGTGAGACCAGTATTAGTTTCCGAAACACCACTGCTGGTTCAATGTATTCTTTGGACCTTCGCATTGACGATGAAACACAGAAATCATATCGGAATGAAATACAAAAGGCACAATGCAGCCTTAAGTACAAGAATAGAGACTCTTCTTACAGTCGGTGTTTGAGCATTCCCTGTGAGACCAGTATTAGTTTCCGATACACCACTGCAGATTCAATGTATTTCTTGGACATACACATTGACGATGAAACACAGAAATCACATCGGAATTAAATACAAAAGGCACAATGCCGCCTTACGTACAAGAGGAGAGACTCTTCTTACGGTCGGTGCTTTGAGCATTACCTGTGAGACCAGTATTAGTTTCCGATACACCACTCCAGGTTCAATGTATTCCTTGGACATACTCATTGACGATGAAACACTGAAATTACATCGGAATTAAATACAAATGGCACAATGTCGCCATAGGTGCAAGAATAGAGACTCCTCTTACAGTCGGTGCTTTGAGCATTCCCTGTGAGACCAGTATTAGTTTCCGATACACCACAGCAGGTACAGTGTATTCCTTGTACCTTCACATCGACGATGAAACACAGAAATCGCATCGGAATTAAATACAAAAGGCACAATGCCGCCTTAAGTACAAGAATAGAGACTCTTCTAACAGTCGGTGCTTTGAGCATTCCCTGTGAGACCAGTATTAGTTTCTGATACACCACTGCAGGTTCAATGTATTCCTTGGACATACACATTGACGATGAAACACAGATATCGCATCGGAATTAAATACAGAAGGCACAATGCCGCCTTACGTACAAGAATAGAGACTCTTCTTACAGTCGGTGCTTTGAGCATTACCTGTGAGACCAGTATTAGTTTCCAATACACCACTGCAGGTTCAATGAATTCCTTAGACATACACATTGACGATGAAACACTGAAATTACATCGGAATTAATTACAAAAGGAACAATGCCACCTTAACTGCAAGATGAGTGAGACTTCTTAGAGTCTGTGCTTTGATCCTTTCTACTTTGAGACCAGTATTAGTTTCCGATACACCACTGCAGGTTCAATGTATTCCATGGACCTTCGCATTGACGATGAAACACAGAAATCGCATCGGAACTAAATACAATATGCACAATGCCGCAATAAGTACAAGAATAGAGACTCTTCTTACAGTCGGTGCTTTGAGCATTCCCTGTGAGACCAGTATTAGTTTCCAATACACCACTGCAGGTTCAATGAATTCCTTAGACATACACATTGACGATGAAACACTGAAATTACATCGGAATTAAATACAAAAGGCACAATGCCGCCATAAGTGCAAGAATAGAGACTCTTCTTACAGTCGGTGCTTTGAGCTTTCCCAGTGAGACCAGTATTAGTTTCCGATACACCACTGCAGGTACAATGTAATCCTTAGACATACACATTGCCGAAGAAACAATGAAATTACATTGGAATTAAATACAAAAGTCACAATGCCGCCATAAGTGCAAGAATAGAGAATTTTCTTACAGTCGGTGCATTGTGCATTCCCTGTGAGACCAGTATTAGTTTCCGATACACCACTGCAGGTACAATGTATTCCTTGGACCTTCACATAGACGATGAAACACAGAAATCGCATTGGAATTAAATGCAAAAGGCACAATGCCGCCTTAAGTACAAGAATAGAGACTCTTCTTACAGTCGGTGCTTTGAGCATTCCCTATGAGACCAGTATTAGTTTCCGATATACCACCGCAGGTTCAATGCATTCCTTGGACATACACATTGACGATGAAACACAGAACTCGCATCGGAATTAAATACAAAAGGCACAATGCCGCCTTTCGTACAAGAATAGAGACTCTTCTTACAGTCGGTGCTTTGAGCATTCCCTGTGAGACCAGTATTAGTTCCCGATACACCACTCCAGGTTCAATGTATTCCTTGGACATACTCATTGACGATGAAACACTGAAATTACATCGGAATTAAATACAAAAGGAACAATGCCGCCTTAACTGCAAGATGAGTGAGACTTCTTAGAGTCTGTGCTTTGATCCTTTCTACTGTGAGACCAGTATTAGTTTCCGATACACCATTGCAGGTTCAATGTATTCCTTGGACCTTCGCATTGACGATGAAACACAGAAATCGAATCGGAACTAAATACAAAAGGCACAATGCCGCAATAAGTACAAGAATAGAGACTCTTCTTACAGTCGGTGCTTTGAGCATTTCCTGCGAGACCAGTATTAGTTTCCGATACACCACTGCAGGTTCAAAGTATTCCTTAGACATACACATTGACGATGAAACACTGAAATTACATCGGAATTAAATACAAATGGCACAATGCCGCCATAAGTGCAAGAATAGAGACTCCTCTTACAGTCGGTGCTTTGAGCATTCCCTCTGAGACCAGTATTAGTTTCCGATACACCACTGCAGGTACAATGTATTCCTTAGACATACACATTGCCGAAGAAACACCGAAATTACATTGGAATTAAATACAAAAGTCACAATGCCGCCATAAGTGCAAGAATAGGGACTCTTCTTACAGTCGGTGCTTTGAGCATTCCCTGTGAGACCAGTATTAGTTTCCGATACACCACTGCAGGTACAATGTATTCCTTGGACCTTCGCATAGACGATGAAACACAGTAATGGCATCGGAATTAAATGCAAAAGGCACAATGCCGCCTTAAGTACAAGAATAGAGACTCTTCTTACAGTCGGTGCTTTGAGCATTCCCTGTGAGACCAGTATTAGTTTCCGATACACCACCGCAGGTTCAATGCATTCCTTGGACATACACATTGTCGATGAAACACAGAACTCGCATCGGAATTAAATACACAAGGCACAATGCCACCTTTCGTACAAGAATAGAGACTCTTCTTACAGTCGGTGCTTTGAGCATTCCCTGTGAGACCAGTATTAGTTTCCGATACACCACTCCAGGTTCAATGTTTTCCCTGGACATACTCATTGGCGATGAAACACTGAAATTACATCGGAATTAAATACAAAAGGAACAATGCCGATATAAGTGCAAGGTGAGTGAGACTTCTTAGAGTCTGTGCTTTGATCCTTTCCTGTGAGACCAGTATTAGTTTCCGATACACCACTGCAGGTTCAATGTATTCTTTGGACCTTCGCATTGACGATGAAAACAGAAATCATATCGGAATGAAATACAAAAGGCACAATGCAGCCTTAAGTACAAGAATAGAGACTCTTCTTACAGTCGGTGTTTGAGCATTCCCTGTGAGACCAGTATTAGTTTCCGATACGCCACTCCAGGTTCAATGTATTCCTTGGACATACTCATTGACGATGAAACACTGAAATTACATTGGAATTAAATACAAAAGAAACAATGCCGCCTTAACTGCAAGATGAGTGAGACTTCTTAGAGTCTGTGCTTTGATCCTTTCTTCTGTGAGACCAGTATTAGTTTCCGATACACCACTGCAGGTTCCATGTATTCCTTGGACCTTCGCATTGACGATGAAACACGAAATCGAATCGGAGCTAAATACAAAAGGCACAATGCCGCAATAAGTACAAGAATAGAGACTCTTCTTACAGTCGGTGCTTTGAGCATTCCCTGTGAGACCAGTATTAGTTTCCGATACACCACTGCAGGTTCAATGTATTCCTTAGACATACACATTGACGATGATACACTGAAATTACATCGGAATTAAATACAAATGGCACAATGCCGCCATAAGTGCAAGAATAGAGACCCCTCTTACAGTCGGTGCTTTGAGCATTCCCTGTGAGACCAATATTAGTTTCCGATACTCCACTGCAGGTACAATGTATTCCTTGTACCTTCACACAGAAATCGCATCGGAATTAAATACAAAAGGCAAAATGCCGCCTTAAGTACAAGAATAGAGACTGTTCTAACAGTCGGTGCTTTGAGCATTCCCTGTGAGACCAGTATTAGTTTCTGATACACCACTGCAGGTTCAATGTATTCCTTGGACATACACATTGACGATGAAAAACAGATATCGCATCGGAATTAAATACAAAAGGCACAATGCCGCCATACGTGCGAGAATAGAGAATCTTCTTCCAGTCGGTGCTTTGACCATTCCCTGTGAGACCAGTATTAGTTTCCGATACACTACAGCAAATACAATGTATTCCTTGGACCTTCACATTGACGATGAAACACACACATCGCATCGGAATTAAATACAAAAGGCACAATGCCGCTTTAAGTACAAGAATAGAGACCCTTCCTACAGTCGGTGCTTTGAGCATTCCCTGTGAGACCAGTATTAGTTTCCGATACACCACTCCAAGTTCAATGTATTCCTTGGACATACTCATTGACGATGAAACACTGAAATTACATCGCTATTAAATACAAAAGGAACAATGCCGCCTTAACTGAAAGATGAGTGAGACATCTTAGAGTCTGTGATTTGATCCTCTCCTGTGAGACCAGTATTAGTTTCCGATACACCACTGCAGGTTCAATGTATTTCTTAGACATACACATTGACGATGCAACACTGAAATTACTTCGGATTTAAATACAAAAGGCACAATGCCGCCATAAGTGCAAGAATAGAGACTCTTCTTCCAGTCGGTGCTTTGAGCATTCCCTGCGAGGCCAGTATTAGTTTCCGATACACCACTGCAGGTACAATGTATTCCTTGGACCTTCACATTGTCGATGAAACACAGAAATGGCATCGGAATTAAACACAAATGGCACAATGTCGCCTTAAGTACAAGAATAGAGAGTCTTCTTACAGTCGGTGTTTTGGGCATTCCCTGTGAGACCAGTTTTAGTTTCCCATACACCACTGCAGAATCAATGTATTCCTTGGACCTTCACATTGACGATGAGGTACAGAAATGGCATCGGAATTAAATACAAATGGCACAATGCCGCCTTAAGTACAAGAATAGAGACACTTCTTACAGTCGGTGCATTGAGCATTCCTGTGAGACCAGTATTAGCTTCCAATCCACCATTGCAGATTGCATGTATTCCTTGGACATACACATTGACGATGAAATACTGAAATTACATCGGAATTCAATACAAAAGGCACAATGCCGACTTAAGTACAAGTATAGAGACTCTTCTTACAGTCGGTGCTTTCAGCATTCCCTGTGAGACCAGTATTAGTTTCCGATACACCACTGCAGGTCCAATGTATTCCTTGGACATACGCATTGACGATGAAACACAGAAATTACATCAGCATTAAATACAAAAGGCACAATGCCGCCTTAAGTGCAAGAAGCGTGAGACTTCTTAGACTCTGTGATTTGATCCTTTCCTGTGAGACCAGTATTAGTTTCCGATTAACCACTGCAGGTTAAATGTGTTCCTTGCACCTTCACATTGACGAAGAAACACAGAAATCGCATCGGAATTAAATACAAACGGCACAATGCCGCCTTAAGTACATGAATAGATACTGTTCTTACAGTCGGTGCTTTGAGCATTCCCTGTGAGACCAGTATTAGTTTCCGATACACCACTGCAGGTTCAATGTATTCCTTGGACCTGCACATTGAAAATGAAACGCAGAAATCGCATTGGAATTAAATACAAAAGTCACAATGCCGCCTTAAGTACAAGAATAGAGACTCTTCTTACAGTCGGTGCTTTGAGCATTCCCTGTGAGACCAGTATTAGTTTCCGATACACCACTGGAGGTAGAATGTATTCCTTTGACATTCACATTGACGATAAAACACTGAAATTTATTCGGAATTAAACACAAAAGGCACAATGCCGCCTTAAGTACAAGAATAGAGACTCTTCATATAGTCGGTGCTTTGAGGAATCCCTGTGAGACCAGTATTAGTTTCCGATACACCAGTGCAGGTTCAATGTTTTCCTTGGACCTTCACATTGACGATGAAACACAGAAATTGCATCGGAATTAAATGCAAAAGCCACAATGCCGCCATAAGTACAAGAATAGAGACTCTTCTTACAGTCGATGCTTTGAGCATTCCCTGTGAGACCAGTATTAGTTTCCGATACACGACTGCAGGTTCAATGTATTCCTTGGACCTTCACATTGACGATTAAACAAAGAAATCGCATCGGAATTAAATACAAAAGCCGCAAAGCCGCCTTAAGTACAAATATAGAGACTCTTCTTACAATCGGTGCTTTGAGCATTCCCTGTGAGACCAGTATTAGTTTCCAATACATTAGTGCAGGTTCAGTGTATTCCATGGACCTTCGCATTGACGATGAAACACAGAAATCGCATCGGAATTAAATACAAGAAGCACAATGCCGCCATAAGTACAAGAATAGAGACCCTTCTTACAGTCGGGGCTTTGAGCATTCCTTGTGAGACCAGTATTAGTTTCCGATACACCACTGCAATTTCAGTGTATTCCTTGGACCTTCACATTGAGGATGAAGCACATAAATCGCATCGGAATGAAATACAATAGGAACAATGCCGCCTTAAGTACAAGAATAGAGACTTTTCTTCCAGTCGGTGCTTGGAGCATTCCCTGTGAGACCAGTATTAGATTCCGATACACCATTGCAGGTTCAATGTATTCCTTGGATATCACATTGACGATGAGACACTGAAATTACATCGGAATTAAATACAAAAGTCACAATGCCGTCTTAAGTACAAGAATAGAGACTCTTCTTACAGTCGATGCTTTGAGCATTCCCTGTGAGACCAGTATCAGTTTCCGATACACCACTGCAGGTTCAATGTATTCCTCGGACATACACATGGACGATGAAATACTGATATCACATCGGAATTAAATACAAAAGGCACAATGCCGCCATAAGTGCAAGAAGAGTGAGACTTCTTAGAGTCTGTGTTTTGATCCATTCCTGTGCGACCTGTATTAGTTTTCGATACGCCACTGCAGGTTCAATGTATTCCTTGGACCTTCACATTGACGATGAAACACAGAAATCGCATCGGAATCAAATACAAAAGGCACAATGCAGCCTTAAGTACAAGAATAGAGACTCTTCTTACAGTCGGTGCTTTGAGCATTCCCTGTGGGACCAGTATTAGTTTCCGCTACACCTCTGCAGGTTCAGTTTATTCTTTGGACCTTCACATTGACGTTGAAACACAGAAATGGCATCGGAATTAAATACAAAAGGAACAATGCCGCCTTAAGTACAAGAATAGAGACTCTTCTTACAGTCGGTGCTTTGAGCATTCCCTGTGAGACCAGTATTAGTTTCCGATACACCACTGCAGGTTCAATGTATTCCTTGGACCTTCACATTGACGATGAAACACAGAAATGGCATCGGAATTAAATACAAAAGACACAATGCCGCCTTAAGTACAAGAATAGAGACTCCTCTTACAATCGGTGCTTTGTGCATTCCCTGTGAGACCAGTATTAGTTTCCGCTACACCTCCGCAGGTTCAGATTATTCCTTGGACCTTCACATTGACGATGAAACACAGAAATGGCATTGGAATTAAATACAAAAGGCAAAATGCCGCCTTAAGTACAAGAATAGAGACTCTTCTCACAATCGGTGCTTTGAGCATTCCCTGTGAGACCAGTATTAGTTTCCGATACACCACTGCAGGTTCAATGTATTCCTTGAACCTTCAAATTTGACGATGATACACAGAAATCGCATCGGAATTAAATACAAAAGGCACAATGCCGCCTTAAGTACAAGAATAGACACTCTTCTTACAGTCGGTGCTTTGAGCATTCCCTGTGAGACCAGTATTAGTTTCAGATACACCACTGCAGGTTCAATGTATTCCTTGGACCTTCACATTGACGATGAAACACAGAAATGGCATCGGAATTAAATACAAAAGACACAATGCCGCCTTAAGTACAAGAATAGAGACTCTTCTTACAGTCGGTGCTTTGAGCATTCCCTGTGAGACCAGTATTAGTTTCCGCTACACCTCCGCAGGTTCAGATTATTCCTTGGACCTTCACATTGACGATGAAACACAGAAATGGCATCGGAATTAAATACAAAAGGCAAAATGCCGCCTTAAGTACAAGAATAGAGACTCTTCTCACAATCTTTGCTTTGAGCATTCCCTGTGAGACCAGTATTAGTTTCCGATACACCACTGCAGGTTCAATGTATTCCTTGGACCTTCACATTACGATGAAACACAGAAATCGCATCGGAATTAAATACAAAAGGACAATGCCGCCTTAAGTACAAGAATAGAGACTCTTCTTACCGTCGGTGCTTTGAGCATTCCCTGTGAGACCAGTATTAGCTTCCGATACACCACTGGAGGTTCAATGAATTCCTTGGACATTCACATTGACGATGAAACACTGAAATTACATCGGAATTAAATACAAAATTCACAATGCCGCCTTAAGTACAAGAATAGAGACTGTTCTTACCGTCGGTGGTTTGAGCATTCCCTGTGAGACCAGTATTAATTTCCGCTACCCCTCTGCAGGTTCAGTTTATTCCTTGGACCTTCACATTGACGATGAAACACAGAAATGGCATCGGAATTAAATATAAAAGGCACAATGCCGCCTTAAGTACAAGAATAGAGACTCTTCTTACAGTCGGTGTTTTGAGCATTCCCTGTGAGACCAGTATTAGTTTCCGCTACACCTCTGCAGGTTCAGTTTATTCCTTGGACCTTCACATTGACGATGAAACACAGAAATGGCATCGGAATTAAATACAAAAGGCACAATGCTGCCTTAAGTACAAGAATAGAGACTCTTCTTACAGTCGGTGCTTTGAGCATTCCCTGTGAGTCCAGTATTAGTTTCCGATACACCACTGCGGGTACAATGTGTTCCTTGGAACTTCACATTGACGATGAAACATAGAAATCGCATCGGAATTAAATACAAAAGGCGCAATGCCGCCTTAAGTACAAGAATAGAGACTCTTCTTACAGTCGGTGCTTTGAGCATTCCCTGTGAGACCAGTATTAGATTCCGCTACACCACTGCAGGTTCAGTTTATACCTTGGACCTGCACATTGAGGATGAAACACAGAAATGGCATCGGAATTAAATACAAAAGGCACAATGCCGCCTTAAGTACAAGAATAGAGACTCCTCTTACAGTCGGTGCTTTGAGCATTCCCTGTGAGACCAGTATTAGTTTCCGCTACACCTCTGCAGGTTCAGTTTATTCCTTGGACCTTCACATAGACGATGAAACACAGAAAGGGCATCGGAATCAAATACAAAATGCACAATGCCGCCTTAAGTACAAGAATAGAGACTCTTCTTACAGTCGGAGCTTTGAGCATTCCCTGTGAGACCAGTATTAGTTTCCGATACACCACTGCAGGTTCAATGTATTCCTTGGAACTTCACATTGACGATGAAACACAGAAATCGCATCGGAATTAAATACAAAAGGCACAATGCCGCCTTAAGTACAAGAATAGAGACTCTTCTTACAGTCGGTGCTTTGAGCTTTCCCTGTGAGACCAGTATTAGTTTCCGCTACACCTCTGCAGGTTCAGTTTATTCCTTGGACCTTCACATTGACGATGAAACACAGAAATGGCATCGGAATTAAATACAAAAGGCGCAATGCGCCTTAAGTACAAGAATAGAGACTCTTCTTACAGTCGGTGCTATGATCAATCCTTGTGAGACCAGTATTAGTTTCCGCTACACCTCTGCAGGTTCAGTTTACTCGTTGGACCTTCACATTGACGATGAAACACAGAAATGGCATCGGAATTAAATACAAAAGGCACAATGCCGCCTTAAGTACAAGAATAGAGACTCTTCTTACAGTCGGTGCTTTGAGCATTCCCTGTGAGACCAGTATTAGTTTCCGATACACCACTGCAGATTCAGTTTATTCCTTGGACCTTCACATTGACGATGAAACACAGTAATGGCATCGGGATTAAATATAAAGGCACAATGCCGCCTTAAGTACAAGAATAGAGACTCTTCTTACAGTCGGTGCTTTGAGCATTCCCTGTGAGACCAGTAATAGTATCCGATACACCACTGCAGGTTCAATCTATTCCTTGGACATACACATTGACGATGAAACACTGAAATTACATCGGAATTAAATACAAAAGGGACAATGCCGCCTTAAGTACAAGAATAGAGACTCTTCTTACCGTCGGTGCTTTGAGCATTCCCTGTGAGACCAGTATTAGCTTCCGATACACCACTGGAGGTTCAATGAATTCCTTGGACATTCACATTGACGATGCGACACTGAAATTACATCGGAATTAAATACAAAAGGCACAATGCCGCCTTAAGTACAAGAATAGAGACTCTTCTTACAGTCGGTGCTTTGAGCATTCCCTGTGAGACCAATATTAGTTTCCGCTACACCTCCGCAGGTTCAGTTTATTCCTTGGACCTTCACATTGACGATGAAACACAGAAATGGCATCGGAATTAAATACAAAAGGCAAAATGCCGCCTTAAGTACAAGAATAGAGACTCTTTTCACAGTCGGTGCTTTGAGCATTCCCTGTGTGAGCAGTATTAGTTTCCGATACACCACTTCAGGTTCAATGTATTCCTTGGACCTCCACATTGACGATGAAACACAGAAATCGCATCAGAATTAAATCCAAAACGCTCAATGCCGCCTTATGTACAAGAATACAGACTCTACTTACAG
Source organism: Schistocerca americana (assembly GCF_021461395.2). Classification (NCBI taxonomy): domain Eukaryota; kingdom Metazoa; phylum Arthropoda; class Insecta; order Orthoptera; family Acrididae; genus Schistocerca; species Schistocerca americana. The sequence continues at coordinate 744,136,157 of NC_060123.1, forward strand.
TCGGTGCTTTGAGCATTCCCTGTGAGACCAGTATTAGTTTCCGATACACCACTGCAGGTTCAATGTATTCCTTGGACCTTCACATTGACGATGAAACACAGAAATCGCATCGGAATCAAATACAAAAGGCACAATGCAGCCTTAAGTACAAGAATAGAGACTCTTCTTACAGTCGGTGCTTTGAGCATTCCCTGTGGGACCAGTATTAGTTTCCGCTACACCTCTGCAGGTTCAGTTTATTCTTTGGACCTTCACATTGACGTTGAAACACAGAAATGGCATCGGAATTAAATACAAAAGGAACAATGCCGCCTTAAGTACAAGAATAGAGACTCTTCTTACAGTCGGTGCTTTGAGCATTCCCTGTGAGACCAGTATTAGTTTCCGATACACCACTGCAGGTTCAATGTATTCCTTGGACCTTCACATTGACGATGAAACACAGAAATGGCATCGGAATTAAATACAAAAGACACAATGCCGCCTTAAGTACAAGAATAGAGACTCTTCTTACAATCGGTGCTTTGTGCATTCCCTGTGAGACCAGTATTAGTTTCCGCTACACCTCCGCAGGTTCAGATTATTCCTTGGACCTTCACATTGACGATGAAACACAGAAATGGCATTGGAATTAAATACAAAAGGCAAAATGCCGCCTTAAGTACAAGAATAGAGACTCTTCTCACAATCGGTGCTTTGAGCATTCCCTGTGAGACCAGTATTAGTTTCCGATACACCACTGCAGGTTCAATGTATTCCTTGAACCTTCAAATATGACGATGATACACAGAAATCGCATCGGAATTAAATACAAAAGGCACAATGCCGCCTTAAGTACAAGAATAGACACTCTTCTTACAGTCGGTGCTTTGAGCATTCCCTGTGAGACCAGTATTAGTTTCAGATACACCACTGCAGGTTCAATGTATTCCTTGGACCTTCACATTGACGATGAAACACAGAAATGGCATCGGAATTAAATACAAAAGACACAATGCCGCCCTAAGTACAAGAATAGAGACTCTTCTTACAGTCGGTGCTTTGAGCATTCCCTGTGAGACCAGTATTAGTTTCCGCTACACCTCCGCAGGTTCAGATTATTCCTTGGACCTTCACATTGACGATGAAACACAGAAATGGCATCGGAATTAAATACAAAAGACACAATGCCGCCTTAAGTACAAGAATAGAGACTCTTCTTACAGTCGGTGCTTTGAGCATTCCCTGTGAGACCAGTATTAGCTTCCGATACACCACTGGAGGTTCAATGAATTCCTTGGACATTCACATTGACGATGAAACACTGAAATTACATCGGAATTAAATACAAAATTCACAATGCCGCCTTAAGTACAAGAATAGAGACTGTTCTTACCGTCGGTGGTTTGAGCATTCCCTGTGAGACCAGTATTAATTTCCGCTACCCCTCTGCAGGTTCAGTTTATTCCTTGGACCTTCACATTGACGATGAAACACAGAAATGGCATCGGAATTAAATACAAAAGGCACAATGCCGCCTTAAGTACAAGAATAGAGACTCTTCTTACAGTCGGTGTTTTGAGCATTCCCTGTGAGACCAGTATTAGTTTCCGCTACACCTCTGCAGGTTCAGTTTATTCCTTGGACCTTCACATTGACGATGAAACACAGAAATGGCATCGGAATTAAATACAAAAGGCACAATGCTGCCTTAAGTACAAGAATAGAGACTCTTCTTACAGTCGGTGCTTTGAGCATTCCCTGTGAGTCCAGTATTAGTTTCCGATACACCACTGCGGGTACAATGTGTTCCTTGGAACTTCACATTGACGATGAAACATAGAAATCGCATCGGAATTAAATACAAAAGGCGCAATGCCGCCTTAAGTACAAGAATAGGGACTCTTCTTACAGTCGGTGCTTTGAGCATTCCCTGTGAGACCAGTATTAGATTCCGCTACACCACTGCAGGTTCAGTTTATACCTTGGACCTGCACATTGAGGATGAAACACAGAAATGGCATCGGAATTAAATACAAAAGGCACAATGCCGCCTTAAGTACAAGAATAGAGACTCCTGTTACAGTCGGTGCTTTGAGCATTCCCTGTGAGACCAGTATTAGTTTCCGCTACACCTCTGCAGGTTCAGTTTATTCCTTGGACCTTCACATAGACGATGAAACACAGAAATGGCATCGGAATTAAATACAAAATGCACAATGCCGCCTTAAGTACAAGAATAGAGACTCTTCTTACAGTCGGAGCTTTGAGCATTCCCTGTGAGACCAGTATTAGTTTCCGATACACCACTGCAGGTTCAATGTATTCCTTGGAACTTCACATTGACGATGAAACACAGAAATCGCATCGGAATTAAATACAAAAGGCACAATGCCGCCTTAAGTACAAGAATAGAGACTCTTCTTACAGTCGGTGCTTTGAGCTTTCCCTGTGAGACCAGTATTAGTTTCCGCTACACCTCTGCAGGTTCAGTTTATTCCTTGGACCTTCACATTGACGATGAAACACAGAAATGGCATCGGAATTAAATACAAAAGGCGCAATGCGCCTTAAGTACAAGAATAGAGACTCTTCTTACAGTCGGTGCTATGATCAATCCCTGTGAGACCAGTATTAGTTTCCGCTACACCTCTGCAGGTTCAGTTTACTCGTTGGACCTTCACATTGACGATGAAACACAGAAATGGCATCGGAATTAAATACAAAAGGCACAATGCCGCCTTAAGTACAAGAATAGAGACTCTTCTTACAGTCGGTGCTTTGAGCATTCCCTGTGAGACCAGTATTAGTTTCCGATACACCACTGCAGATTCAGTTTATTCCTTGGACCTTCACATTGACGATGAAACACAGTAATGGCATCGGGATTAAATATAAAGGCACAATGCCGCCTTAAGTACAAGAATAGAGACTCTTCTTACAGTCGGTGCTTTGAGCATTCCCTGTGAGACCAGTAATAGTATCCGATACACCACTGCAGGTTCAATCTATTCCTTGGACATACACATTGACGATGAAACACTGAAATTACATCGGAATTAAATACAAAAGGGACAATGCCGCCTTAAGTACAAGAATAGAGACTCTTCTTACCGTCGGTGCTTTGAGCATTCCCTGTGAGACCAGTATTAGCTTCCGACACACCACTGGAGGTTCAATGAATTCCTTGGACATTCACATTGACGATGCGACACTGAAATTACATCGGAATTAAATACAAAAGGCACAATGCCGCCTTAAGTACAAGAATAGAGACTCTTCTTACAGTCGGTGATTTGAGCATTCCCTGTGAGACCAGTATTAGTTTCCGATACACCAATGCAGGTTCAATGTATTCCTCGGACATACACATTGACGATGAAATACTGATATCACATCGGAATTAAATACAAAAGGCACAATACCGCCATAAGTGCAAGAAGAGTGAGACTTCTTAGAGTCTGTGTTTTGATCCTTTCCTGTGCGACGTGTATTAGTTTTTGATACGCCACTGCAGGTTCAATGTATTCCTTGGACCTTCACATTGACGATGAAACACAGAAATGGCATCGGAATTAAATACAAAAGACACAATTCCGCCTTAAGTACAAGAATAGAGACTCTTCTTACAGTCGGTGCTTTGAGCATTCCCTGTGAGACCAATATTAGTTTCCGCTACACCTCCGCAGGTTCAGTTTATTCCTTGGACCTTCACATTGACGATGAAACACAGAAATGGCATCGGAATTAAATACAAAAGGCAAAATGCCGCCTTAAGTACAAGAATAGAGACTCTTTTCACAGTCGGTGCTTTGAGCATTCCCTGTGAGAGCAGTATTAGTTTCCGATACACCACTGCAGGTTCAATGTATTCCTTGGACCTCCACATTGACGATGAAACACAGAAATCGCATCAGAATTAAATCCAAAACGCTCAATGCCGCCTTATGTACAAGAATACAGACTCTACTTACAGTCGGTGCTTTGAGCATTCCCTGTGAGACCAGTATTAGTTTCCGATACACCACTGCAGGTTCAATGTATTCCTTGGACCTTCACATTGACGATGAAACACAGAAATCGCATCGGAAGCAAATACAAAAGGCACAATGCCGCCTTAAGTACAAGAATAGAGACTCTTCTTACAGTCGGTGCTTTGAGCATTCCCTCTGAAATCCAGTAACAGTATCCGATACTCCACTGCAGGTTCAATCTATTCCTTGGACATACACATTGACGATGAAACACTGAAATTACATCGGAATTAAATACAAAAGGGACAATGCCGCCTTAAGTACAAGAATAGACACTCTTCTTACAGTCTATGCTTTGAGCATTCCCTGTGAGACCAGTATTAGTTTCCGATACACCACTGCAGGTTCAATGTATTCCTTGGACCTTCACATTGACGATGAAACACAGAAATGGCATGGGAATTAAATACAAAAGACACAATGCCGCCTTAAGTACAAGAATAGAGACTCTTCTTACAGTCGGTGCTTTGAGCATTCCCTGTGAGACCAGTATTAGTTTCCGCTACACCTCCGCAGGTTCAGTTTACTCCTTGGACCTTCACATTGACGATGAAACACAGAAATGGCATCAGAATTAAATACAAAAGGCAAAATGCCGCCTTAAGTACAAGAATAGAGACTCTTTTCACAGTCGGTGCTATGAGCATTCCCTGTGAGACCAGTATTAGTTTCCGATACACCACTGCTGGTTCAATGTATTCCTTGGACCTTCACATTGACGATGAAACACAGAAATCGCATCGGAATTAAATCCAAAACGCTCAATGCCGCCTTATGTACAAGAATACAGACTCTACTTACAGTCGGTGCTTTGAGCATTCCCTGTGAGACCAGTATTAGTTTCCGATACACCACTGCAGGTTCAATGTATTCCTTGGACCTTCACATTGACGATGAAACACAGAAATGGCATCGGAATCAAATACAAAAGGCACAATGCCGCCTTAAGTACAAGAATAGAGACTCTTCTTACAGTCGGTGTTTGAGCATTCCCTGTGAGACCAGTAATAGTATCCGATACACCACTGCAGGTTCAATCTATTCCTTGGACATTTACATTGACGATGAAACACTGAAATTACATCGGAATTAAATACAAAAGGCGCAATGCCGCCTTAAGTACAAGAATAGAGACTCTTCTTACAGTCGGTGCTTTGAGCATTCCCTGTGAGACCAGTATTAGATTCCGCTACACCACTGCAGGTTCAGTTTATTCCTTGGACCTGCACATTGACGATGAAACACAGAAATGGCATCGGAATTAAATACAAAAGGCACAATGCCGCCTTAAGTACAAGAATAGAGACTCCTCTTACAGTCGGTGATTTGAGCATTCCCTGTGAGACCAGTATTAGTTTCCGCTACACCTCTGCATGTTCAGTTTATTCCTTGGACCTTCACAATGACAATGAAACACAGAAATGGCATCGGAATTAAATACAAAATGCACAATGCCGCCTTAAGTACAAGAATAGAGACTCTTCTTACAGTCGGAGCTTTGAGCATTCCCTCTGAGACCAGTATTAGTTTCCGATACACCACTGCAGGTTCAATGTATTCCTTGGAACTTCACATTGACGATGAAACACAAAAATCGCATCGGAATTAAATACAAAAGGCAAATTGCCGCCTTAAGTACAAGAATAGAGACTCTTCTTACAATCGGTGCTTTGAGCTTTCCCTGTGAGACCAGTATTAGTTTCCGATACACCACTGCAGGTTCAATGTATTCCATGGACATACACATTGACGATGAAACACAGATATTGCATCGGAATTTAATAAAAAAGGCACAATGCCGCCATAAGTACAAGAATAGAGACTCTTCATGCAGTCGGTGCTTTGAGCATTCCCTGTGAGACCAGTATTAGTTTCCGATACACCACTGCAGGTTCAAAGTATTCCTTGGACCTTCACTTGGACGATGAAACACAGAATTCACATCGAAATTAAATACTGAAGGCATAATGCCGCCTTCAGGACAAGAATAGAGACTCTTCTTACAGTCGGTGCTTTGAGTATTTCCTGTGAGACCATTATTAGTTTCCGATACACCACTGCTGATTCAATGTATTGCTTGGACATACACATTGACGATGAAACACAGAAATCGCATCGGAATTAAATACAAAAGGCACAATGCCGCCTTAAGTACAAGAATAGAGACTCATCTTACAGTCGGTGCATTTAGCATTCCCTGTCAGACCAGTATTAGTTTCCGATACTTCACTCCAGGTTCAATGTATTCCTTGGACATACACATTGACGATGAAACACTGAAATTACATCGGAATTAAATACAAATGGCACAATGCCGCCATAAGTGCAAGAATAGAGACTCCTCTTACAGTCGGTGCTTTGAGCATTCCCTGTGAGACCAGTATTAGTTTCCGATACACCACTGCTGGTACAATGTATTCCATGTACCTTCACATTGACGATGAAACACAGAAATCGCATCGCAATTAAATACAAAAGGCACAATGCCGCCCTAAGTACAAGAATAGAGACTCTTCTTACAGTTGGTGCTTTGAGCATTCCCTGTGAGACCAGTATTAGATTCCGATACACCACTGCAGATTCAATGAATTCCTTAGACATACACATTGACGATGAAACACTGAAATTACATCGGAATTAAATACAAAAGGCACAATGCCGCCATAAGAGCAAGAATAGAGACTCTTCTTACAGTCGGTGCTTTGAGCTTTCCCTGTGAGACCAGTATTAGTTTCCGATACACCACTCCAGGTTCAATGTATTCCTTGGACATACTCATTGACGATGAAACACTGAAATTACTTCGGAATTAAATACAAAAGGAACTATGCCGCCTTAACGGCAAGATGAGTAAGACTTCCTAGAGTCTGTGCTTTGATCCTTTCCTGTGAGACCAGTATTAGTTTCCGATACACCACTGCAGGTTCAATGTATTCCTTGGACCTTCGCATTGACGAAGAAACACAGAAATCGAGTCGGAACTAAATACAAAAGGCACAATGCCGCAATAAGTACAAGAATAGAGACTCTTCTTACAGTCGGTGCTTTGAGCATTCCCTGTCAGACCAGTATTATTTTCCGATACACCACTGCAGGTTCAATGTAGTGCTTAGACATACACATTGACGATGAAACACTGAAATTACATCGGAATTAAATACAAATGGCACAATGCCGCCATAAGTGCAAGAATAGAGACTCCTCGTACAGTCGGTGCTTTGAGCTTTCCCTGTGAGACCAGTATTAGTTTTCGATACACCACTGCAGGTTCAATGTATTCCTTGGACATACTCATTGACAACGAAACACAGAAATCGCATCGGAATTAAATACAAAAGGCATAATGCCGCCTTTCGTACAAGAATAGAGACTCTTCTTACAGTCGGTGTTTTGAGCATTCCCTGTGAGACCAGTATTAGTTTCCGATACACCACTCCAGGTTCAATGTACTCCTTGGACATACTCATTGACGATGAAACACTGAAATTACATAGGAATTAAATACAAAAGGAACAATGCCGCCTTAACTGCAAGATGAGTGAGACTTCTTAGAGTCTGTGCTTTGATCCTCTCCTGTGAGACCAGTATTAGTTTCCGATACACCACTGCAGGTTCAATGTATTCCTTGGACCTTCGCATTGACGATGAAACACAGAAATCGCATCGGAATTAAATACAAAAGGCACAATGCCCCCTTAAGTACAAGAATAGAGACTCTTCTTACAGTCGGTGCTTTGAGCATTCCCTGTGAGACCAGAATTAGTTTCCGATACACCACTCCAGGTTCAATGCATTCCTTGGACATACTCATTGACAATGAAACACAGAAATCGCATCGGAATTAAATACAAAATGCACAATGCCGCCTTTCGTACAAGAATAGAGACTCTTCTTACAGTCGGTGCTTTGAGCATTCCCTGTGAGGTCAGTATTAGTTTCCGATACACCACTGCAGGTTCTATGTATTCCTTAGACATACACATTGACGATGAAACACTGAAATTACATCGGAATTAAATACAAATGGCACAATGTCGCCATAAGTGCAAGACCATAGACTCTTATTACAGTCAGTGCTTTGAGCATTCCCTGCGAGACCAGTACTAGTTTCCGATACACCACTGCAGGTACAATGTATTCCTTGGACCTTCACATTGACGATGGAACACAGAAATGGCATCGGAATTAAATACAAATGGCACAATGCCGCCTTAAGGACAAGAATAGAGACTCTTCCTACAGTCGGTGCTTTGAGCATTCCCTGTTAGACCAGTATTAGCTTCCGATACACCACTGCAGATTCCATGTATTCCTAGGAGATACACATTGACGATGAAACACTGAAATTACATCGGTATTAAATACAAATGGAACAACGCCGTCTTAAGTGCAAGAAGAATGAGACTTCTTAGAGTCTGTGCTTTGATCCTTTCCTGTGAGACCAGTATTAGTTTCCCATACACCACTGCAGGTGCAATGTATTCCTTGGACCTTCACATTGACGATGAAACACAGAAATCGCATTGGAATTAAATACAAAAGGCACAATGCCGCCTTAAGTACAAGAATAGAGACTCTTCTTACAGTCGGTGCTTTCCAGCTTTCCCTGTGAGACCAGTATTAGTTTCCGATACACCACTGCAGGTTCAATGTATTCCATGGACATACACATTGACGATGAAACACAGATATTGCATCGGAATTTAATAAAAAAGGCACAATGCCGCCATAAGTACAAGAATAGAGACTCTTCATGCAGTCGGTGCTTTGAGCATTCCCTGTGAGACCAGTATTAGTTTCCGATACACCACTGCAGGTTCAAAGTATTCCTTGGACCTTCACTTTGACGATGAAACACAGAATTCGCATCGAAATTAAATACTGAAGGCATAATGCCGCCTTCAGGACAAGAATAGAGACTCTTCTTACAGTCGGTGCTTTGAGTATTTCCTGTGAGACCATTATTAGTTTCCGATACACCACTGCTGGTTCAATGTATTGCTTGGACATACACATTGACGATGAAACACAGAAATCGCATCGGAATTAAATACAAAAGGCACAATGCCGCCTCACGTACAAGAATAGAGACTCATCTTACAGTCGGTGCTTTTAGCATTCCCTGTCAGACCAGTATTAGTTTCCGATACACCACTCCAGGTTCAATGTATTCCTTGGACATACACATTGACGATGAAACACTGAAATTACATCGGAATTAAATACAAATGGCACAATGCCGCCATAAGTGCAAGAATAGAGACTCCTCTTACAGTCGGTGGTTTGAGCATTCCCTGTGCGACCAGTATTAGTTTCCGATACACCACTGCTGGTACAATGTATTCCTTTTACCTTCACATTGACGATGAAACACAGAAATCACATCGCAATTAAATACAAAAGGCACAATGCCGCCCTTTGTACAAGAATAGAGACTCTTCTTACAGTCGGTGCTTTGAGCATTCATTGTGAGACCTGTATTAGTTTCCGATACACCACTGCAGGTTCAATGTATTCCTTAGACATACACATTGACGATGAAACACAGAAATCGCATCGGAATTAAATACAAAAGGCACAATGCCGCCTTAAGTACAAGTATAGAGACTCCTCTTACAGTCGGTGCTTTGAGCACTCCCTGTGAGACCAGTATTAGTTTCCGATATACCACTGCAGGTTCAATGTGTTCCTTCGACATACGCATTGACGATGAAACACAGAAATCGTATCGGAATTAAATACAAAAGGCACAATGCCGCCTTACGTACAAAAATAGAGACTCTTCTTACAGTCGGTGCTTTGAGCATTCCCTGTGAGACCAGTATCAGTTTATGGTACACCACTGCAGGTTCAATGTATTCCATAGACATACACATTGATGATGAAACACTGAAATTACATCGGAATTAAATACAAAAGGCACAATGCCGCCATACGTGCATGAATCGAGACTCTTCTTACAGTCGGTGCTTTGAGAATTCCCTGTGAGGCCAGTATTAGTTTCCGATACACCACTGCAGGTACACTGTATTCCTTGGACCTTCAAATTGACGAGGAAACACAAAAATCGCATCGGAATTAAATACAAAATGCACAATGCCGCCTTAAGTACAAGAATAGAGACTCTTCTTACAGCCGGTGCTTTGAGCATTCCTTGTGAGACCAGTATTAGTTTCCGATACACCACTGCAGGTTCTATGTATTCTTTAGACATACACATTGACGATGAAACACTGAAATTACATCGGAATTAAATACAAAAGGAACAATGCCGCCATTAGTGCAATAATAAAGACTCCCCTTACAATCGGTGCTTTGAGCATTCCCTGTGAGACCAGTATTAGTTTCCGATACACCAATCCAAGTTCAATGTATTCCTTGGACATACTCATTAACGATGAAACACTGAAATTACATCGGAATTAAATACAAAAGGAACAATGCCGCCTTAACTGCAAGATGAGTGAGACTTCTTAGAGTCTGTGCTTTGATCCTTTCCTGTGAGACCAGTATTAGTTTCCGATACACCACTGCAGGTTCAATGTATTCCTTGGACCTTCACATTGACGATGAAACACAGAAATCGCATCGGAATTAAATACAAAAGGCACAATGCCGCCTTAAGTACAAGAATAGAGACTCTTCTTACAGTCGGTGCTTTGAGCATTCCCTGTGAGACCAGTATTAGTTTCCGATATACCACTGCAGGTTCAATGTATTTCTTGGACATACGCATTGACGATGAAACACAGAAATCGCATCGGAATTAAATACAAAAGGCACAATGCCGCCTTACGTACATGAATAGAGACTCTTCTTACAGACGGTGCTTTGAGCATTCCCTGTGAGACCAGTACTAGTTTCCGATACACCACTGCAGGATCAATGTATTCCTTAGACATACACACTGACGAAGAAACACTGAAATTACATTGAAATTAAATACAAAAGGCACAATGCCACCATAAGTGCAAGAATAGAGACTCCTCTTACAGTCGGTGCTTTGAGCACTCCCTGTGAGACCAGTATTAGTTTCCGATACACCACAGCTGGTACAATGTATTCCTTGTACCTTAACATTGACGATGAAACACAGAAATCGCATCGGAATTAAATGCAAAAGGCACAATGCCGCCTTAAGTACAAGAATAGAGACTCTTCTTACAGTCGGTGCTTTGAGCATTGACTAAGAGACCAGTATTAGTTTCCGATACACCACTGCATGTTCAGTGTATTCCTTGGACATACACATTGACGATGAAACACAGAAATCGCATCGGAATGAAATACAAAATGCACAATGCCGCCTTACGTACAAGAATAGAGACTTTTCTTACAGTCGGTGCTTTGAGCATTCCCTGTGAGACCAGTATTAGTTTCTGATGCACCACTGCAGGTTCAATGTATTCCTTAGACATACACATTGAAAATGAAACACTGAAATTACATCGGAATTAAATACAAAAGTCACAATGCCGCCATAAGTGCAAGAACATAGACTCTTCTTACAGTCGGTGCTTTGAGCATTCCCTGTGAAACCAGTATTAGCTTCCGATACACCACTGCAGATTCCATGTATTCCTAAGACATACACATTGACGATGAAACACTGAAATTACATCGGAATTTAATACAAAAGGAACAATGCCGCCGTAAGTGCAAGAAGAATGAGACTTCTTAGAGTCTGTGCTTTGATCCTTTCCTGTGAGACCAGTATTAGTTTCCGATACACCACTGCAGGTGCAATGTATTCCTTGGACCTTCACATTGATGATGAAACACAGAAATCGCATTGGAATTAAATACAAAAGGCATAATGCCGCCTTAAGTACAAGAATAGTGACTCATCTTACAGTCGGTGTTTTGAGCTTTCCCTGTGAGACCAGTACTAGTTTCCGACACACCACTGCAGGTTCATTGTATTCCTTAGACATACACATTGACGATGAATCACTGAAATTACATCGGAATTAAATACAAAAGGCACAATGCCGCCATACGTGCATGAATAGAGACTCTTCTTACAGCCGGTGCTTTGAGCTTTCCCTGTGAGACCAGTATTAGTTTCCGATACACCACTCCAGGTTCAATGTATTCCTTGGACATACTCATTGACGATGAAACACTGAAATTACATCGGAATTAAATACAAAAGGAACAATGCCGCCTTATCTGCAAGATGAGTGAGACATCTTAGAGTCTGTGCTTTGATCCTTTCCTGTGAGACCAGTATTAGTTTCCGATACACCACTGCAGGTTCAATGTATTCCGTGGACCTTCGCATTGACGGTGAAACACAGAAATCGCATCGGAATTAAATACAAAAGGCACAATGCCGCCTTAAGTACAGGAATAGAGACTCTTCTTACAGTCGGTGCTTTGAGCATTCCCTGTGAGACCAGTATTAGTTTCCGATATACCACTGCAGGTTCGATGTATTCCTTGGAACTTCACATTGACGATGAAACACAGAAATCGCATCGGAATTAAATACAAAAGGCACAGTGCCGCTTTAAGTACAAGAATAGAGACTCTTCTTACAGTCGGTGCTTTGAGCAATCCCTGTGAGACTGGTATTAGTTTCCGATACACCACTGCAGGTGCAATGTATTCCTTAGACATACACATTGACAATGAAACACAGAAATCGCATCGGAATTAAACACAAAAGGCACAATGCCGCCATAAGTGCCAGAATAGAGACCCTTCTTACAGTCGGTGCTTTGAGCATTCCCTGTGAGAAAAGTATTAGATTCCGATACACCTCAGCAGGTGCAATGTATTCCTTGGAACGTCACATTGACGATGAAACACAGAAATCGCATCGGAATTAAATACAAAAGGCACAATGCCGCCTTAAGTACAGGAATAGAGACTCTTCTTACATTCGGTGCTTTGAGCAATCCCTGTGAGACCAGTATTAGTTTCCGATATACCACTGCAGGTTCGATGTATTCCTTGGAACTTCACATTGACGATGAAACACAGAAATCGCATCGGAATTAAATACAAAAGGCACAATGCCGCCTCACGTACAAGAATAGAGACTCATCTTACAGTCGGTGCTTTTAGCATTCCCTGTCAGACCAGTATTAGTTTCCGATACACCACTCCAGGTTCAATGTATTCCTTGGACATACACATTGACGATGAAACACTGAAATTACATCGGAATTAAATACAAATGGCACAATGCCGCCATAAGTGCAAGAATAGAGACTCCTCTTACAGTCGGTGGTTTGAGCATTCCCTGTGCGACCAGTATTAGTTTCCGATACACCACTGCTGGTACAATGTATTCCTTTTACCTTCACATTGACGATGAAACACAGAAATCACATCGCAATTAAATACAAAAGGCACAATGCCGCCCTTTGTACAAGAATAGAGACTCTTCTTACAGTCGGTGCTTTGAGCATTCATTGTGAGACCTGTATTAGTTTCCGATACACCACTGCAGGTTCAATGTATTCCTTAGACATACACATTGACGATGAAACACAGAAATCGCATCGGAATTAAATACAAAAGGCACAATGCCGCCTTAAGTACAAGTATAGAGACTCCTCTTACAGTCGGTGCTTTGAGCACTCCCTGTGAGACCAGTATTAGTTTCCGATATACCACTGCAGGTTCAATGTATTCCTTCGACATACGCATTGACGATGAAACACAGAAATCGTATCGGAATTAAATACAAAAGGCACAATGCCGCCTTACGTACAAAAATAGAGACTCTTCTTACAGTCGGTGCTTTGAGCATTCCCTGTGAGACCAGTATCAGTTTATGGTACACCACTGCAGGTTCAATGTATTCCATAGACATACACATTGATGATGAAACACTGAAATTACATCGGAATTAAATACAAAAGGCACAATGCCGCCATACGTGCATGAATCGAGACTCTTCTTACAGTCGGTGCTTTGAGAATTCCCTGTGAGGCCAGTATTAGTTTCCGATACACCACTGCAGGTACACTGTATTCCTTGGACCTTCAAATTGACGAGGAAACACAAAAATCGCATCGGAATTAAATACAAAATGCACAATGCCGCCTTAAGTACAAGAATAGAGACTCTTCTTACAGCCGGTGCTTTGAGCATTCCTTGTGAGACCAGTATTAGTTTCCGATACACCACTGCAGGTTCTATGTATTCTTTAGACATACACATTGACGATGAAACACTGAAATTACATCGGAATTAAATACAAAAGGAACAATGCCGCCATTAGTGCAATAATAAAGACTCCCCTTACAGTCGGTGCTTTGAGCATTCCCTGTGAGACCAGTATTAGTTTCCGATACACCAATCCAAGTTCAATGTATTCCTTGGACATACTCATTAACGATGAAACACTGAAATTACATCGGAATTAAATACAAAAGGAACAATGCCGCCTTAACTGCAAGATGAGTGAGACTTCTTAGAGTCTGTGCTTTGATCCTTTCCTGTGAGACCAGTATTAGTTTCCGATACACCACTGCAGGTTCAATGTATTCCTTGGACCTTCACATTGACGATGAAACACAGAAATCGCATCGGAATTAAATACAAAAGGCACAATGCCGCCTTAAGTACAAGAATAGAGACTCTTCTTACAGTCGGTGCTTTGAGCATTCCCTGTGAGACCAGTATTAGTTTCCGATATACCACTGCAGGTTCAATGTATTTCTTGGACATACGCATTGACGATGAAACACAGAAATCGCATCGGAATTAAATACAAAAGGCACAATGCCGCCTTACGTACATGAATAGAGACTCTTCTTACAGACGGTGCTTTGAGCATTCCCTGTGAGACCAGTACTAGTTTCCGATACACCACTGCAGGATCAATGTATTCCTTAGACATACACACTGACGAAGAAACACTGAAATTACATTGAAATTAAATACAAAAGGCACAATGCCACCATAAGTGCAAGAATAGAGACTCCTCTTACAGTCGGTGCTTTGAGCACTCCCTGTGAGACCAGTATTAGTTTCCGATACACCACAGCTGGTACAATGTATTCCTTGTACCTTAACATTGACGATGAAACACAGAAATCGCATCGGAATTAAATGCAAAAGGCACAATGCCGCCTTAAGTACAAGAATAGAGACTCTTCTTACAGTCGGTGCTTTGAGCATTGACTAAGAGACCAGTATTAGTTTCCGATACACCACTGCATGTTCAGTGTATTCCTTGGACATACACATTGACGATGAAACACAGAAATCGCATCGGAATGAAATACAAAATGCACAATGCCGCCTTACGTACAAGAATAGAGACTTTTCTTACAGTCGGTGCTTTGAGCATTCCCTGTGAGACCAGTATTAGTTTCTGATGCACCACTGCAGGTTCAATGTATTCCTTAGACATACACATTGAAAATGAAACACTGAAATTACATCGGAATTAAATACAAAAGTCACAATGCCGCCATAAGTGCAAGAACATAGACTCTTCTTACAGTCGGTGCTTTGAGCATTCCCTGTGAAACCAGTATTAGCTTCCGATACACCACTGCAGATTCCATGTATTCCTAAGACATACACATTGACGATGAAACACTGAAATTACATCGGAATTTAATACAAAAGGAACAATGCCGCCGTAAGTGCAAGAAGAATGAGACTTCTTAGAGTCTGTGCTTTGATCCTTTCCTGTGAGACCAGTATTAGTTTCCGATACACCACTGCAGGTGCAATGTATTCCTTGGACCTTCACATTGATGATGAAACACAGAAATCGCAATGGAATTAAATACAAAAGGCATAATGCCGCCTTAAGTACAAGAATAGTGACTCATCTTACAGTCGGTGTTTTGAGCTTTCCCTGTGAGACCAGTACTAGTTTCCGACACACCACTGCAGGTTCAATGTATTCCTTAGACATACACATTGACGATGAATCACTGAAATTACATCGGAATTAAATACAAAAGGCACAATGCCGCCATACGTGCATGAATAGAGACTCTTCTTACAGCCGGTGCTTTGAGCTTTCCCTGTGAGACCAGTATTAGTTTCCGATACACCACTCCAGGTTCAATGTATTCCTTGGACATACTCATTGACGATGAAACACTGAAATTACATCGGAATTAAATACAAAAGGAACAATGCCGCCTTATCTGCAAGATGAGTGAGACATCTTAGAGTCTGTGCTTTGATCCTTTCCTGTGAGACCAGTATTAGTTTCCGATACACCACTGCAGGTTCAATGTATTCCGTGGACCTTCGCATTGACGGTGAAACACAGAAATCGCATCGGAATTAAATACAAAAGGCACAATGCCGCCTTAAGTACAGGAATAGAGACTCTTCTTACAGTCGGTGCTTTGAGCATTCCCTGTGAGACCAGTATTAGTTTACGATATACCACTGCAGGTTCAATGTATTCCTTGGAACTTCACATTGACGATGAAACACAGAAATCGCATCGGAATTAAATACAAAAGGCACAATGCCGCTTTAAGTACAAGAATAGAGACTCTTCTTACAGTCGGTGCTTTGAGCAATCCCTGTGAGACTGGTATTAGTTTCCGATACACCACTGCAGGTGCAATGTATTCCTTAGACATACACATTGACAATGAAACACAGAAATCGCATCGGAATTAAACACAAAAGGCACAATGCCGCCATAAGTGCCAGAATAGAGACCCTTCTTACAGTCGGTGCTTTGAGCATTCCCTGTGAGACCAGTATTAGATTCCGATACACCTCAGCAGGTGCAATGTATTCCTTGGAACGTCACATTGACGATGAAACACAGAAATCGCATCGGAATTAAATACAAAAGGCACAATGCCGCCTTAAGTACAGGAATAGAGACTCTTCTTACATTCGGTGCTTTGAGCAATCCCTGTGAGACCAGTATTAGTTTCCGATATACCACTGCAGGTTCGATGTATTCCTTGGAACTTCACATTGACGATGAAACACAGAAATCGCATCGGAATTAAATACAAAAGGCACAATGCCGCTTTAAGTACAAGAATAGAGACTCTTCTTACGGTCGGTGCTTTGAGCAATCCCTGTGAGACCGGTATTAGATTCCGATACACCACTGCAGGTGCAATGTATTCCTTAGACATACACATTGACAATGAAACACAGAAATCGCATCGGAATTAAACACAAAAGGCACAATGCCGCCATAAGTGCCAGAATAGAGACCCTTCTTACAGTCGGTGCTTTGAGCATTCCCTGTGAGACCAGTATTAGATTCCGATACACCTCAGCAGGTACAATGTATTCCTTGGAACTTCACATTGACGATGAAACACAGAAATCGCATCGGAATTAAATACAAAAGGCACAATGCCGCTTTAAGTACAAGAATAGAGACTCTTCTTACAGTCGGTGCTTTGAGCAATCCCTGTGAGACCGGTATTAGTTTCCGATACACCACTGCAGGTGCAATGTATTCCTTAGACATACACATTGACAATGAAACACAGAAATCGCATCGGAATTAAACACAAAAGGCACAATGCCGCCATAAGTGCCAGAATAGAGACCCTTCTTACAGTCGGTGCTTTGAGCATTCCCTGTGAGACCAGTATTAGATTCCGATACACCTCAGCAGGTACAATGTATTCCTTGGAACTTCACATTGACGATGAAACACAGAAATCGCATCGGAATTAAATACAAAAGGCACAATGCCCATTTCGTACAAGAATAGAGACTCTTCTTACAGTCGGTGCTTTGAGCATTCCCTGTGAGACCAGTATTAGTTTCCGATACACCACTGCAGGTTCAATGTATTCCTTGGACATACTCATTGACGATGAAACACTGAAATTACATCGGAATTAAATACAAAAGGAACAATGCCGCCTTAACTGCAAGATGAGTGAGACTTCTTAGTGTCTGTGCTTTGATCCTTTCCTGTGAGCCCAGTATTAGTTTCCGATACACCACTGCAGGTTCAATGTATTCCTTGGACCTTCGCATTGACGATGAAACACAGAAATCGCATCGGAATTAAATACAAAAGGCACAATGCCGCCTTAAGTACAGGAATAGAGACTCTTCTTACAGTCGGTGCTTTGAGCATTCCCTGTGAGACCAGTATTAGTTTCCGATACACCACACCAATTTCAAAGTATTCCTTGGACATACTCATTGACGATGGAACACTGAAATTACATCGGAATTAAATTCAAAAGGAACAATGCCGCCTTAACGGCAAGATAATTGAGGCTTCTTAGAGACTGTGCTTTGATCCTTTCCTGTGAGACCAGTATTAGTTTCCGATACACCATTGCAGGTTCAATGTATTCCTTGGACCATCGAATTGACGATGAAACACAGAGATCGAATCGGAACTAAATACAAAAGGCACAATGCCGCCTTTCGTACAAGAATAGAGACTCTTCTTACAGTCGGTGCTTTGAGCATTCCCTGTGAGACCAGTATTAGTTTCCGATACACCACTCCAGGTTCAATGTATTCCTTGGACATACTCATTGACGATGAAACACTGAAATTACATCGGAATTAAATACAAAAGGAACAATGCCGCCTTAACTGCAAGATGAGTGAGACTTCTTAGAGTCTGTGCTTTGATCCTTTCCTGTGAGACCAGTATTAGTTTCCGATACACCATTGCAGGTTCAATGTATTCCTTGGACCATCGCATTGACGATGAAACACAGAGATCGAATCGGAACTAAATACAAAAGGCACAATGCCGCAGTAAGCACAAGAATAGAGACTCTTCTTACAGTCGGTGCTTTGAGCATTCCCTGTGAGACCAGTATTAGTTTCCGATACACCACTGCACGTTCAATGTATTCCTTAGACATACACATTGACGATGAAACACTGATATTACATCGGAATTAAATACAAATGGCACAATGCCGCCATAAGTGCAAGAATAGAGACTCCTCTTACAGTCGGTGCTTTGAGCATTCCTTGTGAGACCAATATTAGTTTCCGATACACCACTGCAGGTCCAATGTATTCCTTGTACCTTCACATTGAGGATGAAACACAGAATTTGCATCGGAATTAAATACTAAAGGCATAATGCCGCCTTCAGTACAAGAATAGAGACTCTTCTTACAGTCGGTGCTTTGAGCATTCCCTGTGAAACCAGTATTAGCTTCCGATACACCACTGCAGGTTCAATGTATTGCTTAGACATACACATTGACGATGAATCACTTAAATTACATCGGAATTAAATACAAAAGGCACAATGCCGCCATACGTGCATGAATAGAGACTCTTCTTACAGCCGGTGCTTTGAGCTTTCCCTGTGAGACCAGTATTAGTTTCCGATACACCACTCCAGGTTCAATGTATTCCTTAGACATACACATTGACGATGAAACACAGAAATCGCCTCGGAATTAATACAAAAGGCACAATGCCGCAATAAGCACAAGAATAGAGACTCTTCTAACAGTCGGTGCTTTGAGCATTTCCTGTGAGACCAGTATTAGTTTCCGATACACCACTGCAGGTTCAATGTATTCCTTAGACATACACATTGACGATGAAACACTGAAATTACATTGGAATTAAATACAAAAGGCACAATGCCACCATAAGTGCAAGTATAGAGACTCCTCTTACAGTCGGTGCTTTGAGCATTCCCTGTGAGATCAGTATTAGTTTCCGATACACCACTGCAGGTACAATGTATTCCTTGTACCTTCACATTGACGATGAAACACAGAAATCGCATCGGAATTAAATGCAAAAGGCACAATGCCGCCTTAAGTACAAGAAGGTCAGTATCAAAACATGTGGAAATAAGGTCAACGCTGTTGGCAAAAGTCCACCAAGTATATCATAACTTCATAAAAAAAAATTTTGCATTGAGCTAAAGATGTCATATTATGTAAGGTCAGTATCAAAACATGTGGAAATAAGCAGGACGTCACTATGACGTCATAGTTACGTCATTATGACGTCATAGATAGGTTGAGAATGTGATGTCATAATTACATCATTATGACATCATCATTACGTCATTGTGACGTCATCATTACGTTGTTGTGACGTCAGAGATAGGCTGTGACGTCGCTGGTGCTTAAAGCCCCATTGCTCCACTACTTACAGTCGGTGCTTTGAGCATTGCCTGTGAGACCAGTAATAGTATCCGATACACCACTGCAGGTTCAATGTATTCCTTGGACCTTCACATTGACGATGAAACACAGAAATCGCATCGGAATCAAATCCAAAGGCACAATGCCGCCTTAAGTACAAGAATAGAGACTCTTCTTACAGTCGGTTCTTTGAGCTTTCCCTGTGAGACCAGTATTAGTTTCCATTACACCACTGCAGAATCAATGTATTCCTTGGACCTTCACATTGACGATGAAACACAGAAATCGCATCGGAATTAAATACTGAAGGCATAATGCCGCCTTCAGTACAATTATAGTGACTCTTCTTACAGTCGGTGCTTTGAGCATTTCCTGTGAGACCAGTATTAGTTTCCGATACACCAATGCAGGTTCAATGTATTGCTTGGACATACACACTGACGATGAAACATAGAAATCGCATCGGAATTAAATACAAAAGGCACAATGCCGCCTTACGTACAAGAATAGAGACTCATCTTACAGTCGGTGCTTTGAGCATTCCCTGTGAGACCAGTATTAGTTTCCGATACACCACACCAGGTTCAATGTATTCCTTGGACATACTCATTGACGATGGAACACTGAAATTACATCGGAATTAAATTCAAAAGGAGCAATGCCGCCTTAACGGCAAGATAAGTGAGGCTTCTTAGAGTCTGTGCTTTGATCCTTTCCTGTGAGACCAGTATTAGTTTCCGATACACCATTGCAGGTTCAATGTATTCCTTGGACCATCGCATTGACGATGAAACACAGAGATCGAATCGGAACTAAATACAAAAGGCACAATGCCGCAGTAAGCACAAGAATAGAGACTCTTCTTACAGTCGGTGCTTTGAGCATTCCCTGTGAGACCAGTATTAGTTTCCGATACACCACTGCACGTTCAATGTATTCCTTAGACATACACATTGACGATGAAACACTGATATTACATCGGAATTAAATACAAATGGCACAATGCCGAAATAAGTGCAAGAATAGAGACTCCTCTTACAGTCGGTGCTTTGAGCATTCCTTGTGAGACCAATATTAGTTTCCGATACACCACTGCAGGTACAATGTATTCCTTGTACCTTCACATTGAGGATGAAACACAGAATTTGCATCGGAATTAAATACTAAAGGCATAATGCCGCCTTCAGTACAAGAATAGAGACTCTTCTTACAGTCGGTGCTTTGAGCATTCCCTGTGAAACCAGTATTAGCTTCCGATACACCACTGCAGGTTCAATGTATTGCTTAGACATACACATTGACGATGAATCACTTAAATTACATCGGAATTAAATACAAAAGGCACAATGCCGCCATACGTGCATGAATAGAGACTCTTCTTACAGCCGGTGCTTTGAGCTTTCCCTGTGAGACCAGTATTAGTTTCCGATACACCACTCCAGGTTCAATGTATTCCTTGGACATACTCATTGACGATGAAACACTGAAATTACATCGGAATTAAATACAAAAGGAACAATGCCGCCTTAACTGCAAGATGAGTGAGACATCTTAGAGTCTGTGCTTTGATCCTTTCCTGTGAGACCAGAATTAGTTTCCGATACACCACTGCAGGTTCAATGTATTCCTTGGACCTTCGCATTGACGGTGAAACACAGAAATCGCATCGGAATTAAATACAAAAGGCACAATGCCGCTTTAAGTACAAGAATAGAGAGTCTTCTTACAGTCGGTGCTTTGAGCAATCCCTGTGAGACCGGTATTTGTTTCCGATACACCACTGCAGGTGCAATGTATTCCTTAGACATACACATTGACAATGAAACACAGAAATCGCATCGGAATTAAACACAAAAGGCACAATGCCGCCATAAGTGCCAGAATAGAGACCCTTCTTACAGTCGGTGCTTTGAGCTTTCCCTGTGAGACCAGTATTACATTCCGATACACCTCAGCAGGTACAATGTATTCCTTGGAACTTCACATTGACGATGAAACACAGAAATCGCATCGGAATTGATTTCAAAAGGCACACTGCCGCCTTTCGTACAAGAATAGAGACTCTTCTTACAGTCGGTGCTTTGAGCATTCCCTGTGAGACCAGTATTAGTTTCCGGTACACCACTCCAGGTTCAATGTATTCCTTGGACATACTCATTGACGATGAAACACTGATATTACATCGGAATTAAATACAAAAGGAACAATGCCGCCTTACCTGCAAGATGAGTGAGACTTCTTAGAGTCTGTGCTTAGATCCTTTCCTGTGAGCCCAGTATTAGCTTCCGATACACCACTGCAGGTTCAATGTATTCCTTGGACCTTCGCAGTGACGATGAAACACAGAAATCGCATCGGAATTAAATACAAAAGGCACAATGCCGCCTTAAGTACAGGAATAGAGACTCTTCTTACAGTCGGTGCTTTGAGCATTCCTTGTGAGACCAGTATTAGTTTCCGATATAGCACTGCAGGTTCAATGTATTCCTTGGACATACGCATTGACGATGAAACACAGAAATCGAATAGGAATTAAACTCAAAAGGCACAATGCCGCCATAAGTGCCAGAATAGTGACCCTTCTTGCAGTCGGTGCTTTGAGCATTCAATGTGATACCAGTATTCGTTTCCGATACACCTCAGCAGGTACAATGTATTCCTTGGAACTTCACATTGACGATGAAACACAGAAATCGCATCGGAATTAAATACAAAAGGCACAATGCCGCCTTAAGTACAAGAATTGAGACTCTTCCTACAGTCGATGCTTTGAGGATTCCCTGTGAGACCAGTATTAGTTTCCGATACACCACTGCAGGTTCAATGGATTCCTTGGACATACGCATTGACGATGAAACACAGAAATCGCCTCGGAATTAATACAAAAGGCACAATGCCGCAATAAGCACAAGAATAGAGACTCTTCTCACAGTCGGTGCTTTGAGCATTTCCTGTGAGACCAGTATTAGTTTCCGATACACCACTGCAGGTTCAATGTAGTCCTTAGACATACACATTAACGATGAAACACTGAAATTACATTGGAATTAAATACAAAAGACACAATGCCACCATAAGTGCAAGTATTGAGACTCCTCTTACAGTCGGTGCTTTGAGCATTCCCTGTGAGATCAGTATTAGTTTCCGATACACCACTGCAGGTACAATGTATTCCTTGTACCTTCACATTGACGATGAAACACAGAAATCGCATCGGAATGAAATACAAAAGGCACAATGCCGCCTTAAGTACAAGAATAGAGACTCTTCTTACAGTCGGTTCTTTGAGCTTTCCCTGTGAGACCAGTATTAGTTTCCGATACACCACTGCTGGTTCAATGTATTCCTTGGACCTTCACATTGAGGATGAAACACAGAATTCGCATCGGAATTAAATACTAAAGGCCTAATGCCGCCTTCAGTACAAGAATAGAGACTCTTCTTATAGTCGGTGCTTTGAGCATTTCCTGTGAGACCAGTATTTGTTTCCGATACACCACTGCAGGTTCAATGTATTGCTTGGACATACACACTGACGATGAAACATAGATACCGCATCGGAATTAAATACAAAAGGCACAATGCCGCCTTACGTACAAGAATAGAGACTCATTTTACAGTCGGTGCTTTGAGCATTCCCTGTGAGACCAGTATTAGTTTCCGATACACCACACCAGGTTCAATGTATTTCTTGGACATACTCATTGACGATGGAACACGTAAATTACATCGGAATTAAATTCAAAAGGAACAATGCCGCCTTAACGGCAAGATAAGTGAGGCTTCTTAGAGACTGTGCTTTGATCTTTTCCTGTGAGACCAGTATTAGTTTCCGATACACCATTGCAGGTTCAATGTATTCTTTGGACCATCGCATTGACGATGAAACACAGAGATCGAATCGGAACTAAAT
Organism: Schistocerca americana; assembly: GCF_021461395.2. Lineage (NCBI taxonomy): Eukaryota > Metazoa > Arthropoda > Insecta > Orthoptera > Acrididae > Schistocerca > Schistocerca americana. The sequence continues at coordinate 744,160,153 of NC_060123.1, forward strand.
ACAAAAGGCACAATGCCGCAATAAGTACAAGAATAGAGACTCTTCTTACAGTCGGTGCTTTGAGCATTCCCTGTGAGACCAGTATTAGTTTCTGATACACCACTCAAGGTTCAATGTATTCCTTAGACATACACATTGACGATGAAACACTGATATTACATCGGAATTAAATACAAATGGCACAATGCCGCCATAAGTGCAAGAATAGAGACTCCTCTTACAGTCGGTGCTTTGAGCATTCCCTGTGAGACCAATATTAGTTTCCGATACACCACTGCAGGTACAATGTATTCCTTGTACCTTCACATTGACGATGAAACACAGAATTTGCATCGGAATTAAATACTAAAGGCATAATGCAGCCTTCAGTACAAGAATAGAGTCTCTTCTTACAGTCGGTGCTTTGAGCATTTCCTGTGAGACCAGTATTAGTATCCGATACACAACTGCAGGTTCAATGTATTGCTTGGACATACACATTGACGATGAAACACAGAAATCGCATCGGAATTAAATACAAAAGGCACAATGCCGCCTTAAGTACAAGAATAGAGACTCTTCTTACAGTCGGTGCTTTGAGCATTCCCTGTGAGACCAGTATTAGTTTCTGATACACCACTGCTGGTTCAATGTATTCCTTGGACATACGCATTGACGATGACACACATAAATCGCATCTGAATTAAATACAAGAGGCACAATGCCGCCTTACGTACAAGAATAGAGACTCTTCTTACAGTCGGTGCTTTGAGCATTCCCTGTGAGACCAGTATTAGTTTCCGATACACCACTCCAGGTTCAATGTATTCCTTGGACATACTCAATGACGATGAAACACTGAAATTACATCGGAATTAAATACAAAAGGAACAGTGCCGCCTTAACTGCAAGATGAGTGAGACTTCTTAGAGTCTGTGCTTTGATCCTTTCCTGTGAGACCTGTATTAGTTTCCGATACACCACTGCAGGTTCAATGTATTCCTTGGACCTTCGCATTGACGATGAAACACAGAAATCACATCAGAACTAAATACAAAATGCACAATACCGCAATAAGTACAAGAGTAGAGATTCTTCTTACAGTCGGTGCCTTGAGCGTTCCCTGTGAGACCAGTATTAGTTTCCGATACACCATTGCAGGTTCAATGTATTGCTTGGACATACTCATTGACGATGAAACACTGAAATTACATCGGAATTAAATAAAAAAGGAACAATGCCGCCTTAACTGCAAGATGAGTGAGACTTCTTAGAGTCTGTGCTTTGATCCTTTCCTGTGGGACCAGTATTAGTTTCCGATACACCACTCCAGGTTCAATGTATTCCTTGGACATACTCATTGACGATGAAACACTGAAATTACATCGGAATTAAATACAAAAGAAACAATGCCGCCTTAACGGCAAGATGAGTAAGACTTCTTAAGGTCTGTGCTTTGATCCTTTCCTGTGAGACCAGGATTAGTTTCCGATACACCACTGCAGGTTCAATGTATTCCTTGGACCTTCGCATTGACAATAAAACACAGAAATCGAATCGGAACTAAATACAAAAGGCACAATGCCGCAATAAGTACAAGATTAGAGACTCTTCTTACAGCCGGTGCTTTGAGCATTCCCTGTGAGACCAGTATTAGTTTCCGATACACCACTGCAGGTTCAATGTATTCCTTAGACATACACATTGGCGATGAAACATTGAAATTACATCGGAATTAAATACAAATGGCACAATGCCGCCATAAGTGCAAGAATAGAGACTCCTCTTACAGTCGGTTCTTTGAGCATTCCCTGTGAGACCAGTATTAGTTTCCGATACACCACTGCAGGTATAATGTATTCCTTGTACCTTCACATTCACGATGAAACACAGAAATCGCATCGGAATTAAATACAAAAGGCACAATGCCGCCTTTCGTACAAGAATAGAGACTCTTCTTACAGTCGGTGCTTTGAGCATTCCCTGTGAGACCAGTATTAGTTTCCGATACACCACTCCAGGTTCAATGTATTCCTTGGACATACTCATTGACGATGAAACACTGAAATTACGTCGGAATTAAATACAAAAGGAACAATGCCGCCTTAACTGCAAGATGAGTGAGACTTCTTAGAGTCTGTGCTTTGATCCTTTCCTATGAGACCAGTATTAGTTTCCGATACACCACTGCAGGTTCAATGTATTCCTTGGACCTTCGCATTGACGATGAAACACAGAAATTGCATCGGAATTAAATACAAAAGGCACAATGCCGCCTTAAGTACAGGAATAGAGACTCTTCTTACAGTCGGTGCTTTGAGCATTCCCTGTGAGACCAGTATTAGTTTCCGATACACCTCAGCAGCTACAATGTATTCCTTGGAACTTCACATTGACGATGAGACACAGAAATCGCATCGGAATTAAATACAAAAGGCACAATGCCGCCTTAAGTACAAGAATTGAGACTCTTCCTACAGTCGATGCTTTGAGCATTCCCTGTGAGACCAGTATTAGTTTCCGATACACCACTGCAGGTTCAATAGATTCCTTGGACATACGCGTTGTCGATAAAACACAGAAATCGCCTCGGAATTAATACAAAAGGCACAATGCCGCAATAAGCACAAGAATAGAGACTCTTCTTACAGTCGGTGCTTTGAGCATTTCCTGTGAGACCAGTATTAGTTTCCGATACACCACTGCAGGTTCAATGTATTCCTTAGACATACACATTGACGATGAAACACTGAAATTACATTGGAATTAAATACAAAAGGCACAATGCCACCATAAGTGCAAGTATAGAGACTCCTCTTACAGTCGGTGCTTTGAGCATTCCCTGTGAGATCAGTATTAGTTACCGATACACCACTGCATGTTCAATGTATTCCTTGTACCTTCATATTGACGATGAAACACAGAAATCGCATCGGAATTAAATGCAAAAGGCACAATGCCGCCTTAAGTACAAGAATAGAGACTCTTCTTACACTCGGTGCTTTGAGCATTGCCTGTGAGACCAGTAATAGTATCCGATACACCACTGCAGGTTCAATGTATTCCTTGGACCTTCAGATTGACGATGAAACACAGAAATCGCATCGGAATCAAATACAAAAGGCACAATGCCGCCTTAAGTACAAGAATAGAGACTCTTCTTACAGTCGGTTCTTTGAGCTTTCCCTGTGAGACCAGTATTAGTTTCCGATACACCACTACAGGATCAATGTATTCCTTGGACCTTCACATTGACGATGAAACACAGAATTCGCATCGGAATTAAATACTAAAGGCATAATGCCGCCTTCAGTACAAGAATAGAGTCTCTTCTTACAGTCGGTGCTTTGAGCATTTCCTGTGAGAAAAGTATTAGTTTCCGATACACCACTGCAGGTTCAATGTATTGCTTGGACATACACACTGACGATGAAACATAGAAATCGCACCGGAATTAAATACAAAAGGCACAATGCCGCCTTATGTACAAGAATAGTGACTCATTTTACAGTCGGTGCTTTGAGCATTCCCTGTGAGACCAGTATTAGTTTCCGATACACCACACCAGGTTCAATGTATTCCTTGGACATACTCATTGACGATGGAACACTGAAATTACATCGGAATTAAATTCAAAAGGAACAATGCCGCCTTAACGGCAAGATAAGTGAGGCTTCTTAGAGTCTGTGCTTTGATCCTTTCCTGTGAGACCAGTATTAGTTTCCGATACACCATTGCAGGTTCAATGTATTCCTTGGACCATCGCATTGACGATGAAACACAGAGATCGAATCGGAATTAAATACAAAAGGCACAATGCCGCAGTAAGTACAAGAATAGAGACTCTTCTTACAGTCGGTGCTTTGAGCATTCCCTGTGAGACCAGTATTAGTTTCCGATACACCACTGCAGGTTCAATGTATTCCTTAGACATACACATTGACGATGAAACACTGATATTACATCGGAATTAAATACAAATGGCACAATGCCGCCATAAGTGCAAGAATAGAGACTCCTCTTACAGTCGGTGCTTTGAGCATTCCGTGTGAGACCAATATTAGTTTCCGATACACCACTGCAGGTACAATGTATTCCTTGTACCCTCACATTGAGGATGAAACACAGAATTTGCATCGGAATTAAATACTAAAGGCATAATGCCGCCTTCAGTACAAGAATAGAGTCTCCTCTTACAGTCGGTGCTTTGAGCATTTCCTGTGAGACCAGTATTAGTTTCCGATACACCACTGCATGTTCAATGTATTGCTTGGACATACTCATTGACGATGAAACAATGAAATTACATCGGAATTAAATACAAAAGGAACAATGCCGCCTTAACTGCAAGATGAGTGAGACTTCTTAGAGTCTGTGCTTTGATCCTTTCCTGTGAGACCTGTATTAGTTTCCGATACACCACTGCAGGTTCAATGTATTCCTTGGACCTTCGCATTGACGATGAAACACAGAAATCACATCGGAACTAAATACAAAATGCACAATACCGCAATAAGTACAAGAGTAGAGATTCTTCTTACAGTCGGTGCCTTGAGCGTTCCCTGTGAGACCAGTATTAGTTTCCGATACACCATTGCAGGTTCAATGTATTGCTTGGACATACTCATTGACGATGAAACACTGAAATTACATCGGAATTAAATACAAAAGGAACAATGCCGCCTTAACTGCAAGATAAGTGAGACTTCTTAGAGTCTGTGCTTTGATCCTTTCCTGTGGGACCAGTATTAGTTTCCGATACACCACTCCAGGTTCAATGTATTCCTTGGACATACTCATTGACGATGAAACACTGAAATTACATCGGAATTAAATACAAAAGGAACAATGCCGCCTTAACGGCAAGATGAGTAAGACTTCTTAAGGTCTGTGCTTTGATCCTTTCCTGTGAGACCAGGATTAGTTTCCGATACACCACTGCAGGTTCAATGTATTCCTTGGACCATCGCATTGACAATAAAACACAGAAATCGAATCGGAACTAAATACAAAAGGCACAATGCCGTAATAAGTACAAGAATAGAGACTCTTCTTACAGCCGGTGCTTTGAGCATTCCCTGTGAGACCAGTATTAGTTTCCGATACACCACTGCAGGTTCAATGTATTCCTTAGACATACACATTGGCGATGAAACATTGAAATTACATCGGAATTAAATACAAATGGCACAATGCCGCCATAAGTGCAAGAATAGAGACTCCTCTTACAGTCGGTTCTTTGAGCATTATCTGTGAGACCAGTATTAGTTTCCGATACACCACTGCAGGTACAATGTATTCCTTGTACCTTCACATTCACGATGAAACACAGAAATCGCATCGGAATTAAATACAAAAGGCACAATGCCGCCTTTCGTACAAGAATAGAGACTCTTCTTACAGTCGGTGCTTTGAGCATTCCCTGTGAGACCAGTATTAGTTTCCGATACACCACTCCAGGTTCAATGTATTCCTTGGACATACTCATTGACGATGAAACACTGAAATTACATCGGAATTAAATACAAAAGGAACAATGCCGCCTTAACTGCAAGATGAGTGAGACTTCTTAGAGTCTGTGCTTTGATCCTTTCCTATGAGACCAGTATTAGTTTCCGATACACCACTCCAGGTTCAATGTATTCCTTGGACATACTCATTGACGATGAAACACTGAAATTACATCGGAATTAAATACAAAAGGAACAATGCCGCCTTAACGGCAAGATGAGTAAGACTTCTTAAGGTCTGTGCTTTGATCCTTTCCTGTGAGACCAGTATTAGTTTCCGATACACCACTACAGGTTCAATGTATTCCTTGGACCTTCGCATTGACAATGAAGCACAGAAATCGAATCGGAACTAAATACAAAAGGCACAATGCCGCAATAAGTACAAGAATAGAGACTCTTCTTACAGTCGGTGCTTTGAGCATTAACTGTGAGACCAGTATTAGATTCCGATACACCTCAGCAGGTACAATGTATTCCTTGGAACTTCACATTGACGATGAAACACAGAAATCGCCTCGGAATTAATACAAAAGGCACAATGCCGCAATAAGCACAAGAATAGAGACTCTTCTTACAGTCGGTTCTTTGAGCATTTCCTGTGAGACCAGTATTAGTTTCCGATACACCACTGCAGGTTCAATGTATTAATTAGACATACACATTGACGATGAAACACTGAAATTACATTGGAATTAAATACAAAAGGCACAAAGCCACCATAAGTGCAAGTATAGTGACTCCTCTTACAGTCGGTGCTTTGAGCATTCCCTGTGAGATCACTATTAGTTTCCGATAGACCACTGCAGGTACAATGTATTCCTTGTACCTTCACATTGACGATGAAACACAGAAATCGCATCGGAATTAAATGCAAAAGGCACAATGCCGCCTTAAGTACAAGAATAGAAACTCTTCTTACAGTCGGTGCTTTGAGCATTGCCTGTGAGACCAGTAATAGTATCCGATACACCACTGCAGGTTCAATGTATTCCTTGGACCTTCACATTGACGATGAAACACAGAAATCGCATCGGAATCAAATACAAAAGGCACAATGCCGTCATAAGTACAAGAAAAGAGACTCTTCTTACAGTCGATTCTTTGAGCTTTCCCTGTGAGACCAGTATTAGTTTCCGATACACCACTGCAGGATCAATGTATTCCTTGGACCTTCACATTGACGATGAAACACAGAATTCGCATCGGAATTAAATACTAAAGGCATAATGCCGCCTTCAGTACAAGAATAGAGTCTCTTCCTACAGTTGCTGCTTTGAGCATTTCCTGTTAGACCAGTATTAGTTTCCGATACACCACTGCAGGTTCAATGTATTGCTTGGACATACACACTGACGATGAAACATAGAAATCGCATCGGAATTAAATACAAAAGGCACAATGCCGCTTTACGTACAAGAATAGAGACTCATCTTACAGTCGGTGCTTTGAGCATTCCCTGTGAGACCAGTATTAGTTTCCGATACACCACACCAGGTTCAATGTATTCCTTGGACATACTCATTGACGATGGAACACTGAAATTACATCGGAATTAAATTCAAAAGGAACAATGCCGCCTTATCGGCAAGATAAGTGAGGCTTCTTAGAGTCTGTGCTTTGATCCTTTCCTGTGAGACCAGTATTAGTTTCCGATACACCATTGCAGGTTCAATGTATTCCTTGGACCATCGCATTGACGATGAAACACAGAGATCGAATCGGAACTAAATACAAAAGGCACAATGCCGCAATAAGTACAAGAATAGAGACTCTTCTTACAGTCGGTGCTTTGAGCATTCCCTGTGAGACCAGTATTAGTTTCCGATACACCACTGCAGGTTCAATGTTTTCCTTAGACATACACATTGACGATGAAACACTGATATTACATCGGAATTAAATACAAATGGCACAATGCCGCCATAAGTGCAAGAATAGAGACTCCTCTTACAGTCGGTGCTTTGAGCATTCCGTGTGAGACCAATATTAGTTTCCGATACACCACTGCAGGTACAATGTATTCCTTGTACCTTCACATTGACGATGAAACACAGAATTTGCATCGGAATTAAATACTAAAGGCATAATGCCGCCTTCAGTACAAGAATAGAGTCTCTTCTTACAGTCGGTGCTTTGAGCATTTCCTGTGAGACCAGTATTAGTTTCCGATACACCACTGCAGGTTCAATGTATTCCTTGGACATACTCATTGACGATGAAACACTGAAATTACATCGGAATTAAATACAAAAGGAACAATGCCGCCTTAACGGCAAGATGAGTAAGACATCTTAAGGTCTGTGCTTTGATCCTTTCCTGTGAGACCAGTATTAGTTTCCGATACACCACTGCAGGTTCAATGTATTCCTTGGACCTTCGCATTGACAATGAAACACAGAAATCGAATCGGAACTAAATACAAAAGGCACAATGCCGCAATAAGTACAAGAATAGAGACTCTTCTTACAGTCGGTGCTTTGAGCATTCCCTCTGAGACCAGTGTTAGATTCCGATACACCTCAGCAGGTACAATATATTCCTTGGAACTTCACATTGACGATGAAACACAGAAATCGCCTCGGAATTAATACAAAAGGCACAATGCCGCAATAAGCACAAGAATAGAGACTCTTCTTACAGTCGGTGCTTTGAGCATTTCCTGTGAGACCAGTATTAGTTTCCGATACACCACTGCAGGTTCAATGTATTCCTTAGACATACACATTGACGATGAAACACTGAAATTACATTGGAATTAAATACAAAAGGCACAATGCCACCATAAGTGCAAGTATAGAGACTCCTCTTACAGACGGTGCTTTGAGCATTCCCTGTAAGATCAGTATTAGTTTCCGATACACCACTGCAGGTACAATGTATTCCTTGTACCATCACATTGACGATGAAACACAGAAATCGCATCGGAATTAAATACAAAAGGCACAATGCCGCCTTAAGTACAAGAATAGAGACTCTTCTTACAGTCGGTGCTTTGAGCATTGCCTGTGAGACCAGTAATAGTATCCGATACACCACTGCAGGTTCAATGTATTCCTTGGACCTTCACATTGACGATGAAACACAGAAATCGCATCGGAATCAAATACAAAAGGCACAATGCCGCCTTAAGTACAAGAATAGAGACTCTTCTTACAGTCGGTTCTTTAAGCTTTCCCTGTGAGACCAGTATTAGTTTCCGATACACCACTGCAGGTTCAATGTATTGCTTGGACATACACACTGACGATGAAACATATAAATCGCATCGGAATTAAATACAAAAGGCACAATGCCGCCTTACGTACAAGAATAGAGACTCATCTTACAGTCGGTGCTTTGAGCATTCCCTGTGAGACCAGTATTAGCTTCCGATACACCACTGCAGGTTCAATGTATTGCTTGGACATACTCATTGACGATGAAACACTGAAATTACATCGGAATTAAATACAAAAGGAACAATGCCGCCTTAACTGCAAGAAGAGTGAGACTTCTTAGAGTCTGCGCTTTGATCCTTTCCTGTGGGACCAGTATTAGTTTCCGATACACCACTCCAGGTTCAATGTATTCCTTGGACATACTCATTGACGATGAAACACTGAAATTACATCGGAATTAAATACAAAAGGAACAATGCCGCCTTAACGGCAAGATGAGTAAGACTTCTTAAGGTCTGTGCTTTGATCCTTTCCTGTGAGACCAGTATTAGTTTCCGATACACCACTGCAGGTTCAATGTATTCGTTGGACCTTCGCATTGACAATGAAACACAGAAATCGAATCGGAACTAAATACAAAAGGCACAATGCCGCAATAAGTACAAGAATAGAGACTCTTCTTACAGTCGGTGCTTTGAGCATTCCCTGTGAGACCAGTATTAGATTCCGATACACCTCAGCAGGTACAATGTATTCCTTGGAACTTCACATTGACGATGAAACACAGAAATCGCCTCGGAATTAATACAAAAGGCACAATGCCGCAATAAGCACAAGAATAGAGACTCTTCTTACAGTCGGTGCTTTGAGCTTTTCCTGTGAGACCAGTATTAGTTTCCGATACACCACTGCAGGTTCAATGTATTCCTTAGACATACACATTGACGATGAAACACTGAAATTACATTGGAATTAAATACAAAAGGCACAATGCCACCATAAGTGCAAGTATAGAGACTCCTCTTACAGTCGGTGCTTTGAGCATTCCCTGTGAGATCAGTATTAGTTTCCGATACACCACTGCAGGTACAATGTATTCCTTGTACCTTCACATTGACGATGAAACACAGAAATCGCATCGGAATTAAATGCAAAAGGCACAATGCCGCCTTAAGTACAAGAATAGAGACTCTTCTTACAATCGGTGCTTTGAGCATTGCCTGTGAGACCAGTAATAGTATCCGATACACCACTGCAGGTTCAATGTATTCCTTGGACCTTCACATTGACGATGAAACACAGAAATCGCATCGGAATCAAATACAAAAGGCACAATGCCGCCTTAAGTACAAGAATAGAGACTCTTCTTACAGTCGGTTCTTTGAGCTTTCCCTGTGAGACCAGTATTAGTTTCCGATACACCACTGCAGGATCAATGTATTCCTTGGACCTTCACATTGACGATGAAACACAGAATTCGCATCGGAATGAAATACTAAAGGCATAATGCCGCCTTCAGTACAAGAATAGGGTCTCTTCTTACAGTTGGTGCTTTGAGCATTTCCTGTGAGACCAGTATTAGTGTCCGATTCACCACTGCAGGTTCAAAGTATTGCTTGGACATACACACTGACGATGAAACATAGAAATCGCATCGGAATTAAATACAAAAGGCATAATGCCGCCTTCAGTACAAGAATAGAGTCTCTTCTTACAGTCGGTGCTTTGAGCATTTCCTGTGAGACCAGTATAAGTTTCCGATACACCACACCAGGTTCAATGTATTCCTTGGACACACTCATTGACGATGGAACACTGAAATTTCATCGGAATTAAATTCAAAAGGAACAATGCCGCCTTAACGGCAAGATAATTGAGGCTTCTTAGAGTCTGTGCTTTGATCCTTTCCTGTGAGACCAGTATTAGTTTCCGATACACCATTGCAGGTTCAATGTATTCCTTGGACCATCGCATTGACGATGGAACACAGTGATCGAATCGGAACTAAATACAAAAGGCACAATGCCGCAGTAAGTACAAGAATAGAGACTCTTCTTACAGTCGGTGCTTTGAGCATTCCCTGTGAGACCAGTATTAGTTTCCGATACACCACTGCAGGTTCAATGTATTCCTTAGACATACACATTGACGATGAAACACTGATATTACATCGGAATTAAATACAAATGGCACAATGCCGCCATAAGTGCAAGAATAGAGACTCCTCTTACAGTCGGTGCTTTGAGCATTCCGTGTGAGACCAATATTAGTTTCCGATACACCACTGCAGGTACAATGTATTCCTTGTACCTTCACATTGACGATGAAACACAGAATTTGCATCGGAATTAAATACTAAAGGCATAATGCCGCCTTCAGTACAAGAATAGAGTCTCTTCTTACAGTCGGTGCTTTGAGCATTTCCTGTGAGACCAGTATTAGTTTCCGATACACCACTGCAGGTTCAATGTATTCCTTGGACATACTCATTGACGATGAAACACTGAAATTACATCGGAATTAAATACAAAAGGAACAATGCCGCCTTAACGGCAAGATGAGTAAGACCTCTTAAGGTCTGTGCTTTGATCTTTTCCTGTGAGACCAGTATTAGTTTCCGATACACCACTGCAGGTTCAATGTATTCCTTGGACCTTCGCATTGACAATGAAACACAGAAATCGAATCGGAACTAAATACAAAAGGCACAATGCCGCAGTAAGTACAAGAATAGAGACTCTTCTTACAGTCGGTGCTTTGAGCATTCCCTGTGAGACCAGTATTAGATTCCGATACACCTCAGCAGGTACAATATATTCCTTGGAACTTCACATTGACGATGAAACACAGAAATCGCCTCGGAATTAATACAAAAGGCACAATGCCGCAATAAGCACAAGAATAGAGACTCTTCTTACAGTCGGTGCTTTGAGCATTTCCTGTGAGACCAGTATTAGTTTCCGATACACCACTGCAGGTTCAATGTATTGCTTGGACATACTCATTGACGATGAAACACTGAAATTACATCAGAATTAAATACAAAAGGAACAATGCCGCCTTAACTGCAAGATGAGTGAGACTTCTTAGAGTCTGTGCTTTGATCCTTTCCTGTTTGAACAGTATTAGTTTCCGATACACCACTCCAGGTTCAATGTATTCCTTGGACATACTCATTGACGATGAAACACTGAAATTACATCGGAATTAAATACAAAAGGAACAATGCCGCCTTAACGGCAAGATGCGTAAGACTTCTTAAGGTCTGTGCTTTGATCCTTTCCTGTGAGACCAGTATTAGTTTCCGATACACCACTGCAGGTTCAATGTATTCCTTGGACCTTCACATTGACGATGAAACACAGAAATCGCGTCGGAATTAAATACAAAAGGCACAATGCCGCTTTAAGTACAAGAATAGAGACTCTTCTTACAGTCTTAGCTTTGAGCATTCCCTGTGAGACCAGTATTAGTTTCTGATACACCACTGCAGGTTCAATGTATTCCTTGGACATACACATTGACGATGAAACAAAGAAATCGCATCGGAATTAAATACAAAAGGCACAATGCCGCCTTTCGTACAAGAATAGAGACTCTTCTTACAGTCGGTGCTTTGAGCATTCCCTGTGAGACCAGTATTAGTTTCCGATACACTACTCCAGGTTCAATGTATTCCTTGGACATACTCATTGACGATGAAACACTGAAATTACATCGGAATTAAATACAAAAGGAACAATGCCGCCTTAACTGCAAGATGAGTGAGACTTCTTAGAGTCTGTGCTTTGATCCTTTCCTGTGAGACCAATATTAGTTTCCGATACACTACTGCAGGTTCAATGTATTCCTTGGACCTTTGCATTGACGATGAAACACAGAAATCGCATCGAAAGTAAATACAAAAGGCACAATCCCGCCTTAAGTACAGGAATAGAGACTCTTCTTACAGTCGGTGCTTTGAGCATTCCCTGTGAGACCAGTATTAGTTTCCGATATACCACTGCAGGTTCAATGTATTCCTTGGACATACGCATTGACGATGAAACACAGAAATCGCATCGGAATTAAATACAAATGGCACAATGCCGCCCTACGTACAAGAATAGAGACTCTTCTTACATTCGGTGCTTTGAGCATTCCCTGTGAGACCGGTATTAGTTTCCGATACACCACTGCAGGTTCAATGTATTCCTTAGACATACACATTGACAATGAAACACAGAAATCGCATCGAAATTAAACTCAAAAGGCACAATGCCGCCATAAGTGCCAGAATAGAGACCCTTCTTACAGTCGGTGCTTTGAGCATTGCCTGTGAGACCAGTAATAGTATCCGATACACCACTGCAGGTTCAATGTATTCCTTGGACCCTCACATTGACGATGAAACACAGAAATCGCATCGGAATCAAATACAAAAGGCACAATACCGCCTTAAGTACAAGAATAGAGACTCTTCTTACAGTCGGTTCTTTGAGCTTTCCCTGTGAGACCAGTATTAGTTTCCGATACACCACTGCAGGTTCCATGTATTCCTTGGACCTTCGCATTGACAATGAAACACAGAAATCGAATCGGAACTAAATACAAAAGGCTCAATGCCGCAATAAGTACAAGAATAGAGATTCTTCTTACAGTCGGTGCTTTGAGCATTCCCTGTGAGACCAGTATTAGATTCCGATACACCTCAGCAGGTACAATGTATTCCTTGGAACTTCAAATTGACGATGAAACGCAGAAATCGCATCGGAATTAAATACAAAAGGCACAATGCCGCTTTAAGTTCAAGAATAGAGACTCTTCTTACAGTCGGTGCTTTGAGCATTCCCTGTGAGACCAGTATTAGTTTCTGATACACCACTGCAGGTTCAATGTATTGTTTGGACATACACATTGACGATGAAACACAGAAATCGCATCGGAATTAAATACAAAAGGCACAATGCCGCGTTTCGTACATGAATAGAGACTCTTCCTACAGTCAGTGCTTTGAGCATTCCCTGTGAGACCAGTATTAGTTTCCGATACACCACTCCAGGTTCAATGTATTCCTCGGACATACTCATTGACGATGAAACACTGAAATTACATCGGAATTAAATACAAAAAGAACAATGCCGCCTTAACTGCAAGATGAGTGAGACTTCTTAGAGTCTGTGCTTTGATCCTTTCCTGTGAGACCAATATTAGTTTCCGATACACTACTGCAGGTTCAATGTATTCCTTGGACCTTCGCATTGACGATGAAACACAGAAATCGCATCGGAATTAAATACAAAAGGCACAATGCCGCCTTAAGTACAGGAATAGAGACTCTTCTTACAGTCGGTGCTTTGAGCATTCCCTGTGAGACCAGTATTAGTTTCCGATACACCACTGCAGCTTCAATGTATTGCTTGGACATACACACTGACGATGAAACAAAAAAATCGCATCGGAATGAAATACAAAAGGCACAATGCTGCCTTCCGTACAAGAATAGAGACTCATCTTACAGTCGGTGCTTTGAGCATTCCCTGTGAGACCAGTATTAGTTTCCGATACACCACACCAGGTTCAATGTATTCCTTGGACATACTCATTGACGATGGAATACTGAAATTACATCGGAATTAAATTCAAAAGGAACAATGTCGCCTTAACGGCAAGATAAGTGAGGCTTCTTAGAGTCTGTGCGTTGATCCTTTCCTGTGAGACCAGTATTAGTTTCCGATACACCATTGCAGGTTCAATGTATTCCTTGGACCATCGCATTGACGATGAAACACAGAGATCGAATCGGAACTAACTACAAATGGCACAATGCCGCAGTAAGTACAAGGACAGAGACTCTTCTTACAGTCGGTGCTTTGAGCATTCCATGTGAGATCAGTATTAGTTTCCGATACACCACTGCAGGTTCAATGTATTCCTTAGACATACACATTGACGATGAAACACTGATATTACATCGGAATTAAATACAAATGGCACAATGCCGCCATAAGTGCAAGAATAGAGACTCCTCTTACGTTCGGTGCTTTGAGCATTCCGTGTGAGACCAATATTAGTTTCCGATACACCACTGCAGGTACAATGTATTCCTTGTACCTTCACATTGACGATGAAACACAGAATTTGCATCGGAATTAAATACTGAAGGCATAATGCCGCCTTCAGTACAAGAATAGAGTCTCTTCTTACAGTCGGTGCTTTGAGCATTTCCTGTGAGACCAGTATTAGTTTCCGATACACCACTGCAGGTTCAATGTATTGCTTGGACATACTCATTGACGATGAAACACTGAAATTACATCAGAATTAAATACAAAAGGAACAATGCCGCCTTAACTGCAAGATGAGTGAGACTTCTTAGAGTCTGTGCTTTGATCCTTTCCTGTTTGAACAGTATTAGTTTCCGATACACCACTCCAGGTTCAATGTATTCCTTGGACATACTCATTGACGATGAAACACTGAAATTACATCGGAATTAAATACAAAAGGAACAATGCCGCCTTAACGGCAAGATGAGTAAGACTTCTTAAGGTCTGTGCTTTGATCCTTTCCTGTGAGACCAGTATTAGTTTCCGATACACCACTGCAGGTTCAATGTATTCCTTGGACCTTCACATTGACGATGAAACACAGAAATCGCGTCGGAATTAAATACAAAAGGCACAATGCCGCTTTAAGTACAAGAATAGAGACTCTTCTTACAGTCTTAGCTTTGAGCATTCCCTGTGAGACCAGTATTAGTTTCTGATACACCACTGCAGGTTCAATGTATTCCTTGGACATACACATTGACGATGAAACAAAGAAATCGCATCGGAATTAAATACAAAAGGCACAATGCCGCCTTTCGTACAAGAATAGAGACTCTTCTTACAGTCGGTGCTTTGAGCATTCCCTGTGGGACCAGTATTAGTTTCCGATACACTACTCCAGGTTCAATGTATTCCTTGGACATACTCATTGACGATGAAACACTGAAATTACATCGGAATTAAATACAAAAGGAACAATGCCGCCTTAACTGCAAGATGAGTGAGACTTCTTAGAGTCTGTGCTTTGATCCTTTCCTGTGAGACCAATATTAGTTTCCGATACACTACTGCAGGTTCAATGTATTCCTTGGACCTTCGCATTGACGATGAAACACAGAAATCGCATCGAAAGTAAATACAAAAGGCACAATCCCGCCTTAAGTACAGGAATAGAGACTCTTCTTACAGTCGGTGCTTTGAGCATTCCCTGTGAGACCAGTATTAGTTTCCGATATACCACTGCAGGTTCAATGTATTCCTTGGACATACGCATTGACGATGAAACACAGAAATCGCATCGGAATTAAATACAAATGGCACAATGCCGCCCTACGTACAAGAATAGAGACTCTTCTTACATTCGGTGCTTTGAGCATTCCCTGTGAGACCGGTATTAGTTTCCGATACACCACTGCAGGTTCAATGTATACCTTAGACATACACATTGACAATGAAGCACAGAAATCGCATCGAAATTAAACTCAAAAGGCACAATGCCGCCATAAGTGCCAGAATAGAGACCCTTCTTACAGTCGGTGCTTTGAGCATTGCCTGTGAGACCAGTAATAGTATCCGATACACCACTGCAGGTTCAATGTATTCCTTGGACCCTCACATTGACGATGAAACACAGAAATCGCATCGGAATCAAATACAAAAGGCACAATACCGCCTTAAGTACAAGAATAGAGACTCTTCTTACAGTCGGTTCTTTGAGCTTTCCCTGTGAGACCAGTATTAGTTTCCGATACACCACTGCAGGTTCCATGTATTCCTTGGACCTTCGCATTGACAATGAAACACAGAAATCGAATCGGAACTAAATACAAAAGGCTCAATGCCGCAATAAGTACAAGAATAGAGATTCTTCTTACAGTCGGTGCTTTGAGCTTTCCCTGTGAGACCAGTATTAGATTCCGATACACCTCAGCAGGTACAATGTATTCCTTGGAACTTCAAATTGACGATGAAACGCAGAAATCGCATCGGAATTAAATACAAAAGGCACAATGCCGCTTTAAGTACAAGAATAGAGACTCTTCTTACAGTCGGTGCTTTGAGCATTCCCTGTGAGACCAGTATTAGTTTCTGATACACCACTGCAGGTTCAATGTATTGTTTGGACATACACATTGACGATGAAACACAGAAATCGCATCGGAATTAAATACAAAAGGCACAATGCCGCGTTTCGTACAAGAATAGAGACTCTTCTTACAGTCAGTGCTTTGAGCATTCCCTGTGAGACCAGTATTAGTTTCCGATACACCACTCCAGGTTCAATGTATTCCTCGGACATTCTCATTGACGATGAAACACTGAAATTACATCGGAATTAAATACAAAAAGAACAATGCCGCCTTAACTGCAAGATGAGTGAGACTTCTTAGAGTCTGTGCTTTGATCCTTTCCTGTGAGACCAATATTAGTTTCCGATACACCACTGCAGGTTCAATGTATTCCTTGGACCTTCGCATTGACGATGAAACACAGAAATCGCATCGGAATTAAATACAAAAGGCACAATGCCGCCTTAAGTACAGGAATAGAGACTCTTCTTACAGTCGGTGCTTTGAGCATTCCCTGTGAGACCAGTATTAGTTTCCGATACACCACTGCAGCTTCAATGTATTGCTTGGACATACACACTGACGATGAAACAAAAAAATCGCATCGGAATGAAATACAAAAGGCACAATGCCGCCTTCCGTACAAGAATAGAGACTCATCTTACAGTCGGTGCTTTGAGCATTCCCTGTGAGACCAGTATTAGTTTCCGATACACCACACCAGGTTCAATGTATTCCTTGGACATACTCATTGACGATGGAATACTGAAATTACATCGGAATTAAATTCAAAAGGAACAATGTCGCCTTAACGGCAAGATAAGTGAGGCTTCTTAGAGTCTGTGCGTTGATCCTTTCCTGTGAGACCAGTATTAGTTTCCGATACACCATTGCAGGTTCAATGTATTCCTTGGACCACCGCATTGACGATGAAACACAGAGATCGAATCGGAACTAACTACAAAAGGCACAATGCCGCACTAAGTACAAGAACAGAGACTCTTCTTACAGTCGGTGCTTTGAGCATTCCATGTGAGATCAGTATTAGTTTCCGATACACCACTGCAGGTTCAATGTATTCCTTAGACATACACATTGACGATGAAACACTGATATTACATCGGAATTAAATACAAAAGGCACAATGCCGCCTTAAGTACAGGAATAGAGACTCTTCTTACAGTCGGTGCTTTGAGCATTTCCTGTGAGACCAGTATTAGTTTCCGATACACCACTGCAGGTTCAATGTATTGCTTGGACATACTCATTGACGATGAAACACTAAAATTACATCGGAAATAAATACAAAAGGAACAATGCCGCCTTAACTGCAAGATGAGTGAGACTTCTTAGAGTCTGTGCTTTGATCCTTTCCTGTGGGACCAGTATTACTTTCCGATACACCACTCCAGGTTCAATGTATTCCTTGGACATACTCATTGACGATGAAACACTGAAATTACATCGGAATTAAATACAAAAGGAACAATGCCGCCTTAACGGCAAGATGAGTAAGACTTCTTAAGGTCTCTGCTTTGGTCCTTTCCTGTGAGACAAGTATTAGTTTCCGATACACCACTGCAGGTTCAACGTATTCCTTGGACCTTCGCATTGACAATGAAACACAGAAATCGAATCGAAACTAAATACAAAAGGCTCAATGCCGCAATAAGTACAAGAATAGAGATTCTTCTTACAGTCAGTGCTTTGAGAATTCCCAGTGAGACCAGTAATAGATTCCGATACACCACAGCAGGTACAATGTATTCCTTGGATCTTCACATTGACGATGAAACACAGAAATCGCATCGGAATTAAATACAAAAGGCACAATGCCGCTTTAAGTACAAGAATAGAGACTCTTCTTACAGTCGGTGCTTTGAGCATTCCCTGTGAGACCAGTATTAGTTTCTGATACACCACTGCAGGTTCAATGTATTCCTTGGACATACACATTGACGATGAAACACAGAAATCGCATCGGAATTAAATACAAAAGGCACAATGCCGCCTTTCGTACAAGAATAGAGACTCTTCTTACAGTCGGTGCTTTGAGCATTCCCTGTGAGACCAGTATTAGTTTCCGATACACCACTCCAGGTTCAATGTATTCCTTGGACATACTCATTGACGATGAAACACTGAAATTACATCGGAATTAAATACAAAAGGAACAATGCCGCCTTAACTGCAAGATGAGTGAGACTTCTTAGAGTCTGTGCTTTGATCCTTTCCTGTGAGACCAATATTAGTTTCCGATACACTACTGCAGGTTCAATGTATTCCTTGGACCTTCGCATTGACGATGAAACACAGAAATCGCATCGGAATTAAATACAAAAGGCACAATGCCGCCTTAAGTACAGGAATAGAGACTCTTCTTACAGTCGGTGCTTTGAGCATTCCTTGTGAGACCAGTATTAGTTTCCGATATACCACTGCAGGTTCAATGTATTCCTTGGACATACGCATTGACGATGAAACACAGAAATCGCATCGGAATTAAATACAAATGGCACAATGCCGCCCTACGTACAAGAATAGAGACTCTTCTTACATTCGGTGCTTTGAGCATTGCCTGTGAGACCGGTATTAGTTTCCGATACACCACTGCAGGTTCAATGTATTCCTTAGACATACAAATTGACAATGAAACACAGAAATCGCATCGGAATTAAACTCAAAAGGCACAATACCGCCATAAGTGCCAGAATAGAGACCCTTCTTACAGTCGCTGATTTGAGCATTGCCTGTGAGACCAGTAATAGTATCCGATACACCACTGCAGGTTCAATGTATTCCTTGGACCTTTACATTGACGATGAAACATAGAAATCGCATCGGAATCAAATACAAAAGGCACAATGCCGCCTTAAGTACTAGAATAGAGACTCTTCTTACAGTCGGTTCTTTGAGCTTTCCCTGTGAGACCAGTATTAGTTTCCGATACACCACTACAGGTTCAATGTTTTCCTTGGACCTTCGCATTGACAATGAAACACAGAAATCGAATCGGAACTAAATACAAAAGGCTCAATGCCGCAATAAGTACAAGAATAGCGATTCTTCTTACAGTCGGTGCTTTGAGCATTCCCTGTGAGACCAGTATTAGATTCCGATACACCTCAGCAGGTACAATGTATTCCTTGGAACTTCACATTGACGATGAAACACAGAAATCGCATCGGAATTAAATACAAAAGGCACAATGCCGCTTTAAGTACAAGAATAGAGACTCTTCTTACAGTCGGTGCTTTGAGCATTCCCTGTGAGACCAGTATTAGTTTCTGATACACCACTGCAGGTTCAAAGTATTCCTTGGACATACACATTGACGATGAAACACAGAAATCGCATCGGAATTAAATACAAAAGGCACAATGCCGCCTTTCGTACAAGAATAGAGACTCTTCTTACAGTCGGTGCTTTGAGCATTCCCTGTGAGACCAGTATTAGTTTCCGATACACCACTCCAGGTTCAATGTATTCCTTGGACATACTCATTGACGATGAAACACTGAAATTACATCGGAATTAAATACAAAAGGAACAATGCCGCCTTAACTGCAAGATGAGTGAGACTTCTTAGAGTCTGTGCTTTGATCCTTTCCTGTGAGACAATATTGGTTTCCGATACACTACTGCAGGTTCAATGTATTCCTTGGACCTTCGCATTGACGATGAAACACAGAAATCGCATCGGAATTAAATACAAAAGGCACAATGCCGCCTTAAGTACAGGAATAGAGACTCTTCTTACAGTCGGTGCTTTGAGCATTCCCTGTGAGACCAGTATTAGTTTCCGATATACCACTGCAGGTTCAATGTATTCCTTGGACATACGCATTGACGATGAAACACAGAAATCGCATCGGAATTAAATACAAATGGCACAATGCCGCCCTACGTACAAGAATAGAGACTCTTCTTACATTCGGTGCTTTGAGCATTCCCTGTGAGACCGGTATTAGTTTCCGATACACCACTGCAGGTTCAATGTATTCCTTAGACATACACATTGACAATGAAACACAGAAATCGCATCGGAATTAAACTCAAAAGGCACAATGCCGCCATAAGTGCCAGAATAGAGACCCTTCTTACAGACGGTGCTTTGAGCATTGCCTGTGAGACCAGTAATAGTATCCGATACACCACTGCAGGTTCAATGTATTCCTTGGACCTTCACATTGACGATGAAACACAGAAATCGCATCGGAATCAAATACAAAAGGCACAATGCCGTCTTAAGTACAAGAATAGAGACTCTTCTCACAGTCGGTTCTTTGAGCTTTCCCTGTGAGACCAGTATTAGTTTCCGATACACCACTGCAGGTTCAATGTATTCCTTGGACCTTCACATTGACGATGAAACACAGAATTCGCATCGGAATTAAATACTAAAGGCATAATGCCGCCTTCAGTACAAGAATAGAGTCTCTTCTTACAGTCGGTGCTTTGAGCATTTCCTGTGAGACCAGTATTAGTTTCCGATACACCACTGCAGGTTCAATGTATTGCTTGGACATACACACTGACGATGAAACATAGTAATCGAATCGGAATTAAATACAAAAGGCACAATGCCGCCTTACGTACAAGACTAGAGGCTCATCTTACAGTCGGTGCTTTGAGCATTCCCTGTGAGACCAGTACTAGTTTCCGATACACCACACCAGGTTCAATGTATTCCTTGGACATACTCATTGACGATGGAACAATGAAATTACATCGGAATTAAATTCAAAAGGAACAATGCCGCTTTAACGGCAAGATAAGTGAGGCTTCTTAGAGTCTGTGCTTTGATCCTTTCCTGTGAGACCAGTATTAGTTTCCGATACACCATTGCAGGTTCATTGTATTTCTTGGACCATCGCATTGACGATGAAACACAGAGATCGAATCGGAACTTAATACAAAGGCACAATGCCGCAATAAGTACAAAAATAGAGACTCTTCTTACAGTCGGTGCTTTGAGCATTCCCTGTGAGACCAGTATTAGTTTCCGATACACCACTGCTGGTTTAATGTATTCCTTAGACATACACATTGACGATGAAACACTGATATAACATCGGAATTAAATACAAATGGCACAATGCCCACATAAGTGCAAGAATAGAGACTCCTCTTACAGCCGGTGCTTTGAGCATTCCCTGTGAGACCAATATTAGTTTCCGATACACCACTGCAGGTACAATATATTCCTTGTACCTTCACATTGACGATGAAACACAGAATTTGCATCGGAATTAAATACTAAAGGCATAATGCCGCCTTCAGTACAAGAATAGAGTCTCTTCTTACAGTCGGTGCTTTGAGCATTTCCTGTGAGACCAGTATTAGTTTCCGATACACCACTGCAGTTTCAATGTATTGCTTGGACATACACATTGACGATGAAACACAGAAATCGCATCGGAATTAAGTACAAAAGGCACAATGCCGCCTTAAGTACAAGAATAGAGACTCTTCTTACTTTCGGTGCTTTGAGCATTCCCTGTGAGACCAGTATTAGTTTCTGATACACCACTGCTGGTTCAATGTATTCCTTGGACATACGCATTGACGATGACACACATAAATCGCATCTGAATTAAATACAAAAGGCACAAGGCCTCCTTACGTACAAGAAAAGAGACTCTTCTTACAGTCGGTGCTTTGAGCATTCCCTGTGAGACCAGTATTAGTTTCCGATACACCACTGCAGGTTCCATGTATTCCTTAGATATACACATTGGCGATGAAACATTGAAATTACATCGGAATTAAATACAAATGGCACAATGCCGCCATAAGTGCAAGAATGGAGGCTCCTCTTACAGTCGGTGCTTTGAGCATTCCCTGTGAGACCAGTATTAGTTTCCGATACACCACTGCAGGTACAATGTATTCCTTGTACCTTCACATTGACGATGAAACACAGAATTCGCATCGGAATTAAATACAAAAGGCACAATGCCGCCTTAAGTACAAGAATAGAGACTCTTCTTACAGTCGGTGCTTTGAGCATTCCCTGTGAGACCAGTATTAGTTTCTGATACACCACTGCAGGTTCAATGTATTCCTTGGACATACACATTGACGATGAAACACAGAAATCGCATCGGAATTAAATACAAAAGGCACAATGCCGCCTTTCGTACAAGAATAGAGACTCTTCTTACAGTCGGTGCTTTGAGCATTCCCTGTGAGACCAATATTAGTTTCCGATACACCACTCCAGGTTCAATGTATTCCTTGGACATACTCATTGACGATGAAACACTGAAATTACATCGGAATTAAATACAAAAGGAACAATGCCGCCTTAACTGCAAGATAAGTGAGACTTCTTAGAGCCTGTCCTTTGATCCTTTCCTGTGAGACCTGTATTAGTTTCCGATACACCACTGCAGGTCAATGTATTCCTTGGACCTTCGCATTGACGATGAAACACAGAAATCACATCGGAACTAAATACAAAATGCACAATACCGCAATAAGTACAAGAGTAGAAACTCTTCTTACAGTCGGTGCCTTGAGCATTCCCTGTGAGACCAGTATTAGTTTCCGATACACCACTGCAGGTTCAATGAATTCCTTAGACATACACATTGACGATGAAACACTGAAATTACATCGGAATTAAATACAAAAGGCACAATGCCGCCATAAGTGCAAGAATAGAGACTTTTCTTACAGTCGGTGCTTTGAGCTTTCCCTGTGAGACCAGTTATAGTTTCCGATACACCACTCCAGGTTCAATGTATTCCTTGGACATACTCATTGACGATGAAACACTGAAATTACATCGGAATTAAATACAAAAGGAACAATGCCGCCTTAACGGCAAGATGAGTAAGACTTCTTAAGGTCTGTGCTTTGATCATCTCCTGTGAGACCAGTATTAGTTTCCGATACACCACTGCAGGTTCCATGTATTCCTTGGACCTTCGCATTGACAATGAAACACAGAAATCGAATCGGAACTAAATACAAAAGGCACAATGCCGCAATAAGTACAAGAATAGAGACTCTTCTTACAGTCGGTGCTTTGAGCATTCCCTGTGAGACCAGTATTAGTTTCCGATACACCACTGCAGGTTCAATGTATTCCTTAGACGTACACATTGGCGATGAAACATTGAAATTACATCGGAATTAAATACAAATGGCACAATGCCGCCATAAGTGCAAGAATAGAGACTCCTCTTACAGTCGGTGCTTTGAGGATTCCCTGTGAGACCAGTAATAGTTTCCGATACACCACTGCAGGTACAATGTATTCCTTGTACCTTCACATTGACGATGAAACGCAGAAATCGCATCGGAATTAAATACAAGAGGCACAATGCCGCTTTAAGTACAAGAATAGAGACTCTTCTTACAGTCGGTGCTTTGAGCATTCCCTGTGAGACCAGTATTAGTTTCTGATACACCACTGCAGGTTCAATGTATTCCTTGGACATACACATTGACGATGAAACACAGAAATCGCATCGGAATTAAATACAAAAGGCACAATGCCGCCTTTCGTACAAGAATAGAGACTCTTCTTACAGTCGGTGCTTTGAGCATTCCCTGTGAGACCAGTATTAGTTTCCGATACACCACTCCAGGTTCAATGTATTCCTTGGACATACTCATTGACGATGAAACACTGAAATTACATCGGAATTAAATACAAAAGGAACAATGCCGCCTTAACTGCAAGATGAGTGAGACTTCTTAGAGTCTGTGCTTTGATCCTTTCCTGTGAGACCAGTATTAGTTTCCGATACACCACTGCAGGTTCAATGTATTCCTTGGACCATCGCATTGACGATGAAACACAGAAATCGCATCGGAATTAAATACAAAAGGCACAATGCCGCCTTAAGTACAGGAATAGAGACTCTTCTTACAGTCGGTGCTTTGAGCATTCCCTGTGAGACCAGTATTAGTTTCCGATATACCACTGCAGGTTCAATGTATTCCTTGGACATACGCATTGACGATGAAACACAGAAATCGCATCGGAATTAAATACAAAAGGCACAATGCCGCCCTACGTACAAGAATAGAGACTCTTCTTACATTCGGTGCTTTGAGCATTCCCTGTGAGACCGGTATTAGTTTCCGATACACCACTGCAGGTTCAATGTATTCCTTAGACATACACATTGACAATGAAACACAGAAATCGCATCGGAATTAAACTCAAAAGGCACAATGCCGCCATAAGTGCCAGAATAGAGACCCTTCTTACAGTCGGTGCTTTGAGCATTCCCTGTGAGACCAGTATTAGTTTCCGATACACCACTGCAGGTACAATGTATTCCTTGTACCTTCACATTGACGATGAAACACAGAAATCGCATCGGAATTAAATACAAAAGGCACAATGCCGCCTTAAGTACAAGAATAGAGACTCTTCTTACAGTCGGTGTTTTGAGCATTCCATGTGAGACCAGTATTAGTTTCTGATACACCACTGCAGGTTCATTGTATTCCTTGGACATACACATTGACGATGAAACACAGAAATCGCATCGGAATTAAATACAAAAGGCACAATGCCGCCTTTCGTACAAGAATAGAGACTCTTCTTACAGTCGGTGCTTTGAGCATTCCCTGTGAGACCAGTATTAGTTTCCGATACACCACTCCACGTTCAATGTATTCCTTGGACATACTCATTGACGATGAAACACTGAAATTACATCGGAATTAAATACAAAAGGAACAATACCGTCTTAACTGCAAGATGAGTGAGACTTCTTAGAGTCTGTGCTTTGATCCTTTCCTGTGAGACCAGTATTAGTTTCCGATACACCACTGCAGGTTCAATGTATTCCTTGGACCTTCGCATTGACAGTGAAACACAGAAATCGAATCGGAACTAAATACAAAAGGCACAATGCCGCAATAAGTACAAGAATAGAGACTCTTCTTACAGTCGGTGCTTTGAGCATTCCCTGTGAGACCTGTATTAGTTTCCGATACACCACTGCAGGTTCAATGTATTCCTTAGACATACACATTGGCGATGAAACATTGAAATTACATCGGAATTAAATACAAATGGCACAATGCCGCCATAAGTGCAAGAATAGAGACTCCTCTTACAGTCGGTGCTTTGAGCATTCCCTGTGAGACCAGTATTAGTTTCCGATACACCACTGCAGGTACAATGTATTCCTTGTACCTTCACATTGACGATGAAACACAGAAATCGCATCGGAATTAAATACAAAAGGCACAATGCCGCTTTAAGTACAAGAATAGAGACTCTTCTTACAATCGGTGCTTTGAGCATTCCCTGTGAGACCAGTATTAGTTTCTGATACACCACTGCAGGTTCAATGGATTCCTTGGACATACACATTGACGATGAAACACAGAAATCGCATCGGAATTAAATACAAAAGGCACAATGCCGCCTTTCGTACAAGAATAGAGACTCTTCTTACAGTTGGTGCTTTGAGCATTCCCTGTGAGACCAGTATTAGTTTCCGATACACCACTCCAGGTTCAATGTATTCCTTGGACATACTCATTGACGATGAAACACTGAAATTACATCGGAATTAAATACAAAAGGAACAATACCGCCTTAACTGCAAGATGAGTGAGACTTCTTAGAGTCTGTGCTTTGATCCTTTCCTGTGAGACCAGTATTAGTTTCCGATACACCACTGCAGGTTCAATGTATTCCTTGGACCTTCGCATTGACAGTGAAACACAGAAATCGAATCGGAACTAAATACAAAAGGCACAATGCCGCAATAAGTACAAGAATAGAGACTCTTCTTACAGTCGGTGCTTTGAGCATTCCCTGTGAGACCTGTATTAGTTTCCGATACACCACTGCAGGTTCAATGTATTCCTTAGACATACACATTGGCGATGAAACATTGAAATTACATCGGAATTAAATACAAATGGCACAATGCCGCCATAAGTGCAAGAATAGAGACTCCTCTTACAGTCGGTGCTTTGAGCATTCCCTGTGAGACCAGTATTAGTTTCCGATACACCACTGCAGGTACAATGTATTCCTTGTACCTTCACATTGACGATGAAACACAGAAATCGCATCGGAATTAAATACAAAAGGCACAATGCCGCTTTAAGTACAAGAATAGAGACTCTTCTTACAATCGGTGCTTTGAGCATTCCCTGTGAGACCAGTATTAGTTTCTGATACACCACTGCAGGTTCAATGGATTCCTTGGACATACACATTGACGATGAAACACAGAAATCGCATCGGAATTAAATACAAAAGGCACAATGCCGCCTTTCGTACAAGAATAGAGACTCTTCTTACAGTTGGTGCTTTGAGCATTCCCTGTGAGACCAGTATTAGTTTCCAATACACCACTCCAGGTTCAATGTATTCCTTGGACATACTCATTGACGATGAAACTCTGAAATTACATCGGAATTAAATACAAAAGGAACAATGCCCCCTTAACTGCAAGGTGAGTGAGACTTCTTAGAGTCTGTGCTTTGATCCTTTCCTGTGAGACCAGTATTAGTTTCCGATACACCACTGCAGGTTCAATGTATTCCTTGGACCTTCGCATTGACGATGAAACACAGAAATCACATCGGAATTAAATACAAAATGCACAATGCCGCCTTAAGTACAGGAATAGAGACTCTTCTTACAGTCGGTGCTTTGAGCATTCCCTGTGAGACCAGTATTAGTTTCCGATATACCACTGCAGGTTCAATGTATTCCTTGGACATACGCATTGACGATGAAACACAGAAATCGCATCGGAATTAAATACAAAAGGCACAATGCCGCCCTACGTACAAGAATAGAAACTCTTCTTACATTCGGTGCTTTGAGCAATCCCTGTGAGACCATTATTAGTTTCCGATACACCACTGCAGGTTCAATGTATTCCTTAGACATACACATTGACAATGAAACACAGAAATCGCATCGGAATTAAACTCAAAAGGCACAATGCCGCCATAAGTGCCAGAATAGAGACCCTTCTTACAGTCGGTGCTTTGAGCATTCCCTGTGAGACCAGTATTAGTTTCCGATACACCTCAGCATGTACAATGTATTCCTTGGAATTTCACATTGACGGTGAAACACAGAAATCGCATCGGAATTAAATACAAAAGGCACAATGCCGCCTTAAGTACAAGAATTGAGACTCTTCCTACAGTCGATGCTTTGAGCATTCCCTGTGAGACCAGTATTAGTTTCCGATACACCACTGCAGGTTCAATGGATTCCTTGGACATACGCATTGACGATGAAACACAGAAATCGCCTCGGAATTAATACAAAAGGCACAATGCCGCAATAAGCACAAGAATAGAGACACTTCTTACAGTCGGTGCTTTGAGCATTTCCTGTGAGACCAGTATTAGTTTCCGATACACCACTGCAGGTTCAATGTATTCCTTAGACATACACATTGACGATGAAACACTGAAATTACATTGGAATTAAATACAAAAGGCACAATGCCACCATAAGTGCAAGTATTGAGACTCCTCTTACAGTAGGTGCTTAGAGCATTCCCTGTGAGATCAGTATTAGATTCCGATACACCTCAGCATGTACAATGTATTCCTTGGAACTTCACATTGACGGTGAAACACAGAAATCGCATCGGAATTAAATACAAAAGGCACAATGCCGCCTTAAGTACAAGAATTGAGACTCTTCCTACAGTCGATGCTTTGAACATTCCCTGTGAGACCAGTATTAGTTTCCGATACACCACTGCAGGTTCAATGGATTCCTTGGACATACGCATTGACGATGAAACACAGAAATCGCCTCGGAATTAATACAAAAGGCACAATGCCGCAATAAGCACAAGAATAGTGACACTTCTTACAGTCGGTTCTTTGAGCTTTCCCTGTGAGACCAGTATTAGTTTCCGATACACCACTACAGGTTCAATGTTTTGATTGGACCTTCGCATTGACAATGAAACACAGAAATCGAATCGGAACTAAATACAAAAGGCTCAATGCCGCAATAAGTACAAGAATAGCGATTCTCCTTACTGTCGGTGCTTTGAGCATTCCCCGTGAGACCAGTATTAGATTCCGATACACCTCAGCAGGTACAATGTATTCCTTGGAACTTCACATTGACGATGAAACACAGAAATCGCATCGGAATTAAATACAAAAGGCACAATGCCGCTTTAAGTACAAGAATAGAGACTCTTCTTACAGTCGGTGCTTTGAGCATTCCCTGTGAGACCAGTATTAGTTTCTGATACACCACTGCAGGTTCAATGTATTCCTTGGACATACACATTGACGATGAAACACAGAAATCGCATCGGAATTAAATACAAAAGGCACAATGCCGCCTTTCGTACAAGAATAGAGACTCTTCTTACAGTCGGTGCTTTGAGCATTCCCTGTGAGACCAGTATTAGTTTCCGATACACCACTTCAGGTTCAATGTATTCCTTGGACATACTCATTGACGATGAAACACTGAAATTACATCGGAATTTAATACAAAAGGAACAATACCGCCTTAACTGCATGATGAGTGAGACTTCTTAGAGTCTGTGCTTTGATCCTTTCCTGTGAGACAATATTGGTTTCCGATACACTACTGCAGGTTCAATGTATTCCTTGGACCTTCGCATTGACGATGAAACACAGAAATCGCATCGGAATTAAATACAAAAGGCACAATGCCGCCTTAAGTACAGGAATAGAGACTCTTCTTACAGTCGGTGCTTTGAGCATTCCCTGTGAGACCAGTATTAGTTTCCGATATACCACTGCAGGTTCAATGTATTCCTTGGACATACGCATTGACGATGAAACACAGAAATCGCATCGGAATTAAATACAAATGGCACAATGCCGCCCTACGTACAAGAATAGAGACTCTTCTTACATTCGGTGCTTTGAGCATTCCCTGTGAGACCGGTATTAGTTTCCGATACACCACTGCAGGTTCAATGTATTCCTTAGACATACACATTGACAATGAAACACAGAAATCGCATCGGAATTAAATACAAAAGGCACAATGCCGCCCTACGTACAAGAATAGAAACTCTTCTTACATTCGGTGCTTTGAGCAATCCCTGTGAGACCGGTATTAGTTTCCGATACACCACTGCAGGTTCAATGTATTCCTTAGACATACACATTGACAATGAAACACAGAAATCGCATCGGAATTAAACTCAAAAGGCACAATGCCGCCATAAGTGCCAGAATAGAGACCCTTCTAACAGTCGGTGCTTTGAGCATTCCCTGTGAGACCAGTATTAGTTTCCGATACACCTCAGCATGTACAATGTATTCCTTGGAACTTCACATTGACGGTGAAACACAGAAATCGCATCGGAATTAAATACAAAAGGCACAATGCCGCCTTAAGTACAAGAATTGAGACTCTTCCTACAGTCGATGCTTTGAGCATTCCCTGTGAGACCAGTATTAGTTTCCGATACACCACTGCAGGTTCAATGGATTCCTTGGACATACGCATTGACGATGAAACACAGAAATCGCCTCGGAATTAATACAAAAGGCACAATGCCGCAATAAGCACAAGAATAGAGACACTTCTTACAGTCGGTTCTTTGAGCTTTCCCTGTGAGACCAGTATTAGTTTCCGATACACCACTACAGGTTCAATGTTTTCCTTGGACCTTCGCATTGACAATGAAACACAGAAATCGAATCGGAACTAAATACAAAAGGCTCAATGCCGCAATAAGTACAAGAATAGCGATTCTTCTTACAGTCGGTGCTTTGAGCATTCCCTGTGAGACCAGTATTAGATTCCGATACACCTCAGCAGGTACAATGTATTCCTTGGAACTTCACATTGACGATGAAACACAGAAATCGCATCGGAATTAAATACAAAAGGCACAATGCCGCTTTAAGTACAAGAATAGAGACCCTTCTTACAGTCGGTGCTTTGAGCATTCCCTGTGAGACCAGTATTAGTTTCTGATACACCACTGCAGGTTCAATGTATTCCTTGGACATACACATTGACGATGAAACACAGAAATCGCATCGGAATTAAATACAAAAGGCACAATGCCGCCTTTCGTACAAGAATAGAGACTCTTCTTACAGTCGGTGCTTTGAGCATTCCCTGTGAGACCAGTATTAGTTTCCGATACACCACTCCAGGTTCAATGTATTCCTTGGACATACTCATTGACGATGAAACACTGAAATTACATCGGAATTAAATACAAAAGGAACAATGCCGCCTTAACTGCAAGATGAGTGAGACTTCTTAGAGTCTGTGCTTTGATCCTTTCCTGTGAGACAATATTGGTTTCCGATACACTACTGCAGGTTCAATGTATTCCTTGGACCTTCGCATTGACGATGAAACACAGAAATCGCATCGGAATTAAATACAAAAGGCACAATGCCGCCTTAAGTACAGGAATAGAGACTCTTCTTACAGTCGGTGCTTTGAGCATTCCCTGTGAGACCAGTATTAGTTTCCGATATACCACTGCAGGTTCAATGTATTCCTTGGACATACGCATTGACGATGAAACACAGAAATCGCATCGGAATTAAATACAAATGGCACAATGCCGCCCTACGTACAAGAATAGAGACTCTTCTTACATTCGGTGCTTTGAGCATTCCCTGTGAGACCGGTATTAGTTTCCGATACACCACTGCAGGTTCAATGTATTCCTTAGACATACACATTGACAATGAAACACAGAAATCGCATCGGAATTAAACTCAAAAGGCACAATGCCGCCATAAGTGCCAGAATAGAGACCCTTCTTACAGTCGGTGCTTTGAGCATTGCCTGTGAGACCAGTAATAGTATCCGATACACAACTGCAGGTTCAATGTATTCCTTGGACCTTCACATTGACGATGAAACACAGAAATCGCATCGGAATCAAATACAAAAGGCACAATGCCGCCTTAAGTACAAGAATAGAGACTCTTCTTACAGTCGGTGCTTTGAGCATTTCCTGTGAGACCAGTATTAGTTTCCGATACACCACTGCAGGTTCAATGTATTGCTTGGACATACACACTGACGATGAAACATAGTAATCGAATCGGAATTAAATACAAAAGGCACAATGCCGCCTTACGTACAAGACTAGAGGCTCATCTTACAGTCGGTGCTTTGAGCATTCCCTGTGAGACCAGTATTAGTTTCCGATACACCACACCAGGTCCAATGTATTCCTTGGACATACTCATTGACGATGGAACAATGAAATTACATCGGAATTAAATTCAAAAGGAACAATGCCGCTTTAACGGCAAGATAAGTGAGGCTTCTTAGAGTCTGTGCTTTGATCCTTTCCTGTGAGACCAGTATTAGTTTCCGATACACCATTGCAGGTTCAATGTATTCCTTGGACCATCGCAATGACGATGAAACACAGAGATCGAATCGGAACTTAATACAAAGGCACAATGCCGCAATAAGTACAAAAATAGAGACTCTTCTTACAGTCGGTGCTTTGAGCATTCCCTGTGAGACCAGTATTAGTTTCCGATACACCACTGCTGGTTTAATGTATTCCTTAGACATACACATTGACGATGAAACACTGATATAACATCGGAATTAAATACAAATGGCACAATGCCCACATAAGTGCAAGAATAGAGACTCCTCTTACAGCCGGTGCTTTGAGCATTCCCTGTGAGACCAATATTAGTTTCCGATACACCACTGCAGGTACAATATATTCCTTGTACCTTCACATTGACGATGAAACACAGAATTTGCATCGGAATTAAATACTAAAGGCATAATGCCGCCTTCAGTACAAGAATAGAGTCTCTTCTTACAGTCGGTGCTTTGAGCATTTCCTGTGAGACCAGTTTTAGTTTCCGATACACCACTGCAGTTTCAATGTATTGCTTGGACATACACATTGACGATGAAACACAGAAATCGCATCGGAATTAAGTACAAAAGGCACAATGCCGCCTTAAGTACAAGAATGGAGACTCTTCTTACAGTCGGTGCTTTGAGCATTCCCTGTGAGACCAGTATTAGTTTCTGATACACCACTGCTGGTTCAATGTATTCCTTGGACATACGCATTGACGATGACACACATTAATCGCATCTGAATTAAATACAAAAGGCACAAGGCCTCCTTACGTACAAGAAAAGAGACTCTTCTTACAGTCGGTGCTTTGAGCATTCCCTGTGAGACCAGTATTAGTTTCCGATACACCACTGCAGGTTCCATGTATTCCTTAGACATACACATTGGCGATGAAACATTGAAATTACATCGGAATTAAATACAAATGGCACAATGCCGCCATAAGTGCAAGAATGGAGGCTCCTCTTACAGTCGGTGCTTTGAGCATTCCCTGTGAGACCAGTATTAGTTTCCGATACACCACTGCAGGTACAATGTATTCCTTGTACCTTCACATTGACGATGAAACACAGAAATCGCATCGGAATTAAATACAAAAGGCACAATGCCGCCTTAAGTACAAGAATAGAGACTCTTCTTACAGTCGGTGCTTTGAGCATTCCCTGTGAGACCAGTATTAGTTTCTGATACACCACTGCAGGTTCATGGTATTCCTTGGACATACACATTGACGATGAAACACAGAAATCGCATCGGAATTAAATACAAAAGGCACAATGCCGCCTTTCGTACAAGAATAGAGACTCTTCTTACAGTCGGTGCTTTGAGCATTCCCTGTGAGACCAGTATTAGTTTCCGATACACCACTCCAGGTTCAATGTATTCCTTGGACATACTCATTGACGATGAAACACTGAAATTACATCGGAATTAAATACAAAAGGAACAATGCCGCCTTAACTGCAAGATAAGTGAGACTTCTTAGAGTCTGTCCTTTGATCCTTTCCTGTGAGACCTGTATTAGTTTCCGATACACCACTGCAGGTCAATGTATTCCTTGGACCTTCGCATTGACGATGAAACACAGAAATCACATCGGAACTAAATACAAAATGCACAATACCGCAATAAGTACAAGAGTAGAAACTCTTCTTACAGTCGGTGCCTTGAGCATTCCCTGTGAGACCAGTATTAGTTTCCGATACACCACTGCAGGTTCAATGAATTCCTTAGACATACACATTGACGATGAAACACTGAAATTACATCGGAATTAAATACAAAAGGCACAATGCCGCCATAAGTGCAAGAATAGAGACTTTTCTTACAGTCGGTGCTTTGAGCTTTCCCTGTGAGACCAGTAATAGTTTCCGATACACCACTCCAGGTTCAATGTATTCCTTGGACATACTCATTGACGATGAAACACTGAAATTACATCGGAATTAAATACAAAAGGAACAATGCCGCCTTAACGGCAAGATGAGTAAGACTTCTTAAGGTCTGTGCTTTGATCATCTCCTGTGAGACCAGTATTAGTTTCCGATACACCACTGCAGGTTCCACGTATTCCTTGGACCTTCGCATTGACAATGAAACACAGAAATCGAATCGGAACTAAATACAAAAGGCACAATGCCGCAATAAGTACAAGAATAGAGACTCTTCTTACAGTCGGTGCTTTGAGCATTCCCTGTGAGACCAGTATTAGTTTCCGATACACCACTGCAGGTTCAATGTATTCCTTAGACATACACATTGGCGATGAAACATTGAAATTACATCGGAATTAAATACAAATGGCACAATGCCGCCATAAGTGCAAGAATAGAGACTCCTCTTACAGTCGGTGCTTTGAGCATTCCCTGTGAGACCAGTAACAGTTTCCGATACACCACTGCAGGTACAATGTATTCCTTGTACCTTCACATTGACGATGAAACACAGAAATCGCATCGGAATTAAATACAAGAGGCACAATGCCGCTTTAAGTACAAGAATGGAGACTCTTCTTACAGTCGGTGCTTTGAGCATTCCCTGTGAGACGAGTATTAGTTTCTGATACACCACTGCAGGTTCAATGTATTCCTTGGACATACACATTGACGATGAAACACAGAAATCGCATCGGAATTAAATACAAAAGGCACAATGCCGCCTTTCGTACAAGAATAGAGACTCTTCTTACAGTCGGTGCTTTGAGCATTCCCTGTGAGACCAGTATTAGTTTCCGATACACCACTCCAGGTTCAATAAATTCCTTGGACATACTCATTGACGATGAAACACTGAAATTACATCGGAATTAAATACAAAAGGAACAATGCCGCCTTAACTGCAAGATGAGTGAGACTTCTTAGAGTCTGTGCTTTGATCCTTTCCTGTGAGACCAGTATTAGTTTCCGATACACCACTGCAGGTTCAATGTATTCCTTGGACCTTCGCATTGACGATGAAACACAGAAATCGCATCGGAATTAAATACAAAAGGCACTATGCCGCCTTAAGTACAGGAATAGAGACTCTTCTTACAGTCGGTGCTTTGAGCATTCCCTGTGAGACCAGTATTAGTTTCCGATATACCACTGCAGGTTCAATGTATTCCTTGGACATACGCATTGACGATGAAACACAGAAATCGCATCGGAATTAAATACAAAAGGCACAATGCCGCCCTACGTACAAGAATAGAGACTCTTCTTACATTCGGTGCTTTGAGCATTCCCTGTGAGACCGGTATTAGTTTCCGATACACCACTGCAGGTTCAATGTATTCCTTAGACATACACATTGACAATGAAACACAGAAATCGCATCGGAATTAAACTCAAAAGGCACAATGCCGCCATAAGTGCCAGAATAGAGACCCTTCTTCAAGTCGGTGCTTTGAGCATTCCCTGTGAGACCAGTATTAGTTTCCGATACACCACTGCAGGTACAATGTATTCCTTGTACCTTCACATTGACGATGAAACACAGAAATCGCATCGGAATTAAATACAAAAGGCACAATGCCGCCTTAAGTACAAGAATAGAGACTCTTCTTACAGTCGTTGCTTTGAGCATTCCATGTGAGACCAGTATTAGTTTCTGATACACCACTGCAGGTTCATTGTATTCCTTGGACATACACATTGACGATGAAACACAGAAATCGCATCGGAATTAAATACAAAAGGCACAATGCCGCCTTTCGTACAAGAATAGAGACTCTTCTTACAGTCGGTGCTTTGAGCATTCCCTGTGAGACCAGTATTAGTTTCCGATACACCACTCCACGTTCAATGTATTCCTTGGACATACTCATTGCCGATGAATCACTGAAATTACATCGGAATTAAATACAAAAGGAACAATACCGCCTTAACTGCAAGATGAGTGAGACTTCTTAGAGTCTGTGCTTTGATCCTTTCCTGTGAGACCAGTATTAGTTTCCGATACACCACTGCAGGTTCAATGTATTCCTTGGACCTTCGCATTGACAGTGAAACACAGAAATCGAATCGGAACTAAATACAAAAGGCACAATGCCGCAATAAGTACAAGAATAGAGACTCTTCTTACAGTCGGTGCTTTGAGCATTCCCTGTGAGACCTGTATTAGTTTCCGATACACCACTGCAGGTTCAATGTATTCCTTAGACATACACATTGGCGATGAAACATTGAAATTACATCGGAATTAAATACAAATGGCACAATGCCGCCATAAGTGCAAGAATAAAGACTCCTCTTACAGTCGGTGCTTTGAGCATTCCCTGTGAGACCAGTATTAGTTTCCGATACACCACTGCAGGTACAATGTATTCCTTGTACCTTCACATTGACGATGAAACACAGAAATCGCATCGGAATTAAATACAAAAGGCACAATGCCGCTTTAAGTACAAGAATAGAGACTCTTCTTACAATCGGTGCTTTGAGCATTCCCAGTGAGACCAGTATTAGTTTCTGATACACCACTGCAGGTTCAATGGATTCCTTGGACATACACATTGACGATGAAACACAGAAATCGCATCGGAATTAAATACAAAAGGCACAATGCCGCCTTTCGTACAAGAATAGAGACTCTTCTTACAGTCGGTGCTTTGAGCATTCCCTGTGAGACCAGTATTAGTTTCCGATACACCACTCCAGGTTCAATGTATTCCTTGGACATACTCATTGACGATGAAACTCTGAAATTACATCGGAATTAAATACAAAAGGAACAATGCCCCCTTAACTGCAAGATGAGTGAGACTTCTTAGAGTCTGTGCTTTGATCCTTTCCTGTGAGACCAGTATTAGTTTCCGATACACCACTGCAGGTTCAATGTATTCCTTGGACCTTCGCATTGACGATGAAACACAGAAATCACATCGGAATTAAATACAAAAGGCACAATGCCGCCTTAAGTACAGGAATAGAGACTCTTCTTACAGTCGGTGCTTTGAGCATTCCCTGTGAGACCAGTATTAGTTTCCGATATACCACTGCAGGTTGAATGTATTCCTTGGACATACGCATTGACGATGAAACACAGAAATCGCATCGGAATTAAATACAAAAGGCACAATGCCGCCCTACGTACAAGAATAGAAACTCTTCTTACATTCGGTGCTTTGAGCAATCCCTGTGAGACCGGTATTAGTTTCCGATACACCACTGCAGGTTCAATGTATTCCTTAGACATACACATTGACAATGAAACACAGAAATCGCATCGGAATTAAACTCAAAAGGCACAATGCCGCCATAAGTGCCAGAATAGCGACCCTTCTTACAGTCGGTGCTTTGAGCATTCCCTGTGAGACCAGTATTAGTTTCCGATACACCTCAGCATGTACAATGTATTCCTTGGAACTTCACATTGACGGTGAAACACAGAAATCGCATCGGAATTAAATACAAAAGGCACAATGCCGCCTTAAGTACAAGAATTGAGACTCTTCCTACAGTCGATGCTTTGAGCATTCCCTGTGAGACCAGTATTAGTTTCCGATACACCACTGCAGGGTCAATGGATTCCTTGGACATACGCATTGACGATGAAACACAGAAATCGCCTCGGAATTAATACAAAAGGCACAATGCCGCAATAAGCACAAGAATAGAGACACTTCTTACAGTCGGTGCTTTGAGCATTTCCTGTGAGACCAGTATTAGTTTCCGATACACCACTGCAGGTTCAATGTATTCCTTAGACATACACATTGACGATGAAACACTGAAATTACATTGGAATTAAATACAAAAGGCACAATGCCACCATAAGTGCAAGTATAGAGACTCCTCTTACAGTAGGTGCTTTGAGCATTCCCTGTGAGATCAGTATTAGATTCCGATTCACCACTGCAGGTACAATGTATTCCTTGTACCTTCACATTGACGATGAAACACAGAAATCGCATCGTAATTAAATGCAAAAGGCAGAATGCCGCCTTAAGTACAAGAATAGAGACTCTTCCTACAGTCGGTGCTTGAGCATTGCCTGTGAGACCAGTAATAGTATCCGATACACCACTGCAGGTTCAATGTATTCCTTGGACCTTCACATTGACGATGAAACACAGAAATCGCATCGGAGTCAAATACAAAAGGCACAATGCCGCCTAAAGTACAAGAATAGAGTCTCTTCTTACAGTCGGTGCTTTGAGCATTTCCTGTGAGACCAGTATTAGTTTCCGATACACCACTGCAGGTTCAATGTATTGCTTGGACATACACACTGACGATGAAACATAGAAATCGCATCGGAATTAAATACAAAAGGCACAATGCCGCCTAACGTACAAGAATAGAGACCCATCTTACAGTCGGTGCTTTGAGCATTCCCTGTGAGACCAGTATTAGTTTCCGATACACCACACCAGGTTCAATGTATTCCTTGGACATACTCATTGACGATGGAACACTGAAATTACATCGGAATTAAATTCAAAAGGAACAATGCCGCCTTAACGGCAAGATAAGTGAGGCTTCTTAGAGTCTGTGCTTTGATCCTTTCCTGTGAGACCAGTATTAGTTTCCAATACACCATTGCAGGTACAATGTATTCCTTGGGCCATCGCATTGACGATGAAACACAGAGATCGAATCGGAACTAAATACAAAAGGCACAATGCCGCAATAAGTACAACAGTAGAGACTCTTCTTACAGTCGGTGCCTTGAGCATTCCCTGTGAGAATAGTATTAGTTTCCGATACATCACTGCAGGTTCAATGTATTCCTTAGACATACACATTGACGATGAAACGCTGATATTACATCGGAATTAAATACAAATGGCACAATGCCGCCATAATTGCAAGAATAGAGACTCCTATTACAGGCGGTGCTTTGAGCATTCCCTGTGAGACCAATATTAGTTTCCGATACACCACTGCAGGTACAATGTATTCCTTGTACCTTCACATTGACGATGAAACACAGAATTTACATCGGAATTAAATACTAAAGGCATAATGCCGCCTTCAGTACAAGAATAGAGTCTCTTCTTACAGTCGGTGCTTTGAGCATATCCTGTGAGACCAGTATTAGTTTCCGATACACCACTGCAGGTTCAATGTATTCCTTGGACCTTCGCATTGGCAATGAAACACAGAAATCGAATCGGAACTAAATACAAAAGGCACAATGCCGCAATAAGTACAAGAATAGAGACTCTTCTTACAGTCGGTGCTATGAGCATTCCCTGTGAGACCAGTATTAGTTTCCGATACACCACTGCAGGTTCAATGTCTTCCTTAGACATACACATTGGCGATGAAACATTGAAATTACATCGGAATTAAATACAAATGGCACAATGCCGCCATAAGTGCAAGAATAGAGACGCCTCTTACAGTCGGTGATTTGAGCATTCCCTGTGAGACCGGTATTAGTTTCTGATACACCACTGCAGGTTCAATGTATTCCTTGGACATACACATTGACGATGATACACAGAAATCGCATCGGAATTAAATACAAAAGGCACAATGCCGCCTTTCGTACAAGAATAGAGACTCTTCTTACAGTCGGTGCTTTGAGCATTCCCTGTGAGACCAGTATTAGTTTCCGATACACCACTCCAAGTTCAATGTATTCCTTGGACATACTCATTGACGATGAAACACTGAAATTTCATCGGAATTAAATACAAAAGGAACAATGAAGCCTTAACTGCAAGATGAGTGAGACTTCTTAGAGTCTGTGCTTTGATCCTTTCCTGTGAGACCAGTATTAGTTTCCGATACACCACTGCAGGTTCAATGTATTCCTTGGACCTTCGCATTGACGATGAAACACAGAAATCGCATCGGAATTAAATACAAAAGGCACAATGCTGCCTTAAGTACAGGAATAGAGACCCTTCTTACAGTCGGTGCTTTGAGCATTCCCTGTGAGACCAGTATTAGTTTCCGATATACCACTGCAGGTTCAATGTATTCCTTGGACATACGCATTGACGATGAAACACAGAAATCGCATCGGAATTAAATACAAAAGGCACAATGAAGCCCTACGTACAAGAATAGAGACTCTTCTAACATTCGGTGCTTTGAGCATTCCCTGTGAGACCGGTATTAGTTTCCGATACACCACTGCAGGTTCAATGTATTCCTTAGACATACACATTGACAATGAAACACAGAAATCGCATCGGAATTAAACTCAAAAGGCACAATGCCGCCATAAGTGCCAGAATAGAGACCCTTCTTACAGTCGGTGCTTTGAGCATTCCCTGTGAGACCAGTATTAGTTTCTGATACACCTCAGCAGGTACAATGTATTCCTTGTAACTTCACATTGACGATGAAACACAGAAATCGCATCGGAATTAAATACAAAAGGCACAATGCCGCCTTAGGTACAAGAATTGAGACTCTTCCTACAGTCGATGCTTTGAGCATTCCCCCTGTGAGACCAGTATTAGTTTCCGATACACCACTGCAGGTTCAATGGATTCCTTGGACATACGCATTGACGATGAAACACAGAAATCGCCTCGGAATTAATACAAAAGGCACAATGCCGCAATAAGCACAAGAATAGAGACTCTTCTTACAGTCGGTGCTTTGAGCATTTCCTGTGAGACCAGTATTAGTTTCCGATACACCACTGAAGGTTCAATGTATTCCTTAGACATACACATTGACGATGAAACACTGAAATTACATTGGAATTAAATACAAAAGGCACAATGCCACCATAAGTGCAAGTATAGAGACTCGTCTTACAGTCGGTGCTTTGAGCATTCCCTGTGAGATCAGTATTAGTTTCCGATACACCAAAGCAGGTACAATGTATTCCTTGTACCTTCACATTGACGATGAAACACAGAAATCGCATCGGAATTAAATGCAAATGGCACAATGCCGCCTTAAGTACAAGAATAGAGACTCTTCTTACAGTCGGTGCTTTGAGCATTTCTTGTGAGACCAGTATTAGTTTCCGATATACCACTGCAGGTTCAATGTATTGCTTGGACATACTCATTGACGATGAAACACTGAAATTACATCGGAATTAAATACAAAAGGAACAATGCCGCCTTAACTGCAAGAAGAGTGAGACTTCTTAGAATCTTTGCTTTGATCCTTTCCTGTGAGACCAGTATTAGTTTCCGATACACCACTCCAGGTTCAATGTATTCCTTGGACATACTCATTGACCATGAAACACTGAAATTACATCGGAATTAAATACAAAAGGAACAATGCCGCCTTAACGGCAAGATGAGTAAGACTTCTTAAGGTCTGTGCTTTGATCCTTTCCTGTGAGACCAGTATTAGTTTCCGATACACCACTGCAGGTTCAATGTATTCCTTGGACCTTCGCATTGACAATGAAACACAGAAATCGAATCGGAAATAAATACAAAAGGCACAATGCCGCAATAAGTACAAGAATAGAGACTCTTCTTACAGTCGGTGCTTTGAGCATTGCCTGTGAGACCAGTAATAGTTTCCGATACACCACACCAGGTTCAATGTATTCCTTGGACATACCCATTGACGATGGAACACTGAAATTACATCGGAATTAAATTCAAACGGAACAATGCCGCCTTAACGGCAAGATAAGTGAGGCTTCTTAGAGTCTGTGCTTTGATATTTTCCTGTGAGACCAGTATTAGTTTCCGATACACCATTGCAGGTTCAATGTATTCCTTGGACCATCGCATTGACGATGAAACACAGAAATCGAATCGGAACTAAATACAAAAGGCACAATGCCGCAATAAGTACAAGAATAGAGACTCTTCTTACAGTCGGT
This sequence comes from Schistocerca americana, assembly GCF_021461395.2. Taxonomy (NCBI): domain Eukaryota; kingdom Metazoa; phylum Arthropoda; class Insecta; order Orthoptera; family Acrididae; genus Schistocerca; species Schistocerca americana. The sequence continues at coordinate 744,201,989 of NC_060123.1, forward strand.
GCTTTGAGCATTCCCTGTGAGACCAGTATTAGATTCCGATACACCTCAGCAGGTATAATGTATTTCTTGGAACTTCACATTGACGATGAAACACAGAAATCGCATCGGAATTAAATACAAATGGCACAATGCCGCTTTAAGTACAAGAATAGAGACTCTTCTTACAGTCGGTGCTATGAGCATTCCCTGTGAGACCAGTATTAGTTTCCGATACACCACTGCAGGTTCAATGTATTCCTTAGACATACACATTGGCGGTGAAACATTGAAATTACATCGGAATTAAATACAAATGGCACAATGCCGCCATAAGTGCAAGAATAGAGACTCCTCTTACAGTCGGTGCTTTGAGCATTCCCTGTGAGACCAGTATTAGTTTCCGATACACCACTGCAGGTACAATGTATTCCTTGTACGTTCACATTGACGATGAAACACAAAAATCGCATCGGAATTAAATACAAAAGGCACAATGCCGCCTTACGTACAAGAATAGAGGCTCTTCTTACAGTCGGTGCTTTGAACATTCCCTGTGAGACCAGTATTAGTTTCCGATACACCACTCCCGGTTCAATGTATTCCTTAGACCTTCACGTTGACGATGGAACACAGATATGGCATCGGAATTAGATACAAATGGCACAATGCCGATTTAAGTACAAGAATGTGGACTCTACTTACAGTCGGTGCTTTGAGCATTCCCTGTGAGACCAGTATTACTTTCCGATACACCACTGCAGATTCCATGTATTCCTAGGACATACTCATTGACGATGAAACACTGAAATTACGTCGGAATTAAATACAAAAGGAACAATGCCGCCTGAAGTGCAAGAAGAATGAGACTTCTTAGAGTCTGTGCTTTGATCCTTTCCTGTGAGACCAGTATTAGTTTCCGATACACCACTGCAATTGCAATGTATTCCTTGGACCATCACATTGACGATGAAACACAGAGATCGAATCGGAACTAAATACAAAAGGCACAATGCCGCAATAAGTACAAGAATAGAGACTCTTCTTACAGTCGGTGTTTTGAGCATTCCCTGTGAGGCCAGTAGTAGTTTCCGATGCACCACTGCAGGTTCAATGTATTCCTTAGACATACACATTGACGATGAAACACTGATATTACATCGGAATTAGATATAAATGGCACAATGCCGCCATAACTGCAAGAATAGAGTCTCCTCTTACAGTCGGTGATTCGAGCATTCCCTGTGAGACCAGTATTAGTTTCCGATACACCACTGCAGGTACAATGTATTCCTTGTACCTTCACATTGACGATGAAACACAGGAATCGCATCGGAATTAAATACAAAAGGCACAATGCCGCCTTACGTACAAGAATAGGGATTCTTCTTACAGTCGGTGCTTTGAGCATTCCCTGTGAGACTAGTATTAGTTTCCGATACACCACTCCAGGTTCAATGTATTCCTTGGACACACTCAATGTCGATGAAACCCTGAAATTACATCGGAATTAAATACAAAAGGAACAATGCCGCCTTAAATGCAAGATGAGTGAGACTTCTTAGAGTCTGTGCTTTGATCCTTTCATGTGAGACCGGTATTAGTTTCCGATACACCACTGCAGGTTCAATGTATTCCTTGGACCTTCGCATTCACGATGAAACACAGAAATCACATCGGAACTAAATATAAAATGCACAATGCCGCAATAAGTACAAGAATAGAGACTCCTCTTACATTCGGTGCTTTGAGCATTCCCTGTGAGACCAGTATTAGTTTCCGATACACCACTGCAGGTTCAATGAATTCCTTAGACATACACATTGACGATGAAACACTGAAATTACATCGGAATTAAATACAAAAGGCACAATGGCGCCATAAGTGCAAGAATAGAGACTCTTCTTACAGTCGGTGCTTTGAGCTTTCCCTGTGAGACCAGTATTAGTTTCCGATACACCACATCAGGTTCAATGTATTCCTTGGACATACTAATTGACGATGAAACACTGAAATTACATCGGATTTTAATACAAAAGGAACAATGCCGCCTTAACGGCAAGATGAGTAAGACTTCTTAGAGTCTGTGCTTTGATCCTTTCCTGTGAGACCAGTATTAGTTTCCGATACACCACTGCAGGTTCAATGTATTCCTTGGACCTTCGCATTGACGATGAAACACAGAAATCGAATCGGAACTAAACACAAAAGGCACAATGCCGCAATAAGTACAAGAATAGAGCCTCTTCTTACAGTCGGTGATTTGAGCATTCCCTGTGAGACCAGCATTAGCTTCCGATACACCACTGCAGGTTCAATGTATTCCTTAGACATACACATTGACGATGGAACACTGAAATTACATCGGAATTAAATACAAATGGCACAATGCCGCCTTAAGTGCAAGAATAGAGACTCCTCTTACAGTCGGTTCTTTGAGCATTCCCTGTGAGACCAGTATTAGTTTCTGATACACCACTGCAGGTTCAATGTATTCCTTGGACATACGCATTGACGATGAAACACAGAAATCGCATCGGAATTAAATACAAAAGGCACAATGCCACCTTACGTACAAGAATAGAGACTCTTCTTACAGTCGGTGCTTTGAGCATTCCCTGTGAGACCAGTATTAGTTTCCGATACACCACTCCAGGTTCAATGTATTTCTTGGACATACTCAATGACGATGAAACACTGAAATTACATCGGAATTAAATACAAAAGGAACAATGCCGCCTTAACTGCAAGATGAGTGAAACTTCTTAGAGTCTGTGCTTTGATCCTTTCCTGTGAGACCGGTATTAGTTTCCGATACACCACTGCAGGTTCAATGTATTCCTTGGACCTTCGCATTGACGATGAAACACTTAAATCACGTCGGAACTAAATACAAAATGCACAATGCCGCAATAAGTACAAGAATAGAGACTCTTTTTACAGTCGGTGCTTTGATCATTCCCTGTGAGACCAGTATTAGTTTCCGATACACCACTGCAGGTTCAATGAATTCGTTAGACATACATATTGACGATGAAACATTGAAATTACATCGGAATTAAATACAAAAGGCACAATGCCGCCATAAGTGCAAGAATAGAGACTCTTCTTACAGTCGGTGCCTTGAGCTTTCCCTGTGAGACCAGTATTAGTTTCCGATACACCACTCCAGGTTCAATGTATTCCTTGGACATACTCATTGACGATGAAACACTGAAATTACATGGGAATTTAATACAAAAGGAACAATGCCGCCTTAACGGCAAGATGAGTAAGACTTCTTAGAGTCTGTGCTTTGATCCTTTCCTGTGAGACCAGTATTAGTTTCCGATACACCACTGCAGGTTCAATGAATTCCTTGGACCTTCGCATTGACGATGAAACACAGAAATCGAATCGGAACTAAATACAAAAGGCACAATGCCGCATTAAGTACAAGAATAGAGCCTCTTCTTACAGTCGGTGATTTGAGCATTCCCTGTGAGACCAGTATTAGTTTCCGATACACCACTGCAGGTTCAATTTATTCCTTAGACATACACATTGACGATGAAACACTGAAATTACATCGGAATTAAATACAAATGGCACAATGCCGCCATAAGTGCAAGAATAGAGACTCCTCTTACAGTCGGTGCTTTGAGCATTCCCTCTGAGACCAGTATTATTTTCCGATACACCACTGCAGGTACAATGTATTCCTTGTACCTTCACATTGACGATGAAACACAGAAATCGCATCGGAATTAAATACAAAAGGCACAATGCCGCCTTAAGTACAAGAATAGAAACTCTTCTTACAGTCGGTGCTTTGAGCATTCCCTGTGAGACCAGTATTAGTTTCTGATACACCACTGAAGGTTCAATGTATTCCTTGGACATACACATTGACGATGAAACACAGAAATCGCATCGGAATTAAATACAAAAGGCACAATGCCGCCTTACGTACAAGAATAGAGACTCTTCTTACAGTCGGTGCTTTGAGCCATCCCTGTGAGACAAGTATTAGTTTCTGATACACCACTGCAGGTTCAATGTATTCCTTGGACATACACATTGACGATGAAACACAGAAATCGCATCGGAATTAAATACAAAAGGCACAATGCCGCCTTACGTACAAGAATAGAGACTCTTCTTACAGTCGGTGCTTTGAGCATTCCCTGTGAGACCAGTATTAGTTTCCGATACACCACTTGTGATGTTACAAAATAGAAGTGATGTTGCTATTCAGTGGAAAGTTGGAAATTGAGATTTAACTAACTATTTTATCAATCACAATTGGCGTAAGAATCATGGATTGACCATTGTCATAAAATATTGCATTATGAGATGTGAATAGTTTTTACTTGCGGTTTCGCGTGGCTTGAGGCAGTCACAACTTGCGTGCTATTGATTAAGAAGTTGCGTTATCGTCTTTCTAATTACTTCATGATCGTAGATACGGTCATACCCGGTTGTGAAGTTATTGTTATGACAAAAAATATTTCCTAAGGGACCAGAAAGTTCTTAAGGGCGCAAAAACAACTGTAACATCACACAAAAGAGAAATTCAATATTAAAGCTGATGCAAGAAGACGATAAAACAGTTTTCTTTTTATCAATGTAACACGCACATTGGACTGCTTATCTTGGAGTCTGTAATATTAGCAAAATGCATAATGAAAATGAAAATAATACTGAGGAGATAATAGAAATGAGCACTGCTAAATGATTCAGTATTCCCAGAACAAATATTTATTATAACTAAAACATATATCGTACCTTAAGCTTAATACTACAATGACGGTAGATTTTTATGTCCATATCATGTCCATTGAGCGCTCTTTTATATAGCCATTGTCCTCTTGAGTCGCTCGTGCTTCGTCACGGTAAGTTACAACAGTTCTTCTTCCTTCACTTCACTCAAAACTTAGACGGAACACGTTTTTATTTATTTAGTAAAAATAATTAGATCAGACCGCCACAAATCTGCGTCCGTCTTACTCGAGAAAAATAGTAAAAGTCTTTTTAGCGCTCAAGGCTTCATTTGTTCTCCAGCGAACAAAATAGTGAAGGATCGCATATCCATCCGTACTTTTCTGTTTATATTGCCGCCCAAAGACGACGAATTACATTATCTAGAAAATTTCACCGTCGCCATGCGACGCCTTATTATATATTAATCATTCTTTATAAACAAGTATTTGCCTTCTGGCTGAATTTGCTGTTTTAATTAAGCCAAAAATAGCGAATATCACATTGCCTCCCATGAGGAGAGAGGGTATGCCGAAGGATTACCTCGATCCTCATGTCCTCATGAGATATTCGTGATTTTTGGTGTGACATTTACATAACGTTACTGGCGTACAAAGTACATAAATTGAAATCACATTTATAAACATATATCCGATATTTATCATATTTCAAAATAAAGTTTTTCATTCTTTGTTCATCAGTCACTTCATTCCATAATACCAAGATTAACATTTATGTGCATATTTAAGTTTGGTCCATATTTGCTTATAACAATAAGTGAACGTTCATTTCGCACTTCAGGGGATAGAATTCAGGAATTACTTTCTCTTGAGCTTAACAACTAATACATGAGTACAGTGAGTGCTTATTTTCACTAAACTAGAGTGGACAATGTTCGAGCATCTGTTGACTCATTGTGGTTCAATTACAGTTTAATAACGTAGCACTACACTTCATGATGCTTTCACTTTCTGTGTTAGCTGTCTACGGCGTTCATCTTGCAGTACATCTGTCCTTTCCGCTGTGGTGCCAGGAATTCATGCGGCTTCCCCAGTTTTTATTTACAATACGAAACAGAAGAAGTGGAAAATTATTAGTATAACTTATAACCTATTGGATACATTTGTTAAGGATCGGGACTGGTCTGGTGTTTAGGGTCTTCCTATAGTGCACATTCATTTTCTTTGTCCATCAAGAGACAGGTTAATAATTCATTTTAGCAGTGTTCAGGAGTGCCGGTATTAATGGCTTTAAGGTCTCAGTAATCTAACAATTTACTTCTCACTCATCTTAACTTCAACTCATGAAAATCGCTTAATTTACATATGAAAATGTAGTCACACAAGTGTACAAATGTCTTTCCTCCAGTATGTACGATTGAAGTCATGGCGGTTAGCAGTTTAAAGTTTGGATTGTTTCGTCACCCACACGTGAGCCACTCACAGCGGCTGCACAGTGTTGCGTGAGCTCCAATACTTAGTATCCGTTCGCGCTCAGGCTGTAACAGAGCTGCTCGTCGTCGATTGCTCCCTTTTTTTTTTTTTTTTTTGTGAACTTCGTATCACACGAGTGCATCGCTACAAACACCTCGCGCGCGTTTTCCACCGGAGGAGCCGGACACTGAAGCTGCCTCCATACTTCTCTGTCAACTGCCTCCCATGAGGCTCACAGGTAAGTGACGAAGAATGTTTTAGCTGTCGCTGCACTTAGAACAACACTGAACTTTGCGTTGCACCTGTTGTCGTAGCCTTGGCTTCCTTTTTTACACTTGCAGTACAACACTACCACTAGTATACAGTGAACAGTTATTTTTATTATGCACGTCGCACTTTAGTGTGCATCTTCACACAGCATTCGTGCTTAGTTCCTTCGCCGATAGAGTTCATTTACAAAACAATCAATTTTGCACGTTTCCTCCACTGGTATAGAAAGACTTATATTCTACTATTTACAAAATATCACTTACGAGCTAATATTTACAATTAATGGCCACTCCTTTTGTTAAGTCCAGTGAACAACTGCTTTATGAATGGACTCTTTATATCTCAAGATTTGCTTTCACTAGTGAACCTAAAAATATTCTTTCAAACTTTCTTTTAAGGGCTCATCTCCTCATTATGAAAACTACAGGTTTCGCAACACTCGTTGCATTTATTCTTTAGTGCACCCAAGATCATTTTCTACTGCCACGCAGCATATCTACTACTTAACGAGTACACATTTAACGCTGAATCTTTTTTTTTGTGCTTGCCAAATCTTTTTTTTATATTTGAGGGCAGACTGGATAACAATAGGTCTCCCTCTTCGCTTCATGTACTCAGCAATCGTTCTCTGTTAAAAAAAAATAGGGTAACACGTGTCTACTATTTTTCGCATGAATGGAATTACCGACAGTTCACTGGGTTTACACAACCGGTCCATAACAAACATTACCAAAGCTAGCGAAGTTCATCACGCTACGTGTCTCATTTCTCATAAGCACTGCTTTGCCCCGAAGCACATGTGCCTTTTACAAGTCGACCCTTGGTGTGGGTTAATGAACCAAGATCAAAAGGAACGGGCACAAGGAAAATGGATTTCATAAGAGGAGTGTCTTAGGAGACATTTTTGCAATAAAATCTTCATGTAAATCAAATTATCATAATAAACATAGGCACATATATAAATTTCAACCTCTTTCATTACAGCATGCTTTGCTACTTCTACGTCTTACTCTGGTTATAGTCAGTATTATGTTTAAATATCACTGCATTGCTTGTTCTTTAGATTAGCCTTCAATTAGGGTATTGAATGGTCGCTAGATTACACTACAAATTTCTGAAGATCTTTACTTGGACTTATTTATGATACAGGGGGCTTGCTGTGTGGTTATTTAGTACCTTTATTCTACTGAAATCAATTCGTCAGCTAACATTCCTCATATACTCTTTACATTGGGCACAGATCGCAGGGAAATAGTTTACTTTCATAGCAATTAATGGCCTCGTGGAGTACTTACGCTACATTATTGATGCTTCATGGTTTGCCTCTATTTGTACTGTATTTCACCTAACTTAGTTTACTACAGCTTATTGTCTCCTTGCGTGAACACATGTGGGTTACCACTTGTTTTTCCATTTAACAGCACGCTTTAACTGAACTTTAAGCTATTTCTTCTACTCCTGTCCACTGTCTGGACTGTTTGACCATGTACCTTTTTTTTTTTTTTTTTTTTAAGCAGGTAATTTGGGCTTTTACAACAGAACTTCAAGTACTTACATTACTAAAAATAAATCTATAAATCTTCTTGTACCGTGAGAGAAGTGCTTATTTACGCATCCTTCTCCATTTCTCACCTTTACATATTATTTAGCTCCGGGCAATCACCTCGAAAGCACTTTTTTTCTTATTACTAACTTAAAATTAAATTGAAATTATTGGTGCAACCCCTATTTCCTGCTTCAGCTTGTTGAAGAAATATCAGTTCAATGTCCATCACTACAAACAATTTTTCCATACATAGCATTTAATACTTAAAGTTTACATGTAGTAGCCGTTACCATGTAATCAGTGCGCTGTTCAACACAATACTTATTATTAACAGTTCACACAAGGAAATTTCCAGTAGGCAAGAGGCAGGAAACCGAAATAGATTTTATCTGCAGTTGAAGCTGCGTCTGTAAACTAACTCTCTGTTTCAATGGACCAATCGCTCCCGATATGGAGCACCCCTGAATCGGCAATGATAAAACTTTTGAAACAGAAGACACCTGTCTGAAGAGACATGGTGACATGACATTGATGTTTGTTCCTGTATCAACAACGGCTGTGACAGGAATGTTAGTAATAGAAATCTTAATCGAAGCCTGGACCTGTTCATCATAAATGTCGTTAATGTCTTGAGCTTTGTCAGGTGCAAGGTCATCTCGTAAGTCGGTCTCATGGTCGTACCGTATCGCATTAACATACTCAGAATCAGAGGATTCCTTAGTGCCCCCACTCAAAATTCGCAGCGACCTCTTTGAGGCTGAGAGGCGCTGTCTCTAATTTTCCGCAGGATGTTTAACCTGTTTGTTATTCATGGCCTTAAGTGTTTGTTCCGTTTCATATTGGTGCTGGTTATGTGGTACAAATGCCGGTGTAGAGGGGTAAAATCCACTGGGTGCATTCACTTGTGAATAAAATACTTGAGACGGCTGCTGTCGCCCGATCTTTTGGTTGCCGGCAAAACCATTTCCTTGTGAAGGAAAGTTCGCATTTGGTGCCATTTGAAAATTGTTCCGCGGTCCTCTATTCTGTGAAAAGTTGTTCTGATGTGCTGGGTGGCCTCCGCCTGGCCCATGCCACTTACTATATTTCGACCTATAACTTTGATTGTACACTGGCCCATTTGAAAAATTACCAATCGTTTGTGGAGAATTTCCATACTGCTCAGGCGCAGAATTAAAGGGTGGGTTTCCGTACTGATGTTGTACCTGGTGGTTGTAAATTGGGTGGTATCTCTGTGATTACTGTAATTGGTTTTCTGCTTCCCTTTAAAGTTATTGCCGTTTGCGTTTTGATAACCGCTGGCAGGTTGGTAACAGCGGTCGCAGTAGCTCGCTCTCTCCTTGGGCGCATTGTTGTCCGCGTGCGATGCATTCTGCTGGCTGCCAGGGAAGAATTTGCCGCTGCCAACCTTGGAGCGCACATCCTCGCTAATTAAATCCAAGGAATCCAGCGCAGAAAGGAATGCATTCGTGTCTTCTTCGGACACATTTACTAGTTTCTCTCTAATAGACACAGGGAGTTTGCTTTTGAGAATCATAATTACGTCCTTGGAAGAAATCGGAGAATCCCAGAATTTAATTTTTGCTAGATACTTCTCAAAGTATCGCCGGAGACTTCCATGCTTCTCATTGAAAATTTCCGCACCATACACCTCCTTCCTTAATCTTTGCTGTACCCCATTACTCCAAAATTTTGCCAAGAACATTTTCTCAAACTCTTCATAATTCCTACACGAGTCTACCATTTCCGTTCCCCATAATGCTGCATCACCAGAAATAAAGCCAGTGACGAACTGAATACGCTGTCTGTCTGTCCAGCTCCTGGGAAATATGCCGGAAAAATTCTTTAGGAACACGATGGGGTGTATTTCTCGCTTCTGCGGATGAAAAACAGGAAAAGTGCGATGCTTAATCACACTTTCCTCTTGCATTAAACTCACAATTGTGGGCGGATCATTTATTTTCCCTACTCGGGACTCAACATGACTGTCGTTTTGCATGTAATCAGGCGGTGAACGATAAGGAGTTGACTGACATTCGTCAACGTCTAAAGAGTTGTTCCCTATAGTTTGCGTATGTGTGTGCGGATTTTCTACCCAGTTTCTCAGCATTCTGACTTCGTCCACTACTTGCTGCTTCCACTCGGGAAGATCCCGTGTAAGTGTCCTCCGAATCTGTCCCAATTCAGAAACTACTGTGTCTCCCGACTTACCAGGAGCAGCTAAGATTTCATAAGTTACATCCTTGACAGTCTCCCTAAGCTCCTCCCTGACCTTCTTTTCGATAAAAATATCTTTACCCTTTATCCATTCACTGTAGTGTTCCGACAATGCCTCCGCGTGTGCTTTCACGGTGCTCTTAACCTGTTCCTCGATATTGATTGAGTCTATCTGCCTCGACAGATCCTCTACTACACCTTCAATGTCAGATACTGCATTTCTAACTGAGTTTATTTCTTTGGTAGCTGCCTGAATTTTTGTGTTTAGTGTTCCAGATACTTCAGCTATTTCACTTTTCACCTGTTTCTGCATTTTCTGAATTTGATCACTGATCTTAGTTTGCACCTCACCCAAATGGGTATTTAATTCAGCCGTAATTTCTTTATGCAGATCTGTTTTGATTGTGCCTAGCTCTGTTTTTAATGATTCGCTTACAGCATCTAGTCGGGCGTTAACAATCTCATTTTGTGTTTTTATAGTCTCATTTTGTGTTTTTATATTCTCATTTACTGCGTCAAACTGTTGTTTCAGCATTTCCATTAACGCACCGAGGTCATTTGTAGCTGCAGCGGGACGAGTTTGGACTTCAGGGTCACTTTCCCCTGATACAGACATGGTTAGTTCAGTTTCCACACGGGAACCTACCATTCGCGATCGTAAAGGGTATGGAATACTATTAACGTCTTCACTCCCGTCTCCTGTTGTCACCTGTCTCTGTTTACTATCTGCCATTTTCGTCAGTAAATCAGGTGCTACGCAAGGCTTTCGTCGTTTGTCAGTGACGTGGTGAGTCCGCTAAGAGCACCGCTCTCGCGTGAGCAACAAATGAAACTCTATCTGGCGAGAAGACAAGATGGAACCTAACCGTTTCAGACAAATGAATGAAGATGCTCTTCACTGCAAATTGCGCACACTATCCACCATGTTGAAAATGCAATACAGGTATACTAACAATGGGGAGAAATAATTTCTATTATCAGACTACGAAGAATTTTACTTTGAAAGATAAAATAAAGCAGATTTTCTATAGCGGGAAGGAGATAGAAAGGATGTGGATCGACTTGGAAAAGCAACGTTGCTACTGAAGCACTACACTGCGTATGCAAAATTCTGACTTACTTTTTGATGGCTTGGTTACCGCTATGTTGTCTCAGCAAATTCGCATCTCTTTTCTTTTCCTTTCTCTCGATAATTAAACTGCGTTATCGACCAGCGTATTTTCTGGCATTCTCACAGAGAGATGATGTGTACATGAAACGACAGAACATATATTAACACAAGCACATAGAAATTTTCCAAGAATTTGAACTAATTTTTGGTCAAGTCCCTGTTCGGGCGCCAAGTGTGATGGTACAAAATAGAAGTGATGTTGCTATTCAATGGAAAGTTGGAAATTGAGATTTAACTAACTGTTTTATCAATCACAATTGGCGTAAGAATCATGGATTGACCATTGTCATAAAATATTGCATTATGAGATGTGAATAGTTTTACTTGCGGTTTCGTGTGGCTTGAGGCAGTCACAACTAGCGTGCTATTGATTAAGAAGTTGCGTTATCGTCTTTCTAATTACTTCATGATCGTAGATATGATCATACCCGGTTGTGAAGTTATTATTATGACAAAAAAAATTTCCTAAGGGACCAGAAAGATCTTAAGGGCGCAAAAACAACCGTAACATCACACAAAAGAGAAATTCAATATTAAAGCTGATGCAAGAAGACGATAAAACAGTTTTCTTTTTATCAATGTAACACGCACATTGGACTGCTGATCTTGGAGTCTGTAATATTAGCAAATTGCATAATTAAAATGAAAATAATACTGAGGAGATAATAGAAATGAGCACTGCTAAATGATTCAGTATTCCCAGAACAAATATTTATTATAACTAAAACATATAGCGTACCTTAAGCTTAATACTACAATGACGGTAGATTTTTATGTCCATATCATGTCCATTGAGCGCTCTTTTATGTAGCCATTGTCCTCTTGAGTCGCTCGTGCTTCGTCACGGTAAGTTACAACAGTCCTTCTTCCTACACTTCACTCAAGACTTAGACGGAACACGTTTTTATTTATTTAGTAAAAATAATTAGATCAGACCGCCACAAATCTGCGTCCGTCTTACTCGAGAAAATCAGTAAAAGTCTTTTTAGCGCTCAAGGATTCATTTGTTCTCCAGCGAACAAAATAGTGAAGGATCGCATATCCATCCGTACTTTTCTGTTTATATTGCCGCCCAAAGACAACGAATTACATTATCTAGAAAATTCCAAAGTCGCCATGCGACGCCTTATTATATATTAATCATTCTTTATAAACAAGTATTTGCCTTCTGCCTGAATTTGCTGTTTTAATTAAGCCAAAAATAGCGACTATCACACACTCCAGGTTCAATGTATTCCTTGGACATACTCATTTACGATGAAACACCGAAATTACATCGGAATTAAATACAAAAGGAACAATACCGCCTTCACTGCAAGATGAGTGAGACTTCTTTGAGTCTGTGCTTTGATCTTTTCCTGTGAGACCAGTATTAGTTTCCGATAAACCACTGCAGGTTCAATGTATTCCATGGACCTTCGCATTGACGATGAAACACAGATATCGCATCGGAACTAAATACAAAATGCACAATGCCGCAATAAGTACAAGAATAGAGACTCTTCTTACAGTCGGTGCTTTGAGCATTCCCTGTGAGACCAGTATTAGTTTCCGATACACCACTGCAGGTTCAATGAATTCCTTAGACATACATATTGACGATGAAACACTCAAATTACATCGGAATTAAATACAAAAGGCACAATGCCGCCATAAGTGCAAGAATAGAGACTCTTCTTACAGTCGGTGCTTTGAGCTTTCCCAGTGAGACCAGTATTAGGTTCCGATACACCACTGCAGGTTCAATGTATTCCTTAGACATACACATTGCCGAAGAAACACTGAAATTACATCGGAATTAAATACAAATGGCACAATGCCGCCATAAGTGCAAGAATAGAGACTCCTCTTACAGTCGGTGCTTTGAGCATTCCCTGTGAGACCAGTATTAGTTTCCGATACACCACTGCAGGTACAATGTATTCCTTGTACCTTCACATTGACGATGAAACACAGAAATCGCATCGGAATTAAATACAAAAGGCACAATGCCGCCTTAAGTACAAGAATAGAGACTCTTCTAACAGTCGGTGCTTTGAGCATTCCCTGTGAGACCAGTATTAGTTTCTGATACAGCACTGCAGGTTCAATGTCTTCCTTGGACATACACATTGACGATGAAACACAGAAATCGCATCGGAAATAAATACAAATGGCACAATGCCGCCTTACGTACAAGAATAGAGAGTCTTCTTACAGTCGGTGCTTTGAGCATTCCCTGTGAGACCTGTATTAGTTTCCGATACACCACTCCAGGTTCAATGTTTTCCCTGGACATACTCATTAACGATGAAACACTGAAATTACATCGGAATTAAATACAAAAGGAACAATGCCGATATAACTGCAAGGTGAGTGAGACTTCTTTGAGTCTGTGCTTTGATCCTTTCCTGTGAGACCAGTATTAGTTTCCGATACACCACTGCAGGTTCAATGTATTCCATGGACCTTCGCATTGACGATGAAACACAGAAGTCGCATCGGAACTAAATACAATATGCACAATGCCGCAATAAGTACAAGAATAGAGACTCTTCTTACAGTCGGTGCTTTGAGCGTTCCCTGTGAGACCAGTATTAGTTTCCGATACACAACTGCAGGTTCAATGAATTCCTTAGACATACACATTGACGATGAAACATTGAAATTACATCGGAATTAATTACAAAAGTCACAATGCCGCCATAAGTGCAAGAATAGAGACTCTTCTTACAGTCGGTGCTTTGAGCATTCCCTGTGAGACCAGTATTAGTTTCCGATATACCACCGCAGGTTCAATGCATTCCTTGGACATACACATTGACGATGAAACACAGAACTCGCATCGGAATTAAATACAAAAGGCACAGTGCCGCATTTCGTACAAGAACAGAGACTCTTCTTACAGTCGGTGCTTTGAGCATTCCCTGTGAGACCAGTATTAGTTTCCGATACACCACTCCAGGTTCAATGTTTTCCCTGGACATACTCATTGACGGTGAAACACTGAAATTACATCGGAATTAAATACAAAAGGAACAATGCCGCCATAAGTGCAAGAATAGAGAATTTTCTTACAGTCGGTGCTTTGAGCATTCCCTGTGAGACCAGTATTAGTTTCCGATACACCACTGCAGGTACAATGTATTGCTTGGACCTTTACATAGACGATGAAACACAGAAATCGCATTGGAATTAAATGCAAAAGGCACAATGCCGCCTTAAGTACAAGAATAGAGACTCTTCTTACAGTCGGTGCTTTGAGCATTCCCTGTGAGACCAGTATTAGTTTCCGATATACCACCGCAGGTTCAATGCATTCCTTGGACATACACATTGACGATGAAACACAGAACTCGCATCGGAATTAAATACAAAAGGCACAGTGCCGCATTTCGTACAAGAACAGAGACTCTTCTTACAGTCGGTGCTTTGAGCATTCCCTGTGAGACCAGTATTAGTTTCCGATACACCACTCCAGGTTCAATGTTTTCCCTGGACATACTCATTGACGGTGAAACACTGAAATTACATCGGAATTAAATACAAAAGGAACAATGCCGATATAACTGCAAGGTGAGTGAGACTTCTTAGAGTTTGTGCTTTGATCCTTTCCTGTGAGACCAGTATTAGATTCCGATACACCACTGCAGGTTCAATGTATTCCTTGGACCTTCGCATTGACGATGAAACACAGAAATCATATCGGAATGAAATACAAAAGGCACAATGCCGCCTTAAGTACAAGAATAGAGACTCTTCTTACAGTCGGTGTTTGAGCATTCCCTGTGAGACCAGTATTAGTTTCCGATACACCACTGCAGATTCAATGTATTCCTTGGACATACACATTGACGATGAAACACAGATATCACATCCTAATTAAAAACAAAAGGCACAATGCCGCCTTACGTACAACAATAGAGACTCTTCTTACGGTCGGTGCTTTGAGCATTACCTGTGAGACCAGTATTAGTTCCCGATACACCACTCCAGGTTCAATGTATACCTTGGACATACTCATTGACGATGAAACACTGAAATTACATCGGAATTAAATACAAAAGGAACAATGCCGCCTTAACTGCAAGATTGAGACTTCTTAGAGTCTGTGCTTTGATCCTTTCTACTGTGAGACCAGTATTAGTTTCCGATACACCATTGCAGGTTCAATGTATTCCTTGGACCTTCGCATTGACGATGAAACACAGAAATCGAATCGGAACTAAATACAAAAGGCACAATGGCGCAATAAGTATAAGAATAGAGACTCCTCTTACAGTCGGTGCTTTGAGCATTCCCTCTGAGACCAGTATTAGTTTCCGATACACCACTGCAGGTACAATGTATTCCTTAGACATACACATTGTCGATGAAACACAGAACTCGCATCGGAATTAAATACAAAAGGCACAATGCCACCTTTCGTACAAGAATACAGACTCTTCTTACAGTCGGAGCTTTGAGCATTCCCTGTGAGACCAGTATTAGTTTCCGATACACCACTCCTGGTTTAAAAGTTTTCCCTGGACATACTCATTGACGATGAAACACTGAAATTACATCGGAATTAAATACAAAAGGAACAATGCCGATATAACTGCAAGGTGAGTGAGACTTCTTAGAGTCTGTGCTTTGATCCTTTCCTGTGAGACAAGTATTAGTTTCCGATACACCACTGCAGGTTCAATGTATTCTTTGGACCTTCGCATTGACGATGAAACACAGAGATCATATCGGAATGAAATACAAAAGGCACAATGCAGCCTTAAGTACAAGAATAGAGACTCTCCTTACAGTCGGTGTTTGAGCATTCCCGGTGAGACCAGTATTGGTTTCCGATACACCACTGCAGATTCAATGTATTTCTTGGACATACACATTGACGATGAAACACAGAAATCACATCGGAATTAAATACAAAAGGCACAATGCCGCCTTACGTACAAGAGGAGAGACTCTTCTTACGGTCGGTGCTTTGAGCATTACCTGTGAGACCAGTATTAATTTCCCATACACCACTCCAGGTTCAATGTATTCCTTGGACATACTCATTGACGATGAAACACTGAAATTACATCGGAATTAAATACAAATGGCACAATGTCGCCATAGGTGCAAGAATAGAGACTCCTCTTACAGTCGGTGCTTTGAGCATTCCCGGTGAGACCAGTATTAGTTTCCGATACACCACAGCAGGTACAGTGTATTCCTTGTACCTTCACATCGACGATGAAACACAGAAAACGCATCGGAATTAAATACAAAAGGCACAATGCCGCCTTAAGTACAAGAATAGAGACTCTTCTAACAGTCGGTGCTTTGAGCATTCCCTGTGAGACCAGTATTAGTTTCTGATACACCACTGTAGGTTCAATGTATTCCTTGGACATACACATTGACGATGAAACACAGATATCGCATCGGAATAAATACAAAAGGCACAATGCCGCCTTACGTACAAGAATAGAGACTCTTCTTACAGTCAGGCTTTGAGCATTACTTGTGAGACCAGTATTAGTTTCCGATACACCACTCAAGGTTCAATGTATTCCTTGGACATACTCATTGACGATGAAACACTGAAATTACATCGGAATTAAATACAAAAGGAACAATGCCGCCGTAACTGCAAGATGAGTGAGACTTCTTAGAGTCTGTGCTTTGATCCTTTCTACTGTGAGACCAGTATTAGTTTCCGATACACCACTGCAGGTTCAATGTATTCCTTGGACCTTCGCATTGACGATGAAACACAGAAATCGAATCGGAACTAAATACAAAAGGCACAATGCCGCAATAAGTACAAGAATAGAGACTCTTCTTACAGTCGGTGTTTTGAGCATTCCCTGTGAGACCAGTATTAGTTTCCGATACACCACTCCAGGTTCAATGTTTTCCCCGGACATACTCATTGACGATGAAACACTGAAATTACATCGGAATTAAATACAAAATGAACAATGCCGATATAACTGCAAGGTGAGTGAGACTTCTTAGAGTCTGTGCTTTGATCCTTTCCTGTGAGACCAGTATTAGTTTCCGATACACCACTGCAGGTTCAATGTATTCTTTGGACCTTCGCATTGACGATGAAAACAGAAATCATATCGGAATGAAATACAAAAGGCACAATGCAGACTTTAGTACAAGAATAGAGACTCTTCTTACAGTCGGTGTTTGAGCATTCCCTGTGAGACCAGTATTAGTTTCCGATACACCACTGCAGATTCAATGTATTCCTTGGACATATACATTGACGATGAAACACAGAAATCACATCGGAATTAAATATAAAAGGCACAATGCCGCCTTACGTACAAGAGGAGAGACTCTTCTTACGGTCGGTGCTTTGAGCAGTACCTGTGAGACCAGTATTAGTTTCCGATACGCCACTCCAGGTTCAATGTATTCCTTGGACATACGCATTGACGATGAAACACTGAAATTACATTAGAATTAAATACAAAAGAAACAATGCCGCCTTAACTGCAAGATGAGTGAGACTTCTTAGAGTCTGTGCTTTGATCCTTTCTACTGTGAGACCAGTATTAGTTTCCGATACACCACTGCAGGTTCCATGTATTCGTTGGACCTTCGCATTGACGATGAAACACGAAATCGAATCGGAGCTAAATACAAAAGGCACAATGCCGAAATAAGTACAAGAATAGAGACTCTTCTTACAGTCGGTGCTTTGAGCATTCCCGTGAGACCAGTATTAGTTTCCGATACACCACTGCAGGTTCAATGTATTCCTTAGACATACACATTGACGATGATACACTGAAATTACATCGGAATTAATTACAAATGGCACAATGCCGCCATACGTGCAAGAATGGAGACCCCTCTTACAGTCGGTGCTTTGAGCATTCCCTGTGAGACCAGTATTAGTTTCCGATACACCACTGCAGGTTCAATGTATTCCTTAGACATACACATTGCCGAAGAAACACAGAAATCACATCGGAATTACATACAAAAGGCACAATGCCGCCTTAAGTCTTACGTACAAGAATAGAGACTCTTCTTATGGTCCGTGCTTTGAGCATAACCTGTGAGACCAGAATTAGTTTCCGATACACCACTCCAGGTTCAATGTATTCCTTGGACATACTCATTGACGATGAAACACTGAAATTACATCGGAATTAAATACAAATGGCACAATGTCGCCAAGGGTGCAAAAATAGAGACTCCTCTTACAGTCGGTGCTTTGAGCATTCCCTGTGAGATCAGTATTAGTTTCCGATACATCACAGCAGGTACAATGTATTCCTTGTACCTTCACATTGACGATGAAACACAGAAATCGCATCGGAATTAAATACAAAAGGCACAATACCGCCTTAAGTACAAGATTAGAGACTCTTCTAACAGTCGGTGCTTTGAGCATTCCCTGTGAGACCAGTATTAGTTTCTGATACACCACTGCAGGTTCAATGTATTCCTTGGACATACACATTGACGATGAAACACAGATATCGCATCGGAATTAAATACAAAAGGCACAATGCCGCCTTACGTACAAGAATAGAGACTCTTCTTACAGTCGGTGCTTTGAGCATTACCTGTGAGGCCAGTATTAGTTTCCGATACACCACTCAAGGTTCAATGTATTCCTTGGACATACTCATTGACGATGAAACACTGAAATTACATCGGAATTAAATACAAAAGGAACAATGCCGCCTTAACTGCAAGATGAGTGAGACTTCTTAGAGTCTGTGCTTTGATCCTTTCTACTGTGAGACCAGTATTAGTTTCCGATACACCATTGCAGGTTCAATGTATTCCTTGGACCTTCGCATTGACGATGAAACACAGAAATCGAATCGGAACTAAATACAAAAGGCACAATGGCGCAATAAGTATAAGAATAGAGACTCCTCTTATAGTCGGTGCTTTGAGCATTCCCTCTGAGACCAGTATTAGTTTCCGATACACCACTCCAGGTTTAAAAGTTTTCCCTGGACATACTCATTGACGATGAAACACTGAAATTACATCGGAATTAAATACAAAAGGAACAATGCCGATATAACTGCAAGGTGAGTGAGACTTCTTAGAGTCTGTGCTGTGATCCTTTCCTGTGAGACAAGTATTAGTTTCCGATACACCACTGCAGGTTCAATGTATTCTTTGGACCTTCGCATTGGCGATGAAACACAGAAATCATATCGGAATGAAATACAAAAGGCACAATGCAGCCTTAAGTACAAGAATAGAGACTCTCCTTACAGTCGGTGTTTGAGCATTCCCTGTGAGACCAGTATTGGTTTCCGATACACCACTGCAGATTCAATGTATTTCTTGGACATACACATTGACGATGAAACACAGAAATCACATCGGAATTAAATACAAAAGGCACAATGCCGCCTTACGTACAAGAGGAGAGACTCTTCTTACGGTCGGTGCTTTGAGCATTACCTGTGAGACCAGTATTAATTTCCCATTCACCACTCCAGGTTCAATGTATTCCTTGGACATACTCATTGACGATGAAACACTGAAATTACATCGGAATTAAATACAAGTGGCACAATGTCGCCATAGGTGCAAGAATAGAGACTCCTCTTACAGTCGGTGCTTTGAGCATTCCCGGTGAGACCAGTATTAGTTTCCGATACACCACAGCAGGTACAGTGTATTCCTTGTACCTTCACATCAACGATGAAACACAGAAAACGCATCGGAATTAAATACAAAAGGCACAATGCCGCCTTAAGTACAAGAGTAGAGACTCTTCTAACAGTCGGTGCTTTGAGCATTCCCTGTGAGACCAGTATTAGTTTCTGATACACCACTGCAGGTTCAATGTATTCCTTGGACATACACATTGACGATGAAACACAGATATCGCATCGGAATAAATACAAAAGGCACAATGCCGCCTTACGTACAAGAATAGAGACTCTTCTTACAGTCAGGCTTTGAGCATTACTTGTGAGACCAGTATTAGTTTCCGATACACCACTCAAGGTTCAATGTATTCCTTGCACATACTCATTGACGATGAAACACTGAAATTACATCGGAATTAAATACCAAAGGAACAATGCCGATATAACTGCAAGGTGAGTGAGACTTCTTAGAGTCTGTGCTTTGATCCTTTCCTGTGAGACAAGTATTAGTTTCCGATACACCACTGCAGGTTCAATGTATTCTTTGGACCTTCGCATTGACGATGAAACACAGAAATCATATCGGAATGAAATACAAAAGGCACAATGCAGCCTTAAGTACAAGAATAGAGACTCTCCTTACAGTCGGTGTTTGAGCATTCCCTGTGAGACCAGTATTGGTTTCCGATACACCACTGCAGATTCAATGTATTTCTTGGACATACACATTGACGATGAAACACAGAAATCACATCGGAATTAAATACAAAAGGCACAATGCCGCCTTACGTACAAGAGGAGAGACTCTTCTTACGGTCGGTGCTTTGAGCATTACCTGTGAGACCAGTATTAATTTCCCATACACCACTCCAGGTTCAATGTATTCCTTGGACATACTCATTGACGATGAAACACTGAAATTACATCGGAATTAAATACAAATGGCACAATGTCGCCATAGGTGCAAGAATAGAGACTCCTCTTACAGTCGGTGCTTTGAGCATTCCCGGTGAGACCAGTATTAGTTTCCGATACACCACAGCAGGTACAGTGTATTCCTTGTACCTTCACATCGACGATGAAACACAGAAAACGCATCGGAATTAAATACAAAAGGCACAATGCCGCCTTAAGTACAAGAATAGAGACTCTTCTAACAGTCGGTGCTTTGAGCATTCCCTGTGAGACCAGTATTAGTTTCTGATACACCACTGCAGGTTCAATGTATTCCTTGGACATACACATTGACGATGAAACACAGATATCGCATCGGAATAAATACAAAAGGCACAATGCCGCCTTACGTACAAGAATAGAGACTCTTCTTACAGTCAGGCTTTGAGCATTACTTGTGAGACCAGTATTAGTTTCCGATACACCACTCAAGGTTCAATGTATTCCTTGGACATACTCATTGACGATGAAACACTGAAATTACATCGGAATTAAATACAAAAGGAACAATGCCGCCGTAACTGCAAGATGAGTGAGACTTCTTAGAGTCTGTGCTTTGATCCTTTCTACTGTGAGACCAGTTTTAGTTTCCGATACACCACTGCAGGTTCAATGTATTCCTTGGACCTTCGCATTGACGATGAAACACAGAAATCGAATCGGAACTAAATACAAAAGGCACAATGCCGCAATAAGTACAAGAATAGAGACTCTTCTTACAGTCGGTGTTTTGAGCATTCCCTGTGAGACCAGTATTAGTTTCCGATACACCACTCCAGGTTCAATGTTTTCCCCGGACATACTCGTTGACGATGAAACACTGAAATTACATCGGAATTAAATACAAAATGAACAATGCCGATATAACTGCAAGGTGAGTGAGACTTCTTAGAGTCTGTGCTTTGATCCTTTCCTCTGAGACCAGTATTAGTTTCCGATACACCACTGCAGGTTCAATGTATTCTTTGGACCTTCGCATTGACGATGAAAACAGAAATCATATCGGAATGAAATACAAAAGGCACAATGCAGACTTTAGTAGAAGAATAGAGACTCTTCTTACAGTCGGTGTTTGAGCATTCCCTGTGAGACCAGTATTAGTTTCCGATACACCACTGCAGATTCAATGTATTCCTTGGACATATACATTGACGATGAAACACAGAAATCACATCGGAATTAAATATAAAAGGCACAATGCCGCCTTACGTACAAGAGGAGAGACTCTTCTTACGGTCGGTGCTTTGAGCAGTACCTGTGAGACCAGTATTAGTTTCCGATACGCCACTCCAGGTTCAATGTATTCCTTGGACATACGCATTGACGATGAAACACTGAAATTACATTAGAATTAAATACAAAAGAAACAATGCCGCCTTAACTGCAAGATGAGTGAGACTTCTTAGAGTCTGTGCTTTGATCCTTTCTACTGTGAGACCAGTATTAGTTTCCGATACACCACTGCAGGTTCCATGTATTCGTTGGACCTTCGCATTGACGATGAAACACGAAATCGAATCGGAGCTAAATACAAAAGGCACAATGCCGAAATAAGTACAAGAATAGAGACTCTTCTTACAGTCGATGCTTTGAGCATTCCCCGTGAGACCAGTATTAGTTTCCGATACACCACTGCAGGTTCAATGTATTCCTTAGACATACACATTGACGATGATACACTGAAATTACATCGGAATTAATTACAAATGGCACAATGCCGCCATAAGTGCAAGAATAGAGACCCCTCTTACAGTCGGTGCTTTGAGCATTCCCTGTGAGACCAGTATTAGTTTCCGATACACCACTGCAGGTTCAATGTATTCCTTAGACATACACATTGCCGAAGAAACACAGAAATCACATCGGAATTACATACAAAAGGCACAATGCCGCCTTAAGTCTTACGTACAAGAATAGAGACTCTTCTTATGGTCCGTGCTTTGAGCATAACCTGTGAGACCAGAATTAGTTTCCGATACACCACTCCAGGTTCAATGTATTCCTTGGACATACTCATTGACGATGAAACACTGAAATTACATCGGAATTAAGTACAAATGGCACAATGTCGCCAAGGGTGCAAAAATAGAGACTCCTCTTACAGTCGGTGCTTTGAGCATTCCCTGTGAGATCAGTATTAGCTTCCGATACATCACAGCAGGTACAATGTATTCCTTGTACCTTCACATTGACGATGAAACACAGAAATCGCATCGGAATTAAATACAAAAGGCACAATACCGCCTTAAGTACAAGATTAGAGACTCTTCTAACAGTCGGTGCTTTGAGCATTCCCTGTGAGACCAGTATTAGTTTCTGATACACCACTGCAGGTTCAATGTATTCCTTGGACATACACATTGACGATGAAACACAGATATCGCATCGGAATTAAATACAAAAGGCACAATGCCGCCCTACGTACAAGAATAGAGACTCTTCTTACAGTCGGTGCTTTGAGCATTACCTGTGAGGCCAGTATTAGTTTCCGATACACCACTCAAGGTTCAATGTATTCCTTGGACATACTCATTGGCGATGAAACACTGAAATTACATCGGAATTAAATACAAACGGAACAATACTGCCTTAACAGCAAGATGAGTGAGACTTCTTTGAGTCTGTGCTTTGATCCTTTCCTGTGAGACCAGTATTAGTTTCCGATACACCAATGCAGGTTCAATGTATTCCACGGACCTTCGCATTGACGAAGAAACACAGAAATCGCATCGGAACTGAATACAAAATGCACAATGCCGCAATAAGTACAAGAATAGAGACTCGTCTTGCAGTCGGTGCTTTGAGCATTCCCTGTGAGACCAGTATTACTATCCGATACACTACTGCAGGTTCAATGAATTCCTTAGACATACACATTGACAATGAAACACTGAAATTACATCGTTATTAAATACAAAAGGCACAATGCCGCCCTAAGTACAAGAATAGAGACTCTTCTTACAGTCGGTGCTTTGAACATTCCCAGTGAGACCAGTATTAGTTTCCGATACACCACCGCAGGTTCAATGCATTCCTTGGACATACACATTGACGATGAAACACAGAACTCGCATCGGAATTAAATACAAAAGGCACAATGCCGCCTTTCGTACAAGAATAGAGACTCTTCTTATAGTCGGTGCGTTGAGCATTCCCTGTGAGACCAGTATTAGTTTCCGATACCCCACTCCAGGTTCAATGTTTTCCCTGGACATACTCATTGACGATGAAACACTGAAATTACATCGGAATAAAATACAAAAGGAACAATGCCGATATAACTGCAAGGTGAGTGAGACTTCTTAGAGTCTGTGCTTTGATCCTTTCCTGTGAGACCAGTGTTAGTTTCCGATACACCACTGCAGGTTCAATGTATTCCTTGGACCTTCGCATTGACGATGAAACCCAGAAATCATATCGGAATGAAATACAAAAGGCACAATGCCGCCTTAAGTACAAGAATAGAGACTCTTCTTACAGTCGGTGTTTGAGCATTCCCTGTGGGACCAGTATTAGTTTCCGATACACCACTGCACATTCAATGTATTCCTTGGACATACACATTGACGATGAAACACAGAAATCACATCGGAATTAAATACAAAAGGCACAATGCCGCCTTACGTACAAGAATAGAGACTCTTCTTACGGTCGGTGCTTTGAGCATTACCTGTGAGACCAGTATTAGTTTCCGATACACCACACCAGGTTCAATGTATTCCTTGGACATACTCATTGACGATGAAACACTGAAATTACATCGGAATTAAATACAAAAGGAACAATGCCGCCTTAACTGCAAGATGAGTGAGACTTCATAGAGTCTGTGCTTTGATCCTTTCCTGTAAGACCAGTATTAGTTTCCGATACACCACTGCAGGTTCAATGTATTCCTTGGACCTTCGCATTGACGATGAAACACAGAAATCGCATCGGAACTAAATACAAAAGCACAATGCCGCAATAAGTACAAGAATGGGGACTCTTCTTACAGTTGGTGCTTTGAGCATTCCCTTTTGGACCAGTATTAGTTTCCGATATTCCACTGCAGGTTCAATGTATTCCTTAGACATACACATTGACGATGAAACACTGATATTACATCGGAATTAAATACAAAAGGCAAAGTGCCGCCATACGTGCGAGAATAGAGAATCTTCTTCCAGTCGGTGCTTTCACCATTGCCTGTGAGACCAGTATTAGTTTCCGATACACCACTCCACGTTCAATGTATTCCTTGGACATACTCATTGACGATGAAACACTGAAATTACATCGGAATTAAATACAAATGGCACAATGTCGCCAAGGGTGCAAAAATAGAGACTCCTCTTACAGTCGGTGCTTTGAGCATTCCCTGTGAGATCAGTATTAGTTTCCGATACACCACAGCAGGTACAATGTATTCCCTGTACCTTCACATTGACGACTAAACACCGAAATTACATCGGAATTAAATACAAACGGAACAATACTGCCTTAACAGCAAGATGAGTGAGACTTCTTTGAGTCTGTGCTTTGATCCTTTCCTGTGAGACCAGTATTAGTTTCCGATACACCAATGCAGGTTCAATGTATTCCACGGAACTTCGCATTGACGATGAAACACAGAAATCGCATCGGAACTGAATACAAAATGCACAATGCCGCAATAAGTACAAGAATAGAGACTCTTCTTACAGTCGGTGCTTTGAGCATTCCCTGTGAGACCAGTATTAGTTTCCGATACACCACTGCAGGTTCAATGAATTCCTTAGACATACACATTGACGATGAAACACTGAAATTACATCGGAATTAAATACAAAAGGCACAATGCCGCCTTAAGTACAAGAATAGAGACTCTTCTTACAGTCGGTGCTTTGGGCATTCCCTGTGAGACCAGTATTAGTTTCCGATACACCACCGCAGGTTCAATGCATTCCTTGGACATACACATTGACGATGAAACACAGAACTCGCATCGGAATTAAATACAAAAGGCACATTGCCGCCTTTCGTACAAGAATAGAGACTCTTCTTACTGTCGGTGCTTTGAGCATTCCCTGTGAGACCAGTATTAGTTTCCGATACACCACTCCAGGTTCAATGTTTTCCCTGGACATACTCATTGACGATGAAACACTGAAATTACATCGGAATTAAATACAAAAGGAACAATGCCGATATAACTGCAAGGTGAGTGAGACTTCTTAGAGTCTGTGCTTTGATCCTTTCCTGTGAGACCAGTGTTAGTTTCCGATACACCACTGCAGGTTCAATGTATTCCTTGGACCTTCGCATTGACGATGAAACCCAGAAATCATATCGGAATGAAATACAAAAGGCACAATGCCACCTTAAGTACAAGAATAGAGACTCTTCTTACAGTCGGTGTTTGAGCATTCCCTGTGAGACCAGTATTAGTTTCCGATACACCACTGCACATTCAATGCATTCCTTGGACATACACAATGACGATGAAACACAGAAATCACATCGGAATTAAATACAAAAGGCACAATGCCGCCTTACGTACAAGAATAGAGACTCTTCTTACGGTTGGTGCTTTGAGCATTACCTGTGAGACCAGTATTAGTTTCCGATACACCACACCAGGTTCAATGTATTCCTTGGACATACTCATTGACGATGAAACACTGAAATCACATCGGAATTAAATACAAAAGGAACAATGCCGCCTTAACTGCAAGATGAGTGAGACTTCATAGAGTCTGTGCTTTGATCCTTTCCTGTGAGACCAGTATTAGTTTCCGATACACCACTGCAGGTTCAATGTATTCCTTGGACCTTCGCATTGACGATGAAACACAGAAATCGCATCGGAACTAAATACAAAAGCACAATGCCGCAATAAGTACAAGAATAGGGACTCTTCTTACAGTTGGTGCTTTGAGCTTTCCCTTTGGGACCAGTATTAGTTTCCGATATTCCACTGCAGGTTCAATGTATTCCTTAGACATACACATTGACGATGAAACACTGATATTACATCGGAATTAAATACAAAAGGCAAAATGCCGCCATACGTGCGAGAATAGAGAATCTTCTTCCAGTCGGCGCTTTGACCATTCCCTGTGAGACCAGTATTAGTTTCCGATGCACCACTGCAGGTTCAATGTATTCCTTGGACCTTCGCATTGACGATGAAACACAGAAATCGCATCGGAACTAAATACAAAAGACACAATGCCGCAATAAGTACAAGAATAGAGACTCTTCTTACTGTCGGTGCTTTGAGCATTCCCTGTGAGACCAGTATTAGTTTCCGATACACCACTGCAGGTTCAATGAATTCCTTAGACATACACATTGACGATGAAACACTGAAATTACATCGGAATTAAATACAAAAGGCACAATGCCGCCATAAGTGCAAGAATAGAGACTCTTCTTACAGTCGGGGCTTTCAGCTTTCCCAGTGAGACCAGTATTAATTTCCGATACACCACTGCAGGTTCAATGTATTCCTTAGACATACACATGTTCGAAGAAACACTGAAATTACATCGGAATTAAATACAAAAATCACAATGTCGCCATAAGTGCAAGAATAGGGACTCTTCTTACAGTCGGTGCTTTGAGCATTCCCTGTGAGATCAGCATTAGTTTCCGCTACACCACTGCAGGTACAATGTATTCCTTGGACCTTCACATTGACGATGACACACAGAAATCGCATCGGAATTAAATACAAAAGGCAAAATGCCGCCTTAAGTACAAGAATAGAGACTCTTCTTACAGTCGGTGCTTTGAGCATTCCCTGTGAGACCAGTATTAGTTTCCGATACACCACCGCAGGTTCAATGCATTCCTTGGACCTTCACATTGACGATGACAAACAGAAATCGCATCGGAATTAAATACAAAAGGAACAATGCCACCTTAACTGCAAGATGAGTGAGACTTCATAGAGTCTGTGCTTTGATCCTTTCCTGTGAGACCAGTATTAGTTTCCGATACACCACTGCAGGTTCAATGTATTCCTTGGACCTTCGCATTGACGATGAAACACAGAAATCGCATCGGAACTAAATACAAAAGCACAATGCCGCAATAAGTACAAGAATAGGGACTCTTCTTACAGTTGGTACTTTGAGCATTTCCTTTGGGACCAGTATTAGTTTCCGATACACCACTGCAGGTTCAATGTATTCCTTAGACATACACATTGACGATGAAACACTGATATTACATCGGAATTAAATACAAAAGGCAAAATGCCGCCATACGTGCAAGAATAGAGAATCTTCTTCAGTCGGTGCTTTGAGCATTCCCTGTGAGACCAGTATTAGTTTCCGATAGACCACAGCAGGTACAATGTATTCCTTGGACCTTCACATTGACGATGAAACACACACATCGCATCGGAATTAAATACAAAAGTCACAATGCCGCCTTAAGTACAAGAATAGAGACCCTTCCTACAGTCGGTGCTTTGAGCATTCCCTGTGAGACCAGTATTAGATTCCGATACACCACTGCAGGTTCAATGTATTCCTTGGACATACACATTGACGATGAAACAAAGAAATCGCATCGGAATTAAATACAAAACGCACAATGCCGCTTCAGTACATGAATAGAGACTTTTCTTACAGTCGGTGCTTTGAGCATTTCCTGTGAGACCAGTATTAGTTTCCGATACACCACTGCAGGTTCAATGTATTCCTTGGACCTTCGCATTGACGATGAAACACAGAAATCGCATCGGAACTAAATGCAAAAGGCACAATGCCGCAATAAGTACAAGAATAGAGACTCCTTTTACAGTCGGTGATCTGAGCATTCCCTGCGAGATTAGTATTAGTTTCCGATACACCACTGCAGGTTCAATGTATTCCTTAGACATACACATTGACGATGAAACACAGAAATTGCTCCGGAATTTAATACAAATGGCACAATGCCGCCTTAAGTACAAGAATAGAGACTCTTCTTCCAGTCGGTGCTTTGAGCATTCCCTGTGAGACCGGTATTACTTTCCGATACACCACTCCAGGTTCAATGTATTCCTTGGACATACTCATTGACGATGTAACGCCGAAATTACATCGGAATTAAATACAAAAGGAACAATGCCGCATTCACTGCAAGATGAGTGAGACTTCTTAGAGTCTGTGCTTTGATCCTTTCCTCTGAGACCAGTATTAGTTTCCGATACACCACTGCAGGTAAAATGTATTTCTTAGACATACACAATGACGATGCAACACTGAAATTACTTCGGAATTAAATACAAAAGGCAAAATGCCGCCATAAGTGCACGAATAGAGACTCTTCTTCCAGTCGGTGCTTTGAGCATTCCCTGGGAGACCAGTATTAGTTTCCGATACACCACTGCAGGTACAATGTATTCCTTGGACTTTCACATTGTCGATGAAACACAGAAATGGCATCGGAATTAAATACAAATGGCACAATGTCGCCTTAAGTACAAGAATAGCGAGTCTTCTTACAGTCGGTGTTTTGAGCATTCCCTGTGAGACCAGTTTTAGTTTCCCATACACCACTGCAGGTTCAATGTATTTCTTGGACCTTCACATTGACGATGAAGTACAGAAATGGCATCGGAATTAAATACAAATGGCACAATGCCGCCTTAAGTACAGGTATAGAGACTCTTCTTACAGTCGGTGCTTTGAGCATTCCCTGTGAGACCAGTATTAGTTTCCGATACACCACTCCAGGTCCAATGGATTCCTTGGACATACGCATTGACGATGAAACACAGAAATTACATTAGCATTAAATACAAAAGGCACAATGCCGCCTTAAGTGCAAGAAGCGTGAGACTTCTTAGACTCTGTGCTTTGATCCTTTCCTGTGAGACCAGTATTAGTTTCCGATACACAACTGCAGGTTCAATGTGTTCCTTGCACCTTCACGTTTACGAAGAAGCACAGAAATCGCATCGGAATTAAATACAAACGGCACAATGACGCCTTAAGTACATGAATAGATACTGTTCTTACAGTCGGTGCTTTGATCATTCCCTGTGAGACCAGTATTAGTTTCCGATACACCACTGCAGGTTCAATGTATTCCTTGGACCTGCAGATTGAAAATGAAACGCAGAAATCGCATTGGAATTAAATACAAAAGTCACAATGCCGCCGTAAGTACAAGAATAGAGACTCTTCTTACAGTCGGTGCTTTGAGCATTCCCTGTGAGACCAGTTTTAGTTTCCGATACACCACTGGAGGTTGAATGTATTCCTTTGACATTCACATTGACGATAAAACACTGAAATTAAATCGGAATTAAACACAAAAGGCACAATGCCGCCTTAAGTACAAGAATAGAGACTCTTCATATAGTCGGTGCTTTGAGGAATCCCTGTGAGACCAGTATTAGTTTCCGATACACCAGTGCAGGTTCAATGTTTTCCTTGGACCTTCACATTGACGATGAAACACAGAAATTGCATCGGTATTAAATGCAAAAGCCACAATGCCGCCATAAGTACAAGAATAGAGACTCTTCTTACAGTCGATGCTTTGAGCATTCCCTGTGAGACCAGTATTAGTTTCCGATACACGACTGCAGGTTCAATGTATTCCTTGGACCTTCACATTGACGATTAAACAAAGAAATCGCATCGGAATTAAATACAAAAGCCGCAATGCCGCCTTAAATACTAATATAGAGACTCTTCTTACAGTCGGTGCTTTGAGCATTCCCTGTGAGACCAGTATTAGTTTCCAATACATTAGTGCAGGTTCAGTGTATTCCTTGGACCTTCGCATTGACGATGAAACACAGAAATCGCATCGGAATTAAATACAAGAAGCACAATGCCGCCATAAGTACAAGAATAGAGACCCTTCTTACAGTCGGGGCTTTGAGCATTCCTTGTGAGACCAGTATTAGTTTCCGATACACCACTGCAGTTTCAGTGTATTCCTTGGACCTTCACATTGAGGATGAAGCACATAAATCGCATCGGAATGAAATACAATAGGAACAATGCCGCCTTAAGTACAAGAATAGAGATTTTTCTTACAGTCGGTGCTTGGAGCATTCCCTGTGAGACCAGTATTAGATTCCGATACACCATTGCCGGTTCAATGTATTCCTTGGATATCACATTGACGATGAGACACTGAAATTACACCGGAATTAAATACAAAAGGCACAAAGCCGTCTTAAGTACAAGAATAGAGACTCTTCTTACAGTCGGTGCTTTGAGCATTCCCTGTGAGACCAGTATCAGTTTCCGATACACCACTTCAGGTTCAATGTATTCCTCGGACATACACATGGACGATGAAATACTGATATCACATCGGAATTAAATACAAAAGGCACAATGCCGCCATAAATGCAAGAAGAGTGAGACTTCTTAGAGTCTGTGTTTTGATCCATTCCTGTGCGACCTGTATTAGATTTCGATACGCCACTGCAGGTTCAATGTATTCCTTGGACCTTCACATTGACGATGAAACACAGAAATCGCATCGGAATCAAATACAAAAGGCACAATGCAGCCTTAAGTACAAGAATAGAGACTCTTCTTACAGTCGGTGCTTTGAGCATTCCCTGTGAGACCAGTATTAGTTTCCGCTACACCTCTGCAGGTTCAGTTTATTCCTTGGACCTTCACATTGACGTTGAAACACAGAAATGGCATCGGAATTAAATACAAAAGGAACAATGCCGCCTAAAGTACAAGAATAGAGACTCTTCTTACAATCGGTGCATTGAGCATTCCCTGTGAGACCAGTATTAGTTTCCGATACACCACTGCAGGTTCAATGTATTCCTAGGACCTTCACATTGACGATGAAACACAGATATCGCATCGGAATTAAATACAAAACGCACAATGCCGCCATAAGTACAGGAATAGAGACTCTTCTTACAGTCGGTGCTTTGAGCATTCCCTGTGAGACCAGTATTAGTTTCCGACACACCACTGCCGGTTCAATGTATTCCTTGGACCTTGAAATTGACGAT
The DNA here is from genome assembly GCF_021461395.2 of Schistocerca americana. Classification (NCBI taxonomy): domain Eukaryota; kingdom Metazoa; phylum Arthropoda; class Insecta; order Orthoptera; family Acrididae; genus Schistocerca; species Schistocerca americana. The sequence goes on from NC_060123.1 coordinate 744,233,865, forward strand.
GATACACAGAAATCGCATCGGAAGCAAATACAAAAGGCACAATGCCGCCTTAAGTACAAGAATAGAGACTCTTCTTACAGTCGGTGCTTTGAGCAATCCCTGTGAGACCAGTATTAGTTTCCGCTACACCTCTGCAGGTTCAATGTATTCCTTGGACCTTTACATTGACGATGAAACGCAGAAATCGCATCGGAATTAAATACAAAATGTACAATGCCGCCTTAAGTACAAGAATAGAGACTCTTCTTACAGTCGGTGCTTTGAGCATTCCCTGTGAGAGAAGTATTAGTTTCCGATACGCCACTGCAGGTTCAATGTATTCCTTGAACCTTCAAATTTGACGATAATACACAGATATCGCATCGGAATTAAATACAAAAGGCACAATGCCGCCTTAAGTACAAGAATAGACACTCTTCTTACAGTCGGTGCTTTGAGCATTCCCTGTGAGACCAGTATTAGTTTCAGATACACCACTGCAGGTTCAATGTATTCCTTGGACCTTCACATTGACGATGAAACACAGAAATGGCATCGGAATTAAATACAAAAGACACAATGCCGCCTTAAGTACAAGAATAGAGACTCTTCTTACAGTCGGTGCTTTGAGCATTCCCTGTGAGACCAGTATTAGTTTCCGCTACACCTCCGCAGGTTCAGTTTATTCCTTGGACCTTCACATTGACGATGAAACACAGAAATGGCATCGGAATTAAATACAAAAGGCAAAATGCCGCCTTACGTACAAGAATAGAGACTCTTCTCACAGTCGGTGCTTTGAGCATTCCCTGTGAGACCAGTATTAGTTTCCGATACACCACTGCAGGTTCAATGTATTCCTTGGACCTTCACATTGACGATGAAACACAGAAATCGCATCGGAATTAAATCCAAAACGCTCAATGCCGCCTTATGTACAAGAATACAGACTCTACTTACAGTCGGTGCTTTGAGCATTCCCTGTGAGACCAGTATTAGTTTCCGATACACCACTGCAGGTTCAATGTATTCCTTGGAGCTTCACATTGACGATGAAACACAGAAATCGCATCGGAATGAAATACAAAAGGCACAATGCCGCCTTAAGTACAAAAATAGAGACTCATCTTACAGTCGGTTCTTTGAGCATTCCCTGTGAGACCAGTAATAGTATCCGATACACAACTGCAGGTTCAATCTATTCCTTGGACATACACATTGACGATGAAACACTGAAATTACATCGGAATTAAATACAAAAGGGACAATGCCGCCTTAAGTACAAGAACAGAGACTCTTCCTACCGTCGGTGCTTTGAGGATTCCCAGTGAGACCAGTATTAGCTTCCGATACACCACTAGAGGTTCAATGAATTCCTTGGACATTCACATTGACGATGAAACACTGAAATTACATCGGAATTAAATACAAAATTCACAATGCCGCCATAAGTACAAGAATAGAGACTGTTCTTACCGTCGGTGTTTTGAGCATTCCCTGTGAGACCAGTATTAGTTTCCGCTACACCTCTGCAGGTTCAGTTTATTCCTTGGACCTTCACATTGACGATGAAACACAGAAATGGCATCGGAATTAAATACAAAATGCACAATGCCGCCTTAAGTACAAGATTAGAGACTCTTCTTACAGTCGGAGCTTTGAGCATTCCCTGTGAGACCAGTATTAGTTTCCGATACACCACTGCAGGTTCAATGTATTCCTTGGAACTTCACATTGACGATGAAACACAGAAATCGCATCGGAATTAAATACAAAAGGCACAATGCCGCCTTAAGTACAAGAATAGAGACTCTTCTTACAGTCGGTGCTTTGAGCATTCCCTGTGAGACCAGTATTAGTTTCCGCTACACCTCTGCAGGTTCAATTTTATTCCTTGGACTTCACATCGACGATGAAACACAGAAATGGCATCGGAATTAAATACAAAAGGCACAAATCGCCTTAAGTACAAGAATAGAGACTCTTCTTACAGTCGGTGCTATGAGCATTCCCTGTGAGACCAGTATTAGTTTCCGCTACACCTCTGCAGGTTCAGTTTATTCGTTGGACCTTCACATTGACGATGAAACACATTAATGGCGTCGGAATTAAATACAAAAGGCACAATGCAACCTTAAGTACAAGAATAGAGACTCTTCTTACAGTCGGTGCTTTGAGCATTCCCTGTAAGACCAGTATTAGTTTCCGATACACCACTGCAGATTCAGTTTATTCCTTGGACCTTCACATTGACGATGAAACACAGTAATGGCATCGGAATTAAATACAATAGGCACAATGCCGCCTTAAGTACAAGAATAGAGACACTTCTTACAGTCGGTGCTTTGAGCATTCCCTGTGAGACCAGTATTAGTTTCCGATACACCACTGCAGGTTCAATGTATTCCTTGGACCCTCACATTGACGATGAAACACAGAAATCGCATCGGAATTAAATACAAAAGGCACAATGCCGCCTTAAGTACAAGAATAGAGACTCTTCTTACAGTCGGTGCTTTGAGCATTCCCTGTGAGACCAGTATTAGCTTCCGATACACCACTGGAGGTTCAATGAATTCCTTGGACATTCACATTGACGATGAGACACTGAAATTACATCGGAATTAAATACAAAAGGCACAATGCCGCCTTAAGTACAAGAATAGAGACTCTTCTCACAGTCGGTGCTTTGAGCATTCAATGTGAGACCAGTATTAGTTTCCGATACACCACTGAAGGTTCAATGTATTCCTCGGACATACACATTGACGATGAAATACTGATATCACATCGGAATTAAATACAAAAGGCACAATGCCGCCATAAGTGCAAGAAGAGTGAGACTTCTTAGAGTCTGTGTTTTGATCCTTTCCTGTGCGACCTGTATTAGTTTTCGATACGCCACTGCAGGTTCAATGTATTCCTTGGACCTTCACATTGACGATGAAACACTGAAATGGCATCGGAATTAAATACAAAAGACACAATACCGCCTTAAGTACAAGAATAGAGACTCTTCTTACAGTCGGTGCTTTGAGCATTCCCTGTGAGACCAGTATTAGTTTCCGCTACACCTCCGCATTTTCAGTTTATTCCTTGGACCTTCACATTGACGATGAAGCACAGAAATGGCATCGGAATTAAATACAAAAGGCAAAATGCCGCCTTAAGAACAAGAATAGAGACTCTTCTCACAGTCGGTGCTTTGAGCACTCCCTGTGAGAGCAGTATTAGTTTCCGATACACCACTGCAGGTTCAATGTATTCCTTGGACCTTCACATTGACGATGAAACACAGAAATCGCATCGGAATTAAATCCAAAACGCTCAATGCCGCCTTATGTACAAGAATACAGACTCTACTTACAGTCGTTGCTTTGAGCATTCCCTGTGAGACCAGTATTAGTTTCCGATACACCACTGCAGGTTCAATGTATTCCTTGGACCTTCACATTGACGATGAAACACAGAAATCTCATCGGAAGCAAATACAAAAGGCACAATGCCGCCTTAAGTACAAGAATAGCGACTCTTCTTACAGTCGGTGCTTTGTGCATTCCCTGTGAGACCAGTTATAGTGTTCGATACACCACTGCAGGTTCAATGTATTCCTTGGACCTTCACATTGACGATGAAACACAGAAATCGAATCGGAACTAAATACAAAAGGCACAATGCCGCAATAAGTACAAGAATAGAGACTCTTCTTACAGTCGGTGCTTTGAGCATTCCCTGTGAGACCAGTATTAGATTCCGATACACCTCAGCAGGTATAATGTATTTCTTGGAACTTCACATTGACGATGAAACACAGAAATCGCATCGGAATTAAATACAAATGGCACAATGCCGCTTTAAGTACAAGAATAGAGACTCTTCTTACAGTCGGTGCTATGAGCATTCCCTGTGAGACCAGTATTAGTTTCCGATACACCACTGCAGGTTCAATGTATTCCTTAGACATACACATTGGCGGTGAAACATTGAAATTACATCGGAATTAAATACAAATGGCACAATGCCGCCATAAGTGCAAGAATAGAGACTCCTCTTACAGTCGGTGCTTTGAGCATTCCCTGTGAGACCAGTATTAGTTTCCGATACACCACTGCAGGTACAATGTATTCCTTGTACCTTCACATTGACGATGAAACACAAAAATCGCATCGGAATTAAATACAAAAGGCACAATGCCGCCTTACGTACAAGAATAGAGGCTCTTCTTACAGTCGGTGCTTTGAACATTCCCTGTGAGACCAGTATTAGTTTCCGATACACCACTCCCGGTTCAATGTATTCCTTAGACCTTCACGTTGACGATGGAACACAGATATGGCATCGGAATTAGATACAAATGGCACAATGCCGATTTAAGTACAAGAATGTGGACTCTACTTACAGTCGGTGCTTTGAGCATTCCCTGTGAGACCAGTATTACTTTCCGATACACCACTGCAGATTCCATGTATTCCTAGGACATACTCATTGACGATGAAACACTGAAATTACGTCGGAATTAAATACAAAAGGAACAATGCCGCCTGAAGTGCAAGAAGAATGAGACTTCTTAGAGTCTGTGCTTTGATCCTTTCCTGTGAGACCAGTATTAGTTTCCGATACACCACTGCAATTGCAATGTATTCCTTGGACCATCACATTGACGATGAAACACAGAGATCGAATCGGAACTAAATACAAAAGGCACAATGCCGCAATAAGTACAAGAATAGAGACTCTTCTTACAGTCGGTGTTTTGAGCATTCCCTGTGAGGCCAGTAGTAGTTTCCGATGCACCACTGCAGGTTCAATGTATTCCTTAGACATACACATTGACGATGAAACACTGATATTACATCGGAATTAGATATAAATGGCACAATGCCGCCATAACTGCAAGAATAGAGTCTCCTCTTACAGTCGGTGATTCGAGCATTCCCTGTGAGACCAGTATTAGTTTCCGATACACCACTGCAGGTACAATGTATTCCTTGTACCTTCACATTGACGATGAAACACAGGAATCGCATCGGAATTAAATACAAAAGGCACAATGCCGCCTTACGTACAAGAATAGGGATTCTTCTTACAGTCGGTGCTTTGAGCATTCCCTGTGAGACTAGTATTAGTTTCCGATACACCACTCCAGGTTCAATGTATTCCTTGGACACACTCAATGTCGATGAAACCCTGAAATTACATCGGAATTAAATACAAAAGGAACAATGCCGCCTTAAATGCAAGATGAGTGAGACTTCTTAGAGTCTGTGCTTTGATCCTTTCATGTGAGACCGGTATTAGTTTCCGATACACCACTGCAGGTTCAATGTATTCCTTGGACCTTCGCATTCACGATGAAACACAGAAATCACATCGGAACTAAATATAAAATGCACAATGCCGCAATAAGTACAAGAATAGAGACTCTTCTTACATTCGGTGCTTTGAGCATTCCCTGTGAGACCAGTATTAGTTTCCGATACACCACTGCAGGTTCAATGAATTCCTTAGACATACACATTGACGATGAAACACTGAAATTACATCGGAATTAAATACAAAAGGCACAATGGCGCCATAAGTGCAAGAATAGAGACTCTTCTTACAGTCGGTGCTTTGAGCTTTCCCTGTGAGACCAGTATTAGTTTCCGATACACCACATCAGGTTCAATGTATTCCTTGGACATACTAATTGACGATGAAACACTGAAATTACATCGGATTTTAATACAAAAGGAACAATGCCGCCTTAACGGCAAGATGAGTAAGACTTCTTAGAGTCTGTGCTTTGATCCTTTCCTGTGAGACCAGTATTAGTTTCCGATACACCACTGCAGGTTCAATGTATTCCTTGGACCTTCGCATTGACGATGAAACACAGAAATCGAATCGGAACTAAACACAAAAGGCACAATGCCGCAATAAGTACAAGAATAGAGCCTCTTCTTACAGTCGGTGATTTGAGCATTCCCTGTGAGACCAGCATTAGCTTCCGATACACCACTGCAGGTTCAATGTATTCCTTAGACATACACATTGACGATGGAACACTGAAATTACATCGGAATTAAATACAAATGGCACAATGCCGCCTTAAGTGCAAGAATAGAGACTCCTCTTACAGTCGGTTCTTTGAGCATTCCCTGTGAGACCAGTATTAGTTTCTGATACACCACTGCAGGTTCAATGTATTCCTTGGACATACGCATTGACGATGAAACACAGAAATCGCATCGGAATTAAATACAAAAGGCACAATGCCACCTTACGTACAAGAATAGAGACTCTTCTTACAGTCGGTGCTTTGAGCATTCCCTGTGAGACCAGTATTAGTTTCCGATACACCACTCCAGGTTCAATGTATTTCTTGGACATACTCAATGACGATGAAACACTGAAATTACATCGGAATTAAATACAAAAGGAACAATGCCGCCTTAACTGCAAGATGAGTGAAACTTCTTAGAGTCTGTGCTTTGATCCTTTCCTGTGAGACCGGTATTAGTTTCCGATACACCACTGCAGGTTCAATGTATTCCTTGGACCTTCGCATTGACGATGAAACACTTAAATCACGTCGGAACTAAATACAAAATGCACAATGCCGCAATAAGTACAAGAATAGAGACTCTTTTTACAGTCGGTGCTTTGATCATTCCCTGTGAGACCAGTATTAGTTTCCGATACACCACTGCAGGTTCAATGAATTCGTTAGACATACATATTGACGATGAAACATTGAAATTACATCGGAATTAAATACAAAAGGCACAATGCCGCCATAAGTGCAAGAATAGAGACTCTTCTTACAGTCGGTGCCTTGAGCTTTCCCTGTGAGACCAGTATTAGTTTCCGATACACCACTCCAGGTTCAATGTATTCCTTGGACATACTCATTGACGATGAAACACTGAAATTACATGGGAATTTAATACAAAAGGAACAATGCCGCCTTAACGGCAAGATGAGTAAGACTTCTTAGAGTCTGTGCTTTGATCCTTTCCTGTGAGACCAGTATTAGTTTCCGATACACCACTGCAGGTTCAATGAATTCCTTGGACCTTCGCATTGACGATGAAACACAGAAATCGAATCGGAACTAAATACAAAAGGCACAATGCCGCATTAAGTACAAGAATAGAGCCTCTTCTTACAGTCGGTGATTTGAGCATTCCCTGTGAGACCAGTATTAGTTTCCGATACACCACTGCAGGTTCAATTTATTCCTTAGACATACACATTGACGATGAAACACTGAAATTACATCGGAATTAAATACAAATGGCACAATGCCGCCATAAGTGCAAGAATAGAGACTCCTCTTACAGTCGGTGCTTTGAGCATTCCCTCTGAGACCAGTATTATTTTCCGATACACCACTGCAGGTACAATGTATTCCTTGTACCTTCACATTGACGATGAAACACAGAAATCGCATCGGAATTAAATACAAAAGGCACAATGCCGCCTTAAGTACAAGAATAGAAACTCTTCTTACAGTCGGTGCTTTGAGCATTCCCTGTGAGACCAGTATTAGTTTCTGATACACCACTGAAGGTTCAATGTATTCCTTGGACATACACATTGACGATGAAACACAGAAATCGCATCGGAATTAAATACAAAAGGCACAATGCCGCCTTACGTACAAGAATAGAGACTCTTCTTACAGTCGGTGCTTTGAGCCATCCCTGTGAGACAAGTATTAGTTTCTGATACACCACTGCAGGTTCAATGTATTCCTTGGACATACACATTGACGATGAAACACAGAAATCGCATCGGAATTAAATACAAAAGGCACAATGCCGCCTTACGTACAAGAATAGAGACTCTTCTTACAGTCGGTGCTTTGAGCATTCCCTGTGAGACCAGTATTAGTTTCCGATACACCACTTGTGATGTTACAAAATAGAAGTGATGTTGCTATTCAATGGAAAGTTGGAAATTGAGATTTAACTAACTATTTTATCAATCACAATTGGCGTAAGAATCATGGATTGACCATTGTCATAAAATATTGCATTATGAGATGTGAATAGTTTTTACTTGCGGTTTCGCGTGGCTTGAGGCAGTCACAACTTGCGTGCTATTGATTAAGAAGTTGCGTTATCGTCTTTCTAATTACTTCATGATCGTAGATACGGTCATACCCGGTTGTGAAGTTATTGTTATGACAAAAAATATTTCCTAAGGGACCAGAAAGTTCTTAAGGGCGCAAAAACAACTGTAACATCACACAAAAGAGAAATTCAATATTAAAGCTGATGCAAGAAGACGATAAAACAGTTTTCTTTTTATCAATGTAACACGCACATTGGACTGCTTATCTTGGAGTCTGTAATATTAGCAAAATGCATAATGAAAATGAAAATAATACTGAGGAGATAATAGAAATGAGCACTGCTAAATGATTCAGTATTCCCAGAACAAATATTTATTATAACTAAAACATATATCGTACCTTAAGCTTAATACTACAATGACGGTAGATTTTTATGTCCATATCATGTCCATTGAGCGCTCTTTTATATAGCCATTGTCCTCTTGAGTCGCTCGTGCTTCGTCACGGTAAGTTACAACAGTTCTTCTTCCTTCACTTCACTCAAAACTTAGACGGAACACGTTTTTATTTATTTAGTAAAAATAATTAGATCAGACCGCCACAAATCTGCGTCCGTCTTACTCGAGAAAAATAGTAAAAGTCTTTTTAGCGCTCAAGGCTTCATTTGTTCTCCAGCGAACAAAATAGTGAAGGATCGCATATCCATCCGTACTTTTCTGTTTATATTGCCGCCCAAAGACGACGAATTACATTATCTAGAAAATTTCACCGTCGCCATGCGACGCCTTATTATATATTAATCATTCTTTATAAACAAGTATTTGCCTTCTGGCTGAATTTGCTGTTTTAATTAAGCCAAAAATAGCGAATATCACATTGCCTCCCATGAGGAGAGAGGGTATGCCGAAGGATTACCTCGATCCTCATGTCCTCATGAGATATTCGTGATTTTTGGTGTGACATTTACATAACGTTACTGGCGTACAAAGTACATAAATTGAAATCACATTTATAAACATATATCCGATATTTATCATATTTCAAAATAAAGTTTTTCATTCTTTGTTCATCAGTCACTTCATTCCATAATACCAAGATTAACATTTATGTGCATATTTAAGTTTGGTCCATATTTGCTTATAACAATAAGTGAACGTTCATTTCGCACTTCAGGGGATAGAATTCAGGAATTACTTTCTCTTGAGCTTAACAACTAATACATGAGTACAGTGAGTGCTTATTTTCACTAAACTAGAGTGGACAATGTTCGAGCATCTGTTGACTCATTGTGGTTCAATTACAGTTTAATAACGTAGCACTACACTTCATGATGCTTTCACTTTCTGTGTTAGCTGTCTACGGCGTTCATCTTGCAGTACATCTGTCCTTTCCGCTGTGGTGCCAGGAATTCATGCGGCTTCCCCAGTTTTTATTTACAATACGAAACAGAAGAAGTGGAAAATTATTAGTATAACTTATAACCTATTGGATACATTTGTTAAGGATCGGGACTGGTCTGGTGTTTAGGGTCTTCCTATAGTGCACATTCATTTTCTTTGTCCATCAAGAGACAGGTTAATAATTCATTTTAGCAGTGTTCAGGAGTGCCGGTATTAATGGCTTTAAGGTCTCAGTAATCTAACAATTTACTTCTCACTCATCTTAACTTCAACTCATGAAAATCGCTTAATTTACATATGAAAATGTAGTCACACAAGTGTACAAATGTCTTTCCTCCAGTATGTACGATTGAAGTCATGGCGGTTAGCAGTTTAAAGTTTGGATTGTTTCGTCACCCACACGTGAGCCACTCACAGCGGCTGCACAGTGTTGCGTGAGCTCCAATACTTAGTATCCGTTCGCGCTCAGGCTGTAACAGAGCTGCTCGTCGTCGATTGCTCCCTTTTTTTTTTTTTTTTTTGTGAACTTCGTATCACACGAGTGCATCGCTACAAACACCTCGCGCGCGTTTTCCACCGGAGGAGCCGGACACTGAAGCTGCCTCCATACTTCTCTGTCAACTGCCTCCCATGAGGCTCACAGGTAAGTGACGAAGAATGTTTTAGCTGTCGCTGCACTTAGAACAACACTGAACTTTGCGTTGCACCTGTTGTCGTAGCCTTGGCTTCCTTTTTTACACTTGCAGTACAACACTACCACTAGTATACAGTGAACAGTTATTTTTATTATGCACGTCGCACTTTAGTGTGCATCTTCACACAGCATTCGTGCTTAGTTCCTTCGCCGATAGAGTTCATTTACAAAACAATCAATTTTGCACGTTTCCTCCACTGGTATAGAAAGACTTATATTCTACTATTTACAAAATATCACTTACGAGCTAATATTTACAATTAATGGCCACTCCTTTTGTTAAGTCCAGTGAACAACTGCTTTATGAATGGACTCTTTATATCTCAAGATTTGCTTTCACTAGTGAACCTAAAAATATTCTTTCAAACTTTCTTTTAAGGGCTCATCTCCTCATTATGAAAACTACAGGTTTCGCAACACTCGTTGCATTTATTCTTTAGTGCACCCAAGATCATTTTCTACTGCCACGCAGCATATCTACTACTTAACGAGTACACATTTAACGCTGAATCTTTTTTTTTGTGCTTGCCAAATCTTTTTTTTATATTTGAGGGCAGACTGGATAACAATAGGTCTCCCTCTTCGCTTCATGTACTCAGCAATCGTTCTCTGTTAAAAAAAAATAGGGTAACACGTGTCTACTATTTTTCGCATGAATGGAATTACCGACAGTTCACTGGGTTTACACAACCGGTCCATAACAAACATTACCAAAGCTAGCGAAGTTCATCACGCTACGTGTCTCATTTCTCATAAGCACTGCTTTGCCCCGAAGCACATGTGCCTTTTACAAGTCGACCCTTGGTGTGGGTTAATGAACCAAGATCAAAAGGAACGGGCACAAGGAAAATGGATTTCATAAGAGGAGTGTCTTAGGAGACATTTTTGCAATAAAATCTTCATGTAAATCAAATTATCATAATAAACATAGGCACATATATAAATTTCAACCTCTTTCATTACAGCATGCTTTGCTACTTCTACGTCTTACTCTGGTTATAGTCAGTATTATGTTTAAATATCACTGCATTGCTTGTTCTTTAGATTAGCCTTCAATTAGGGTATTGAATGGTCGCTAGATTACACTACAAATTTCTGAAGATCTTTACTTGGACTTATTTATGATACAGGGGGCTTGCTGTGTGGTTATTTAGTACCTTTATTCTACTGAAATCAATTCGTCAGCTAACATTCCTCATATACTCTTTACATTGGGCACAGATCGCAGGGAAATAGTTTACTTTCATAGCAATTAATGGCCTCGTGGAGTACTTACGCTACATTATTGATGCTTCATGGTTTGCCTCTATTTGTACTGTATTTCACCTAACTTAGTTTACTACAGCTTATTGTCTCCTTGCGTGAACACATGTGGGTTACCACTTGTTTTTCCATTTAACAGCACGCTTTAACTGAACTTTAAGCTATTTCTTCTACTCCTGTCCACTGTCTGGACTGTTTGACCATGTACCTTTTTTTTTTTTTTTTTTTTTAAGCAGGTAATTTGGGCTTTTACAACAGAACTTCAAGTACTTACATTACTAAAAATAAATCTATAAATCTTCTTGTACCGTGAGAGAAGTGCTTATTTACGCATCCTTCTCCATTTCTCACCTTTACATATTATTTAGCTCCGGGCAATCACCTCGAAAGCACTTTTTTTCTTATTACTAACTTAAAATTAATTGAAATTATTGGTGCAACCCCTATTTCCTGCTTCAGCTTGTTGAAGAAATATCAGTTCAATGTCCATCACTACAAACAATTTTTCCATACATAGCATTTAATACTTAAAGTTTACATGTAGTAGCCGTTACCATGTAATCAGTGCGCTGTTCAACACAATACTTATTATTAACAGTTCACACAAGGAAATTTCCAGTAAGCAAGAGGCAGGAAACCGAAATAGATTTTATCTGCAGTTGAAGCTGCGTCTGTAAACTAACTCTCTGTTTCAATGGACCAATCGCTCCCGATATGGAGCACCCCTGAATCGGCAATGATAAAACTTTTGAAACAGAAGACACCTGTCTGAAGAGACATGGTGACATGACATTGATGTTTGTTCCTGTATCAACAACGGCTGTGACAGGAATGTTAGTAATAGAAATCTTAATCGAAGCCTGGACCTGTTCATCATAAATGTCGTTAATGTCTTGAGCTTTGTCAGGTGCAAGGTCATCTCGTAAGTCGGTCTCATGGTCGTACCGTATCGCATTAACATACTCAGAATCAGAGGATTCCTTAGTGCCCCCACTCAAAATTCGCAGCGACCTCTTTGAGGCTGAGAGGCGCTGTCTCTAATTTTCCGCAGGATGTTTAACCTGTTTGTTATTCATGGCCTTAAGTGTTTGTTCCGTTTCATATTGGTGCTGGTTATGTGGTACAAATGCCGGTGTAGAGGGGTAAAATCCACTGGGTGCATTCACTTGTGAATAAAATACTTGAGACGGCTGCTGTCGCCCGATCTTTTGGTTGCCGGCAAAACCATTTCCTTGTGAAGGAAAGTTCGCATTTGGTGCCATTTGAAAATTGTTCCGCGGTCCTCTATTCTGTGAAAAGTTGTTCTGATGTGCTGGGTGGCCTCCGCCTGGCCCATGCCACTTACTATATTTCGACCTATAACTTTGATTGTACACTGGCCCATTTGAAAAATTACCAATCGTTTGTGGAGAATTTCCATACTGCTCAGGCGCAGAATTAAAGGGTGGGTTTCCGTACTGATGTTGTACCTGGTGGTTGTAAATTGGGTGGTATCTCTGTGATTACTGTAATTGGTTTTCTGCTTCCCTTTAAAGTTATTGCCGTTTGCGTTTTGATAACCGCTGGCAGGTTGGTAACAGCGGTCGCAGTAGCTCGCTCTCTCCTTGGGCGCATTGTTGTCCGCGTGCGATGCATTCTGCTGGCTGCCAGGGAAGAATTTGCCGCTGCCAACCTTGGAGCGCACATCCTCGCTAATTAAATCCAAGGAATCCAGCGCAGAAAGGAATGCATTCGTGTCTTCTTCGGACACATTTACTAGTTTCTCTCTAATAGACACAGGGAGTTTGCTTTTGAGAATCATAATTACGTCCTTGGAAGAAATCGGAGAATCCCAGAATTTAATTTTTGCTAGATACTTCTCAAAGTATCGCCGGAGACTTCCATGCTTCTCATTGAAAATTTCCGCACCATACACCTCCTTCCTTAATCTTTGCTGTACCCCATTACTCCAAAATTTTGCCAAGAACATTTTCTCAAACTCTTCATAATTCCTACACGAGTCTACCATTTCCGTTCCCCATAATGCTGCATCACCAGAAATAAAGCCAGTGACGAACTGAATACGCTGTCTGTCTGTCCAGCTCCTGGGAAATATGCCGGAAAAATTCTTTAGGAACACGATGGGGTGTATTTCTCGCTTCTGCGGATGAAAAACAGGAAAAGTGCGATGCTTAATCACACTTTCCTCTTGCATTAAACTCACAATTGTGGGCGGATCATTTATTTTCCCTACTCGGGACTCAACATGACTGTCGTTTTGCATGTAATCAGGCGGTGAACGATAAGGAGTTGACTGACATTCGTCAACGTCTAAAGAGTTGTTCCCTATAGTTTGCGTATGTGTGTGCGGATTTTCTACCCAGTTTCTCAGCATTCTGACTTCGTCCACTACTTGCTGCTTCCACTCGGGAAGATCCCGTGTAAGTGTCCTCCGAATCTGTCCCAATTCAGAAACTACTGTGTCTCCCGACTTACCAGGAGCAGCTAAGATTTCATAAGTTACATCCTTGACAGTCTCCCTAAGCTCCTCCCTGACCTTCTTTTCGATAAAAATATCTTTACCCTTTATCCATTCACTGTAGTGTTCCGACAATGCCTCCGCGTGTGCTTTCACGGTGCTCTTAACCTGTTCCTCGATATTGATTGAGTCTATCTGCCTCGACAGATCCTCTACTACACCTTCAATGTCAGATACTGCATTTCTAACTGAGTTTATTTCTTTGGTAGCTGCCTGAATTTTTGTGTTTAGTGTTCCAGATACTTCAGCTATTTCACTTTTCACCTGTTTCTGCATTTTCTGAATTTGATCACTGATCTTAGTTTGCACCTCACCCAAATGGGTATTTAATTCAGCCGTAATTTCTTTATGCAGATCTGTTTTGATTGTGCCTAGCTCTGTTTTTAATGATTCGCTTACAGCATCTAGTCGGGCGTTAACAATCTCATTTTGTGTTTTTATAGTCTCATTTTGTGTTTTTATATTCTCATTTACTGCGTCAAACTGTTGTTTCAGCATTTCCATTAACGCACCGAGGTCATTTGTAGCTGCAGCGGGACGAGTTTGGACTTCAGGGTCACTTTCCCCTGATACAGACATGGTTAGTTCAGTTTCCACACGGGAACCTACCATTCGCGATCGTAAAGGGTATGGAATACTATTAACGTCTTCACTCCCGTCTCCTGTTGTCACCTGTCTCTGTTTACTATCTGCCATTTTCGTCAGTAAATCAGGTGCTACGCAAGGCTTTCGTCGTTTGTCAGTGACGTGGTGAGTCCGCTAAGAGCACCGCTCTCGCGTGAGCAACAAATGAAACTCTATCTGGCGAGAAGACAAGATGGAACCTAACCGTTTCAGACAAATGAATGAAGATGCTCTTCACTGCAAATTGCGCACACTATCCACCATGTTGAAAATGCAATACAGGTATACTAACAATGGGGAGAAATAATTTCTATTATCAGACTACGAAGAATTTTACTTTGAAAGATAAAATAAAGCAGATTTTCTATAGCGGGAAGGAGATAGAAAGGATGTGGATCGACTTGGAAAAGCAACGTTGCTACTGAAGCACTACACTGCGTATGCAAAATTCTGACTTACTTTTTGATGGCTTGGTTACCGCTATGTTGTCTCAGCAAATTCGCATCTCTTTTCTTTTCCTTTCTCTCGATAATTAAACTGCGTTATCGACCAGCGTATTTTCTGGCATTCTCACAGAGAGATGATGTGTACATGAAACGACAGAACATATATTAACACAAGCACATAGAAATTTTCCAAGAATTTGAACTAATTTTTGGTCAAGTCCCTGTTCGGGCGCCAAGTGTGATGGTACAAAATAGAAGTGATGTTGCTATTCAATGGAAAGTTGGAAATTGAGATTTAACTAACTGTTTTATCAATCACAATTGGCGTAAGAATCATGGATTGACCATTGTCATAAAATATTGCATTATGAGATGTGAATAGTTTTACTTGCGGTTTCGTGTGGCTTGAGGCAGTCACAACTAGCGTGCTATTGATTAAGAAGTTGCGTTATCGTCTTTCTAATTACTTCATGATCGTAGATATGATCATACCCGGTTGTGAAGTTATTATTATGACAAAAAAAATTTCCTAAGGGACCAGAAAGATCTTAAGGGCGCAAAAACAACCGTAACATCACACAAAAGAGAAATTCAATATTAAAGCTGATGCAAGAAGACGATAAAACAGTTTTCTTTTTATCAATGTAACACGCACATTGGACTGCTGATCTTGGAGTCTGTAATATTAGCAAATTGCATAATTAAAATGAAAATAATACTGAGGAGATAATAGAAATGAGCACTGCTAAATGATTCAGTATTCCCAGAACAAATATTTATTATAACTAAAACATATAGCGTACCTTAAGCTTAATACTACAATGACGGTAGATTTTTATGTCCATATCATGTCCATTGAGCGCTCTTTTATGTAGCCATTGTCCTCTTGAGTCGCTCGTGCTTCGTCACGGTAAGTTACAACAGTCCTTCTTCCTACACTTCACTCAAGACTTAGACGGAACACGTTTTTATTTATTTAGTAAAAATAATTAGATCAGACCGCCACAAATCTGCGTCCGTCTTACTCGAGAAAATCAGTAAAAGTCTTTTTAGCGCTCAAGGATTCATTTGTTCTCCAGCGAACAAAATAGTGAAGGATCGCATATCCATCCGTACTTTTCTGTTTATATTGCCGCCCAAAGACAACGAATTACATTATCTAGAAAATTCCACCGTCGCCATGCGACGCCTTATTATATATTAATCATTCTTTATAAACAAGTATTTGCCTTCTGCCTGAATTTGCTGTTTTAATTAAGCCAAAAATAGCGACTATCACACACTCCAGGTTCAATGTATTCCTTGGACATACTCATTGACGATGAAACACCGAAATTACATCGGAATTAAATACAAAAGGAACAATACCGCCTTCACTGCAAGATGAGTGAGACTTCTTTGAGTCTGTGCTTTGATCTTTTCCTGTGAGACCAGTATTAGTTTCCGATAAACCACTGCAGGTTCAATGTATTCCATGGACCTTCGCATTGACGATGAAACACAGATATCGCATCGGAACTAAATACAAAATGCACAATGCCGCAATAAGTACAAGAATAGAGACTCTTCTTACAGTCGGTGCTTTGAGCATTCCCTGTGAGACCAGTATTAGTTTCCGATACACCACTGCAGGTTCAATGAATTCCTTAGACATACATATTGACGATGAAACACTCAAATTACATCGGAATTAAATACAAAAGGCACAATGCCGCCATAAGTGCAAGAATAGAGACTCTTCTTACAGTCGGTGCTTTGAGCTTTCCCAGTGAGACCAGTATTAGGTTCCGATACACCACTGCAGGTTCAATGTATTCCTTAGACATACACATTGCCGAAGAAACACTGAAATTACATCGGAATTAAATACAAATGGCACAATGCCGCCATAAGTGCAAGAATAGAGACTCCTCTTACAGTCGGTGCTTTGAGCATTCCCTGTGAGACCAGTATTAGTTTCCGATACACCACTGCAGGTACAATGTATTCCTTGTACCTTCACATTGACGATGAAACACAGAAATCGCATCGGAATTAAATACAAAAGGCACAATGCCGCCTTAAGTACAAGAATAGAGACTCTTCTAACAGTCGGTGCTTTGAGCATTCCCTGTGAGACCAGTATTAGTTTCTGATACAGCACTGCAGGTTCAATGTCTTCCTTGGACATACACATTGACGATGAAACACAGAAATCGCATCGGAAATAAATACAAATGGCACAATGCCGCCTTACGTACAAGAATAGAGAGTCTTCTTACAGTCGGTGCTTTGAGCATTCCCTGTGAGACCTGTATTAGTTTCCGATACACCACTCCAGGTTCAATGTTTTCCCTGGACATACTCATTAACGATGAAACACTGAAATTACATCGGAATTAAATACAAAAGGAACAATGCCGATATAACTGCAAGGTGAGTGAGACTTCTTTGAGTCTGTGCTTTGATCCTTTCCTGTGAGACCAGTATTAGTTTCCGATACACCACTGCAGGTTCAATGTATTCCATGGACCTTCGCATTGACGATGAAACACAGAAGTCGCATCGGAACTAAATACAATATGCACAATGCCGCAATAAGTACAAGAATAGAGACTCTTCTTACAGTCGGTGCTTTGAGCGTTCCCTGTGAGACCAGTATTAGTTTCCGATACACAACTGCAGGTTCTATGAATTCCTTAGACATACACATTGACGATGAAACACTGAAATTACATCGGAATTAATTACAAAAGTCACAATGCCGCCATAAGTGCAAGAATAGAGACTCTTCTTACAGTCGGTGCTTTGAGCATTCCCTGTGAGACCAGTATTAGTTTCCGATATACCACCGCAGGTTCAATGCATTCCTTGGACATACACATTGACGATGAAACACAGAACTCGCATCGGAATTAAATACAAAAGGCACAGTGCCGCATTTCGTACAAGAACAGAGACTCTTCTTACAGTCGGTTCTTTGAGCATTCCCTGTGAGACCAGTATTAGTTTCCGATACACCACTCCAGGTTCAATGTTTTCCCTGGACATACTCATTGACGGTGAAACACTGAAATTACATCGGAATTAAATACAAAAGGAACAATGCCGCCATAAGTGCAAGAATAGAGAATTTTCTTACAGTCGGTGCTTTGAGCATTCCCTGTGAGACCAGTATTAGTTTCCGATACACCACTGCAGGTACAATGTATTGCTTGGACCTTTACATAGACGATGAAACACAGAAATCGCATTGGAATTAAATGCAAAAGGCACAATGCCGCCTTAAGTACAAGAATAGAGACTCTTCTTACAGTCGGTGCTTTGAGCATTCCCTGTGAGACCAGTATTAGTTTCCGATATACCACCGCAGGTTCAATGCATTCCTTGGACATACACATTGACGATGAAACACAGAACTCGCATCGGAATTAAATACAAAAGGCACAGTGCCGCATTTCGTACAAGAACAGAGACTCTTCTTACAGTCGGTGCTTTGAGCATTCCCTGTGAGACCAGTATTAGTTTCCGATACACCACTCCAGGTTCAATGTTTTCCCTGGACATACTCATTGACGGTGAAACACTGAAATTACATCGGAATTAAATACAAAAGGAACAATGCCGATATAACTGCAAGGTGAGTGAGACTTCTTAGAGTTTGTGCTTTGATCCTTTCCTGTGAGACCAGTATTAGATTCCGATACACCACTGCAGGTTCAATGTATTCCTTGGACCTTCGCATTGACGATGAAACACAGAAATCATATCGGAATGAAATACAAAAGGCACAATGCCGCCTTAAGTACAAGAATAGAGACTCTTCTTACAGTCGGTGTTTGAGCATTCCCTGTGAGACCAGTATTAGTTTCCGATACACCACTGCAGATTCAATGTATTCCTTGGACATACACATTGACGATGAAACACAGATATCACATCCTAATTAAAAACAAAAGGCACAATGCCGCCTTACGTACAACAATAGAGACTCTTCTTACGGTCGGTGCTTTGAGCATTACCTGTGAGACCAGTATTAGTTCCCGATACACCACTCCAGGTTCAATGTATACCTTGGACATACTCATTGACGATGAAACACTGAAATTACATCGGAATTAAATACAAAAGGAACAATGCCGCCTTAACTGCAAGATTGAGACTTCTTAGAGTCTGTGCTTTGATCCTTTCTACTGTGAGACCAGTATTAGTTTCCGATACACCATTGCAGGTTCAATGTATTCCTTGGACCTTCGCATTGACGATGAAACACAAAAATCGAATCGGAACTAAATACAAAAGGCACAATGGCGCAATAAGTATAAGAATAGAGACTCCTCTTACAGTCGGTGCTTTGAGCATTCCCTCTGAGACCAGTATTAGTTTCCGATACACCACTGCAGGTACAATGTATTCCTTAGACATACACATTGTCGATGAAACACAGAACTCGCATCGGAATTAAATACAAAAGGCACAATGCCACCTTTCGTACAAGAATACAGACTCTTCTTACAGTCGGAGCTTTGAGCATTCCCTGTGAGACCAGTATTAGTTTCCGATACACCACTCCAGGTTTAAAAGTTTTCCCTGGACATACTCATTGACGATGAAACACTGAAATTACATCGGAATTAAATACAAAAGGAACAATGCCGATATAACTGCAAGGTGAGTGAGACTTCTTAGAGTCTGTGCTTTGATCCTTTCCTGTGAGACAAGTATTAGTTTCCGATACACCACTGCAGGTTCAATGTATTCTTTGGACCTTCGCATTGACGATGAAACACAGAGATCATATCGGAATGAAATACAAAAGGCACAATGCAGCCTTAAGTACAAGAATAGAGACTCTCCTTACAGTCGGTGTTTGAGCATTCCCGGTGAGACCAGTATTGGTTTCCGATACACCACTGCAGATTCAATGTATTTCTTGGACATACACATTGACGATGAAACACAGAAATCACATCGGAATTAAATACAAAAGGCACAATGCCGCCTTACGTACAAGAGGAGAGACTCTTCTTACGGTCGGTGCTTTGAGCATTACCTGTGAGACCAGTATTAATTTCCCATACACCACTCCAGGTTCAATGTATTCCTTGGACATACTCATTGACGATGAAACACTGAAATTACATCGGAATTAAATACAAATGGCACAATGTCGCCATAGGTGCAAGAATAGAGACTCCTCTTACAGTCGGTGCTTTGAGCATTCCCGGTGAGACCAGTATTAGTTTCCGATACACCACAGCAGGTACAGTGTATTCCTTGTACCTTCACATCGACGATGAAACACAGAAAACGCATCGGAATTAAATACAAAAGGCACAATGCCGCCTTAAGTACAAGAATAGAGACTCTTCTAACAGTCGGTGCTTTGAGCATTCCCTGTGAGACCAGTATTAGTTTCTGATACACCACTGCAGGTTCAATGTATTCCTTGGACATACACATTGACGATGAAACACAGATATCGCATCGGAATAAATACAAAAGGCACAATGCCGCCTTACGTACAAGAATAGAGACTCTTCTTACAGTCAGGCTTTGAGCATTACTTGTGAGACCAGTATTAGTTTCCGATACACCACTCAAGGTTCAATGTATTCCTTGGACATACTCATTGACGATGAAACACTGAAATTACATCGGAATTAAATACAAAAGGAACAATGCCGCCGTAACTGCAAGATGAGTGAGACTTCTTAGAGTCTGTGCTTTGATCCTTTCTACTGTGAGACCAGTATTAGTTTCCGATACACCACTGCAGGTTCAATGTATTCCTTGGACCTTCGCATTGACGATGAAACACAGAAATCGAATCGGAACTAAATACAAAAGGCACAATGCCGCAATAAGTACAAGAATAGAGACTCTTCTTACAGTCGGTGTTTTGAGCATTCCCTGTGAGACCAGTATTAGTTTCCGATACACCACTCCAGGTTCAATGTTTTCCCCGGACATACTCATTGACGATGAAACACTGAAATTACATCGGAATTAAATACAAAATGAACAATGCCGATATAACTGCAAGGTGAGTGAGACTTCTTAGAGTCTGTGCT
The DNA here is from genome assembly GCF_021461395.2 of Schistocerca americana. Classification (NCBI taxonomy): domain Eukaryota; kingdom Metazoa; phylum Arthropoda; class Insecta; order Orthoptera; family Acrididae; genus Schistocerca; species Schistocerca americana. Next base: position 744,254,904 of record NC_060123.1, read on the forward strand.
TTGATCCTTTCCTGTGAGACCAGTATTAGTTTCCGATACACCACTGCAGGTTCAATGTATTCTTTGGACCTTCGCATTGACGATGAAAACAGAAATCATATCGGAATGAAATACAAAAGGCACAATGCAGACTTTAGTACAAGAATAGAGACTCTTCTTACAGTCGGTGTTTGAGCATTCCCTGTGAGACCAGTATTAGTTTCCGATACACCACTGCAGATTCAATGTATTCCTTGGACATATACATTGACGATGAAACACAGAAATCACATCGGAATTAAATATAAAAGGCACAATGCCGCCTTACGTACAAGAGGAGAGACTCTTCTTACGGTCGGTGCTTTGAGCAGTACCTGTGAGACCAGTATTAGTTTCCGATACGCCACTCCAGGTTCAATGTATTCCTTGGACATACGCATTGACGATGAAACACTGAAATTACATTAGAATTAAATACAAAAGAAACAATGCCGCCTTAACTGCAAGATGAGTGAGACTTCTTAGAGTCTGTGCTTTGATCCTTTCTACTGTGAGACCAGTATTAGTTTCCGATACACCACTGCAGGTTCCATGTATTCGTTGGACCTTCGCATTGACGATGAAACACGAAATCGAATCGGAGCTAAATACAAAAGGCACAATGCCGAAATAAGTACAAGAATAGAGACTCTTCTTACAGTCGGTGCTTTGAGCATTCCCGTGAGACCAGTATTAGTTTCCGATACACCACTGCAGGTTCAATGTATTCCTTAGACATACACATTGACGATGATACACTGAAATTACATCGGAATTAATTACAAATGGCACAATGCCGCCATACGTGCAAGAATGGAGACCCCTCTTACAGTCGGTGCTTTGAGCATTCCCTGTGAGACCAGTATTAGTTTCCGATACACCACTGCAGGTTCAATGTATTCCTTAGACATACACATTGCCGAAGAAACACAGAAATCACATCGGAATTACATACAAAAGGCACAATGCCGCCTTAAGTCTTACGTACAAGAATAGAGACTCTTCTTATGGTCCGTGCTTTGAGCATAACCTGTGAGACCAGAATTAGTTTCCGATACACCACTCCAGGTTCAATGTATTCCTTGGACCTTCGCATTGACGATGAAACACAGAAATCGAATCGGAACTAAATACAAAAGGCACAATGGCGCAATAAGTATAAGAATAGAGACTCCTCTTACAGTCGGTGCTTTGAGCATTCCCTCTGAGACCAGTATTAGTTTCCGATACACCACTCCAGGTTTAAAAGTTTTCCCTGGACATACTCATTGACGATGAAACACTGAAATTACATCGGAATTAAATACAAAAGGAACAATGCCGATATAACTGCAAGGTGAGTGAGACTTCTTAGAGTCTGTGCTGTGATCCTTTCCTGTGAGACAAGTATTAGTTTCCGATACACCACTGCAGGTTCAATGTATTCTTTGGACCTTCGCATTGGCGATGAAACACAGAAATCATATCGGAATGAAATACAAAAGGCACAATGCAGCCTTAAGTACAAGAATAGAGACTCTCCTTACAGTCGGTGTTTGAGCATTCCCTGTGAGACCAGTATTGGTTTCCGATACACCACTGCAGATTCAATGTATTTCTTGGACATACACATTGACGATGAAACACAGAAATCACATCGGAATTAAATACAAAAGGCACAATGCCGCCTTACGTACAAGAGGAGAGACTCTTCTTACGGTCGGTGCTTTGAGCATTACCTGTGAGACCAGTATTAATTTCCCATTCACCACTCCAGGTTCAATGTATTCCTTGGACATACTCATTGACGATGAAACACTGAAATTACATCGGAATTAAATACAAATGGCACAATGTCGCCATAGGTGCAAGAATAGAGACTCCTCTTACAGTCGGTGCTTTGAGCATTCCCGGTGAGACCAGTATTAGTTTCCGATACACCACAGCAGGTACAGTGTATTCCTTGTACCTTCACATCAACGATGAAACACAGAAAACGCATCGGAATTAAATACAAAAGGCACAATGCCGCCTTAAGTACAAGAGTAGAGACTCTTCTAACAGTCGGTGCTTTGAGCATTCCCTGTGAGACCAGTATTAGTTTCTGATACACCACTGCAGGTTCAATGTATTCCTTGGACATACACATTGACGATGAAACACAGATATCGCATCGGAATAAATACAAAAGGCACAATGCCGCCTTACGTACAAGAATAGAGACTCTTCTTACAGTCAGGCTTTGAGCATTACTTGTGAGACCAGTATTAGTTTCCGATACACCACTCAAGGTTCAATGTATTCCTTGCACATACTCATTGACGATGAAACACTGAAATTACATCGGAATTAAATACCAAAGGAACAATGCCGATATAACTGCAAGGTGAGTGAGACTTCTTAGAGTCTGTGCTTTGATCCTTTCCTGTGAGACAAGTATTAGTTTCCGATACACCACTGCAGGTTCAATGTATTCTTTGGACCTTCGCATTGACGATGAAACACAGAAATCATATCGGAATGAAATACAAAAGGCACAATGCAGCCTTAAGTACAAGAATAGAGACTCTCCTTACAGTCGGTGTTTGAGCATTCCCTGTGAGACCAGTATTGGTTTCCGATACACCACTGCAGATTCAATGTATTTCTTGGACATACACATTGACGATGAAACACAGAAATCACATCGGAATTAAATACAAAAGGCACAATGCCGCCTTACGTACAAGAGGAGAGACTCTTCTTACGGTCGGTGCTTTGAGCATTACCTGTGAGACCAGTATTAATTTCCCATACACCACTCCAGGTTCAATGTATTCCTTGGACATACTCATTGACGATGAAACACTGAAATTACATCGGAATTAAATACAAATGGCACAATGTCGCCATAGGTGCAAGAATAGAGACTCCTCTTACAGTCGGTGCTTTGAGCATTCCCGGTGAGACCAGTATTAGTTTCCGATACACCACAGCAGGTACAGTGTATTCCTTGTACCTTCACATCGACGATGAAACACAGAAAACGCATCGGAATTAAATACAAAAGGCACAATGCCGCCTTAAGTACAAGAATAGAGACTCTTCTAACAGTCGGTGCTTTGAGCATTCCCTGTGAGACCAGTATTAGTTTCTGATACACCACTGCAGGTTCAATGTATTCCTTGGACATACACATTGACGATGAAACACAGATATCGCATCGGAATAAATACAAAAGGCACAATGCCGCCTTACGTACAAGAATAGAGACTCTTCTTACAGTCAGGCTTTGAGCATTACTTGTGAGACCAGTATTAGTTTCCGATACACCACTCGAGGTTCAATGTATTCCTTGGACATACTCATTGACGATGAAACACTGAAATTACATCGGAATTAAATACAAAAGGAACAATGCCGCCGTAACTGCAAGATGAGTGAGACTTCTTAGAGTCTGTGCTTTGATCCTTTCTACTGTGAGACCAGTTTTAGTTTCCGATACACCACTGCAGGTTCAATGTATTCCTTGGACCTTCGCATTGACGATGAAACACAGAAATCGAATCGGAACTAAATACAAAAGGCACAATGCCGCAATAAGTACAAGAATAGAGACTCTTCTTACAGTCGGTGTTTTGAGCATTCCCTGTGAGACCAGTATTAGTTTCCGATACACCACTCCAGGTTCAATGTTTTCCCCGGACATACTCGTTGACGATGAAACACTGAAATTACATCGGAATTAAATACAAAATGAACAATGCCGATATAACTGCAAGGTGAGTGAGACTTCTTAGAGTCTGTGCTTTGATCCTTTCCTCTGAGACCAGTATTAGTTTCCGATACACCACTGCAGGTTCAATGTATTCTTTGGACCTTCGCATTGACGATGAAAACAGAAATCATATCGGAATGAAATACAAAAGGCACAATGCAGACTTTAGTACAAGAATAGAGACTCTTCTTACAGTCGGTGTTTGAGCATTCCCTGTGAGACCAGTATTAGTTTCCGATACACCACTGCAGATTCAATGTATTCCTTGGACATATACATTGACGATGAAACACAGAAATCACATCGGAATTAAATATAAAAGGCACAATGCCGCCTTACGTACAAGAGGAGAGACTCTTCTTACGGTCGGTGCTTTGAGCAGTACCTGTGAGACCAGTATTAGTTTCCGATACGCCACTCCAGGTTCAATGTATTCCTTGGACATACGCATTGACGATGAAACACTGAAATTACATTAGAATTAAATACAAAAGAAACAATGCCGCCTTAACTGCAAGATGAGTGAGACTTCTTAGAGTCTGTGCTTTGATCCTTTCTACTGTGAGACCAGTATTAGTTTCCGATACACCACTGCAGGTTCCATGTATTCGTTGGACCTTCGCATTGACGATGAAACACGAAATCGAATCGGAGCTAAATACAAAAGGCACAATGCCGAAATAAGTACAAGAATAGAGACTCTTCTTACAGTCGATGCTTTGAGCATTCCCCGTGAGACCAGTATTAGTTTCCGATACACCACTGCAGGTTCAATGTATTCCTTAGACATACACATTGACGATGATACACTGAAATTACATCGGAATTAATTACAAATGGCACAATGCCGCCATAAGTGCAAGAATAGAGACCCCTCTTACAGTCGGTGCTTTGAGCATTCCCTGTGAGACCAGTATTAGTTTCCGATACACCACTGCAGGTTCAATGTATTCCTTAGACATACACATTGCCGAAGAAACACAGAAATCACATCGGAATTACATACAAAAGGCACAATGCCGCCTTAAGTCTTACGTACAAGAATAGAGACTCTTCTTATGGTCCGTGCTTTGAGCATAACCTGTGAGACCAGAATTAGTTTCCGATACACCACTCCAGGTTCAATGTATTCCTTGGACATACTCATTGACGATGAAACACTGAAATTACATCGGAATTAAGTACAAATGGCACAATGTCGCCAAGGGTGCAAAAATAGAGACTCCTCTTACAGTCGGTGCTTTGAGCATTCCCTGTGAGATCAGTATTAGCTTCCGATACATCACAGCAGGTACAATGTATTCCTTGTACCTTCACATTGACGATGAAACACAGAAATCGCATCGGAATTAAATACAAAAGGCACAATACCGCCTTAAGTACAAGATTAGAGACTCTTCTAACAGTCGGTGCTTTGAGCATTCCCTGTGAGACCAGTATTAGTTTCTGATACACCACTGCAGGTTCAATGTATTCCTTGGACATACACATTGACGATGAAACACAGATATCGCATCGGAATTAAATACAAAAGGCACAATGCCGCCTTACGTACAAGAATAGAGACTCTTCTTACAGTCGGTGCTTTGAGCATTACCTGTGAGGCCAGTATTAGTTTCCGATACACCACTCAAGGTTCAATGTATTCCTTGGACATACTCATTGGCGATGAAACACTGAAATTACATCGGAATTAAATAAAAACGGAACAATACTGCCTTAACAGCAAGATGAGTGAGACTTCTTTGAGTCTGTGCTTTGATCCTTTCCTGTGAGACCAGTATTAGTTTCCGATACACCAATGCAGGTTCAATGTATTCCACGGACCTTCGCATTGACGAAGAAACACAGAAATCGCATCGGAACTGAATACAAAATGCACAATGCCGCAATAAGTACAAGAATAGAGACTCTTCTTGCAGTCGGTGCTTTGAGCATTCCCTGTGAGACCAGTATTACTATCCGATACACTACTGCAGGTTCAATGAATTCCTTAGACATACACATTGACAATGAAACACTGAAATTACATCGTTATTAAATACAAAAGGCACAATGCCGCCCTAAGTACAAGAATAGAGACTCTTCTTACAGTCGGTGCTTTGAACATTCCCAGTGAGACCAGTATTAGTTTCCGATACACCACCGCAGGTTCAATGCATTCCTTGGACATACACATTGACGATGAAACACAGAACTCGCATCGGAATTAAATACAAAAGGCACAATGCCGCCTTTCGTACAAGAATAGAGACTCTTCTTATAGTCGGTGCGTTGAGCATTCCCTGTGAGACCAGTATTAGTTTCCGATACCCCACTCCAGGTTCAATGTTTTCCCTGGACATACTCATTGACGATGAAACACTGAAATTACATCGGAATAAAATACAAAAGGAACAATGCCGATATAACTGCAAGGTGAGTGAGACTTCTTAGAGTCTGTGCTTTGATCCTTTCCTGTGAGACCAGTGTTAGTTTCCGATACACCACTGCAGGTTCAATGTATTCCTTGGACCTTCGCATTGACGATGAAACCCAGAAATCATATCGGAATGAAATACAAAAGGCACAATGCCGCCTTAAGTACAAGAATAGAGACTCTTCTTACAGTCGGTGTTTGAGCATTCCCTGTGAGACCAGTATTAGTTTCCGATACACCACTGCACATTCAATGTATTCCTTGGACATACACATTGACGATGAAACACAGAAATCACATCGGAATTAAATACAAAAGGCACAATGCCGCCTTACGTACAAGAATAGAGACTCTTCTTACGGTCGGTGCTTTGAGCATTACCTGTGAGACCAGTATTAGTTTCCGATACACCACACCAGGTTCAATGTATTCCTTGGACATACTCATTGACGATGAAACACTGAAATTACATCGGAATTAAATACAAAAGGAACAATGCCGCCTTAACTGCAAGATGAGTGAGACTTCATAGAGTCTGTGCTTTGATCCTTTCCTGTAAGACCAGTATTAGTTTCCGATACACCACTCCAGGTTCAATGTATTCCTTGGACCTTCGCATTGACGATGAAACACAGAAATCGAATCGGAACTAAATACAAAAGGCACAATGGCGCAATAAGTATAAGAATAGAGACTCCTCTTACAGTCGGTGCTTTGAGCATTCCCTCTGAGACCAGTATTAGTTTCCGATACACCACTCCAGGTTTAAAAGTTTTCCCTGGACATACTCATTGACGATGAAACACTGAAATTACATCGGAATTAAATACAAAAGGAACAATGCCGATATAACTGCAAGGTGAGTGAGACTTCTTAGAGTCTGTGCTGTGATCCTTTCCTGTGAGACAAGTATTAGTTTCCGATACACCACTGCAGGTTCAATGTATTCTTTGGACCTTCGCATTGGCGATGAAACACAGAAATCATATCGGAATGAAATACAAAAGGCACAATGCAGCCTTAAGTACAAGAATAGAGACTCTCCTTACAGTCGGTGTTTGAGCATTCCCTGTGAGACCAGTATTGGTTTCCGATACACCACTGCAGATTCAATGTATTTCTTGGACATACACATTGACGATGAAACACAGAAATCACATCGGAATTAAATACAAAAGGCACAATGGCGCCTTACGTACAAGAGGAGAGACTCTTCTTACGGTCGGTGCTTTGAGCATTACCTGTGAGACCAGTATTAATTTCCCATTCACCACTCCAGGTTCAATGTATTCCTTGGACATACTCATTGACGATGAAACACTGAAATTACATCGGAATTAAATACAAATGGCACAATGTCGCCATAGGTGCAAGAATAGAGACTCCTCTTACAGTCGGTGCTTTGAGCATTCCCGGTGAGACCAGTATTAGTTTCCGATACACCACAGCAGGTACAGTGTATTCCTTGTACCTTCACATCAACGATGAAACACAGAAAACGCATCGGAATTAAATACAAAAGGCACAATGCCGCCTTAAGTACAAGAGTAGAGACTCTTCTAACAGTCGGTGCTTTGAGCATTCCCTGTGAGACCAGTATTAGTTTCTGATACACCACTGCAGGTTCAATGTATTCCTTGGACATACACATTGACGATGAAACACAGATATCGCATCGGAATAAATACAAAAGGCACAATGCCGCCTTACGTACAAGAATAGAGACTCTTCTTACAGTCAGGCTTTGAGCATTACTTGTGAGACCAGTATTAGTTTCCGATACACCACTCAAGGTTCAATGTATTCCTTGCACATACTCATTGACGATGAAACACTGAAATTACATCGGAATTAAATACCAAAGGAACAATGCCGATATAACTGCAAGGTGAGTGAGACTTCTTAGAGTCTGTGCTTTGATCCTTTCCTGTGAGACAAGTATTAGTTTCCGATACACCACTGCAGGTTCAATGTATTCTTTGGACCTTCGCATTGACGATGAAACACAGAAATCATATCGGAATGAAATACAAAAGGCACAATGCAGCCTTAAGTACAAGAATAGAGACTCTCCTTACAGTCGGTGTTTGAGCATTCCCTGTGAGACCAGTATTGGTTTCCGATACACCACTGCAGATTCAATGTATTTCTTGGACATACACATTGACGATGAAACACAGAAATCACATCGGAATTAAATACAAAAGGCACAATGCCGCCTTACGTACAAGAGGAGAGACTCTTCTTACGGTCGGTGCTTTGAGCATTACCTGTGAGACCAGTATTAATTTCCCATACACCACTCCAGGTTCAATGTATTCCTTGGACATACTCATTGACGATGAAACACTGAAATTACATCGGAATTAAATACAAATGGCACAATGTCGCCATAGGTGCAAGAATAGAGACTCCTCTTACAGTCGGTGCTTTGAGCATTCCCGGTGAGACCAGTATTAGTTTCCGATACACCACAGCAGGTACAGTGTATTCCTTGTACCTTCACATCGACGATGAAACACAGAAAACGCATCGGAATTAAATACAAAAGGCACAATGCCGCCTTAAGTACAAGAATAGAGACTCTTCTAACAGTCGGTGCTTTGAGCATTCCCTGTGAGACCAGTATTAGTTTCTGATACACCACTGCAGGTTCAATGTATTCCTTGGACATACACATTGACGATGAAACACAGATATCGCATCGGAATAAATACAAAAGGCACAATGCCGCCTTACGTACAAGAATAGAGACTCTTCTTACAGTCAGGCTTTGAGCATTACTTGTGAGACCAGTATTAGTTTCCGATACACCACTCGAGGTTCAATGTATTCCTTGGACATACTCATTGACGATGAAACACTGAAATTACATCGGAATTAAATACAAAAGGAACAATGCCGCCGTAACTGCAAGATGAGTGAGACTTCTTAGAGTCTGTGCTTTGATCCTTTCTACTGTGAGACCAGTTTTAGTTTCCGATACACCACTGCAGGTTCAATGTATTCCTTGGACCTTCGCATTGACGATGAAACACAGAAATCGAATCGGAACTAAATACAAAAGGCACAATGCCGCAATAAGTACAAGAATAGAGACTCTTCTTACAGTCGGTGTTTTGAGCATTCCCTGTGAGACCAGTATTAGTTTCCGATACACCACTCCAGGTTCAATGTTTTCCCCGGACATACTCGTTGACGATGAAACACTGAAATTACATCGGAATTAAATACAAAATGAACAATGCCGATATAACTGCAAGGTGAGTGAGACTTCTTAGAGTCTGTGCTTTGATCCTTTCCTCTGAGACCAGTATTAGTTTCCGATACACCACTGCAGGTTCAATGTATTCTTTGGACCTTCGCATTGACGATGAAAACAGAAATCATATCGGAATGAAATACAAAAGGCACAATGCAGACTTTAGTACAAGAATAGAGACTCTTCTTACAGTCGGTGTTTGAGCATTCCCTGTGAGACCAGTATTAGTTTCCGATACACCACTGCAGATTCAATGTATTCCTTGGACATATACATTGACGATGAAACACAGAAATCACATCGGAATTAAATATAAAAGGCACAATGCCGCCTTACGTACAAGAGGAGAGACTCTTCTTACGGTCGGTGCTTTGAGCAGTACCTGTGAGACCAGTATTAGTTTCCGATACGCCACTCCAGGTTCAATGTATTCCTTGGACATACGCATTGACGATGAAACACTGAAATTACATTAGAATTAAATACAAAAGAAACAATGCCGCCTTAACTGCAAGATGAGTGAGACTTCTTAGAGTCTGTGCTTTGATCCTTTCTACTGTGAGACCAGTATTAGTTTCCGATACACCACTGCAGGTTCCATGTATTCGTTGGACCTTCGCATTGACGATGAAACACGAAATCGAATCGGAGCTAAATACAAAAGGCACAATGCCGAAATAAGTACAAGAATAGAGACTCTTCTTACAGTCGATGCTTTGAGCATTCCCCGTGAGACCAGTATTAGTTTCCGATACACCACTGCAGGTTCAATGTATTCCTTAGACATACACATTGACGATGATACACTGAAATTACATCGGAATTAATTACAAATGGCACAATGCCGCCATAAGTGCAAGAATAGAGACCCCTCTTACAGTCGGTGCTTTGAGCATTCCCTGTGAGACCAGTATTAGTTTCCGATACACCACTGCAGGTTCAATGTATTCCTTAGACATACACATTGCCGAAGAAACACAGAAATCACATCGGAATTACATACAAAAGGCACAATGCCGCCTTAAGTCTTACGTACAAGAATAGAGACTCTTCTTATGGTCCGTGCTTTGAGCATAACCTGTGAGACCAGAATTAGTTTCCGATACACCACTCCAGGTTCAATGTATTCCTTGGACATACTCATTGACGATGAAACACTGAAATTACATCGGAATTAAGTACAAATGGCACAATGTCGCCAAGGGTGCAAAAATAGAGACTCCTCTTACAGTCGGTGCTTTGAGCATTCCCTGTGAGATCAGTATTAGCTTCCGATACATCACAGCAGGTACAATGTATTCCTTGTACCTTCACATTGACGATGAAACACAGAAATCGCATCGGAATTAAATACAAAAGGCACAATACCGCCTTAAGTACAAGATTAGAGACTCTTCTAACAGTCGGTGCTTTGAGCATTCCCTGTGAGACCAGTATTAGTTTCTGATACACCACTGCAGGTTCAATGTATTCCTTGGACATACACATTGACGATGAAACACAGATATCGCATCGGAATTAAATACAAAAGGCACAATGCCGCCTTACGTACAAGAATAGAGACTCTTCTTACAGTCGGTGCTTTGAGCATTACCTGTGAGGCCAGTATTAGTTTCCGATACACCACTCAAGGTTCAATGTATTCCTTGGACATACTCATTGGCGATGAAACACTGAAATTACATCGGAATTAAATAAAAACGGAACAATACTGCCTTAACAGCAAGATGAGTGAGACTTCTTTGAGTCTGTGCTTTGATCCTTTCCTGTGAGACCAGTATTAGTTTCCGATACACCAATGCAGGTTCAATGTATTCCACGGACCTTCGCATTGACGAAGAAACACAGAAATCGCATCGGAACTGAATACAAAATGCACAATGCCGCAATAAGTACAAGAATAGAGACTCTTCTTGCAGTCGGTGCTTTGAGCATTCCCTGTGAGACCAGTATTACTATCCGATACACTACTGCAGGTTCAATGAATTCCTTAGACATACACATTGACAATGAAACACTGAAATTACATCGTTATTAAATACAAAAGGCACAATGCCGCCCTAAGTACAAGAATAGAGACTCTTCTTACAGTCGGTGCTTTGAACATTCCCAGTGAGACCAGTATTAGTTTCCGATACACCACCGCAGGTTCAATGCATTCCTTGGACATACACATTGACGATGAAACACAGAACTCGCATCGGAATTAAATACAAAAGGCACAATGCCGCCTTTCGTACAAGAATAGAGACTCTTCTTATAGTCGGTGCGTTGAGCATTCCCTGTGAGACCAGTATTAGTTTCCGATACCCCACTCCAGGTTCAATGTTTTCCCTGGACATACTCATTGACGATGAAACACTGAAATTACATCGGAATAAAATACAAAAGGAACAATGCCGATATAACTGCAAGGTGAGTGAGACTTCTTAGAGTCTGTGCTTTGATCCTTTCCTGTGAGACCAGTGTTAGTTTCCGATACACCACTGCAGGTTCAATGTATTCCTTGGACCTTCGCATTGACGATGAAACCCAGAAATCATATCGGAATGAAATACAAAAGGCACAATGCCGCCTTAAGTACAAGAATAGAGACTCTTCTTACAGTCGGTGTTTGAGCATTCCCTGTGAGACCAGTATTAGTTTCCGATACACCACTGCACATTCAATGTATTCCTTGGACATACACATTGACGATGAAACACAGAAATCACATCGGAATTAAATACAAAAGGCACAATGCCGCCTTACGTACAAGAATAGAGACTCTTCTTACGGTCGGTGCTTTGAGCATTACCTGTGAGACCAGTATTAGTTTCCGATACACCACACCAGGTTCAATGTATTCCTTGGACATACTCATTGACGATGAAACACTGAAATTACATCGGAATTAAATACAAAAGGAACAATGCCGCCTTAACTGCAAGATGAGTGAGACTTCATAGAGTCTGTGCTTTGATCCTTTCCTGTAAGACCAGTATTAGTTTCCGATACACCACTGCAGGTTCAATGTATTCCTTGGACCTTCGCATTGACGATGAAACACAGAAATCGCATCGGAACTAAATACAAAAGCACAATGCCGCAATAAGTACAAGAATGGGGACTCTTCTTACAGTTGGTGCTTTGAGCATTCCCTTTTGGACCAGTATTAGTTTCCGATATTCCACTGCAGGTTCAATGTATTCCTTAGACATACACATTGACGATGAAACACTGATATTACATCGGAATTAAATACAAAAGGCAAAGTGCCGCCATACGTGCGAGAATAGAGAATCTTCTTCCAGTCGGTGCTTTCACCATTGCCTGTGAGACCAGTATTAGTTTCCGATACACCACTCCACGTTCAATGTATTCCTTGGACATACTCATTGACGATGAAACACTGAAATTACATCGGAATTAAATACAAATGGCACAATGTCGCCAAGGGTGCAAAAATAGAGACTCCTCTTACAGTCGGTGCTTTGAGCATTCCCTGTGAGATCAGTATTAGTTTCCGATACACCACAGCAGGTACAATGTATTCCCTGTACCTTCACATTGACGACTAAACACCGAAATTACATCGGAATTAAATACAAACGGAACAATACTGCCTTAACAGCAAGATGAGTGAGACTTCTTTGAGTCTGTGCTTTGATCCTTTCCTGTGAGACCAGTATTAGTTTCCGATACACCAATGCAGGTTCAATGTATTCCACGGAACTTCGCATTGACGATGAAACACAGAAATCGCATCGGAACTGAATACAAAATGCACAATGCCGCAATAAGTACAAGAATAGAGACTCTTCTTACAGTCGGTGCTTTGAGCATTCCCTGTGAGACCAGTATTAGTTTCCGATACACCACTGCAGGTTCAATGAATTCCTTAGACATACACATTGACGATGAAACACTGAAATTACATCGGAATTAAATACAAAAGGCACAATGCCGCCTTAAGTACAAGAATAGAGACTCTTCTTACAGTCGGTGCTTTGGGCATTCCCTGTGAGACCAGTATTAGTTTCCGATACACCACCGCAGGTTCAATGCATTCCTTGGACATACACATTGACGATGAAACACAGAACTCGCATCGGAATTAAATACAAAAGGCACATTGCCGCCTTTCGTACAAGAATAGAGACTCTTCTTACTGTCGGTGCTTTGAGCATTCCCTGTGAGACCAGTATTAGTTTCCGATACACCACTCCAGGTTCAATGTTTTCCCTGGACATACTCATTGACGATGAAACACTGAAATTACATCGGAATTAAATACAAAAGGAACAATGCCGATATAACTGCAAGGTGAGTGAGACTTCTTAGAGTCTGTGCTTTGATCCTTTCCTGTGAGACCAGTGTTAGTTTCCGATACACCACTGCAGGTTCAATGTATTCCTTGGACCTTCGCATTGACGATGAAACCCAGAAATCATATCGGAATGAAATACAAAAGGCACAATGCCACCTTAAGTACAAGAATAGAGACTCTTCTTACAGTCGGTGTTTGAGCATTCCCTGTGAGACCAGTATTAGTTTCCGATACACCACTGCACATTCAATGCATTCCTTGGACATACACAATGACGATGAAACACAGAAATCACATCGGAATTAAATACAAAAGGCACAATGCCGCCTTACGTACAAGAATAGAGACTCTTCTTACGGTTGGTGCTTTGAGCATTACCTGTGAGACCAGTATTAGTTTCCGATACACCACACCAGGTTCAATGTATTCCTTGGACATACTCATTGACGATGAAACACTGAAATCACATCGGAATTAAATACAAAAGGAACAATGCCGCCTTAACTGCAAGATGAGTGAGACTTCATAGAGTCTGTGCTTTGATCCTTTCCTGTGAGACCAGTATTAGTTTCCGATACACCACTGCAGGTTCAATGTATTCCTTGGACCTTCGCATTGACGATGAAACACAGAAATCGCATCGGAACTAAATACAAAAGCACAATGCCGCAATAAGTACAAGAATAGGGACTCTTCTTACAGTTGGTGCTTTGAGCTTTCCCTTTGGGACCAGTATTAGTTTCCGATATTCCACTGCAGGTTCAATGTATTCCTTAGACATACACATTGACGATGAAACACTGATATTACATCGGAATTAAATACAAAAGGCAAAATGCCGCCATACGTGCGAGAATAGAGAATCTTCTTCCAGTCGGCGCTTTGACCATTCCCTGTGAGACCAGTATTAGTTTCCGATGCACCACTGCAGGTTCAATGTATTCCTTGGACCTTCGCATTGACGATGAAACACAGAAATCGCATCGGAACTAAATACAAAAGACACAATGCCGCAATAAGTACAAGAATAGAGACTCTTCTTACTGTCGGTGCTTTGAGCATTCCCTGTGAGACCAGTATTAGTTTCCGATACACCACTGCAGGTTCAATGAATTCCTTAGACATACACATTGACGATGAAACACTGAAATTACATCGGAATTAAATACAAAAGGCACAATGCCGCCATAAGTGCAAGAATAGAGACTCTTCTTACAGTCGGGGCTTTCAGCTTTCCCAGTGAGACCAGTATTAATTTCCGATACACCACTGCAGGTTCAATGTATTCCTTAGACATACACATGTTCGAAGAAACACTGAAATTACATCGGAATTAAATACAAAAATCACAATGTCGCCATAAGTGCAAGAATAGGGACTCTTCTTACAGTCGGTGCTTTGAGCATTCCCTGTGAGATCAGCATTAGTTTCCGCTACACCACTGCAGGTACAATGTATTCCTTGGACCTTCACATTGACGATGACACACAGAAATCGCATCGGAATTAAATACAAAAGGCAAAATGCCGCCTTAAGTACAAGAATAGAGACTCTTCTTACAGTCGGTGCTTTGAGCATTCCCTGTGAGACCAGTATTAGTTTCCGATACACCACCGCAGGTTCAATGCATTCCTTGGACCTTCACATTGACGATGACACACAGAAATCGCATCGGAATTAAATACAAAAGGAACAATGCCACCTTAACTGCAAGATGAGTGAGACTTCATAGAGTCTGTGCTTTGATCCTTTCCTGTGAGACCAGTATTAGTTTCCGATACACCACTGCAGGTTCAATGTATTCCTTGGACCTTCGCATTGACGATGAAACACAGAAATCGCATCGGAACTAAATACAAAAGCACAATGCCGCAATAAGTACAAGAATAGGGACTCTTCTTACAGTTGGTACTTTGAGCATTTCCTTTGGGACCAGTATTAGTTTCCGATACACCACTGCAGGTTCAATGTATTCCTTAGACATACACATTGACGATGAAACACTGATATTACATCGGAATTAAATACAAAAGGCAAAATGCCGCCATACGTGCAAGAATAGAGAATCTTCTTCAGTCGGTGCTTTGAGCATTCCCTGTGAGACCAGTATTAGTTTCCGATAGACCACAGCAGGTACAATGTATTCCTTGGACCTTCACATTGACGATGAAACACACACATCGCATCGGAATTAAATACAAAAGTCACAATGCCGCCTTAAGTACAAGAATAGAGACCCTTCCTACAGTCGGTGCTTTGAGCATTCCCTGTGAGACCAGTATTAGATTCCGATACACCACTGCAGGTTCAATGTATTCCTTGGACATACACATTGACGATGAAACAAAGAAATCGCATCGGAATTAAATACAAAACGCACAATGCCGCTTCAGTACATGAATAGAGACTTTTCTTACAGTCGGTGCTTTGAGCATTTCCTGTGAGACCAGTATTAGTTTCCGATACACCACTGCAGGTTCAATGTATTCCTTGGAACTTCGCATTGACGATGAAACACAGAAATCGCATCGGAACTAAATGCAAAAGGCACAATGCCGCAATAAGTACAAGAATAGAGACTCCTTTTACAGTCGGTGATCTGAGCATTCCCTGCGAGATTAGTATTAGTTTCCGATACACCACTGCAGGTTCAATGTATTCCTTAGACATACACATTGACGATGAAACACAGAAATTGCTCCGGAATTTAATACAAATGGCACAATGCCGCCTTAAGTACAAGAATAGAGACTCTTCTTCCAGTCGGTGCTTTGAGCATTCCCTGTGAGACCGGTATTACTTTCCGATACACCACTCCAGGTTCAATGTATTCCTTGGACATACTCATTGACGATGTAACGCCGAAATTACATCGGAATTAAATACAAAAGGAACAATGCCGCATTCACTGCAAGATGAGTGAGACTTCTTAGAGTCTGTGCTTTGATCCTTTCCTCTGAGACCAGTATTAGTTTCCGATACACCACTGCAGGTAAAATGTATTTCTTAGACATACACAATGACGATGCAACACTGAAATTACTTCGGAATTAAATACAAAAGGCAAAATGCCGCCATAAGTGCACGAATAGAGACTCTTCTTCCAGTCGGTGCTTTGAGCATTCCCTGCGAGACCAGTATTAGTTTCCGATACACCACTGCAGGTACAATGTATTCCTTGGACTTTCACATTGTCGATGAAACACAGAAATGGCATCGGAATTAAATACAAATGGCACAATGTCGCCTTAAGTACAAGAATAGCGAGACTTCTTACAGTCGGTGTTTTGAGCATTCCCTGTGAGACCAGTTTTAGTTTCCCATACACCACTGCAGGTTCAATGTATTTCTTGGACCTTCACATTGACGATGAAGTACAGAAATGGCATCGGAATTAAATACAAATGGCACAATGCCGCCTTAAGTACAGGTATAGAGACTCTTCTTACAGTCGGTGCTTTGAGCATTCCCTGTGAGACCAGTATTAGTTTCCGATACACCACTCCAGGTCCAATGGATTCCTTGGACATACGCATTGACGATGAAACACAGAAATTACATTAGCATTAAATACAAAAGGCACAATGCCGCCTTAAGTGCAAGAAGCGTGAGACTTCTTAGACTCTGTGCTTTGATCCTTTCCTGTGAGACCAGTATTAGTTTCCGATACACAACTGCAGGTTCAATGTGTTCCTTGCACCTTCACGTTTACGAAGAAGCACAGAAATCGCATCGGAATTAAATACAAACGGCACAATGACGCCTTAAGTACATGAATAGATACTGTTCTTACAGTCGGTGCTTTGATCATTCCCTGTGAGACCAGTATTAGTTTCCGATACACCACTGCAGGTTCAATGTATTCCTTGGACCTGCAGATTGAAAATGAAACGCAGAAATCGCATTGGAATTAAATACAAAAGTCACAATGCCGCCGTAAGTACAAGAATAGAGACTCTTCTTACAGTCGGTGCTTTGAGCATTCCCTGTGAGACCAGTTTTAGTTTCCGATACACCACTGGAGGTTGAATGTATTCCTTTGACATTCACATTGACGATAAAACACTGAAATTAAATCGGAATTAAACACAAAAGGCACAATGCCGCCTTAAGTACAAGAATAGAGACTCTTCATATAGTCGGTGCTTTGAGGAATCCCTGTGAGACCAGTATTAGTTTCCGATACACCAGTGCAGGTTCAATGTTTTCCTTGGACCTTCACATTGACGATGAAACACAGAAATTGCATCGGTATTAAATGCAAAAGCCACAATGCCGCCATAAGTACAAGAATAGAGACTCTTCTTACAGTCGATGCTTTGAGCACTCCCTGTGAGACCAGTATTAGTTTCCGATACACGACTGCAGGTTCAATGTATTCCTTGGACCTTCACATTGACGATTAAACAAAGAAATCGCATCGGAATTAAATACAAAAGCCGCAATGCCGCCTTAAATACTAATATAGAGACTCTTCTTACAGTCGGTGCTTTGAGCATTCCCTGTGAGACCAGTATTAGTTTCCAATACATTAGTGCAGGTTCAGTGTATTCCTTGGACCTTCGCATTGACGATGAAACACAGAAATCGCATCGGAATTAAATACAAGAAGCACAATGCCGCCATAAGTACAAGAATAGAGACCCTTCTTACAGTCGGGGCTTTGAGCATTCCTTGTGAGACCAGTATTAGTTTCCGATACACCACTGCAGTTTCAGTGTATTCCTTGGACCTTCACATTGAGGATGAAGCACATAAATCGCATCGGAATGAAATACAATAGGAACAATGCCGCCTTAAGTACAAGAATAGAGATTTTTCTTACAGTCGGTGCTTGGAGCATTCCCTGTGAGACCAGTATTAGATTCCGATACACCATTGCCGGTTCAATGTATTCCTTGGATATCACATTGACGATGAGACACTGAAATTACACCGGAATTAAATACAAAAGGCACAAAGCCGTCTTAAGTACAAGAATAGAGACTCTTCTTACAGTCGGTGCTTTGAGCATTCCCTGTGAGACCAGTATCAGTTTCCGATACACCACTTCAGGTTCAATGTATTCCTCGGACATACACATGGACGATGAAATACTGATATCACATCGGAATTAAATACAAAAGGCACAATGCCGCCATAAATGCAAGAAGAGTGAGACTTCTTAGAGTCTGTGTTTTGATCCATTCCTGTGCGACCTGTATTAGATTTCGATACGCCACTGCAGGTTCAATGTATTCCTTGGACCTTCACATTGACGATGAAACACAGAAATCGCATCGGAATCAAATACAAAAGGCACAATGCAGCCTTAAGTACAAGAATAGAGACTCTTCTTACAGTCGGTGCTTTGAGCATTCCCTGTGAGACCAGTATTAGTTTCCGCTACACCTCTGCAGGTTCAGTTTATTCCTTGGACCTTCACATTGACGTTGAAACACAGAAATGGCATCGGAATTAAATACAAAAGGAACAATGCCGCCTAAAGTACAAGAATAGAGACTCTTCTTACAATCGGTGCATTGAGCATTCCCTGTGAGACCAGTATTAGTTTCCGATACACCACTGCAGGTTCAATGTATTCCTAGGACCTTCACATTGACGATGAAACACAGATATCGCATCGGAATTAAATACAAAACGCACAATGCCGCCATAAGTACAGGAATAGAGACTCTTCTTACAGTCGGTGCTTTGAGCATTCCCTGTGAGACCAGTATTAGTTTCCGACACACCACTGCCGGTTCAATGTATTCCTTGGACCTTGAAATTGACGATGATACACAGAAATCGCATCGGAAGCAAATACAAAAGGCACAATGCCGCCTTAAGTACAAGAATAGAGACTCTTCTTACAGTCGGTGCTTTGAGCAATCCCTGTGAGACCAGTATTAGTTTCCGCTACACCTCTGCAGGTTCAATGTATTCCTTGGACCTTTACATTGACGATGAAACGCAGAAATCGCATCGGAATTAAATACAAAATGTACAATGCCGCCTTAAGTACAAGAATAGAGACTCTTCTTACAGTCGGTGCTTTGAGCATTCCCTGTGAGAGAAGTATTAGTTTCCGATACGCCACTGCAGGTTCAATGTATTCCTTGAACCTTCAAATTTGACGATAATACACAGATATCGCATCGGAATTAAATACAAAAGGCACAATGCCGCCTTAAGTACAAGAATAGACACTCTTCTTACAGTCGGTGCTTTGAGCATTCCCTGTGAGACCAGTATTAGTTTCAGATACACCACTGCAGGTTCAATGTATTCCTTGGACCTTCACATTGACGATGAAACACAGAAATGGCATCGGAATTAAATACAAAAGACACAATGCCGCCTTAAGTACAAGAATAGAGACTCTTCTTACAGTCGGTGCTTTGAGCATTCCCTGTGAGACCAGTATTAGTTTCCGCTACACCTCCGCAGGTTCAGTTTATTCCTTGGACCTTCACATTGACGATGAAACACAGAAATGGCATCGGAATTAAATACAAAAGGCAAAATGCCGCCTTACGTACAAGAATAGAGACTCTTCTCACAGTCGGTGCTTTGAGCATTCCCTGTGAGACCAGTATTAGTTTCCGATACACCACTGCAGGTTCAATGTATTCCTTGGACCTTCACATTGACGATGAAACACAGAAATCGCATCGGAATTAAATCCAAAACGCTCAATGCCGCCTTATGTACAAGAATACAGACTCTACTTACAGTCGGTGCTTTGAGCATTCCCTGTGAGACCAGTATTAGTTTCCGATACACCACTGCAGGTTCAATGTATTCCTTGGAGCTTCACATTGACGATGAAACACAGAAATCGCATCGGAATGAAATACAAAAGGCACAATGCCGCCTTAAGTACAAAAATAGAGACTCATCTTACAGTCGGTTCTTTGAGCATTCCCTGTGAGACCAGTAATAGTATCCGATACACAACTGCAGGTTCAATCTATTCCTTGGACATACACATTGACGATGAAACACTGAAATTACATCGGAATTAAATACAAAAGGGACAATGCCGCCTTAAGTACAAGAACAGAGACTCTTCCTACCGTCGGTGCTTTGAGGATTCCCAGTGAGACCAGTATTAGCTTCCGATACACCACTAGAGGTTCAATGAATTCCTTGGACATTCACATTGACGATGAAACACTGAAATTACATCGGAATTAAATACAAAATTCACAATGCCGCCATAAGTACAAGAATAGAGACTGTTCTTACCGTCGGTGCTTTGAGCATTCCCTGTGAGACCAGTATTAGTTTCCGCTACACCTCTGCAGGTTCAGTTTATTCCTTGGACCTTCACATTGACGATGAAACACAGAAATGGCATCGGAATTAAATACAAAATGCACAATGCCGCCTTAAGTACAAGATTAGAGACTCTTCTTACAGTCGGAGCTTTGAGCATTCCCTGTGAGACCAGTATTAGTTTCCGATACACCACTGCAGGTTCAATGTATTCCTTGGAACTTCACATTGACGATGAAACACAGAAATCGCATCGGAATTAAATACAAAAGGCACAATGCCGCCTTAAGTACAAGAATAGAGACTCTTCTTACAGTCGGTGCTTTGAGCATTCCCTGTGAGACCAGTATTAGTTTCCGCTACACCTCTGCAGGTTCAATTTTATTCCTTGGACTTCACATCGACGATGAAACACAGAAATGGCATCGGAATTAAATACAAAAGGCACAAATCGCCTTAAGTACAAGAATAGAGACTCTTCTTACAGTCGGTGCTAAGAGCATTCCCTGTGAGACCAGTATTAGTTTCCGCTACACCTCTGCAGGTTCAGTTTATTCGTTGGACCTTCACATTGACGATGAAACACATTAATGGCGTCGGAATTAAATACAAAAGGCACAATGCAACCTTAAGTACAAGAATAGAGACTCTTCTTACAGTCGGTGCTTTGAGCATTCCCTGTAAGACCAGTATTAGTTTCCGATACACCACTGCAGATTCAGTTTATTCCTTGGACCTTCACATTGACGATGAAACACAGTAATGGCATCGGAATTAAATACAATAGGCACAATGCCGCCTTAAGTACAAGAATAGAGACACTTCTTACAGTCGGTGCTTTGAGCATTCCCTGTGAGACCAGTATTAGTTTCCGATACACCACTGCAGGTTCAATGTATTCCTTGGACCCTCACATTGACGATGAAACACAGAAATCGCATCGGAATTAAATACAAAAGGCACAATGCCGCCTTAAGTACAAGAATAGAGACTCTTCTTACAGTCGGTGCTTTGAGCATTCCCTGTGAGACCAGTATTAGCTTCCGATACACCACTGGAGGTTCAATGAATTCCTTGGACATTCACATTGACGATGAGACACTGAAATTACATCGGAATTAAATACAAAAGGCACAATGCCGCCTTAAGTACAAGAATAGAGACTCTTCTCACAGTCGGTGCTTTGAGCATTCAATGTGAGACCAGTATTAGTTTCTGATACACCACTGAAGGTTCAATGTATTCCTCGGACATACACATTGACGATGAAATACTGATATCACATCGGAATTAAATACAAAAGGCACAATGCCGCCATAAGTGCAAGAAGAGTGAGACTTCTTAGAGTCTGTGTTTTGATCCTTTCCTGTGCGACCTGTATTAGTTTTCGATACGCCACTGCAGGTTCAATGTATTCCTTGGACCTTCACATTGACGATGAAACACTGAAATGGCATCGGAATTAAATACAAAAGACACAATACCGCCTTAAGTACAAGAATAGAGACTCTTCTTACAGTCGGTGCTTTGAGCATTCCCTGTGAGACCAGTATTAGTTTCCGCTACACCTCCGCATTTTCAGTTTATTCCTTGGACCTTCACATTGACGATGAAGCACAGAAATGGCATCGGAATTAAATACAAAAGGCAAAATGCCGCCTTAAGAACAAGAATAGAGACTCTTCTCACAGTCGGTGCTTTGAGCACTCCCTGTGAGAGCAGTATTAGTTTCCGATACACCACTGCAGGTTCAATGTATTCCTTGGACCTTCACATTGACGATGAAACACAGAAATCGCATCGGAATTAAATCCAAAACGCTCAATGCCGCCTTATGTACAAGAATACAGACTCTACTTACAGTCGTTGCTTTGAGCATTCCCTGTGAGACCAGTATTAGTTTCCGATACACCACTGCAGGTTCAATGTATTCCTTGGACCTTCACATTGACGATGAAACACAGAAATCTCATCGGAAGCAAATACAAAAGGCACAATGCCGCCTTAAGTACAAGAATAGCGACTCTTCTTACAGTCGGTGCTTTGTGCATTCCCTGTGAGACCAGTTATAGTGTTCGATACACCACTGCAGGTTCAATCTATTCCTTGGACATACACATTGACGATGAAACACTGAAATTACATCGGAATTAAATACAAAAGGGACAATGCCGCCTTAAGTACAAGAATAGCCACTCTTCTTACAGTCGGTGCTTTGAGCATTCCCTGTGAGACCAGTATTAGTTTCCGATACACCACTGCAGGTTCAATGTATTCCTTGGACCTTCACATTGAAGATGAAACACAGAAATGGCATCGGAATTAAATACAAAAGACACAATGCCGCCTTAAGTACAAGAATAGAGACTCTTCTTACAGTCGGTGCTTTGAGCATTCCCTGTGAGACCAGTATTAGTTTCCGCTACACCTCCGCAGGTTCAGTTTATTCCTTGGACCTTCAAATTGACGATGAAACACAGAAATGGCATCGGAATTAAATACAAAAGGCAAAATGCGGCCTTAAGTACAAGAATAGAGACTCTTCTCACAGTCGGTGCTTTGAGCATTCCCTGTGAGACCAGTATTAGTTTCCGCTACACCTCTGCAGGTTCCGTTTATTCCTTGGACCTTCACATTGACGATGAAACACAGAAATGGCATCGGAAATAAATACAAAAGGCATAATGCGCCTTAAGTACAAGAATAGAGACTCTTCTTACAGTCGGTGCTATGAGCATTCCCTGTGAGACCAGTTTTAGTTTCCGCTACACCCCTGCAGGTTCAGTTTATTCGTTGGACCTTCACATTGACGATGAAACACAGAAATGACATCGGAATTAAATACAAAAGGCACAATGCCGCCTTAAGTACAAGAATAGAGACTCTTCTTACAGTCGGAGCTTTGAGCATTCCCTGTGAGACCAGTATTAGTTTCCGATACACCACTGCAGGTTCAATGTATTCCTTGGACCTTCACATTGACGATGAAACACAGAATTCGCATCGGAATTAAATACAAAAGGCACAATGCCGCCTTAAGTACAAGAATAGAGACTCTTCTTAGAGTCGGTGCTTTGAGCATTCCCTGTGAGACCAGTATTAGCTTCCGATACACCACTGGAGGTTCAATGAATTCCTTGGACATTCACATTGACGATGAGACACTGAAATTACATCGGAATTAAATACAAAAGGCACAATGCCGCCTTAAGTACAAGAATAGAGACTCTTCTTACAGTCGGTGCTTTGAGCATTCCCTGTGAGACCAGTATTAGTTTCCGATACACCACTGCAGGTTCAATGTATTCCTTGGACCTTCACATTGACGATGAAACACAGAAATCGCATCGGAATTTAATACAAAAGGCACAATGCCGCCTTAAGTACAAGAATAGAGACTCTTCTCACAGTCGGTGCTTTGAGCATTCCCTGTGAGACCAGTATTAGTTTCCGATACACCACTGCAGGTTCAATGTATTCCTTGGACCTTCACATTGACGATGAAACACAGAAATCGCATCGGAATTAAATCCAAAACGCTCAATGCCGCCTTATGTACAAGAATACAGACTCTACTTACAGTCGGTGCTTTGAGCATTCCCTGTGAGACCAGTATTAGTTTCCGATACACCACTGCAGGTTCAATGTATTCCTTGGAGCTTCACATTGACGATGAAACACAGAAATCGCATCGGAATGAAATACAAAAGGCACAATGCCGCCTTAAGTACAAAAATAGAGACTCTTCTCACAGTCGGTGCTTTGAGCATTCCCTGTGAGACCAGTATTAGCTTCCGATACACCACTGGAGGTTCAATGAATTCCTTGGACATTCACATTTACGATGAAACACTGAAATTACATCGGAATTAAATACAAAATTCACAATGCCGCCTTAAGTACAAGAATAGAGACTGTTCTTACCGTCGTTGCTTTGAGCATTCCCTGTGAGACCAGTATTAGTTTCCGCTACACCTCTGCAGGTTCACTTTATTCCTTGGACCTTCACATTGACGATGAAATACAGAAATGGCATCGGGATTATATACAAAAGGCACAATGCCGCCTTAAGTACAAGAATAGAGACTCTTCTTACAGTCGGTGCTTTGAGCATTCCCTGTGAGACCAGTATTAGTTTCAGCTACACCTCTGCAGGTTCAGTTTATTCCTTGGACCTTCACATTGACGATGAAACACAGAAATAGCATCGGAATTAAATACAACAGGCGCAATGCCGCCTTAAGTACAAGAATAGAGACTCTTCTTACAGTCGGTGCTTTGAGCTTTCCCTGTGAGACCAGTATTAGATTCCGCTACACCAACTGCAGGTTCAGTTTATTCCTTGGACCTGCACATTGACGATGAAACACAGAAATGGCATCGGAATTAAATACAAAAGGCACAATGCCGCCTTAAGTACAAGAATAGAGACTCCTCTTACAGTCGGTGCTTTGAGCATTCCCTGTGAGACCAGTATTAGTTTCCGCTACACCTCTGCAGGTTCAGTTTATTCCTTGGACCTTCACTTTGACGATGAAACACAGAAATGGCATCGGAATTGAATACAAAATGCACAATGCCGCCTTAAGTACAAGATTAGAGACTCTTCTTACAGTCGGAGCTTTGAGCATTCCCTGTGAGACCAGTATTAGTTTCCGATACACCACTGCAGGTTCAATGTATTCCTTGGAACTTCACATTGACGATGAAACACAGAAATCGCATCGGAATTAAATACAAAAGGCACAATGCCGCCTTAAGTACAAGAATAGAGACTTTTCTTACAGTCGGTGCTTTGAGCATTCCCTGTGAGACCAGTATTAGTTTCCGCTACACCTCTGCAGGTTCAGTTTATTCCTTGGACCTTCACATCGACGATGAAACACAGAAATGGCATCGGAATTAAATACAAAAGGCACAAATCGCCTTAAGTACAAGAATAGAGACTCTTCTTACAGTCGGTGCTATGAGCATTCCCTGTGAGACCAGTATTAGTTTCCGCTACACCTCTGCAGGTTCAGTTTATTCGTTGGACCTTCACATTGACGATGATACACAGAAATGGCGTCGGAATTAAATACAAAAGGCACAATGCAGCCTTAAGTACAAGAATAGAGACTCTTCTTACAGTCGGTGCTTTGAGCATTCCCTGTAAGACCAGTATTAGTTTCCGATACACCACTGCAGATTCAGTTTATTCCTTGGACCTTCACATTGACGATGAAACACAGTAATGGCATCGGAATTAAATACAAAAGGCACAATGCCGCCTTAAGTACAAGAATAGAGACACTTCTTACAGTCGGTGCTTTGAGCATTCCCTGTGAGACCAGTATTAGTTTCCGATACACCACTGCAGGTTCAATGTATTCCTTGGACCTTCACATTGACGATGAAACACTGAAATTACATCGGAATTAAATACAAAATTCACAATGCCGCCATAAGTACAAGAATAGAGACTGTTCTTACCGTCGGTGCTTTGAGCATTCCCTGTGAGACCAGTATTAGTTTCCGCTACACCTCTGCAGGTTCAGTTTATTCCTTGGACCTTCACATTGACGATGAAACACAGTAATGGCATCGGAATTAAATACAAAAGGCACAATGCCGCCTTAAGTACAAGAATAGAGACACTTCTTACAGTCGGTGCTTTGAGCATTCCCTGTGAGACCAGTATTAGCTTCCGATACACCACTAGAGGTTCAATGAATTCCTTGGACATTCACATTGACGATGAAACACTGAAATTACATCGGAATTAAATACAAAATTCACAATGCCGACATAAGTACTAGAATAGAGACTGTTCTTACCGTCGGTGCTTTGAGCATTCCCTGTGAGACCAGTATTAGTTTCCGCTACACCTCTGCAGGTTCAGTTTATTCCTTGGACCTTCACATTGACGATGAAACACAGAAAGGGCATCGGAATTAAATACAAAATGCACAATGCCGCCTTAAGTACAAGATTAGAGACTCTTCTTACAGTCGGAGCTTTGAGCATTCCCTGTGAGACCAGTATTAGTTTCCGATACACCACTGCAGGTTCAATGTATTCCTTGGAACTTCACATTGACGATGAAACACAGAAATCGCATCGGAATTAAATACAAAAGGCACAATGCCGCCTTAAGTACAAGAATAGAGACTCTTCTTACAGTCGGTGCTTTGAGCATTCCCTGTGAGACCAGTATTAGTTTCCGCTACACCTCTGCAGGTTCAATTTTATTCCTTGGACTTCACATCGACGATGAAACACAGAAATGGCATCGGAATTAAATACAAAAGGCACAAATCGCCTTAAGTACAAGAATAGAGACTCTTCTTACAGTCGGTGCTATGAGCATTCCCTGTGAGACCAGTATTAGTTTCCGCTACACCTCTGCAGGTTCAGTTTATTCGTTGGACCTTCACATTGACGATGAAACACATTAATGGCGTCGGAATTAAATACAAAAGGCACAATGCAACCTTAAGTACAAGAATAGAGACTCTTCTTACAGTCGGTGCTTTGAGCATTCCCTGTAAGACCAGTATTAGTTTCCGATACACCACTGCAGATTCAGTTTATTCCTTGGACCTTCACATTGACGATGAAACACAGTAATGGCATCGGAATTAAATACAAAAGGCACAATGCCGCCTTAAGTACAAGAATAGAGACACTTCTTACAGTCGGTGCTTTGAGCATTCCCTGTGAGACCAGTATTAGTTTCCGATACACCACTGCAGGTTCAATGTATTCCTTGGACCCTCACATTGACGATGAAACACAGAAATCGCATCGGAATTAAATACAAAAGGCACAATGCCGCCTTAAGTACAAGAATAGAGACTCTTCTTACAGTCGGTGCTTTGAGCATTCCCTGTGAGACCAGTATTAGCTTCCGATACACCACTGGAGGTTCAATGAATTCCTTGGACATTCACATTGACGATGAGACACTGAAATTACATCGGAATTAAATACAAAAGGCACAATGCCGCCTTAAGTACAAGAATAGAGACTCTTCTCACAGTCGGTGCTTTGAGCATTCAATGTGAGACCAGTATTAGTTTCCGATACACCACTGAAGGTTCAATGTATTCCTCGGACATACACATTGACGATGAAATACTGATATCACATCGGAATTAAATACAAAAGGCACAATGCCGCCATAAGTGCAAGAAGAGTGAGACTTCTTAGAGTCTGTGTTTTGATCCTTTCCTGTGCGACCTGTATTAGTTTTCGATACGCCACTGCAGGTTCAATGTATTCCTTGGACCTTCACATTGACGATGAAACACTGAAATGGCATCGGAATTAAATACAAAAGACACAATACCGCCTTAAGTACAAGAATAGAGACTCTTCTTACAGTCGGTGCTTTGAGCATTCCCTGTGAGACCAGTATTAGTTTCCGCTACACCTCCGCATTTTCAGTTTATTCCTTGGACCTTCACATTGACGATGAAGCACAGAAATGGCATCGGAATTAAATACAAAAGGCAAAATGCCGCCTTAAGAACAAGAATAGAGACACTTCTCACAGTCGGTGCTTTGAGCACTCCCTGTGAGAGCAGTATTAGTTTCCGATACACCACTGCAGGTTCAATGTATTCCTTGGACCTTCACATTGACGATGAAACACAGAAATCGCATCGGAATTAAATCCAAAACGCTCAATGCCGCCTTATGTACAAGAATACAGACTCTACTTACAGTCGTTGCTTTGAGCATTCCCTGTGAGACCAGTATTAGTTTCCGATACACCACTGCAGGTTCAATGTATTCCTTGGACCTTCACATTGACGATGAAACACAGAAATCTCATCGGAAGCAAATACAAAAGGCACAATGCCGCCTTAAGTACAAGAATAGCGACTCTTCTTACAGTCGGTGCTTTGTGCATTCCCTGTGAGACCAGTTATAGTGTTCGATACACCACTGCAGGTTCAATCTATTCCTTGGACATACACATTGACGATGAAACACTGAAATTACATCGGAATTAAATACAAAAGGGACAATGCCGCCTTAAGTACAAGAATAGCCACTCTTCTTACAGTCGGTGCTTTGAGCATTCCCTGTGAGACCAGTATTAGTTTCCGATACACCACTGCAGGTTCAATGTATTCCTTGGACCTTCACATTGAAGATGAAACACAGAAATGGCATCGGAATTAAATACAAAAGACACAATGCCGCCTTAAGTACAAGAATAGAGACTCTTCTTACAGTCGGTGCTTTGAGCATTCCCTGTGAGACCAGTATTAGTTTCCGCTACACCTCCGCAGGTTCAGTTTATTCCTTGGACCTTCAAATTGACGATGAAACACAGAAATGGCATCGGAATTAAATACAAAAGGCAAAATGCGGCCTTAAGTACAAGAATAGAGACTCTTCTCACAGTCGGTGCTTTGAGCATTCCCTGTGAGACCAGTATTAGTTTCCGCTACACCTCTGCAGGTTCCGTTTATTCCTTGGACCTTCACATTGACGATGAAACACAGAAATGGCATCGGAAATAAATACAAAAGGCATAATGCGCCTTAAGTACAAGAATAGAGACTCTTCTTACAGTCGGTGCTATGAGCATTCCCTGTGAGACCAGTTTTAGTTTCCGCTACACCCCTGCAGGTTCAGTTTATTCGTTGGACCTTCACATTGACGATGAAACACAGAAATGACATCGGAATTAAATACAAAAGGCACAATGCCGCCTTAAGTACAAGAATAGAGACTCTTCTTACAGTCGGAGCTTTGAGCATTCCCTGTGAGACCAGTATTAGTTTCCGATACACCACTGCAGGTTCAATGTATTCCTTGGACCTTCACATTGACGATGAAACACAGAATTCGCATCGGAATTAAATACAAAAGGCACAATGCCGCCTTAAGTACAAGAATAGAGACTCTTCTTAGAGTCGGTGCTTTGAGCATTCCCTGTGAGACCAGTATTAGCTTCCGATACACCACTGGAGGTTCAATGAATTCCTTGGACATTCACATTGACGATGAGACACTGAAATTACATCGGAATTAAATACAAAAGGCACAATGCCGCCTTAAGTACAAGAATAGAGACTCTTCTTACAGTCGGTGCTTTGAGCATTCCCTGTGAGACCAGTATTAGTTTCCGATACACCACTGCAGGTTCAATGTATTCCTTGGACCTTCACATTGACGATGAAACACAGAAATCGCATCGGAATTTAATACAAAAGGCACAATGCCGCCTTAAGTACAAGAATAGAGACTCTTCTCACAGTCGGTGCTTTGAGCATTCCCTGTGAGACCAGTATTAGTTTCCGATACACCACTGCAGGTTCAATGTATTCCTTGGACCTTCACATTGACGATGAAACACAGAAATCGCATCGGAATTAAATCCAAAACGCTCAATGCCGCCTTATGTACAAGAATACAGACTCTACTTACAGTCGGTGCTTTGAGCATTCCCTGTGAGACCAGTATTAGTTTCCGATACACCACTGCAGGTTCAATGTATTCCTTGGAGCTTCACATTGACGATGAAACACAGAAATCGCATCGGAATGAAATACAAAAGGCACAATGCCGCCTTAAGTACAAAAATAGAGACTCTTCTCACAGTCGGTGCTTTGAGCATTCCCTGTGAGACCAGTATTAGCTTCCGATACACCACTGGAGGTTCAATGAATTCCTTGGACATTCACATTTACGATGAAACACTGAAATTACATCGGAATTAAATACAAAATTCACAATGCCGCCTTAAGTACAAGAATAGAGACTGTTCTTACCGTCGTTGCTTTGAGCATTCCCTGTGAGACCAGTATTAGTTTCCGCTACACCTCTGCAGGTTCACTTTATTCCTTGGACCTTCACATTGACGATGAAATACAGAAATGGCATCGGGATTATATACAAAAGGCACAATGCCGCCTTAAGTACAAGAATAGAGACTCTTCTTACAGTCGGTGCTTTGAGCATTCCCTGTGAGACCAGTATTAGTTTCAGCTACACCTCTGCAGGTTCAGTTTATTCCTTGGACCTTCACATTGACGATGAAACACAGAAATAGCATCGGAATTAAATACAACATTCGCAATGCCGCCTTAAGTACAAGAATAGAGACTCTTCTTACAGTCGGTGCTTTGAGCTTTCCCTGTGAGACCAGTATTAGATTCCGCTACACCACTGCAGGTTCAGTTTATTCCTTGGACCTGCACATTGACGATGAAACACAGAAATGGCATCGGAATTAAATACAAAAGGCACAATGCCGCCTTAAGTACAAGAATAGAGACTCCTCTTACAGTCGGTGCTTTGAGCATTCCCTGTGAGACCAGTATTAGTTTCCGCTACACCTCTGCAGGTTCAGTTTATTCCTTGGACCTTCACTTTGACGATGAAACACAGAAATGGCATCGGAATTAAATACAAAATGCACAATGCCGCCTTAAGTACAAGATGAGAGACTCTTCTTACAGTCGGAGCTTTGAGCATTCCCTGTGAGACCAGTATTAGTTTCCGATACACCACTGCAGGTTCAATGTATTCCTTGGAACTTCACATTGACGATGAAACACAGAAATCGCATCGGAATTAAATACAAAAGGCACAATGCCGCCTTAAGTACAAGAATAGAGACTTTTCTTACAGTCGGTGCTTTGAGCATTCCCTGTGAGACCAGTATTAGTTTCCGCTACACCTCTGCAGGTTCAGTTTATTCCTTGGACCTTCACATCGACGATGAAACACAGAAATGGCATCGGAATTAAATACAAAAGGCACAAATCGCCTTAAGTACAAGAATAGAGACTCTTCTTACAGTCGGTGCTATGAGCATTCCCTGTGAGACCAGTATTAGTTTCCGCTACACCTCTGCAGGTTCAGTTTATTCGTTGGACCTTCACATTGACGATGATACACAGAAATGGCGTCGGAATTAAATACAAAAGGCACAATGCAGCCTTAAGTACAAGAATAGAGACTCTTCTTACAGTCGGTGCTTTGAGCATTCCCTGTAAGACCAGTATTAGTTTCCGATACACCACTGCAGATTCAGTTTATTCCTTGGACCTTCACATTGACGATGAAACACAGTAATGGCATCGGAATTAAATACAAAAGGCACAATGCCGCCTTAAGTACAAGAATAGAGACACTTCTTACAGTCGGTGATTTGAGCATTCCCTGTGAGACCAGTATTAGTTTCCGATACACCACTGCAGGTTCAATGTATTCCTTGGAACTTCACATTGACGATGAAACACAGAAATCGCATCGGAATTAAATACAAAAGGCACAATGCCGCCTTAAGTACAAGAATAGAGACTCTTCTTACAGTCGGTGCTTTGAGCATTCCCTGTGAGACCAGTATTAGCTTCCGATACACCACTGGAGGTTCAATGAATTCCTTGGACATTCACATTGACGATGAGACACTGAAATTACATCGGAATTAAATACAAAAGGGACAATGCCGCCTTAAGTACAAGAATAGAGACTCTTCTCACAGTCGGTGCTTTGAGCATTCAATGTGAGACCAGTATTAGTTTCCGATACACCACTGCAGGTCCAATGTATTCCTTGGACCTTCACATTGACGATGAAACACAGAAATCGCATCGGACGCAAATACAAAAGGCACAATGCCGCCTTAAGTACAAGAATAGCGACTCTTCTTACAGTCGGTGCTTTGAGCATTCCCTGTGAGGCCAGTAATAGTATTCGATACACCACTGCAGGTTCAATGTATTCCTTGGACCTTCACATTGACGATGAAACACAGAAATCGCATCGGAATTAAATCCAAAACGCTCAATGCCGCCTTATGTACAAGAATACAGACTCTACTTACAGTCGTTGCTTTGAGCATTCCCTGTGAGACCAGTATTAGTTTCCGATACACCACTGCAGGTTCAATGTATTCCTTGGACCTTCACATTGACGATGAAACACAGAAATCGCATCGGACGCAAATACAAAAGGCACAATGCCGCCTTAAGTACAAGAATAGCGACTCTTCTTACAGTCGGTGCTTTGAGCATTCCCTGTGAGGCCAGTAATAGTATTCGATACACCACTGCAGGTTCAATCTATTCCTTGGACATACAAATTGACGATGAAACACTGAAATTACATCGGAATTAAATACAAAAGGGACAATGCCGCCTTAAGTACAAGAATAGACACTCTTCTTACAGTCGGTGCTTTGAGCATTCCCTGTGAGACCAGTATTAGTTTCCGATACACCACTGCAGGTTCAATGTATTCCTTGGACCTTCACATTGAAGATGAAACACAGAAATGGCATCGGAATTAAATACAAAAGACACAATGCCACCTTAAGTACAAGAATAGAGACTCTTCTTACAGTCGGTGCTTTGAGCATTCCCTGTGAGACCAGTATTAGTTTCCGCTACACCTCCGCAGGTTCAGTTTATTCCTTGGACCTTCACATTGACGATGAAACATAGAAATGGCATCGGAATTAAATACAAAAGGCAAAATGCCGCCTTAAGTACAAGAATAGAGACTCTTCTCACAGTCGGTGCTTTGAGCATTCCCTGTGAGACCAGTATTAGTTTCCGCTACACCTCTGCAAGTTCCGTTTATTCCTTGGACCTTCACATTAACGATGAAACACAGAAATGGCATCGGAAATAAATACAAAAGGCATAATGCGCCTTAAGTACAAGAATAGAGACTCTTCTTACAGTCGGTGCTATGAGCATTCCCTGTGAGACCAGTTTTAGTTTCCGCTACACCCCTGCAGGTTCAGTTTGTTCGTTGGACCTTCACATTGACGATGAAACACAGAAATGGCATCGGAATTAAATACAAAAGGCACAATGCCGCCTTAAGTACAAGAATAGAGACTCTTCTTACAGTCGGTGCTTTGAGCATTCCCTGTGAGACCAGTATTAGTTTCCGATACACCACTGCAGGTTCAATGTATTCCTTGGACCTTCACATTGACGATGAAACACAGAAATCGCATCGGAATTAAATACAAAAGGCACAATGCCGCCTTAAGTACAAGAATAGAGACTCTTCTTACAGTCGGTGCTTTGAGCATTCCCTGTGAGACGAGTATTAGCTTCCGATACACCACTGGAGGTTCAATGAATTCCTTGGACATTCACATTGACGATGAGACACTGAAATTACATCGGAATTAAATACAAAAGGCACAATGCCGCCATAAGTGCAAGAAGAGTGAGACTTCTTAGAGTCTGTGTTTTGATCCTTTCCTGTGCGACCTGTATTAGTTTTCGATACGCCACTGCAAGTTCAATGTATTCCTTGGATCTTCACATTGACGATGAAACACAGAAATGGCATCGGAATTAAATACAAAAGACACAATGCCGCCTTAAGTACAAGAATAGAGACCCTTCTTACAGTCGGTGCTTTGAGCATTCCCTGTGAGACCAGTATTAGTTTCCGCTACACCTCCGCAGGTTCAGTTTATTCCTTGGACCTTCACATTGACGATGAAACACAGAAATGGCATCAGAATTAAATACAAATGGCAAAATGCCGCCTTAAGTACAAGAATAGAGACTCTTCTCACAGTCGGAGCTTTGAGCATTCCCTGTGAGAGCAGTAATAGTTTCCGATACATCACTGCAGGTTCAATGTATTCCTTGAACCTTCACATTGACGATGAAACACAGAAATCGCATCGGAATTAAATCCAAAACGCTCAATGCCGCCTTATGTACAAGAATACAGACTCTACTTACAGTCGGTGCTTTGAGCATTCCCTGTGAGACGAGTATTAGTTTCCGATACACCACTGCAGGTTCAATGTATTCCTTGGACCTTCACATTGACGATGAAACACAGAAATCGCATCGGAAGCAAATACAAAAGGCACAATGCCGCCTTAAGTACACGAATAGAGACGCTTCTTACAGTCGGTGCTTTCAGCATTGCCTGTGAGACCAGAAATAGTATCCGATACACCACTGCAGGTTCAATCTATTCCCTGGACATACACATTGACGATGAAACACTGAAATTACATCGGAATTAAATACAAAAGGGACAATGCCGCCTTAAGTACAAGAATAGAGACTCTTCTTACCGTCTGTGATTTGACCATTCCCTGTGAGACTAGTATTAGTTTCCGCTACACCTCTGCAGGTTCAGTTTATTCCTTGGACCTTCACATTGACGATGAATCACAGAAATGGCATTGGAATTAAACACAAAAGGCACAACGCCGCCTTAAGTACAAGAATAGAGACTCTTCTTACAGCCGGTGATTTGAGCATTCCCTGTGAGACCAGTATTAGTTTCCGCTACACCTCTGCAGGTTCGGTTTATTCCTTGGACCTTCACATTGACGATGAAACACAGAAATGGCATCGGAATTAAATACAAAAGGCAAAATGCCGCCTTAAGTACAAGAATAGAGACTCTTCTTACAGTCGGTGCTATGAGCATTCCCTGTGAGACCAGAATTAGTTTCCGCTACACCTCTGCAGGTTCAGTTTATTCCTTGGACCTTCACATTGACGATGAATCACAGAAATGGCATTGGAATTAAACACAAAAGGCACAACGCCGCCTTAAGTACAAGAATAGAGACTCTTCTTACAGCCGGTGCTTTGAGCATTCCCTGTGAGACCAGTATTAGTTTCCGCTACACCTCTGCAGGTTCAGTTTATTCCTTGGACCTTCACATTGACGATGAAACACAGAAATGGCATCGGAATTAAATACAAAAGGCACAATGCCGCCTTAAGTACAAGAATAGAGACTCTTCTTACAGTCGGTGCTTTGAGCATTCCCTGTGAGACCAGTATTAGTTTCCGATACACCACTGGAGGTTCAGTTTATTCCTTGGACCTTCACATTGACGATGAAACACAGTAATGGCATCGGAATTAAATACAAAAGGCACAATGCCGCCTTAAGTACAAGAATAGAGACTCTCCTTACAGTCGGTGCTTTGAGCATTCCCTGTGAGACCAGTATTAGTTTCCGATACACCACTGCAGGTTCAATGTATTCCTTGGACCTTCACATTGACGATGAAACACAGAAATCGCATCGGAATTAAATACAAAAGGCACAATGCCGCCTTAAGTACAAGAATAGAGACTCTTCTTACAGTCGGTGCTTTGAGCATTCCCTGTGAGACCAGTATTAGCTTCCGATACACCACTGGAGGTTCAATGAATTCCTTGGACATTCACATTGACGATGAGACACTGAAATTACATCGGAATTAAATACAAAAGGCACAATGCCGCCTTAAGTACAAGAAAAGAGACTCTTCTTACAGTCGGTGCTTTGAGCATTCCCTGTGAGACCAGTATTAGTTTCTGATACACCACTGCAGGTTCAATGTATTCCTCGGACATACACATTGACGATGAAATACTGATATCATATCGGAATTAAATACAAAAGGCACAATGCCGCTATAAGTGCTATAAGAGTGAGACTTCTTAGAGTCTGTGTTTTGATCCTTTCCTGTGCGACCTGTATTGGTTTTCGATACGCCACTGCAGGTTCAATGTATTCCTTGGACCTTCACATTGACGAAGAAACACAGAAATCGCATCGGAATCAATACAAAAGGCACAATGCAGCCTTAAGTACAAGAATAGAGACTCTTCTTACAGTCGGTGCTTTGAGCATTCCCTGTGAGACCAGTGTTGGTTTCCGCTACACCTCTGCAGGTTCAGTATATTCCTTGGACCCTCACATTGACGATGAAACACAGAAATGGCATCGGAATTAAATACAAAAGGAACAATGCCGCCTTAAATACAAGAATAGAGACTCTTCTTACAGTCGGTGCTTTGAGCATTCCCTGTGAGACCAGTATTAGTTTCCGATACACCACTGCAGGTTCAATGTATTCCTTGGCCCTTCACATTGAAGATGAAACACAGAAATCGCATCGGAATTAAATACAAAACGCACAATGCAGCCATAAGTACAGGAATAGAGACTCTTCTTACAGTCGGTGCTTTGAGCATTCCCTGTGAGACCAGTATTAGTTTCCGACACACCACTGCCGGTTCAATGTATTCCTTGGACCTTGAATTTGACGATGATACACAGAAATCGCATCGGAAGCAAATACAAAAGGCACAATGCCGCCTTAAGTACAAGAATAGAGACTCTTCTTACAGTCGGTGCTTTGAGCATTCCCTGTGAGACCAGGATTACTTTCCGCTACACCTCTGCAGGTTCAATGTATTCCTTGGACCTTCACATTGACGATGAAACATAGAAATCGCATCGGAATTAAATACAAAAGGCACAATGCCGCCTTAAGTACAAGAATAGAGACTCTTCTTACAGTCGGTGCTTTGAGCATTCGATGTGAGACCAGTATTAGTTTCCGCTACACCACTGCAGGTTCAGTTTATTCCTTGGACCTGCACATTGACGATGAAACACAGAAATGGCATCGGAGGAAAATACAAAAGGCACATTGCCGCCTTAAGTACAAGAATAGAGACTCCTCTTACAGTCGGTGCTTTGAGCATTCCCTGTGAGACCAGTATTAGTTTCCGCTACACCTCTGCAGGTTCAGTTTATTCCTTGGACCTTCACATTGACGATGAAACACAGAAATGGCATCGGAATTAAATACAAAAGGCACAATGCCGCCTTAAGTACAAGAATAGAGACTCTTCTTACAGTCGGTGCTTTGAGCATTCCCTG
The DNA here is from genome assembly GCF_021461395.2 of Schistocerca americana. Taxonomy (NCBI): domain Eukaryota; kingdom Metazoa; phylum Arthropoda; class Insecta; order Orthoptera; family Acrididae; genus Schistocerca; species Schistocerca americana. The sequence continues at coordinate 744,292,582 of NC_060123.1, forward strand.
TGAGACCAGTATTAGTTTCTGATACACTACAGCAGGTTCAATGTATTCCTTGGAACTTCACATTGACGATGAAACACAGAAATAGCATCGGAATTAAATACAAAAGGCACAATGCCACCTTAAGTACAAGAATAGAGACCCTTCTTACAGTCGGTGCTTTGAGCATTCCCTGTGAGACCAGTAATAGTTTCCGATACATCACTGCAGGTTCAATGTATTCCTTGAACCTTCACATTGACGATGAAACACAGAAATCGCATCGGAATTAAATCCAAAACGCTCAATGCCGCCTTATGTACAAGAATACAGACTCTACTTACAGTCGGTGCTTTGAGCATTCCCTGTGAGACGAGTATTAGTTTCCGATACACCACTGCAGGTTCAATGTATTCCTTGGACCTTCACATTGACGATGAAACACAGAAATGGCATCGGAATTAAATACAAAAGGCACAATGCCGCCTTAAGTACAAGAATAGAGACTCTTCTTACAGTCGGTGCTTTGAGCATTCCCTGTGAGACGAGTATTAGCTTCCGATACACCACTGGAGGTTCAATGAATTCCTTGGACATTCACATTGACGATGAGACACTGAAATTACATCGGAATTAAATACAAAAGGCACAATGCCGCCATAAGTGCAAGAAGAGTGAGACTTCTTAGAGTCTGTGTTTTGATCCTTTCCTGTGCGACCTGTATTAGTTTTCGATACGCCACTGCAAGTTCAATGTATTCCTTGGATCTTCACATTGACGATGAAACACAGAAATGGCATCGGAATTAAATACAAAAGACACAATGCCGCCTTAAGTACAAGAATAGAGACCCTTCTTACAGTCGGTGCTTTGAGCATTCCCTGTGAGACCAGTATTAGTTTCCGCTACACCTCCGCAGGTTCAGTTTATTCCTTGGACCTTCACATTGACGATGAAACACAGAAATGGCATCAGAATTAAATACAAATGGCAAAATGCCGCCTTAAGTACAAGAATAGAGACTCTTCTCACAGTCGGAGCTTTGAGCATTCCCTGTGAGAGCAGTAATAGTTTCCGATACATCACTGCAGGTTCAATGTATTCCTTGAACCTTCACATTGACGATGAAACACAGAAATCGCATCGGAATTAAATCCAAAACGCTCAATGCCGCCTTATGTACAAGAATACAGACTCTACTTACAGTCGGTGCTTTGAGCATTCCCTGTGAGACGAGTATTAGTTTCCGATACACCACTGCAGGTTCAATGTATTCCTTGGACCTTCACATTGACGATGAAACACAGAAATCGCATCGGAAGCAAATACAAAAGGCACAATGCCGCCTTAAGTACACGAATAGAGACGCTTCTTACAGTCGGTGCTTTCAGCATTGCCTGTGAGACCAGAAATAGTATCCGATACACCACTGCAGGTTCAATCTATTCCCTGGACATACACATTGACGATGAAACACTGAAATTACATCGGAATTAAATACAAAAGGGACAATGCCGCCTTAAGTACAAGAATAGAGACTCTTCTTACCGTCTGTGATTTGACCATTCCCTGTGAGACTAGTATTAGTTTCCGCTACACCTCTGCAGGTTCAGTTTATTCCTTGGACCTTCACATTGACGATGAATCACAGAAATGGCATTGGAATTAAACACAAAAGGCACAACGCCGCCTTAAGTACAAGAATAGAGACTCTTCTTACAGCCGGTGATTTGAGCATTCCCTGTGAGACCAGTATTAGTTTCCGCTACACCTCTGCAGGTTCGGTTTATTCCTTGGACCTTCACATTGACGATGAAACACAGAAATGGCATCGGAATTAAATACAAAAGGCAAAATGCCGCCTTAAGTACAAGAATAGAGACTCTTCTTACAGTCGGTGCTATGAGCATTCCCTGTGAGACCAGAATTAGTTTCCGCTACACCTCTGCAGGTTCAGTTTATTCCTTGGACCTTCACATTGACGATGAATCACAGAAATGGCATTGGAATTAAACACAAAAGGCACAACGCCGCCTTAAGTACAAGAATAGAGACTCTTCTTACAGCCGGTGCTTTGAGCATTCCCTGTGAGACCAGTATTAGTTTCCGCTACACCTCTGCAGGTTCAGTTTATTCCTTGGACCTTCACATTGACGATGAAACACAGAAATGGCATCGGAATTAAATACAAAAGGCACAATGCCGCCTTAAGTACAAGAATAGAGACTCTTCTTACAGTCGGTGCTTTGAGCATTCCCTGTGAGACCAGTATTAGTTTCCGATACACCACTGGAGGTTCAGTTTATTCCTTGGACCTTCACATTGACGATGAAACACAGTAATGGCATCGGAATTAAATACAAAAGGCACAATGCCGCCTTAAGTACAAGAATAGAGACTCTCCTTACAGTCGGTGCTTTGAGCATTCCCTGTGAGACCAGTATTAGTTTCCGATACACCACTGCAGGTTCAATGTATTCCTTGGACCTTCACATTGACGATGAAACACAGAAATCGCATCGGAATTAAATACAAAAGGCACAATGCCGCCTTAAGTACAAGAATAGAGACTCTTCTTACAGTCGGTGCTTTGAGCATTCCCTGTGAGACCAGTATTAGCTTCCGATACACCACTGGAGGTTCAATGAATTCCTTGGACATTCACATTGACGATGAGACACTGAAATTACATCGGAATTAAATACAAAAGGCACAATGCCGCCTTAAGTACAAGAAAAGAGACTCTTCTTACAGTCGGTGCTTTGAGCATTCCCTGTGAGACCAGTATTAGTTTCTGATACACCACTGCAGGTTCAATGTATTCCTCGGACATACACATTGACGATGAAATACTGATATCATATCGGAATTAAATACAAAAGGCACAATGCCGCTATAAGTGCTATAAGAGTGAGACTTCTTAGAGTCTGTGTTTTGATCCTTTCCTGTGCGACCTGTATTGGTTTTCGATACGCCACTGCAGGTTCAATGTATTCCTTGGACCTTCACATTGACGAAGAAACACAGAAATCGCATCGGAATCAATACAAAAGGCACAATGCAGCCTTAAGTACAAGAATAGAGACTCTTCTTACAGTCGGTGCTTTGAGCATTCCCTGTGAGACCAGTGTTGGTTTCCGCTACACCTCTGCAGGTTCAGTATATTCCTTGGACCCTCACATTGACGATGAAACACAGAAATGGCATCGGAATTAAATACAAAAGGAACAATGCCGCCTTAAATACAAGAATAGAGACTCTTCTTACAGTCGGTGCTTTGAGCATTCCCTGTGAGACCAGTATTAGTTTCCGATACACCACTGCAGGTTCAATGTATTCCTTGGCCCTTCACATTGAAGATGAAACACAGAAATCGCATCGGAATTAAATACAAAACGCACAATGCAGCCATAAGTACAGGAATAGAGACTCTTCTTACAGTCGGTGCTTTGAGCATTCCCTGTGAGACCAGTATTAGTTTCCGACACACCACTGCCGGTTCAATGTATTCCTTGGACCTTGAATTTGACGATGATACACAGAAATCGCATCGGAAGCAAATACAAAAGGCACAATGCCGCCTTAAGTACAAGAATAGAGACTCTTCTTACAGTCGGTGCTTTGAGCATTCCCTGTGAGACCAGGATTACTTTCCGCTACACCTCTGCAGGTTCAATGTATTCCTTGGACCTTCACATTGACGATGAAACATAGAAATCGCATCGGAATTAAATACAAAAGGCACAATGCCGCCTTAAGTACAAGAATAGAGACTCTTCTTACAGTCGGTGCTTTGAGCATTCGATGTGAGACCAGTATTAGTTTCCGCTACACCACTGCAGGTTCAGTTTATTCCTTGGACCTGCACATTGACGATGAAACACAGAAATGGCATCGGAGGAAAATACAAAAGGCACATTGCCGCCTTAAGTACAAGAATAGAGACTCCTCTTACAGTCGGTGCTTTGAGCATTCCCTGTGAGACCAGTATTAGTTTCCGCTACACCTCTGCAGGTTCAGTTTATTCCTTGGACCTTCACATTGACGATGAAACACAGAAATGGCATCGGAATTAAATACAAAAGGCACAATGCCGCCTTAAGTACAAGAATAGAGACTCTTCTTACAGTCGGTGCTTTGAGCATTCCCTGTGAGACCAGTATTAGTTTCTGATACACTACAGCAGGTTCAATGTATTCCTTGGAACTTCACATTGACGATGAAACACAGAAATAGCATCGGAATTAAATACAAAAGGCACAATGCCACCTTAAGTACAAGAATAGAGACTCTTCTTAGAGGCGGTGCTTTGAGCGCTCCCTGTGAGACCAGTATTAGTTTCCGCTACACCTCTGCAGGTTCAGTTTATTCCTTGGACATTCACATTGACGATGAATCACAGAAATGGCATCGGAATTAAACACAAAAGGCACATCGCCGCCTTAAGTACAAGAATAGAGACTCTTCTTACAGCCGGTGCTTTGAGCATTCCCTGTGAGACCAGTATTAGTTTCCGCTACACCTCTGAAGGTTCAGTTTATTCCTTTGACCTTCACATTGACGATGAAACACAGAAATGGCATCGGAATTAAATACAAAAGGCACAATGCCGCCTTAAGTACAAGAATAGAGACTCTTCTTACAGTCTGTGCTTTGAGCATTCCCTGTGAGACCAGTATTAGTTTCCGATACACCACTGCAGGTTGAGTTTATTCCTTGGACCTTCACATTGACGATGAAACACAGTAATGGCATCGGAATTAAATACAAAAGGCACAATGCCGCCTTAAGTACAGGAATGGAGACTCTTCTTACAGTCGGTGCTTTGAGCATTCCCTGTGAGACCAGTATTAGTTTCCGATACACCACTGCAGGTTCAATGTATTTCTTGGACCTTCACATTGACGATGAAGCACAGAGATCGCATCGGAATTAAATACAAAAGGCACAATGCCGCCTTACGTACAAGAATAGAGATTCTTCTCACAGTCGGTGCTTTGAGCATTCCCTGTGACACCAGTATTAGTTTCCGCTACACCTCTGCAGGTTCAGTTTATTCTTTGGACAATCACATTGACGATGAAACACAGAAATGGCATCGGAACTAAATACAAAAGGCACAATGCCGCCTTAAGTACAAGAATAGAGACTCTTCTTACAGTCGGTGCTTTGAGCATTCCCTGTGAGACCAGTATTTGTTTCCGTTACACCTCTGCGGGTTCAGTTTATTCCTTGGACTTTCACATTGACGATGAGACACAGAAATGGAATCGGAATTAAATACAAAAGGCAAATGCCGCCTTATTTACAAGAATAGAGACTCTTCTTACAGTCGGTGCTTTGAGCATTCCCTGTGAGACCAGTATTAGTTTCCGATACACCACTGCGTGTTCAATGGATTCCTTGGAACTTTACATTGACGACGAAACACAGAAATCGCATCGGAAGCAAATACAAAAGGCACAATGCCGCCTTAAGTACAAGAATAGAGACTCTTCTTACAGTCGGTGCTTTGAGCATTCCCTGTGAGACCAGGATTACTTTCCGCTACACCTCTGCAGGTTCAATGTATTCCTTGGACCTTCACATTGACGATGAAACGCAGAAATCGCATCGGAATTAAATACAAAAGGTACAATGCCACCTTAAGTACAAGAATAGAGACTCTTCTTACAGTCGGTGCTTTGAGCATTCTATGTGAGACCAGTATTAGTTTCCAATACGCCACTGCAGGTTCAATGTGTTCCTTGGACCTTCACATTGAATGATGAAACACAGAAATCGCATCGGAATTAAATCCAAAACGCTCAATGCCGCCTTATGTACAAGAATTCAGACTCTACTTAAAGTCGGTGCTTTGAGCATTTCCTGTGAGACCAGTATTAGTTTCCGATACACCACTGCAGGTTCAATGTATTCCTTGGACCTTCACATTGACGATGAAACACAGAAATCGCATCGGAATCAAATACAAAAGTCACAATGCCGCCTTAAGTACAGGAATAGAGACTCTTCTTACAGTCGGTGCTTTTAACATTCCCTGTGAGACCAGTATTAGTTTCCGATACACCACTGCAGGTTCAGTTTATTCCATGGACCTGCACATTGACGATGAAACACAGAAATGGCATCGGAGGAAAATACAAAAGGCACAATGCCCTCTTAAGTACAAGAATAGAGACTCCTCTTACAGTCGGTGCTTTGAGCATTCGATGTGAGACCAGTATTAGTTTCCGCTACACCACTGCAGGTTCAGTTTATTCCTTGGACCTGCACATTGACGATGAAACACAGAAATGGCATCGGAATTAAATCCAAAACGCTCAATGCCGCCTTATGTACAAGAATACAGACTCTACTTACAGTCGGTGCTTTGAGCATTCCCTGTGAGACGAGTATTAGTTTCCGATACACCACTGCAGGTTCAATGTATTCCTTGGACCTTCACATTGACGATGAAACACAGAAATCGCATCGGAAGCAAATACAAAAGGCACAATGCCGCCTTAAGTACACGAATAGAGACTCTTCTTACAGTCGGTGCTTTGAGCATTGCCTGTGAGACCAGAAATAGTATCCGACACACCACTGCAGGTTCAATCTATTCCTTGGACATACACATTGACGATGAAACACTGAAATTACATCGGAAATAAATACAAAAGGGACAATGCCGCCTTAAGTACAAGAATAGAGACTCATCTTACCGTCGGTGCTTTGAGCATTCCCTGTGAGACTAGTATTAGTTTCCGATACACCACTGGAGGTTCAATGAATTCCTTGGACATTCACATTGACGATGAAACACTGAAATTACATCGGAATTAAATACAAAATTCACAATGCCGCCTTAAGTACAAGAATAGAGACTGTTCTTACCGTCGGTGCTTTGAGCATTCCCTGTGAGACCAGTATTAGTTTCCGCTACACCTCTGCAGGTTCAGTTTATTCCTTGGACCTTCACATTGACGATGAAACACAGAAATGGCATCGGAATTAAATACAAAAGGCATCATGCCGCCTTAAGTACAAGAATAGAGACTCTTCTTACAGTCGGTGCTTTGAGCATTCCCTGTGAGACCAGTATTAGTTTCCGCTACACCTCTGCAGGTTCAGTTTATTCCTTGGACCTTCACATTGACGATGAAACACAGAAATGGCATCGGAATTAAATACAAAAGGCACAATGCCGCCTTAAGTACAAGAATAGAGACTCTTCTTACAGTCGGTGCTTTGAGCATTCCCTGTGAGACCCGTATTAGTTTACGATACACCACTGCGGGTTCAATGTGTTCCTTGGAACTTCACATTGACGATGAAACATAGAAATCGCATCGGAATAAAATACAAAAGGCGCAATGCCGCCTTAAGTACAAGAATAGAGACTCTTCTTACAGTCGGTGCTTTGAGCATTCCCTGTGAGACCAGTATTAGTTTACGCTACACCTCTGCAGGTTCAGTTTATTCCTTGGACCTTCACATTGACGATGAAACACAGAAATGGCATCGGAATTAAATACAAAAGGCACAATGCCGCCTTAAGTACAAGAATAGAGACTCTTCTTACAGTCGGTGCTATGAGCATTCCCTGTGAGACCAGTATTAGTTTCCGCTACACCTCTGCAGGTTCAGTTTATTCCTTGGACCTTCACATTGACGATGTATCACAGAAATGGCATTGGAATTAAACACAAAAGGCACAACGCCGCCATAAGTACAAGAATAGAGACTCTTCTTACAGCCGGTGCTTTGAGCATTCCCTGTGAGACCAGTATTAGTTTCCGCTACACCTCTGCAGGTTCAGTTTATTCCTTGGACCTTCACATTGACGATGAAACACAGAAATGGCATCGGAATTAAATACAAAAGGCACAATGCCGCCTTAAGTACAAGAATAGAGATTCTTCTTACAGTCGGTGCTTTGAGCATTCCCTGTGAGACCAGTATTAGTTTCCGATACACCACTGGAGGTTCAGTTTATTCCTTGGACCTTCACATTGACGATGAAACACAGTAATGGCATCGGAATTAAATACAAAAGGCACAATTCCGCCTTAAGTACAAGAATAGAGACTCTTCTTACAGTCGGTGCTTTGAGCATTCCCTGTGAGACCAGTATTAGTTTCCGATACACCACTGCAGGTTCAATGTATTCCTTGGACCTTCACATTGACGATGAAACACAGAAATCGCATCGGAATTAAATACAAAAGGCACAATGCCGCCTTAAGTACAAGAATAGAGACTCTTCTTACAGTCGGTGCTTTGAGCATTCCCTGTGAGACCAGTATTAGCTTCCGATACACCACTGGAGGTCCAATGAATTAGTTGGACATTCACATTGACGATGAGACACTGAAATTACATCGGAATTAAATACAAAAGGCACAATGCCGCCTTAAGTACAAGAATAGATACACTTCCTACAGTCGGTGCTTTGAGCATTCCCTGTGAGACCAGTATTAGTTTCTGATACACCACAGCAGGTTCAATGTATTCCTCGGACATACACATTGACGATGAAATACTGATATCACATCGGAATTAAATACAAAAGGCACAATGCCGCTATAAGTGCTATAAGAGTGAGACTTCTTAGAGTCTGTGTTTTGATCCTTTCCTGTGCAACCTGTATTGGTTTTCGGTACGCCACTGCAGGTTCAATGTATTCCTTGGACCTTCACATTGACGAAGAAACACAGAAATCGCATCGGAATCAAATACAAAAGCACAATGCAGCCTTAAGTACAAGAATAGAGACTCTTCTTACAGTCGGTGCTTTGAGCATTCCCTGTGAGACCAGTGTTGGTTTCCGCTACACCTCTGCAGGTTCAGTTTATTCCTTGGACCCTCACATTGACGATGAAACACAGAAATGGCATCGGAATTAAATACAAAAGGAACAATGCCGCCTTAAGTACAAGAATAGAGACTCTTCTTACAGTCGGTGCTTTGAGCATTCCCTGTGAGACCAGTATTAGTTTCCGATACACCACTGCAGGTTCAACGTATTCCTTGGACCTTCACATTGAAGATGAAACACAGAAATCGCATCGGAATTAAATACAAAACGCACAATGCAGCCATAAGTACAGGTATAGAGACTCTTCTAACAGTCGGTGCTTTGAGCATTCCCTGTGAGACCAGTATTAGTTTCCGACACACCACTGCCGGTTCAATGTATTCCTTGGACCTTGAATTTGACGATGATACACAGAAATCGCATCGGAAGCAAATACAAAAGGCACAATGCCGCCTTAAGTACAAGAATAGAGACTCTTCTTGCAGTCGGTGCTTTGAGCATTCCCTGTGAGACCAGGATTACTTTCCGCTACACCTCTGCAGGTTCAATGTATTCCTTCGACCTTCACATTGAATGATGAAACACAGAAATTGCATCGGAATTAAATCCAAAACGCTCAATGCCGCCTTATGTACAAGAATACAGACTCTACTTACAGTCGGTGCTTTGAGCATTTCCTGTGAGACCAGTATTAGTTTCCGATACACCACTGCAGGTTCAATGTATTCCTTGGACCTTCACATTGACGATGAAACACAGAAATCGCATCGGAATCAAATACAAAAGGCACAATGCCGCCTTAAGTACAGGAATAGAGACTCTTCTTACAGTCGGTGCTTTGAGAATTCCCTGTGAGACCAGTATTAGTTTCCGCTACACCTATGCAGGTTCAGTTTATTCCTTGGACCTTCACATTGACGATGAAACACAGAAATGGCATCGGAATTAAATACAAAAGGCACAATGCCGCCTTAAGTACAAGAATAGAGACTCTTCTTACAGTCGGTGCTTTGAGCATTCCCCGTGAGACCAGTATTAGTTTCCGATACACCACTGCGGGTTCAATGTATTCCTTGGAACTTCACATTGACGATGAAACATAGAAATCGCATCGGAATTAAATACAAAAGGCGCAATGCCGCCTTAAGTACAAGAATAGAGACTCTTCTTACAGTCGGTGCTTTGAGCATTCGATGTGAGACCAGTATTAGTTTCCGCTACACCACTGCAGGTTCAGTTTATTCCTTGGACCTTCACATTGACGATGAAATACAGAAATGGCATCGGAATTAAATACAAAAGGCACAATGCCGCCTTAAGTACAAGAATAGAGACTCTTCTTACAGTCGGTGCTTTGAGCATTCCCTGTGAGACCAGTATTAGTTTCTGATACACCACAGCAGGTTCAATGTATTCCTTGGAACTTCACATTGACGAAGAAACACAGAAATCGCATCGGAATTAAATACAAAAGGCACAATGCCGCCTTAAGTACAACAATAGAGACTCTTCTTAGAGGCGGTGCTTTGAGCATTCCCTGTGAGACCAGTATTAGTTTCCGCTACACCTCTGCAGGTTCAGTTTATTCCTTGGACCTTCACATTGACGATGAATCACAGAAATGGCATCGGAATTAAACACAAAAGGCACAACGCCGCCTTAAGTACAAGAATAGAGACTCTTCTTACAGCCGGTGCTTTGAGCATTCCCTGTGAGACCAGTATTAGTTTCCGCTACACCTCTGAAGGTTCAGTTTATTAATTTGACCTTCACATTGACGATGAAACACAGAAATGGCATCGGAATTAAATACAAAAGGCACAATGCCGCCTTAAGTACAAGAATAGAGACTCTTCTTACAGTCTGTGCTTTGAGCATTCCCTGTGAGACCAGTATTAGTTTCCGATACACCACTGCAGGTTGAGTTTATTCCTTGGACCTTCACATTGACGATGAAACACAGTAATGGCATCGGAATTAAATACAAAAGGCACAATGCCGCCTTAAGTACAAGAATGGAGACTCTTCTTACAGTCGGTGCTTTGAGCATTCCCTGTGAGACCAGTATTAGTTTCCGATACACCACTGCAGGTTCAATGTATTCCTTGGACCTTCACATTGACGATGAAACACAGAGATCGCATCGGAATGAAATACAAAAGGCACAATGCCGCCTTACGTGCAAGAATAGAGATTCTTCTTACAGTCGGTGCTTTGACCATTCCCTGTGACACCAGTATTAGTTTCCGCTACACCTCTGCAGGTTCAGTTTACTCTTTGGACAATCACATTGACGATGAAACACAGAAATGGCATCGGAATTAAATACAAAAGGCACAATGCCGCCTTAAGTACAAGAATAGAGACCCTTCTTACAGTCGGTGCTTTGAGCATTCCCTGTGAGACCAGTATTTGTTTCCGTTACACCTCTGCAGGTTCAGTTTATTCCTTGGACTTTCACATTGACGATGAGACACAGAATTGGAATCGGAATTAAATACAAAAGGCAAATGCCGCCTTAAGTACAAGAATAGAGACTCTTCTTACAGTCGGTGCTTTGAGCATTCCCTGTGAGACCAGTATTAGTTTCCGATACACCACTGCGGGTTCAGTGGATTCCTTGGAACTTCACATTGACGACGAAACACAGAAATCGCATCGGAAGCAAATACAAAAGGCACAATGCCGCCTTAAGTACAAGAATAGAGACTCTTCTTACAGTCGGTGCTTTGAGCATTCCCTGTGAGACCAAGATTACTTTCCGCTACACCTCTGCAGGTTCAATGTATTCCTTGGACCTTCACATTGACGATGAAACGCAGAAATCGCATCGGAATTAAATACAAAAGGTACAATGCCACCTTAAGTACAAGAATAGAGACTCTTCTTACAGTCGGTGCTTTGAGCATTCTATGTGAGACCAGTATTAGTTTCCGATACGCCACTGCAGGTTCAATGTATTCCTTGGACCTTCACATTGAATGATGAAACACAGAAATCGCATCGCAATTAAATCCAAAACGCTCAATGCCGCCTTATGTACAAGAATACAGACTCCACTTACAGTCGGTGCTTTGAGCATTTCCTGTGAGACCAGTATTAGTTTCCGATACACCACTGCAGGTTCGATGTATTCCTTGGACCTTCACATTGACGATGAAACACAGAAATCGCATCGGAATCAAATACAAAAGGCACAATGCCGCCTTAAGTACAAGAATAGAGACTCTTCTTACAGTCTGTTCTTTGAGCATTCCCTGTGAGACCAGTATTAGTTTCCGATACACCACTGCAGGTTGAGTTTATTCCTTGGACCTTCACATTGACGATGAAACACAGTAATGGCATCGGAATTAAATACAAAAGGCACAATGCCGCCTTAAGTACAAGAATGGAGACTCTTCTTACAGTCGGTGCTTTGAGCATTCCCTGTGAGACCAGTATTAGTTTCCGATACACCACTGCAGGTTCAATGTATTCCTTGGACCTTCACATTGACGATGAAACACAGAGATCGCATCGGAATTAAATACAAAAGGCACAATGCCGCCTTACGTACAAGAATAGAGATTCTTCTTACAGTCGGTGCTTTGAGCATTCCCTGTGACACCAGTATTAGTTTCCGCTACACCTCTGCAGGTTCAGTTTATTCTTTGGACAATCACATTGACGATGAAACACAGAAATGGCATCGGAATTAAATACAAAAGGCACAATGCCGCCTTAAGTACAAGAATAGAGACTCTTCTTACAGTCGGTGCTTTGAGCATTCCCTGTGAGACCAGTATTTGTTTCCGTTACACCTCTGCAGGTTCAGTTTATTCCTTGGACTTTCCCATTGACGATGAGACACAGAAATGGAATCGGAATTAAATACAAAAGGCAAATGCCGCCTTAAGTACAAGAATAGAGACTCTTCTTACAGTCGGTGCTTTGAGCATTCCCTGTGAGACCAGTATTAGTTTCCGATACACCACTGCGGGTTCAATGGATTCCTTGGAACTTCACATTGACGACCAAACACAGAAATAGCATCGGAAGCAAATACAAAAGGCACAATGCCGCCTTAAGAACAAGAATAGGGACTCTTCTTACAGTCGGTGCTTTGAGCATTCCCTGTGAGACCAGGATTACTTTCCGCTACACCTCTGCAGGTTCAATGTATTCCTTGGACCTTCACATTGACGATGAAACGCAGAAATCGCATCGGAATTAAATACAAAAGGTACAATGCCACCTTAAGTACAAGAATAGAGACTCTTCTTACAGTCGGTGCTTTGAGCATTCTATGTGAGACCAGTATTAGTTTCCGATACGCCACTGCAGGTTCAATGTATTCCTTGGACCTTCACATTGAATGATGAAACACAGAAATCGCATCGGAATTAAATCCAAAACGCTCAATGCCGCCTTATGTACAAGAATACAGACTCTACTTACAGTCGGTGCTTTGAGCATTTCCTGTGAGACCAGTATTAGTTTCCGATACACCACTGCAGGTTCAATGTAATCCTTGGACCTTCACATTGACGATGAAACACAGAAATCGCATCGGAATCAAATACAAAAGGCACAATGCCGCCTTAAGTACAAGAATAGAGACTCTTCTTAGAGGACGTGCTTTGAGCATTCCCTGTGAGACCAGTATTAGTTTCCGCTACACCTCTGCAGGTTCAGTTTATTCCTTGGACCTTCACATTGACGATGAATCACAGAAATGGCATCGGAATTAAACACAAAAGGCACAACGCCGCCTTAAGTACAAGAATAGAGACTCTTCTTACAGTCGGTGCTTTGAGCATTCCCTGTGATACCAGTATTAGTTTCCCATACACCACTGCGGGTTCAATGGATTCCTTGGAACTTCACATTGACGACGAAACATAGAAATCGCATCGGAATTAAATACAAGAAGCACAATGCCGCCTTAAGTACAAGAATAGATACCCTTCGTACAGTCGGTGCTTTGAGCTTTCCCTGTGAGACCAGTATTAGTTTCCGCTACACCTCTGCAGGTTCAGTTTATTCCTTGGACCTTCACATTGACGATGAAACACAGAAATGGCATCCGAATTAAATAGAAAAGGCACAATGCCGCCTTACGTACAAGAATAGAGACTCTTCTTACAGTCGGTGCTTTGAGCATTCCCTGTGAGGCCACTATTAGTTTCCGCTACACCTCTGCAGGTTCAGTTTATTCCTTGGACCTTCACATTGACGATGAAACACAGAAATGGCATCGGAATTAAATACAAGACGAACAATGCCGCCTTAAGTACAACAATAGAGACTCTTCTTACAGTCGGTGCTTTGAGCATTCCCTGTGAGGCCAGTATCAGTTTCCGATACACCACTGCAGGTTCAATGTATTCCTTGGACCTTCACATTGACGATGGAACACAGAAATCGCATCGGAATTAAATTCAAAAGGCACAATGCTGCCTTAAGTACAAGAATAGAGACTCTTCTTACAGTCGGTGCTTTGAGCATTCCCTGTGAGACCAGTATTAGTTTCCGCTACACCTCTGCAGGTTGAGTTTAATCCTTGGACCTTCACATTGACGATGAAACACAGTAATGGCATCGGAATTAAATACAAAAGGCACAATGCCGCCTTAAGTACAAAAATGGAGACTCTTCTTACAGTCGGTGCTTTGAGCATTCCCTGTGAGACCAGTATTAGTTTCCGATACACCACTGCAGGTTCAATGTATTCCTTGGACCTTCACATTGACGATGAAACACAGAGATCGCATCGGAATTAAATACAAAAGGCACAATGCCGCCTTACGTACAAGAATAGAGATTCTTCTTACAGTCGGTGCTTTGAGCATTCCCTGTGAGACCAAGATTACTTTCCGCTACACCTCTGCAGGTTCAATGTATTCCTTGGACCTTCACATTGACGATGAAACGCAGAAATCGCATCGGAATTAAATACAAAAGGTACAATGCCACCTTAAGTACAAGAATAGAGACTCTTCTTACAGTCGGTGCTTTGAGCATTCTATGTGAGACCAGTATTAGTTTCCGATACGCCACTGCAGGTTCAATGTATTCCTTGGACCTTCACATTGAATGATGAAACACAGAAATCGCATCGCAATTAAATCCAAAACGCTCAATGCCGCCTTATGTACAAGAATACAGACTCCACTTACAGTCGGTGCTTTGAGCATTTCCTGTGAGACCAGTATTAGTTTCCGATACACCACTGCAGGTTCGATGTATTCCTTGGACCTTCACATTGACGATGAAACACAGAAATCGCATCGGAATCAAATACAAAAGGCACAATGCCGCCTTAAGTACAAGAATAGAGACTCTTCTTACAGTCTGTTCTTTGAGCATTCCCTGTGAGACCAGTATTAGTTTCCGATACACCACTGCAGGTTGAGTTTATTCCTTGGACCTTCACATTGACGATGAAACACAGTAATGGCATCGGAATTAAATACAAAAGGCACAATGCCGCCTTAAGTACAAGAATGGAGACTCTTCTTACAGTCGGTGCTTTGAGCATTCCCTGTGAGACCAGTATTAGTTTCCGATACACCACTGCAGGTTCAATGTATTCCTTGGACCTTCACATTGACGATGAAACACAGAGATCGCATCGGAATTAAATACAAAAGGCACAATGCCGCCTTACGTACAAGAATAGAGATTCTTCTTACAGTCGGTGCTTTGAGCATTCCCTGTGACACCAGTATTAGTTTCCGCTACACCTCTGCAGGTTCAGTTTATTCTTTGGACAATCACATTGACGATGAAACACAGAAATGGCATCGGAATTAAATACAAAAGGCACAATGCCGCCTTAAGTACAAGAATAGAGACTCTTCTTACAGTCGGTGCTTTGAGCATTCCCTGTGAGACCAGTATTTGTTTCCGTTACACCTCTGCAGGTTCAGTTTATTCCTTGGACTTTCACATTGACGATGAGACACAGAAATGGAATCGGAATTAAATACAAAAGGCAAATGCCGCCTTAAGTACAAGAATAGAGACTCTTCTTACAGTCGGTGCTTTGAGCATTCCCTGTGAGACCAGTATTAGTTTCCGATACACCACTGCGGGTTCAATGGATTCCTTGGAACTTCACATTGACGACCAAACACAGAAATAGCATCGGAAGCAAATACAAAAGGCACAATGCCGCCTTAAGAACAAGAATAGGGACTCTTCTTACAGTCGGTGCTTTGAGCATTCCCTGTGAGACCAGGATTACTTTCCGCTACACCTCTGCAGGTTCAATGTATTCCTTGGACCTTCACATTGACGATGAAACGCAGAAATCGCATCGGAATTAAATACAAAAGGTACAATGCCACCTTAAGTACAAGAATAGAGACTCTTCTTACAGTCGGTGCTTTGAGCATTCTATGTGAGACCAGTATTAGTTTCCGATACGCCACTGCAGGTTCAATGTATTCCTTGGACCTTCACATTGAATGATGAAACACAGAAATCGCATCGGAATTAAATCCAAAACGCTCAATGCCGCCTTATGTACAAGAATACAGACTCTACTTACAGTCGGTGCTTTGAGCATTTCCTGTGAGACCAGTATTAGTTTCCGATACACCACTGCAGGTTCAATGTAATCCTTGGACCTTCACATTGACGATGAAACACAGAAATCGCATCGGAATCAAATACAAAAGGCACAATGCCGCCTTAAGTACAAGAATAGAGACTCTTCTTAGAGGACGTGCTTTGAGCATTCCCTGTGAGACCAGTATTAGTTTCCGCTACACCTCTGCAGGTTCAGTTTATTCCTTGGACCTTCACATTGACGATGAATCACAGAAATGGCATCGGAATTAAACACAAAAGGCACAACGCCGCCTTAAGTACAAGAATAGAGACTCTTCTTACAGTCGGTGCTTTGAGCATTCCCTGTGATACCAGTATTAGTTTCCCATACACCACTGCGGGTTCAATGGATTCCTTGGAACTTCACATTGACGACGAAACATAGAAATCGCATCGGAATTAAATACAAGAAGCACAATGCCGCCTTAAGTACAAGAATAGATACCCTTCGTACAGTCGGTGCTTTGAGCTTTCCCTGTGAGACCAGTATTAGTTTCCGCTACACCTCTGCAGGTTCAGTTTATTCCTTGGACCTTCACATTGACGATGAAACACAGAAATGGCATCCGAATTAAATAGAAAAGGCACAATGCCGCCTTACGTACAAGAATAGAGACTCTTCTTACAGTCGGTGCTTTGAGCATTCCCTGTGAGGCCACTATTAGTTTCCGCTACACCTCTGCAGGTTCAGTTTATTCCTTGGACCTTCACATTGACGATGAAACACAGAAATGGCATCGGAATTAAATACAAGACGAACAATGCCGCCTTAAGTACAACAATAGAGACTCTTCTTACAGTCGGTGCTTTGAGCATTCCCTGTGAGGCCAGTATCAGTTTCCGATACACCACTGCAGGTTCAATGTATTCCTTGGACCTTCACATTGACGATGGAACACAGAAATCGCATCGGAATTAAATTCAAAAGGCACAATGCTGCCTTAAGTACAAGAATAGAGACTCTTCTTACAGTCGGTGCTTTGAGCATTCCCTGTGAGACCAGTATTAGTTTCCGCTACACCTCTGCAGGTTGAGTTTATTCCTTGGACCTTCACATTGACGATGAAACACAGTAATGGCATCGGAATTAAATACAAAAGGCACAATGCCGCCTTAAGTACAAAAATGGAGACTCTTCTTACAGTCGGTGCTTTGAGCATTCCCTGTGAGACCAGTATTAGTTTCCGATACACCACTGCAGGTTCAATGTATTCCTTGGACCTTCACATTGACGATGAAACACAGAGATCGCATCGGAATTAAATACAAAAGGCACAATGCCGCCTTACGTACAAGAATAGAGATTCTTCTTACAGTCGGTGCTTTGAGCATTCCCTGTGACACCAGTATTAGTTTCCGCTACACCTCTGCAGGTTCAGTTTATTCTTTGGACAATCACATTGACGATGAAACACAGAAATGGCATCGGAATTAAATACAAAAGGCACAATGCCGCCTTAAGTACAAGAATAGAGACTCTTCTTACAGTCGGTGCTTTGAGCATTCCCTGTGAGACCAGTATTTGTTTCCGTTACACCTCTGCAGGTTCAGTTTATTCCTTGGACTTTCACATTGACGATGAGACACAGAAATGGAATCGGAATTAAATACAAAAGGCAAATGCCGCCTTAAGTACAAGAATAGATACTCTTCTTACAGTCGGTGCTTTGAGCATTCCCTGTGAGACCAGTATTAGTTTCCGATACACCACTGCGGGTTCAATGGATTCCTTGGAACTTCACATTGACGACCAAACACAGAAATAGCATCGGAAGCAAATACAAAAGGCACAATGCCGCCTTAAGTACAAGAATAGAGACTCTTCTTACAGTCGGTGCTTTGAGCATTCCCTGTGAGACCAGGATTACTTTCCGCTACACCTCTTCAGGTTCAATGTATTCCTTGGACCTTCACATTGACGATGAAACGCAGAAATCGCATCGGAATTAAATACAAAAGGTACAAAGCCACCTTAAGTACAAGAATAGAGACTCTTCTTACAGTCGGTGCTTTGAGCATTCTATGTGAGACCAGTATTAGTTTCCGATACGCCACTGCAGGTTCAATGTATTCCTTGGACCTTCACATTGAATGATGAAACACAGAAATCGCATCGGAATTAAATCCAAAACGCTCAATGCCGCCTTATGTACAAGAATACAGACTCTACTTACAGTCGGTGCTTTGAGCATTTCCTGTGAGACCAGTATTAGTTTCCGATACACCACTGCAGGTTCAATGTAATCCTTGGACCTTCACATTGTCGATGAAACACAGAAATCGCATCGGAATCAAATACAAAAGGCACAATGCCGCCTTAAGTACAAGAATAGAGACTCTTCTTAGAGGCGGTGCTTTGAGCATTCCCTGTGAGACCAGTATTAGTTTCCGCTACACCTCTGCAGGTTCAGTTTATTCCTTGGACCTTCACATTGACGATGAATCACAGAAATGGCATCGGAATTAAACACAAAAGGCACAACGCCGCCTTAAGTACAAGAATAGAGACTCTTCTTACAGTCGGTGCTTTGAGCATTCCCTGTGATACCAGTATTAGTTTCCCATACACCACTGCGGGTTCAATGGATTCCTTGGAACTTCACATTGACGACGAAACATAGAAATCGCATCGGAATTAAATACAAAAAGCACAATGCCGCCTTAAGTACAAGAATAGAGACCCTTCGTACAGTCGGTGCTTTGAGCTTTCCCTGTGAGACCAGTATTAGTTTCCGCTACACCTCTGCAGGTTCAGTTTATTCCTTGGACCTTCACATTGACGATGAAACACAGAAATGGCATCCGAATTAAATAGAAAAGGCACAATGCCGCCTTACGTACAAGAATAGAGACTCTTCTTACAGTCGGTGCTTTGAGCATTCCCTGTGAGGCCACTATTAGTTTCCGCTACACCTCTGCAGGTTCAGTTTATTCCTTGGACCTTCACATTGACGATGAAACACAGAAATGGCATCGGAATTAAATACAAGACGAACAATGCCGCCTTAAGTACAACAATAGAGACTCTTCTTACAGTCGGTGCTTTGAGCACTCCCTGTGAGGCCAGTATCAGTTTCCGATACACCACTGCAGGTTCAATGTATTCCTTGGACCTTCACATTGACGATGGAATACAGAAATCGCATCGGAATTAAATTCAAAAGGCACAATGCTGCCTTAAGTACAAGAATAGAGACTCTTCTTACAGTCGGTGCTTTGAGCATTCCCTGTGAGACCAGTATTAGTTTCCGCTACACCTCTGCAGGTTCAGTTTATTCCTTGGACCATCACATTGACGATGAAACACAGAAATGGCATCGGAATTAAATACAAAAGGCACAATGCTGCCTTAAGTACAAGAATAGAGACT
Organism: Schistocerca americana; assembly: GCF_021461395.2. Lineage (NCBI taxonomy): Eukaryota > Metazoa > Arthropoda > Insecta > Orthoptera > Acrididae > Schistocerca > Schistocerca americana. The sequence goes on from NC_060123.1 coordinate 744,312,330, forward strand.
CTTCTTACAGTCGGTGCTTTGAGCATTCCCTGTGAGACCAGTATTAGTTTCTGATACACCACTGCAGGTTCAATGTATTCCTTGGAACTTCACATTGACGATGAGACACAGAAATGGCATCGGAATTAAATACAAAAGGCACAATGCCGCCTTAAGTACAAGAATAGAGACTCTTCTTCCAGTCGGTGCTTTGAGCATTCCCTGTGAGACCAGTATTAGTTTCCGCTACACCTCTGCAGGTTCAGTTTATTCCTTGGACCTTCACATTGACGATGAAACACAGAAATGTCATCGGAATTAAATAGAAAAGGCACAATGCCGCCGTAAGTACAAGAATAGAGACTCTTCTTACAGTCGGTGCTTTGAGCATTCCCTGTGAGGCCAGTATTAGATTCCGATACACCACTGCAGGTTCAATGTATTCCTTGGAACTTCACATTGACGATGAAACACAGAAATCGCATCGAAATTAAATACAAAGGGCACAATGTTGCCTTAAGTACAAGAATACAGACTCTTCTTACAGTCGGTGCTTTGGGCTTCCCTGTGAGGCCAGTATCAGTTTCGGATACACCACTGCAGGTTCAATGTATTCCTTGGACCTGCACATTGACGATGGAACACAGAAATCGCATCGGAACTAAATACAAAGGGCACAATGTTGCCTTAAGTACAAGAATAGAGACTCTTCTTACAGTCGGTGCTTTGGGCTTCCCTGTGAGACCAATATTAGTTTCCGCTACACCTCTGCAGGCTCTTTTTATTCCTTGGACCTTCACATTGACGATGAAACACAGAAATGGCATCGGAATTAAACACAAAAGGCACAACGCCGCCTTAAGTACAAGAATAGAGACTCTTCTTACAGTCGGTGCTTTGAGCATTCCCTGTGAGACCAGTATTACTTTCCGCTACACCTCTGCAGGTTCAGTTTATTCCTTGGACCTTCACATTGACGATGAAACACCGAAATGGCATCGGAATGAAATACAAAAGGCACAATGCCGCCTTAGGTACAAGAATAGAGACTCTTCTTACAGTCGGTGCTTTGAGCATTCCCTGTGAGACCAGTATTAGTTTCCGATACACCACTGCAGGTTCAATGTATTCCTTGGACCTTCACATTGACGATGAAACACAGAAATGGCATCGGAATTAAACACAAAAGGCACAACGCCGCCTTAAGTACAAGAATAGAGACTCTTGTTACAGTCGGTGCTTTGAGCATTCCCTGTGAGACCAGTATTACTTTCCGCTACACCTCTGCAGGTTCAGTTTATTCCTTGGACCTTCACATTGACGATGAAACACAGAAATGGCATCGCAATTAAATACATAATTCACAATGCCGCGTTAAGTACAAGAAGAGAGACTCTTCTTACAGTCGGTGCTTTGAGCATTCCCTGTGAGACCAGTATTAGTTTCCGAAACACCACTGCAGGTTCAATGTATTCCTTGGAACTTCACATTGACGATGAAACACAGAAATCGCATCGGAATTAAATACAAAAGGCACAATGCCGCCTTACGTACAAGAATAGAGACTCTTCTTACAGTCGGTGTTTTGAGCATTCCCTGTGAGGCCAGTATTAGTTTCCGCTACACCTCTGCAGGTTCAGTTTATTCCTTGGACCTTCACATTGACGATGAAACACAGAAATGGCATCGGAATTAAATACAAAACGAACAATATCGCCTTAAGTACAACAATAGAGACTCTTCTTACAGTCGGTGCTTTGAGCATTCCCTGTGAGGCCAGTATCAGTTTCCGATACACCACTGCAGGTTCAATGTATTCCTTGGACCTTCACATTGACGATGGAACACAGAAATCGCATCGGAATTAAATTCAAAAGGCACAATGCCGCCTTAAGTACAAGAATAGAGACTCTTCCTACAGTCGGTGCTTTGAGCATTCCCTGTGAGACCAGTATTAGTTTCCGCTACACCTCTGCAGGTTCAGTTTATTCCTTGGACCAACACATTGACGATGAAACACAGAAATGGCATCGGAATTAAATACAAAAGGCACAATGCCGCCTTAAGTACAAGAATAGAGACTCTTCTTACAGTCGGTGCTTTGAGCATTCCCTGTGAGACCAGTATTAGTTTCTGATACACCACTGCAGGTTCAATGTATTCCTTGGAACTTCACATTGACGATGAAACACAGAAATGGCATCGGAATTATATACAAAAGGCACAATGCCGCCTTAAGTACAAGAATAGAGACTCTTCTTACAGTCGGTGCTTTGAGCATTCCCTGTGAGACCAGTATTAGTTTCCGCTACACCTCTGCAGGTTCAGTTTATTCCTTGGACCTTCACATTGACGATGAAACACAGAAATGGCATCGGAATTAAATAGAAAAGGCACAATGCCGCCGTAAGTACAAGAATAGAGACTCTTCTTACAGTCGGTGCTTTGAGCATCCCCTGTGGGACCAGTATTAGATTCCGATACACCACTGCAGGTTCAATGTATTCCTTGGAACTTCACATTGACGATGAAACACAGAAATCGCATCGGAATTATATACAAAAGGCACAACGCCGCCTTAAGTACAAGAATAGAGACTCTTCTTACAGTCGGTGCTTTGAGCATTCCCTGTGAGACCAGTATTACTTTCCGCTACACCTCTGCAGGTTCAGTTTATTCCTTGGACCTTCACATTGACGATGAACCACAGAAATGGCATCGGAATGAAATACAAAAGGCACAATGCCGCCTTAAGTACAAGAATAGAGACTCTTCTTACAGTCGGTGCTTTGAGCATTCCCTGTGAGACCAGTATTAGTTTCCGATACACCACTGCAGGTTCAATGTATTCCTTGGTACTTCACATTGACGATGAAACACAGAAATGGCATCGGAATTAAATACAAAAGGCACAATGCCGCCTTAAGTACAAGAATAGACTTTTCTTACAGTCGGTGCTTTGAGCATTAGCTGTGAGCCCAGTATTAGTTTCCGCTACACCTCTGCAGGTTCAGTTTATTCCTTGGACCTTCACATTGACGATGAAACACAGAAATGGCATCGGAATTAAATACAAAAGGCACAATGCCGCCTTAAGTACAAGAATAGAGACTCTTCTTACAGTCGGTGCTTGGAGCATTCCCTGAGAGACCAGTATTAGTTTCCAACACACCACTGCAGGTTCAATGTATTCCTTGGAACTTCACATTGACGATGAAACACAGAACTGGCATCGGAATTAAATACAAAAGGCACAATGCCGCCTTAAGTACAAGAATAGAGACTCTTCTTACAGTCGGTGCTTTGAGCATTCCCTGTGAGACCAGTATTAGTTTCCGATACACCACTGCAGGTTCAATGTATTCCTTGGAACTTCACATTGACCATGAAACACAGAAATGGCATCGGAATTAAATACAAAAGGCACAATGCCGCCTTAAGTACAAGAAAAAGACTCTTCCTACAGTCGGTGCTTCGGGCATTCCCTGTGAGACCAGTATTAGTGTCCGCTACACCTCTGCAGGTTCAGTTTATTCCTTGGACCTTCACATTGACGATGAAACACAGAAATTGCATCGCAATTAAATACATAAGGCACAATGCCGCCTTAAGTACAAGAACAGAGACTCTTCTTACAGTCGGTGCTTTGAGCATTCCCTGTGAGGCCAGTATTAGTTTCCGATACACCACTGCAGGTTCAATGTATTCCTTGGAACTTCACATTGACGATGAAACACAGAAATCGCATCGGAATTAAATACAAAAGGCACAAAGCCGCCTTACGTACAAGAATAGAGACTCTTCTTACAGTCGGTGTTTTGAGCATTCCCTGTGAGGCCAGTATTAGTTTCCGCTACACCTCTGCAGGTTCTGTTTATTCCTTGGATCTTCACATTGACGATGAAACACAGAAAAGGCATCGGAATTAAATACAAAACGAACAATGCCGCCTTAAGTTCAACAATAGAGACTTTTCTTACAGTCGGTGCTTTGAGCATTCCCTGTGAGGCCAGTATCAGTTTCCGATACACCACTGCAGGTTCAGTGTATTCCTTGGACCTTCACATTGACGATGGAACACAGAAATCGCATCGGAATTAAATTCAAAAGGCACAATGCCGCCTTAAGTACAAGAATAGAGACTCTTATTACAGTCGGTGCTTTGAGCATTCCCTGTGAGACCAGTATTAGTTTCCGCTACACCTCTGCAGGTTCAGTTTATTCCTTGGACCATCACATTGACGATGAAACACAGAAATGTCATCGGAATTAAATACAAAAGGCACAATGCCGCCTTAAGTACAAGAATAGAGACTCTTCTTACAGTCGGTGCTTTGAGCATTCCCTGTGAGACCAGTATTAGTTTCCGATACACAACTGCAGGTTCAATGTATTCCTTGGAACTTCACATTGACGATGAAACACAGAAATCGTATCGGAATTAAATACAAAAGGCACAATGCCGCCTTAAGTACAAGAATAGAGATTCTTCCTACAGTTGGTGCTTTGGGCATTCCCTGTGAGACCAGTATTAGTTTCCGCTACACCTCTGCAGGTTCAGTTTATTCCTTGGACCTTCACATTGACGATGAAACACAGAAATGGCACCGGAATTAAATACATAAGGCACAATGCCGCCTTAAGTACAAGAATAGAGACTCTTCGTACAGTCGGTGCTTTGAGCATTCCCTGTGAGACCAGTATTAGTTTCCGATACACCACTGCAGGTTCAATGTATTCCTTGGAACTTCACATTGACGATGAAACACAGAAATGGCATCGGAATTAAATACAAAACTCACAATGCCGCCTTAAGTACAAGAATAGAGACTCTTCTTACAGTCTCTGCTTTGAGCATTCCCTGTGAGACCAGTATTAGTTTCCGCTACACCTCTGCAGGTTCAGTTTATTCCTTGGACCTTCACATTGACGATGAAACGCAGAAATGGCATCGGAATTAAATACAAAATGCACAATGCCGCCTTAAGTACAAGAATAGAGACTCTTCTTACAGTCGGTACTTTGAGCATTGCCTGTGAGACCAGTATTGGTTTCCGCTACACCTAAGGAGGTTCAGTTTATTCCTTGGACCAACACATTGACGATGAAACACAGAAATGGCATCGGAATTAAATACAAAAGGCACAATGCCGCCTTAAGTACAAGAATAGAGACTCTTCTTACAGTCGGTGCTTTGAGCATTCCCTGTGAGACCAGTATTAGTTTCTGATACACCACTGCAGGTTCAATGTATTCCTTGGAACTTCACATTGACGATGAAACACAGAAATGGCATCGGAATTATATACAAAAGGCACAATGCCGCCTTAAGTACGAGAATAGAGACTCTTTTTACAGTCGGTGCTTTGAGCATTCCCTGTGAGACCAGTATTAGTTTCCGCTACACCTCTGCAGGTTCAGTTTATTCCTTGGACCTTCACATTGACGATGAAACACAGAAATGGCATCGGAAGTAAATAGAAAAGGCACAATGCCGCCGTAAGTACAAGAATAGAGACTCTTCTTACAGTCGGTGCTTTGAGCATTCCCTGTGAGACCAGTATTAGATTCCGATACACCACTGCAGGTTCAATGTATTCCTTGGAACATCACATTGACGATGAAACACAGAAATCGCATCGGAATTAAATACAAAAGGCACAACGCCGCCTTAAGTACAAGAATAGAGACTCTTCTTACAGTCGGTGCTTTGAGCATTCCCTGTGAGACCAGTATTACTTTCCGCTACACCTCTGCAGGTTCAGTTTATTCCTTGGACCTTCGCATTGACGATGAACCACAGAAATGGCATAGGAATGAAATACAAAAGGCACAATGCCGCCTTATATACAAGAATAGAGACTCTTCTTACAGTCGGTGCTTTGAGCATTCCCTGTGAGACCAGTATTAGTTTCCGATACACCACTGCAGGTTCAATGTATTCCTTGGTACTTCAAATTGACGATGAAACACAGAAATGGCATCGGAATTAAATACAAAAGGCACAATGCCGCCTTAAGTACAAGAATAGACTTTTCTTACAGTCGGTGCTTTGAGCATTCCCTGTGAGCCCAGTATTAGTTTCCGCTACACCTCTGCAGGTTCAGTTTATTCCTTGGACCTTCACATTGACGATGAAACACAGAAATGGCATCGGAATTAAATACAAAAGGCACAATGCCGCCTTAAGTACAAGAATAGAGACTCTTCTTACAGTCGGTTCTTGGAGCATTCCCTGAGAGACCAGTATTAGTTTCCAACACACCACTGCAGGTTCAATGTATTCCTTGGAACTTCACATTGACGATGAAACACAGAACTGGCATCGGAATTAAATACAAAAGGCACAATGCCGCCTTAAGTACAGGAATAGAGACTCTTCTTACAGTCGGTGCTTTGAGCATTCCCTGTGAGACCAGTATTAGTTTCCGATACACCACTGCAGGTTCAATGTATTCCTTGGAACTTCACATTGACCATGAAACACAGAAATGGCATCGGAATTAAATACAAAAGGCACAATGCCGCCTTAAGTACAAGAAAAAGACTCTTCCTACAGTCGGTGCTTTGGGCATTCCCTGTGAGACCAGTATTAGTGTCCGCTACACCTCTGCAGGTTCAGTTTATTCCTTGGACCTTCACATTGACGATGAAACACAGAAATTGCATCGCAATTAAATACATAAGGCACAATGCCGCCTTAAGTACAAGAACAGAGACTCTTCTTACATTCGGTGCTTTGAGCATTCCCTGTGAGGCCAGTATTAGTTTCCGATACACCACTGCAGGTTCAATGTATTCCTTGGAACTTCACATTGACGATGAAACACAGAAATGGCATCGGAATTAAATACAAAAGGCACAATGCCGCCTTAAGTACAAGAATAGAGACTCTTCTTACAGTCTCTGCTTTGAGCATTCCCTGTGAGACCAGTATTAGTTTCCGCTACACCTCTGCAGGTTCAGTTTATTCCTCGGACCTTCACATTGACGATGAAACGCAGAAATGGCATCGGAATTAAATACAAAATGCACAATGCCGCCTTAAGTACAAGAATAGAGACTCTTCTTACAGTCGGTACTTTGAGCATTGCCTGTGAGACCAGTATTGGTTTCCGCTACACCTAAGGAGGTTCAGTTTATTCCTTGGACTTTCACATTGACGATGAGACACAGATATGGCATCGGAATTAAATACAAAAGGCACAATGCCGCCTTACGTACAAGAATAGAGACTCTTCTTACAGTCGGTGTTTTGAGCATTCCCTGTGAGGCCAGTATTAGTTTCCGCTACACCTCTGCAGGTTCAGTTTATTCCTTGGACCTTCACATTGACGATGAAACACAGAAATCGCAACGGAATTAAATTCAAAAGGCACAATGCCGCCTTAAGTACAAGAATAGAGACTCTTCTTACAGTCGGTGCTTTGAGCATTCCCTGTGAGACCAGTATTAGTTTCCGTTACACCTCTGCAGGTTCAGTTTATTCCTTGGACCTTCACATTGACGATGAAACACAGAAATGGCATAGGAATTAAATACAAAACGAACAATGCCGCCTTAAGTACAACAATAGAGACTCCTCTTGCAGTCGGTGCTTTGATCATTCCCTGTGTGACCAGTATCAGTTTCCGATACACCACTGCAGGTTCAATGTATTCCTTGGACCTTCACATTGACGATGAAGCACAGAAATCGCATCGGAATTAACTACAAAAGGCACAATGCCGCCTTAAGTACAAGAATAGAGACTCTTCTTACAGTCGGTCCTTTGAGCATTCCCTGTGAGACCAGTATTAGTTTCCGCTACACCTCTGCAGGTTCAGTTTATTCCTTGGACCTTCACATTGACGATGAAACACAGAAATGGCATCGGAATTAAATACAAAAGGCACAATGCCGCCTTAAGTACAAGAATAGAGACTCTTCTTACAGTCGGTGCTTTGAGCATTCCCTGTGAGACCAGTATTAGTTTCTGATACACCACTGCAGGTTCAATGTATTCCTTGGAACTTCACATTGACGATGAAACACAGAAATCGCATCGGAATCAAATACAAAAGGCACAATGCCGCCTTAAGTACAAGAATAGAGAATCTTCTTACAGTCGGTGCTTTGAGCATTCCCTGTGAGACCAGTATTAGTTTCCGATACACCTCTGCAGGTACAGTTTAATCCTTGGACCTTCACATTGATGATGAAACACAGAAATGGCATCGGAATGAAATACAAAAGACACAATGCCGCCTTAAGTACAAGAATAGAGACTCTTCTTACAGTCGGTGCTTTGCGCATTCCCTGTGAGACCAGTATTAGTTTCCTATACACCACTGCAGGTTCAATGTATTCCTTGGACCTTCACATTGACGATGAAACAAAGAAGTCGCATCGGAAATAAATACAAAACGCACAATGCCGCCTTATGTACAAGAATAGAGACTCTTCTTACAGTCGGTGCTTTGAGCATTCCCTGTGAGACCATTATTAGTTTCCGCTACACCTCGTCAGGTTCAGTGTATTCCTTGGACCTTCACATTGACGATGATACACAGAAATGGCATCGGAATTAAATACAAAAGGCACAATGTCGCCTTAAGTACAAGAATAGAGACTCTTCTTACAGTCGGTGCTTTAAGCATTCCCTGTGAGACCAGTATTAGTTTCTGATACACCACTGCACGTTCAATGTATTCTTTGGAACTTCACATTGACGATGAAAAACAGAAATGGCATCGGAATTAAATACAAAAGGCAAAATGCCGCCTTAAGCACAAGAATAGAGACTCTTCTTACAGTCGGTGCTTTGAGCATTCCCTGTGAGACCAGTATTAGTTTCCGATACACCACTGCAGGTTCAATGTATTCCTTGGAACTTCACTTTGACGATGAAACACAGAAATCGCATCGGAATTAAATACAAAAGGCACAATGCCGCCTTAAGTACAAGAATAGAGACTCTTCTTACAGTCGGTGCTTTGAGCATTCCCTGTGAGACCAGTATTGGTTTCCGCTACACCTGACGAGGTTCAGTTTATTCCTTGGACCTTCACATTGACGATGAAACACAGAAATGGCATCGGATTTAAATACAAAAGGCACAATGCCGCCTTACGTACAAGAATAGAGACTCTTCTTACAGTCGGTGTTTTGAGCATTCTCTGTGAGGCCAGTATTAGTTTCCGTTACACCTCTGCAGGTTCAGTTTATTCCTTGGACCTTCACATTGACGATGAAACACAGAAATGGCATAGGAATTAAATACAAAACGAACAATGCCGCCTTAAGTACAACAATAGAGACTCCTCTTGCAGTCGGTGCTTTGATCTTTCCCTGTGAGACCAGTATAAGTTTCCGATACACCACTGCAGGTTCAATGTATTCCTTGGACCTTCACATTGACGATGAAGCACAGAAATCGCATCGGAATTAACTACAAAAGGCACAATGCCGCCTTAAGTACAAGAATAGAGACTCTTCTTACAGTCGGTCCTTTGAGCATTCCCTGTGAGACCAGTATTAGTTTCCGCTACACCTCTGCAGGTTCAGTTTATTCCTTGGACCTTCACATTGACGATGAAACACAGAAATGGCATCGGAATTAAATACAAAAGGCACAATGCCGCCTTAAGTACAAGAATAGAGACTCTTCTTACAGTCGGTGCTTTGAGCATTCCCTGTGAGACCAGTATTAGTTTCTGATACACCACTGCAGGTTCAATGTATTCCTTGGAACTTCACATTGACGATGAAACACAGAAATCGCATCGGAATCAAATACAAAAGGCACAATGCCGCCTTAAGTACAAGAATAGAGAATCTTCTTACAGTCGGTGCTTTGAGCATTCCCTGTGAGACCAGTATTAGTTTCCGATACACCTCTGCAGGTACAGTTTAATCCTTGGACCTTCACATTGATGATGAAACACAGAAATGGCATCGGAATGAAATACAAAAGACACAATGCCGCCTTAAGTACAAGAATAGAGACTCTTCTTACAGTCGGTGCTTTGCGCATTCCCTGTGAGACCAGTATTAGTTTCCTATACACCACTGCAGGTTCAATGTATTCCTTGGACCTTCACATTGACGATGAAACAAAGAAGTCGCATCGGAAATAAATACAAAACGCACAATGCCGCCTTATGTACAAGAATAGAGACTCTTCTTACAGTCGGTGCTTTGAGCATTCCCTGTGAGACCAGTATTAGTTTCCGCTACACCTCGTCAGGTTCAGTGTATTCCTTGGACCTTCACATTGACGATGATACACAGAAATCGCATCGGAATTAAATACAAAAGGCACAATGCCGCCTTAAGTACAAGAATAGAGACTCTTCTTACAGTCGGTGGTTTGAGCATTCCCTGTGAGACGAGTATTAGTTTCCGATACACCACTGCTGGTTCAATGTATTCCTTGGAACTTCACATTGACGATGAAACACAGAAATCGCATCGGAATCAAATACAAAAGCCACAATGCTGCTTTAAGTACAAGAATAGAGACTCTTCTTACAGTCGGTGCTTTGAGCATTCCCTGTGAGACCAGTATTAGTTTCCGATACACCTCTGCAGGTTCAGTTTATTCCTCGGACCTTCACATTGACGATGAAACACAGAAATGGCATCGGAATTAAATACAAAAGGCACAATGCCGCCTTAAGTACAAGAAAAGAGACACTTCTTACAGTCGGTGCTTTGAGCATTCCCTGTGAGACCAGTATTAGTTTCCGATACACCACTGCAGGTTCAATGTATTCCTTGGAACATCACATTGACGATGAAACACACAAATCGCATCGGAATTAAATACAAAAGGCACAATGCCGCCTTAAGTACAAGAATAGAGACTCTTCTTACAGTCTCTGCTTTGAGCATTCCCTGTGAGACCAGTATTAGTTTCCGCTACACCTCTGCAGGTTCAGTTTATTCCTTGGACCTTCACATTGACGATGAAACACAGAAATGGCATCGGAATTAAATACAAAAGGCACAATGCCGCCTTAAGTACAAGAATAGAGACTCTTCTTACAGTCGGTACTTTGGGCATTGCCTGTGAGACCAGTATTGGTTTCCGCTACACCTAAGGAGGTTCAGTTTATTCCTTGGACCTTCACATTGACGATGAAACACAGATATGGCATCGGAATTAAATACAAAAGGCACAATGCCGCCTTACGTACAAGAATAGAGACTCTTCTTACAGTCGGTGTTTTGAGCATTCCCTGTGAGGCCAGTATTAGTTTCCGCTACACCTCTGCAAGTTCAGTTTATTCCTTGGACCTTCACATTGACGATGAAACACAGAAATGGCATCGGATATAAATACAAAACGAACAATTCCGCCTTAAGTACAAGAATAGAGACTCTTCTTAAAGTCGGTGCTTTGCGCATTCCCTGTGAGACCATAATTAGTTTCCTATACACCACTGCATGTTCAATGTATTCCTTGGACCTTCACATTGACGATGAAACAAAGAAATCGCATCGGAAATAAATACAAAACGCACAATGCCGCCTTAAGTACAAGAATAGAGACACTTCTTACAGTCGGTGTTTTGAGCATTTCCTGTGAGACCAGTATTAGTTTCCGCTACACCCCGTCAGGTTCAATGTATTCCTTGGACCTTCACATTGACGATGATACACAGAAATCGCATCGGAATTAAATGCAAAAGGCACAATGCCGCCTTAAGTAGAAGAATAGAGACTCTTCTTACAGTCGGTGGTTTGAGCATTCCCTGTGAGACGAGTATTAGTTTCCGATACACCACTGCAGGTTCAATGTATTCCTTGGAACTTCACATTGACGATGAAACACAGAAATCGCATCGGAATCAAATACAAAAGCCACAATGCTGCTTTAAGTACAAGAATAGAGACTCTTCTTACAGTCGGTGCTTTGAGCATTCCCTGTGAGACCAGTATTAGTTTCCGATACACCTCTGCAGGTTCAGTTTATTCCTTGGACCTTCACATTGACGATGAAACACAGAAATGGCATCGGAATTAAATACAAAAGGCACAATGCCGCCTTAAGTACAAGAATAGAGACTCTTCTTACAGTCTCTGCTTTGAGCATTCCCTGTGAGACCAGTATTAGTTTCCGCTACACTTCTGCAGGTTCAGTTTATTCCTTGGACCTTCACATTGACGATGAAACACAGAAATGGCATCGGAATTAAATACAAAAGGCACAATGCCGCCGTAAGTACAAGAATAGAGACTCTTCTTGCAGTCGGTACTTTGGGCATTGCCTGTGAGACCAGTATTGGTTTCCGCTACACCTAAGGAGGTTCAGTTTATTCCTTGGACCTTCACATTGACGATGAAACACGGAAATGGCATCGGAATTAGATACAAATGGCACAATGCCGCCTTACGTACAAGAATAGAGACTCTTCTTACAGTCGGTGTTTTGAGCATTCCCTGTGAGGCCAGTATTAGTTTCCGCTACACCTCTGCAGGTTCAGTTTATTCCTTGGACCTTCACATTGACGATGAAACACGGAAATGGCATCGGAATTAAATACAAAACGAACAATTCCGCCTTAAGTACAACAATAGAGACTCTTCTTACAGTCGGTGCTTTGAGCATTCCCTGTGAGACCAGTATTAGTTTCCGCTACACCTCTGCAGGTTCAGTTTATTCCTTGGACCTTCACATTGACGATGAAACACAGAAATGGCATCGGAATTAAATACAAAAGGCACAATGCCGCCTTAAGTACAAGAATAGAGTCTCTTCTTACAGTCGGTGCTTTGAGCATTCCCTCTGAGACGAGTATTAGTTTCCGATACACCACTGCAGGTTCAATGTAGTCCTTGGAACTTCACATTGACGATGAAACACAGAAATCGCATCGGAATTAAATACAAAAGGCACAATGCCGCCTTAAGTACAAGAATAGGGACTCTTCCTACAGTCGGTGCTTTGGGCATTCCCCGTGAGACCAGTATTAGTTTCCGCTACACCTCTGCATGTTCAGTTTATTCCTTGGACCTTCACATTGACGATGGAACACAGAAATGGCATCGGAATTAAAGACATAAGGCACAATGCCGCCTTAAGTACAAGAATAGAGACTCTTCTTACAGTCGGTGCTTTGAGCATTCCCTGTGAGACCAGTATTAGTTTCCGATACACCACTGCAGGTTCAATGTATTCCTTGGAACTTCACATTGACGATGAAACACAGAAATTGCATCGGAATTAAATACAAAAGGCACAATGCCGCCTTAAGTACAAGAATAGAGACTCTACTTACAGTCGGTGTTTTGAGCATTCCCTGTGATACCAGTATTAGTTTCCGCTACACCTCTGCAGGTTCAGTTTATTCCTTGGACCTTCACATTGACGATGAAACACAGAAATGGCATCGGAATTAAATACAAAAGGCACAATGCCGCCTTAAGTACAAGAATAGAGACTCTTCTTACAGTCGGTGCTTTTAGCATTCCCTGTGAGACCAGTATTGGTTTCCGCTACACCTAAGGAGGTTCAGTTTATTCCTTGGACCTGCACATTGACGATGAAACACAGAAACTGCATCGGATTTAAATACAAAAGGCACAATGCCGCCTTACGTACAAGAATACAGACTCTTCTTACAGTCGGTGCTTTGAGCATTCCCTGTGAGACCAGTATTGGTTTCCGCTACACCTAAGGAGGTTGAGTTTATTCCTTGGACCTTCACATTGACGATGAAACACAGAAATGGCATCCGATTTAAATACAAAAGGCACAATGCCGCCTTACGTACAAGAATAGAGACTCTTCTTACAGTCGGTGTTTTGAGCATTCTCTGTGAGGCCAGTATTAGTTTCCGTTACACCTCTGCAGGTTCAGTTTATTCCTTGGACCTACACATTGACGATGAAGCACAGAAATGGCATAGGAATTAAATACAAAACGAACAATGCCGCCTTAAGTACAACAATAGAGACTCCTCTTACAGTCGGTGCTTTGATCATTCCCTGTGAGACCAGTATCTGTTTCCGATACACCACTGCAGGTTCAATGTATTCCTTGGACCTTCACATTGACGATGAAACACAGAAATCGCATCGGAATTAACTACAAAAGGCACAATGCCGCCTTAAGTACAAGAATAGAGACTCTTCTTACAGTCGGTGCTTTGAGCATTCCCTGTGAGACCAGTATTAGTTTCTGATACACCTCTGCAGGTTCAGTTTAATCCTTGGACCTTCACATTGATGATGAAACACAGAAATGGCATCGGAATGAAATACAAAAGGCACAATGCCGCCTTAAGTACAAGAATAGAGACTCTTCTTACAGTCGGTGCTTTGCGCATTCCCTGTGAGACCAGTATTAGTTTCCTATACACCACTGCAGGTTCAATGTATTCCTTAGACCTTCACATTGACGATGAAACAAAGAAGTCGCATCGGAAATAAATACAAAACGCACAATGCCGCCTTAAGTACAAGAATAGAGACTCTTCTTACAGTCGGTGCTTTGAGCATTCCCTGTGAGACCAGTATTAGTTTCCGCTACACCTCGTCAGGTTCAATGTATTCCTTGGACCTTCACATTGACGATGATACACAGAAATCGCATCGGAATTAAATACAAAAGGCACAATGCCACCTTAAGTACAAGAATAGAGACTCTTCTTACAGTCGGTGGTTTGAGCATTCCCTGTGAGACGAGTATTAGTTTCCGATACACCACTGCAGGTTCAATGTATTCCTTGGAACTTCACATTGACGATGAAACACAGAAATCGCATCGGAATCAAATACAAAAGCCACAATGCTGCTTTAAGTACAAGAATAGAGACTCTTCTTACAGTCGGTGCTTTGAGCATTCCCTGTGAGACCAGTACTAGTTTCCGATACACCTCTGCAGGTTCAATTTATTCCTTGGACCTTCACATTGACGATGAAACACAGAAATGGCATCGGAATTAAATACAAAAGGCACAATGCCGCCTTAAGTACAAGAAAAGAGACACTTCTTACAGTCGGTGCTTTGAGCATTCCCTGTGAGACCAGTATTAGTTTCCGATACACCACTGCAGGTTCAATGTATTCCTTGGAACATCACATTGACGATGAAACACAGAAATCGCATCGGAATTAATTACAAAAGGCACAATGCCCCCTTAAGTACAAGAATAGAGACTCTTCTTACAGTCTCTGCTTTGAGCATTCCCTGTGAGACCAGTATTAGTTTCCGCTACACCTCTGCGGGTTCAGTTTATTCCTTGGACCTTCACATTGACGATGAAACACAGAAATGGCATCGGAATTAAATACAAAAGGCACAATGCCGCCTTAAGTACAAGAATAGAGACTCTTCTTACAGTCGGTACTTTGGGCATTGCCTGTGAGACCAGTATTGGTTTCCGCTACACCTAAGGAGGTTCAGTTTATTCCTTGGACCTTCACATTGACGATGAAACACAGATATGGCATCGGAATTAAATACAAAAGGCACAATGCCGCCTTACGTACAAGAATAGAGACTCTTCTGACAGTCGGTGTTTTGAGAATTTCTGTGAGGCCAGTATTAGTTTCCGCTACACCTCTGCAGGTTCAGTTTATTCCTTGGACCTTCACATTGACGATGAAACACAGAAATGGCATCGGAATTAAATACAAAACGAACAATTCCGCCTTAAGTACAAGAATAGAGACTCTTCTTACAGTCGGTGCTTTGCGCATTCCCTGTGAGACCAGTATTAGTTTCCTATACACCACTGCAGGTTCAATGTATTCCTTGGACCTTCACATTGACGATGAAACAAAGAAATCGCATCGGAAATAAATACAAAACGCACAATGCCGCCTTAAGTACAAGAATAGAGACTCTTCTTACAGTCGGTGCTTTGAGCATTCCCTGTGAGACCAGTATTAGTTTCCGCTGCACCTCGTCAGGTTCAATGTATTCCTTGGACCTTCACATTGACGATGATACACAGAAATCGCATCGGAATTAAATGCAAAAGGCACAATGCCGCCTTAAGTACAAGAATAGAGACTCTTCTTACAGTCTGTGGTTTGAGCAGTCCCTGTGAGACGAGTATTAGTTTCCGATACACCACTGCAGGTTCAATGTATTCCTTGGAACTTCACATTGACGATGAAACACAGAAATCGCATCGGAATCAAATACAAAAGCCACAATGCTGCTTTAAGTACAAGAATAGAGACTCTTCTTACAGTCGGTGCTTTGAGCATTCCCTGTGAGACCAGTATTAGTTTCCGATACAATTCTGCAGGTTCAGTTTATTCCTTGGACCTTCACATTGACGATGAAACACAGAAATGGCATCGGAATTAAATACAAAAGGCACAATGCCGCCTTAAGTACAAGAAAAGAGACACTTCTTACAGTCAGTGCTTTGAGCATTCCCTGTGAGACCAGTATTAGTTTCCGATACACCACTACAGGTTCAATGTATTCCTTGGAACTTCACATTGACGATGAAACACAGAAATCGTATCGGAATTAAATACAAAAGGCACAATGCCGCCTTAAGTACAAGAATAGAGACTCTTCTTACAGTCTCTGCTTTGAGCATTCCCTGTGAGACCAGTATTAGTTTCCGCTACACCTCTGCAGATTCAGTTTATTCCTTGGACCTTCACATTGACGATGAAACACAGAAATGGCATCGGAATTAAATACAAAAGGCACAATGCCGCCTTAAGTACAAGAATAGAGACTCTTCTTACAGTCGGTACTTTCGGCATTGCCTGTGAGACCAGTATTGGTTTCCGCTACACCTAAGGAGGTTCAGTTTCTTCCTTGGACCTTCACATTGACGATGAAACACAGATATGGCATCGGAATTAAATACAAAAGGCACAATGCCGCCTTAAGTACAAGAATAGAGACTCTTCTTACAGTCGGTGCTTTGAGCATTCCCTGTGAGACCAGTATTAGTTTCCGCTACACCTCGTCAGGTTCAATGTATTCCTTGGACCTTCACATTGACGATGATACACAGAAATCGCATCGGAATTAAATGCAAAAGGCACAATGCCGCCTTAAGTACAAGAATAGAGACTCTTCTTACAGTCGGTGGTTTGAGCATTCCCTGTGAGACCAGTATTAGTTTCCGATACAACACTGCAGGTTCAATGTATTCCTTGGAACTTCACATTGACGATGAAACACAGAAATCGCATCGGAATTAAACACAAATGGCACAATGCCGCCTTAAGTACAAGAATAGAGACTCTACTTACAGTCGGTGCTTTGAGCATTCCCTGTGAGACCAGTATTAGTTTCCGCTACACCTCTGCAGGTTCAGTTTATTCCTTGGACCTTCACATTGACGATGAAACACAGAAATGGCATCGGAATTAAATACAAAAGGCACAATGCCGCCTTAAGTACAAGAATAGAGACTCTTCTTACAGTCGGTGCTTTTAGCATTCCCTGTGAGACCAGTATTGGTTTCCGCTACACCTAAGGAGGTTCAGTTTATTCCTTGGACCTGCACATTGACGATGAAACACAGAAATTGCATCGGATTTAAATACAAAAGGCACAATGCCGCCTTACGTACAAGAATAGAGACTCTTCTTACAGTCGGTGCTTTGAGCATTCCCTGTGAGACCAGTATTAGTTTCCGCTACACCTCTGCAGGTTCAGTTTATTCCTTGGACCTTCACATTGACGATGAAACACAGAAATGGCATCGGAATTAAATACAAAAGGCACAATGCCGCCTTAAGTACAAGAATAGAGACTCTTCTTACAGTCGGTGCTTTGAGCATTCCCTGTGAGACCAGTATTAGTTTCCGCTACACCTCGTCAGGTTTAATGTATTTCTTGGACCTTCACATTGACGATGATACACAGAAATCGCATCGGAATTAAATACAAAAGGCACAATGCCGCCTTAAGTACAAGAATAGAGACTCTTCTTACATTCGGTGCTTTGAGCATTCCCTCTGAGACGAGTATTAGTTTCCGATACACCACTGCAGGTTCAATGTATTCCTTGGAACTTCACATTGACGATGAAACACAGAAATCGCATCGGAATCAAATACAAAAGCCACAATGAAGCTTTAAGTACAAGAATAGAGACTCTTCTTACAGTCGGTGCTTTGAGCATTCCCTGTGAGACCAGTATTAGTTTCCGATACACCTCTGCAGGTTCAGTTTATTCCTTGGACCTTCACATTGACGATGAAACACAGATATGGCATCGGAATTAAATACAAAAGGCACAATGCCGCCTTAAGTACAAGAATAGAGACTCTTCTTACAGTCGGTGCTTTGAGCATTCCCTGTGAGACCAGTATTAGTTTCTGATACACCACTGCAGGTTCAATGTATTCCTTGGAACTTCACATTGACGATGAAACACAGAAATTGCATCGGAATTAAATACAAAAGACACAATGCCGCCTTAAGTACAAGAATAGAGACTCTTCTTACAGTCGGTGCTTTGAGCATTCCCTGTGAGACCAGTATTAGTTTCCGCTACACCTCTGCAGGTTCAGTTTATTCCTTGGACCTTCACATTGACGATGAAACACAGAAATGGCATCGGAATTAAATACAAAAGGCACAATGCCGCCTTAAGTACAAGAATAGAGACTCTTCTTACAGTCGGTGATTTGAGCATTCTCTGTGAGACCAGTATTAGTTTCTGATACACCACTGCAGGTTCAATGTATTCCTTGGAACTTCACATTGACGATGAAACACAGAAATCGCATCGGAATCAAATACAAAAGGCACAATGCCGCCTTAAGTACAAGATTAGAGACTATTCTTACAGTCGGTGCTTTGAGCATTCCCTGTGAGACCAGTATTAGTTTCCGATACACCTCTGCAGGTTCAGTTTATTCCTTGGACCTTCACATTGACGATGAAACACAGATATGGCATCGGAATGAAATACAAAGGGCACAATGCCGCCTTAAGTACAAGAATAGAGACTCTTCTTACAGTCGGTGCTTTGCGCATTCCCTGTGAGACCAGTATTAGTTTCCTATACACCACTGCAGGTTCAATGTATTCCTTGGACCTTCACATTGACGATGAAACAAAGAAATCGCATCGGAATTAAATACAAAACGCACAATGCCGCCTTAAGTACAAGAATAGAGACTCTTCTTACAGTCGGTGCTTTGAGCATTCCCTGTGAGACCAGTATTAGTTTCCGCTACACCTCGTCAGGTTCAATGTATTCCTTGGACCTTCACATTGACGATGATACACAGAAATCGCATCGGAATTAAATACAAAAGGCGCAATGCCGCCTTAAGTACAAGAATAGAGACTCTTCTTACAGTCGGTGCTTTGAGCAATCCCTGTGAGACGAGTATTAGTTTCCGCTACACCTCTGCAGGTTCAGTTTATTCCTTGGACCTTCACATTGTCGATGAAACACAGAAATCGCATCGGAATTAAATACAAAAGGCACAATGCCGCCTTAAGTACAAGAATTGAGACTATTCTTACAGTCGGTGCTTTGAGCATTCCCTGTGAGACCAGTATTAGTTTTCGATACACCACTGCAGGTTCAACGTATTCCTTGGAACTTCACATTGACGATGAAACACAGAAATCGCATCGGAATTATATACAAAAGGCACAATGCCGCCTTAAGTACAAGAATAGAGACTCTTCTTACAGTCGGTGCTTTGAGCATTCCCTGTGAGACCAGTATTAGTTTCCGCTACACCTCTGCAGGTTCAGTTTATTCCTTGGACCTTCACATTGACGATGAAACACAGAAATGGCATCGGAATTAAATACAAAAGGCACAATGCCGCCTTAAGTACAAGAATAGAGACTCTTCTTACAGTCGGTGATCTGAGCATTCCCTGTGAGACCAGTATTAGTTTCTGATACACCACTGCAGGTTCAATGTATTCCTTGGAACTTCACATTGACGATGAAACACAGAAATCGCATCGGAATCAAATACAAAAGGCACAATGCCGCCTTAAGTACAAGAATAGAGACTATTCTTACAGTCGGTGCTTTGAGCATTCCCTGTGAGACCAGTATTAGTTTCCGATACACCTCTGCAGGTTCAGTTTATTCCTTGGACCTTCACATTGACGATGAAACACAGATATGGCATCGGAATGAAATACAAAGGGCACAATGCCGCCTTAAGTACAAGAATAGAGACTCTTCTTACAGTCGGTGCTTTGCGCATTCCCTGTGAGACCAGTATTAGTTTCCTATACACCAAAGCAGGTTCAATGTATTCCTTGGACCTTCACATTGACGATGAAACAAAGAAATCGCATCGGAATTAAATACAAAACGCACAATGCCGCCTTAAGTACAAGAATAGAGACTCTTCTTACAGTCGGTGCTTTGAGCATTCCCTGTGAGACCAGTATTAGTTTCCGCTACACCTCGTCAGGTTCAATGTATTCCTTGGACCTTCACATTGACGATGATACACAGAAATCGCATCGGAATTAAATACAAAAGGCGCAATGCCGCCTTAAGTACAAGAATAGAGACTCTTCTTACAGTCGGTGCTTTGAGCAATCCCTGTGAGACGAGTATTAGTTTCCGCTACACCTCTGCAGGTTCAGTTTATTCCTTGGACCTTCACATTGTCGATGAAACACAGAAATCGCATCGGAATTAAATACAAAAGGCACAATGCCGCCTTAAGTACAAGAATTGAGACTATTCTTACAGTCGGTGCTTTGAGCATTCCCTGTGAGACCAGTATTAGTTTTCGATACACCACTGCAGGTTCAACGTATTCCTTGGAACTTCACATTGACGATGAAACACAGAAATCGCATCGGAATTATATACAAAAGGCACAATGCCGCCTTAAGTACAAGAATAGAGACTCTTCTTACAGTCGGTGCTTTGAGCATTCCCTGTGAGACCAGTATTAGTTTCCGCTACACCTCTGCAGGTTCAGTTTATTCCTTGGACCTTCACATTGACGATGAAACACAGAAATGGCATCAGAATTAAATACAAAAGGCACAATGCCGCCTTAAGTACATGAAAAGAGACTCTTCTTACAATCGGTGCTTTGAGCATTCCCTGTGAGACCAGTATTAGTTTCCGCTACACCTCTGCAGGTTCAGTTTATTCCTTGGACCTTCACATTGACGATGAAACACAGAAATGGCATCGGAATTAAATACAAAAGGCACAAAGCCGCCTAAAGTACAAGAATAGAGACTCTTCTTACAGTCGGTGCTTTGAGCATTCCCTGTGAGACCAGTATTAGTTTCCAATACACCACTGCAGGTTCAATGTATTCCTTGGAACTTCACATTGACGATGAAACACAGAAATCGCATCGGAATTAAATACAAAAGGCACAATGCCGCCTTAAGTACAAGAATAGAGACTCTTCTTACAGTCGGTACTTTGATCATTTCCTTGTTTGACCAGTATTAGTTTCCGCTACACCTCTGCAGGTTCAGTTTATTCCTTGGACCTTCACATTGACGATGAAACACAGAAATGGCATCGGAATTAAATACAAAAGGCACAATGCCGCCTTAAGTACAAGAATAGAGACTCTTCTTACAGTCGCTGCTTTGAGCATTCACTGTGAGACCAGTATTAGTTTCCGCTACACCTCTGCAGGTTCAGATTATTCTTTGGACCTTCACATTGACGATGAAACCCAGAAATGGCATCGTCATTAAATACAAAAGGCACAATGCCGACTTAAGTACAGGAATAGAGATTCTTCTTACATTCGGTGCTTTGAGCATTCCCTGTGAGACCAGTATTAGTTTCCGCTACACCTCAGCAGGTTACGTTTATTCCTTGGACCTTCACATTGACGATGAAACACAGTAATGGCATCGGAATTAAATACAAAAGGCACAATGCCGCCTTAAGTACAAGAATAGAGACTCTTCTTACAGTCGGTGCTTTAAGCATTCCCTGTGAGACCAGTATTAGTTTCCGATACACCACTGCAGGTTGAATGTATTCCTTGGAACTTCACATTGACGATGAAACACAGAAATCGCATCGGAATTAAATACAAAAGGCACAATGCCGCCTTAGGTACAAGAATAGAGACTCTTCTTACAGTCGGTGCTTTGATCATTCCCTGTGAGGCCAGTATTAGTTTCCGCTACACCTCTGCAGGTTCAGTTTACTCCTTGGACCTTCTCATTGACGATGAAACACAGAAATGGCATCGGAGTTAAATACATAAGGCACAATGCCGCCTTAAGTACAAGAATAGAGACTCTTCTTACAGTCGGTGCTTTGAGCATTCCCTGTGAGACCAGTATTAGTTTCCGATACACCACTGCAGATTCAATGTATTCCTTGGACCTTCGCATTGATGATGAAACACAGAAATCGCATCGGAATTAAATACAAAAGGCACAATGCCGCCTTAAGTACAAGAATAGAGACCCTTCTTACAGTCGGTGCTTTGAGCATTCCCTGTCAGACCAGTATTAGTTTCCGATACACCACTGCAGGTTGAATGTATTCCTTGGAACTTCTCATTGACGATGAAACACAGAAATCGCATCGGAATTAAATACAAAAGGCACAATGCCGCCTTAAGTACAAGAATAGAGACTCTTCTTACAGTCGGTGCTTTGAGCATTCCCTGTGAGACCAGTATTAGTTTCCGCTACACCTCTGCAGGTTCAGTTTATTCCTTGGACCTTCACATTGACGATGAAACACAGAAATCGCATCGGAATTAAATACAAAAGACACAATGCCGCCTTAAGTACAAGAATAGAGACTCTTCTTACAGTCGGTGCTTCGAGCATTCCCTGTGAGACCAGTATTAGTTTCCGATACACCACTGCAGGTTCAATGTTTTCCTTGGAACTTCACATTGACGATGAAACACAGAAATGGCATCGGAATCAAATACAAAAGGCACAATGAAGCCTTAAGTACAAGAATAGAGACTCTTCTTACAGTCGGTGCTTTGAGCATTCCCTGTGAGACCAGTATTAGTTTCCGATACACCTCTGCAGGTTCAGTTTATTCCTTGGACCTTCACATTCACGATGAAACACAGAAATGGCATCGGAATTAAATACAAAAGGCACAATGCCGCCTTAAGTACAAGAATAGAGACTCTTCTTACAGTCGGTGCTTTGGGCATTCCCTGTGAGACCAGTATTAGTTTCCGATACACCACTGCAGGATGAATGTATTCCTTGGATCTTCACATTGACTATGAAACACAGAAATCGCATCGGAATTAAATACAAAACGCACAATGCCGTCATAAGTACAGGAATAGAGACTCTTTTTACAGTCGGTGCTTTGAGCAATCCCTGTGAGACCAGTATTAGTTTCCGCTACACCTCTGCAGGTTCAGTTTATTCCTTGGACCTTCACATTGACGATGAAACACAGAAATGGCATCGGAATTAAATACAAAAGGCACAATGCCGCCTTAAGTACAAGAATAGAGACTCTTCTTACAGTCGGTGTTTTGAGCATTCCCTGTGAGACCAGTATTAGTTTCCGATACACCACTGCAGATTCAATGTATTCCTTGGACCTTCGCATTGATGATGAAACACAGAAATCGCATCGGAATTAAATACAAAAGGCACAATGCCGCCTTAAGTACAAGAATAGAGACTCTTCTTACAGTCGGTGCTTTGAGCATTCCCTGTGGGACCAGTATTAGTTTCCGCTACACCTCTGCAGGTTCAGATTATTCTTTATACCTTCACATCGACGATGAAACACAGAAATGGCATCGTCATTAAATACAAAAAGCACAATGCCGCCTTAAGTACAAGAATAGAGATTCTTCTTACATTCGGTGCTTTGAGCATTCCCTGTGAGACCAGTATTAGTTTCCGCTACACCTCAGCAGGTTTAGTTTATTCCTTGGACCTTCACATTGACGATGAAACACAGAAATGGCATCGGAATTAAATACAAAAGGCACAATGCCGACTTAAGTACAAGAATAGAGACTCTTCTTACAGTCGCTGCTTTGGGCATTCCCTGTGAGACCAGTATTAGTTTCCGCTACACCTCTGCAGGTTCAGATTATTCTTTGGACCTTCACATTGACGATGAAACACAGAAATGGCATCGTCATTAAATACAAAAGGCACAATGCCGCCTTAAGTAAAGGAATAGAGATTCTTCTTACATTCGGTGCTTTGAGCATTCCCTGTGAGACCAGTATTAGTTTCCGCTACACCTCAGCAGGTTAAGTTTATTCCTTGGACCTTCACATTGACGATGAAACACAGTAATGGCATCGGAATTAAATACAAAAGGCACAATGCCGCCTTAAGTACAAGAATAGAGACTCTTCTTACAGTCGGTGCTTTAAGCATTCCCTGTGAGACCAGTATTAGTTTCCGATACACCACTGCAGGTTGAATGTATTCCTTGGAACTTCACATTGACGATGAAACACAGAAATCGCATCGGAATTAAATACAAAAGGCACAATGCCGCCTTAAGTACAAGAATAGAGACTCTTTTTACAGTCGGTGCTTTGATCATTCCCTGTGAGGCCAGTATTAGTTTCCGCTACACCTCTGCAGGTTCAGTTTACTCCTTGGACCTTCTCATTGACGATGAAACACAGAAATGGCATCGGAATTAAATACATAAGGCACAATGCCGCCTTAAGTACAAGAATAGAGACTCTTCTTACAGTCGGTGCTTTGAGCATTCCCTGTGAGACCAGTATTAGTTTCCGATACACCACTGCAGATTCAATGTATTCCTTGGACCTTCGCATTGATGATGAAACACAGAAATCGCATCGGAATTAAATACAAAAGGCACAATGCCGCCTTAAGTACAAGAATAGAGACCCTTCTTACAGTCGGTGCTTTGAGCATTCCCTGTCAGACCAGTATTAGTTTCCGATACACCACTGCAGGTTGAATGTATTCCTTGGAACTTCTCATTGACGATGAAACACAGAAATCGCATCGGAATTAAATACAAAAGGCACAATGCCGCCTTAAGTACAAGAATAGAGACTCTTCTTACAGTCGGTGCTTTGAGCATTCCCTGTGAGACCAGTATTAGTTTCCGCTACACCTCTGCAGGTTCAGTTTATTCCTTGGACCTTCACATTGACGATGAAACACAGAAATCGCATCGGAATTAAATACAAAAGACACAATGCCGCCTTAAGTACAAGAATAGAGACTCTTCTTACAGTCGGTGCTTCGAGCATTCCCTGTGAGACCAGTATTAGTTTCCGATACACCACTGCTGGTTCAATGTTTTCCTTGGAACTTCACATTGACGATGAAACACAGAAATGGCATCGGAATCAAATACAAAAGGCACAATGAAGCCTTAAGTACAAGAATAGAGACTCTTCTTACAGTCGGTGCTTTGAGCATTCCCTGTGAGACCAGTATTAGTTTCCGATACACCTCTGCAGGTTCAGTTTATTCCTTGGACCTTCACATTCACGATGAAACACAGAAATGGCATCGGAATTAAATACAAAAGGCACAATGCCGCCTTAAGTACAAGAATAGAGACTCTTCTTACAGTCGGTGCTTTGGGCATTCCCTGTGAGACCAGTATTAGTTTCCGATACACCACTGCAGGATGAATGTATTCCTTGGATCTTCACATTGACAATGAAACACAGAAATCGCATCGGAATTAAATACAAAACGCACAATGCCGAAATAAGTACAGGAATAGAGACTCTTTTTACAGTCGGTGCTTTGAGCAATCCCTGTGAGAACAGTATTAGTTTCCGCTACACCTCTGCAGGTTCAGTTTATTCCTTGGACCTTCACATTGACGATGAAACACAGAAATGGCATCGGAATTAAATACAAAAGGCACAATGCCGCCTTAAGTACAAGAATAGAGACTCTTCTTACAGTCGGTGTTTTGAGCATTCCCTGTGAGACCAGTATTAGTTTCCGATACACCACTGCAGATTCAATGTATTCCTTGGACCTTCGCATTGATGATGAAACACAGAAATCGCATCGGAATTAAATACAAAAGGCACAATGCCGCCTTAAGTACAAGAATAGAGACTCTTCTTACAGTCGGTGCTTTGAGCATTCCCTGTGGGACCAGTATTAGTTTCCGCTACACCTCTGCAGGTTCAGATTATTCTTTATACCTTCACATTGACGATGAAACACAGAAATGGCATCGTCATTAAATACAAAAAGCACAATGCCGCCTTAAGTACAAGAATAGAGATTCTTCTTACATTCGGTGCTTTGAGCATTCCCTGTGAGACCAGTATTAGTTTCCGCTTCACCTCAGCAGGTTTAGTTTATTCCTTGGACCTTCACATTGACGATGAAACACAGAAATGGCATCGGAATTAAATACAAAAGGCACAATGCCGCCTTAAGTACAAGAACAGAGACTCTTCTAACAGTCAGTGCTTTGAGCATTCCCTGTGAGACCAGTATTAGTTTCCGATACACCACTGCAGGTTGAATGTATTCCTTGGAACTTCACATTGACGATGAAACACAGAAATCGCATCGGAATTAAATACAAAAGGCACAATGCCGCCTTAAGTACAAGAATAGAGACTCTACTTACAGTCGGTGCTTTGAGCATTCCCTGTGAGACCAGTATTAGTTTCTGATACACCTCTGCAGATTCAATGTATTCCTTGGACCTTCGCATTGATGATGAAACACAGAAATCGCATCGGAATTAAATACAAAAGGCACAATGCCGCCTTAAATACTAGAATAGAGACTCTTCTTACAGTCGGTGCTTTGAGCATTCCCTGTCAGACCAGTATTAGTTTCCGATACACCACTGCAGGTTGAATGTATTCCTCGGAACTTCACATTGACGATGAAACACAGAAATCGCATCGGAATTAAATTCAAAAGGCACAATGCCGCCTTAAGTACAAGAATAGAGACTCTTCTTACAGTCGGTGCTTTGAGCATTCCCTGTGAGACCAGTATTAGTTTCCGCTACACCACTGCAGGTTGAATGTATTCCTTGGATCTTCACATTGACAATGAAACACAGAAATCGCATCGGAATTAAATACAAAACGCACAATGCCGCCATAAGTACAGGAATAGAGACTCTTCTTACAGTCGGTGCTTTGAGCAATCCCTGTGAGACCAGTATTAGTTTCCGCTACACCTCTGCAGGTTCAATGTATTCCTTGGACCTTCACATTGACGATGATACACAGAAATCGCATCGGAATTAAATACAAAAGGCACAATGCCGCCTTAAGTACAAGAATAGAGACTCTTCTTACAGTCGGTGCTTTGAGCATTCCCTTTGAGGCCAGTATTAGTTTCCCATACACCACTGCAGGTTCAATGTATTCCTTGGAACTTCACATTGACGATGAAACACAGAAATCGCATCGGAATCAAATACAAAAGGCACAATGCCGCCTTAAGTACAAGAATAGAGACTCTTCTTACAGTCGGTGCTTTGAGCATTCCCTGTGAGACAATTATTAGTTTCCGATACACCTCTGCAGCTTCAGTTTATTCCTTGGACCTTCACATTGACGATGAAACACAGAAATGGCATCGGAATTAAATACAAAAGGCACAATGCTGCCTTAAGTACAAGAATAGAGCCTCTTCTTACAGTCGGTGCTTTGAGCATTCCCTGTGAGACCAGTATTAGTTTCCGCTAAACCTCTGCCGGTTCTTTTTATTCCTTGGACCTTCACATTGACGATGAAACACAGAAATGGCATCGGAATTAAATACAGAAAGCACTATGGCGCCATAAGTACAAGAATAGAGACTCTTCTTACAGTCGGTGCTTTGAGCATTCCCTGTGAGACCGGTAATAGTATCCGATACACCACTGCAGGTTCAATCTATTCCTTGGACATACACATTGACGATGAAACACAGAAATTACATCGGAATTAAATACAGAAGGAACAATGCCGCCTTAAGTACAAGAATAGAGATTCTTCTTACAGTCGGTGCTTTGAGCATTCCCTGTGAGACCAGTATTAGTTTCCGCTACACCTCAGCAGGTTCAGTTTTTTTCCTTGGACCTTCACTTTGACGATGAAACACAGAAATGGCATCGGAATTAAATACAAAAGGCACAATGGCGCCATAAGTACAAGAATAGAGACTCTTCTTACAGTCGGTGCTTTGAGCATCCCCTGTGAGACCAGTATTAGTTTCCGCTACACCTCTGCAGGTTCTTGTTATTCCTTGGACCTTCACATTGACGATGAAACACAGAAATGGCATCAGAATTAAATACAAAAGGCACAATGGCGCCATAAGTACATGAATAGAGACTCTTCTAACAGTCGGTGCTTTGGGCATTCCCTGTTAGACCAGTATTAGTTTCCGATACACCACTGCAGGTTGAATGTATTCCTTGGATCTTCACATTGACAATGAAACACAGAAATCGCATCGGAATTAAATACAAAACGCACAATGCCGCCATAAGTACAGGAATAGAGACTCTTCTTACAGTCGGTGCTTTGAGCATTCCCTGTGAGACCAGTATTAGTTTCCGCTACACTTCTGCACGTTCAATGTATTCCTTGGACCTTCACATTGACGATGATACACAGAAATCGCATCGGAATTAAATATAAAAGGCACAATGCCGCCTTAAGTACAAGAATAGAGACTCTTCTTACAGTCGGTGCTTTGAGCATTCCCTTTGAGACCAGTACTAGTTTCCCATACACCGTTGCAGGTTCAATGCATTCCTTGGAACATCACATTGACGATGAAACACAGAAATCGCATCGGAATCAAATACAAAAGGCACAATGCCGCCTTAAGTACAAGAATAGAGACTCTTCTTACAGTCGGTGCTTTGAGCATTCCCTGTGAGACCATTATAAGTTTCCGATGCACCTCTGCAGGTTCAGTTTATTCCTTGGAGCTTCACATTGACGATGAAACACAGAAATGGCATCGGAATTAAATACAAAAGGCACAATGCTGCCTTAAGTACAAGAATAGAGCCTCTTCTTACAGTCGGTGCTTTGAGCATTCCCTGTGAGACCAGTATTAGTTTCCGCTACACCTCTGCAGGTTCTTTTTATTCCTTGGACCTTCACATTGACGATGAAACACAGAAATGGCATCGTCATTAAATACAAAAGGCACAATTCCGACTTAGGTAAGAGAATAGAGACTCTTCTTACAGTCGGTGCTTTGGGCATTCCCTGTGAGACCAGTATTAGTTTCCGATACACCACTGCAGGTTAAATGTATTCCTTGGATCTTCACATTGACGATGAAACACAGAAATGGCATCGGAATTAAATACAAAAGGCACAATGCTGCCTTAAGTACAAGAATAGAGGCTCTTCTTACAGTCGGTGCTTTGAGCATTCCCTGTGAGTCCAGTATTAGTTTCCGATACACCACTGCAGATTCAATGTATTCCTTGGACCTTCGCATTGACGATGAAACACAGAAATCGCATCGGAATTAAATACAAAAGGCACAATGCCGTCTTAAATACAAGAATAGAGACTCTTCTTACAGTCGGTGCTTTGAGCATTCCCTGTCAGACCAGTATTAGTTTCCGATACACCACTGCAGGTTGAATGTATTCCTCGGAACTTCACATTGACGATGAAAAACAGAAATCGCATCGGAATTAAATTCAAAAGGCACAATGCCGCCTTAAGTACAAGAATAGAGACTCTTCTTACAGTCGGTGCTTTGAGCATTCCCTGTGAGACCAGTATTAGTTTCCGCTACACCACTGCAGGTTCAATGTATTCCTTGGATCTTCACATTGACAATGAAACACAGAAATCGCATCGGAATTAAATACAAAACGCACAATGCCGCCATAAGTACAGGAATACAGACTCTTCTTACAGTCGGTGATTTGAGCAATCCCTGTGAGACCTGTATTAGTTTCCGCTACACCTCTGCGGTTCAATGTATTCCTTGGACCTTCACATTGACGATGATACACAGAAATCGCATCGGAATTAAATACAAAAGGCACAATGCCGCCTTAAGTACAAGAATAGAGACTCTTCTTACAGTCGGTGCTTTGAGCATTCCCTTTGAGGCCAGTATTAGTTTCCCATACACCACTGCAGGTTCAATGTATTCCTTGGAACTTCACATTCACGATGAAACACAGAAATCGCATCGGAATCAAATACAAAAGGCACAATGCCGCCTTAAGTACAAGAATAGAGACTCTTCTTACAGTCGGTGCTTTGAGCATTCCCTGTGAGACAATTATTAGTTTCCGATACACCTCTGCAGCTTCAGTTTATTCCTTGGACCTTCACATTGACGATGAAACACAGAAATGGCATCGGAATTAAATACAAAAGGCACAATGCTGCCTTAAGTACAAGAATAGAGCCTCTTCTTACAGTCGGTGCTTTGAGCATTCCCTGTGAGACCAGTATTAGTTTCCGCTAAACCTCTGCAGGTTCTTTTTATTCCTTGGACCTTCACATTGACGATGAAACACAGAAATGGCATCGGAATTAAATACAGAAAGCACTATGGCGCCATAAGTACAAGAATAGAGACTCTTCTTACAGTCGGTGCTTTGAGCATTCACTGTGAGACCGGTAATAGTATCCGATACACCACTGCAGGGTCAATCTATTCCTTGGACATACACAGTGACGATGAAACACAGAAATTACATCGGAATTAAATACAAAAGGAACAATGCCGCCTTAAGTACAAGAATAGAGATTCTTCTTACAGTCGGTGCTTTGAGCATTCCCTGTGAGACCAGTATTAGTTTCCGCTACACCTCAGCAGGTTCAGTTTTTTTCCTTGGACCTTCACTTTGACGATCAAACACAGAAATGGCATCGGAATTAAATACAAAAGGCACAATGGCGCCATAAGTACAAGAATAGAGACTCTTCTTACAGTCGGTGCTTTGAGCATCCCCTGTGAGACCAGTATTAGTTTCCGCTACACCTCTGCAGGTTCTTTTTATTCCTTGGACCTTCACATTGACGATGAAACACAGAAATGGCATCAGAATTAAATACAAAAGGCACAATGGCGCCATAAGTACATGAATAGAGACTCTTCTAACAGTCGGTGCTTTGGGCATTCCCTGTGAGACCAGTATTAGTTTCCGATACACCACTGCAGGTTGAATGTATTCCTTGGATCTTCACATTGACAATGAAACACAGAAATCGCATCGGAATTAAATACAATACGCACAATGCCGCCATAAGTACAGGAATAGAGACTCTTCTTACAGTCGGTGCTTTGAGCATTCCCTGTGAGACCAGTATTAGTTTCCGCTACACTTCTGCAGGTTCAATGTATTCCTTGGACCTTCACATTGACGATGATACACAGAAATCGCATCGGAATTAAATACAAAAGGCGGAATGCCGCCTTAAGTACAAGAATAGAGACTCTTCTTACAGTCGGTGCTTTGAGCATTCCCTTTGAGACCAGTATTAGTTTCCCATACACCACTGCAGGTTCAATGCATTCCTTGGAACTTCACATTGACGATGAAACACAGAAATCGCATCGGAATCAAATACAAAAGGCACAATGCCGCCTTAAGTACAAGAATAGAGACTCTTCTTACAGTCGGTGCTTTGAGCATTCCCTGTGAGACCATTATTAGTTTCCGATACACCTCTGCAGGTTCAGTTTATTCCTTGGACCTTCACATTGACGATGAAACACAGAAATGGCATCGGAATTAAATACAAAAGGCACAATGCTGCCTTAAGTACAAGAATAGAGCCTCTTCTTACAGTCGGTGCTTTGAGCATTCCCTGTGAGACCAGTATTAGTTTCCGCTACACCTCTGCAGGTTCTTTTTATTCCTTGGACCTTCACATTGACGATGAAACACAGAAATGGCATCGTCATTAAATACAAAAGGCACAATGCCGACTTAGGTAAGAGAATAGAGACTCTTCTTACAGTCGGTGCTTTGGGCATTCCCTGTGAGACCAGTATTAGTTTCCGATACACCACTGCAGGTTGAATGTATTCCTTGGAACTTCTCATTGACGATGAAACACAGAAATCGCATCGGAATTAAATACAAAAGGCACAATGCCGCCTTAAGTACAAGAATAGAGACTCTTCTTACAGTCGGTGCTTTGAGCATTCCCTGTGAGACCAGTATTAGTTTCCGATACACCACTGCAGATTCAATGTATTCCTTGGACCTTCGCATTGATGATGAAACACAGAAATCGCATCGGAATTAAATACAAAAGGCACAATGCCGCCATAAGTACAAGAATAGAGACCCTTCTTACAGTCGGTGCTTTGAGCATTCCCTGTCAGACCAGTATTAGTTTCCGCTACACCTCTGCAGGTTCAGTTTATTCCTTGGACCTTCACATTGACGATGAAACACAGAAATCGCATCGGAATTAAATACAAAAGACACAATGCCGCCTTAAGTACAAGAATAGAGACTCTTCTTACAGTCGGTGCTTCGAGCATTCCCTGTGAGACCAGTATTAGTTTCCGATACACCACTGCAGGTTCAATGTTTTCCTTGGAACTTCACATTGACGATGAAACACAGAAATGGCATCGGAATCAAATACAAAAGGCACAACGAAGCCTTAAGTACAAGAATAGAGACTCTTCTTACAGTCGGTGCTTTGAGCATTCCCTGTGAGACCAGTATTACTTTCCGATACACCTCTGCAGGTTCAGTTTATTCCTTGGACCTTGACATTCACGATGAAACACAGAAATGGCATCGGAATTAAATACAAAAGGCACAATGCCGCCTTAAGTACAAGAATAGAGACTCTTCTTACAGTCGGTGCTTTGGGCATTCCCTGTGAGACCAGTATTAGTTTCCGATACACCACTGCAGGTTGAATGTATTCCTTGGATCTTCACATTGACAATGAAACACAGAAATCGCATCGGAATTATATACAAAACGCACAATGCCGCCATAAGTACAGGAATAGAGACTCTTTTTACAGTCGGTGCTTTGAGCAATCCCTGTGAGACCAGTATTAGTTTCCGCTACACCTCTGCAGGTTCAGTTTATTCCTTGGACCTTCACATTGACGATGAAACACAGAAATGGCATCGGAATTAAATACAAAAGGCACAATGCCGCCTTAAGTACAAGAATAGAGACTCTTCTTACAGTCGGTGTTTTGAGCATTCCCTGTGAGACCAGTATTAGTTTCCGATACACCACTGCAGATTCAATGTATTCCTTGGACCTTCGCATTGATGATGAAACACAGAAATCGCATCGGAATTAAATACAAAAGGCACAATGCCGCCATAAGTACAAGAATAGAGACTCTTCTTACAGTCGGTGCTTTGAGCATTCCCTGTGAGACCAGTATTAGTTTCCGCTACACCTCTGCAGGTTCAGATTATTCTTTATACCTTCACATTGACGATGAAACACAGAAATGGCATCGTCATTAAATACAAAATGCACAATGCCGCCTTAAGTACAAGAGTAGAGATTCTTCTTACATTCGGTGCTTTGAGCATTCCCTGTGAGACCAGTATTAGTTTCCGCTACACCTCAGCAGGTTAAGTTTATTCCTTGGACCTTCACATTGACGATGAAACACAGAAATGGCATCGGAATTAAATACAAAAGGCACAATGCCGCCTTAAGTACAAGAACAGAGACTCTTCTAACAGTCAGTGCTTTAAGCATTCCCTGTGAGACCAGTATTAGTTTCCGATACACCACTGCAGGTTTAATGTATTCCTTGGAACTTCACATTGACAATGAAACACAGAAATCGCATCGGAATTAAATACAAAAGGCACAATGCCGCCTTAAGTACAAGAATAGAGACTCTACTTACAGTCGGTGCTTTGAGCATTCCCTGTGAGACCAGTATTAGTTTCTGATACACCACTGCAGATTCAATGTATTCCTTGGACCTTCGCATTGATGATGAAACACAGAAATCGCATCGGAATTAAATACAAAAGGCACAATGCCGCCTTAAATACAAGAATAGAGACTCTTCTTACAGTCGGTGCTTTGAGCATTCCCTGTCAGACCAGTATTAGTTTCCGATACACCACTGCAGGTTGAATGTATTCCTCGGAACTTCACATTGACGATGAAACACAGAAATCGCATCGGAATTAAATTCAAAAGGCACAATGCCGCCTTAAGTACAAGAATAGAGACTCTTCTTACAGTCGGTGCTTTGAGCATTCCCTGTGAGACCAGTATTAGTTTTCGCTACACCACTGCAGGTTGAATGTATTCCTTGGATCTGCACATTGACAATGAAACACAGAAATCGCATCGGAATTAAATACAACACGCACAATGCCGCCATAAGTACAGGAATAGAGACTCTTCTTACAGTCGGTGCTTTGAGCAATCCCTGTGAGACCAGTATTAGTTTCCGCTACACCTCTGCAGGTTCAATGTATTCCTTGGACCTTCACATTGACGATGATACACAGAAATAGCATCGGAATTAAATACAAAAGGCACAATGCCGCCTTAAGTACCAGAATAGAGACTCTTCTTACAGTCGGTGCTTTGAGCATTCCCTTTGAGGCCAGTATTAGTTTCCCATACACCACTGCAGGTTCAATGTATTCCTTGGAACTTCACATTGACGATGAAACACAGAAATCGCATCGGAATCAAATACAAAAGGCACAATGCCGCCTTAAGTACAAGAATAGAGACTCCTCTTACAGTCGGTGCTTTGAGCATTCCCTGTGAGACAATTATTAGTTTCCGATACACCTCTGCAGCTTCAGTTTATTCCTTGGACCATCACATTGACGATGAAACACAGAAATGGCATCGGAATTAAATACAAAAGGCACAATGCTGCCTTAAGTACAAGAATAGAGCCTCTTCTTACAGTCGGTGCTTTGAGCATTCCCTGTGAGACCAGTATTAGTTTCCGCTAAACCTCTGCAGGTTCTTTTTATTCCTTGGACCTTCACATTGACGATGAAACACAGAAATGGCATCGGAATTAAATACAGAAAGCACTATGGCGCCATAAGTCAAGAATAGAGACTCTTCTTACAGTCGGTGCTTTGAGCATTCCCTGTGAGACCGGTAATAGTATCCGATACACCACTGCAGGTTCAATCTATTCCTTGGACATACACATTGACGATGAAACACAGAAATTACATCGGAATTAAATACAAAAGGAACAGTGCCGCCTTAAGTACAAGAATAGAGATTCTTCTTACAGTCGGTGCTTTGAGCATTCCCTGTGAGACCAGTATTAGTTTCCGCTACACCTCAGCAGGTTCAGTTTTTTCCCTTGGACCTTCACTTTGACGATGAAACACAGAAATGGCATCGGAATTAAATACAAAAGGCACAATGGCGCCATAAGTACAAGAATAGAGACTCTTCTTACAGTCGGTGCTTTGAGCATCCCCTGTGAGACCAGTATTAGTTTCCGCTACACCTCTGCAGGTTCTTTTTATTCCTTGGACCTTCACATTGACGATGAAACACAGAAATGGCATCAGAATTAAATACAAAAGGCACAATGGCGCCATAAGTACATGAATAGAGACTCTTCTAACAGTCGGTGCTTTGGGCATTCCCTGTGAGACCAGTATTAGTTTCCGATACACCACTGCAGGTTGAATGTATTCCTTGGATCTTCACATTGATAATGAAACACAGAAATCGCATCGGAATTAAATACAAAACGCACAATGCCGCCATAAGTACATTAAAGAGACTCTTCTTACAGTCGGTGCTTTGAGCATTCCCTGTGAGACCAGTATTAGTTTCCGCTACACTTCTGCAGGTTCAATGTATTCCTTGGACCTTCACATTGACGATGATACACAGAAATCGCATCGGAATTAAATACAAAAGGCACAATGCCGCCTTAAGTACAAGAATAGAGACTCTTCTTACAGTCGGTGCTTTGAGCATTCCCTTTGAGACCAGTATTAGTTTCCCATACACCACTGCAGGTTCAATGCATTCCTTGGAACTTCACATTGACGATGAAACACAGAAATCGCATCGGAATCAAATACAAAAGGCACAATGCCGCCTTAAGTACAAGAATAGAGACTCTTCTTACAGTCGGTGCTTTGAGCATTCCCTGTGAGACCATTATTAGTTTCCGATACACCTCTGCAGGTTCAGTTTATTCCTTGGACCTTCACATTGACGATGAAACACAGAAATGGCATCGGAATTAAATACAAAAGGCACAATGCTGCCTTAAGTACAAGAATAGAGCCTCTTCTTACAGTCGGTGCTTTGAGCATTCCCTGTGAGACCAGTATTAGTTTCCGCTACACCTCTGCAGGTTCTTTTTATTCCTTGGACCTTCACATTGACGATGAAACACAGAAATGGCATCGTCATTAAATACAAAAGGCACAATGCCGACTTAGGTAAGAGAATAGAGACTCTTCTTACAGTCGGTACTTTGGGCATCCCCTGTGAGACCAGTATTAGTTTCCGATACACCACTGCAGGTTGAATGTATTCCTTGGATCTTCACATTGACGATGAAACACAGAAATGGCATCGGAATTAAATACAAAAGGCACAATGCCGCCTTAAGTACAAGAATAGAGACTCTTCTTACAATCGGTGCTTTGAGCATTCCCTGTGAGGCCAGTATTAGTTTCCGATGCACCACTGCAGGTTCAATGTATTCCTTGGACTTTCACATTGACGATGAAACACAGAAATGGCCTCGGAATTGAATACAAAAGGCACAATGCCGCCTTAAGTACAAGAATAGAGCCTCTTCTTACAGTCGGTGCTTTGAACATTCCCTGTGAGACCAGTATTAGTTTCCGATACACCACTGCAGGTTTAATGTATTCCTTGGAACTTCACATTGACGATGAAACACAGAAATCGCATCGGAATTAAATACAAAAGGCACAATGCCGCCTTAAGTACAAGAATAGAGACTCTTCTTACAGTCGGTGCTTTGAGCATTCCCTGTGAGACCAGTATTAGTTTCCGCTACACCTCAGCAGGTTCAGTTTATTCCTTGGACCTTCACATTGACAATGAAACACAGAAATGGCATCGGAATTAAATTCAAAAGGCACAATGCCGCCTTAAGTACAAGAATAGAGACTCTTCTTACAGTCGGTGCTTTGAGCATTCCCTGTGAGACCAGTATTAGTTTTCGCTACACCACTGCAGGTTGAATGTATTCCTTGGATCTTCACATTGACAATGAAACACAGAAATCGCATCGGAATTAAATACAACACGCACAATGCCGCCATAAGTACAGGAATAGAGACTCTTCTTACAGTCGGTGCTTTGAGCAATCCCTGTGAGACCAGTATTAGTTTCCGCTACACCTCTGCAGGTTCAATGTATTCCTTGGACCTTCACATTGACGATGATACACAGAAATCGCATCGGAATTAAATACAAAAGGCACAATGCCGCCTTAAGTACCAGAATAGAGACTCTTCTTACAGTCGGTGCTTTGAGCATTCCCTTTGAGGCCAGTATTAGTTTCCCATACACCACTGCAGGTTCAATGTATTCCTTGGAACTTCACATTGACGATGAAACACAGAAATCGCATCGGAATCAAATACAAAAGGCACAATGCCGCCTTAAGTACAAGAATAGAGACTCCTCTTACAGTCGGTGCTTTGAGCATTCCCTGTGAGACAATTATTAGTTTCCGATACACCTCTACAGCTTCAGTTTATTCCTTGGACCTTCACATTGACGATGAAACACACTAATGGCATCGGAATTAAATACAAAAGGCACAATGCTGCCTTAAGTACAAGAATAGAGCCTCTTCTTACAGTCGGTGCTTTGAGCATTCCCTGTGAGACCAGTATTAGTTTCCGCTAAACCTCTGCAGGTTCTTTTTATTCCTTGGACCTTCACATTGACGATGAAACGCAGAAATGGCATCGGAATTAAATACAGAAAGCACTATGGCGCCATAAGTCAAGAATAGAGACTCTTCTTACAGTCGGTGCTTTGAGCATTCCCTGTGAGACCGGTAATAGTATCCGATACACCACTGCAGGTTCAATCTATTCCTTGGACATACACATTGACGATGAAACACAGAAATTACATCGGAATTAAATACAAAAGGAACAATGCCGCCTTAAGTACAAGAATAGAGATTCTTCTTACAGTCGGTGCTTTGAGCATTCCCTGTGAGACCAGTATTAGTTTCCGCTACACCTCAGCAGGTTCAGTTTTTTTCCTTGGACCTTCACTTTGACGATGAAACACAGAAATGGCATCGGAATTAAATACAAAAGGCACAATGGCGCCATAAGTACAAGAGTAGAGACTCTTCTTACAGTCGGTGCTTTGAGCATCCCCTGTGAGACCAGTATTAGTTTCCGCTACACCTCTGCAGGTTCTTTTTATTCCTTGGACCTTCACATTGACGATGAAACACAGAAATGGCATCAGAATTAAATACAAAAGGCACAATGGCGCCATAAGTACATGAATAGAGACTCTTCTAACAGTCGGTGCTTTGGGCATTCCCTGTGAGACCAGTATTAGTTTCCGATACACCACTGCAGGTTGAATGTATTCCTTGGATCTTCACATTGATAATGAAACACAGAAATCGCATCGGAATTAAATACAAAACGCACAATGCCGCCATAAGTACAGGAATAGAGACTCTTCTTACAGTCGGTGCTTTGAGCATTCCCTGTGAGACCAGTATTTGTTTCCGCTACACTTCTGCAGGTTCAATGTATTCCTTGGACCTTCACATTGACGATGATACACAGAAATCGCATCGGAATTAAATACAAAAGGCACAATGCCGCCTTAAGTACAAGAATAGAGACTCTTCTTACAGTCGGTGCTTTGAGCATTCCCTTTGAGACCAGTATTAGTTTCCCATACACCACTGCAGGTTCAATGCATTCCTTGGAACTTCACATTGACGATGAAACACAGAAATCGCATCGGAATCAAATACAAAAGGCACAATGCCGCCTTAAGTACAAGAATAGAGACTCTTCTTACAGTCGGTGCTTTGAGCATTCCCTGTGAGACCATTATTAGTTTCCGATACACCTCTGCAGGTTCAGTTTATTCCTTGGACCTTCACATTGACGATGAAACACAGAAATGGCATCGGAATTAAATACAAAAGGCACAATGCTGCCTTAAGTACAAGAATAGAGCCTCTTCTTACAGTCGGTGCTTTGAGCATTCCCTGTGAGACCAGTATTAGTTTCCGCTACACCTCTGCAGGTTCTTTTTATTCCTTGGACCTTCACATTGACGATGAAACACAGAAATGGCATCGTCATTAAATACAAAAGGCACAATGCCGACTTAGGTAAGAGAATAGAGACTCTTCTTACAGTCGGTGCTTTGGGCATCCCCTGTGAGACCAGTATTAGTTTCCGATACACCACTGCAGGTTGAATGTATTCCTTGGATCTTCACATTGACGATGAAACACAGAAATGGCATCGGAATTAAGTACAAAAGGCACAATGCCGCCTTAAGTACAAGAATAGAGACTCTTCTTACAATCGGTGCTTTGAGCATTCCCTGTGAGGCCAGTATTAGTTTCCGATGCACCACTGCAGGTTCAATGTATTCCTTGGACTTTCACATTGACGATGAAACACAGAAATGGCCTCGGAATTGAATACAAAAGGCACAATGCCGCCTTAAGTACAAGAATAGAGCCTCTTCTTACAGTCGGTGCTTTGAACATTCCCTGTGAGACCAGTATTAGTTTCCGATACACCACTGCAGGATTAATGTATTCCTTGGAACTTCACATTGACGATGAAACACAGAAATCGCATCGGAATTAAATACAAAAGGCACAATGCCGCCTTAAGTACAAGAATAGAGACTCTTCTTACAGTCGGTGCTTTGAGCATTCCCTGTGAGCCCAGTATTAGTTTCCGCTACACCTCAGCAGGTTCAGTTTATTCCTTGGACCTTCACATTGACAATGAAACACAGAAATGGCATCGGAATGAAATACAAAAGGCACAATGCGCCTTAAGTACAAGAATAGAGACTCTTCTTACAGTCGGTGCTTTGAGCATTCCCTGTGAGACCAGTAGTTGTTTCCGCTACACCTCTGCAGGTTCTTTTTACTCCTTGGACCTACACATTGACAATGAAACAGAGAAATCGCATCGGAATTAAATACAAAACGCACAATGCCGCCATAAGTACAGGAATAGAGACTCTTCTTACAGTCGGTGCTTTGAGCATTCCCTGTGAGACCAGTATTAGTTTCCGCTACACCTCTGCAGGTTCAATGTATTCCTTGGACCTTCACATTGACGATGATACACAGAAATGGCATCGGAATTAAATACAAAAGGCACAATGCCGCCTTAAGTACAAGAATAGAGCCTCTTCTTACAGTCGGTGCTTTGAGCATTCCCTGTGAGACCAGTATTAGTTTCCGCTACACTTCTGCAGGTTCTTTTTATTCCTTGGACCTTCACATTGACGATGAAACACAGAAATGGCATCGGAATTAAATACAATAGGCACAATGGCGCCATAAGTACAAGAATAGAGACTCTTCTTACAGTCGGTGCTTTGAGCATTCCCTGTGAGACCAGTAATAGTATCCGAAACACCACTGCAGGTTAAATCTATTCCTTGGACATACACATTGACGATGAAACACAGAAATTACATCGGAATTAAATACAAAAGGAACAATGCCGCCTTAAGTACAAGAATAGAGATTCTTCTTACAGTCGGTGCTTTGAGCATTCACTGTGAGACCAGTATTAGTTTCCGCTACACCTCAGCAGGTTCAGTTTTTTTCGTTGGACCTTCACTTTGACGATGAAACACAGAAATGGCATCGGAATTAAATACAAAATGCACAATGGCGCCATAAGTACAAGTATAGAGACTCTTCTTACAGTCGGTGCTTTGAGCATTCCCTGTGAGACCAGTATTAGTTTCCGCTACACCTCTGCAGGTTCTTTTTATTTCTTGGACCTTCACATTGACGATGAAACACAGAAATGGCATCGGAATTAAATACAAAAGGCACAATGGCGCCATAAGTACAAGAATAGAGACTCTTCTTACAGTCGGTGCTTTGGGCATTCCCTGTGAGACCAGTATTAGTTTCCGATACACCACTGCAGGTTGAATGTGTTCCTTGGATCTTCACATTCACAATGAAACACAGAAATCGCATCGGAATTAAATACAAAACGCACAATGCCGCCATAAGTACAGGAATAGAGACTCTTCTTACAGTCGGTGCTTTGAGCATTCCCTGTGAGACCAGTATTAGTTTTCGCTACACCTCTGCGGTTTCAAAGTATTCCTTGGACCTTCACATTGACGATGATACACAGAAATCGCATCGGAATTAAATACAAGAGGCACAATGCCGCCTTAAGTACAAGAATAGAGACTCTTCTTACAGTCGGTGCTTTGAGCATTCCCTTTGACACCAGTATTAGTTTACCATACACCACTGCAGGTTCAATGTAGTCTTTGGAGCTTCACATTGACGATGAAACACAGAAATCGCATCGGAATCAAATAAAAAGGCACAATGCCGCCTTAAGTACAAGAACAGAGACTCTTCTTACAGTCGGTGCTTTGAGCATTCCCTGTGAGACCATTATTAGTTTCCGATACACCTCTGCAGGTTCAGTTTATTCCTTGGACCTTCACATTGACGATGAAACACAGAAATGGCATCGGAATTAAATACAAAAGGCACAATGCTGCCTTAAGTACAAGAATAGAGCCTCTTCTTACAGTCGGTGCTTTGAGCATTCCCTGTGAGACCAGTATTAGTTTCCGCTACACCTCTGCAGGTTCTTTTTATTCCTTGGACCTTCACATTGACGATGAAACACAGAAATGGCATCGGAATTAAATACAAAAGGCACAATGGCGCCATAAGTACAAGAATAGAGACTCTTCTTACAGTCAGTGCTTTGAGCATTCCCTGTGAGACCAGTAATAGTATCCGATACACCACTGCAGGTTCAATTTATTCCTTGGACATACACATTGACGATGAAACACAGAAATTACATCGGAATTAAATACAAAAGGAACAATGCCGCCTTAAGTACAAGAATAGAGATTCTTCTTACAGTCGGTGCTTTGAGCATTCAATTTGAGACCAGTATTAGTTTCCCATACACCTCTGCAGGTTCAGTTTATTCCTTGGACCTTCACATTGACGATGAAACACAGAAATGGCATCGGAATTAAATACAAAAGGCACAATGCCGCCTTAAGTACAAGAATAGAGACTCTTCTTACAATCGGTGCTTTGAGCATTCCCTGTGAGGCCAGTATTAGTTTCCGATGCACCACTGCAGGTTCAATGTATTCCTTCGACTTTCACATTGACGATGAAACACAGAAATGGCATCGGAATTAAATACAAAAGGCACAATGCCGCCTTAAGTACAAGAATAGAGCCTCTTCTTACAGTCGGTGCTTTGAGCATTCTCTGTAAGACCAGTATTAGTTTCCGATACACCACTGCAGGTTCAATGTATTCCTTGGAACTTCACATTGACGATGAAACACAGAAATCGCATCGGAATTAAATACAAAAGGCACAATGCCGCCTTAAGTACAAGAATAGAGACTCTTCTTACAGTCGGTGTTTTGAGCATTCCCTGTGAGACCAGTATTAGTTTCCGCTGCACCTCAGCTGGTTCAGTTTATTCCTTGGACCTTCACATTGACGATGGAACACAGAAATGGCATCGGAATGAAATACAAAAGGTACAATGCGCCTTAAGTACAAGAATAGAGACTCTTCTTACAGTCGGTGCTTTGAGCATTCCCTGTGAGACCAGTATTTGTTTCCGCTACACCTCTGCAGGTTCTTTTTATTCCTTGGACCTTCACATTGACGATGAAACACAGAAATCCCATCGGAATTAAATACAAAAGGCACAATGCCGCCTTAAGTACAAGAATAGAGACTCTTCTTACAGTCGGTGCTTTGAGCATTCCCTGTGAGACCAGTATTAGTTTCCGCTACACCTCTGCAGGTTCAGATTATTCCTTGGACGTTCACATTGACGATGAAACACAGAAATGGCATCGG
Organism: Schistocerca americana; assembly: GCF_021461395.2. Lineage (NCBI taxonomy): Eukaryota > Metazoa > Arthropoda > Insecta > Orthoptera > Acrididae > Schistocerca > Schistocerca americana. The sequence goes on from NC_060123.1 coordinate 744,355,271, forward strand.
AATTAAATACAAAAGGCACAATGGTGCCATAAGTACAAGAATAGAGACTCTTCTTACAGTCGGTGCTTTCAGCATTCCCTGTGAGACCAGTATTAGTTTCCGATACACCACTGCAGGTTCAATGTATTCCTTGGAACTTCACATTGACGATGAAACACAGAAATCGCATCGGAATTAAATACAAAAGGCACAATGCCGCCTTATGTACAAGAATAGAGACTCTTCTTACAGTCGGTGTTTTGAGCATTCATTGTGAGACCAGTATTAGATTCCGCTACACCTCTGCAGGTTCAGTTTATTCCTTGGACCTTCACATTGACGATGAAACAAAGAAATGGCATCGGAATTAAATACAAAAGGCACAATGCCGCCTTAAGTACAAGAATAGAGATTCTTCTTACAGTCGGTGCTTTGAGCATTCCCTGTGAGACCAGTATTAGTTTCCGCTACACCTCAGCAGGTTCAGTTTTTTTCCTTGGACCTTCACATTGACGATGAAACACAGAAATGTCATCGGAATTAAATACAAAAGGCACAATGCCGCCTTAAGTACAAGAATAGAGGCTCTTCTTACAGTCGGTGCTTTGAGCATTCCCCGTGAGACCAGTATTAGTTTCCGATACACCACTGCAGGTTGAATGTATTCCTTGGAACTTCACATTGACGATGAAACACAGAAATCGCATCGGAATTAAACACAAATGGCACAATGCCGCCTTAAGTACAAGAATAGAGCCTCTTCTTACAGTCGGTGCTTTGAGCATTCCCTGTGAGACCAGTATTAGTTTCCGCTACACCTCTGCAGGTTCTTTTTATTCCTTGGACCTTCACATTGACGATGAAACACAGAAATGGCATCGGAATTAAATACAAAAGGCACAATGGCGCCATAAGTACAAGAATAGAGACTCTTCTTACAGTCAGTGCTTTGAGCATTCCCTGTGAGACCAGTAATAGTATCCGATACACCACTGCAGGTTCAATCTATTCCTTGGACATACACATTGACGATGAAACATAGAGATTACATCGGAATTAAATACAAAAGGAACAATGCCGCCTTTAGTACAAGAATAGAGATTCTTCTTACAGTCGGTGCTTTGAGCATTCCCTTTGAGACCAGTATTAGTTTCCCATACACCTCTGCAGGTTCAGTTTATTCCTTGGACCTTCACATTGACGATGAAACACAGAAATGGCATCGGAATTAAATACAAAAGGCACAATGCCGCCTTAAGTACAAGAATAGAGACTCTTCTTACAATCGGTGCTTTGAGCATTCCCTGTGAGGCCAGTATTAGTTTCCGATGCACCACTGCAGGTTCAATGTATTCCTTCGACTTTCACATTGACGATGAAACACAGAAATGGCATCGGAATTAAATACAAAAGGCACAATGCCGCCTTAAGTACAAGAATAGAGCCTCTTCTTACAGTCGGTGCTTTGAGCATTCTCTGTGAGACCAGAATTAGTTTCCGATACACCACTGCAGGTTCAATGTATTCCTTGGAACTTCACATTGACGATGAAACACAGAAATCGCATCGGAATTAAATACAAAAGGCACAATGCCGCCTTAAGTACAAGAATAGAGACTCTTCTTACAGTCGGTGTTTTGAGCATTCCCTGTGAGACCAGTATTAGTTTCCGCTGCACCTCAGCTGGTTCAGTTTATTCCTTGGACCTTCACATTGACGATGGAACACAGAAATGGCATCGGAATGAAATACAAAAGGTACAATGCGCCTTAAGTACAAGAATAGAGACTCTTCTTACAGTCGGTGCTTTGAGCATTCCCTGTGAGACCAGTATTTGTTTCCGCTACACCTCTGCAGGTTCTTTTTATTCCTTGGACCTTCACATTGACGATGAAACACAGAAATCCCATCGGAATTAAATACAAAAGGCACAATGCCGCCTTAAGTACAAGAATAGAGACTCTTCTTACAGTCGGTGCTTTGAGCATTCCCTGTGAGACCAGTATTAGTTTCCGCTACACCTCTGCAGATTCAGATTATTCCTTGGACCTTCACATTGACGATGAAACACAGAAATGGCATCGGAATTAAATACAAAAGGCACAATGGTGCCATAAGTACAAGAATAGAGACTCTTCTTACAGTCGCTGCTTTCAGCATTCCCTGTGAGACCAGTATTAGTTTCCGATACACCACTGCAAGTTAAATGTATTCCTTGGAACTTCACATTGACGATGAAACACAGAAATCGCATCGGAATTAAATACAAAAGGCACAATGCCGCCTTAAGTACAAGAATAGAGACTCTTCTTACAGTCGGTGCTTTGAGCATTCCCTGTGAGACCAGTATTAGATTCCGCTACACCTCTGCAGGTTCAGTTTATTCCTTGGACCTTCACATTGACGATGAAACAAAGAAATGGCATCGGAATTAAATACAAAAGGCACAATGCCGCCTTAAGTACAAGAATAGAGATTCTTCTTACAGTCGGTGCTTTGAGCATTCCCTGTGAGACCAGTATTAGTTTCCGCTACACCTCAGCAGGTTCAGTTTTTTTCCTTGGACCTTCACATTGACGATGAAACACAGAAATGGCATCGGAATTAAATACAAAAGGCACAATGCCGCCTTAAGTACAAGAATAGAGGCTCTTCTTACAGTCGGTGCTTTGAGCATTCCCTGTGAGACCAGTATTAGTTTCCGATACACCACTGCAGGTTGAATGTATTCCTTGGAACTTCACATTGACGATGAAACACAGAAATCGCATCGGAATTAAACACAAATGGCACAATGCCGCCTTAAGTACAAGAATAGAGACTCTTCTTACAGTCGGTGCTTTGAGCATTCCCTGTAAGACCAGTATTAGTTTCCGCTACACCTCTGCAGGTTAAGTTAATTCCTTGGACCTTCACATTGACGATGAAACACAGAAATGGCATCGGAATTAAATACAAATGGCACAATGCCGCCTTAAGTACAAGAATAGAGACTCTTCTTACAGTCGGTGCTTTGAGCATTCCCTGTGAGACCAGTATTAGTTTCCGATACACCTCAGCAGGTTCAGTTTTTTTCCTTGGACCTTCACATTGACGATGAAACACAGAAATGGCATCGGAATTAAATACAAAAGGCACAATGCCGCCTTAAGTACAAGAATAGAGACTCTTCTTACAGTCGGTGCTTTGAGCATTCCCTGTGAGGCCAGTATTAGTTTCCGATGCACCACTGCAGGTTCAATGTATTCCTTCGACTTTCACATTGACGATGAAACACAGAAATGACATCGGAATTAAATACAAAAGGCACAATGCCGCCTTAAGTACAAGAATAGAGCCTCTTCTTACAGTCGGTGCTTTGAGCATTCTCTGTGAGACCAGTATTAGTTTCCGATACACCACTGCAGGTTCAATGTATTCCTTGGAACTTCACATTGACGATGAAACACAGAAATCGCATCGGAATTAAATACAAAAGGCACAATGCCGCCTTAGGTACATGAATAGAGACTCTTCTTACAGTCGGTGCTTTGAGCATTCCCTGTGAGACCAGTATTAGTTTCCGCTACACCTCAGCAGGTTCAGTTTATTCCTTGGACCTTCACATTGACGATGAAACACAGAAATGGCATCGGAATGAAATACAAAAGGTACAATGCGCCTTAAGTACAAGAATAGAGACTCTTCTTACAGTCGGTGCTTTGAGCATTCCCTGTGAGACCAGTATTTGTTTCCGCTACACCTCTGCAGGTTCTTTTTATTCCTTGGACCTTCACATTGACGATGAAACACAGAAATCCCATCGGAATTAAATACAAAAGGCACAATGCCGCCTTAAGTACAAGAATAGAGACTCTTCTTACAGTCGGTGCTTTGAGCATCCCCTGTGAGACCAGTATTAGTTTCCGCTACACCTCTGCAGGTTCAGATTATTCCTTGGACCTTCACATTGACGATGAAACACAGAAATGGCATCGGAATTAAATACAAAAGGCACAATGGTGCCATAAGTACAAGAATAGAGACTCTTCTTACTGTCGGTGCTTTCAGCTTTTCCTGTGAGACCAGTATTAGTTTCCGATACACCACTGCAGGTTCTATGTATTCCTTGGAACTTCACATTGACGATGAAACACAGAAATCGCATCGGAATTAAATACAAAAGGCACAATGCCGCCTTAAGTACAAGAATAGAGACTCTTCTTACAGTCGGTGCTTTGAGCATTCCCTGTGAGACCAGTATTAGATTCCGCTACACCTCTGCAGGTTCAGTTTATTCCTTGGACCTTCACATTGACGATGAAACAAAGAAATGGCATCGGAATTAAATACAAAAGGCACAATGCCGCCTTAAGTACAAGAATAGAGATTCTTCTTACAGTCGGTGCTTTGAGCATTCCCTGTGAGACCAGTATTAGTTTCCGCTACACCTCAGCAGGTTCAGTTTTTTTCCTTGGACCTTCACATTGACGATGAAACACAGAAATGGCATCGGAATTAAATACAAAAGGCACAATGCCGCCTTAAGTACAAGAATAGAGGCTCTTCTTACAGTCGGTGCTTTGAGCATTCCCTGTGAGACCAGTATTAGTTTCCGATACACCACTGCAGGTTGAATGTATTCCTTGGAACTTCACATTGACGATGAAACACAGAAATCGCATCGGAATTAAACACAAATGGCACAATGCCGCCTTAAGTACAAGAATAGAGACTCTTCTTACAGTCGGTGCTTTGAGCATTCCCTGTAAGACCAGTATTAGTTTCCGCTACACCTCTGCAGGTTAAGTTAATTCCTTGGACCTTCACATTGACGATGAAACACAGAAATGGCATCGGAATTAAATACAAATGGCACAATGCCGCCTTAAGTACAAGAATAGAGACTCTTCTTACAGTCGGTGCTTTGAGCATTCCCTGTGAGACCAGTATTAGTTTCCGATACACCTCTGCAGGTTCAGTTTATTCCTTGGACCTTCACATTGACGATGAAACACAGAAATGGCATCGGACTTAAATACAAAAGGCACAATGCCACCTTAAGTACAAGAATAGAGACTCTTCTTACAGTCGGTGCTTTGAGCATTCCCTGTGAGACCAGTATTAGTTTCCGATACACCACTGCAGGTTCATTGTATTCCTTGGACCTTCACATTGACGATGAAACACAGAAATCGCATCGGAATTAAATACAAAACGCACAATGCCGCCTTAAGTACTGGAATAGAAACTCTTCTTACAGTCGGTGCTTTGAGCATTCTCTGTCAGACCAGTATTAGTTTCCCCTACACCTCTGCAGGTTCAATGTATTCCTTGGACCTACACATAGACGATGATACACAGAAATCGCATCGGAATTAAATACAAAGGGCACAATGCCGCCTTAAGTACAAGAATAGAGACTCTTCTTACAGTCGGTGCTTTGAGCATTCCCTTTGAGACCAGTATTAGTTTCCGATACACCACTGCAGGTTCAATGTATTACTTGGAACTTCACATTGACGATGAAACACAGAAATGGCATCGGACTTAAATACAAAAGGCACAATGCCACCTTAAGTACAAGAATAGAGACTCTTCTTATAGTCGGTGCTTTGAGCTTTCCCTGTGAGACCAGTATTAGTTTCCGCTACACCTCTGCAGGTTCTTTTTATTCCTTGGACCTTCACATTGTCGATGAAACACAGAAATCCCATCGGAATTAAATACAAAAGGCACAATGCCGCCTTAAGTACAAGAATAGAGACTCTTCTTACAGTTTGTGCTTTGAGCATTCAATGTGAGACCAGTATTAGTTTCTGCTACACCTCTGCAGGTTCAGTTTATTCCTTGGACCTTCACATTGACGATGAAACGAAGAAATGGCATCGGAATTAAATACAAAAGGCACAATGCCGCCTTAAGTACAAGAATAGAGACTCTTCTTACAGTCGGTGCTTTGAGCATTCCCTGTGAGACCAGTATTACTTTCCGATACACCACTGCAGGTTCAATGTATTCCTGGGAACTTCACATTGACGATGAAACACAGAAATCGCATCGGAATTAAATACACAAGGCACAATGCCGCCTTACGTACAAGAATAGAGACTCTTCTTGCAGTCGGTGCTTTGAGCATTCCCTGTGAGACCAGTATTAGTTTCCGCTACACCTCTGCAGGTTCAGTTTATTCCTTGGACCTTCACATTGACGATGAAACACAGAAATGGCATCGGAATTAAATACAAAGTGCACAATGCCGTCTTAAGTACAAGAATAGAGACTCTTCTTACAGTCGGTGCTTTGAGCATTCCCTGTGGGACCAGTATTAGTTTCCGATACACCACTGCTGGTTCAATGTATTCCTTGGATCTTCGCATTGACGATGAAACACAGAAATCGCATCGGAATTAAATACAAAAGGCACAATGCCGCCTTAAGTACAAGAATAGAGACTCTTCTACAGTCGGTGCTTTGAGCATTCCCTGTGAGACCAGTATTAGTTTCCGCTACACCTCTGCAGGTTCAGTTTATTCCTTGGACCTTCACATTGACGATAAAACACAGAAATGGCATCGGAATTAAATACAAAAGGCACAATGCCGCCTTAAGTACAAGAATAAAGACTCTTCTTACAGTCGGTGCTTTGAGCATTCCCTGTGAGACCAGTATTAGTTTCCGCTACACCTCTGCAGGTTCAGTTCATCCTTTGGACCTTCACATTGACGATGAAACACAGAAATGGCATCGGAATTAAATACAAATGGCACAATGCCGCCTTAAGTACAGGAATAGAGACTCATTTAACAGTCGGTGCTTTGAGCATTCCCTGTGAGACCAGTATTAGTTTCCGATACACCACAGCAGGTTCAATGTATTCCTTGGAACTTCACATTGACGATGAAACACAGAAATCGCATCGGAATTAAATACAAAAGGCACAATGCCGCCTTAAGTACAAGAATGGAGACTCTTCTTACAGTCGGTGCTTTGAGCATTCCCTGTGAGACCAGTATTAGTTTCCGCTACACCACTGCAGGTTCAATGTATTCCTTGGACCTTCACATTGACGATGAAACACAGAAATCGCATCGGAATTAAATACAAAAGGCACAATGCCGCCTTAAGTACAAGAATAGAGACTCTTCTTACAGTCGGTGCTTTGAGCATTCCCTGTGAGACCAGTATTAGTTTCCGCTACACCTCTGCAGGTTCAGATTATTCCTTGGACCTTCACATTGACGATGAAACACAGAAATGGCATCGGAAGTAAATACAAAAGGCACAATGCCGCCTTAAGTACAAGAATAGAGACCCTTCTTACTGTCGGTGCTTTGAGCATTCCCTGTGAGACCAGTATTAGTTTCCGCTACACCACTGCAGGTTCAGTTTATTCCTTAGACCTTCACATTGTCGATGAAACACCGAAATGGCATCGTAATTAAATACAAAAGGCACAATGCCGCCTTAAGTACAAGAATGGAGACTCTTCTTACAGTCGGTGCTTTGAGCATTCCCTGTGAGACCCGTATTAGTTTCCGCTACACCTCTGCAGGTGCAGTTTATTCCTTGGACCTTCACATTGACGATGAAACACAGAAATGGCGTCGGAATTAAATACAAAAGGCACAATGCCGCCTTAAGTACAAGAATAGAGACTCTTCTTACAGTCGGTGCTTTGAGCATTCCCTGTGAGACCAGTATTAGTTTCCGATACACCACTGCAGGTTCAATGTATTCCTTGGAACTTCACACTGACGTTGAAACACAGAAATCGCATCGGAATCAAATACAAAAGGCACAATGCCGCCTTAAGTACAAGAATAGAGACTCTTCTTACAGTCGGTGCTTTGAGCATTCCCTGTGAGACCAGTATTAGTTTTCGATACACCACTGCAGGTTCAATGTATTCCTTGGAACTTCACACTGACGATGAAACACAGAAATCGCATCGGAATCAAATACAAAAGGCACAATGCCGTCTTAAGTACAAGAGTAGAGACTCTTCTTACAGTCGGTGCTTTGAGCATTCCCTGTGAGACCAGTATTAGTTTCCGATACACCTCAGTAGGTTCAGTTTATTCCTTGGACTTTCACATTGACGATGAAACACAGAAATCGCATCGAAATTAAATACAAAAGGCACATTACCGCCTTAAGTACAAGAATCGAGACTCTTCTTACTGTCGGTGCTTTGAGCATTCCCTGTGAGACCAGTATTAGTTTCCGATACACCACTGCAGGTTCAATGTATTCCTTGGACCTTCACATTGACGATGAAACACACAAATCGCATCGGAATTAAATACAAAACGCACAATGCCGCCTTAAGTACAAGAATAGAGACTCTTCTTACAGTCGGTGCTTTGAGCATTCCCTGTGAGACCAGTATTAGTTTCCGCTACACCTCTGCAGGTTCAGTATATTCCTTGGACCTTCACATTGACGATGAAACACAGAAATCGCATCGGAATTAAATACAAAAGGCACAATGCCACCTTAAGTACAAGAATAGAGACTCTTCTTACAGTTGGTGCTTTGAGCATTCCCTGTGAGACCAGTATTAGATTCCGCTACACCTTTGCAGGTTCAATGTATTCCTTGGAACTTCACATTGACGATGTAACACAGAAATGGCATCGGAATTAAATACAAAAAGCACAATGAAGCCTTAAGTACAAGAATAGAGACTCTTCTTACAGTCGGTGCTTTGAGCATTCCCTGTGAGACCAGTATTAGTTTCCGATACACCACTGCAGGTTCAATGTATTCCTTGGACCTTCACATTGACGATGAAACACAGAAATGGCATCGGAATTAAATACAAAAGGCACAATGCCGCCTTAAGTACAAGAATAGAGACTCTTCTTACAGTCGGTGCTTTGGGCATTCCTTGTAAGACCAGTATTAGTTTCCGATACACCACTGCAGGTTCAATGTATTCCTTGGACTTTCACATTGACGATGAAACACAGAAATGGCATCGGAATTAAATACAAAAGACACAATACCGCCTTAAGTACAAGAATAGAGACTCTTCTTGCAGTCGGTGCTTTGAGCATTCCATGTGAGACCAGTATTAGTGTCCAATACACCACTGCAGGTTCAATGTATTACTTGGACCTTCGCATTGACGATGAAACACAGAAATCGCATCGGAATTAAATACAAAAGGCACAATGCCGCCTTAAGTACAAGAATAGAGACTCATCTTACAGTCGGTGCTTTGAGCATTCCCTGTCAGACCAGTATTAGTTTCCGATACTCCTCTGCAGGTTCAGTTTATTCCTTGGACCTTCACATTGACGATGAAACACAGAAATGGCATCGGAATTAAATACAAATGGCACAATGCCGCCTTAAGTACAAGAATAGAGACTCTTCTTACAGTCGGTGCTTTGAGCATTCCCTGTAAGACCAGTATTAGTTTCCGCTACACCTCTGCAGGTTCAGTTTATTCCTTGGACCTTCACATTGACGATGAAACACAGAAATGGCATCGGAATTAAATACAAAAGGCACAATGGCGCCATAAGTACAAGAATAGAGACTCTTCTTACAGTCGGTGCTTTGAGCATTCCCTGTGAGACCAGTAATAGTATCCGATACACCACTGCAGGTTCAATCTATTCCTTGGACATACACATTGACGATGAAACACAGAAATTACATCGGAATTAAATACAAAAGGAACAATGCCGCCTTAAGTACAAGAATAGAGATTCTTCTTACAGTCGGTGCTTTGAGCATTCCCTGTGAGACCAGTATTAGTCTCCGCTACACCTCAGCATGTTCAGTTTTTTTCCTTGGACCTTCACATTGACGATGAAACACAGAAATGTCATCGAAATTAAATACAAAAGGCACAATGCCGCCTTAAGTACAAGAATAGAGACTCTTCTTACAGTCGGTTCTTTGAGCATTCCCTGTGCGACCGGTATTAGTTTCCGATACACCACTGCAGGTTGAATGTATTTCTTGGAACTTCCCATTGACGGTGAAACACAGAAATCGCATCGGAATTAAATACAAATGGCACAATGCCGCCTTAAGTACAAGAATAGAGACTCTTCTTACAGTCGGTGCTTTGAGCATTCCCTGTAAGACCAGTATTAGTTTCCGCTACACCTCTGCAAGTTCAGTTTATTCCTTGGACCTTCACATTGACGATGAAACACAGAAATGTCATCGGAATTAAATACAAATGGCACAATGCCGCCTTAAGTACAAGAATTGAGACTCTTCTTACAGTCGGTGCTTTACGCATTCCCTGTGAGACCAGTATTAGTTTCCGATACACCACTGCAATTTCAATGTATTCCTTGGACCTTCGCATTGATGATGAAACACAGAAATCGCATCGGAATTAAATACAAAAGGCACAATCCCGCCTTAAGTACAAGAACAGAGACTCTTCTTACAGTCGGTGCTTTGAGCACTCCCTGTGAGACCAGTATTAGTTTCTGCTACACCTCTGCAGGTTCAGTTTATTCCTTGGACCTTCACATTGACGATGAAACACAGAAATGGCATCGTCATTAAATACAAAAGGCACAATGCCGCCTTAGGTACAAGAATAGAGACTCTTCTTACAGTCGGTGCTTTGGGCATTCCCTGTGAGACCAGTATTTGTTTCCGATACACCACTGCAAATTGAATGTATTCCTTGGCTCTTCACATTGACAATGAAACACAGAAATCGCATCGGAATTAAATACAAAACGCACAATGCCGCCATAAGTACAGGAATAGAGACTCTTCTTTATAGTCGGTGCTTTGAGCATTCCCTGTGCGACCTGTATTAGTTTCCGCTACACCTCGGCAGGTTCAATGTATTCCTTGGACCTTCACATTGACGATGATACACAGAAGTCGCATCGGAATTAAATACAAAAGGCACAATGCCGCCTTAAGTACAAGAATAGAGACTCTTCTTACAGTCGGTGCTTTGAGCATTCCCTTTGAGACCAGTATTAGTTTCCGATACACCACTGCAGGTTCAATGTATTCCTTGGAACTTCACATTGACGATGAAACACAGAAATCGCATCGGAATCAAATACAAAAGGCACAATGCCGCCATAAGTACAAGAATAGAGACTCTTCTTACAGTCGGTGCTTTGAGCATTCCCAGTGAGACCAGTATTAGTTTCCGATACACCTCTGCAGGTTCAGTTTATTCCTTGGACCTTCACATTGACGGTGAAACACAGAAATGGCATCGGAATTAAATACAAAAGGCACAATGCCTCCTTAAGTACAAGAATAGAGACTCGTCTTACAATCGGTGCTTTGAGTATTCCCTGTGAGGCCAGTATTAGTTTCCGATGCACCACTGCAGGTTCAATGTATTCCTTGGACTTTCACATTGACGATGAAACACAGAAATGGCATCGGAATTAAATACAAAAGGCACAATGCCGCCTTAAGTACAAGAATAGAGCCTCTTCTTACAGTCGGTGCTTTGAGCATTCTCTGTGAGACCAGTATTAGTTTCCGATACACCACTGCAGGTTCAATGTACTCCTTGGAACTTCACATTGACGATGAAACACAGAAATCGCATCGGAATTAAATACAAAAGGCACAATGCCGCCTTAAGTACAAGAATAGAGACTCTTCTTACAGTCGGTGCTTTGAGCATTCCCTGTCAGACCAGTATTAGTTTCCGCTACACCTCTGCAGGTTCAGTTTATTCCTTGGACCTTCACATTGACGATGAAACACAGAAATGGCATCGGAATTAAATACAAAGTGCACAATGCCGCCTTAAGTACAAGAATAGAGACTCTTCTTACAGTCGGTGCTTTGAGCATTCCCTGTGGGACCAGTATTAGTTTCCGATACACCACTGCTGGTTCAATGTATTCCTTGGACCTTCGCATTGACGATGAAACACAGAAATCGCATCGGAATTAAATACAAAAGGCACAATGCCGCCTTAAGTACACGAATAGAGACTCTTCTACAGTCGGTGCTTTGAGCATTCCCTGTGAGACCAGTATTAGTTTCCGCTACACCTCTGCAGGTTCAGTTTATTCCTTGGACCTTCACATTGACGATAAAACACAGAAATGGCATCGGAATTAAATACAAAAGGCACAATGCCGCCTTAAGTACAAGAATAAAGACTCTTCTTACAGTCGGTGCTTTGAGCATTCCCTGTGAGACCAGTATTAGTTTCCGCTACACCTCTGCAGGTTCAGTTCATCCTTTGGACCTTCACATTGACGATGAAACACAGAAATGGCATCGGAATTAAATACAAATGGCACAATGCCGCCTTAAGTACAGGAATAGAGACTCATTTAACACTGGGTGCTTTGAGCATTCCCTGTGAGACCAGTATTAGTTTCCAATACACCACAGCAGGTTCAATGTATTCCTTGGAACTTCACATTGACGATGAAACACAGAAATCGCATCGGAATTAAATACAAAAGGCACAATGCCGCCTTAAGTACAAGAATGGAGACTCTTCTTACAGTCGGTGCTTTGAGCATTCCCTGTGAGACCAGTATTAGTTTCCGCTACACCACTGCAGGTTCAATGTATTCCTTGGACCTTCACATTGACGATGAAACACAGAAATCGCATCGGAATTAAATACAAAAGGCACAATGCCGCCTTAAGTACAAGAATAGAGACTCTTCTTACAGTCGGTGCTTTGAGCATTCCCTGTGAGACCAGTATTAGTTTCCGCTACACCTCTGCAGGTTCAGATTATTCCTTGGACCTTCACATTGACGATGAAACACAGAAATGGCATCGGAAGTAAATACAAAAGGCACAATGCCGCCTTAAGTACAAGAATAGAGACCCTTCTTACTGTCGGTGCTTTGAGCATTCCCTGTGAGACCAGTATTAGTTTCCGCTACACCACTGCAGGTTCAGTTTATTCCTTAGACCTTCACATTGTCGATGAAACACCGAAATGGCATCGTAATTAAATACAAAAGGCACAATGCCGCCTTAAGTACAAGAATGGAGACTCTTCTTACAGTCGGTGCTTTGAGCATTCCCTGTGAGACCCGTATTAGTTTCCGCTACACCTCTGCAGGTGCAGTTTATTCCTTGGACCTTCACATTGACGATGAAACACAGAAATGGCGTCGGAATTAAATACAAAAGGCACAATGCCGCCTTAAGTACAAGAATAGAGACTCTTCTTACAGTCGGTGCTTTGAGCATTCCCTGTGAGACCAGTATTAGTTTCCGATACACCACTGCAGGTTCAATGTATTCCTTGGAACTTCACACTGACGTTGAAACACAGAAATCGCATCGGAATCAAATACAAAAGGCACAATGCCGCCTTAAGTACAAGAATAGAGACTCTTCTTACAGTCGGTGCTTTGAGCATTCCCTGTGAGACCAGTATTAGTTTTCGATACACCACTGCAGGTTCAATGTATTCCTTGGAACTTCACACTGACGATGAAACACAGAAATCGCATCGGAATCAAATACAAAAGGCACAATGCCGTCTTAAGTACAAGAGTAGAGACTCTTCTTACAGTCGGTGCTTTGAGCATTCCCTGTGAGACCAGTATTAGTTTCCGATACACCTCTGTAGGTTCAGTTTATTCCTTGGACCTTCACATTGACGATGAAACACAGAAATCGCATCGAAATTAAATACAAAAGGCACAATACCGCCTTAAGTACAAGAATCGAGACTCTTCTTACTGTCGGTGCTTTGAGCATTCCCTGTGAGACCAGTATTAGTTTCCGATACACCACTGCAGGTTCAATGTATTCCTTGGACCTTCACATTGACGATGAAACACAGAAATCGCATCGGAATTAAATACAAAACGCACAATGCCGCCTTAAGTACAAGAATAGAGACTCTTCTTACAGTCGGTGCTTTGAGCATTCCCTGTGAGACCAGTATTAGTTTCCGCTACACCTCTGCAGGTTCAGTATATTCCTTGGACCTTCACATTGACGATGAAACACAGAAATCGCATCGGAATTAAATACAAAAGGCACAATGCCACCTTAAGTACAAGAATAGAGACTCTTCTTACAGTTGGTGCTTTGAGCATTCCCTGTGAGACCAGTATTAGATTCCGCTACACCTCTGCAGGTTCAATGTATTCCTTGGAACTTCACATTGACGATGTAACACAGAAATGGCATCGGAATTAAATACAAAAAGCACAATGAAGCCTTAAGTACAAGAATAGAGACTCTTCTTACAGTCGGTGCTTTGAGCATTCCCTGTGAGACCAGTATTAGTTTCCGATACACCACTGCAGGTTCAATGTATTCCTTGGACCTTCACATTGACGATGAAACACAGAAATGGCATCGGAATTAAGTACAAAAGGCACAATGCCGCCTTAAGTACAAGAATAGAGGCTCTTCTTACAGTCGGTGCTTTGGGCATTCCTTGTAAGACCAGTATTAGTTTCCGATACACCACTGCAGGTTCAATGTATTCCTTGGACTTTCACATTGACGATGAAACACAGAAATGGCATCGGAATTAAATACAAAAGACACAATACCGCCTTAAGTACAAGAATAGAGACTCTTCTTGCAGTCGGTGCTTTGAGCATTCCATGTGAGACCAGTATTAGTTTCCAATACACCACTGCAGGTTCAATGTATTCCTTGGACCTTCGAATTGACGATGAAACACAGAAATCGCATCGGAATTAAATACAAAAGGCACAATGCCGCCTTAAGTACAAGAATAGAGACTCATCTTACAGTCGGTGCTTTGAGCATTCCCTGTCAGACCAGTATTAGTTTCCGCTACACCTCTGCAGGTTCAGTTTATTCCTTGGACCTTCACATTGACGATGAAACACAGAAATGGCATCGGAATTAAATACAAAAGGCACAATGGCGCCATAAGTACAAGAATAGAGACTCTTCTTACAGTCGGTGCTTTGAGCATTCCCTGTGAGACCAGTAATAGTATCCGATACACCACTGCAGGTTCAATCTATTCCTTGGACATACACATTGACGATGAAACACAGAAATTACTTCGGAATTAAATACAAAAGGAACAATGCCGCCTTAAGTACAAGAATAGAGATTCTTCTTACAGTCGGTGCTTTGAGCATTCCCTGTGAGACCAGTATTAGTCTCCGCTACACCTCAGCAGGTTCAGTTTTTTTCCTTGGACCTTCACATTGACGATGAAACACAGAAATGGCATCGAAATTAAATACAAAAGGCACAATGCCGCCTTAAGTACAAGAATAGAGACTCTTCTTACAGTCGGTTCTTTGAGCATTCCCTGTGAGACCGGTATTAGTTTCCGATACACCACTGCAGGTTGAATGTATTCCTTGGAAATTCCCATTGACGGTGAAACACAGAAATCGCATCGGAATTAAATACAAATGGCACAATGCCGCCTTAAGTACAAGAATAGAGACTCTTCTTACAGTCGGTGCTTTGAGCATTCCCTGTAAGACCAGTATTAGTTTCCGCTACACCTCTGCAAGTTCAGTTTATTCCTTGGACCTTCACATTGACGATGAAACACAGAAATGTCATCGGAATTAAATACAAATGGCACAATGCCGCCTTAAGTACAAGAATTGAGACTCTTCTTACAGTCGGTGCTTTACGCATTCCCTGTGAGACCAGTATTAGTTTAGGATACACCACTGCAATTTCAATGTATTCCTTGGACCTTCGCATTGATGATGAAACACAGAAATCGCTTCGGAATTAAATACAAAAGGCACAATCCCGCCTTAAGTACAAGAACAGAGACTCTTCTTACAGTCGGTGCTTTGAGCATTCCCTGTGAGACCAGTATTAGTTTCCGCTACACCTCTGCAGGTTCAGTTTATTCCTTGGACCTTCACATTGACGATGAAACACAGAAATGGCATCGTCATTAAATACAAAAGGCACAATGCCGCCTTAGGTACAAGAATAGAGACTCTTCTTACAGTCGGTGCTTTGGGCATTCCCTGTGAGACCAGTATTAGTTTCCGATACACCACTGCAGGTTGAATGTATTCCTTGGATCTTCACATTGACAATGAAACACAGAAATCGCATCGGAATTAAATACAAAACGCACAATGCCGCCATAAGTACAGGAATAGAGACTCTTCTTATAGTCGGTGCTTTGAGCATTCCCTGTGCGACCTGTATTAGTTTCCGCTACACCTCGGCAGGTTCAATGTATTCCTTGGACCTTCACATTGACGATGATACACAGAAATCGCATCGGAATCAAATACAAAAGGCACAATGCCGCCATAAGTACAAGAATAGAGACTCTTCTTACAGTCGGTGCTTTGAGCATTCCCAGTGAGACCAGTATTAGTTTCCGATACACTTCTGCAGGTTCAGTTTATTCCTTGGACCTTCACATTGACGGTGAAACACAGAAATGGCATCGGAATTAAATACAAAAGGCACAATGCCTCCTTAAGTACAAGAATAGAGACTCTTCTTACAATCGGTGCTTTGAGCATTCCCTGTGAGGCCAGTATTAGTTTCCGATGCACCACTGCAGGTTCAATGTATTCCTTGGACTTTCACATTGACGATGAAACACAGAAATGGCATCGGAATTAAATACAAAAGGCACAATGCCGCCTTAAGTACAAGAATAGAGCCTCTTCTTACAGTCGGTGCTTTGAGCATTCTCTGTGAGACCAGTATTAGTTTCCGATACACCACTGCAGGTTCAATGTACTCCTTGGAACTTCACATTGACGATGAAACACAGAAATCGCATCGGAATTAAATACAAAAGGCACAATGCCGCCTTAAGTACAAGAATAGAGACTCTTCTTACAGTCGGTGCTTTGAGCATTCCCTGTGAGACCAGTATTAGTTTCCGCTACACCTCAGCAGGTTCAGTTTATTCCTTGGACCTTCACATTGACGATGAAACACAGAAATGGCATCGGAATGAAGTACAAAAGGCACAATGGGCCTTAAGTACAAGAATAGAGACTCTTCTTACAGTCGGTGCTTTGAGCATTCCCTGTGAGACCAGTATTTGTTTCCGCTACACCTCTGCAGGTTCTTTTTATTCCTTGGACCTTCACATTGACGATGAAACACAGAAATCCCATCGGAATTAAATACAAAGGCACAATGCCGCCTTAAATACAAGAATGGAGACTCTTCTTACAGTCGGTGCTTTGAGCATTCCCAGTGAGACCAGTATTAGTTTCCGCTACACCTCTGCAGGTTCAGATTATTCCTTGGACCTTCACATTGACGATGAAACACAGAAATGGCATCGGAATTAAATACAAAAGGCACAATGCCGCCTTAAGTACAAGAATAGAGACTCTTCTTACAGTCGGTGCTTTCAGCATTCCCTGTGAGACCAGTATTAGTTTCCGATACACCACTGCAGGTTCAATGTATTCCTTGGAACTTCACATTGACGATGAAACACAGAAATCGCATCGGAATTAAATACAAAAGGCACAATGCCGCCTTAAGTACAAGAATAGAGACTCTTCTTACAGTCGGTGCTTTGAGCATTCCCTGTAAGACCAGTATTAGTTTCCGCTACACCTCTGCAGGTTCAGTTTATTCCTTGGACCTTCACATTGACGATGAAACACAGAAATGGCATCGGAATTAAATACAAAAGGCACAATGGCGCCATAAGTACAAGAATAGAGACTCTTCTTACAGTCGGTGCTTTGAGCATTCCCTGTGAGACCAGTAATAGTATCCGATACACCACTGCAGGTTCAATCTATTCCTTGGACATACACATTGACGATGAAACACAGAAATTACATCGGAATTAAATACAAAAGGAACAATGCCGCCTTAAGTACAAGAATAGAGATTCTTCTTACAGTCGGTGCTTTGAGCATTCCCTGTGAGACCAGTATTAGTCTCCGCTACACCTCAGCAGGTTCAGTTTTTTTCCTTGGACCTTCACATTGACGATGAAACACAGAAATGGCATCGAAATTAAATACAAAAGGCACAATGCCGCCTTAAGTACAAGAATAGAGACTCTTCTTACAGTCGGTTCTTTGAGCATTCCCTGTGAGACCGGTATTAGTTTCCGATACACCACTGCAGGTTGAATGTATTCCTTGGAACTTCCCATTGACGGTGAAACACAGAAATCGCATCGGAATTAAATACAAATGGCACAATGCCGCCTTAAGTACAAGAATAGAGACTCTTCTTACAGTCGGTGCTTTGAGCATTCCCTGTAAGACCAGTATTAGTTTCCGCTACACCTCTGCAAGTTCAGTTTATTCCTTGGACCTTCACATTGACGATGAAACACAGAAATGTCATCGGAATTAAATACAAATGGCACAATGCCGCCTTAAGTACAAGAATTGAGACTCTTCTTACAGTCGGTGCTTTACGCATTCCCTGTGAGACCAGTATTAGTTTCCGATACACCACTGCAATTTCAATGTATTCCTTGGACCTTCGCATTGATGATGAAACACAGAAATCGCATCGGAATTAAATACAAAAGGCACAATCCCGCCTTAAGTACATGAACAGAGACTCTTCTTACAGTCGGTGCTTTGAGCATTCCCTGTGAGACCAGTATTAGTTTCCGCTACACCTCTGCAGGTTCAGTTTATTCCTTGGACCTTCACATTGACGATGAAACACAGAAATGGCATCGTCATTAAATACAAAAGGCACAATGCCGCCTTAGGTACAAGAATAGAGACTCTTCTTACAGTCGGTGCTTTGGGCATTCCCTGTGAGACCAGTATTAGTTTCCGATACACCACTGCAGGTTGAATGTATTCCTTGGATCTTCACATTGACAATGAAACACAGAAATCGCATCGGAATTAAATACAAAACGCACAATGCCGCCATAAGTACAGGAATAGAGACTCTTCTTATAGTCGGTGCTTTGAGCATTTCCTGTGCGACCAGTATTAGTTTCCGCTACACCTCTGCAGGTTCAATGTATTCCTTGGACCTTCGCATTGACGATGATACACAGAAATCGCATCGGAATTAAATACAAAAGGCACAATGCCGCCTTAAGTACAAGAATAGAGACTCTTCTTACAGTCGGTGCTTTGAGCATTCCCTTTGAGACCAGTATTAGTTTCCGATACACCACTGCAGGTTCAATGTATTCCTTGGAACTTCACATTGACGATGAAACACAGAAATCGCATCGGAATCAAATACAAAAGGCACAATGCCGCCATAAGTACAAGAATAGAGACTCTTCTTACAGTCGGTGCTTTGAGCATTCCCTGTGAGACCAGTATTAGTTTCCGATACTCCTCTGCAGGTTCAGTTTATTCCTTGGACCTTCACATTGACGGTGAAACACAGAAATGGCATCGGAATTAAATACAAAAGGCACAATGCCTCCTTAAGTACAAGAATAGAGACTCTTCTTACAATCGGTGCTTTGAGCATTGCCTGTGAGGCCAGTATTAGTTTCCGATGCACCACTGCAGGTTCAATGTATTCCTTGGACTTTCACATTGACGATGAAACACAGAAATGGCATCGGAATTAAATACAAAAGGCACAATGCCGCCTTAAGTACAAGAATAGAGCCTCTTCTTACAGTCGGTGCTTTGAGCATTCTCTGTGAGACCAGTATTAGTTTCCGATACACCACTGGAGGTTCAATGTACTCCTTGGAACATCACATTGACGATGAAACACAGAAATCGCATCGGAATTAAATACAAAAGGCACAATGCCGCCTTAAGTACAAGAATAGAGACTCTTCTTACAGTCGGTGCTTTGAGCATTCCCTGTGAGACCAGTATTAGTTTCCGCTACACCTCAGCAGGTTCAGTTTATTCCTTGGACCTTCACATTGACGATGAAACACAGAAATGGCATCGGAATGAAGTACAAAAGGCACAATGGGCCTTAAGTACAAGAATAGAGACTCTTCTTACAGTCGGTGCTTTGAGCATTCATTGTGAGACCAGTATTTGTTTCCGCTACACCTCTGCAGGTTCTTTTTATTCCTTGGACCTTCACATTGACGATGAAACACAGAAATCCCATCGGAATTAAATACAAAGGCACAATGCCGCCTTAAATACAAGAATAGAGACTCTTCTTACAGTCGGTGCTTTGAGCATTCCCTGTGAGACCAGTATTAGTTTCCGCTACACCTCTGCAGGTTCAGATTATTCCTTGGACCTTCACATTGACGATGAAACACAGAAATGGCATCGGAATTAAATACAAAAGGCACAATGGTGCCATAAGTACAAGAATAGTGACTCTTCTTACAGTCGGTGCTTTCAGCATTCCCTGTGAGACCAGTATTAGTTTCCGATACACCACTGCAGGTTCAATGTATTCCTTGGAACTTCACATTGACGATGAAACACAGAAATCGCATCGGAGTTAAATACAAAAGGCACAATGCCGCCTTAAGTACAAGAATAGAGACTCTTCTTACAGTCGGTGTTTTGAGCATTCCCTGTGAGACCAGTATTAGATTCCGCTACACCTCTGCAGGTTCAGTTTATTCCTTGGACCTTCACATTGACGATGAAACAAAGAAATGGCATCGGAATTAAATACAAATGGCACAATGCCGCCTTAAGTACAAGAATAGAGATTCTTCTTACAGTCGGTGCTTTGAGCATTCCCTGTGAGACCAGTATTAGTATCCGCTACACCTCAGCAGATTCAGTTTTTTTCCTTGGTCCTTCACATTGACGATGAAACACAGAAATGGCATCGGAATTAAATACAAAAGGCACAATGCCGCCTTAAGTACAAGAATAGAGGCTCTTCTTACAGTCGGTGCTTTGAGCATTCCCTGTGAGACCAGTATTAGTTTCCGATACACCACTGCAGGTTGAATGTATTCCTTGGAACTTCACATTGACGATGAAACACAGAAATAGCATCGGAATTAAACACAAATGGCACAATGCCGCCTTAAGTACAAGAATAGAAACTCTTCTTACAGTCGGTGCTGTGATCATTCCCTGTAAGACCAGTATTAGCTTCCGCTACACATCTGCAGGTTAAGTTAATTCCTTGGACCTTCACATTGACGATGAAACACAGAAATGGCATCGGAATTAAATACAAATGGCACAATGCCGCCTTAAGTACAAGAATAGAGACTCTTCTTACAGTCGGTGCTTTGAGCATTCCCTGTGAGACCAGTATTAGTTTCCGATACACCTCTGCAGGTTCAGTTTATTCCTTGGATCTTCACATTGACGATGAAACACAGAAATGGCATCGGAATTAAATACAAAAGGCACAATGCCGCCATAAGTACAAGAATAGAGACTCTTCTTACAGTCGGTGCTTTGAGCATTCCCTGTGAGACCAGTATTAGTTTCCGATACACCACTGCAGGTTCATTGTATTCCTTGGACGTTCACATTGACGATGAAACACAGAAATCGCATCGGAATTAAATACAAAACGCACAATGCCGCCTTAAGTACTGGAATAGAGATTCTTCTTACAGTCGGTGCTTTGAGCATTCTCTGTCAGACGAGTATTAGTTTCCCCTACACCTCTGCAGGTTCAATGTATTCCTTGGACCTTCACATTGACGATGATACACAGAAATCGCATCGGAATTAAATACAAAAGGCACAATGCCGCCTTAAGTACAAGAATAGAGACTCTTCTTACAGTCGGTGCTTTGAGCATTCCCTTTGAGACCAGTATTAGTTTCCGATACACCACTGCAGGTTCAATGTATTACTTGGAACTTCACATTGACGATGAAACACAGAAATCGCATGGGAATCAAATACAAAAGGCACAATGCCGCCTTAAGTAAAAGAATAGAGACTCTTCTTACAGTCGGTGTTTTGAGCATTCCCTGTGAGACCAGTATTAGTTTCCGCTACACCTCTGCAGGTTCAGTTTATTCCTTGGACCTTCACATTAACGATGAAACACAGAAATGGCATCGGAATTAAATACAAAAGGCACAATGCGCCTTAAGTACAAGAATAGAGACTCATCTTGCAGTCGGTGCTTTGAGCTTTCCCTGTGAGACCAGTATTAGTTTCCGCTTGTAGCGTTGCTCTTGGGGCACATAAATAAAAAGAATTGTTACTTTTTTTTTTTAATGTCGAAAAAATGAATATTTTGGTGGGCCACTTGGCAACAGAATCAGGGATTTATTACGCTATTATAATAACATACGTTGACCATTAAATACCTGAATAAGAGCAGCATATTGATATATATATATATATATATTTGAGATCGCTCGGAAGAAACATTATCATTTCTGTGCATTTTTATAGTCGCGATGTAGTCATACCCGGATCAACACTAAGGGACCAGAAGATTTATAGACTTTAAAAGAAATGCAACACTACACAATTAAAAAGAGTTGGTTCAGAAATAATAGGAAAACGATAAAGTTCCTTCTGCCTCATGCTGCGTTCGGCCCATCAGCGTGATCGTAATTTCTGATGAAGTAACACAAAAATAATTATCATTCAGTTAAATCAGGAGATGGAATCATCAAGGTTAATTTACGAAAATAAGCACACTTATCTTTAACACACGTTTTTTTAATGCTACGTACCTTTTCATATTAAATTACAATAGATGACCATTGTGGTTAAATACTTTATACATAACAGTCAAAATGTCCTCTTGATTCTGTCTGTTCGATATCAGTTACAAGAAACTACATCTTTTGTGATTGGAAAAAATAACAATTAGCATATTCACTCAATATTTTCACATCAAATATAATATACAGTTGTGGAACGCAGCAAGTCCGCGTCCGCCTCTCATGGAATACAAACAGTAAAAGGTGAGGCGCGAAAAGCCTCATTTGTCTTGAAACAACAGAATTCTTTTTTTATACCATTAATCGATACATGTACATAGAGATTTACTGGCACCGCGCAAGAACGGTAAAGATAAAGAATAATAGATTCTGTCGCTGCTATGCGATGATTCATTTCTTTTACTTTACAACTGTTCGATAACTTTAGGCCATCAGGCGTTTACTATTGAGCGTATATCAATGTTTGTGAGGCGAAAATTACTAATATTACACTGCCTCCCATGAGGAGGGAAGGAATACCGAAGGTATTACTTTCATCCTCATGCACATTGGAATATTTGTAATTTTTCGAGTGTAACATACAGGTTATTAAAAGTTTCATTTTATATTCATTCCATAATAAAAGAATTAACGTTTCAATTTGTAATTACTGACGGTGGATCATTGTGAATTTGTTCTGTATGTCTATCAGTGTTTGTATGGATTCAGTCTATCTTGATGATTGTTAAAATTAAGGCTATAAGTACACATATTTACAAGATTTATAAGGAAATAGAGTCACACTTCATTTTTCATCGTTGCAAAAGTAATTTGACTATCACAACTGGTACACAACTTTCAGTTTTGACAGTATTCATTATATTGTCATCGTCTTGTCGATTGATTGCCTTGTCCGTCGTCGCATTTAATTATACATTTATTTTCGTCGCACATACACTATTTATGATAGACTTGGATTGTAGAGCGGCCACTGGTGATGGCTTCGAAAAGGAAGTCCATATCTTTCACTTTCAGGGCTCGAGTGTGGCTCTCCGAATTATTTCACATATGAAACAGATAAAATGTCTTATATTAGAATAGCTTACAAAACTAATTTTATATACATGTGGGATGGGATATAGGAAGGATCGGATCCTTTGACGTATTTTCGTGTGCTTATTTTCATTCGTATCGTGACCTCTCGTCAAAGTTTACATTTCAACAGTGTTCAGAGGTGACCTTGTGACTTGCCTCTGTGTACAATCAGTCATTATAATAATTACGTTAACTTCTATATTTTAGAGTCTCTCGGAAGGTTTATGATACATACTAAATGTTTTCAGTACTGGGTGTGAATGTTTTTGCTACAGAATGTAGCGCACAGCAACTGTGTTGGCGGTTGAACGTTTACATTATTTCGTCACGTGGTGGCTGTCCGCCCCCACTGTTGCGAGCAATCTTGAAATTCAGTCTGTGCGCGCGCACGTGACCGGAGCTTTCTTGCAGAGCGTTGATTTCACGCTTGAGGTGCCGTGCGTCGCTTTTGTTCGGCGGATCGTGGCTTTGTGCTTTTTAGATTGCTGGAGGGAGCTTCTGCCACCGAAACTGCCTCACATCACTTCCTGTCCACTATCCAGTTACGGATTCACAGGTAAGTGGTAGTTACCGCTGCAACTGCATGTGTGGAATGACACTGATTATTACACACATCAACGAAATTGTTCACACCTATGGTGCAGTAGAATACTGCCACTGACAATCGTCGAACTTTAAAACTTCACTTGCACTGTGGTGAGCGTCTGCGTGAACGGTGTATTAACAGAAATTCTCGCGTCATAACATCACACGGTGTTTACAAGTTGATTTACATACTAATATTTACAAGAGTTCATTTAAATCGAGAAATAATCTAATTGACCACTTTGAATCAAAACAATTGTTTCTTAATTAGTCTTTTTTTTTTATTTAAGCCTACGGTCACAGGTAGGCTATTATGAGTCCTTTTTCTTTGACCGAATCCATTCCAATCTCCTTTACAAATTAATTTCATTTATAGTAATCTTTATCACGCTTGCTTATTCATTTTGTAGGACCAATACTTTTTTTTTTTAGTGCTCGTCTTGTTTAGTGTCAAAAGTTTTTCTCGTATGTGCTTGTCTTTAAAGAAAGTTCGAGGACAGATTTGAAAATAGCAATTCCGCCTCTGAGTTTCGTGTAGAAATACAAACAGTCGAAAAAAGAAAGGTGGGAAAAGCGGGCCTACTCGCGGATCGTCGACAGAATTTAAATTACTCCTCAACCAGGTCGAAAATTTAATTTACCTTGCGCATTACAAAAGCAATATGCGCGTCGCGAACCTACTCATTTTTATATGTAGTGCCTCACTTCCTAAGCACACGTGCATCTTTACAAGTTGATCCTGAGGAGTGGATAGGATCAAGGATCTTAAAGGATTTGCACTTAGGAAAGGGATTCAATAATCACATAATCACATAATCACAGAGAAAACAATAAATATTGCAGTGCACACTTAAAATAAAATCTATCACTTCAAGCATGTATATCTAATATGTATCTTGCTGCAGCTTGCTTACTACTCTTTGCTCATTTCTTAGACTAAGTCAAGTTTATGCATTACGCATTTGGGTATTAATTATCATTTGTATATATATATAAGCCTCTCACTAGAGTGTTGTTTTTTTCTGCTGTCGCTACCTGTGAAGCTTGGGCGAGATCCTTATTATATGTGCTGCTAGCTTGTGAATTTGCAGTATCGCTAATGCTCAATAGTACCGTGAAGTTGGCATAATAAACCATGTTACTCATATCTTCTTTGACTCAGCTTGTTTATAGTCTGGACTCATCTTACTTTGCGTTATACAATAAACTTCCTTTTTATTCCATCACGCTTTTACTTAAGGTTAACGTCAGGCCTTTTTAGAACAATTGCACTGCGTCATCAATCTGTTCATGCTTAATCCTAGGTATCTGTTCACTTCAAAGAGATGTTATTTTATCGCTGGCACAGCACTGTGCTGGAATTTACAAGTTAAATCTACCGACTGTTTTACGCTAACAGGTGGTGCCTTATTTACGTCACATTTGAAAATAGGGAATAACCTCATGGAATCGAATCCTTCTCACAACTTTCCTCTTTTGCCTGGACGTTTAAGTATTTCCTTTTAAAACAGGTAATTAATTTGTCCTCGATTAAATTTCACTTACTAATACTAAGCACATATAATCATCATTTTCATATTACTATTTAGGGAGAGAAGTGCATTATTCGCTCCTTCCTGCTCATTCTCAAATTACTATTTAGCGAGAGAAGTGCATTATTCGCTCCTTCCTCTTTCCTCATTTTAGTACCTCGGGGCTAATTAATACCTCTCGAGTACATCATTTTCCTTACATACTAACTTATAACTAGAATTGAAAATCGCCTCTAGGACATGTCCTCCTGTTTACATAAAGATTATTCATGTAAATACTTGTCTGCAACTTATTCTGTATTTTATTTTCCAGACACGTTGTTTTGATACATAAGGTTTCCTTTTAGCACCGGTTAACGTCCGTAGTCAGTTCAGTTCCGTTCTTGTTACTCATTGGTTAATCCTGATCTCCAATACCTTAGAATTTTCTTACAGCTTAAATTAACTTAATTCCTGGCGTTATAAAATTTTCTTAAATCTTGATGGTGGAACAATCCTTTGATTTTATTCGTGGCAGGGTCAGATAACAAATAGCTACCAATGTGTGGTTTCCTCATTATCACAAAGGGACCTTCATAAATGTGTTGCCACTTACGATTCTTCTTTAACAACAGGGATGGTTTAAAGTGAGTCCTGACTAATAACTAACTCCAAGAAACTTCTGCAGATGCTCTTCAAGAGCCTCTGGTCTCGTTCTTATAGGTACTATAATTTTATTGATTAATCTTGCATCTAGGACTAGCCTTACGCTACCATCTGATTTTAGCACAGACAATAAAGGACTCGAATACGGTGAATGAGATACTTCTATCACATTCCAGCGTAACATTTTCTTGATCTCGCACTTGACAGCTTCGCGTCTCGCATATGGAATGGAATAGCTTGTTCTACAGTAGGTTGAATGGGGCAGGACATCCATTCGATATTCAAAGCCTTTTATTAGTCCAGGTTTCTTAGAAAATACTTGAACGTAATCTGTTAACAAATTGTAAAGCTCATTCTTCTGTTGTTTGGATAATTCAATGGACTCACTAGCTTTACCGTATAATTCATTCTGACCGGGAATTAGGTCTTTATACTCATCGTCATTAACACTTTCAAGATCTGTCATGTCTTCTGTCTGACTGTACTGTTGTCTTTTAGTCCATGGCCGTACTGCTGTTTGAAGCACCCCAAAGTTTGTCTTCACCTTACTTCTTAACAAATTTACAGTTACTTGTTGCTGGCTCGCTACTAGAGTACAGATTCCACACTCGATGTCAATTTTAGCTTTCGTCTGCCTCAAGAATTCCATACTCAGGATACATGGCACTGATAGGTTTTTAACAATAAGAAAAATGCACGTTACTGAAATAGACTCTATCTGGATTTGAAGCTGAGTCTGAAGATTTACACGTTGTGTTAGTGGACCAATTGCTCCCGATATGGTGCAACCTTGAATTGGAAGTGATAAAACTTTGCATACAGAGGATATTTGCTTAAATAAACATAAAGATAAGACATTTATATTAGCTCCTGTATCTACAATAGCTGTTACAGGTATGTTGGCAATTGATACCCTTATGGAAGCTTGAACTTGTTCGTCCCATACGTCATCATTGTCTTTCGTCTCAGTGTCTGCTACTAGATCATCCCGTAAGTTTGTCTCTTTGTCATACCTAATTGCTTTAATTTCGTGTGGACTAAGGGACAGGGTGCCCCCATTCAAACCTGCAGCATCCTCTAGGAGGCTCAAAGGTGCTGCTTTTAATTTTCCGCTCGACGCTTACTTTCCTGCTGATTTATATTTCTTAATGTTTCTTCCGTCTGGAACTGGTGTTGGTTTTGTGGTACGAACTCGGTTGGAAACGGATCTTGTTGTCCTGGCGTATTCGCTTGCGCATAATAAATTTGCGTATTATGCGGGCGTTTAGGCTTCAGAGTTCCCGAAGGTCCGTTCGCTTGTTGCGTGAAGTGTATATTTTGTGGCTAAAAGGTATTTTGCTGTGGCTTGTGTTGATTGTAACCGTTACTGAAAGGTGTACATTGGTCTCCACCTTGATTATGCCATTTATTTCTTTTCCACTGACGATTTGAATCGTAAGACTGATCGTTTTGATAATTACCGTTGATCGGTTGCGTGTTTCCATATTGCTGGGGCTGTGTGCTATAATGTGTATTTTCGTACTGAGGTGGTGACGAATTATATATTGGATTGTATCTCTGGCCGTTATTGTACTTATTTTTGTATTTGCTGTTGGAGTACGTAGTGTGTTTATTTTTGAAACCGTTGTGGGGTTGGTACTGGCTGTCGCTGTGACGCGCTTTCGCTCGGCCACCATTGTTGCCTGCGTATTCTGTATTGTGCTGGCCGCCTGCACTGAAGTGGGCGTTGCCAACATCAACTCTAGCGTCCTCGTAAATCAGATCTAACGAGTCTAACACAAATAGGAAAGTGTCCGTATCGTCCTCAGACACGTTTACTAACTTTTCTCTGATCGCAATCGGTAGCTTAGTTTTTAGAATCATAATAACGTCTTTGGCGGTGATCGGCGAATCCCAGAACTTGATTTTCGCTAAATACTTTTCAAAATATCTTCTCAAACTACCGCGCTTACTGTTAAACACTTCGGCGTTGTAAACCTCTTTTCTCAGGCGCTGCTGCACACCAGAACTCCAGAATTTAGCTAAAAACATCTGTTCAAACTCTTTGTAACTTTTACAAGAGTCGACCATTTCGGTTCCCCATAATGCAGCATCGCCTACGATAAATCCACTAACAAATTGAATTCGCTGGCGGTCACTCCAGCTACTCGGGAAAATTCCTGAAAAATTTCGGAGGAACACTATAGGATGAATTTCTCTTTTCTGTGGGTGAAAGGTCGGAAAAATACGATGTTTGATCACGCTTTCCTCCTGCATCAAACTGACAAAAGTGGATGGGCTGGTAGTCTGGTTAACTTGTGCTTCTATAGAACTATGAGTTTGAGCGTTATCAAATGGTGAACGGTAATGTACCTGCTGTTGTTCATTACTTCGTGGTGAATTATTCCAGTTTCCTGACACGGGAGGTGGGGAATTTTCAACTTGACATTTTAGTGTACGAACTTCATCAACTATCTGTTGACGCCATTCAGGTAAATCTTGAGCTAACGCTCGTCTTATCTGGCCTAATTCTGACATCACCGTGTCTCCTGTTTTTCCAGGGGCTGCCAATATTTCAAAGGTCATGTTTTTGACAGTTTCCCTGAGTTCGTTCTTGACCTTGTTTTCTATGAATCCGTCTTTGTTTTTAATCCACTCTTGGTAGTGATCAGACAATGCTTCAGCATGTGCCTTAACAGTATTCTTTATTTGGTCCTCTACATTAAGAGTCTCAATCTGTTTCGAAAGATCATCAACAACATTCTCGATCGTGTCTACTGCGGTTTTAACTCCTTTGACCTCATCAGAGATTGCAGTATAATCTTCTTTTAAGGTCGCAGCTTGTTTTTGATATTCTATCACTTTTGAATTTATCTCCCCCTTGGCTGCTTCGATTTTTTCATCTAACCGTTTTGAAATATCTTCTATTTTTGACTCTACTTGTGTGTCAATTTCTAGCCTCATGATCGTGATCTGACTGCTGATTTGGCTTTGGACATTACCCAACAGGGTATTTAAATCAGCTGTTATGTCTGCCTTTAGTTCGGCCTTTACCGAATTTAACCGTGTATTTAGGTCATTTATCTCCGTTTGCAGATCTGTTTTTACTGAATTTATGTCTGTTTTTACCGAATTTATTTCTGTTTTTACTGAATTTATGTCTTCTTTTACTGAGTTGCACAGATTTGTAAGGACCTGATTTTTATTATGCCGTCTTTCGGCCTTCTCTTTTTCTTCGCGGGCCTTTTCATCTAATTTTTCCTGCTTTTCACGTTCCTGTCTTTGCGCCTCTCTCTGTCTTTGACTTTCGAACTTGCGTTCCATTATTGCTTCGATCATTGCAGCCAAGTCATTTTTTTCAAAAGCGGGAATAGTTTGCACACTAGGACCAGCTTCTAAAACTTCGGTCGAGGCTGCTTCTGCCTCCGCTCGTGTACCTATCGCGCGTGATCGTAATGGATAGTGAGGTCCATTCGCATCACCGCTGTCGTCTGGTTTTGTTTGTGTCCGCTGTTTACCGTCAGCCATGTTCATGAATTATTTGTCAAACGTCAAAATGCTACAGATATTGTTTGTCACTGCCGTCAGTCGTTTGTCTGTGACGTAGTGCTATGGCTTACTGGGACCTAAGATAAAATTTTAACTCTGGGTAACAACTGACGTTCATTTACGCCAAGAAGACAAGATGGTTCCTACTAATTACAAACAAATGAAATATCACACGTTTTACCAGTTTTGAGCGTAGTTATCCGCCATATCGTAATTTTTTTTTATGCACTGACAACAATGTTACACTTTCACTGAATTTAACTACGTAAGAATGGACTATGGACAAATTGAAATAAAGCTGTTTCAAGGCAAGGAAAGACAGGTTTACGTTCTGATCAACTCGAAAGATGCTACGTCACTACGAAAGCTTGGCTACTGCGTATAAAAATTTGACTTACTATGGCTGTCTTGATGGTGATACGGATGAATACTCGCGTTTTTTGGTAATTTCATCAATCGTTCTTCTGAATTAATTAATAGGTTTTCCCACTTCTCTTTCTCGGTTGAATTGCATCCACATGAAAAAATGAAACAGTTATTAGAAGAAGCAAAGAAAATTTTTTTAAACACATACATGAAATGATTTTTTGATCAAGTCCCTGTTCGGGCGCCAAGTGTAGCGTTGCTCTTGGGGCACATAAATAAAAAGAATTGTTACTTTTTTTTTTTAATGTCGAAAAAATGAATATTTTGGTGGGCCACTTGGCAACAGAATCAGGGATTTATTACGCTATTATAATAACATACGTTGACCATTAAATACCTGAATAAGAGCAGCATATTGATATATATATATATATATATTTGAGATCGCTCGGAAGAAACATTATCATTTCTGTGCATTTTTATAGTCGCGATGTAGTCATACCCGGATCAACACTAAGGGACCAGAAGATTTATAGACTTTAAAAGAAATGCAACACTACACAATTAAAAAGAGTTGGTTCAGAAATAATAGGAAAACGATAAAGTTCCTTCTGCCTCATGCTGCGTTCGGCCCATCAGCGTGATCGTAATTTCTGATGAAGTAACACAAAAATAATTATCATTCAGTTAAATCAGGAGATGGAATCATCAAGGTTAATTTACGAAAATAAGCACACTTATCTTTAACACACGTTTTTTTAATGCTACGTACCTTTTCATATTAAATTACAATAGATGACCATTGTGGTTAAATACTTTATACATAACAGTCAAAATGTCCTCTTGATTCTGTCTGTTCGATATCAGTTACAAGAAACTACATCTTTTGTGATTGGAAAAAATAACAATTAGCATATTCACTCAATATTTTCACATCAAATATAATATACAGTTGTGGAACGCAGCAAGTCCGCGTCCGCCTCTCATGGAATACAAACAGTAAAAGGTGAGGCGCGAAAAGCCTCATTTGTCTTGAAACAACAGAATTCTTTTTTTATACCATTAATCGATACATGTACATAGAGATTTACTGGCACCGCGCAAGAACGGTAAAGATAAAGAATAATAGATTCTGTCGCTGCTATGCGATGATTCATTTCTTTTACTTTACAACTGTTCGATAACTTTAGGCCATCAGGCGTTTACTATTGAGCGTATATCAATGTTTGTGAGGCGAAAATTACTAATATTACACGCTACACCTCTGCAGGTTCTTTTTATTCCATGGACCTTCACATTGTCGATGAAACACAGAAATCCCATCGGAATTAAATACAAAAGGCACAATGCCGCCTTAAGTACAAGAATAGAGACTCTTCTTACAGTCGGTGCTTTGAGCATTCCCTGTGAGACCAGTATTAGTTTCCGCTACACCTCTGCAGGTTCAGTTTATTCCTTGGACCTTCACATTGACGATGAAACGAGGAAATGGCATCGGAATTAAATACAAAAGGCACAATGCCGCCTTAAGTACAAGAATAGAGACTCTTCTTACATTCGGTGCTTTGAGCATTCCCTGTGAGACGAGTATTAATTTCCGATACACCACTGCAGGTTCAATGTATTCCTTGGAACTTCACATTGACGATGAGAACACAAATCGCATCGGAATTAAATACAAAAGGACAATGCCGCCTTAAGTACAAGAATAGAGACTCTTCTTGCAGTCGGTGCTTTGAGCATTCCCTGTGAGACCAGTATTAGTTTCCGCTACACCTCTGCAGGTTCAGTTTATTCCTTGGACCTTCACATTGACGATGAAACGAGGAAATGGCATCGGAATTAAATACAAAAGGCACAATGCCGCCTTAAGTACAAGAATAGAGACTCTTCTTACAGTCGGTGCTTTGAGCATTCCCTTTGAGACCAGTATTAGTTTCCGATACACCACTGCAGGTTCAATGTTCTACTTGGAACTTCACATTGACGATGAAACACAGAAATCGCATGGGAATCAAATACAAAAGGCACAATGCCGCCTTAAGTAAAAGAATAGAGACTCTTCTTACAGTCGGTGTTTTGAGCATTCCCTGTGAGACCAGTATTAGTTTCCGCTACACCTCTGCAGGTTCAGTTTATTCCTTGGACCTTCACATTGTCGATGAAACACAGAAATCCCATCGGAATTAAATACAAAAGGCACAATGCCGCCTTAAGTACAAGAATAGAGACTCTTCTTACTGTCGGTGCTTTGAGCATTCCCTGTGAGACCAGTATTAGTTTCCGCTACACCTCTGCAGGTTCAGTTTATTCCTTGGACCTTCACATTGACGATAAAACACAGAAATGGCATCGGAATTAAATACAAAAGGCACAATGCCGCCTTAAGTACAAGAATAAAGACTCTTCTTACAGTCGGTGCTTTGAGCATTCCCTGTGAGACCAGTATTAGTTTCCGCCACACCTCTGCAGGTTCAGTTTATTCTTTGGACCTTCAAATTGACGATGAAACACAGAAATCTCTCGGAATTAAATACAAAAGCACAATGCCGATTTATGTACAAGAATAGAGAATCTTCTTACAGTCGGTGCTTTGAGCATTCCCTGTGAGACCAGTATTAGTTTCCGATACTCCTCTGCAGGTTCACTTTACTCCTTGGACCTTCACATTGACGATGAAACACAGAAATGGCATCGGAATTAAATACAAATGGCACAATGCCGCCTTAAGTACAAGAATAGAGACACATTTAACAGTCGGTGCTTTGAGCATTCCCTGTGAGACCAGTATTAGTTTCCGATACACCACAGCAGGTTCAATGTATTCCTTGGAACTTCACATTGACGATGAAACACAGAAATCGCATCGGAATTAAATACAAAAGGCACAATGCCGCCTTAAGTACAAAAATAGAGACTCTTCTTACAGTCGGTGCTTTGAGCATTCCCTGTGAGACCAGTATTAGTTTCCGCTACACCACTGCAGGTTCAATGTATTCCTTGGACCTTCACATTGACGATGAAACACAGAAATCGTATCGGAATTAAATACAAAATGCACAATGCCGCCTTAAGTACAAGAATAGAGACTCTTCTTACAGTCGGTGCTTTGAGCATTCCCTGTGAGACCAGTATTAGTTTCCGCTACACCACTGCAGGTTCAGATTATTCCTTGGACCTTCACATTGACGATGAAACACAGAAATGGCATCGGAAGTAAATACAAAAGGCACAATGCCGCCTTAAATACAAGAATAGAGACTCTTCTTACCGTCGGTGCTTTGAGCATTCCCTGTGAGACCAGTATTAGTTTCCGCTACACCACTGCGGGTTCAGTTTATTCCTTAGACCTTCACATTGACGATGAAACACCGAAATGGCATCGTAATTAAATACAAAAGGCACAATGCCGCCATAAGTACAAGAATGGAGACTCTTCTTACAGTCGGTGCTTTCAGCATTCCCTGTGACACCCGTATTAGTTTCCGCTACACCTCTGCAGGTGCAGTTTATTCCTTGGACCTTCACATTGACGATGAAACACAGAAATGGCGGCGGAATTAAATACAAAAGGCACAATGCCGCCTTAAGTACAAGAATAGAGACTCTTCTTACAGTCGGTGCTTTGAGCATTCCCTGTGAGACCAGTATTAGTTTCCGATACACCACTGCAGGTTCAATGTATTCCTTGGAACTTCACACTGACGATGAAACACAGAAATCGCATCGGAATCAAATACAAAAGGCACAATGCCGCCTTAAGTACAAGAATAGAGACTCTTCTTACAGTCGGTGCTTTGAGCATTCCCTGTGAGACCAGTATTAGTTTCCGATACACCACTGCAGGTTCAATGTATTCCTTGGACCTTCACATTGACAATGAAACACAGAAATCGCATCGGAATTAAATACAAACCGCACAATGCCGCCTTATGTACAAGAATAGAGACTCTTCTTACAGTCGGTGCTTTGAGCATTCCCTGTGAGACCAGTATTAGATTCCGCTACACCTCTGCAGGTTCAATGTATTCCTTGGACCTTCACATTGACGATGATACACAGAAATCGCATCGGAAATAAGTACAAAAGGCACAATGCCGCCTTAAGTACAAGAATAGAGACTCTTCTTACAGCCGGTGCTTTGAGCATTCCCTGTGAGACCAGTATAAGTTTCCGATACACCACTGCAGGTTCAATGTATTCCTTGGGCCTTCACATTGACGATGAAACACAGAAATCGCATTGGAATTAAATACAAAAGGCACAATGCCGCCTTAAGTACAAGAATAGAGACTCTTCTTACAGTCGGTGCTTTGAGCATTCCCTGTGAGACCAGTATTAGTTTCCGATACACCACTGCAGGTTCAATGTATTCCTTGGAACTTCACACTGACGATGAAACACAGAAATCGCATCGGAATCAAATATAAAAGGCACAATACCGTCTTAAGTTCAAGAGTAGAGACTCTTCTTACAGTCGGTGCTTTGAGCATTTGCTGTGAGACCAGTATTAGTTTCCGATACACCTCTGCAGGTTCAGTTTATTCCTTGGACCTCCACATTGACGATGAAACACAGAAATCGCATCGAAATTAAATACAAAAGGCACAATGCCGCCTTAAGTACAAGAATAGAGACTCTTCTTACAGTCGGTGCTTTGAGCATTCCCTGTGAGACCAGTATTAGTTTCCGATACACCACTGCAGGTTCAATGTATTCCTTGGACCTTCACATTGACGATGAAACACAGAAATCGCATCGGAATTAAATACAAAACGCACAATGCCGCTTTAAGTACAAGAATAGAGACTCTTCTTACAGTCGATGCTTTGAGCATTCCCTGTGAGACCAGTATTAGTTTCCGCTACTCCTCTGCAGGTTCAATGTATTCCTTGGACCTTCACATTGACGATGATACACAGAAATCGCATCGGAATTAAGTACAAAAGGCACAATGCCGCCTTAAGTACAAGAATAGAGACTCTCCTTACAGTCGGTGCTTTGAGCATTCCCTGTGAGACCAGTATTAGTTTCCGCTACACCTCTGCAGGTTCAGTATATTCCTTGGACCTTCACATTGACGATGAAACACATAAATCGCATCGGAATTAAATACAAAAGGCACAATGCCACCTTAAGTACAAGAATAGAGACTCTTCTTACAGTTGGTGCTTTGAGCATTCCCTGTGAGACCAGTATTAGTTTCCGCTACACCTCTGCAGGTTCAATGTATTCCTTGGAACTTCACATTGACGATGAAACACAGAAATGGCATCGGAATTAAATACAAAAGGCACAATGCCGCCTTAAGTACAAGAATAGAGACTCTTCTTACAGTCGGTGCTTTGGGCATTCCTTGTAAGACCAGTTTTAGTTTCCGATACACCACTGCAGGTTCAATGTATTCCTTGGACTTTCACATTGACGATGAAACACAGAAATGGCATCGGAATTAAATACAAAAGACACAATACCGCCTTAAGTATAAGAATAGAGACTCTTCTTGCAGTCGGTGCTTTGAGCATTCCATGTGAGACCAGTATTAGTTTCCAATACACCACTGCAGGTTCAATGTATTCCTTGGACCTTCGCATTGACGATGAAACACAGATATCGCATCGGAATTAAATACAAAAGGCACAATGCCGCCTTAAGTACAAGAATAGAGACTCATCTTACAGTCGGTGCTTTGAGCATTCCCTGTCAGACCAGTATCAGTTTCCGATACTCCTCTGCAGGTTCAGTTTATTCCTTGGACCCTCACATTGACGATGAAACACAGAAATGGCATCGGAATTAAATACAAAACGCACAATGCCGCCTTAAGTACAAGAATAGAGCCTCTTCTTACAGTCGGTGCTTTGAGCATTCCCTGTGAGACCAGTATTAGTTTCCGCTACACCACTGCAGGTTCACTTTATTTCTTAGACCTTCACATTGACGATGAAACACAGAAATCGCATCGGAATTAAATACAAAACGCACAATGCCGCTTTAAGTACAGAAATAGAGACTCTTCTTACAGTCGATGCTTTGAGCATTCCCTGTGAGACCAGTATTAGTTTCCGCTACACCTCTGCAGGTTCAATGTATTCCTTGGACCTTCACATTGACGATGATACACAGAAATCGCATCGGAATTAAGTACAAAAGGCACAATGCCGCCTTAAGGACAAGAATAGAGACTCTTCTTACCGTCGGTGCTTTGAACATTCCCTGTGAGACCAGTATTAGTTTCCGCTACACCACTGCAGGTTCAGTTTATTCCTTAGACCTTCACATTGACGATGAAACACCGAAATGGCATCGGAATTAAATACAACAGGCACAGTGCCGCCTTAAGTACAAGAATGGAGACTCTTCTTACAATCGGTGCTTTGAGCATTCCCTGTGAGACCCGTATTAGTTTCCGCTACACCTCTGCAGGTGCAGTTTATTCCTTGGACCTTCACACTGACGATGAAACACAGAAGTCGCATCGGAATCAAATACAAAAGGCGCAATGCCGCCTTAAGTACTAGGATAGAGACTCTTCATACAGTCGGTGCTTTGAGCATTCCCTGTGAGCCCAGTATTAGTTTCTGATACACCACTGCAGGTTCAATGTATTCCTTGGACCTTCACATTGACGATGAAACACAGAAATCGCATCGGAATTAAGTACAAAAGGCACAATGCCGCCTTAAGTACAAGAATAGAGACTCTCCTTACAGTCGGTGCTTTGAGCATTCCCTGTGAGACCAGTATTAGTTTCCGCTACACCTCTGCAGCTTCAGTATATTCCTTGGACCTTCACATTGACGATGTAACACAGAAATCGCATCGGAATTAAATACAAAAGGCACAATGCCACCTTAAGTACAAGAATAGAGACTCTTCTTACAGTTGGTGCTTTGAGCATTCCCTGTGAGACCAGTATTAGTTTCCGCTACACCTCTGCAGGTTCAATGTATTCCTTGGAACTTCACATTGACGATGAAACACAGAAATGGCATCGGAATTAAATACAAAAGGCACAATGAAGCCTTAAGTACAAGAATAGAGACTCTTCTTACAGTCGGTGCTTTGAGCATTCCCTGTGAGACCAGTATTAGTTTCCGATACACCACTGCAGGTTCAATGTATTCCTTGGACCTTCACATTGACGATGAAACACAGAAATGGCATCGGAATTAAATACAAAAGGCACAATGCCGCCTTAAGTACAAGAATAGAGACTCTTCTTACAGTCGGTGCTTTGGGCATTCCTTGTGAGACCAGTATTAGTTTCCGCTACACCACTGCAGGTTCAGTTTTTCCTTAGACCTTCACATTGACGATGAAACACCGAAATGGCATCGGAATTAAATACAACAGGCACAGTGCCGCCTTAAGTACAAGAATGGAGACTCTTCTTACAGTCGGTGCTTTGAGCATTCCCTGTGAGACCCGTATTAGTTTCCGCTACACCTCTGCAGGTGCAGTTTATTCCTTGGACCTTCACACTGACGATGAAACACAGAAGTCGCATCGGAATCAAATACAAAAGGCGCAATGCCGCCTTAAGTACTAGGATAGAGACTCTTCTTACAGTCGGTGCTTTGAGCATTCCCTGTGAGACCAGTATTAGTTTCTGATACACCACTGCAGGTTCAATGTATTCCTTGGAACTTCACACTGACGATGAAACACAAAAATCGCATCGGAATGAAATACAAAAGGCACAATGCCGCCTTAAGTACAAGAATAGAGACTCTTCTTGCAGTCGGTGCTTTGAGCATTCCCTGTGAGACCAGTATTAGTTTCCGATACACCACTGCAGGTTCAATGTATTCCTTGGACCTTCACATTGACGAAGAAACACAGAAATCGCATCGGAATTAAATACAAAACGCACAATGCCGCCTTATGTACAAGAATAGAGACTCTTCTTTCAGTCGGTGCTTTGAGCATTCCCTGTGAGACCAGTATTAGTTACCGCTACACCTCTGCAGGTTCAATGTATTCCTTGGACCTTCACATTGACGATGATACACAGAAATCGCATCAGAAATAAGTACAAAAGGCACAATGCCGCCTTAAGTACAAGAATAGAGACTCTTCTTACAGTCGGTGCTTTGAGCATTCCCTGTGAGACCAGTATTAGTTTCCGCTACACCTCTGCAGGTTCAGTATATTCCTTGGACCTTCACATTGACGATGAAACACAGAAATGGCATCGGAATTAAATACAAAAGGCACAATGCCGCCTTAAGTACAAGAATAGAGACTCTTCTTACAGTCGATGCTTTGAGCATTCCCTGTGAGACCAGTATTAGTTTCCGCTACACCTCTGCAGGTTCAGTTTATTCCTTGGACCTTCACATTGACGATGAAACACAGAAATGGCATCGGAATTAAATACAAAATGCACAATGCCGCCTTAAGTACAAGAATAGAGACTCTTCTTACAGTCGGTTCTTTGAGCATTCCCTGTGAGACCAGTATTAGTTTCCGATACACCACTGCATGTTCCATGTATTCCTTGGACCTTCGCAATGACGATGAAACACAGAAATCGCATTGGAATTAAATACAAAATGCACAATGCCGCCTTAAGTACAAGAATAGAGACTCTTCTTGCAGTCGGTACTTTGAGCATTCCCTGTGAGACCAGTATTAGTTTCCGCTACACCTCTGCAGGTACAGTTTATTTCTTGGACCTTCACATTGACG
This sequence comes from Schistocerca americana, assembly GCF_021461395.2. NCBI lineage: Eukaryota > Metazoa > Arthropoda > Insecta > Orthoptera > Acrididae > Schistocerca > Schistocerca americana. The sequence goes on from NC_060123.1 coordinate 744,394,157, forward strand.
ATGAAACACAGAAATGGCATCGGAATTAAATACAAATTGCACAATGCCGCCTTAAGTACAAGAATAGAGACTCTTCTTACAGTCGGTGCTTTGAGCATTCCCTGTGAGACCAGTATTAGTTTCCGATAAACCACTGCTGGTTCAATGTGTTCCTTGGACCTTCGCATTGACGATGAAACACAGAAATCGCATCGGAATTAAATACAAAAGGCACAATGCCGCCTTAAGTACAAGAATAGAGACTCTTCTTACAGTCGGTGCTTTGAGCATTCCCTGTGAGACCAGTATTAGTTTCCGCTACACCTCTGCAGGTTCAGTTTATTCCTTGGACCTTCAAATTGACGATGAAACACAGAAATCGCTCGGAATTAAATACAAAAGCACAATGCCGATTTATGTACAAGAATAGAGAATCTTCTTACAGTCGGAGCTTTGAGCATTCCCTGTGAGACCAGTATTAGTTTCCGATACTCCTCTGCAGGTTCACTTTACTCCTTGGACCTTCACATTGACGATGAAACACAGAAATGGCATCGGAATTAAATACAAATGGCACAATGCCGCCTTAAGTACAAGAATAGAGACTCTTCTTACAGTCGGTGCTTTGAGCATTCCCTGTGAGACCAGTATTAGTTTCTGCTACACCACTGCAGGTTCAATGTATTCCTTGGACCTTCACATTGACGATGAAACACAGAAATCGCATCGGAATTAAATACAAAAGGCACAATGCCGCCTTAAGTACAAGAATAGAGACTCTTCTTACAGTCGGTGCTTTGAGCATTCCCTGTGAAACCAGTATCAGTTTCCGCTACACCTCTGCAGGTTCAGATTATTCCTTGGACCTTCACATTGACGATGAAACACAGAAATGGCATCGGAAGTAAATACAAAAGGCACAATGCCGCCTTAAGTACAAGAATAGAGACTCTTCTTACCGTCGGTGCTTTGAGCATTCCCTGTGAGACCAGTATTAGTTTCCGCTACACCACTGCAGGTTCAGTTTATTCCTTAGACCTTCACATTGACGATGAAACACCGAAATGGCATCGTAATTAAATACAAAAGGCACAATGCCGCCTTAAGTAAAAGAATGGAGACTCTTCTTACAGTCGGTGCTTTGAGCGTTCCCTGTGAGACCCGTATTAGTTTCCGCTAGACCTCTGCAGGTGCAGTTTATTCCTTGGACCTTCACTTTGACGATGAAACACAGAAATGGCGTCGGAATTAAATACAAAAGGCACAATGCCGCCTTAAGTACAAGAATAGAGACTCTTCTTACAGTCGGTGCTTTGAGCATTCTCTGTGAGACCAGTATTAGTTTCCGATACACCACTGCAGGTTCAATGTATTCCTTGGAACTTCACACTGACGATGAAACACAGAAATCGCATCGGAATCAAATACAAAAGGCACAATGCCGCCTTAAATACAAGAATAGAGACTCTTCTTACAGTCGGTGCTTTGAGCATTCCCTGTGAGACCAGTATTAGTTTCCGATACACCACTGCAGGTTCAATGTATTCCTTGGACCTTCACATTGACGATGAAACACAGAAATCGCATCGGAATTAAATACAAACCGCACAATGCCGCCTTATGTACAAGAATAGAGACTCTTCTTACAGTCGGTGCTTTGAGCATTCCCTGTGAGACCAGTATTAGATTCCGCTACACCTCTGCAGGTTCAATGTATTCCTTGGACCTTCACATTGACGATGATACACAGAAATCGCGTAGGAAATAAGTACAAAAGGCACAATGCCGCCTTAAGTACAAGAATAGATACTCTTCTTACAGCCGGTGCTTTGAGCATTCCCTGTGAGACCAGTATTAGTTTCCGATACACCACTGCAGGTTCAATGTATTCCTTGGGCCTTCACATTGACGATGAAACACAGAAATGGCATCGGAATTAAATACAAAAGGCGCAATGCCGCCTTAAGTACAAGAATAGCGACTCTTCTTACAGTCGGTGCTTTGAGCATTCCCTGTGAGACCAGTATTAGTTTCCAACACACCACTGCAGGTTCAGTTTATTCCTTGGACCTTCACATTGACGATGAAACACAGAAATCGCATCGAAATTAAATACAAAAGGCACAATGCCGTCTTAAGTACAAGAGTAGAGACTCTTCTTACAGTCGGTGCTTTGAGCATTCCCTGTGAGACCAGTATTAGTTTCCGATACACCTCTGCAGGTTCAGTTTATTCCTTGGACCTTCACATTGACGATGAAACACAGAAATCGCAATGAAATTAAATACAAAAGGCACAATGCCGCCTTAAGTACAAGAATAGAGACTCTTCTTACAGTCGGTGCTTTGAGCATTCCCTGTGAGACCAGTATTAGTTTCCGATACACCACTGCAGGTTCAATGTATTCCTTGGACCTTCACATTGACGATGAAACACAGAAATCGCATCGGAATTAAATACAAAACGCACAAGGCCGCCTTAAGTATAAGAATAGAGACTCTTCTTACAGTCGATACTTTGAGCATTCCCTGTGAGACCAGTATTAGTTTCCGCTACACCTCTGCAGGTTCAATGTATTCCTTGGACCTTCACATTGACGATGATACACAGAAATCGCATCGGAATTAAGTACAAAAGGCACAATGCCGCCTTAAGTACAAGAATAGAGACTCTCCTTACAGTCGGTGCTTTGAGCATTCCCTGTGAGACCAGTTTTAGTTTCCGCTACACCTCTGCAGGTTCAGTATATTCCTTGGACCTTCACATTGACGATGAAACACAGAAATCGCATCGGAATTAAATACAAAAGGCACAATGCCGCCTTAAGTACAAGAATAGAGACTCTTCTTACAGTCGATGCTTTGAGCATTCCCTGTGAGACCAGTATTAGTTTCCGCTACACCTCTGCAGGTTCAGTTTATTCCTTGGACCTTCACATTGACGATGAAACACAGAAATGGCATCGGAATTAAATACAAAAGGCACAATGCCGCCTTAGGAACAAGAATAGAGACTCTTCTTACAGTCGGTTTTTTGAGCATTCCCTGTGAGACCAGTATTAGTTTCCGATACACCACTGCAGGTTCAATGTATTCCTTGGACCTTCACATTGACGATGATACTCAGAAATCGCATCAGAAATAAGTACAAAAGGCACAATGCCGCCTTAAGTACAAGAATAGAGACTCTTCTTACAGTCGGTGCTTTGAGCATTCCCTGTGAGACCAGTATTAGTTTCCGCTACACCTCTGCAGGTTCAGTTTATTCCTTGGACCTTCACATTGACGATGAAACACAGAAATGGCATCGGAATTAAATACAAAGGGCACAATGCCGCCTTAAGTACAAGAATAGAGACTCTTCTTACAGTCGATGCTTTGAGCATTCCCTGTGAGACCAGTATTAGTTTCCGCTACACCTCTGCAGGTTCAGTTTATTCCTTGGACCTTCACATTGACGATGAAACACAGAAATGGCATCGGAATTAAATACAAAAGGCACAATGCCGCCTTAAGTACAAGATTAGAGACTCTTCTTACAGTCGGTTCTTTGAGCATTCCCTGTGAGACCAGTATTAGTTTCCGATACACCACTGCAGGTTCCATGTATTCCTTGGACCTTCGCATTGACGATGAAACACAGAAATCGCATTGGAATTAAACACAAAATGCACAATGCCGCCTTAAGTACAAGAATAGAGACTCTTCTTACAGTCGGTGCTTTGAGCATTCCCTGTGAGACCAGTATTAGTTTCCGGTACACCTCTGCAGGTTCCGTTTATTCCTAGGACCTTCACATTGACGATAAAACACAGAAATGGCATCGGAATTAAATACAAAACGCACAATGCCGCCTTAAGTACAAGAATAGAGACTCGTCTTACAGTCGGTGCTTTGAGCATTCCCTGTGAGACCAGTATTAGTTTCCGATACACCACTGCAGGTTCAATGTATTCCTTGGACCTTCACATTGACGATGAAACTCAGAAATCGCATCGGAATTAAATACAAAAGGCACAATGCCGCCTTAAGTACAAGAATAGAGACTCTTCTTACAGTCGGTGCTTTGAGCATTCCCTGTGAGACCAGTATTAGTTTCCGCTACACCTCTGCAGGTTCAGATTATTCCTTGGACCTTCACATTGACGATGAAACACAGAAATGGCATCGGAAGTAAATACAAAAGGCACAATGCCGCCTTAAGTACAAGAATGGACACTCTTCTTACCGTCGGTGCTTTGAGCATTCCCTGTGAGACCAGTATTAGTTTCCGCTACACCACTGCAGGTGCAGTTTATTCCTTAGACGTTCACATTGACGATGAAACACCGTAATGGCATCGGAATTAAATACAAAAGGCACAATGCCGCCTTAAGTACAAGAATGGAGACTCTTCTTACAGTCGGTGCTTTGAGCATTCCCTGTGAGACCAGTATTACTTTCCGATACACCACTGCAGGTTCAATGTATTCCTTGGAACTTCACACTGACGATGAAACACAGAAATCGCATCGGAATCAAATACAAAAGGCGCAATGCCGCCTTAAGTACAAGAATAGAGACTCTTCTTGCAGTCGGTGCCTTGAGCATTCCCTGTGAGACCAGTATTAGTTTCCGATACACCACTGCAGGTTCAAAGTATTCCTTGGACCTTCACATTGACGATGAAGCACAGAAATCGCATCGGAATTAAATACAAAACGCACAATGCCACCTCATGTACAAGAATAAAGACTCTTCTTACAGTCGGTGCTTTGAGCATTCCCTGTGAGACCAGTATTAGTTACCGCTACACCTCTGCAGGTTCAATGTATTCCTTGGATCTTCACATTGACGATGATACTCAGAAATCGCATCGGAATTAAGTACAATAGGCACAATGCCGCCTTAAGTACAAGAATAGAGACTCTTCTTACAGTCGTTGCTTTGAGCATTCCCTGTGAGACCAGTATTAGTTTCCGCTACACCTCTGCAGGTTCAGTATATTCCTTGGATCTTCACGTTGTCGATGAAACACAGAAATCGCATCGGAATTAAATACAAAAGGCACAATGCCACCTTAAGTACAAGAATAGAGACTCTTCTTACAGTCGGTGCTTTGAGCATTCCCTGTGAGACCAGTATTAGTTTCCGCTAGACCTCTGCGGGTTCAATGTATTCCTTGGACCTTCACATTGACGATGAAACACAGAAATCACATCGGAATTAAATACAAAAGGCACAATGCCGCCTTAAGTACAAGAATAGAGACTCTTCTTACAGTCGGTGCTTTGAGCATTCCCTGTGAGACCAGTATTAGTTTCCGATACACCACTGCAGGTTCAATGTATTCCTTGGACCTTCACATTCACGATGAAACTCAGAAATCGCATCGGAATTAAATACAAAAGGCACAATGCCGTCTTAAGTACAAGAATAGAGACTCTTCTTACAGTCGGTGCTTTGAGCATTCTCTGTGAGACCAGTATTAGTTTCCGCTACACCTCTGCAGGTTCAGATTATTCCTTGGACCTTCACATTGACGATGAAACACAGAAATGGCATCGGAAGTAAATACAAAAGGCACAATGCCGCCTTAAGTACAAGAATGGAGAATCTTCTTACCGTCGGTGCTTTGAGCATTCCCTGTGAGACCAGTATTAGTTTCCGCTACACCACTGCAGGTTCTGTTTATTCCATAGACTTTCACATTGACGATGAAACACCGAAATGGCATCGGAATTAAATACAAAAGGCACAATGCCGCCTTAAGCACAAGAATGGAGACTCTTCTTACAGTCAGTGCTTTGAGCATTCCCTGTGAGACCAGTATTAGTTTCCGCTACACCTCTGCAGGTTCAATGTATTCCTTGGACCTTCACATTGACGATGAAACACAGAAATGGCATCGGAATTAAATACAAAAGGCACAATGCCGCCTTAAGTACAAGAATAGAGACTCTTCTTACAGTCGATGCTTTGAGCATTCCCTGTGAGACCGGTATTAGTTTCCGCTACACCTCTGCAGGTTCAGTTTATTCCTTGGACCTTCACATTGACGATGAAACACAAAAATGGCATCGGAATTAAATACAAAAGGGACAATGCCGCCTTAAGTACAAGAATAGAGACTCTTCTTACAGTCGGTTCTTTGAGCATTCCCTGTGAGACCAGTATTAGTTTCCGATACACCACTGCGGGTTCCATGTATTCCTTGGACCTTCGCATTGACGATGAAACACAGAAATCGCATCGGAATTAAGTACAAAATGCACAATGCCGCCATAAGCACAAGAATAGAGACTCTTCTTACAGTCGGTGCTTTGAGCATTCCCTGTGAGACCAGTATTAGTTTCCGGTACACCTCTGCAGGTTCAGTTTATTCCTAGGACCTTCACATTGACGATAAACCACAGTAATGGCATCGTAATTAAATACAAAACGCCCAATGGCGCCTTAAGTACAAGAATAGGGACTCGTCTTACAGTCGGTGCTTTGAGCATTCCCTGTGAGACCAGTATTAGTTTCCGCTACACCACTGCAGGTTCAGTTTATTCCTTAGACGTTCACATTGACGATGAAACACCGAAATGGCATCGGAATTAAATACAAAAGGCACAATGCCGCCTTAAGTACAAGAATGGAGACTCTTCTTACAGTCGGTGCTTTGAGCATTCCCTGTGAGACCCGTATTAGTTTCCGCTACACCTCTGCAGGTGCAGTTTATTCCTTGGACCTTCACATTGACGATGAAACACAGAAATGGCATCGGAATTAAATACAAAAGGCACAATGCCGCCTTAATTACAAGAATAGAGACTCTTCTTACAGTCGGTGCTTTGAGCATTCCCTGTGAGACCAGTATTAGTTTCCGATACACCACTGCAGGTTCAATGTATTCCTTGGAACTTCACTCTGACGATGAAACACAGAAATCGCATCGGAATCAAATACAAAAGGCGCAATGCCGCCTTAAGTACGAGAATAGAGACTCTTCTTGCAGTCGGTGCTTTGAGCATTCCCTGTGAGACCAGTATTAGTTTCCGATACACCACTGCAGGTTCAAAGTATTCCTTGGACCTTCACATTGACGATGAAACACAGAAATCGCATCGGAATTAAATACAAAACGCACAATGCCACCTTATGTACAAGAATAAAGACTCTTCTTACAGTCGGTGCTTTGAGCATTCCCTGTGAGACCAGTATTAGTTACCGCTACACCTCTGCAGGTTCAATGTATTCCTTGGATCTTCACGTTGACGATGATACACAGAAATCGCATCGGAATTAAGTACAAAAGGCACAATGCCGCCTTAAGTACCAGAATAGAGACTCTTCTTACAGTCGTTGCTTTGAGCATTCCCTGCGAGACCAGTATTAGTTTTCGCTACACCTCTGCAGGTTCAGTATACTCCTTGGATCTTCACGTTGACGATGAAACACAGAAATCGCATCGGAATTAAATACAAAAGGCACAATGCCACCTTAAGTACAAGAATAGAGACTCTTCTTACAGTCGGTGCTTTGAGCATTCCCTGTGAGACCAGTATTAGTTTCCGCTACATCTCTGCAGGTTCAATGTATTCCTTGGACCTTCACATTGACGATGAAACACAGAAATGGCATCGGAATTAAATACAAAAGGCACAATGCCGCCTTAAGTACAAGAATGGAGACTCTTCTTACAGTCAGTGCTTTGAGCATTCCCTGTGAGACCAGTATTAGTTTCCAATACACCACTGCAGGTTCAATGTATTTCTTGGACCTTCACATTGACGATGAAACACAGAAATGGCATCGGAATTAAATACGAAAGGCACAATGCCGCCTTAAGTACATGAATAGAGACTCTTCTTACAATCGGTGCTTTGAGCATTCCCTGTGAGACCAGTATTACTTTCCGGTACACCTCTGCAGGTTCTGTTTATTCCTAGGACCTTCACATTGACGATAAAACACAGAAATGGCATCGGAATTAAATACAAAACGCACAATGCCGCCTTAAGTACAAGAATAGAGACTCGTCTTACAGTAGGTGCTTTGAGCATTCCCTGTGAGACCAGTATTAGTTTCCGATATTCCACTGCAGGTTCAATGTATTCCTTGGACCTTCACATTGACGATGAAACTCAGAAATCGCATCGGAATTAAATACAAAAGGCACAATGCCGCCTTAAGTACAAGAATAGGGACTCGTCTTACAGTCGGTGCTTTGAGCATTCCCTGTGAGACCAGTATTAGTTTCCGCTACACCACTGCAGGTTCAGTTTATTCCTTAGACGTTCACATTGACGATGAAACACCGAAATGGCATCGGAATTAAATGCAAAAGGCACAATGCCGCCTTAAGTACAAGAATGGAGACTCTTCTTACAGTCGGTGCTTTGAGCATTCCCTGTGAGACCAGTATTAGTTTCCGATACACCACTGCAGGTTCAATGTATTCCTTGGAACCTCACTCTGACGATGAAACACAGAAATCGCATCGGAATCAAATACAAAAGGCGCAATGCCGCCTTAAGTACGAGAATAGAGACTCTTCTAGCAGTCGGTGCTTTGAGCATTCCCTGTGAGACCAGTATTAGTTTCCGATACACCACTGCAGGTTCAAAGTATTCCTTGGACCTTCACATTGACGATGAAACACAGAAATCGCATCGGAATTAAATACAAAACGCACAATGCCACCTTATGTACAAGAATAAAGACTCTTCTTACAGTCGGTGCTTTGAGCATTCCCTGTGAGACCAGTATTAGGTACCGCTACACCTCTGCAGGTTCAATGTATTCCTTGGATCTTCACATTGACGATGATACACAGAAATCGCATCGGAATTAAGTACAAAAGGCACAATGCCGCCTTAAGTACCAGAATAGAGACTCTTCTTACAGTCGTTGCTTTGAGCACTCCCTGTGAGACCAGTATTAGTTTTCGCTACACCTCTGCAGGTTCAGTATATTCCTTGGATCTTCACGTTGACGATGAAACACAGAAATCGCATCGGAATTAAATACAAAAGGCACAATGCCACCTTAAGTACAAGAATAGAGACTCTTCTTACAGTCGGTGCTTTGAGCATTCCCTGTGAGACCAGTATTAGTTTCCGCTACACCTCTGCAGGTTCAATGTATTCCTTGGACCTTCACATTGACGATGAAACACAGAAATGGCATCGGAATTAAATACAAAAGGCACAATGCCGCCATAAGTACAAGAATGGAGACTCTTCTTACAGTCAGTGCTTTGAGCATTCCCTGTGAGACCAGTATTAGTTTCCAATACACCACTGCAGGTTCAATGTATTTCTTGGACCTTCACACTGACGATGAAACACAGAAATGGCATCGGAATTAAATACGAAAGGCACAATGCCGCCTTAAGTACATGAATAGAGACTCTTCTTACAGTCGGTGCTTTGAGCATTCCCTGTGAGACCAGTATTACTTTCCGGTACACCTCTGCAGGTTCAGTTTATTCCTAGGACCTTCACATTGACGATAAAACACAGAAATGGCATCGGAGTTAAATACAAAACGCACAATTCCGCCTTAAGTTCAAGAATAGAGACTCGTCTTACAGTCGGTGCTTTGAGCATTCCCTGTGAGACCAGTATTAGTTTCCGATACACCACTGCAGGTTCAATGTATTCCTTGGACCGTCACATTGACGATGAAACTCAGAAATCGCATCGGAATTAAATACAAAAGGCACAATGCCGCCTTATGTACAAGAATAGAGACTCTTCTTACAGTCGGTGCTTTGAGCATTCCCTGTGAGACCAGTATTAGTTTCCGCTACACCTCTGCAGGTTCAGATTATTCCTTGGACCTTCACATTGACGATGAAACACAGAAATGGCATCGGAAGTAAATACAAAAGGCACAATGCCGCCTTAAGTACAAGAATGGAGAATCTTCTTACCGTCGGTGCTTTGAGCATTCCCTGTGAGACCAGTATTAGTTTCCGCTACACCACTGCAGGTTCAGTTTATTCCTTAGACCTTCACATTGACGATGAAACACCGAAATGGCATCGGAATTAAATACAAAAGGCACAATGCCGCCTTAAGTACAAGAATGGAGACTCTTCTACCAGTCGGTGCTTTGAGCATTCCCTGTGAGACCCGTATTAGTTTCCGCTACACCTCTGCAGGTTCAGTTTATTCCTTGGACCTTCACATTGACGATGAAACACAGAAATGGCATCGGAATTAAATACAAAAGGCACAACGCCGCCTTAAGTACAAGAATAGAGACCCTTCTTACAGTCGGTGCTTTGAGCATTCCCTATGAGACCTGTATTAGTTTCCGATACACCACTGCAGGTTCAATGTATTCCTTGGAACTTCACACTGACGATGAAACACAGAAATCGCATCGGAATCAAATACAAAAGGCGCAATGCCGCCTTAAGTACAAGAATAGAGACTCTTCTTGCAGTCGGTGCTTTGAGCATTCCCTGTGAGACCAGTATTAGTTTCCGATACACCACCGCAGGTTCAAAGTATTCCTTGGACCTTCACATTGACGATGAAACACAGAAATCGCATCGGAATTAAATACAAAACGCACAATGCCGCCTTATGTACAAGAATAGAGACTCTTCTTACAGTCGCTGCTTTGAGCATTCCCTGTGAGACCAGTATTAGTTACCGCTACACCTCTGCAGGTTCAATGTATTCCTTGGATCTTCACATTGACGATGATGCACAGAAATTGCATAGGAATTAAGTACAAAAGGCACAGTGCCGCCTTAAGTACAAGAATAGAGACTCTTCTTACAGTCGGTGCTTTGAGCATTCCCTGTGAGACCAGTATTAGTTTCCGCTACACCTCTGCAGGTTCAGTATATTCCTTGGATCTTCACATTGACGATGAAACACTGAAATCGCATCGGAATTAAATACGAAAGGCACAATGCCACCTTAAGTACAAGAATAGAGACTCTTCTTACAGTCGGTGCTTTGAGCATTCCCTGTGAGACCAGTATTCGTTTCCGCTACACCTCTGCAGGTTCAATGTATTCCTTGGACCTTCACATTGACGATGAAACACAGAAATGGCATCGGAATTAAATACAAAAGGCACAATGCCGCCTTAAGTACAAGAATGGAGACTCTTTTTACAGTCGGTGCTTTGAGCATTCCCTGTGAGACCAGTATTAGTTTCCGATACACCACTGCAGGTTCAATGTATTCCTTGGACCTTCACATTGACGATGAAACACAGAAATGGCATCGGAATTAAATACAAAAGGCACAATGCCGCCTTAAGTACAAGAATAGAGACTCTTCTTACAGTCGGTGCTTTGAGCATTCCCTGTGAGACCAGTATTAGTTTCCGATACACCACTGCAGGTTCAATGTATTCTTTGGACTTTCACATTAACGATGAAACACAGAAATGGCATCGGAATTAAATACAAAAGACACAATGCCGAATTAAGTACAAGAATAGAGACTCTTCTTACGGTCGGTGATTTGAGCATTCCCTGTGAGACCAGTATTAGTTTCCGATACACCACTGCAGGTTCAATGTATGCCTTGGACCTTCACATTGACGATAAAACACAGAAATGGCATCGGAATTAAATACAAAACGCACAATGCCGCCTTAAGTACACGAATAGAGACTCTTCTTACAGTCTGTGCTTTGAGCACTCCCTGTGAGACCAGTATTAGTTTCCGCTACACCTCTGCAGGTCCAGTTTATTCTTTGGACCTTCACATTGACGATAAAACACAGAAATGGCATCGGAATTAATACAAAAGGCACAATGCCGCCTTAAGTACAAGAATAGCGACTCTTCTTGCAGTCGGTGCTTTGAGCATTCCCTGTGAGACCAGTATTAGTTTCCGATACACCACTGCAGGTTCAATGTATTCCTTGGACCTTCACATTGACGATGAAACACAGAAATCGCATTGGAATTAAATACAAACGCACAATGCCGCCTTATGTACAAGAATAGAGACTCTTCTTACAGTCGGTGCTTTGAGCATTCCCTGTGAGACCAGTATTAGTTTCCGCTACGCCTCTGCAGGTTCAGTTTATTCCTAGGACCATCACATTGACGATAAAACACAGAAATGGCATCGGAATTAAATACAAAACGCACAATGCCGCCTTAAGTACAAGAATAGAGACTCTTCTTACAGTCGGTGCTTTGAGCACTCCCTGTGAGACCAGTATTAGTTTCCGCTACACCTCTGCAGGTTCAGTTTATTCTTTGGACCTTCACATTGACGATGAAACACAGAAATGGCATCGGAATTAAATACAAAAGGCACAATGCCGCCTTAAGTACAAGAATAGAAACTCTTCTTACAGTCGGTGCTTTGAGCATTCCCTGTCAGACGAGTATTAGTTTCCGATACACCACTGCAGGTTCAATGTATTCCTTGGAACTTCACATTGACGATAAAACACAGAAATCGCATCGGAATTAAATACAAAAGGCACAATGCCGCCTTAAGTACAAGAATAGAGAATCTTCTTACAGTCGGTGCTTTGAGCATTCCCTGTGAGACCAGTATTAGTTTCCGATACACCTCTGCAGGGTCATTTTATTCCTTGGACCTTCACATTGACGATGAAACACAGAAATGGCATCGGAATTAAATACAAGTGGCACAATGCCGCCTTAAGTACAAGAATAGAGACTCTTCTTACAGTCGGTGCTTTGAGCAATCCCTGTGAGACCAGTATTAGTTTCCGATACACCACTGCAGGTTCAATGTATTCCTTGGAACATCACATTGACGATGAAACACATAAATCGCATCGGAATTAAATACAAAAGGCACAATGCCGCCTTAAGTACAACAATAGAGACTCTTCTTACAGTCGGTGCTTTGAGCATTCCCTGTGAGACCAGTATTAGTTTCCGATACACCTCTGCAGGTTCAGTTTTTTCCTTGGACCTTCACATTGACGATGAAACACAGAAATGGCATCAAAATTAAATACAAAAGCCACAATGCCGCCTTAAGTACAGGAATAGAGATTCTTCTTACAGTCGGTGCTTTGAGCATTCCCTGTGAGACCAGTATTAGTTTCCGCTACACCTCTGCAGGTTCAGTTTATTCCTTGGACCTTCACATTGACGATGAAACCTAGAAGTCGCATCGGAATTAAATACAAAAGGCACGATGCCGCCTTAAGTACAAGAATAGAGACTCTTCTTACAGTCGGTGCTTTGAGCATAACCTGTGAGACCAGTATTAGTTTCCGCTACACCTCTGCACGTTCAGTTTATTCCTTGGACCTTCACATTGACGATGAAACACAGAAATGGCATCGGAATTAAATACAAAACGTACAATGCCGCCTTAAGTACAAGAATAGAGACTCTTCTTACAGTCGGTGCTTTGAGCATTTCCTGTGAGACCAGTATTAGTTTCCGATACACCACTGCAGGTTCAATGTATTCCTTGGACCTTCACATTGAGAGTGAAACACAGAAATCGCATCGGAATTAAATACAAAAGGCACAATGCCGCCTTAAGTACAAGAATAGAGACTCTTCTTACAGTCGGTGCTTTGAGCATTTCCTGTGAGACCAGTATTAGTTTCCGCTACACCTCTGCAGGTTCAGTTTATTCCTTGGACCTTCACATTGACGATGAAACACAGAAATCGCATCGGAAATAAATACAGAAGGCACAATGCCGCCTTAAGTACAAGAATAGAGACTCTTCTTACAGTCGGTGCTTTGAGCATTCCCTGTAAGACGAGTATTAGTTCCCGCTACACCTCTGCAGGTTCGATGTATTCCTTGGACCTTCACATTGACGATGATACACAGAAATCGCATCGGAATTAAATACAAAAGGCACAATGCCGCCTTAAGTACAAGAATAGAGACTCTTCTTACAGTCGGTGCTTTGAGCATTCCCTGTGAGAACAGTATTAGTTTCCGATGCACCACTGCAGGTTCAATGTTTTCCTTGGACCTTCACATTGACGATGAAACACAGAAATCGCATCGGAATTAAATACAAAAGGCACAATGCCGCCTTAAGTACAAGAATAGAGACTCTTCCCACAGTCGGTGCTTTGAGCATTCCCTGTGAGACCAGTATTAGTTTCCGATACACCACTGCAGGTTCAGTGTATTCCTTGGAACTTCACATTGACGATGAAACACAGAAATCGCATGGGAATCAAATACAAAAGGCACAATGCCGCCTTAAGTACAAGAATAGAGACTCTTCTTACAGTCGGTGCTTTGAGCATTCCCTGTGAGACCAGTATTAGTTTCCGCTACACCTCTGCAGGTTCAGATTATTCCGAGGACCTTCACATTGACGATGAAACACAGATATGGCATCGGAAGTAAATACAAAAGGCACAATGCCGCATTAAGTACAAGAGTAGAAACTCTTCTTACCGTCGGTCTTTTGAGCATTCCCTGTGAGACCAGTATTAGTTTCCGATACACCACTGCAGGTTCAATGTATTCTTTGGACCTTCACATTGACGATGAAACACAGAAATCGCATCGGAATTAAATACAAAAGGCACAATGCCACCTTAAGTACAAGAATAGAGACTCTTCTAACAGTCGGTGCTTTGAGCATTCCCTGTGAGACCAGTATTAGTTTCCGCTACATCTCTGCAGGTTCAATGTATTCCTTGGACCTTCACATTGACGATGAAACACAGAAATGGCATCGGAATTAAATACAAAATGCACAATGCCGCCTTAAGTACAAGAATAGAGACTCTTCTTCCTGTCGGTGCGTTGAGCATTCCCTGTGAGACCAGTATTAGTTTCCGATACACCACTGCAGGTTCAATATATTCCTTGGACTTTCACATTGACGATGAAACACAGAAATGGCATCTGAATTAAATACAAAAGGCCCAATGCCGCCTTAAGTACAAGAATAAAGACTCTTCTTACAGTCGGTGCTTTGAGCATTCCCTGTAAGACCAGTATTAGTTTCCGATACACCATTGCAGGTTCAATGTATTCCTTCGACTTTCACATTGACGATGAAACACAGAAATGGCATCGGAATTAAATACAAACGGCACAATGCCGCCTTAAGTACAAGAATAGAGACTCGTCTTACAGTCGGTGCTTTGAGCATTCCCTGTGAGACCAGTATTAGTTTCCGGTACACCTCTGCTGGTTCAGTTTATTCCTTGGACATTCACATTGACGATGAAACACAGAAATGGCATCGGAATTAAATACAAAAGGCACAATGCCGAATTAAGTACAAGAATAGAGACTCTTCTTACAGTCGGTCCTTTGAGCATTCCCTGTGAGACCAGTATTAGTTTCCGCTACACCTCTGCAGGTTCAGTTTATTCCTTGGACCTTCACATTGACGATGAAACCTAGAAGTCGCATCGGAATTAAATACAAAAGGCACGATGCCGCCTTAAGTACAAGAATGGAGACTCTTCTTACAGTCGGTGCTTTGAGATTTCCCTGTGAGACCAGTATTAGTTTCCGCTACACCTCTGCACGTTCAGTTTATTACTTGGACCTTCACATTGACGATGAAACACAGAAATGGCATCGGAATTAAATACAAAACGCACAATGCCGCCTTAAGTACAAGAATAGAGACTCTTCTTACAGTCGGTGCTTTGAGCATTTGCTGTGAGACCAGTATTAGTTTCCGATACACCACTGCAGGTTCAATGTATTCCTTGGACCTTCACATTGAGAGTGAAACACAGAAATCGCATCGGAATTAAATACAAAAGGCACAATGCCGCCTTAAGTACAAGAATAGAGACTCTTCTTACAGTCGGTGCTTTGAGCATTCCCTGTGAGACCAGTATTAGTTTCCGCTACACCTCTGCAGGTTCAGTTTATTCCTTGGACCTTCACATTGACGATGAAACACAGAAATCGCATCGGAATTAAATACAGAAGGCACAATGCCGCCTTAAGTACAAGAATAGAGACTCTTCTTACAGTCGGTGCTTTGAGCATTCCCTGTAAGACCAGTATAAGTTCCCGCTACACCTCTGTAGGTTCGATGTATTCCTTGGACCTTCACATTGACGATGATACACAGAAATCCAATCGGAATTAAATACAAAAGGCACAATGCCGCCTTAAGTACATGAATACAGACTCTTCTTACAGTCGGTGCTTTAAGCATTCCCTGTGAGACCAGTATTAGTTTCCGATGCACCACTGCAGGTTCAATGTATTCCTTGGACCTTCACATTGACGATGAAACACAGAAATCGCATCGGAATTAAATACAAAAGGCACAATGCCGCCTTAAGTACAAGAATAGAGACTCTTCCTACAGTCGGTGCTTTGAGCTTTCCCTGTGAGACCAGTATTAGTTTCCGATACACCACTGCAGGTTCAATGTATTCGTTGGAACCTCACATTGACGATGAAAAACAGAAATCGCATGGGAATCAAATACAAAAGGCACAATGCCGCCTTAAGTACAAGAATAGAGACTCTTCTTACAGTCGGTGCTTTGAGCATTCCCTGTGAGACCAGTATTAGCTTCTGATACTCCTCTGCAGGTTCAGTTTATTCCTTGGACCCTCACATTGACGATGAAACACAGAAATGGCATCGGAATTAGATACAAAAGTCACAATGCCGCCTTAAGTACAAGAATAGAGCCTCTTCTTACAGTCGGTGCTTTGAACATTCCCTGTGAGACCAGTATTAGTTTCCGATACACCACTGCAGGTTCAGATTATTCCTTGGACCTTTACATTGACGATGAAACACAGATATGGCATCGGAAGTAAATACAAAAGGCACAATGCCGCCTTAAGTACAAGAATAGAGACTCTTCTTACCGTCGGTGTTTTGAACATTCCCTGTGAGACCAGTATTAGTTTCCGATACACCACTGCAGGTTCAATGTATTCCTTGGACCTTCACATGGACGATGAAACACAGAAATCGCATCGGAATTAAATACAGAAGGCACAATGCCACCTTAAGTACAAGAATAGAGACTCTTCTAACAGTCGGTGCTTTGAGCATTCCCTGTGAGACCAGTATTAGTTTCCGCTACATCTCTGCAGGTTCAATGTATTCCTTGGATCTTCACATTGACGATGAAACACAGAAATGGCATCTGAATTAAATACAAAAGGCACAATGCCGCCTTAAGTACAAGAATACAGACTCTTCCTACAGTCGGTGTTTTGAGCATTCCCTGTGAGACCAGTATTAGTTTCCGATACACCACTGCAGGTTCAATGTATTCCTTGGACTTTCACATTGACGATGAAACACACAAATGGCATCGGAATTAAATACAAAAGGCACAATGCCGCCTTAAGTACAAGAATAGAGACTCTTCTTACAGTCGGTGCTTTGAGCATTCCCTGTGAGATCAGTATTAGTTTCCGATACACCACTGCAGGTTCAATGTATTCCTTGGACCTTCACATTGACGATGCAACACAGAAATCCCATCGGAATTAAATACAAAAGGCACAATGCCGCCATAAGTACAAGAATAGAGACTCATCTTACAGTCGGTGCTTTGAGCATTCCCTGTGAGACCAGTATTAGTTTCCGCTACACCTCTGCAGATTCAGTTTATTCCTTGGACCTTCACATTGACGATGAAACACAGAAATGGCATCGGAATTAAATACAAAAGGCACAATGCCGCCTTAAGTACAGGAATAGAGACTCTTCTTACAGTCGGTGTTTGAGCATACCCTGTGAGACCAGTAATAGTTTCCGACACACCACTGCAGGTTCAATGTATTCCTTGAACCTTCACATTGACGATGAAACACAGAAATGGCATCGGAATTAAATACAAAAGGCACAATGCCGCCTTAAGTACAAGAATAGAGACTCTTCTTACAGTCGGTGCTTTGAGCATTCCCTGTGAGACCAGTATTAGTTTCCGATACACCACTGCAGGTTCAATGTATTCCTTGAACCTTCACTTTGACGATGAAACACAGAAATGGCATCGGAATTAAATACAAAAGGCACAATGCCGCCATAAGTACAAGAATAGAGACTCTTCTTACAGTCGGTGCTTTGAGCATTCCCTGTGAGACCAGTATTAGTTTCCGCTACACCTCTGCAGGTTCAATGTATTCCTTGGGCCTTCAAATTGACGATGATACACAGAAATCGCATAGGAATTAAATACAAAAGGCACAATCCCGCCTTAAGTACAAGAATAGAGACTCTTCTTACAGTCGGTTTTTTGAGCATTCCCTGTGAGACCAGTATTAGTTTCCGATACACCACCGCAGGTTCAATGTATTTCTTGGACCTTCACATTGACCATGAAACACAGAAATCGCATCGGAATTAATCCAAAACGCACAATGCCGCCTTAAGTACAAGAAGACAGACTCCACTTACAGTCGGTGCTTTGAGCATTCCCTGTGAGACCAGTATTAGTTTCCGATACACCACTGCAGGTTCAAATTATTCCTTGGACCTTCACATTGACGATGAAATACAGAAATGGCATCGGAATCAAATACAAAAGGCAGAATGCCGCCTTAGGTACAAGAATAGAGACTCTTCTTACAGTCGGTGCTTTGAGCATTCCCTGTGAGACCAGTAATAGTATCCGATACACCACTGCAAGTTCAATCTATTCCTTGGACATACACATTGACGATGAAACAATGAAATTACATCGGAATTAAATCCAGAAGAACAATGCCGCCTTAAGTACAAGAATAGAGGCTCCTCTTACCGTCGGTGCTTTGAGCATTCCCTGTGAGACCAGTATTAGTTTCCGCTACACCTTTGCAGGTTCCGTTTATTCCTTGGACCATCACAGTGACGACGAAACACAGAAATGACATCGGAAGTAAATACAAAAGGCAAAATGCCGCCTTAAGTACGAAAATAGAGACTCTTCTTACAGTCGGTGCTTTGAGCATTCCCTGTGAGACCAGTATTAGTTTCCGATACACCACTGCAGGTTCAATGTATTCCTTGGACCTTCACATTGACGATGAAACACAGAAATCGCATCGGAATTAAATCCAAAACGCACTATGCCGCCTTAAGTATAAGAATAGAGACTCTACTTACAGTCGGTGCTTTGAGCATTCCCTGTGAGACCAGTATTAGTTTCCAATACTCCACTGCAGGTTCAATGTATGACTTGGACCTACACATTGACGATGAAATACAGAAATCGCATCGGAATGAAATACAAAAGGCACAATGCCGCCTTAAGTACAAGAATAGAGACTTTTCTTACTGTCGGTGCTTTGAGCATTCCCTGTGAGACCAGTAATAGTATCCGATACACCACTGCAGGTTCAATCTATTCCTTGGACATACACATTGACGATGAAACACTGAAATTACATCGGAATTAAATACAAAAGGAACAATGCCGCCTCAAGTACAAGAATAGAGACTCCTCATACCGTCGGTGCTTTGAGCATTTCCTGTGAGACCAGTATTAGTTTCCGATACACCACTGGAGGTTCAATAAATTCCTTGGACATTCACATTGACGATGAAACACTGAAATTACATCGGAATTAAATACAAAAGGTACAATTCCGCCTTAAGTACCAGAATAGAGACTCTTCTTACCGTCGGAGCTTTGAGCATTCCCTGTGAGACAAGTATTAGTTTCCGCTACACCTCTGCAAGTTCAGTTTATTCCTTGGACCTTCACATTGACGTAGAAACACAGAAATGGCATCGGAATGAAATACAAAATTCACGATGCCGCCTTAAGTACGAGAATAGACACTCTTCTTACAGTCGGTGCTTTGAGCATTACCTGTGAGACCAGGATTAGTTTCCGATACAATACTCCAGGTTCAATGTATTCCTTGGACCTTCACATTGACGATGAAACACAGAAATGGCATCAGAATTAAATACAAAAGGCACAATGCCGCCTTAAGTATCAGAATAGAGACTCTTCTTACAGTCGGTGCTTTCAGCATTCCCTGTGAGACCAGTAATAGTATCCTATACACCACTGCAGGTTCAATCTATTCCTTGGACATACACATTGACGAGGAAACACTGAAATTACATCGGAATTAAATACAAAAGGTACAATGCCGCCTGAAGTACAAGAATAGAGACTCTTCATACCGTCGGTGCTATGAGCATTCCCTGTGAGACCAGTATTAGTTTCCGCTACACCTCTGCAGGTTCAGTTTATTCCTTGGACCTTCACATTGACGATGAAACACAGAAATGGCATCGGAATTAAATACAAAAGCCACAATGCCGCCTTAAGTACAAGAATAGAGACTCTTCTTACAGTCGGTGCCTTGAGCATTCCCTGTGAGACCAGTATTAGTTTACGCTACACCTCTGCAGGTTCAGTTTATTCCTTGGACCTTCACATTGAGGATGAAACACAGAAATCGCATCAGAATTAAATACAAAAGGCACAATGCCGCCTTAAGTACAAGAATAGAGACTCTTCTTACAGCCGGTGCTTTGAGCATTCCCTGTGAGACCAGTATTAGTTTCCGCTACACCTCTGCAGGTTCAAGTTATTCCTTGGACCTTCACATTGACGATGAAACGTAGAAATCGCATCGGAATTAAATACAAAAGGCACAATACCGCCCTAAGTACAAGAATAGAGCCTCTTCTTACAGTCGGTGCTTTGAGCATTCCCTGTGAGACCAGTATTAGTTTCCGATACACCTCTGCAGGTTCAGTTTATTCCTTGGACCTTCACATTGACGATGAAATACAGAAATGGCATCAGAATTAAATAGAAAAGGCACAATGCCGCCTTAAGTACAAGAATAGAGACTCTTCTTACAGCCGGTGCTTTGAGCATTCCCTGTGAGACCAGTATTAGTTTCCGATACACCACTGCAAGTTCAATGTATTCCTTGGACCTTCACATTGACGATGAAACACAGAAATCGCATCGTAATTAAATCCAAAACGCACAATGCCGCCTTAAGTACAAGAACACAGACTCTACTTACAGTCGGTGTTATAAGCATTCCCTGTGAGACCAGTATTAGTTTCCGATACACCACTGCAGGTTCGATATATTCCTTGGACCTTCACATTGACGATGAACTACAGAAATCGCATCGGAATCAAATACAAAAAGCACAATGCCGCCTTAAGTACAAGAATACAGACTCTTCTTACAGTTGGTGCTTTGAACATTCCCTGTGAGACCAGTAATAGTATCCATTACACCACTGCAGGTTCAATCTATTCCTTGGACATACACATTGACGATGAAACACTGAAATTACATCGGAATTAAATACAAAAGGAACAATGCCGCCTTAAGTACAAGAATATAGACTCTTCTTACCGTCGGTGCTTTGAGCATTCCCTGTGAGACCAGTATTAGTTCCCGATACACCTCTGCAGGTTCAATGTATTCCTTGGACCTTCACATTGACGATGAAACGCAGAAATCGCATCGGAATTAAATACAAAAGGCACAATGCCGCCTTAAGTACAAGGATACAGACTCTTCTTACAGTCGGTGATTTAAACATTCCCTGTGAGAGCAGTATTAGTTTCCGATACGCCACTGCCGGGTCAATGCATTCCTTGGACCTTCGAATTGACGATGATACAAAGAAATCGCATCGGAATTGAATACAAATGGCACAATTCCGCCTTAAGTACATGAATATACACTCATCTTACAGTCGATGTTTTGAGCATTCCCTGTGAGACCAGTATTAGTTTCCGATACACCACTGCAGGTTCAATGTATTCCTTGGACCTTCACATTGACGATGAAACACAGAAATCGCATCGGAATTAAATACAAAAGGCACAATGCCGCCTTAAGTACAAGAATAGAGACTCTTCTTACAGTCGGTTCTTTGAGCATTCCCTGTGAGACCAGTATTAGTTTCCGATACACCACTGCAGGTTCAATGTATTCCTTGGACTTTCAAATTGACGATGATACACAGAAATCGCATCGGAATTAAATACAAAAGGCACAATGCCGCCTTAAGTACAAGAATAGAGACTCTTCTTACTGTCGGTGCTTTGAGCATTCCCTGTGAGACCAGTATTAGTTTCCGATACACCACTGCAGGTTCAATGTGTTCCTTGGACCTTCAAATTGACGATGATACACAGAAATCGCATCGGAATTAAATACAAAAGGCACAATGCCGCCTTAAGTACAAGAATACAGACTCTTCTTACAGTCGGTGCTTTGAGCATTCCCGGTGAGACCAGTATTCGTTCCCGATACGCCACTGCAGGTTCAGTGTATTCCTAGGACCTTCAAATTGACGATGTTACACAGAAATCGCATCGGAACTAAATACAAAAGGCACAATGCCGCCTTAAGTACAAGAATAGAGACTCTTCTAACAGTCGGTGCTTTGAGCATTCCCTGTGAGAACAGTATTACTTTCCGCTACATCTCTGCAGGTTCAATGTATTCCTTGGACCTTCACATTGACGATGAAACACAGAAATGGCATCGGAATTAAATACAAAAGGCACAATGCCGCCTTAAGTACAAGAATAGAGACTCTTCTTCCAGTCGGTGCTTTGAGCATTCCCTGTGAGACCAGTATTAGTTCCCGATACACCTCTGCAGGTTCAATGTATTCCTTGGACCTTCACATTGACGATGAAACGCAGAAATCGCATCGGAATTAAATACAAAAGGCACAATGCCGCCTTAAGTACAAGGATACAGACTCTTCTTACAGTCGGTGATTTAAACATTCCCTGTGAGAGCAGTATTAGTTTCCGATACGCCACTGCCGGGTCAATGCATTCCTTGGACCTTCGAATTGACGATGATACAAAGAAATCGCATCGGAATTGAATACAAATGGCACAATTCCGCCTTAAGTACATGAATATACACTCATCTTACAGTCGATGTTTTGAGCATTCCCTGTGAGACCAGTATTAGTTTCCGATACACCACTGCAGGTTCAATGTATTCCTTGGACCTTCACATTGACGATGAAACACAGAAATCGCATCGGAATTAAATACAAAAGGCACAATGCCGCCTTAAGTACAAGAATAGAGACTCTTCTTACAGTCGGTTCTTTGAGCATTCCCTGTGAGACCAGTATTAGTTTCCGATACACCACTGCAGGTTCAATGTATTCCTTGGACTTTCAAATTGACGATGATACACAGAAATCGCATCGGAATTAAATACAAAAGGCACAATGCCGCCTTAAGTACAAGAATAGAGACTCTTCTTACTGTCGGTGCTTTGAGCATTCCCTGTGAGACCAGTATTAGTTTCCGATACACCACTGCAGGTTCAATGTGTTCCTTGGACCTTCAAATTGACGATGATACACAGAAATCGCATCGGAATTAAATACAAAAGGCACAATGCCGCCTTAAGTACAAGAATACAGACTCTTCTTACAGTCGGTGCTTTGAGCATTCCCGGTGAGACCAGTATTCGTTTCCGATACGCCACTGCAGGTTCAGTGTATTCCTAGGACCTTCAAATTGACGATGTTACACAGAAATCGCATCGGAACTAAATACAAAAGGCACAATGCCGCCTTAAGTACAAGAATAGAGACTCTTCTAACAGTCGGTGCTTTGAGCATTCCCTGTGAGAACAGTATTACTTTCCGCTACATCTCTGCAGGTTCAATGTATTCCTTGGACCTTCACATTGACGATGAAACACAGAAATGGCATCGGAATTAAATACAAAAGGCACAATGCCGCCTTAAGTACAAGAATAGAGACTCTTCTTCCAGTCGGTGCTTTGAGCATTCCCTGTGAGACCAGTATTAGTTTCCGATACACCACTGCAGGTTCAATGTATTCCTTGGACTTTCACATTGACGATGAAACACAGAAATGGCATCTGAATTAAATACAAAAGGCACAATGCCGCCTTAAGTACAAGAATAGAGACTCTTCTTACAGTCGGTGCTTTGAGCATTCCCTGTGAGACCAGTATTAGTTTCCGATACACCACTGCAGGTTCAATGTATTCCTTGGACTTTCACTGTGACGATGAAACACAGAAATGGCATCGGAATTAAATCCAAAACGCACTATGCCGCCTTAAGTATAAGAATAGAGACTCTACTTACAGTCGGTGCTTTGAGCATTCCCTGTGAGACCAGTATTAGTTTCCATATACTCCACTGCAGGTTCAATGTATGACTTGGACCTACACATTGACGATGAAATACAGAAATCGCATCGGAATGAAATACAAAAGGCACAATGCCGCCTTAAGTACAAGAATAGAGACTTTTCTTACTGTCGGTGCTTTGAGCATTCCCTGTGAGACCAGTAATAGTATCCGATACACCACTGCAGGTTCAATCTATTCCTTGGACATACACATTGACGATGAAACACTGAAATTACATCGGAATTAAATACAAAAGGAACAATGCCGCCTCAAGTACAAGAATAGAGACTCCTCATACCGTCGGTGCTTTGAGCATTTCCTGTGAGACCAGTATTAGTTTCCGATACACCACTGGAGGTTCAATAAATTCCTTGGACATTCACATTGACGATGAAACACTGAAATTACATCGGAATTAAATACAAAAGGTACAATTCCGCCTTAAGTACCAGAATAGAGACTCTTCTTACCGTCGGAGCTTTGAGCATTCCCTGTGAGACCAGTATTAGTTTCCGCTACACCTCTGCAAGTTCAGTTTATTCCTTGGACCTTCACATTGACGTAGAAACACAGAAATGGCATCGGAATGAAATACAAAATTCACAATGCCGCCTTAAGTACGAGAATAGACACTCTTCTTACAGTCGGTGCTTTGAGCATTACCTGTGAGACCAGGATTAGTTTCCGATACAATACTCCAGGTTCAATGTATTCCTTGGACCTTCACATTGACGATGAAACACAGAAATGGCATCAGAATTAAATACAAAAGGCACAATGCCGCCATAAGTATCAGAATAGAGACTCTTCTTACAGTCGGTGCTTTCAGCATTCCCTGTGAGACCAGTAATAGTATCCTATACACCACTGCAGGTTCAATCTATTCCTTGGACATACACATTGACGAGGAAACACTGAAATTACATCGGAATTAAATACAAAAGGTACAATGCCGCCTGAAGTACAAGAATAGAGACTCTTCATACCGTCGGTGCTATGAGCATTCCCTGTGAGACCAGTATTAGTTTCCGCTACACCTCTGCAGGTTCAGTTTATTCCTTGGACCTTCACATTGACGATGAAACACAGAAATGGCATCGGAATTAAATACAAAAGCCACAATGCCGCCTTAAGTACAAGAATTGAGACTCTTCTTACAGTCGGTGCCTTGAGCATTCCCTGTGAGACCAGTATTAGTTTACGCTACACCTCTGCAGGTTCAGTTTATTCCTTGGACCTTCACATTGAGGATGAAACACAGAAATCGCATCAGAATTAAATACTAAAGGCACAATGCCGCCTTAAGTACAAGAATAGAGACTCTTCTTACAGCCGGTGCTTTGAGCATTCCCTGTGAGATAAGTATTAGTTTCCGCTACACCTCTGCAGGTTCAAGTTATTCCTTGGACCTTCACATTGACGATGAAACGTAGAAATCGCATCGGAATTAAATACAAAAGGCACAATGCCGCCCTAAGTACAAGAATAGAGCCTCTTCTTACAGTCGGTGCTTTGAGCATTCCCTGTGAGACCAGTATTAGTTTCCGATACACCTCTGCAGGTTCAGTTTATTCCTTGGACCTTCACATTGACGATGAAATACAGAAATGGCATCAGAATTAAATAGAAAAGGCACAATGCCGCCTTAAGTACAAGAATAGAGACTCTTCTTACAGCCGGTGCTTTGAGCATTCCCTGTGAGACCAGTATTAGTTTCCGATACACCACTGCAAGTTCAATGTATTCCTTGGACCTTCACATTGACGATGAAACACAGAAATCGCATCGTAATTAAATCCAAAACGCACAATGCCGCCTTAAGTACAAGAACACAGACTCTACTTACAGTCGGTGTTATGAGCATTCCCTGTGAGACCAGTATTAGTTTCCGATACACCACTGCAGGTTCGATATATTCCTTGGACCTTCACATTGACGATGAATTACAGAAATCGCATCGGAATCAAATACAAAAAGCACAATGCCGCCTTAAGTACAAGAATACAGACTCTTCTTACAGTTGGTGCTTTGAACATTCCCTGTGAGACCAGTAATAGTATCCATTACACCACTGCAGGTTCAATCTATTCCTTGGACATACACATTGACGATGAAACACTGAAATTACATCGGAATTAAATACAAAAGGAACAATACCGCCTTAAGTACAAGAATATAGACTCTTCTTACCGTCGGTGCTTTGAGCATTCCCTGTGAGACCAGTATTAGTTCCCGATACACCTCTGCAGGTTCAATGTATTCCTTGGACCTTCACATTGACGATGAAACGCAGAAATCGCATCGGAATTAAATACAAAAGGCACAATGCCGCCTTAAGTACAAGGATACAGACTCTTCTTACAGTCGGTGATTTAAACATTCCCTGTGAGAGCAGTATTAGTTTCCGATACGCCACTGCCGGGTCAATGCATTCCTTGGACCTTCGAATTGACGATGATACAAAGAAATCGCATCGGAATTAAATACAAATGGCACAATTCCGCCTTAAGTACATGAATATACACTCATCTTACAGTCGATGTTTTGAGCATTCCCTGTGAGACCAGTATTAGTTTCCGATACACCACTGCAGGTTCAATGTATTCCTTGGACCTTCACATTGACGATGAAACACAGAAATCGCATCGGAATTAAATACAAAAGGCACAATGCCGCCTTAAGTACAAGAATAGAGACTCTTCTTACAGTCGGTTCTTTGAGCATTCCCTGTGAGACCAGTATTAGTTTCCGATACACCACTGCAGGTTCAATGTATTCCTTGGACTTTCAAATTGACGATGATACACAGAAATCGCATCGGAATTAAATACAAAAGGCACAATGCCGCCTTAAGTACAAGAATAGAGACTCTTCTTACTGTCGGTGCTTTGAGCATTCCCTGTGAGACCAGTATTAGTTTCCGATACACCACTGCAGGTTCAATGTGTTCCTTGGACCTTCAAATTGTCGATGATACACAGAAATCGCATCGGAATTAAATACAAAAGGCACAATGCCGCCTTAAGTACAAGAATACAGACTCTTCTTACAGTCGGTGCTTTGAGCATTCCCTGTGAGACCAGTATTCGTTTCCGATACGCCACTGCAGGTTCAGTGTATTCCTAGGACCTTCAAATTGACGATGATACACAGAAATCCCATCGGAATTACATACAAAAGGCACAATGCCGCCATAAGTACAAGAATAGAGACTCATCTTACAGTCGGTGCTTTGAGCATTCCCTGTGAGACCAGTGTTAGTTTCCGATACACCACTGCAGGTTCAATGTATTCCTTGGCCTTTCACTGTGACGATGAAACACAGAAATGGCATCGGAATTAAATACAAAAGGCACAATGCCGCCTTAAGTACAAGAATAGAGACTCTTCTTACAGTCGGTGCTTTGAGCATTCCCTGTGAGATCAGTATTAGTTTCCGATACACCACTGCAGGTTCAATGTATTCCTTGGACCTTCACATTGACGATGAAACACAGAAATCCCATCGGAATTACATACAAAAGGCACAATGCCGCCATAAGTACAAGAATAGAGACTCATCTTACAGTCGGTGCTTTGAGCATTCCCTGTGAGACCAGTGTTAGTTTCCGCTACACCTCTGCAGGTTCAGTTTATTCCTTGGACCTTCACATTGACGATGAAACACAGAAATGGCATCGGAATTAAATACAAAAGGCACAATGCCGCCTTAAGTACAGGAATAGAGACTCTTCTTACAGTCGGTGTTTGAGCATTCCCTGTGAGACCAGTATTAGTTTCCGATACACCACTGCAGGTTCAATGTATTCCTTGAACCTTCACTTTGACGATGAAACACAGAAATGGCATCGGAATTAAATACAAAAGGCACAATGCCGCCATAAGTACAAGAATAGAGACTCTTCTTACAGTCGGTGCTTTGAGCATTCCCTGTGAGACCAGCATTAGTTTCCGCTACACCTCTGCAGGTTCAATGTATTCCTTGGACCTTCAAATTGACGATGATACACAGAAATCGCATAGGAATTAAATACAAAAGGCACAATGCCGCCTTAAGTACAAGAATACAGACTCTTCTTACAGTCGGTTTTTTGAGCATTCCCTGTGAGACCAGTATTAGTTTCCAATACTCCACTGCAGGTTCAATGTATTCCTTGGACCTTCACATTGACGATGAAATACAGAAATCGCATCGGAATCAAATACAAAAGGCACAATGCCGCCTTAAGTACAAGAATAGAGACTCTTCTTACTGTCGGTGCTTTGAGCATTCCATGTGAGACCAGTAATAGTATCCGATACACCACTGCAGGTTCAATCTATTCCTTGGACATACACATTGACGATGAAACACTGAAATTACATCGGAATTAAATACAAAAGGAACAATGCCGCCTCAAGTACAAGAATAGAGACTCCTCATACCGTCCGTGCTTTGAGCATTTCCTGTGATGGCTCTGAGCACTATGGGACTTAACTTCTAAGGTCATCAGTCCCCTTGAACTTAGAACTACTTAAACCTAACTAACCTAAGGACATCACACACATCCATGCCCGAGGCAGGATTCGAACCTGCGACCGTAGCGGTCACGCGGTTCCAAACTGACGCGCTTAGAACCGCACGGCCACACCGGCCGGCTATTTCCTGTGAGACCAGTATTAGTTTCCGATAAACCACTGGAGGTTCAATAAATTCCTTGGACATTCACATTGACGATGAAACACTGAAATTACATCGGAATTAAATACAAAAGGTACAATTCCGACTTAAGTACCAGAATAGAGACTCTTCTTACCGTCGGTGATTTGAGCATTCCCTGTGAGAACAGTATTAGTTTCCGCTACACCTCTGCAAGTTCAGCTTATTCCTTGGACCTTCACATTGACGTAGAAACACAGAAATGGCATCGGAATTAAATACAAAAGGCATAATGCCGCCTTAAGTACGAGAATAGACACTCTTCTTACAGTCGGTGCTTTGAGCATTACCTGTGAGACCAGTATTAGTTTCCGATACACCACTGCAGGTTCAATGTATTCCTTGGACCTTCACATTGACGACGAAACACAGAAATGGCATCGGAATTAAATACAAAAGGCACAATGCCGCCTTAAGTACCAGAATAGAGACTCTTCTTACAGTCGGTGCTTTCAGCATTCCCTGTGAGACCAGTATTAGTTTCCGATACACCACTGCAGGTTCAATGTATTCCTTGGACCTTCACATTGACGATGAAACACAGATATCGCATCGGAATTAAATACAAAACGCACAATGCCGCCTTAAGTACAAGAATACAGACTCTACTTACAGTCGGTGCTTTGAGCATTCCCTGTGGGACCAGTATTAGTTTCCGATACACCACTGCAGGTTCAAAGTATTCCTTGGACCTTCACATTGACGATGAAATACAGAAATCGCATCGGAATCAAATACAAAAGGCACAATGCCGCCTTAAGTACAAGAATAGAGACTCTTCTTACAGTCGGTGCTTTGAGCATTCCCTGTGAGACCAGTAATAGTATCCTATACACCACTGCAGGTTCAATCTATTCCTTGGACATACACATTGACGATGAAACACTGAAATTACATCGGAATTAAATACAAAAGGTACAATGCCGCCTTAAGTACAAGAATAGAAACTCTTCATACCGTCGATGCTTTGAGCATTCCCTGTGAGACCATTATTAGTTTCCGCTACACCTCTGCAGGTTCAGTTTATTCCTTGGAACTTCACATTGACGATGAAACACAGAAATGGCATCGGAATTAAATACAAAAGCCACAATGCTGCCTTAAGTACAAGAATAGAGACTCTTCTCACAGTCGGTGCCTTGAGCATTCCCTGTGAGACCAGTATTAGTTTACGGTCCACCTCTGCAGGTTCAGTTTATGCCTTGGACCTTCACATTGTGGATGAAACACAGAAATGGCATCGGAATTAAATAGAAAAGGCACAATGCCGCCTTAAGTACAAGAATAGAGACTCTTCGTACAGTCGGTGCTTTGAGCATTCCCTGTGAGACCAGTATTAGTTTCCAATACACCACTACAAGTTCAATGTATTCCTTGGACCTTCACATTGACGATGAAACACAGAAATCGCATCGTAATTAAATCCAAAACGCACAATGTCGCCTTAAGTACAAGAATACAGACTCTACTTACAGTCGATGTTTTGAGCATTCCCTGTGAGACCAGTATTAGTTTCCGATACACCACTGCAGGTTCAATATATTCCTTGGACCTTCCCATTGACGATGAACTAGAGAAATCGCATCGGAATCAAATACAAAAAGCACAGTGCCGCCTTAAGTACAAGAATAGAGACTCTTCTTACAGTTGGTGCTTTGAACATTCCCTGTGAGACCAGTAATAGTATCCGATACACCACTGCAGGTTCAATCTATTCCTTGGACATACACATTGACGATGAAACACTGAAATTACATCGGAATTAAATACAAAAGGAACAATGCCGCCTTAAGTACAAGAATATAGACTCTTCTTACAGTCGGTGCTTTGAGCATTCCCTGTGAGACCAGTATTAGTTTCCGATACACCTCTGCAGGTTCAATGTATTCTTTGGACCTTCACATTGACGATGAAACGCAGAAACCGCATCGGAATTAAATACGAAAGGCACAATGCCGCCTTAAGTACAAGAATAGAGACTCTTCTTACAGTCGGTGCTTTAAACATTCCCTGTGAGAGCAGTATTAGTTTCCGATACGCCACTGCCGGGTCAATGTATTCCTTGGACCTTCGAATTGACGATGATACAAAGAAATCGCATCGAAATTAAATGCAAATGGCACAATTCCGCCTTAAGTACATGAATAGACACTCATCTTACAGTCGATGCTTTGAGCATTCCCTGTGAGACCAGTATTAGTTTCCGATACACCACTGCAGGTTCAATGTGTTCCTTGGACCTTCAAATTGACGATGATACACAGAAATCGCATCGGAATTAAATACAAAAGGCACAATGCCACCTTAAGTACAAGAATAGAGACTCTTCTTACAGTCGGTGCTTTGAGCATTCCCTGTGAGGCCAGTATTAGTTTCCGATACGCCACTGCAGGTTCAGTGTGTTCCTAGGACCTTCAAATTGACGATGATACACAGAAATCGCATCGGAACTAATTACAAAAGGCACAATGCCGCCTTAAGTACTAGAATAGAGACTCTTCTTACAGTCGGTGCTTTGAGCATTCCCTGTGAGACCAGTATTAGATTCCGCTACACCTCTGCAGGTTCAGTTTATTCCTTGGACCTTTACATTGACGATGAAACACAGATATGGCATCGGCATTAAATACAAAAGGCACAATGCCGCCTTAAGTACAAGAATAGAGACTCTTCTTACAGTCGGTGCTTTGAACATTCCCTGTGAGACCAGTAATAATATCCGATACACCACTGCAAGTTCAATGTATTCCTTGGACCTTCACATTGACGATGAAACATAGAAATCGCATCGGAATTAAATACAAAAGGCACAATGCCGCCATAAGTACAAGAATAGAGACTCATCTTACAGTCGGTGCTTTGAGCATTCCCTGTGAGACCAGTGTTAGTTTCCGATACACCACTGCAGGTTCAATGTATTCCTTGGACTTTCACTGTGACGATGAAACACAGAAATGGCATCGGAATTAAATACAAAAGGCACAATGCCGCCTTAAGTACAAGAATAGAGACTCTTCTTACAGTCGGTGCTTTGAGCATTCCCTGTGAGATCAGTATTAGTTTCCGATACACCACTGCAGGTTCAATGTATTCCTTGGACCTTCACATTGACGATGAAACACAGAAATCCCATCGGAATTACATACAAAAGGCACAATGCCGCCATAAGTACAAGAATAGAGACTCATCTTACAGTCGGTGCTTTGAGCATTCCCTGTGAGACCAGTGTTAGTTTCCGCTACACCTCTGCAGGTTCAGTTTATTCCTTGGACCTTCACATTGACGATGAAACACAGAAATGGCATCGGAATTAAATACAAAAGGCACAATGCCGCCTTAAGTACAGGAATAGAGACTCTTCTTACAGTCGGTGTTTGAGCATTCCCTGTGAGACCAGTATTAGTTTCCGATACACCACTGCAGGTTCAATGTATTCCTTGAACCTTCACTTTGACGATGAAACACAGAAATGGCATCGGAATTAAATACAAAAGGCACAATGCCGCCATAAGTACAAGAATAGAGACTCTTCTTACAGTCGGTGCTTTGAGCATTCCCTGTGAGACCAGCATTAGTTTCCGCTACACCTCTGCAGGTTCAATGTATTCCTTGGACCTTCAAATTGACGATGATACACAGAAATCGCATAGGAATTAAATACAAAAGGCACAATGCCGCCTTAAGTACAAGAATAGAGACTCTTCTTACAGTCGGTTTTTTGAGCATTCCCTGTGAGACCAGTATTAGTTTCCAATACTCCACTGCAGGTTCAATGTATTCCTTGGACCTTCACATTGACGATGAAATACAGAAATCGCATCGGAATCAAATACAAAAGGCACAATGCCGCCTTAAGTACAAGAATAGAGACTCTTCTTACTGTCGGTGCTTTGAGCATTCCATGTGAGACCAGTAATAGTATCCGATACACCACTGCAGGTTCAATCTATTCCTTGGACATACACATTGACGATGAAACACTGAAATTACATCGGAATTAAATACAAAAGGAACAATGCCGCCTCAAGTACAAGAATAGAGACTCCTCATACCGTCCGTGCTTTGAGCATTTCCTGTGATGGCTCTGAGCACTATGGGACTTAACTTCCAAGGTCATCAGTCCCCTTGAACTTAGAACTACTTAAACCTAACTAACCTAAGGACATCACACACATCCATGCCCGAGGCAGGATTCGAACCTGCGACCGTAGCGGTCACGCGGTTCCAAACTGACGCGCTTAGAACCGCACGGCCACACCGGCCGGCTATTTCCTGTGAGACCAGTATTAGTTTCCGATAAACCACTGGAGGTTCAATAAATTCCTTGGACATTCACATTGACGATGAAACACTGAAATTACATCGGAATTAAATACAAAAGGTACAATTCCGACTTAAGTACCAGAATAGAGACTCTTCTTACCGTCGGTGATTTGAGCATTCCCTGTGAGAACAGTATTAGTTTCCGCTACACCTCTGCAAGTTCAGCTTATTCCTCGGACCTTCACATTGACGTAGAAACACAGAAATGGCATCGGAATTAAATACAAAAGGCATAATGCCGCCTTAAGTACGAGAATAGACACTCTTCTTACAGTCGGTGCTTTGAGCATTACCTGTGAGACCAGTATTAGTTTCCGATACACCACTGCAGGTTCAATGTATTCCTTGGACCTTCACATTGACGACGAAACACAGAAATGGCATCGGAATTAAATACAAAAGGCACAATGCCGCCTTAAGTACCAGAATAGAGACTCTTCTTACAGTCGGTGCTTTCAGCATTCCCTGTGAGACCAGTATTAGTTTCCGATACACCACTGCAGGTTCAATGTATTCCTTGGACCTTCACATTGACGATGAAACACAGATATCGCATCGGAATTAAATACAAAACGCACAATGCCGCCTTAAGTACAAGAATACAGACTCTACTTACAGTCGGTGCTTTGAGCATTCCCTGTGGGACCAGTATTAGTTTCCGATACACCACTGCAGGTTCAAAGTATTCCTTGGACCTTCACATTGACGATGAAATACAGAAATCGCATCGGAATCAAATACAAAAGGCACAATGCCGCCTTAAGTACAAGAATAGAGACTCTTCTTACAGTCGGTGCTTTGAGCATTCCCTGTGAGACCAGTAATAGTATCCTATACACCACTGCAGGTTCAATCTATTCCTTGGACATACACATTGACGATGAAACACTGAAATTACATCGGAATTAAATACAAAAGGTACAATGCCGCCTTAAGTACAAGAATAGAAACTCTTCATACCGTCGATGCTTTGAGCATTCCCTGTGAGACCATTATTAGTTTCCGCTACACCTCTGCAGGTTCAGTTTATTCCTTGGAACTTCACATTGACGATGAAACACATAAATGGCATCGGAATTAAATACAAAAGCCACAATGCTGCCTTAAGTACAGGAATAGAGACTCTTCTCACAGTCGGTGCCTTGAGCATTCCCTGTGAGACCAGTATTAGTTTACGGTCCACCTCTGCAGGTTCAGTTTATGCCTTGGACCTTCACATTGTGGATGAAACACAGAAATGGCATCGGAATTAAATAGAAAAGGCACAATGCCGCCTTAAGTACAAGAATAGAGACTCTTCGTACAGTCGGTGCTTTGAGCA
This sequence comes from Schistocerca americana, assembly GCF_021461395.2. NCBI lineage: Eukaryota > Metazoa > Arthropoda > Insecta > Orthoptera > Acrididae > Schistocerca > Schistocerca americana. The sequence goes on from NC_060123.1 coordinate 744,428,528, forward strand.
TTCCCTGTGAGACCAGTATTAGTTTCCAATACACCACTACAAGTTCAATGTATTCCTTGGACCTTCACATTGACGATGAAACACAGAAATCGCATCGTAATTAAATCCAAAACGCACAATGTCGCCTTAAGTACAAGAATACAGACTCTACTTACAGTCGATGTTTTGAGCATTCCCTGTGAGACCAGTATTAGTTTCCGATACACCACTGCAGGTTCAATATATTCCTTGGACCTTCCCATTGACGATGAACTAGAGAAATCGCATCGGAATCAAATACAAAAAGCACAGTGCCGCCTTAAGTACAAGAATAGAGACTCTTCTTACAGTTGGTGCTTTGAACATTCCCTGTGAGACCAGTAATAGTATCCGATACACCACTGCAGGTTCAATCTATTCCTTGGACATACACATTGACGATGAAACACTGAAATTACATCGGAATTAAATACAAAAGGAACAATGCCGCCTTAAGTACAAGAATATAGACTCTTCTTACAGTCGGTGCTTTGAGCATTCCCTGTGAGACCAGTATTAGTTTCCGATACACCTCTGCAGGTTCAATGTATTCTTTGGACCTTCACATTGACGATGAAACGCAGAAACCGCATCGGAATTAAATACAAAAGGCACAATGCCGCCTTAAGTACAAGAATAGAGACTCTTCTTACAGTCGGTGCTTTAAACATTCCCTGTGAGAGCAGTATTAGTTTCCGATACGCCACTGCCGGGTCAATGTATTCCTTGGACCTTCGAATTGACGATGATACAAAGAAATCGCATCGAAATTAAATGCAAATGGCACAATTCCGCCTTAAGTACATGAATAGACACTCATCTTACAGTCGATGCTTTGAGCATTCCCTGTGAGACCAGTATTAGTTTCCGATACACCACTGCAGGTTCAATGTGTTCCTTGGACCTTCAAATTGACGATGATACACAGAAATCGCATCGGAATTAAATACAAAAGGCACAATGCCACCTTAAGTACAAGAATAGAGACTCTTCTTACAGTCGGTGCTTTGAGCATTCCCTGTGAGGCCAGTATTAGTTTCCGATACGCCACTGCAGGTTCAGTGTGTTCCTAGGACCTTCAAATTGACGATGATACACAGAAATCGCATCGGAACTAATTACAAAAGGCACAATGCCGCCTTAAGTACTAGAATAGAGACTCTTCTTACAGTCGGTGCTTTGAGCATTCCCTGTGAGACCAGTATTAGATTCCGCTACACCTCTGCAGGTTCAGTTTATTCCTTGGACCTTTACATTGACGATGAAACACAGATATGGCATCGGCATTAAATACAAAAGGCACAATGCCGCCTTAAGTACAAGAATAGAGACTCTTCTTACAGTCGGTGCTTTGAACATTCCCTGTGAGACCAGTAATAATATCCGATACACCACTGCAAGTTCAATGTATTCCTTGGACCTTCACATTGACGATGAAACATAGAAATCGCATCGGAATTAAATACAAAAGGCACAATGCCGCCTTAAGTACAAGAATAGAGACTCTTCTTACAGTCGGTGCTTTGAGCATTCCCTGTGAGACCAGTAATAGTAACCGATACACCACTGCAGGTTCAATGTATTCCTTGGACGTTCACATTGAGGATGAAACACAGAAATGGCATCGGAATTAAATACAAAAGGCACAATGCCGCCTTAAGTACAAGAATAGAGACTCTTCTTACAGTCGGTGCTTTGAGAATTCCCTGTGAGACCAGTATTAGTTTCCGCTACACCCCTGCAGGTTCAGTTTATTCCTTGGACCTTCACATTGACGATGAAACACAAAAATGGCATCGGAATTAAATACAAAAGGCACAATGCCGCCTTAAGTACAAGAATAGAGACTCTTCTTACAGTCGGTGCTTTGAGCATTCCCTTTGAGACCAGTAATAGTATCCGATACACCACTGCAGGTTCAATGTATCCCTTGGACCTTCACATTGACGATGAAACATAGAAATCGCATCGGAATCAAATACAAAAGGAACAATGCCGCCTTAAGTACAAGAATAGAGACTCTTCTTACAGTCGGAGCTTTGAGCATTCCCTGTGAGACCAGTAATAGTAACCGATACACCACTGCAGGTTCAATGTATTCCTTGGACTTTCACATTGACGATGAAACACAGAAATGGCTTCGGAATTAAATACAAAAGGCACAATGCCGCCTTAAGTACAAGAATAGAGACTCTTCTTACAGTCGGTGCTTTGAGAATTCCCTGTGAGACCAGTATTAGCTTCCGGTACACCCCTGCAGGTTCAGCTTACTCCTTGGACCTTCACATTGACGATGAAACACAAAAATGGCATCGGAATTAAATACAAAAGGCACAATGCCGCCTTAAGTACAAGAATAGAGACTCTTCTTACAGTCGGTGCTTTGAGCATTACCTGTGAGACCAGTATTAGTTTCCGATACACCACTGCAAGTTCTATGTATTCCTTGGACCTTCACATTGACGATGAACTACAGAAATCGCATCGGAATCAAATACAAAAATCACAATGCCGCCTTAAGTACAAGAATAGAGACTCTTCTTACAGTTGGTGCTTTGAACGTTCCCTGTGAGACCAGTAATAGTATCCGATACACCACTGCAGGTTCAATCTATTCCTTGGACATACACATTGACGATGAAACACTGAAATTACATCGGAATTAAATACAAAAGGTACAATGCCGCCTTAAGTACAAGAATATAGACTCTTATTACCGTCGGTGCTTTGAGCATTCCCTGTGAGACCTGTATTAGTTTCCGATACGCCTCTGCAGGTTCAATGTATTCCTTGGACCTTCACATTGACGATGAAACACAGAAATCGCATCGGAATTAAATACAAAAGGCACAATGCCGCCTTAAGTACAAGAATAGAGACTCTTCTTACAGTTGGTGCTTTGAACATTCCCTGTGAGACCAGTAATAGTATCCGATACACCACTGCAGGTTCAATCTATTCCTTGGACATACACATTGACGATGAAACACTGAAATTACATCGGAATTAAATACAAAAGGAACAATGATGCCTTAAGTACAAGAATATAGACTTTTCTTACCGTCGGTGCTTTGAGCATTCCCTGTGAGACCAATATTAGTTTCCGATACACCTCTGCAGGTTCAATGTATTCCTTGGACCTTCACATTGACGATGAAACGCAGAAATCGCATCGGAATTAAATACAAAAGGCACAATGCCGCCTTAAGTACAAGAATAGAGACTCTTCTTACAGTCGGTGCTTTAAACATACCCTGTGAGAGCAGTATTAGTTTCCGATACGCCACTGCCGGGTCAATGTATTCCTTGGACCTTCGAATTGACGATGATACAAAGAAATCGCATCGGAATTAAATACAAATGGCACAATTCCGCCTTAAGTACATGAATAGACACTCATCTTACAGTCGATGCTTTGAGCATTCCCTGTGAGACCAGTATTAGTTTCCGATACACCACTGCAGGTTCAATGTATTCCTTGGACCTTCACATTGACGATGAAACACAGATATCGCATCGGAATTAAATACAAAAGGCACAATGCCGCCTTAAGTACAAGAATAGAGACTCTTCTTACAGTCGGTGATTTGAGCATTCCCTGTGAGACCAGTATTAGTTTCCGATACACCACTGCAGGTTCAATGTATTCCTTGGACCGTCAAAATGACGATGATACACAGAAATCGCATCGGAATTAAATACAAAAGGCACAATGCCGCCTTAAGTAAAGAATAGAGACTCTTCTTACAGTCGGTGCTTTGAGCATTCCCTGTGAGACTAGTATTAGTTTCCGATACACCACTGCAGGTTCAATGTATTCCTTGGACCGTCAAATTGACGATGATACACAGAAATCGCATCGGAATTAAATACAAAAGGCACAATGCCGCCTTAAGTACAAGAATAGAGACTCTTCTTACAGTCGGTGATTTGAGCATTCCCTGTGAGACCAGTATTAGTTTCCGATACGCCACTGCAGGTTCAGTGTATTCCTAGGAGCTTCAAATTGACGATGATACACAGAAATCGCATCGGAACTAAATACAAAAGGCACAATGCCGCCTTAAGTACTAGAATAGAGACTCTTCTTACAGTCGGTGCTTTGAGCATTCCCTGTGAGACCAGTATTAGTTTCCGCTACACCTCTGCAGGTTCAGTTTATTCCTTGGACCTTTACATTGACGATGAAACACAGAAATGGCATCGGCATTAAATACAAAAGGCACAATGCCGCCTTAAGTACAAGAATAGAGAATCTTCTTACAGTCGGTGCTTTGAGCATTCCCTGTGAGACCAGTAATAATATCCGATACACCACTGCAGGTTCAATGTATTCCTTGGACCTTCACATTGACGATGAAACATAGAAATCGCATCGGAATTAAATACAAAAGGCACAATGCCGCCTTAAGTACAAGAATAGAGACTCTTCTTACAGTCGGTGCTTTGAGCATTCCCTGTGAGACCAGTAATAGTAACCGATACACCACTGCAGGTTCAATGTATTCCTAGGACCTTCACATTGACGATGAAACGCAGAAATGGCATCGGAATTAAATACAAAAGGCAAAATGCCGCCTTAAGTACAAGAATAGAGACTCTTCTTACAGTCGGTGCTTTGAGCATTCCCTTTGAGACCAGTAATAGTATCCGATACACCACTGCAGGTTCAATGTATTCCTTGGACCTTCACATTGACGATGAAACATAGAAATCGCATCGGAATCAAATACAAAAGGCACAATGCCGCCTTAAGTACAAGAATAGAGACTCTTCTTACAGTCGGAGCTTTGAGCATTCCCTGTGAGACCAGTAATAGTAACCGATACACCACTGCAGGTTCAATGTATTCCTTGGACTTTCACATTGACGATGAAACACAGAAATGGCTTCGGAATTAAATACAAAAGGCACAATGCCGCCTTAAGTACAAGAAAAGAGACTCTTCTTACAGTCGGTGCTTTGAGAATTCCCTGTGAGACCAGTATTAGCTTCCGGTACACCCCTGCAGGTTCAGCTTACTCCTTGGACCTTCACATTGACGATGAAACACAAAAATGGCATCGGAATTAAATACAAAAGGCACAATGCCGCCTTAAGTACAAGAATAGAGACTCTTCTTACAGTCGGTGCTTTGAGCATTACCTGTGAGACCAGTATTAGTTTCCGATACACCACTGCAAGTTCTATGTATTCCTTGGACCTTCACATTGACGATGAACTACAGAAATCGCATCGGAATCAAATACAAAAATCACAATGCCGCCTTAAGTACAAGAATAGAGACTCTTCTTACAGTTGGTGCTTTGAACGTTCCCTGTGAGACCAGTAATAGTATCCGATACACCACTGCAGGTTCAATCTATTCCTTGGACATACACATTGACGATGAAACACTGAAATTAGATCGGAATTAAATACAAAAGGTACAATGCCGCCTTAAGTACAAGAATATAGACTCTTATTACCGTCGGTGCTTTGAGCATTCCCTGTGAGACCTGTATTAGTTTCCGATACACCTCTGCAGGTTCAATGTATTCCTTGGACCTTCACATTGACGGTGAAACGCAGAAATCGCATCGGAATTAAATACAAAAGGCACAATGCCGCCTTAAGTACAAGAATAGAGACTCTTCTTACAGTCGGTGCTTTAAACATTCCCTGTGAGAGCAGTATTAGTTTCCGATACGCCACTGCCGGGTCAATGTATTCCTTGGACCTTCGAATTGACGATGATACAAAGAAATCGCATCGGAATTAAATACAAATGGCACAATTCCGCCTTAAGTACATGAATAGACACTCATCTTACAGTCGATGCTTTGAGCATTCCCTGTGAGACCAGTATTAGTTTCCGATACACCACTGCAGGTTCAATGTATTCCTTGGACCTTCACATTGACGATGAAACACAGATAACGCATCGGAATTAAATACAAAAGGCACAATGCCGCCTTAAGTACAAGAATAGAGACTCTTCTTACAGTCGGTGCTTTGAGCATTCCCTGTGAGACCAGTATTAGTTTCCGATACACCACTGCAGGTTCAATGTATTCCTTGGACCTTCAAAATGACGATGATACACAGAAATCGCATCGGAATTAAATACAAAAGGCACAATGCCGCCTTAAGTAAAGAATAGAGACTCTTCTTACTGTCGGTGCTTTGAGCATTCCCTGTGAGACTAGTATTAGTTTCCGATACACCACTGCAGGTTCAATGTATTCCTTGGACCGTCAAATTGACGATGATACACAGAAATCGCATCGGAATTAAATACAAAAGGCACAATGCCGCCTTAAGTACAAGAATAGAGACTCTTCTTACAGTCGGTGCTTTGAGCATTCCCTGTGAGACCAGTATTAGTTTCCGATACGCCACTGCAGGTTCAGTGTATTCCTAGGAGCTTCAAATTGACGATGATACACAGAAATCGCATCGGAACTAAATACAAAAGGCACAATGCCGCCTTAAGTACTAGAATAGAGACTCTTCTTACAGTCGGTGCTTTGAGCATTCCCTGTGAGACCAGTATTAGTTTCCGCTACACCTCTGCAGGTTCAGTTTATTCCTTGGACCTTTACATTGACGATGAAACACAGAAATGGCATCGGCATTAAATACAAAAGGCACAATGCCGCCTTAAGTACAAGAATAGAGACTCTTCTTACAGTCGGTGCTTTGAGCATTCCCTGTGAGACCAGTAATAATATCCGATACACCACTGCAGGTTCAATGTATTCCTTGGACCTTCACATTGACGATGAAACATAGAAATCGCATCGGAATTAAATACAAAAGGCACAATGCCGCCTTAAGTACAAGAATAGAGACTCTTCTTACAGTCGGTGCTTTGAGCATTCCCTGTGAGACCAGTAATAGTAACCGATACACCACTGCAGGTTCAATGTATTCCTAGGACCTTCACATTGACGATGAAACACAGAAATGGCATCGGAATTAAATACAAAAGGCAAAATGCCGCCCTAAGTACAAGAATAGAGACTCTTCTTACAGTCGGTGCTTTGAGAATTCCCTGTGAGACCAGTATTAGTTTCCGCTACACCCCTGCAGGTTCAGTTTATTCCTTGGACCTTCACATTGACGATGAAACACAAAAATGGCATCGGAATTAGATACAAAAGGCACAATGCCGCCTTAAGTACAAGAATAGAGACTCTTCTTACAGTCGGTGCTTTGAGCATTCCCTGTGAGACCAGTAATAGTATCCGATACACCACTGCAGGTTCAATGTATTCCTTGGACCTTCACATTGACGATGAAACATAGAAATCGCATCGGAATGAAATACAAAAGGCACAATGCCGCCTTAAGTACAAGAATAGAGACTCTTCTTACAGTCGGAGCTTTGAGCATTCCCTGTGAGACCAGTAATAGTAACCGATACACCACTGCAGGTTCAATGTATTCCTTGGACTTTCACATTGACGATGAAACACAGAAATTACATCGGAATTAAATACAAACGGAACAAAGCCGCCTTAAGCACAAGAATAGAGACTCTTCTTACAGTCGGTGCTTTGAGCATTCCCTGTGAGACCAGTATTAGTTTCCGCTACACCTCTGCAGGTTCAGTTTGTTCCTTGGACCTTCACATTGACGATGAAACACAGAAATGGCATCGGAATTAAATACAAAAGGCACAATGCCGCCTTAAGTACAAGAATAGAGACTCTTCTTACAGTCGGTGCTTTGAGAATTCCCTGTGAGACCAGTATTAGTTTCCGCTACAACCCTGCAGGTTCAGTTTATTCCTTGGACCTTCACATTGACGATGAAACACAAAAATGGCATCGGAATTGAATACAAAAGGCACAATGCCGCCTTAAGTACAAGAATAGAGACTCTTCTTACAGACGGTGCTTTGAGCATTCCCTGTGAGACCAGTAATAGTATCCGATACACCACTGCAGGTTCAGTTTATTCCTTGGACATACACATTGACGATGAAACACCGAAATTACATCGGAATTAAATACAAAAGGAACAATGCCGCCTTAAGTACAAGAATAGAGACTATTCTTACAGTCGGTGCTTTGAGCATTCCCTGTGAGACCAGTGTTAGTTTTCGCTACACCTCTGCAGGTTCAGTTTTTTCGTTGGACCTTCACATTGACGATGAAACACAGAAATGGCATCGGAATTAAATACAAAACGCACAATGCCGCCTTAGGTACAAGAATAGAGACTCTTATTACCGTCGGTGCTTTGAGCATTCCCTGTGAGACCAGTATTAGTTTCCGATACACCACTGCAGGTTCAATGTATTCCTTGGACCTTCACATTGACGATGAAACACAGAAATGGCATCGGAATTAATTCCAAAACGCACAATGCCGCCTTAAGTACAAGAATAGAGACTCTTCTCACAGTCGGTGCTTTGAGCATTCTCTGTGAGACCAGCAATAGTATTCGATACACCACTGCAGGTTCAATGTATTCCTTGGACACACACATTGACGATGAAACACAGAAATTACATCGGAATTAAATACAAAAGGAACAACGCCGCCTTAAGTACAAGAATAGAGACTCTTCTTACAGTCGGTGCTTTGAGCATTCCCTGTGAGACCAGTATTAGTTTCCGCTACACCTCTGCAGGTTCGGTTTATTCCTTGGACCTTCACATTGACGATGAAACACAGAAATGGCATCGGAATTAAATCCAAAGGGCACAATGCCGCCTTAAGTACAAGAATAGAGACTCTTCTTACAGTCGGTGCTTTGAGCATTCCCTGTGAGACCAGTAATAGTATCCGATACACCACTGCAGGTTCAATCTATTCCTTGGACATACACGTTGACGACGAAACACAGAGATTACATCGGAATTAAATACAAAAGGAACAATGCCGCCTTAAGTACAAGAATAAAAACCATTCTTACCGTCGGTGCTTTGAGAATTCCCTGTGAGACCAGTTTTGGTTTCCGATACACCACTGGAGGTTCAATGAATTCCTTGGACCTTCACATTGACGATGAAACACTGAAATTACATCGGAATTAAATACAAAAGGCACAATGCCGCCTTAAGTACAAGAAAGAGACTCTTCTTACAGTCGGTGCTGTGAGCATTCCCTGTGAGACCAGTAATAGTATCCGATACACCACTGCAGGTTCAATCTATTCCTTGGACATACACATTGACGATGAAACACAGAAATTACATCGGAATTAAATACAAAAGGAACAATGCCGCCTTAAGTACAAGAATAGAGACTCTTCTTACCGTCGGTGCTTTGAGCATTCCCTGTGAGACCAGTATTAGTTTCCGATACACCACTAGAGGTTCAACGAATTCCTTGGACCTTCACATTGACGATGAAACACTGAAATTACATAGGAATTAAATACAAAAGGCACAATGCCGCCTTAAGTACAAGAATAGAGACACATCTTACAGTCGGTTCTTTAAGCATTCCCTGTGAGAAGAGTAATATTATCCGATACACCACTGCAGGTTCAATGTATTCCTTGTACCTTCACATTAACGATGAAACACAGAAATCGCATCGGAATTAAATACAAAAGGCACAATGCCGTCTTAAGTACAAGAATAGAGACTCTTCTTACAGTCGGTGCTTTGAGCATTCCCTGTGAGACGAGTATTAGATTCCGATACACCACTGCAGGTTCAATGTATTCCTTGGACCTTCACATTGACGATGAAACACAGAAATGGCGTCGGAATTAAATCCAAAACGCACAATGCCGCCTTAAGTCCAAGAATAGAGACTCTTCTTACCGTCGGTGCTTTGAGCATTCCCTGTGAGACCAGTATTAGTTTCCGCTACACCTCGGCGGGTTCAGTTTATTCCTTGGACCTTCACATTGACGATGAAACACAGAAATCGCATCGGAATTAAATACAAAAGGCACAATGGTGCCTTAAGTACAAGAATAGAGACTCTTCTTACAGTCGGTGGTTCGAGCATTCCCTGTGAGACCAGTAATAGTATCCGATACACCACTGCAGGTTCATTCTATTCCTTGGACATACACATTGACGATGAAACACAGAAATTACATCGGAATTAAATACAAAAGGAACAATGCCGCCTTAAGTACAAGAATAGAGACTCTTCTTACCGTCGGTGCTTTGAGCATTCCCTGTGAGACCAGTATTAGTTTCCGATACACCACTGGAGGTTCAATGAATTCCTTGGACATTTACATTGACGATGAAGCACTGAAATTACATCGGAATTAAATACAAACGGCACAATGCCGCCTTAAGTACAAAAATAGAGACTCTTCTTACAGTCGGTGCTATGAGCATTCCCTGTGAAACCAGTAATAGTATTCGATAAACCACTGCAGGTTCAATCTATTCCTTGGACATACACATTGACAATGAAACACAGAAATTACATCGGAGTTAAGTACAAAAGGAACAATGCCGCCTTAAGTACAAGAATACAGACTCTTCTTACCGTCGGTGCTTTGAGCATTCCCTGTGCGACCAGTAATAGTATCCGATACACCACTGCAGGTTCAATGTATTACTTGGACCTTCACATTGACGATGAAACATAGAAATCGCATCGGAATTAAATACAAAAGGCACAATGCCGCCTTAAGTACCAGAATAGAGACTCCTCTTACAGTCGGAGCTTTGAGCATTCCCTGTGAGACCAGTAATAGTAACCGATACACCACTGCAGGTTCAATGTATTCCTTGGGCTTTCACATTGACGATGAAACACAGAAATTGCATCGGAATTAAATACAAAAGGCACAATGCCGCCTTAAGTACAAGAATAGAGACTCTTCTTACAGTCGGTGCTTTGAGAATTCCCTGTGAGACCAGTATTAGTGTCCGCTACACCCCTGCAGGTTCAGTTTATTCCTTGGACCTTCACATTGACGATGAAACACAAAAATGGCATCGGAATTAAATACAAATGGCACAATGCCGCCTTAAGTACAAGAATAGAGACTCTGCTTACAGTCGGTGCTTTGAGCATTCCCTGTGAGACCAGTAATAGTATCCGATACACCACTGCAGGTTCAATCTATTCCTTGGACATACACATTGACGATGAAACACAGAAATTACATCGGAATTAAATACAAAAGGAACAATGCCGCCTTAAGTACAAGAATAGAGACTCTTCTTACAGTCGGTGCTTTGAGCATTCCCTGTGAGACCAGTATTAGTTTCCGCTACACCTCTGCAGGTTCAGTTTTTTCCTTGGACCATCACATTGACGATGAAACACAGAAATGGCATCGGAATTAAATACAAAAGGCACAATGCCGCCTTAAGAACAAGAATAGCGACTCTTCTTACAGTCGGTGCTTTGAGCATTCCCTGTGAGACCAGTAATAGTATCCGATACACCACTGCAGGTTCAATGTATTCCATGGACCTTCACGTTGACAATGAAACACAGAGATCGCATCGGAATCAAATACAAAACGCACAATGCCGCCTTAAGTACAAGAATAGAGACTCTTCTTACAGTCGGTGCTTTGAGAATTCCCTGTGAGACCAGTATTAGTTTCCGATACACCACTGCAGGTTCAATCTATTCCTTGGACATACACATTGACGATGAAACACAGAAATTACATCGGAATTAAATACAAAAGGAACAATGCAGCCTTAAGTACAAGAATAGAGACTCTTCTTACCGTCGGTGCTTTGAGCATTCCCTGTGAGACCACTATTAGTTTCCGCTACATCTCTGCAGGTTCAGTTTATTCCTTGGACCTTCACATTGACGATGAAACACAGAAATGGCATCGGAATTAAATACAAAACGCACAATGCCGCCTTAAGTACAAGAATAGAGACTCTTATTAAAGTCGGTGCTTTGAGCATTCCCTGTGAGACCAGTATTAGTTTCCGATACACCACTGCAGGTTCAATGTATTCCTTGGGCTTTCACATTGACGATGAAACACAGAAATGGCATCGGAATTAAATACAAAAGGAACATTGCCGCCTTAAGTACAAGGATAGAGACTCTTCTTACAGTCGGAGCTTTGAGCATTCCCTGTGAGACCAGTATTAGTTTCCGCTACACCTCTGCAGGTTCGGTTTATTCCTTGGACCTTCACATTGACGATGAAACACAGAAATGGCATCGGAATTAAATCCAAAGGGCACAATGCCGCCTTAGGTACAAGAATAGAGACTCTTCTTACAGTCGGTGCTTTGAGCATTCCCAGTGAGGCCAGTAATAGTATCCGATACACCACTGCAGGTTCAATCTATTCCTTGGACATACACATTGACGACGAAACACAGAGATTACATCGGAATTAAATACAAAAGGAACAATGCCGCCTTAAGTACAAGAATAAAAACCATTCTTACCGTCGGTGCTTTGAGAATTCCCTGTGAGAGCAGTATTAGTTTCCGATACACCACTGGAGGTTCATTGAATTCCTTGGACCTTCACATTGACGATGAAACACTGAAATTACATCGGAATTAAATACAAAAGGCACAATGCCCCCTTAAGTACAAGAAAGAGACTCTTCCTACAGTCGGTGCTGTGAGCATTCCCTGTGAGACCAGTAATAGTATCCGATACACCACAGCAGGTTCAATCTATTCCTTGGACATACACATTGACGATGAAGCAGAGAAATTACATCGGAATTAAATACAAAAGGAACAATGCCGCCTTAAGTACAAGAATTGAGACTCTTCTTACCGTCGGTGCTTTGAGCATTCCCTGTGAGACCAGTATTAGTTTCCGATACACCACTGGAGGTTCAATGAATACCTTGGACCTTCACATTGACGATGAAACACTGAAATTACATCGGAATTAAATACAAAAGGCACAATGTCGCCTTAAGTAGAAGAATAGAGACACTTCTTACAGTCGGTGCTTTAAGCATTCCCTGTGAGACCAGAAATAGTATCCGATACACCACTGCAGGTTCAATGTATTCCTTGGACCTTCACATTGACGATGAAACACAGAAATCGCATCGGAATTAAATACAAAAGGCACAATGCTGCCTTAAGTACAAGAATAGAGACTCTTCTTACAGTCGGTGCTTTGAGCATTCCCTGTGAGACCAGTAATAGTATTCGATACACTACTGCAGGTTCAATCTATTCCATCGACATACACATTGACGATGAAACACATAAATTACATCGGAATTAAATACAAGAGGAACAATGCCGCCTTAAGTACAAGAATAGAGACTCTTCTTACCGTCGGTGCTTTGAGCATTCCCTGTGAGACCAGTATTAGTTTCCGATACACCACTGCAGGTTCAATGTATTCCTTGGACTTTCACATTGACGATGAAACACAGAAATGGCGTCGGAATTAAATCCAAAACGCACAATGCCGCCTTAAGTACAAGAATGGAGACTCTTCTAACCGTCGGTGCTTTGAGCATTCCCTGTGAGACCAGTATTAGTTTCCGCTACACCTCTGCGGGTTCAGTTTATTCCTTGGACCTTCACATTGACGATGAAACACAGAAATCGCATCGAAATTAAATACAAAAGGAACAATGCCGCCTTAAGTACAAGAATAGAGACTCTTCTTACCGTCGGTGCTTTTAGCATTCCCTGTGAGACCAGTATTAGTTTCCGATACACCACTGGAGGGTCAATGAATTCCTTGGACATTCACATTGACGATGAAACACTGAAATAACATCGGAATTAAATACAAACGGCACAATGCCGCCTTAAGTACAAGAATATAGACTCTTCTTACAGTCGGTGCTTTGAGCATTCCCTGTGAGACCAGTAATAGTATTCGATACACCACTGCAGGTTCAATCTATTCCTTCGACATACACATTGACGATGAAACACATAAATTACATCGGAATTAAATACAAGAGGAACAATGCCGCCTTAAGTACAAGAATAGAGACTCTTCTTACCGTCGGTGCTTTGAGCATTCCCTGTGAGATCAGTATCAGTTTCCGATACACCACTGCAAATTCGATGTATTCCTTGGACCTTAACATTGACGATGAAACACTGAAATTACATCGGAATTAAATACAAAAGCACAATGCCGCCTTAAATACAAGAATAGAGACTCTTCTTACCGTCGGTGCTTTGATCATTCCCTTTGAGACCAGTATTACGTTCCGCTAGACCTCTGCAGGTTCAGTTTATTCCTTGGACCTTCACATTGACGATGAAACACAGAAATCGCATCGGAATTAAATACAAAAGGCACAGTGCCGCCTTAAGTACAAGAATGGAGACTCTTCTTACAGTCGGTGCTTTGAGCATTCCCTGTGAGACCAGTATTAGTTTCCGATACACCACTGCGGGTTCAATGTATTCCCTGGACCGTCACATTGACGATGAAACACAGAAATGGCATCGGAAGTAAATACAAAAGGCACAATGCCCCCATAAGTACAAGAATAGACACTCTTCTTACAGTCGGAGCTTTGAGCATTCCCTGTGAGACCAGTAATAGTTTCCGCTACACCTCTGCAGGTTCAATGTATTCCTTGGACCTGCCCATTGACGATGAAACGCAGAAAACGCATCGGAAATAAATACAAAAGGCACAATGCCGCCTTAAGTACAAGAATAGAGACTCTTCTTACAGTCGGTGCTTTAAGCATTCCCTGTGCGACCAGTATTAGTTTCCGATACGCCACTGCAGGTTCAATGTATTCCTTGGATCTTCAAATTGACGATGATACACAGAAATCGGATAGGAATGAAATACAAAAGGCACAATGCCGCCTTAAGTACAAGAATAGAGACTCTTCTTACAGTCGGTGCTTTGAGCATTCCCCGTGAGACCAGTATTAGTTTCCGATATCCCACCGCAGGTTCAATGTATTCCTTGGACCTTCACATTGACGATGAAACAAATAAATCACAACGGAATTAAATACAAAAGGCACAATGCCGCCTTAAGTACAAGAATAGAGACTCTTCTTACAGTCGGTGCTTTGAGCATTCCCTGTGAGACCAGTATTAGTTTCCGCTACACCTCTGCAGGTTCAGTTTATTCCTTGGACCTTCACATTGACGATGAAACACAGAAATGGCATCGGAATTAAATACAAAAGGCACAATGCCGCCTTAAGTACAAGAATAGTTACTCTTCTTGCAGTCGGTGCTTTGAGCATTCCCTGTGAGACCAGTATTATTTTCCGATACACCACTGCAGGTACAATGTATTCCTTGGACCTTCACATTGACGATGAAACACAGAAATCGCATCGGAATTGAATCCAAAACGCACAATGCCGGCATAAGTACAAGAATACAGACTCTACATACAGTCGGTGCTTTGAGCATTCCCTGTGAGACCAGTATTATTTTCCGATACACCACTGCAGGTACAATGTATTCCTTGGACCTTCACATTGACGATGAAACACAGAAATCGCATCGGAATTGAATCCAAAGGGCACAATGCCGCCTTAGGTACAAGAATAGAGACTCTTCTTACAGTCGGTGCTTTGAGCATTCCCTGTGAGACCAGTATTATTTTCCGATACACCACTGCAGGTACAATGTATTCCTTGGACCTTCACATTGACGATGAAACACAGAAATGGCGTCGGAATTAAATCCAAAACGCACAATGCCGCCTTAAGTACAAGAATAGAGACTCTTCTTACCGTCGGTGCTATGAGCATTCCCTGTGAGACCAGTATTAGTTTCCGCTACACCTCTGCGGGTTCAGTTTATTCCTTGGACCTTCACATTGACGATGAAACACAGAAATCGCATCGGAATTAAATACAAAAATCACAATGAAGCCTTAAGTACAAGAATAGAGACTCTTCTTACAGTCGGTGGTTAGAGCATTCCCTGTGAGACCAGTAATAGTATCCGATACACCACTGCAGGTTCATTCTATTCCTTGGACATACACATTGACGATGAAACACAGAAATTACATCGGAATTAAATACAAAAGGAACAATGCCGCCTTAAGTACAAGAATAGAGACTCTTCTTACCGTCGGTGCTTTGAGCATTCCCTGTGAGACCAGTATTAGTTTCCGATACACCACTGGAGGTTCAATAAATTCCTTGGACATTCACATTGACGATGAACTCTGAAATTACATCGGAATTAAATACAAACGGCACAATGCCGCCTTAAGTACAAGAATAGAGACTCTTCTTACAGTCGGTGGTTAGAGCAATCCCTGTGAGACCAGTAATAGTATCCGATACACCACTGCAGGTTCATTCTATTCCTTGGACATACACATTGACGATGAAACACAGAAATTACATCGGAATTAAATACAAAAGGAACAATGCCGCCTTAAGTACAAGAATAGAGACTCTTCTTACCGTCGGTGCTTTGAGCATTCCCTGTGAGACCAGTATTAGTTTCCGATACACCACTGGAGGGTCAATGAATTCCTTGGACATTCACATTGACGATGAAACACTGAAATAACATCGGAATTAAATACAAACGGCACAATGCCGCCTTAAGTACAAGAATAGAGACTCTTCTTACAGTCGGTGCTTTGAGCATTCCCTGTGAGACCAGTAATAGTATTCGATACACCACTGCAGGTTCAATCTATTCCTTCGACATACACATTGACGATGAAACACATAAATTACATCGGAATTAAATACAAGAGGAACAATGCCGCCTTAAGTACAAGAATAGAGACTCTTCTTACCGTCGGAGCTTTGAGCATTCCCTGTGAGATCAGTATCAGTTTCCGATACACCACTGCAAATTCAATGTATTCCTTGGACCTTCACATTGACGATGAATCACTGAAATTACATCGGAATTAAATACAAAAGCACAATGCCGCCTTAAGTACAAGAATAGAGACTCTTCTTACCGTCGGTGCTTTGAGCATTCCCTTTGAGACCAGTATTAGTTTCCGCTAGACCTCTGCAGGTTCAGTTTATTCCTTGGACCTTCACATTGACGATGAAACACAGAAATCGCATCGGAATTAAATACAAAAGGCACAGTGCCGCCTTAAGTACAAGAATGGAGACTCTTCTTACAGTCGGTGCTTTGAGCATTCCCTGTGAGACCAGTAGTAGTTTCCGATACACCACTGCAGGTTCAATGTATTCCCTGGACCTTCACATTGACGATGAAACACAGAAATGGCATCGGAAGTAAATACAAAAGGCACAATCCCCCATAAGTACAAGAATAGACACTCTTCTTACAGTCGGAGCATTGAGCATTCCCTGTGAGACCAGTATTAGTTTCCGATACACCACTGGAGGTTCAATGAATTCCTTGGACATTCACATTGACGATGAAACTCTGAAATTACATCGGAATTAAATACAAACGGCACAATGCCGCCTTAAGTACAAGAATAGTTACTCTTCTTGCAGTCGGTGCTTTGAGCATTCCCTGTGAGACCAGTATTATTTTCCGATACACCACTGCAGGTACAATGTATTCCTTGGACCTTCACATTGACGATGAAACACAGAAATCGCATCGGAATTGAATCCAAAACGCACAATGCCGGCATAAGTACAAGAATACAGACTCTACATACAGTCGGTGCTTTGAGCATTCCCTGTGAGACCAGTATTATTTTCCGATACACCACTGCAGGTACAATGTATTCCTTGGACCTTCACATTGACGATGAAACACAGAAATCGCATCGGAATTGAATCCAAAGGGCACAATGCCGCCTTAGGTACAAGAATAGAGACTCTTCTTACAGTCGGTGCTTTGAGCATTCCCTGTGAGACCAGTATTATTTTCCGATACACCACTGCAGGTACAATGTATTCCTTGGACCTTCACATTGACGATGAAACACAGAAATGGCGTCGGAATTAAATCCAAAACGCACAATGCCGCCTTAAGTACAAGAATAGAGACTCTTCTTACCGTCGGTGCTATGAGCATTCCCTGTGAGACCAGTATTAGTTTCCGCTACACCTCTGCGGGTTCAGTTTATTCCTTGGACCTTCACATTGACGATGAAACACAGAAATCGCATCGGAATTAAATACAAAAATCACAATGAAGCCTTAAGTACAAGAATAGAGACTCTTCTTACAGTCGGTGGTTAGAGCGTTCCCTGTGAGACCAGTAATAGTATCCGATACACCACTGCAGGTTCATTCTATTCCTTGGACATACACATTGACGATGAAACACAGAAATTACATCGGAATTAAATACAAAAGGAACAATGCCGCCTTAAGTACAAGAATAGAGACTCTTCTTACCGTCGGTGCTTTGAGCATTCCCTGTGAGACCAGTATTAGTTTCCGATACACCACTGGAGGTTCAATGAATTCCTTGGACATTCACATTGACGATGAACTCTGAAATTACATCGGAATTAAATACAAACGGCACAATGCCGCCTTAAGTACAAGAATAGAGACTCTTCTTACAGTCGGTGGTTAGAGCAATCCCTGTGAGACCAGTAATAGTATCCGATACACCACTGCAGGTTCATTCTATTCCTTGGACATACACATTGACGATGAAACACAGAAATTACATCGGAATTAAATACAAAAGGACCAATGCCGCCTTAAGTACAAGAATAGAGACTCTTCTTACCGTCGGTGCTTTGAGCATTCCCTGTGAGACCAGTATTAGTTTCCGATACACCACTGGAGGGTCAATGAATTCCTTGGACATTCACATTGACGATGAAACACTGAAATAACATCGGAATTAAATACAAACGGCACAATGCCGCCTTAAGTACAAGAATAGAGACTCTTCTTACAGTCGGTGCTTTGAGCATTCCCTGTGAGACCAGTAATAGTATTCGATACACCACTGCAGGTTCAATCTATTCCTTCGACATACACATTGACGATGAAACACATAAATTACATCGGAATTAAATACAAGAGGAACAATGCCGCCTTAAGTACAAGAATAGAGACTCTTCTTACCGTCGGAGCTTTGAGCATTCCCTGTGAGATCAGTATCAGTTTCCGATACACCACTGCAAATTCAATGTATTCCTTGGACCTTCACATTGACGATGAATCACTGAAATTACATCGGAATTAAATACAAAAGCACAATGCCGCCTTAAGTACAAGAATAGAGACTCTTCTTACCGTCGGTGCTTTGAGCATTCCCTTTGAGACCAGTATTAGTTTCCGCTAGACCTCTGCAGGTTCAGTTTATTCCTTGGACCTTCACATTGACGATGAAACACAGAAATCGCATCGGAATCAAATACAAAAGGCACAGTGCCGCCTTAAGTACAAGAATGGAGACTCTTCTTACAGTCGGTGCTTTGAGCATTCCCTGTGAGACCAGTAGTAGTTTCCGATACACCACTGCAGGTTCAATGTATTCCCTGGACCTTCACATTGACGATGAAACACAGAAATGGCATCGGAAGTAAATACAAAAGGCACAATGCCCCCATAAGTACAAGAATAGACACTCTTCTTACAGTCGGAGCTTTGAGCATTCCCTGTGAGACCACTATTAGTTTCCGATACACCACTGGAGGTTCAATGAATTCCTTGGACATTCACATTGACGATGAAACTCTGAAATTACATCGGAATTAAATACAAACGGCACAATGCCGCCTTAAGTACAAGAATAGAGACTCTTCTTACAGTCGGTGCTTTGAGCATTCCCTGTGAGACCAGTAATAGTATTCGATACACCACTGCAGGTTCAATCTATTCCTTCGACATACACATTGACGATGAAACACATAAATTACATCGGAATTATATACAAGAGGAACAATGCCGCCTTAAGTACAAGAATAGAGACTCTTCTTACCGTCGGTGCTTTGAGCATTCCCTGTGAGACCAGTATTAGTTTCCGATACACCACTGCAGGTTCAATGTATTCCTTGGACTTTTACATTGACGATGAAACACAGAAATGGCGTCGGAATTAAATCCAAAACGCACAATGCCGCCTTAAGTACAAGAATAGAGACTCTTCTTACCGTCGGTGCTATGAGCATTCCCTGTGAGACCAGTATTAGTTTCCGCTACACCTCTGCGGGTTCTGTTTATTCCTTGGACCTTCACATTGACGATGAAACACAGAAATCGCATCGGAATTAAATACAAAAATCACAATGAAGCCTTAAGTACAAGAGTAGAGACTCTTCTTACAGTCGGTGGTTAGAGCATTCCCTGTGAGACCAGTAATAGTATCCGATACACCACTGCAGGTTCATTCTATTCCTTGGACATACACATTGACGATGAAACACAGAAATTACATCGGAATTAAATACAAAAGGAACAATGCCGCCTTAAGTACAAGAATAGAGACTCTTCTTACCGTCGGTGCTTTGAGCATTCCCTGTGAGACCAGTATTAGTTTCCGATACACCACTGGAGGTTCAATGAATTCCTTGGACATTCACATTGACGATGAAACTCTGAAATTACATCGGAATTAAATACAAACGGCACAATGCCGCCTTAAGTACAAGAATAGAGACTCTTCTTACAGTCGGTGCTTTGAGCATTCCCTGTGAGACCAGTAATAGTATTCGATATACCACTGCAGGTTCAATCTATTCCTTCGACATACACATTGACGATGAAACACATAAATTACATCGGAATTAAATACAAGAGGAACAATGCCGCCTTAAGTACAAGAATAGAGACTCTTCTTACCGTCGGTGCTTTGAGCATTCCCTGTGAGACCAGTATTAGTTTCCGATACACCACTGCAGGTTCAATGTATTCCTTGGACTTTCACATTGACGATGAAACACAGAAATGGCGTCGGAATTAAATCCAAAACGCACAATGCCGCCTTAAGTACAAGAATAGAGACTCTTCTAACCGTCGGTGCTTTGAGCATTCCCTTTGAGACCAGTATTAGTTTCCGCTAGACCTCTGAAGGTTCAGTTTATTCCTTGGACCTTCACATTGACGATGAAACACAGAAATCGCATCGGAATTAAATACAAAAGGCACAGTGCCGCCTTAAGTACAAGAATGGAGACTCTTCTTACAGTCGGTGCTTTGAGCATTCCCTGTGAGACCAGTATTAGTTTCCGATACACCACTGCAGGTTCAATGTATTCCCTGGACCATCACATTGACGATGAAACACAGAAATGGCATCGGAAGTAAATACAAAAGGCACAATGCCCCCATAAGTACAAGAATAGACACTCTTCTTACAGTCGGAGCTTTGAGCATTCCCTGTGAGACCAGTAATAGTTTCCGCTACACCTCTGCAGGTTCAATGTATTCCTTGGACCTGCCCATTGACGATGAAACGCAGAAATCGCGTCGGAATTAAATACAAAAGGCACAATGCCGCCTTAAGTACAAGAATAGAGACTCTTCTTACAGTCGGTGGTTAGAGCAATCCCTGTGAGACCAGTAATAGTATCCGATACACCACTGCAGGTTCATTCTATTCCTTGGACATACACATTGACGATGAAACACAGAAATTACATCGGAATTAAATACAAAAGGAACAATGCCGCCTTAAGTACAAGAATAGAGACTCTTCTTACCGTCGGTGCTTTGAGCATTCCCTGTGAGACCAGTATTAGTTTCCGATACACCACTGGAGGGTCAATGAATTCCTTGGACATTCACATTGACGATGAAACACTGAAATAACATCGGAATTAAATACAAACGGCACAATGCCGCCTTAAGTACAAGAATAGAGACTCTTCTTACAGTCGGTGCTTTGAGCATTCCCTGAGAGACCAGTAATAGTATTCGATACACCACTGCAGGTTCAATCTATTCCTTCGACATACACATTGACGATGAAACACATAAATTACATCGGAATTAAATACAAGAGGAACAATGCCGCCTTAAGTACAAGAATAGAGACTCTTCTTACCGTCGGTGCTTTGAGCATTCCCTGTGAGATCAGTATCAGTTTCCGATACACCACTGCAAATTCAATGTATTCCTTGGACCTTCACATTGACGATGAATCACTGAAATTACATCGGAATTAAATACAAAAGCACAATGCCGCCTTAAGTACAAGAATAGAGACTCTTCTTACCGTCGGTGCTTTGAGCATTCCCTTTGAGACCAGTATTAGTTTCCGCTAGACCTCTGAAGGTTCAGTTTATTCCTTGGACCTTCACATTGACGATGAAACACAGAAATCGCATCGGAATTAAATACAAAAGGCACAGTGCCGCCTTAAGTACAAGAATGGAGACTCTTCTTACAGTCGGTGCTTTGAGCATTCCCTGTGAGACCAGTATTAGTTTCCGATACACCACTGCAGGTTCAATGTATTCCCTGGACCTTCACATTGACGATGAAACACAGAAATGGCATCGGAAGTAAATACAAAAGGCACAATGCCCCCATAAGTAAAAGAATAGACACTCTTCTTACAGTCGGAGCTTTGAGCATTCCCTGTGAGACCAGTAATAGTTTCCGCTACACCTCTGCAGGTTCAATGTATTCCTTGGACCTGCCCATTGACGATGAAACGCAGAAATCGCATCGGAATTAAATACAAAAGGCACAATGCCGCCTTAAGTACAAGAATAGAGACTCTTCTTACAGTCGGTGGTTAGAGCAATCCCTGTGAGACCAGTAATAGTATCCGATACACCACTGCAGGTTCATTCTATTCCTTGGACATACACATTGACGATGAAACACAGAAATTACATCGGAATTAAATACAAAAGGAACAATGCCGCCTTAAGTACAAGAATAGAGACTCTTCTTACCGTCGGTGCTTTGAGCATTCCCTGTGAGACCAGTATTAGTTTCCGATACACCACTGGAGGGTCAATGAATTCCTTGGACATTCACATTGACGATGAAACACTGAAATAACATCGGAATTAAATACAAACGGCACAATGCCGCCTTAAGTACAAGAATAGAGACTCTTCTTACAGTCGGTGCTTTGAGCATTCCCTGAGAGACCAGTAATAGTATTCGAAACACCACTGCAGGTTCAATCTATTCCTTCGACATACACATTGACGATGAAACACATAAATTACATCGGAATTAAATACAAGAGGAACAATGCCGCCTTAAGTACAAGAATAGAGACTCCTCTTACCGTCGGTGCTTTGAGCATTCCCTGTGAGATCAGTATCAGTTTCCGATACACCACTGCAAATTCAATGTATTCCTTGGACCTTCACATTGACGATGAATCACTGAAATTATATCGGAATTAAATACAAAAGCACAATGCCGCCTTAAGTACAAGAATAGAGACTCTTCTTACCGTCGGTGCTTTGAGCATTCGCTTTGAGACCAGTATTAGTTTCCGCTAGACCTCTGCAGGTTCAGTTTATTCCTTGGACCTTCACATTGACGATGAAACACAGAAATCGCATCGGAATTAAATACAAAAGGCACAGTGCCGCCTTAAGTACAAGAATGGAGACTCTTCTTACAGTCGGTGCTTTGAGCATTCCCTGTGAGACCAGTATTAGTTTCCGATACACCACTGCAGGTTCAATGTATTCCCTGGACCTTCACATTGACGATGAAACACAGAAATGGCATCGGAAGTAAATACAAAAGGCACAATGCCCCCATAAGTACAAGAATAGACACTCTTCTTACAGTCGGAGCTTTGAGCATTCCCTGTGAGACCAGTAATAGTTTCCGCTACACCTCTGCAGGTTCAATGTATTCCTTGGACCTGCCCATTGACGATGAAACGCAGAAATCGCATCGGAATTAAATACAAAAGGCACAATGCCGCCTTAAGTACAAGAATAGAGACTCTTCTTACAGTCGGTGCTTTAAGCATTCCCTGTGAGACCAGTATTAGTTTCCGATACGCCACTGCAGGTTCAAGGTATTCCTTGGATCTTCAAATTGACGATGATACACAGAAATCGGATAGGAATGAAATACAAAAGGCACAATGCCGCCTTAAGTACAAGAATAGAGACTCTTCTTACAGTCGGTGCTTTGAGCATTCCCCGTGAGACCAGTATTAGTTTCCGATACACCACCGCAGGTTCAATGTATTCCTTGGACCTTCACATTGACGATGAAACAAATAAATCGCATCGGAATTAAATACAAAAGGCACAATGCCGCCTTAAGTACAAGAATAGAGACTCTTTTTACAGTCGGTGCTTTGAGCATTCCCTGTGAGACCAGTATTAGTTTTCGCTACACTTCTGCAGGTTCAGTTTATTCCTTGGACCTTCACATTGACGATGAAACACAGAAATGGCATCGGAATTAAATACAAAAGGCACAATGCCGCCTTAAGTACAAGAATAGGGACTCTTCTTGCAGTCGGTGCTTTGAGCATTCCCTGTGAGACCAGTATTATTTTCCGATACACCACTGCAGGTTCAATGTATTCCTTGGACCTTCACATTGACGATGAAACACAGAAATCGCATCGGAATTGAATCCAAAACGCACAATGCCGGCATAAGTACAAGAATACAGACTCTACATACAGTCGGTGCTTTGAGCATTCCCTGTGAGACCAGTATTAGTTTCAGATACACCACTGCAGGTTCGGTTTATTCCTTGGACCTTCACATTGACGATGAAACAAAGAAATGGCATCGGAATTAAATCCAAAGGGCACAATGCCGCCTCAGGTACAAGAATAGAGACTCTTCTTACAGTCGGTGCTTTGAGCATTCCCTGTGAGACCAGTAATAGTTTCCGATACACCACTGGAGGTTCATTGAATTCCTTGGACCTTGACATGGACGATGAAACACTGAAATTACATCGGAATTAAATACAAGAGGCACAATGCCGCCGTAAGTACAAGAAAGAGACTCTTCTTACAGTCGGTGCTGTGAGCATTCCCTGTGAGACCAGTAATAATATCCGATACACCACAGCAGGTTCAATCTATTCCTTGGACATACACACTGACGATGAAACACAGAAATTACATCGGAATTAAATACAAAAGGAACAATGCCGCCTTAAGTGCAAGAATTGAGACTCTTCTTACCGTCGGTGCTTTGAGCATTCCCTGTGAGACCAGTATTAGTTTCCGATACACCACTGGAGGTTCAATGAATACCTTGGACCTTCACATTGACGATGAAACACTGAAATTACATCGGAATTAAATACAAAAGGCACAATGCCGCCTTAAGTATAAGAGTAGAGACACTTCTTACAGTCGGTGCTTTAAGCATTCCCTGTGAGACCAGTAATAGTATCCGATACGCCACTGCAGGTTCAATGTATTCCTTGGACCTTCACATTGACGATGAAACACAGAAATTACATCGGAATTAAATACAAGAGGAACAATGCCGCCTTCAGTACAAGAATAGAGACTCTTCTTACCGTCGGTGCTTTGAGCATTCCCTGTGAGATCAGTATCAGTTTCCGATACACCACTGCAAATTCAATGTATTCCTTGGACCTTCACATTGACGATGAAACACTGAAATTACATCGGAATTAAATACAAAAGCACAATGCCGCCTTAAGTACAAGAATAGAGACTCTTCTTACCGTCGGTGCTTTGAGCATTCCCTTTGAGACCAGTATTAGTTTCCGCTAGACCTCTGCAGGTTCAGTTTATTCCTTGGACCTTCACATTGACGATGAAACACAGAAATCGCATCGGAATTAAATACAAAAGGCACAGTGCCGCCTTAAGTACAAGAATGGAGACTCTTCTTACAGTCGGTGCTTTGAGCATTCCCTGTGAGACCAGTATTAGTTTCGGAACCACCACTGCAGGTTCAATGTATTCCCTGGACCTTCACATTGACGATGAAACACAGAAATGGCATCGGAAGTAAATACAAAAGGCACAATGCCCCCATAAGTACAAGAATAGACACTCTTCTTACAGTCGGAGCTTTGAGCATTCCCTGTGAGACCAGTAATAGTTTCCGCTACACCTCTGCAGGTTCAATGTATTCCTTGGACCTGCCCATTGACGATGAAACGCAGAAATCGCATCGGAATTAAATACAAAAGGCACAATGCCGCCTTAAGTACAAGAATAGAGACTCTTCTTACAGTCGGTGCTTTAAGCATTCCCTGTGAGACCAGTATTAGTTTCCGATACGCCACTGCAGGTTCAATGTATTCCTTGGATCTTCAAATTGACGATGATACACAGAAATCGGATAGGAATGAAATACAAAAGGCACAATGCCGCCTTAAGTACAAGAATAGAGACTCTTCTTACAGTCGGTGCTTTGAGCATTCCCCGTGAGACCAGTATTAGTTTCCGATACACCACCGCAGGTTCAATGTATTCCTTGGACCTTCACATTGACGATGAAACAAATAAATCGCATCGGAATTAAATACAAAAGGCACAATGCCGCCTTAAGTACAAGAATAGAGACTCTTCTTACAGTCGGTGCTTTGAGCATTCCCTGTGAGACCGGTATTAGTTTCCGCTAAACCTCTGCAGGTTCAGTTTATTCCTTGGACCTTAACATTGACGATGAAACACAGAAATGGCATCGGAATTAAATACAAAAGGCACAATGCCGCCTTAAGTACAAGAATAGGGACTCTTCTTGCAGTCGGTGCTTTGAGCATTCCCTGTGAGACCAGTATTATTTTCCGATACACCACTGCAGGTTCAATGTATTCCTTGGACCTTCACATTGACGATGAAACACAGAAATCGCATCGGAATTGAATCCAAAACGCACAATGCCGGCATAAGTACAAGAATACAGACTCTACATACAGTCGGTGCTTTGAGCATTCCCTGTGAGACCAGTATTAGTTTCCGATACACCACTGCAGGTTCGGTTTATTCCTTGGACCTTCACATTGACGATGAAACACAGAAATGGCATCGGAATTAAATCCAAAGGGCACAATGCCGCCTTAGGTACAAAAATAGAGACTCTTCTTACAGTCGGTGCTATGAGCATTCCCTGTGAGACCAGTAATAGTTTCCGATACACCACTGGAGGTTCATTGAATTCCTTGGACCTTGACATTGACGATGAAACACTGAAATTACATCGGAATTAAATACAAAAGGCACAATGCCGCCGTAAGTACAAGAAAGAGACTCTTCTTACAGTCGGTGCTGTGAGCATTCCCTGTGAGACCAGTAATAGTATCCGATACACCACAGCAGGTTCAATCTATTCCTCGGACATACACACTGACGATGAAACACAGAAATTACATCGGAATTAAATACAAAAGGAACAATGCCGCCTTAAGTACAAGAATTGAGACTCTTCTTACCGTCGGTGCTTTGAGCATTCCCTGTGAGACCAGTATTAGTTTCCGATACACCACTGGAGGTTCAATGAATACCTTGGACCTTCACATTGACGATGAAACACTGAAATTACATCGGAATTAAATACAAAAGGCACAATGCCGCCTTAAGTACAAGAGTAGAGACACTTCTTACAGTCGGTGCTTTAAACATTCCCTGTGAGACCAGTAATAGTATCCGATACGCCACTGCAGGTTCAATGTATTCCTTGGACCTTCACATTGACGATGAAACACAGAAATCGCATCGGAATTAAATACAAAAGGCACAATGCTGCCTTAAGTACAAGAATAGAGACTCTTCTTACAGTCGGTGCTTTGAGCATTCCCTGTGAGACAAATATTAGTTTCCGATACACCACTGCAGGTTCAATGTATTCCTTGGACTTTCACATTGACGATGAAACACAGAAATGGCGTCGGAATTAAATCCAAAACGCACAATGCCGCCTTAAGTACAAGAATAGAGACTCTTCTTACCGTCGGTGCTATGAGCATTCCCTGTGAGACCAGTATTAGTTTCCGCTACACCTCTGCGGGTTCAGTTTATTCCTTGGACCTTCACATTGACGATGAAACACAGAAATCGCATCGGAATTAAATACAAAAATCACAATGCCGCCTTAAGTACAAGAATAGAGACTCTTCTTACAGTCGGTGGTTAGAGCATTCCCTGTGAGACCAGTAATAGTATCCGATACACCACTGCAGGTTCATTCTATTCCTTGGACATACACATTGACGATGAAACACAGAAATTACATAGGAATTAAATACAAAAGGAACAATGCCGCCTTAAGTACAAGAATAGAGACTCTTCTTACCGTCGGTGCTTTGAGCATTCCCTGTGAGACCAGTATTAGTTTCCGATACACCACTGGAGGTTCAATGAATTCCTTGGACATTCACATTGACGATGAAACACTGAAATTACATCGGAATTAAATACAAACGGCACAATGCCGCCATAAGTACAAGAATAGAGACTCTTCTTACAGTCGGTGCTTTGAGCATTCCCTGTGAGACCAGTAATAGTATTCGATACACCACTGCAGGTTCAATCTATTCCTTCGACATACACATTGACGATGAATCGCAGAAATTACATCGGAATTAAATACAAAAGGAACAATGCCGCCTTAAGTACAAGAATAGAGACTCTTCTTACCGTCGGTGCTTTGAGCATTCCCTGTGAGACCAGTATTAGTTTCCGATACACCACTGCAGGTTCAATGTATTCCTTGGATCTTCAAATTGACGATGATACACAGAAATCGGATAGGAATGAAATACAAAAGGCACAATGCCGCCTTAAGTACAAGAATAGAGACTCTTCTTACAGTCGGTGCTTTGAGCATTCCCCGTGAGACCAGTATTAGTTTCCGATACGCCACTGCAGGTTCAATGTATTCCTTGGATCTTCAAATTGACGATGATACACAGAAATCGGATAGGAATGAAATACAAAAGGCACAATGCCGCCTTAAGTACAAGAATAGAGACTCTTCTTACTGTCGGTGCTTTGAGCATTCCCTGTGAGACCAGTATTAGTTTCCGCTACACCTCTGCAGGTTCAGTTTATTCCTTGGACCTTCACATTGACGATGAAACACAGAAATGGCATCGGAATTAAATACAAAAGGCACAATGCCGCCTTAAGTACAAGAATAGAGACTCTTCTTACAGTCGGTGCTTTGAGCATTCCCTGTGAGACCAGTATTATTTTCCGATACACCACTGCAGGTTCAATGTATTCCTTGGACCTTCACATTGACGATGAAACACAGAAATGGAATCGGAATTAAATACAAAAGGCACAATGCCACCTTAAGTACAAGAATAGAGACTCTTCTTACAGTCGGTGCTTTGGGCATTCCCTGTGAGACCAGTATTAGTTTCCGCTACACCTCTGCAGGTTCAGTTTATTCCTTGGACCTTCACGTTGACGATGAAACACGGAAATCGCATCGCAATTAAATACAAAAGGCACAATGCCGCCTTAAGTACAAGAATAGAGACTCTTCTTACAGTCGGTGCTTTGCGCATTCCCTGTGAGACCAGTATTAGTTTCCGCTACACCTCTGCAGTTTTAATTTTTACCTTGGACCTTCACATTGACGATGAAACGCAGAAATCGCATCGGAATTAAATACAAAAGGCACAATGCGGCCTTAAGTACAAGAATAGAGACTCTTCTTACAGTCGGTGCTTTTAGCATTCCCTGTGTGACCAGTATAAGTTTCCGATACACCACTGCAGTTACAATGTATTAATTGGACCTTAAAATTGACGATAATACACAGAAATCGCATCGGAATTAAGTACAAAAGGCACAATGCCGCCTTAAGTATAAGAATAGAGACTCTTCTTACAGTCGGTGCTTTGAGCATTCCCTGTGAGACCAGTAATAGTATCCGATACACCACTGCAGGTTCAAAGTATTCCTTGGACCTTCACATTGACGATGAAACACAGAAATGGCATCGGAATTAAATACAAAAGGCACAATGCCGCCTCAAGTACAAGAAAGAGACTCTTCTTACAGTCGGTGCTATGAGCATTCCCTGTGAGACCAGTATTAGTTTCCGCTACACCTTAGCAGGTTCGGTTTATTCCTTGGACCTTCACATTGACGATGAAACACAGACATAGCATCGGAATTAAATCCAAAGGGCACAATGCCGCCTTAAGTACAAGAATAGAGACTCTTTTTACAGTCGGTGCTTTGAGCATTCCCTGTGAGACCAGTAATAGTATCCGATACACCACTGCAGGTTCAATCTATTCCTTGGACATACACATTGACGACGAAACACATAGATTACATCGGAATTAATTACAAAAGGAACAATGCCGCCTTACGTACAAGAATAAAAACCATTCTTACCGTCGGTGCTTTGAGAATTCCCTGTGAGACCAGTATTAGTTTCCGATACACCCCTGGAGGTTCAATGAATTCCTTGGACATTCACATTGACGATGAAACACTGAAATTACATCGGAATTAAATACAAACGGCACAATGCCGCCTTAAGTACAAGAATAGAGACTCTTCTTACAGTCGGTGCTTTGAGCATTCCCTGTGAGACCAGTAATAGTATTCGATACACCACTGCAGGTTCAATCTATTCCTTGGACATACACATTGACGATGAAACACAGAAATTACATCGGAATTAAATACAAAAGGAACAATGCCGCCTTAAGTACAAGAATAGAGACTCTTCTTACCGTCGGTGCTTTGAGCATTCCCTGTGAGACCAGTAATAGTATCCGATACACCACTGCAGGTTCAATGTATTCCTTGGACCTTCACATTGGCGATGAAACATAGAAATCGCATCGGAATTATATACAAAAGGCACAATGCCGCCTTCAGTACAAGAATAGAGACTCTTCTTATAGTTGGAGCTTTGAGCATTCCCTGTGGGACCAGTAATAGTAACCGATACACCACTGCTGGTTCAATGTATTCCTTGGACTTTCACATTGACGATGAAACACAGAAATGGCATCGGAATTAAATACAAAAGGCACAATGCCGCCTTAAGTACAAGAATAGAGACTCTTCTTACAGTCGGTGCTTTGAGAATTCCCTGTGAGACCAGTATTAGTATCCGCTAAACCCCTGCAGGTTCAGTTTATTCCTTGGACCTTCACATTGACGATGAAACACAAAAATGGCATCGGAATTAAATACAAAAGGCACTATGCCGCCTTAAGTACAAGAATAGAGGCTCTTCTTACAGTCGGTGCTTTGAGCATTCCCTGTGAGACCAGTAATAGTATCCGATACATCACTGCAGGTTCAATCTATTCCTTGGACATACACATTGACGTTGAAACACAGAAATTACATCGGAATTAAAAACAAAAGGAACAATGCCGCCTTAAGTACAAGAATAGAGACTCTTCTTACAGTCGGTGCTTTGAGCATTCCCTGTGAGACCAGTATTAGTTTCCGATACACCTCTGCAGGTTCAGTTTTTTCCTTGGACCTTCACATTGACGATGAAACACAGTAACGGCATCGGAATTAAATACAAAAGGCACAATGCCGCCTTAAGTACAAGATTAGAGACACTTCCTACAGTCGGTGCTTTGAGAATTCCCTGTGAGACCAGTAATAGTATCCGATACACAACTGCAGGTTCAATGTATTCCTTGGACCTTCACGTTGACGATGAAACACAGAGATCGCATCGGAATCAAATACAAAAGGCACAATGCCGCCTTAAGTACAAGAATAGAGACTCTTCTTACAGTCGGTGCTTTGAGCTTTCCCTGTGAGACCAGTAATAGTATCCGATACACCACTGCAGGTCCAATCTCTTCTTTGGACATTCACATTGACGATGAAACACTGAAATTACATCGGAATTAAATACAAAAGGCACAATCCCGCCTTAAGTACAAGAATAGAGACTCTTCTTACCGTCGGTGCTTTGAGCATTCCCTGTGAGACCAGTATTAGTCTCCGCTACACCTCTGCAGCTTCAGTTTATTCCTTTGACCTTCACATTGACGATGAGACACAGAAATGGCATCGGAATTAAATACAAATGGCACAATGCCGCCTTAAGTACAAGAATAGAGACTCTTCTTACAGTCGGTGCTTTGAGAATTCCCTGTGAGACTAGTATTAGTTTCCGCTACACCCCTGCAGGTTCAGTTTATTCCTTGGACCTTCACATTGACGATGAAACACAAAAATGGCATCGGAATTAAATACAAAAGGCACAATGCCGCCTTAAGTACAAGAATAGAGACTCTTCTTACAGTCGGTGCTTTGAGCATTCCCTGTGAGACCAGTAATAGTATCCGATACACCACTGCAGGTTCAATCTATTCCTTGGACATACACATTGACGATGAACCACAGAAATTACATCGGAATTAAATACAAAAGGAAAATGCCGCCTTAAGTATAAGAATAGAGACTCTTGATACCGTCTGTGCTTTGAGCAATCCGTGTGAGACCTGTATTAGTTTCCGATACATAACTGCAGGTTCAATCTATTCCTTTGACATACACATTGACGATGAAATACAGAAATTACATCGGAATTAAATACAAAAGGAACAATGCAGCCTTAAGTACAAGAATAGAGACTCTTCTTACCGTCGGTGCTTTGAGCATTCCCTGCGAGACCACTACTAGTTTCCGCTACACCTCTGCAGGTTCAGTTTATTCCTTGGACCTTCACATTGACGTTGAAACACAGAAATGGCATCGGAATTAAATACAAAACGCACAATGCCACCTGAGTACAAGAATAGAGACTCTTTTTACAGTCGGTGCTTTGAGCATTCCCTGTGAGACCAGTAATAGTATCCGATACACCACTGCAGGTTCAATCTATTCCTTGGACATACACATTGACGATGAAACACAGAAATTACATCGGAATTAAATACAAAAGGAACAATGCGGCCTTAAGTACAAGAATAGAGACTCTTCATACCGTCTGTGCTTTGAGCATTCCGTGTGAGACCTGTATTAGTTTCCGATACATAACTGCAGGTTCAATCTATTCCTTTGACATACACATTGACGATGAAATACAGAAATTACATCGGAATTAAATACAAAAGGAACAATGCAGCCTTAAGTACAAGAATAGAGACTCTTCTTACCGTCGGTGCTTTGAGCATTCCCTGTGAGACCACTACTAGTTTCCGCTACACCTCTGCAGGTTCAGTTTATTCCTTGGACCTTCACATTGACGTTGAAACACAGAAATGGCATCGGAATTAAATACAAAACGCACAATGCCACCTTAAGTACAAGAATAGAGACTCTTATTACAGTCGGTGATTTGAGCATTCCCTGTGAGACCAGTATTAGTTTCCGATACACCACTGCAGGTTCAATGTATTCCTTGGACCTTCACATTGACGATGAAACACAAAAATGGCATCGGAATTAAATACAAAAGGCACAATGCCGCCTTAAGTACAAGAATATAGACTCTTCTTACAGTCGGTGCTTTGAGCATTCCCTGTGAGACCAGTAATAGTATCCGATACACCACTGCAGGTTCAATCTATTCCTTGGACATACACATTGACGATGAAACACAGAAATTACATCGGAATTAAATACAAAAGGAACAATGCGGCCTTAAGTACAAGAATAGAGACTCTTCATACCGTCTGTGCTTTGAGCATTCCGTGTGAGACCTGTATTAGTTTCCGATACATAACTGCAGGTTCAATCTATTCCTTTGACATACACATTGACGATGAAATACAGAAATTACATCGGAATTAAATACAAAAGGAACAATGCAGCCTTAAGTACAAGAATAGAGACTCTTCTTACCGTCGGTGCTTTGAGCATTCCCTGTGAGACCACTACTAGTTTCCGCTACACCTCTGCAGGTTCAGTTTATTCCTTGGACCTTCACATTGACGTTGAAACACAGAAATGGCATCGGAATTAAATACAAAACGCACAATGCCACCTTAAGTACAAGAATAGAGACTCTTATTACAGTCGGTGATTTGAGCATTCCCTGTGAGACCAGTATTAGTTTCCGATACACCACTGCAGGTTCAATGTATTCCTTGGACCTTCACATTGACGATGAAACACAAAAATGGCATCGGAATTAAATACAAAAGGCACAATGCCGCCTTAAGTACAAGAATATAGACTCTTCTTACAGTCGGTGCTTTGAGCATTCCCTGTGAGACCAGTAATAGTATCCGATACACCACTGCAGGTTCAATCTATTCCTTGGACACACACATTGACGATGAAACACAGAAATTACATCGGAATTAAATACAATTGGAACAACGCCGCCTTAAGTACAAGAAAAGAGACTCTTCTTACAGTAGGTGCTTTGAGCATTCCCTGTGAGACCACTAATAGTATCCGATACACCACTGCAGGTTTAATCTATTCCTTGGACATACACATTGACGACGAAACACAGACATTACATCGGAATTAAATACAAAAGGAACAATGCCGCCTTAAGTACAAGAATAAAAACCATTCTTACCGTCGGTGCTTTGAGAATTCCCTGTGAGACCAGTATTAGATTCCGATACACCACTGGAGGTTCAATGAATTCCTTGGACCTTCACATTGACGATGAAAAACTGAAATTACATCGGAATGAAATACAAAAGGCACAATGCCGCCTTAAGTACAAGAAAGAGACTCTTCTTACAGTCGGTGCTGTGAGCATTCCCTGTGAGACCAGTAATAGTATCCGATACACCACTGCAGGTTCAATCTATTCCTTGGACATACACATTGACGATGAAACACAGAAATTACATCGGAATTAAATACAAAAGGAATAATGCCGCCTTAAGTACAAGAATAGTGACTCTTCTTACCGTCGGTGCTTTGAGCATTCCCTGTGAGACCAGTATTAGTTTCCGATACACCACTGGAGGTTCAATGAATTCCTTGGACCTTCACATTGACGATGAAACACTGAAATTACATCGGAAATAAATACAAAAGGCACAATGCCGCCTTAAGTACAAGAATAGAGACACTTCTTACAGTCGGTGCTTTAAGCGTTCCCTGTGAGACCAGTAATAGTATCCGATACACCACTGCAGGTTCAATGTATTCCTTGGACCTTCACATTGAGGATGAAACACAGAAATCGCATCGGAATTAAATACAACAGGCACAATGCCGCCTTAAGTACAAGAATAGAGACTCTTCTTACAGTCGGTGCTTTGAGCATTCCCTGTGAGACCAGTATTAGTTTCCGCTACACCTCTGCAGGTTCAGTTTATTCCTTGGACCTACACATTGACGATGAAACACAGAAATCGCATCGGAATTAAATACAAAAGGCACAATGCCGCCTTAAGTACAAGAATAGAGACTCTTCCTACAGTCGGTGCTTTGAGCATTCCCTGTGAGACCAGTATTAGTTTCCGATACACCACTGCAGGTTCAATGTATTCCCTGGACCTTCACATTGACGATGAAACACAGAAATGGCATCGGAAGTAAATACAAAAGGCACAATGCCCCCATAAGTACAAGAATAGAGACTCTTCTTACAGTCGGTGCTTTGAGCATTCCCTGTGAGACCAGTAATAGTTTCCGCTACACCTCTGCAGGTTCAGTGTATTTCTTGGACCTGCCCATTGACGATGAAACGCAGAAATCGCATCGGAATTAAATCCAAAACGCACAATGCCGCCTTAAGTACAAGAATAGAGACTCTTCGAACAGTCGGTGCTTTAAACATTCCCTGTGAGACCAGTATTAGTTTCCGATACACCACTGCAGGTTCAATGTATTCCTTGGATCTTCAAATTGACGATGATACACAGAAATCGGATAGGAATGAAATACAAAAGGCACAATGCCGTCTTAAGTACAAGAATAGAGACTCTTCTTACAGTCGGTGCTTTGAGCATTCCCTGTGAGACCAGTATTAGTTTCCGCTACACCTCTGCAAGTTCAGTTTATTCCTTGGACCTTCACATTGACGATGAAACACAGAAATGGCATCGGAATTAAATACAAAAGGCACAATGCCGCCTTAAGTACAAGAATAGAGACTTTTCTTACAGTCGGTGCTTTGAGCATTCCCTGTGAGACCAGTATTATTTACCGATACACCACTGCAGGTTCGATGTATTCCTTGGACCTTCACATTGACGATAAAACACAGATATCGCATCGGAATTAAATCCAAAACGCACAATGCCGGCATAAGTACAAGAATACAGACTCTACTTACAGTCGGTGCTTTGAGCATTCCCTGTGAGACCAGTATTAGTTTCCGATACACCACTGCAAGTTCAATGTATTCCTTGGACCTTCACATTGACGATGAAATACAGAAATCGCATCGGAATCAAATACAAAAGGAACAATGCCGCCTAAAGTACAAGAATAGAGACCCTTCTTACAGTCGGTGCTTTGAGCATTCCCTGTAAGACCATTATTAGTTTCCGATACACCACTGAAGGTTCAATTAATTCCTTGGACATTCACAATGACGATGAAACACTGAAATTACATCGGAATTAAATACAAAATGTACAATGCCGCCTTAAGTACAAGAATAGAGACTATTCTTACCGTCGGTGTTTTGAGCATTCCCCGTGAGACCAGTATTAGTTTCCGCTACACCTCTGCAAGTTCAGTTTATTCCTTGGACCTACACATTGACGATGAAACACAGAAAGTGCATCGGAATTAAATACAAAAGGCACAATGCGCCTTAAGTACAAGAATAGAGACTCTTCTTACAGTCGGTGCTTTGAGCATTCCCTGTGAGACCAGTATTAGTTTCCGCTACACCTCTGCAGGTTCAGTTTATTCCTTGGACCTTCACGTTGACGATGAAACACGGAAATCGCATCGGAATTAAATACAAAAGGCACAATGCCGCCTTAAGTATAAGAATAGAGACTCTTCTTACAGTCGGTGCTTTGAGCATTCCCTGTGAGACCAGTATTAGTTTTCGCTACACCTCTGCAGTTCTAATTTATTCCTTGGACCTTTACATTGACGATGAAACGCAGAAATCGCATCGGAATTAAATACAAAAGGCACAATGCGGCCTTAAGTACAAGAATAGAGAATCTTCTTACAGTCGGTGCTTTAAACATTCCCTGTGGGACCAGTATTAGTTTCCGATACGCCACTGCAGGTTCAATGTATTCCTCGGACCTTCAAATTGACGATGATACACAGAAATCGCATAGGAATTAAATACAAAAGGCACAAGGCCGTCTTAAGTACAAGAATAGAGACTCTTCTTATAGTCGGTGCTTTGAGCATTCACTGTGAGACCAGTATTAGTTTCCGATACACCACTGCAGGTTCAATGATTTCCTTGGACCTTCACATTGACGATGAAACACTGAAATTACATCGGAATTAAATACAAAAGGCACAATGCCGCCTTAAGTACAAGAAAGAGACTCTTCTTACAGTCGGTGCTGTGAGCATTCCCTGTGAGACCAGTAATAGTATCCGATACACCACTGCAGGTTCAATCTATTCCTTGGACATACACATTGACGATGTAACACCGAAATTACATCGGAATTAAATACAAAAGGAACAATTCCGCCTTAAGTACAAGAATAGAGATTCTTCTTACCGTCGGTGCTTTGAGCATTCCCTGTGAGACCAGTATTAGTTTCCGATACACCACTCGAGGTTCAATGAATTCCTTGGACCTTCACATTGACGATGAAACACTGAAATTACATAGGAATTAAATACAAAAGGCACAATGCCGCCTTAAGTACAAGAATAGAGACACTTCTTACAGTCGGTGCTATAAGCATTCCCTGTGAGAAGAGTAATAGTATCCGATACACCACTGCAGGTTCAATGTATTCTTTGGACCTACACATTGACGAAGAAACATAGAAATCGCATCGGAATTAAATACAAAAGGCACAATGCCGTCTTAAGTACAAGAATAGAGACTCTTCTTACAGTCGGTGCTTTGAGCATTCCCTGTGAGACCAGTAATAGTATCCGATACACCACTGCAGGTTCAATGTATTCCTTGGACTTTCACATTGACGATGAAACACAGAAATGGCATCGGAATTAAATACAAAAGGCACAATGCCGCCTTAAGTACAAGAATAGAGACTCTTCTTACAGTCGGTGCTTTGAGTATACCCTGTGAGACCAGTATTAGTTTCCGCTACACCCCTGCAGGTTCAGTTTATTCCTTGGACCTTCACATTGACGATGAAACACAAAAATGGCATCGGAATTTAATACAAAAGGCACAATGCCGCCGTAAGTACAAGAATAGAGACTCTTCTTACAGTCGGTGCTTTGAGCATTCCCTGTGAGACCAGTAATAGCATCCGATACACCACTGCAGGTTCAATCTATTCCTTGGACATACACATTGACGATGAAATACAGAAATTACATCGCAATTAAATACAAAAGGAACAATGCCGCCTTAAGTACAAGAATAGAGACTCTCCTTACAGTCGGTGCTTTGAGCATTCCCTGTGAGACCAGTATTAGTTTCCGCTACACCTCTGCAGGTTCAGATTTTTCCTTGGACTATCACATTGACGATGAAACACAGAGATCGCATCGGAATCAAATACAAAAGGCACAATGCCGCCTTAAGTACAAGAATAGAGACTCTACTTACAGTCGGTGCTTTGAGCATTCCCTGTGAGACCAGTAATAGTATCCGATACACCACTGCAGGTTCATTCTATTCCTTGGACATACACATTGACGATGAAACACAGTAATTACATCGGAATTAAATACAAAAGGAACAATGCCGCCTTTAGTACAAGAATAGAGACTCTTCTTACCGTCGGTGCTTTGAGCATTCCGTGTGAGACCAGTATTAGTTTCTGATACACCACTGCAGGTTCAATCTATTCCTTTGACATACACATTGACGATGAAATACAGAAATTACATCGGAATTAAATACAAAAGGAACAATGCAGCCTTAAGTACAAGACTAGAGACTCTTCTTACGGTCGGTGCTTTGAGCATTCCCTGTGAGACAACTATTAGTTTCCGCTACACCTCTGCAGGTTCAGTTTATTCCTTGGACCTTCACATTGACGATGAAACACAGAAATGGCATCGGAATTAAATACAAAACGCACAATGCCGCCTGAAGTACAAGAATAGAGACTCTTATTACAGTCGGTGCTTTGAGCATTCCCTGTGAGACCAGTATTAGTTTTTGATACACCACTGCAGGTTCAATGTATTCCTTGGACCTTCAAATTAAAGATGAAACACAGAAATGGCATCGGAATTAAATCCAAAACGCACAATGCCGCCTTAAGTACAAGAATACAGACTCTACTTACAGTCGGTGCTTTGAGCATTCCCTGTGAGACCAGTATTAGTTTCCGATACACCACTGCAGGTTCAATGTATTCCTTGGACCTTCACATTGACGATGAAATACAGAAATCGCATCGGAATCAAATACAAAAGGCACAATGCCGCCTAAAGTACAAGAATGGAGCCCCTTCTTACAGTCGGTGCTTTGAGCATTCCCTGTGAGATCAGTAATAGTATCCGATACACCACTGCAGGTTCAATCTATTCCTTGGACATACACATTGACGATGAAACACTGAAATTACATAGGAATTAAATACAAAAGGAACAATGCCGCCTTAAGTACAAGAATAGAGACTCTTCTTACCGTCGGTGCTTTGAGCATTCCCTGTAAGACCATTATTAGTTTCCGATACACCACTGAAGGTTCAATTAATTCCTTGGACATTCACAATGACGATGAAACACTGAAATTACATCGGAATTAAATACAAAAGGTACAATGCCGCCTTAAGTACAAGAATAGAGACTCTTCTTACCGTCGGTGCTTAGAGCATTCCCTGTGAGACCAGTATTAGTTTCCGCTACACCTCTGCACGTTCAGTTTATTCCTTGGACCTACACATTGACGATGAAACACAGAAAGTGCATCGGAATTAAATACAAAAGGCACAATGCGCCTTAAGTACAAGAATACAGACTCTTCTTACAGTCGGTGCTTTGAGCATTACCTGTGAGACCAGTATTAGTTTCCGCTACACCTCTGCAGGTTCAGTTTATTCCTTGGACCTTCACGCTGACGATGAAACACGGAAATCGCATCTGAATTAAATACAAAAGGCACAATGCCGCCTTAAGTATAAGAATAGAGACTCTTCTTACAGTCGGTGCTTTGAGCATTCCCTGTGAGACCAGTATTAGTTTCCGCTACACCTCTGCAGTTCTAATTTATTCCTTGGACCTTTACATTGACGATGAAACGCAGAAATCGAATCGTAATTAAATACAAAAGGCACAATGCGGCCTTAAGTACAAGAATAGAGAATCTTCTTACAGTCGGTGCTTTAAACATTCCCTGTGGGACCAGTATTAGTTTCCGATACGCCACTGCAGGTTCAATGTATTCCTTGGACCTTCAAATTGACGATGATACACAGAAATCGCATAGGAATTAAATACAAAAGGCACAAGGCCGCCTTAAGTACAAGAATAGAGACTCTTCTTACAGTCGGTGTTTGAGCATTCACTGTAAGACCAGTATTAGTTTCCGATACACCACTGCAGGTTCAATGATTTCCTTGGACCTTCACATTGACGATGAAACACTGAAATTACATCGGAATTAAATACAAAAGGCACAATGCCGCCTTAAGTACAAGAAAGAGACTCTTCTTACAGTCGGTGCTGTGAGCATTCCCTGTGAGACCAGTAATAGTATCCGATACACCACTGCAGGTTCAATCTATTCCTTGGACATACACATTGACGATGTAACACAGAAATTACAACGGAATTAAATAAAAAAGGAACAATTCCGCCTTAAGTACAAGAATAGAGATTCTTCTTACCGTCGGTGCTTTGAGCATTCCCTGTGAGACCAGTATTAGTTTCCGATACACCACTCGAGGTTCAATGAATTCCTTGGACCTTCACATTGACGATGAAACACTGAAATTACATAGGAATTAAATACAAAAGGCACAATGCCGCCTTAAGTACAAGAATAGAGACACTTCTTACAGTCGGTGCTTTAAGCATTCCCTGTGAGAAGAGTAATAGTATCCGATACACCACTGCAGGTTCAATGTTTTCCTTGGACCTTCACATTGACGATGAAACATAGAAATCGCATCGGAATTAAATACAAAAGGCACAATGCCGTCTTAAGTACAAGAATAGAGACTCTTCTTACAGTCGGTGCTTTGAGCATTCATTGTGAGACCAGTAATAGTATCCGGTACACCACTGCAGGTTCATTCTATTCCTTGGACATACACATTGACGATGAAACACAGAAATTACATCGGAATTAAATACAAAAGGAACAATGCCGCCTTAAGTACAAGAATAGAAACTCTTCTTACCGTCGCTGCTTTGAGCATTCCCTGTGAGACCAGTATTAGTTTCCGATACACCACTGGAGGTTCAATGAATTCCTTGGACATTCACATTGACGATGAAACACTGAAACTGCATCGGAATTAAATACAAAAGGCACAATGCCGCCTTAAGTACAAGAATAGAGACTCTTCTTACAGTCGGTGCTTTGAGAATTCCCTGTGAGACCAGTATTAGTTTCCGCTACACCCCTGCAGGTTCAGTTTATTCCTTGGACCTTCACATTGACGATGAAACACAAAAATTACATCGGAATTAAATACAAAAGGCACAATGCCGCCTTAAGTACAAGAATAGAGACTCTTCTTACAGTCGGTGCTTTGAGCATTCCCTGTGAGACCAGTAATAGTATCCGATACACCACTGCAGGTTCAATCTATTCCTTGGACATACACATTGACGATGAAATACAGAAATTACATCGCAATTAAATACATAAGAACAATGCCGCCTTAAGTACAAGAATAGAGACTCTTCTTACAGTCGGTGCTTTGAGCATTCCCTGTGAGACCAGTATTAGTTTCCGCTACACCTCTGCAGGTTCAGATTTTTCCTTGGACTATCACATTGACGATGAAACACAGAGATCGCATCGGAATCAAATACAAAAGGCACAATGCCGCCTTAAGTACAAGAATAGAGACTCTTCTTACAGTCGGTGCTTTGAGCATTCCCTGTGAGACCAGTAATAGTATCCGATACACCACTGCAGGTTCATTCTATTCCTTGGACATACACATTGACGATGAAACACAGAAA
Source organism: Schistocerca americana (assembly GCF_021461395.2). Classification (NCBI taxonomy): domain Eukaryota; kingdom Metazoa; phylum Arthropoda; class Insecta; order Orthoptera; family Acrididae; genus Schistocerca; species Schistocerca americana. Next base: position 744,470,388 of record NC_060123.1, read on the forward strand.
TTACATCGGAATTAAATACAAAAGGAACAATGCCGCCTTAAGTACAAGAATTGAGACTCTTCTTACCGTCGGTGCTTTGTGCAATCCCTGTGAGACCAGTATTAGTTTCCGATACACCACTGGAGGTTCAATGAATTCCTTGGACCTTCACATTGACGATGAAACACTGAAATTACATCGGAAATAAATACAAAAGGCACAATGCCGCCTTAAGTACAAGAATAGAGACACTTCTTACAGTCGGTGCTTTAAGCATTCCGTGTGAGCCCAGTATTAGTTTCTGATACACCACTGCAGGTTCAATCTATTCCTTTGACATACACATTGACGATGAAATACAGAAATTACATCGGAATTAAATACAAAAGGAACAATGCAGCCTTAAGTACAAGAATAGAGACTCTTCTTACCGTCGGTGCTTTGAGCATTCCCTGTGAGACAACTATTAGTTTCCGCTACACCTCTGCAGGTTCAGTTTATTCCTTGGACCTTCACATTGACGATGAAACACAGAAATGGCATCGGAATTAAATCCAAAGGGCACAATGCCGCCTTAGGTACAAGAATAGAGACTCTTCTTACAGTCGGTGCTTTGAGCATTCCCTGTGAGACCAGTAATAGTATCCGATACACCACTGCTGGTTCAATCTATTCCTTGGACATAGACATTGACGACGAAACTCAGAGATTACATCGGAATTAAATACAAAAGGAACAATGCCGCCATAAGTACAAGAATAAAAACCATTCTTACCGTCGGTGCTTTGAGAATTCCCTGTGAGACCAGTATTAGTTTCCGATACACCACTGGAGGTTCAATGAATTCCTTGGACCTTCACATTGACGATGAAACACTGAAATTACATCGGAATTAAATACAAAAGGCACAATGCCGCCTTAAGTACAAGAAAGAGACTTTTCTTACAGTCGGTGCTGTGAGCATTCCTTGTGAGAACAGTAATAGTATCCGATACACCACTGCAGGTTCAATCTATTCCTTGGACATACACATTGACGATGAAACACAGAAATTACATCGGAATTAAATACAAAAGGAACAATGCCGCCTTAAGTACAAGAATTGAGACTCTTCTTACCGTCGGTGCTTTGAGCATTCCCTGTGAGACCAGTATTAGTTTCCGATACACCACTGGAGGTTCAATGAATTCCTTGGACCTTCACATTGACGATGAAACACTGAAATTACATCGGAATTAAATACAAAAGGCACAATGCCGCCTTAAGTACAAGAATAGAGACACTTCTTACAGTCGGTGCTTTAAGCATTCCCTGTGAGACCAGTAATAGTATCCGATACACCACTGCAGGTTCAATGTATTCCTTGGACCTTCACATTGACGATGAAACACAGAAATCGCATCGGAATTAAATACAAAAGGCACAATGCGGCCTTAAGTACAAGAATAGAGACTCTTCTTACAGTCGGTGCTTTGAGCATTCCCTGTGAGACGAGTATTAGTTTCCGGTACACCACTGCAAGGTTCAATGTATTCCTTGGACCTTCACATTGACGATGAAACACAGAAATGGCGTCGGAATTAAATCCAAAACGCACAATGCCGCCTTAAGTACAAGAATAGAGACTCTTCTTACCGTCGGTGCTTTGAGCATTCCCTGTGATACCAGTATTAGTTTCCGCTACACCTCTGCGGGTTCAGTTTATTCCTTGGACCTTCACATTGACGATGAAACACAGAAATCGCATCGGAATTAAATACAAAAGGCACAATGCCGCCTTAAGTACAAGAATAGAGACTCTTCTTACAGTCGGTGGTTAGAGCATTCCCTGTGAGACCAGTAATAGTATCCGATACACCACTGCAGGGTCATTCTATTCCTTGGACATACACATTGACGATGAAACACAGAAATTACATCGGAATTAAATACAAAAGGAACAATGCCGCCTTAAGTACAAGAATTGAGACTCTTCTTACCGTTGGTGCTTTGAGCATTCCCTGTGAGACCAGTATTAGTTTCCGATACACCACTGGAGGTTCAATGAATTCCTTGGACATTCACATTGACGATGAAACACTGAAATTACATCGGAATTAAATACAAACCTCACAATGCCGCCTTAAGTACAAGAATAGAGACTCTTCTTACAGTCTGTGTTTTGAGCATTCCCTGTGAGACCAGTAATAGTATTCGATACACCACTGCAGGTTCAATCTATTCCTTCGACATACACATTGACGTTGAAACACAGAAATTACATCGGAATTAAATACAAAGGGCACAATGCCGCCTAAAGTACAAGAATAGAGACTCTTCTTACAGTCGGTGCTTTGAGCATTCCCTGTGAGATCAGTAATAGTATCCGATACACCACTGCAGGTTCAATCTATTCCTTGGACATACACATTGACGATGAAACACTGAAATTACATGGGAATTAAATACAAAAGGAACAATGCAGCCTTAAGTACAAGAATAGAGACTCCTCTTACAGTCGGTGCTTAAAACATTCCCTGAGAGACCAGTATTAGTTTCCGATACACCACTGCAGGTTCAATGTATTCCTTGGATCTACAAATTGACGATGATACACAGAAATCGGATAGGAATGAAATACAAAAGGCACAATGCCGCCTTAAGTACAAAAATAGAGACTCTTCTTACAGTCGGTGCTTTGAGCATTCCCTGTGAGACCAGTATTAGTTTCCGATACACCACCGCAGGTTCAATGTATTCCTTGGACCTTCACATTGACGATGAAACAAAGAAATCGCATCGGAATTAAATACAAAAGGCACAATGCCGCCTTAAGTACAAGAATAGAGACTCTTCTTACAGTCGGTGATTTGAGCATTCCCTGTGAGACCAGTATTAGTTTCCGCTACACCTCTGCAGGTTCAATGTATTCCTTGGACCTTCACATTGACGATGAAATACAGAAATCGCATCGGAATCAAATACAAAGGGCACAATGCCGCCTAAGGTACAAGAATAGATCCACTTCTTACAGTCGGTGCTTTGAGCATTCCCTGTGAGATCAGTAATAGTATCCGATACACCACTGCAGGTTCAATCTATTCCTTGGACATACACATTGACGATGAAACACTGAAATTAGATGGGAATTAAATACAAAAGGAACAATGCAGCCTTAAGTACAAGAATAGAGACTCTTCTTACCGTCGGTGCTTTGAGCATTCCCTGTAAAGCCATTATTGTTTTCCGATACACCAGTGAAGGTTCAATTAATTCCTTGGACATTCACAATGACGATGAAACACTGAAATTACATCGGAATTAAATACAAAAGGAACAATGCCGCCTTAAGTACAAGAATAAAAACCATTCTTACCGTCGGTGCTTTGAGAATTCCCTGTGAGACCAGTATTTGTTTCCGATACACCACTGGAGGTTCAATGAATTCCTTGGACCTTCACATTGACGATGAAACACTGAAATTACATCGGAATTAAATACAAAAGGCACAATGCCGCCTTAAGTACAAGAAAGAGACTCTTCTTACAGTCGGTGCTGTGAGCATTCCCTGGGAGACCAGTAATAGTATCCGATACACCACTGCAGGTTCAATCTATTCCTTGGACATACACATTGACGATGAAACACAGAAATTTCATCGGAATCAAATACAAAAGGAACAATGCCGCCTTAAGTACAAGTATAGAGACTCTTCTTACCGTCGGTGCTTTGAGCATTCCCTGTGAGACCAGTATTAGTTTCCGATACACCACTGGAGGTTCAATGAATTCCTTGGACCTTCACATTGACGATGAAACACTGAAATTACATCGGAATTAAATACAAAAGGCACAATGCCGCCTTAAATACAAGAATAGAGACTCTTCTTACCGTCGGTGCTTTGAGCATTCCCTGTGAGACCAGTATTAGTTTCCGCTACACCTCTGCGGGTTCAGTTTATTCCTTGGACCTTCACATTGACGATGAAACACAGAAATCGCATCGGAATTAAATACAAAAGGCACAATGCGGCCTTAAGTACAAGAATAGAGACTCTTCTTACAGTCGGTGGTTAGAGCATTCCCTGTGAGACCAGTAATAGTATCCGATACACCACTGCAGGTTCATTCTATTCCTTGGACATACACATTGACGATGAAACACAGAAATTACATCGGAATTAAATACAAAAGGAACAATGCCGCCTTAAGTACAAGAATAGAGACTCTTCATACAGTCGGTGCTTTGAGCATTCCCTGTGAGACCAGTATTAGGTTCCGCTACACCTCTGCAGATTCAGTTTTTTCCTTGGACCTTCACATTGACGATGAAACACAGAAATGGCATCGGAATTAAATACAAAAGGCACAATGCCGCCTTAAGTACAAGAATAGAGACTCTTCTTACAGTCGGTGCTTTGAGCATTCCCTGTGAGACCAGTAATAGTACCCGATACACCACTGCAGGTTCAGTGTATTCCATGGACCTTCACGTTGACGATGAAACACAGAGATCGCATCGGAATCAAATACAAAAGGCACAATGCCGCCTTAAGTACAAGAATAGAGACTCTTCTTACAGTCGGTGCTTTGAGCATTCCCTGTGAGAGCAGTAATAGTATCCCATACACCACTGCAGGTTCAATCTATTCCTTGGACATACACATTGACGATGAAACACAGAAATTACATCGGAATTAAATACAAAAGGAACAATGCCGCCTTTAGTACAAGAATAGAGACTCTTCTTACAGTCGGTGCTTTGAGAATTCCCTGTGAGACTAGTATTAGTTCCTGCTACACCCCTGCAGGTTCCGTTTATTCCTTGGACCTTCACATTGACGTTGAAACACAGAAATGGCATCGGAATTAAATACAAAACGCACAATGCCACCTTAAGTACAAGAATAGAGACTCTTCATACCGTCTGTGCTTTGAGCATTCCGTGTGAGACCAGTATTAGTTTCCGATACATAACTGCAGGTTCAATCTATTCCTTTGACATACACATTGACGATGAAATACAGAAATTACATCGGAATTAAATACAAAAGGAACAATGCAGCGTTAAGTACAAGAATAGAGACTCTTCTTACCGTCGGTGCTTTGAGCATTCCCTGTGAGACCACTATTAGTTTCCGCTACACCTCTGCAGGTTCAGTTTATTCCTTGGACCTTCACATTGACGTTGAAACACAGAAATGGCATCGGAATTAAATACAAAACGCACAATGCCACCTTAAGTACTAGAATAGAGACTCTTATTACAGTCGGTGCTTTGAGCATTCCCTGTGAGACCAGTATTAGTTTCCGATACACCCTGCAGGTTCAATGTATTCCTTGGACCTTTATATTGACGATGAAACACAGAAATGCCATCGGAATTAAATCCAAAACGCACAATGCCGCCTTACGTACAAGAATAGAGACTCTTCTTACAGTCGGTGCTTTGAGCATTCCATGTGAGACCAGTAATAGTATCCGATACACCACTGCAGGTTCAATGTATTGCTTGGACACACACATTGACGATGAAACACAGAAATTACATCGGAATTTAATACAAAAGGAACAACGCCGCCTTAAGTACAAGAATAGAGACTCTTCTTACAGTCGGTGCTTTGAGCATTCCCTGTGAGACCAGTATTAGTTTCCGCTACACCTGTGCAGGTTCGGTTTATTCTTTGGACCTTCACATTGACGATGAAACACAGAAATGGCATCGGAATTAAATCCAAAGGGCACAATGCCGCCTTAAGTACTAGAATAGAGACTCTTCTTACAGTCGGTGCTTTGAGCATTCCCTGTGAGACCACTAATAGTATCCGATACACCACTGCAGGTTTAATCTATTCCTTGGACATACACATTGACGACGAAACACAGAGATTACATCGGAATTAAATACAAAAGGAACAATGCCGCCTTAAGTAAAAGAATAAAAACCATTCTTACCGTCGGTGCTTTGAGAATTCCCTGTGAGACCAGTATTAGTTTCCGATACACCACTGGAGGTTCAATGAATTCCTTGGACCTTCACATTGACGATGAAACACTGAAATTACATCGGAAATAAATACAAAAGGCACAATGCCGCCTTATGTACAAGAAAGAGACTCTTCTTACAGTCTGTGCTGTGAGCATTCCCTGTAAGACCAGTAATAGTAACCGATACACCACTGCAGGTTCAATCTATTCCTTGGACATACACATTGACGATGAAACACAGAAATTACATCGGAATTAAATACAAAAGGAACAATGCCGCCTTAAGTACAAGAATAGAGACTCTTCTTACCGTCGGTGCTTTGAGCATTCCCTGTGAGACCAGTATTAGTTTCCGATACACCACTGGAGGTTCAATGAATTCCTCGGACCTTCACATTGACGATGAAACACTAAAATTACATCGGAATTAAATACAAAAGGCACAATGCCGCCTTAAGTACAAGAATAGAGACACTTCTTACAGTCGGTGCTTTAAGCATCCCCTGTGAGACCAGTAATAGTATCCGATACACCACTGCAGGTTCAATCTATTCCTTGGACATACACATTGACGATGAAACACAGAAATCGCATCGGAATTAAATACAAAAGGCACAATGCCGCCTTAAGTACTACAATAGAGACTCTTCTTACAGTCGGTGCTTTGAGCATTCCCTGTGAGACGAGTATTAGTTTCCGCTACACCTCTGCGGGTTCAGTTTATTGCTTGGACCTTCACATTGACGATGAAACACAGAAATCGCATCGGAATTAAATACAAAAGGCACAATGCCGCCTAAAGTACAAGAATAGAGACTCTTCTTACAGTCGGTGCTTTGAGCATTCCCTGTGAGACCAGTAACAGTATTCGATACACCACTGCAGGTTCAATCTATTCCTTGGACATACACATTGACGATGAAACACAGAAATTACATCGGAATTAAATACAAAAGGAACAATGCCGCCTTAAGTACAAGAATAAAGATTCTTCTTACCGTCGGTGCTTTGAGCATTCCCTTCGAGACCAGTATTAGTTTCCGATACACCACTGCAGGTTCAATGTATTCCTTGGACCTTCACATTGACGATGAAACACTGAAATTACATCGGAATTAAATACAAAAGGCGCAATGCCGCCTTAAGTACAAGAATAGAGACTCTTCTTACAGTCGGTGCTTTGAGCATTCCCGGTGAGACCAGTATTAGTTTCCGCTACACCTCTGCAGGTTCAGTTTATTCCTTGGACCTTCACATTGACGATGAAACACAGAAATCGCATCGGAATTAAATATAAAAGGCACAATGCCGCCTTAAGTACAAGAATAGAGACTCTTCTTACAGTCGGTGCTTTGAGCCATCCCTGTGAGACCAGTAGTAGTTTCCGCTACACCTCAGCAGGTTCAGTTTATTCCTTGGACCTTCACATTGACGATGAAACACAGAAATGGCATCGGAATTAAATACAAAAGGCACATTCCGCCTTAAGTACAAGAATAGAGACTCTTCTTACAGTCGGTGCTTTGAGCATTCCCTGTGGGACCAGTATTAGTTTCCGATACACCACTGCAGGTTCAATGTATTCCCTGGACCTTCACATTGACGATGAAACACAGAAATGGCATCGGAAGTAAATACAAAATGCACAATGCCCCCATAAGTACAAAAATAGAGACTCTTCTTACAGTCGGGGCTTTGAGCATTCCCTGTGAGACCAGTAATAGTTTCCGCTACACCTCTGCAGGTTCAATGTATTCCTTGGACCTGCCCATTGACGATGAAACGCAGAAATCGCATCGGAATTAAATAAAAAAGGCACAATGCCGCCCTAAGTACAAGAATAGAGATTCTTTTTACAGTCGGTGCTTTAAACATTCCCTGTGAGAACAGTAGTAGTTTCCGGTACACCACTGCAGGTTCAATGTATTCCTTGGATCTTCAAATTGACGATGATACACAGAAATCGGATAGGAATGAAATACAAAAGGCACAATGTCGCCTTAAGTACTACAATAGAGACTCTTCTTACAGTCGGTGCTTTGAGCATTCCCTGTGAGACCAGTATTAGTTTCCGATACACCACTGCAGGTTCAATGTATTCCTTGGACCTTCACATTGACGATGAAACACAGAAATCGCATCGGAATTAAATACAAAAGGCACAATGCCGCCTTAAGTACAAGAATAGAGACTCTTCTTACAGTCGGTGCTTTGAGCATTCCCTGTGAGACCAGTATTAGTTTCCGCTACACCTCTGCAAGTTCAGTTTATTCCTTGGACCTTCACATTGACGATGAAACACAGAAATGGCATCTGAATTAAATACAAAAGGCACAATGCCGCCTTAAGTACAAGAATAGAGACTCTTCTTACAGTCGGTGCTTTGAGCATTCCCTGTGAGACCAGTATTATTTTCCGATACACCACTGCAGGTTCAATGTATTCCTTGGACCTTCACATTGACGATGAAACAAAGAAATCGCATCGGAATTAAATCCAAAACGCACAATGCCGGCATAAGTACAATAATACAGACTCTACTTACAGTCGGTGCTTTGAGCATTCCCTGTGAGACCAGTATTAGTTTCCGATACACCACTGCAGGTTCAATGTATTCCTTGGACCTTCACATTGACGATGAAATACAGAAATCGCATCGGAATCAAATACAAAAGGCACAATGCCGCCTAAAGTACAAGAATAGAGACACTTCTTACAGTCGGTGCTTTGAGCATTCCCTGTGAGATCAGTAATAGTATCCGTTGCACCACTGCAGGTTCAATATATTCCTTGGACATACACATTGACGATGAAACACTGAAATTACATAGGAATTAAATACAAAAGGAACAATGCCGCCTTAAGTACAAGAATAGAGACTCTTCTTACCGTCGGTGCTTTGAGCATTCCCTGTAAGACCATTATTAGTTTCCGATACACCACTTAAGGTTCAATTAATTCCTTGGACATTCACAATGACGATGAAACACTGAAATTACATCGGAATTAAATACAAAAGGTACAATGCCGCCTTAAGTACAAGAATAGAGACTCTCCTTACCGTCGGTGCTTTGAGCATTCCCTGTGAGACCAGTATTAGTTTCCGCTACACCTCTGCACGTTCAGTTTATTCCTTGGACCTACACATTGACGATGAAACACATAAATGGCATCGGAATTAAATACAAAAGGCACAATGCGCCTTAAGTACAAGAATAGAGACTCTTCTTACAGTCGGTGCTTTGAGCATTCCCTGTGAGACCAGTATTAGTTTCCGCTACACCTCTGCAGGTTCAGTTTATTCCTTGGACCTTCACGTTGACGATGAAACACGGAAATCGCTTCGGAATTAAATACAAAAGGCACAATGCCGCCTTAAGTACAAGAATTGAGACTCTTCTTACAGTCGGTGCTTTGAGCATTCCCTGTGAGACCAGTATTAGTTTCCGCTACACCTCTGCAGTTTTAATTTATTCCTTGGACCTTCACATTGACGATGAAACGCAGAAATCGCATAGGAATTAAATACAAAAGGCACAATGCGGCCTTAAGTACAAGAATAGAGACTCTTCTTACAGTCGGTGCTTTAAACATTCCATGTGAGACCAGTATTAGTTTCCGATACAACACTGCAGGTTCAATGTATTCCTTAGACCTTCACATTGACGATGAAATACAGAAATCGCATCGGAATCAAATACAAAATGCACAATGCCGCCTTAAGTACAAGAATAGGGACTCCTATTACAGTCGGTGCTTTGAGCATTCCCTGTGAGACCAGTAATAGTATCCGATACACCACTGCAGGTTCAATGTATTCCTTGGACCTTCACATTGACGATGAAACACAGAAATCGCATCGGATTTAAATACAAAAGGCACAATGCCGCGTTAAGTACAAGAATAGAGACTCTTCTTACAGTCGGTGCTTTGAGCATTCCCTGTGAGACGAGTATTAGTTTCCGATACACCACTGCAGGTTCAATGTATTCCTTGGACCTTAACATTGACGATGAAACACAGAAATGGCGTCGGAATTAAATCCAAAACGCACAATGCCGCCTTAAGTACAAGAATAGAGACTCTTCTTACCGTCGGTGCTTTGAGCATTCCCTGTGAGACCAGTATTAGTTTCCGCTACACCTCTGCGGGTTCAGTTTATTCCTTGGACGTTCACATTGACGATGAAACACAGAAATCGCATCGGAATTAAATACAAAAGGCACAATGCCGCCTTAAGTACAAGAATAGAGACTCTTCTTACAGTCGGTGGTTAGAGCATTCCCTGTGAGACCAGTAATAGTATCCGATACACCACTGCAGGATCATTCTATTCCTTGGACATACACATTGACGATGAAACACAGAAATTACATCGGAATTAAGTACAAAAGGAACAATGCCGCCTTAAGTACAAGAATAGAGACTCTTCGTACCGTCGGAGCTTGGAGCATTCCCTGTGAGACCAGTATTGGTTTCCGATACACCACTGGAGGTTCAATGAATTCCTTGGACATTCACATTGACGATGAAACACTGAAATTACATCGGAATTAAATCCAAACGGCACAATACCGCCTTAAGTACATGAATATGGACTCTTCTTATAGTCGGTGCTTTGAGCATTCCCTGTGAGACCAGTAATAGTATTCGATACACCACTGCAGGTTCAATCTATTCCTTGGACATACACATTGACAATGAAACACAGAAATTACATCGGAATTAAATACAAAAGGAACAATGCCGCCTTAAGTACAAGAATAGAGACTCTTCATACCGTCGGTGCTTTGAGCATTCCCTGTGAGACCAGTAATAGTATCCGATACACCACTGCTGGTTCAATGTATTCCTTGGACCTTCACATTGACGATGAAACATAGAAATCGCATCGGAATTAAATACAAAAGGCACAATGCCGCCTTAAGTACAAGAATAGAGACTCTGCTTACAGTCGGAGTTTTGAGCATTCCCTGTGAGACCAGTAATAGTAACCGATACACCACTGCAGGTTCAATGTATTCCTTGGACTTTCACATTGACGATGAAACACAGAAATGGCATCGGAATCAAATACAAAAGGCACAATGCCGCCTTAAGTACAAGAATAGAGACTCTTCTTACAGTCGGTGCTTTGAGAATTCCCTGTGAGACCAGTATTAGTTTCGGCTACACCCCTGCAGGTTCAGTTTATTCCTTGGACCTTCACATTGACGATGAAACACAAAAATGGCATCGGAATTAAATACAAAAGGCACAATGCCGCCTTAAGTACAAGAATAGAGACTCTTCTTACAGTCGGTGCTTTGAGCATTCCCTGTGAGACCAGTATTATTTTCCGATACACCACTGCAGGTTCAATGTATTCCTTGGACCTTCACATTGACGATGAAACAAAGAAATCGCATCGGAATTAAATCCAAAACGCACAATGCCGGCATAAGTACAATAATACAGACTCTACTTACAGTCGGTGCTTTGAGCATTCCCTGTGAGACCAGTATTAGTTTCCGATACACCACTGCAGGTTCAATGTATTCCTTGGACCTTCACATTGACGATGAAATACAGAAATCGCATCGGAATCAAATACAAAAGGCACAATGCCGCCTAAAGTACAAGAATAGAGACACTTCTTACAGTCGGTGCTTTGAGCATTCCCTGTGAGATCAGTAATAGTATCCGTTACACCACTGCAGGTTCAATATATTCCTTGGACATACACATTGACGATGAAACACTGAAATTACATAGGAATTAAATACAAAAGGAACAATGCCGCCTTAAGTGCAAGAATAGAGACTCTTCTTACCGTCGGTGCTTTGAGCATTCCCTGTAAGACCATTATTAGTTTCCGATACACCACTTAAGGTTCAATTAATTCCTTGGACATTCACAATGACGATGAAACACTGAAATTACATCGGAATTAAATACAAAAGGTACAATGCCGCCTTAAGTACAAGAATAGAGACTCTTCTTACCGTCGGTGCTTTGAGCATTCCCTGTGAGACCAGTATTAGTTTCCGCTACACCTCTGCACGTTCAGTTTATTCCTTGGACCTACACATTGACGATGAAACACATAAATGGCATCGGAATTAAATACAAAAGGCACAATGCGCCTTAAGTACAAGAATAGAGACTCTTCTTACAGTCGGTGCTTTGAGCATTCCCTGTGAGACCAGTATTAGTTTCCGCTACACCTCTGCAGGTTCCGTTTATTCCTTGGACCTTCACGTTGACGATGAAACACGGAAATCGCTTCGGAATTAAATACAAAAGGCACAATGCCGCCTTAAGTACAAGAATTGAGACTCTTCTTACAGTCGGTGCTTTGAGCATTCCCTGTGAGACCAGTATTAGTTTCCGCTACACCTCTGCAGTTTTAATTTATTCCTTGGACCTTCACATTGACGATGAAACGCAGAAATCGCATAGGAATTAAATACAAAAGGCACAATGCGGCCTTAAGTACAAGAATAGAGACTCTTCTTACAGTCGGTGCTTTAAACATTCCATGTGAGACCAGTATTAGTTTCCGATACAACACTGCAGGTTCAATGTATTCCTTAGACCTTCACATTGACGATGAAATACAGAAATCGCATCGGAATCAAATACAAAATGCACAATGCCGCCTTAAGTACAAGAATAGAGACTCCTATTACAGTCGGTGCTTTGAGCATTCCCTGTGAGACCAGTAATAGTATCCGATACACCACTGCAGGTTCAATGTATTCCTTGGACCTTCACATTGACGATGAAACACAGAAATCGCATCGGAATTAAATACAAAAGGCACAATGCCGCCTTAAGTACAAGAATAGAGACTCTTCTTACAGTCGGTGCTTTGAGCATTCCCTGTGAGACGAGTATTAGTTTCCGATACACCACTGCAGGTTCAATGTATTCCTTGGACCTTAACATTGACGATGAAACACAGAAATGGCGTCGGAATTAAATCCAAAACGCACAATGCCGCCTTAAGTACAAGAATAGAGACTCTTCTTACCGTCGGTGCTTTGAGCATTCCCTGTGAGACCAGTATTAGTTTCCGCTACACCTCTGCGGGTTCAGTTTATTCCTTGGACGTTCACATTGACGATGAAACACAGAAATCGCATCGGAATTAAATACAAAAGGCACAATGCCGCCTTAAGTACAAGAATAGAGACTCTTCTTACAGTCGCTGGTTAGAGCATTCCCTGTGAGACCAGTAATAGTATCCGATACACCACTGCAGGATCATTCTATTCCTTGGACATACACATTGACGATGAAACACAGAAATTACATCGGAATTAAGTACAAAAGGAACAATGCCGCCTTAAGTACAAGAATAGAGACTCTTCGTACCGTCGGAGCTTGGAGCATTCCCTGTGAGACCAGTATTGGTTTCCGATACACCACTGGAGGTTCAAAGAATTCCTTGGACATTCACATTGACGATGAAACACTGAAATTACATCGGAATTAAATACAAACGGCACAATGCCGCCTTAAGTACATGAATATGGACTCTTCTTATAGTCGGTGCTTTGAGCATTCCCTGTGAGACCAGTAATAGTATTCGATACACCACTGCAGGTTCAATCTATTCCTTGGGCATACACATTGACAATGAAACACAGAAATTACATCGGAATTAAATACAAAAGGAACAATGCCGCCTTAAGTACAAGAATAGAGACTCTTCTTACCGTCGGTGCTTTGAGCATTCCCTGTGAGACCAGTAATAGTATCCGATACACCACTGCTGGTTCAATGTATTCCTTGGACCTTCACATTGACGATGAAACATAGAAATCGCATCGGAATTAAATACAAAAGGCACAATGCCGCCTTAAGTACAAGAATAGAGACTCTGCTTACAGTCGGAGCTTTGAGCATTCCCTGTGAGACCAGTAATAGTAACCGATACACCACTGCATTTTCAATGTATTCCTTGGACTTTCACATTGACGATGAAACACAGAAATGGCATCGGAATCAAATACAAAAGGCACAATGCCGCCTTAAGTACAAGAATAGAGACTCTTCTTACAGTCGGTGCTTTGAGAATTCCCTGTGAGACCAGTATTAGTTTCGGCTACACCCCTGCAGGTTCAGTTTATTCCTTGGACCTTCACATTGACGATGAAACACAAAAATGGCATCGGAATTAAATACAAAAGGCACAATGCCGCCTTAAGTACAAGAATAGAGACTCTTCTTACAGTCGGTGCTTTGAGCATTCCCTGTGAGACCAGTAATAGTATCCGATACACCACTGCAGGTTCAATCTATTCCTTGGACATACACATTGACGATGAAACACAGATATTACATCGCAATTAAATACAAAAGGAACAATGGCGCCTTAAGTACAAGAATAGAGACTCTTCTTACAGTCGGTGCTTTGAGCATTCCCTGTGAGACCAGTATTAGTTTCCGCTACACCTCTGCAAGTTCAGATTTCTCCTTGGACCATCACATTGACGATGAAACACAGAAATGGCATCGGAATTAAATACAAAAGGCACAATGCCGCCTTAAGTACAAGTATAGAGACTCTTCTTACAGTCGGTGCTTTGAGCATTCCCTGTGAGACCAGCAATAGTATCCGATACACCACTGCAGGTTCATTCTATTCCTTGGACATACCCATTGACGATGAAACACAGAAATGACATCGGAATTAAATACAAAAGGAACAATGCCGCCTTTAGTACAAGAATAGAGACTCTTCTTACCGTCGGTGCTTTGAGCATTCCCTGTGAGACCAGTATTAGTTTCCGATACACCACTGGAGGTTTAATGACTTCCTTGGACATTCACATTGACCATGAAACACTGAAATTACATCGGAATTAAATACAAAAGGCACAATCCCGACTTAAGTACAAGAATAGAGTCTCTTCTTACCGTCGGTGCTTTGAGCATTCCCTGTGAGACCAGTATTAGTTTCCGCTACACCTCTCCAGTTTCAGTTTATTCCTTTGACCTTCACATTGACGATGAAACACAGAAATGGCATCGGAATTAAATACAAAAGACACAATGCCGCCTTAAGTACAAGAATAGAGACTCTTCTTACAGTCGGTGCTTTGAGAATTCCCTGTGAGACCAGTATTAGTTTCCGATACACCACTGCAAATTCAATATATTCCTTAGACATACACCTTGACGATGAAACACTGAAATTACGTCGGAATGAAATACAAAAGGCACAATGCCGCCATTAGTACATGTATAGAGACTCTTCTTACAGTCGGTGCTTTGAGCATTCCCTGTGAGGCCAGTATAAGTTTCCGATACACCACTGCAGGTACAATGTATTCCTTGGACCTTCAAATTGACGATGAAACACAGAAATCGCATCGGAATTAATTACAAAATTCACAATGCCGCCTTAGATACAAGAATAGAGACTCTTCTTACAGTCATTGCTTTGAGCATTCCCTCTGAGGCCAGTATTGTTTTCCGATACACCACTGCAGGTTCAATGTATTCCTTGGACATACACATTGACAATGAAACACAGAAATCGCATCGGAATTAAACACAAAAGGCACAATGCCGCCATAAGTGCCAGAATAGAGACCCTTCTTACAGACTGTGCTTTGAGCATTCCCTGTGAGACCAGTATTAGTTTCCGATACACCACAGCAGGTACAATGTATTCCTTGGAACTTCCAATTGACGATGAAACACAGAAATCGCATCGGAATTAAATACAAAATTCACAATGCCGCCTTAAGTACATGAATTGAGACTCTTCCTACCGTCGATGCTTTGATCATTCCCTGTGAGACCAGTATTAGTTTCCGATACACCACTGCAGGTTCAATGGATTCCTTGGACATACACATTTACGATGAAACACAGAAATCGCCTCGGAATTAATACAAAAGGCACAATGACGCCTTACATACAAGAATAGAGCCTCTTCTTACACTCGGTGCTTTGAGCATTCGCTGTGAGACCAGTATTAGTTTCCGATACACCACTCCAGGTTCAATGTATTCCTTGGACATACTCATTAACGATGAAACACTGATATTACATCGCTATTAAATACAAAAGGGACAATGCCGCCTTAACTGCAAGATGAGTGAGACTTCTTAGAGTCTGTGCTTTGATCCTTTCGTGTGAGACCTGTATTAGTTTCCGAAATACCACTGCAGGTTCATTGTATTCCTTGGACCTTCGCATTGACGAAGAAACACAGAAATAGCAGTGGAACTAAATTCGAAAGGCACAATGCCGCCTTACGTACAAGAATAGAGACTCCTCTTACAGTCGGTGCTTTGAGAATTCCCTGTGAGACCAGTATTAGTTTCTGATACACCACTGCAGGTTCAATGTATTCCTTAGACATACACATTGACAATGAAACACTGAAATTACATCGGAATTAAATACAAAAGTCACAATGCTGCCATAAGTGCTAGAACATAGACTTTTCTTACAGTCGGTGCTTTGAGCATTCCCTGCGAGACCAGTACTAGTTTCCGATACACAACTGCAGCTACAATGTATTCCTTGGACATTTACATTGCCGATGGAACACAGAAATGGCATCGGAATTAAATACAAATAGCACAATGCCGCCTTAAGTACAAGAATAGAGAGTCTTCTTAGTCGGTACTTTGAGCATTCCCTGTGAGAACAGTATTAGTTTCCTATACACCACTGCAGGGTCTATGTATTCCATGGACCTTCACATTGAAGATGAAACACAGAAATCGCATCGGCATTAAATGCAAATGGCACAATGCCGCCTTAAGTACAAGAATAGAGACTCTTCTTACAGTCGGTGCATTGAGCATTCCCTGTGAGACCAGTATTAGTTTCCGACACACCATTGCCGGTTCAATGAATTCTTTGGACCTTCACATTGACGATGTAACTCAGAATTCGCATCGGAATTAAATACAAAATGCACAATGCCACCTTAAGTACAAGAATAGAGACTCTTCTTACAGTCGGTTCTTTGAGCATTCCCTTTGAGACCAGTATTAATTTCCGATACACCATAGCGGGTTCAGTGAATTCCTTGGACCTTCACAATGACGATGAAACACAGAAATCGCATCGGAATTAAATACAAACGGCACAATGCCGCCTTAGGTACAAGAATAGAGACTCTTCTTACAGTCGGTGCTTCGAGCATTCCCCGTGAGACCAGTATTAGCTAGCGATACACCACTGCAGGTCCAATGTATTCCATGGACATACACATTAACGATGAAACACTGAAATTACATCGGAATTAAATACAAAACGCACAATGCCGCCATAAGTGCAAGAAGAGTGGGACTTCTTAGAGTCTGTGCTTTGATCCATTCCTGTGAGACCAGTATTAGCTTCCGATACGCCACTGCAGGTTCAATGTAAACCTTGGACATACACATTGACGATGAAACACAGAAATCGCATCGGAATTAAATAGAAAAGGCACAATGCCGCCTTAAGTACAAGAATAGAGACTCCACTTAAAGTCGGTGCTTTGAGCATTCCGTGTGAGACCAGTATTAGTTTCCGATACACCACTGCAGGTTCAATGTATTCCTTGGACATACACAATGACAATGAAACACTTAAATTACATCGGAATTAAATACAAAAGGAACAATTCCGCCTTAAGTGCAAGAAGAGTGAAACTTCTTAAAATCTGTGCTTTGATCCTTTCCTGTGAGACCAGTATTAGTTTCCGATACACCACTACAGGTTCAATGTATTCCTTGGACCTTCACATTGACGATGAAACACCGAAACCGCATCGGAATAAAATACAAAAGAAACAATGCAGCCTTAAGGACAAGAATGCAGACTCATATTACAGGCTGTGCTTTGAGCATTCCCTGTGAGACCAGTATTAGTTTCCGATACACCACTGCAGGTTCAATGTATTCCTTGGACATACCCAATGACAATGAGACACTGAAATTACATCGGAATTAAATACAAAAGGAACAATTCCGCCTTAAGTGCAAGAAGAGTGAAACTTCTTAAAATCTGTGCTTTGATCCTTTCCTGTTAGACCAGTATTAGTTTCCGATACACCACTGCAGGTTCAATGTATTCCTTGGACCTTCACATAGACGATTAAACACCGGAATCGCATTGGAATTAAATACAAAAGGCACAATGCCGCCTTAAGTACAAGAATAGAGACTCTTCTTATAGTCGGTGCATTGAGCATTCCCTGTGAGACAAGTATTAGTTTCCGATACACCATTGCCGGTTCAATGAATTCTTTGGACCTTCACATTGACGATGTAACACAGAATTCGCATCGGAATTAAATGCAAAATGCACAATGCCACCTTAAGTACGAGAATACATACTCTTCTTACAGTCGGTTCTTTGAGCATTCCCTTTGAGACCAGTATTAGTTTCCGCTACACCTCTCCGGTTTCAGTTTATTCCTTTGACCTTCACATTGACGATGAAACACAGAAATGGCATCGGAATTAAATACAAAAGACACAATGCTGCCTTAAGTACAAGAATAGAGACTCTTCTTACAGTCGGTGCTTTGAGAATTCCCTGTGAGACCAGTATTAGTTTCCGATACACCACTGCAAATTCAATATATTCCTTAGACATACACCTTGACGATGAAACACTGAAATTACGTCGGAATGAAATACAAAAGGCACAATGCCGCCATTAGTACATGTATAGAGACTCTTCTTACAGTCGGTGCTTTGAGCATTCCCTGTGAGGCCAGTATAAGTTTCCGATACACCACTGCAGGTACAATGTATTCCTTGGACCTTCAAATTGACGATGAAACACAGAAATCGCATCGGAATTAATTACAAAATTCACAATGCCGCCTTAGATACAAGAATAGAGACTCTTCTTACAGTCATTGCTTTGAGCATTCCCTCTGAGGCCAGTATTGTTTTCCGATACACCACTGCAGGTTCAATGTATTCCTTGGACATACACATTGACAATGAAACACAGAAATCGCATCGGAATTAAACACAAAAGGCACAATGCCGCCATAAGTGCCAGAATAGAGACCCTTCTTACAGACTGTGCTTTGAGCATTCCCTGTGAGACCAGTATTAGTTTCCGATACACCACAGCAGGTACAATGTATTCCTTGGAACTTCCAATTGACGATGAAACACAGAAATCGCATCGGAATTAAATACAAAATTCACAATGCCGCCTTAAGTACATGAATTGAGACTCTTCCTACCGTCGATGCTTTGATCATTCCCTGTGAGACCAGTATTAGTTTCCGATACACCACTGCAGGTTCAATGGATTCCTTGGACATACACATTTACGATGAAACACAGAAATCGCCTCGGAATTAATACAAAAGGCACAATGACGCCTTACATACAAGAATAGAGCCTCTTCTTACACTCGGTGCTTTGAGCATTCGCTGTGAGACCAGTATTAGTTTCCGATACACCACTCCAGGTTCAATGTATTCCTTGGACATACTCATTAACGATGAAACACTGATATTACATCGCTATTAAATACAAAAGGGACAATGCCGCCTTAACTGCAAGATGAGTGAGACTTCTTAGAGTCTGTGCTTTGATCCTTTCGTGTGAGACCTGTATTAGTTTCCGAAATACCACTGCAGGTTCATTGTATTCCTTGGACCTTCGCATTGACGAAGAAACACAGAAATCGCAGTGGAACTAAATTCGAAAGGCACAATGCCGCCTTACGTACAAGAATAGAGACTCCTCTTACAGTCGGTGCTTTGAGAATTCCCTGTGAGACCAGTATTAGTTTCTGATACACCACTGCAGGTTCAATGTATTCCTTAGACATACACATTGACAATGAAACACTGAAATTACATCGGAATTAAATACAAAAGTCACAATGCTGCCATAAGTGCTAGAACATAGACTTTTCTTACAGTCGGTGCTTTGAGCATTCCCTGCGAGACCAGTACTAGTTTCCGATACACAACTGCAGCTACAATGTATTCCTTGGACATTTACATTGCCGATGGAACACAGAAATGGCATCGGAATTAAATACAAATAGCACAATGCCGCCTTAAGTACAAGAATAGAGAGTCTTCTTAGTCGGTACTTTGAGCATTCCCTGTGAGAACAGTATTAGTTTCCTATACACCACTGCAGGGTCTATGTATTCCATGGACCTTCACATTGAAGATGAAACACAGAAATCGCATCGGCATTAAATGCAAATGGCACAATGCCGCCTTAAGTACAAGAATAGAGACTCTTCTTACAGTCGGTGCATTGAGCATTCCCTGTGAGACCAGTATTAGTTTCCGATACACCATTGCCGGTTCAATGAATTCTTTGGACCTTCACATTGACGATGTAACTCAGAATTCGCATCGGAATTAAATACAAAATGCACAATGCCACCTTAAGTACAAGAATAGAGACTCTTCTTACAGTCGGTTCTTTGAGCATTCCCTTTAAGACCAGTATTAATTTCCGATACACCATAGCAGGTTCAGTGAATTCCTTGGACCTTCACAATGACGATGAAACACAGAAATCGCATCGGAATTAAATACAAACGGCACAATGCCGCCTTAGGTACAAGAATAGAGACTCTTCTTACAGTCGGTGCTTCGAGCATTCCCCGTGAGACCAGTATTAGCTAGCGATACACCACTGCAGGTCCAATGTATTCCATGGACATACACATTAACGATGAAACACTGAAATTACATCGGAATTAAATACAAAACGCACAATGCCGCCATAAGTGCAAGAAGAGTGGGACTTCTTAGAGTCTGTGCTTTGATCCATTCCTGTGAGACCAGTATTAGCTTCCGATACGCCACTGCAGGTTCAATGTAAACCTTGGACATACACATTGACGATGAAACACAGAAATCGCATCGGAATTAAATAGAAAAGGCACAATGCCGCCTTAAGTACAAGAATAGAGACTCCACTTAAAGTCGGTGCTTTGAGCATTCCGTGTGAGACTAGTATTAGTTTCCGATACACCACTGCAGGTTCAATGTATTCCTTGGACATACACAATGGCAATGAAACACTGAAATTACATCGGAATTAAATACAAAAGGAACAATTCCGCCTTAAGTGCAAGAAGAGTGAAACTTCTTAAAATCTGTGCTTTGATCCTTTCCTGTGAGACCAGTATTAGTTTCCGATACACCACTACAGGTTCAATGTATTCCTTGGACCTTCACATTGACGATGAAACACCGAAACCGCATCGGAATAAAATACAAAAGAAACAATGCAGCCTTAAGGACAAGAATGCAGACTCATATTACAGGCTGTGCTTTGAGCATTCCCTGTGAGACCAGTATTAGTTTCCGATACACCACTGCAGGTTCAATGTATTCCTTGGACATACCCAATGACAATGAGACACTGAAATTACATCGGAATTAAATACAAAAGTAACAATTCCGCCTTAAGTGCAAGAAGAGTGAAACTTCTTAAAATCTGTGCTTTGATCCTTTCCTGTTAGACCAGTATTAGTTTCCGATACACCACTGCAGGTTCAATGTATTCCTTGGACCTTCACATAGACGATTAAACACCGGAATCGCATTGGAATTAAATACAAAAGGCACAATGCCGCCTTAAGTACAAGAATAGAGACTCTTCTTATAGTCGGTGCATTCAGCATTCCCTGTGAGACAAGTATTAGTTTCCGATACACCATTGCCGGTTCAATGAATTCTTTGGACCTTCACATTGACGATGTAACACAGAATTCGCATCGGAATTAAATGCAAAATGCACAATGCCACCTTAAGTACGAGAATACATACTCTTCTTACAGTCGGTTCTTTGAGCATTCCCTTTGAGACCAGTATTAGTTTCCGATACACCATAGCAGGTTCAGTGAATTCCTTGGACCTTCACATTGACTATGAAACACAGAAATCGCATCGGAATTAAATACAAACGGCACAATGCCGCCTTAAGTACAAGAATAGAGACTCTTCTAACAGTCGGTGCATTGAGCATTCCCTGTGAGACCAGTATTAGTTTCCGATACACCACTGCAGGTTCAATGTATTCCTTAGACATACACCTTGACGATGAAACACTGAAATTAGATCGGAATCATATACAAAAGGCACAATGCCGCCATAAGTGCATGAATAGAGACTCTTCTTACAGTCGGTGCTTTGAGCATTACCTGTGAGACCAGTATTAGTTCCCGACACAGCACTCCAGGTTCAATGTATTCCTTGGACTTACGCATTGACGATGAAACACTGAAATTAAATCGGAATGAAATACAAAAGGGACAATGCCGCCTTGAGTGCAAGATGTGTGAGACTTCTTAGAGTCCGTGCTTTGATCCTTCCCTGTGAGACCAGTATTAGTTTCCGATACATCACTGCAGGTTCAATGTGTTCCTTGGAGCTTCACATTGACGAAGAAACATAGAAGTCACATGGGAAATAAATACAAAAGGCACAATGCCGCCTTAAGTACAAGAATAGAGACTATTCTTACAGTCGGTGATTTGAGCATTCCCTGTGAGACCAGTATTAGTTTCCGATATACCACTGCAGGTTCAATGTATTCCTTGGACATACGCATTGACGATGAAACACAGAAATCGCATCGGAATTAAATACAAAGGGCACAATGCCGCCTTACGTACAAGAATAGAGACTCTTCTTACAGTCGGTGCTTTGAGCATTCCCTGTGAGACCAGTATTAGTTTCCGATACACCACTGCAGGTTCAATGTATTCCTTAGACATACACCTTGACGATGAAACACTGAAATTAGATCGGAATCATATACAAAAGGCACAATGCCGCCATAAGTGCATGAATAGAGACTCTTCTTACAGTCGGTGCTTTGAGCATTACCTGTGAGGCCAGTATTAGTTTCCGATACACCACTGCAGGTACAATGTATTCCTTGGACCTTCAAATTGACGATGAAACACAGAAATCGCATCGGAATTACATACAACAGGCACAATGCCGCCTTAAATACATGAATTGAGACTCTTCCTACCGTCGATGCTTTGATCATTCCCTGTGAGACCAGTATTTGTTTCCGATACACCACTGCAGGTTCAATGGATTCCATGGACATACACATTTACGATGAATCACAGAAATCGCCTCGGAATTAATACAAAAGGCACAATGCCGCCTTACATACAAGAATAGAGCCTCTTCTTACACTCGGTGCTTTGAGCATTCCCTGTGAGACCAGTATTAGTTTCTGATACACCACTGCAGGTTCAATGTATTCCTTAGACATACACATTGACAATGAAACACTGAAGTTACATCGGAATTAAATACGAAAGTCAAAATGCCGCCATAAGTGCAAGAACATAGACTCTTCTTACAGTCGGTGCTTTGAGCATTCCCTGCGAGACCAGTACTAGTTTCAGATACACCACTGCAGGTTCAATGTTATCCTTGGACCTTCACAATGACGATGAAGCACCGAAATCGCATCGGAATTAAGTACAAAAGGCGCAATGCCGCCTTAAGTACAAGAATAGAGACTCTTCTTACAGTCGGTGTTTGAGCAATCCCTGTGAGACCAGTATTAGTTTCCGATATACCACTGCAGGTTCAATGTATTCCTTGGACATACACCTTGACGATTAAACACAGAAATCGCATCGGAATTAAATACAAAAGGCACAATGCCCCCTTAAGTACAAGAATAGAGACTCTTCTTACAGTCTTACAGTCGGTGTTTTGAGCATTCCCTGTGAGACCATGAAATTAGTACAAGTATGGAGACTCTTCTGACAGTCGGTGCTTTCAGCATTCCCTGTGAGACCAGTATTAGTTTCCGACACACCACTCCAGGTTCAATGTATTCCTTGGACATACACATTGACGATGAAACACTGAAATTAAATCGGAATGAAATACAAAAGGGACAATGTCGCCTTGAGTGCAAGATGTGTGAGACTTCTTAGAGTCCGTGCTTTGATCCTTTCCTGTGAGACCAGTATTAGTTTCCGATACATCACTGCAGGTTCAATGTGTTCCTTGGACCTTCACATTGACGATGAAACATAGAAGTCACTTGGGAATTAAATACAAAACGCACAATGCCGCCTTACGTACAAGAATAGAGACTCTTCTTACAGTCGGTGCTTTGAGCATTCCCTGTGAGACCAGTATTAGTTTCCGATACACCACTGCAGGTTCAATGTATTCCTTAGACATACACCTTGACGATGAAGCACTGAAATTACATCGGAATGAAATACAAAAGGCACAATGCCGCCATATGTGCATGAATAGAGACTCTTCTTACAGTCTGTGCTTTGAGCATTCCCTGTGAGGCCAGTATTTGTTTCCGATACACCACTGCAGGCACTATGTATTCCTTGGACCTTCAAATGGACGATGAAACACAGAAATCGCATCGGAATTAAATACAAAATGCACAATGCCGCCTTAAGTACAAGAATAGAGACTCTTCTAACAGTCGGTGCTTTGAGCATTCCCTTTGAGACCAGTATTGTTTTCCGATACACCACTGCAGGTTCAATGTATTCCTTGGACATACACATTGACAATGAAACACAGAAATTGCATCGGAATTAAACACAAAAGGCGCAATGCCGCCATAAGTGCCAGAATAGAGACCCTTCTTACAGTCGGTGCTTTGAGCATTCCCTGTGAGACCAGTATTAGTTTCCGATACACCACAGCTGGTACAATGTATTGATTGGAACTTCCAATTGACGATGAAACACCGAAATCGCATCGGAATTAAATACAAAAGGCACAATGCCGCCTTACGTACAAGAATAGAGACTCTTCTAACAGTCGGTGTTTTGAGCATTCCCTGTGAGAAAAGTATTAGTTTCCGATACACAACTCCAGGTTCAATGTATTCCTTGGACATACTCATTGACGATGAAACACTGAAATTACATCGGAATTACATACAAAAGGAACAATGCCGCCTTAACGGCAAGATGAGTGAGACTTCTTAGAGTCTGTGCTTTGATCCCTTCCTGTGAGACCAGTTTTAGTTTCCGATACACCACTGCAGGTTCAATGTATTACTTGGACCTTCGCATTGACGATGAAACACAGATATCGAATCGGAACTAAATACAAAAGGCACAGTGCCGCAATAAGTACAAGAATAGAGATTCTTCTTACAGTCGGTGGTTTGAACATTCCCTGTGAGACCAATATTAGTTTCCGATATACCACTGCAGGTTCAATGTATTCCTTAGACATATACATTGACGGTGAAACAATAAAATTACATCGGAATTAAATACAAATGGAACAATGCCTCCATAAGTGCAAGAATAGAGACTCCTCTTACAGTCGGTGCTTTGAGCATTCCCTGTGAGACCAGTATTAGTTTCCGATACACCTCTGCAGGTACAATGTTTTCCTTCTACCTTCACATTGACGATGAGACACAGAAATCGCATCGGAATTAAATACAAAAGGCACAATGCCGCCTTAAGTAGAAGAATAGAGACTCTTCTTACAGTCGGTGCTTTGAGCATTCCCTGTGAGACCAGTATTAGTTTCAGATACACCACTGCAGGTTCAATGTATTCCTTGGACATACACATTGACGATGAAACACAGATATCGCATCGGAATTAAATACAAAAGGCACAATGCTGCCTTACGCACGAGAATAGAGACTCTTCTTACAGTCGGTGCTTTGAGCTTTCCCTGTGAGACCAGTTATAGTTTCCGATACACCACTCCAGGTCAATGTATTCCTTGGACATACTCATTGACGATGAAACACTGAAATTACATCGGAATTAAATACAAAAGGAACAATGCCGCCTTAACGGCAAGATGAGTAAAACTTCTTAGAGTCTGTGCTTTGATCCTTTCCTGTGAGACCAGTATTAGTTTCCGATACATTACTGCAGGTTTTATGTATTCCTAGGACCTTCGCATTGACGATGAAACACAGAAATCGCATCGGAGCTAAATACAAAATGCACAATACCGTAATAAGTACAAGAATAGAGACTCTTCTTACAGTCGGTGCTTTGAGCATTCCCTGTGAGACCAGTATTAGTTTCCGATTCACCACTGCAGATTCAATGAATTCCTTAGACATACACATTGACGATGAAACACTGAAATTACATCGGAATTAAATACAAAAGGCAGAATGCCGCCATTAGAGCAAGAATAGAAACTCTTCTTACAGTCGGTGCTTTGAGCTTTCCCTGTGAGACCAGTATTAGTTTCCGATACACCACTCCAGGTTCAATGTATTCCTTGGACATACTCATTGACGATGAAACACTGAAATTACATCGGAATTAAATACAAAAGGAACTATGCCTTCTTAACGGCAAAATGAGTAAGACTTCTTAGAGTCTGTGGTTTGATCCTTTCCTGTGAGACCAGTATTAGTTTCCGATACACCACTGCAGGTTCAATGTATTCCTTGGACCTTCGCATTGACGATGAAACACAGAAATCGAGTCGTAACTACATACAAAAGGCACAATGCCGCAATAAGTACAAGAATAGAGACTCTTCTTACAGTCGGTGCTTTGAGCATTCCCTGTCAGACCAGTATTAGATTCCGATACACCACTGCAGGTTCAATGTAGTGCTTAGACATACACATTGACGATGAAACACTGAAATTACATCGGAATTAAATACAAATGGCACAATGCCGCCATAAGTGCAAGAATAGAGACTCCTCGTACAGTCGGTGCTTTGAGAATTCCCTGTGAGACCAGTATTAGTTTCCGATATACCACAACAGGTACAATGTATTCCTTGTACCTTCACATTGACGACGAAACACAGAAATCGCATCGGAATTAAATACAAAAGGCACAATGTCCCCTTAAGTACAAGAATAGAGACTCTTCTTACAGTCGGTGCTTTGAGCATTCCCTGTGACACCAGAATTAGTTTCCGATACACCACTCCAGGTTCAATGTATTCCTTGGACATACTCATTGACAATGAAACACAGAAATCGCATCGGAATTAAATACAAAAGGCACAATGCCGCCTTTCGTACAAGAATAGAGACTCTTCTTACAGTCGGTGCTTTGAGCATTCCCTGTGAGACCAGTATTAGTTTCCGATACACCACTCCT
This sequence comes from Schistocerca americana, assembly GCF_021461395.2. Classification (NCBI taxonomy): domain Eukaryota; kingdom Metazoa; phylum Arthropoda; class Insecta; order Orthoptera; family Acrididae; genus Schistocerca; species Schistocerca americana. The sequence continues at coordinate 744,497,402 of NC_060123.1, forward strand.
GGTTCAATGTACTCCTTGGACATACTCATTGACGATGAAACACTGAAATTACATAGGAATTAAATACAAATGGAACAATGCCGCCTTAACTGCAAGATGAGTGAGACTTCTTAGAGTCTGTGCTTTGATCCTCTCCTTTGAGACCAGTATTAGTTTCCGATACACCACTGCAGGTTCAATGTATTCCTTGGACCTTCGCATTGACGATGTAACACAGAAATCGCATCGGAATTAAATACAAAAGGCACAGTGCCGCCTTAAGTACAACAATAGAGACTCTTCTTACACTCGGTGCTTTGTGCACTCCCTGTGAGACCAGTATTAGTTTCCGATATACCACTGCAGGTTCAATGTATTCCTTGGACATACGCATTGACGATGAAACACAGAAATCGCATCGGAATTAAATACAAAATGCACAATGCCGCCTTACGTACAAGAATAGAGACTCTTCTTACAGTCGGTGCTTTGAGCATTCCCTGTGAGGCCAGTATTAGTTTCCGATACACCACTGCAGGTACAATGAATTCCTTGGACTTTCAAATTGACGATGAAACACAAAAATCGCATCGGAATTAAATACAAAATGCGCAATGACGCCTTAAGAACAAGTAAAGAGACTCATCTTACAGTCGGTGCTTTGAGCATTCCCTGTGAGACCAGTATTAGTTTCCGATACACCACTGCAGGTTCTATGTATTCCTTAGACATACACATTGACGATGAAACACTGAAATTACATCGGAATTAAATACAAATGGCACAATGCCGCCATAAGTGCAAGACCATAGACTCTTATTACAGTCAGTGCTTTGAGCATTCCCTGCGAGACCAGTATTAGTTTCCGATACACCACTGCAGGTACAATGTATTCCTTGTACCTTCACATTGACGATGAAACACAGAAATCGCATCGGAATTAAATACAAAAGGCACAATGCCGCTTTAAGTTCAAGAATAGAGACTCTTCTTACAGTCGGTGCTTTGAGTATTTCCTGTGAGACCAGTATTAGTTTCCGATACACCACTGCAGGTTCAATGTATTGCTTGGACATACACATTGACGATGAAACACAGAAATCGCATCGGAATTAAATACAAGAGGCACAATGCCGCCTTTGTACAAGAATAGAGACTCATCTTACAGTCGGTGCTTTTAGCATTCCCTGTGAGACCAGTATTAGTTTCCGATACACCACTCCCGGTTCAATGTATTCCTTGGACATACTCATTGTCGATGGGACACTGAAATTTCATCGGAATTAAATACAAAAGGAACAATGCCGCCTTAACGGCAAGATGAGTGGGACTTCTTAGAGTCTGTGGTTTGATCCTTTCCTGTGAGACCATTATTAGTTTCCGATACACCACTGCAGGTTCAATGTATTCCTTGGACCTTCGCATTGACGATGAAACACAGAGATCGAATCGGAACTAAATACAAAAGGCACAATGCCGCTATAAGTACAAGAATAGAGACTCTTCTTACAGTCGGTGCTTCGAGCAATCCCTGTGAGACCAGTATTAGATTCCGATACACCACTGCAGGTTCAATGTATTCCTTAGACATACACATTGACGATGAAACACTGAAATTACATCGGAATTAAATACAAATGGCACAATGCCGCCATAAGTGCAAGAATAGAGACTCCTCTTACAGTCGGTGGTTTGAGCATTCCCTGTGCGACCAGTATTAGTTTCCGATATACCACTGCAGGTTCAATGTATTCCTTGGACATACGCATTGACGATGAAACGCAGAAATCGTATCGGAATTAAATACAAAAGGCACAATGCCGCCTTACGTGCAAAAATAGAGACTCTTCTTACAGTCGGTGCTTTGAGCATTCCCTGTGAGACCAGTATTAGTTTACGGTACACCACTGCAGGTTCAATGTATTCCTTAGACATACACATTGATGATGAAAGACTGAAATTACATCGGAATTAAATACAAAAGGCACAATGCCGCCATACGTGCATGAATAGAGACTCTTCTTACAGTCGGTGCTTTGAGCATTCCCTGTGAGGCCAGTATTAGTTTCCGATTCACCACTGCAGGTACAATGTATTCCTTGGACCTTCAAATTGACGAGGAAACACAAATCTCGGATCGGAATTAAAAACAAAATGCACAATGCCGCCTTGAGTACAAGAATAGAGACTCTTCTTACAGTCGGTGCTTTGAGCATTCCTTGTGAGACCAGTATTAGTTTCCGATACACCACTGCAGGTTCTATGTATTCTTTAGACATACACATTGACGATGAAACACTGAAATTACATCGGAATTAAATACATAAGGAACAATGCCGCCATTAATGCAAGAATAGAGACTCCTCTTACAGTCGGTGCTTTGAGCATTCCCTGTGTGACCAGTATTAGTTTCCGATACACCACTGCAGGTACAATGTATTCCTTGTACCTTCACATTGACGATGAAACACAGAAATCGCATCGGAATTAAATACAAATGACACAATGCCGCTTTAAGTACAAGAATAGAGACTCTTCTTACAGTCGGTTCTTTGAGCATTCCCTGTGAGACCAGTATTAGTTTCTGATACACCACTGCAGGTTCAATGTATTCCTTGGACATACACATTGACGATGAAACACAGAAATCGCATCGGAATTAAATACAAAAGGCACAATGCCGCTTTTCGTACAAGAATAGAGACTCTTCTTACAGTCGGTGCTCTGAGCATTCCCTGTGAGACCAGTATTGGTTTCCGATGCACCACTCCAAGTTCAATGTATTCCTTGGACATACTCATTAACGATGAAACACTGAAATTACATCGGAATTAAATACAAAAGGAACAATGCCGCCTTAACTGCAAGATGAGTGAGACTTCTTAGAGTCTGTGCTTTGATCCTTTCCTGTGAGACCAGTATTAGTTTCCGATACACCACTGCAGGTTCAATGTATTCCTTGGACCTTCACATTGACGATGAAACACAGAAATCGCATCGGAATTAAATACAAAAGGCACAATGCCGCCTTAAGTACAAGAATAGAGACTCTTCTTACAGTCGGTGCTTTGAGCATTCCCTGTGTGACCAGTATTAGTTTCCGATATACCACTGCAGGTTCAATGTATTTCTTGGACATACGCATTGACGATGAAACACAGAAATCGCATCGGAATTAAATACAAAAGGCACAATGCCGCCTTACGTACAAGAATAGAGACTTTTTACATTCGGTGCTTTCAGCATTCCCTTTGAGACCGGTATTAGTTTCCGATACACCACTGCAGGTTCAATGTATTCCTTAGACATACACTTTGACGATGAAACACTGATATTACATCGGAATTAAATACAAAAGGCACAATGCCGCCATAAGTGCATGAATAGTGACTCCTTCTTACAGTCGGTGCTTTGAGCTTTCCCTATGAGGCCAGTATTAGTTTCCGATACACCACTGCACGGACAATGTATTCCTTGGACCTTCAAATTGACGATGAAACACAGAAATCGCATCGGTATTAAATAAAAAATGCCTAATGCCGCCTTAAGTACAAGAATAGAGACTCTAATTACAGTCGGTGCTTTGAGCATTCTCTTTGAGACCAGTATTGGTTTCCGATACACCACTGCAGGTTCAATGTATTCCTTGGAACATCACATTGACGATGAAACACAGAAATCGCATCGGAAATAAATACAAAAGGCACAATGCCGCCTTAAGTACAAGAATTGAGACTCTTCCTACAGTCGATGCTTTGAGCATTCCCTGTGAGACCAGTATTAGCTTCCGATACACCACTGCAGGTTCAATGGATTCGTTGGACATACGCATTGACGATGCAACACAGAAATCCATTCGGAATTAATACAAAAGGGACAATGCCTCCTTACGTACAAGAATAAAGACTCTTCTTACAGACGGTGCTTTGAGCATTCCCTGTGAGACCAGTATTAGTTTCCGATACACCACTGCAGGTACAATGTATTCCTTGCACCTTCACATTGACGATGAAACACAGAAATCGCATCGGAATTAAATGCAAAAGGCACAATTCCGCCTTAAGTACAAGAATAGAGACTCTTCTTACAGTCGGTGCTTTGAGCATTGCCTAAGAGACCAGTATTAGTTTCCGATACACCACTGCAGGTTCAGTGTATTCTTTGGACATACACATTGACGATGAAACACAGAAATCGCATCGGAATGAAATTCAAAATGCAAAATGCCGCCTTACGTACAAGAATAGAGACTCTTCTTACAGTCGGTGCTTTGAGCAATCCCTGTGAGACCGGTATTAGTTTCCGATACACCACTGCAGGTGCAATGTAATCCTTAGACGTACACATTGACAATGAAACACAGAAATCGCATCGGAATTAAATACAAAAGGCACAATGCCGCCTTAAGTACAAGAATTGAGACTCTTCCTACAGTCGATGCTTTGAGCATTCCCTGTGAGACCAGTATTAGCTTCCGATACACCACTGCAGGTTCAATGGATTCCTTGGACATACGCATTGACGATGAAACACAGAAATCGCCTCGGAATTAATACAAAAGGGACAATGCCGCCTTACGTACAAGAATAAAGACTCTTCTTACAGACGGTGCTTTGAGCATTCCCTGTGAGACCAGTATTAGTTTCCGATACACCACTGCAGGATCAATGTATTCCTTAGACATACACATTGACGAAGAAACACTGAAATTACATTGGAATTAAATACAAAAGGCACAATGCCACCATAAGTGCAAGAATAGAGACTCCTCTTACAGTCGGTGCTTTGAGCATTCCCTGTGAGACCAGTATTAGTTTCCGATACACCACTGCTGGTACAATGTATTCCTTGTACCTTCACATTGACGATGGAACACAGAAATGGCATCGGAATTAGATACAAATGGCACAATGCCGCCTTATGTACAAGAATAGAGACTCTTCTTACAGTCGGTGCTTTGAGCATTCTCTGTGAAACCAGTATTAGCTTCCGATACACCACTGCAGATTCCATGTATTCCTAGGACATACACATTGACGATGAAACACTGAAATTACATCGGAATTTAATACAAAAGGAACAATGCCGCCGTAAGTGCAGGAAGAATGAGACTTCTTAGAGTCTGTGATTTGATCCTTTCCTGTGAGACCAGTATTAGTTTCCGATACACCACTGCAGGTGCAATGTATTCCTTGGACCTTCACATTGATGATGAATCACAGAAATCGCACTGGAATTAAATACAAAAGGCATAATGCCGCCTTAAGTACAAGAATAGTGACTCTTCTTACAGTCGGTGTTTTGAGCTTTCCCTGTGAGACCATTACTAGTTTCCGACACACCACTGCAGGTTCAATGTATTCCTTAGACATACACATTGACGATGAATCACTGAAATTACATCGGAATTAAATACAAAAGGCACAATGATGCCATACGTGCATGAATAGAGACTCTTCTTACAGCCGGTGCTTTGAGCTTTCCCTGTGAGACCAGTATTAATTACCGATACACCACTCCAGGTTCAATGTATTCCTTGGACATACTCATTGACGATGAAACACTGAAATTACATCGGAATTAAATACAAAAGGAACAATGCCGCCTTAACTGAAAGATGAGTGGGACTTCTTAGAGTCTGTGCTTTGATCCTTTCCTGTGAGACCAGTATTAGTTTCCGATACACCACTGCAGGTTCAATGTGTTCCTTGGACCTTCGCATTGACGGTGAAACACAGAAATCGCATCGGAATTAAATACAAAAGGCACAATGCCGCCTTAAGTACAGGAATAGAGACTCTTCTTACAGTCGGTGCTTTGAGCATTCCCTGTGAGACCAGTATTAGTTTCCGATATGCCACTGCAGGATCAATGTATTCCTTGGACATAAGCATTGGCGATGAAACACAGAAATCGCATCGGAATTAAATAAAAAAGGCACAATGGCGCCCTACGTACAAGAATAGAGACTCTTCTTACATTCGGTGCTTTGAGGATTCCCTGTGAGACCGGTATTAGTTTCCGATACACCACTGCAGGTTCAATGTATTCCTTAGACATACACATTGACAATGAAACACAGAAATCGAATCGGAATTAAACTCAAAAGGCACAATGCCGCCATAAGTGCCAGAATAGTGACCCTTCATACAGTCGGTGCTTTGAGCATTCCCTGTGAGACCAGTATTAGTTTCCGATACACCTCAGCAGGTACAATGTATTCCTTGGAACTTCACATTGACGATGAAACACAGAAATCGCATCGGACTTAAATACAAAAGGCACAATGCCGCCTTAAGTACAAGAATTGAGAATCTTCCTACAGTCGATGCTTTGGGCATTCCCTGTGAGACCAGTATTAGTTTCTGATACACCACTGCAGGTTCAATGGATTCCTTGGACATACGCATTGACGATGAATCACAGAAATCGCCTCGGAATTAATACAAAAGGCACAATGCCGCAATAAGCACAAGAATAGAGACTCTTCTTACAGTCGGTGCTTTGAGCATTTCCTGTGAGACCAGTATTAGTTTCCGATACACCATTGCAGGTTCAATGTATTCGTTAGACATACACATTGACGATGAAACACTGAAATTACATTGGAATTAAATACAAAAGGCACAATGCCACCATAAGTGCAAGTATAGAGACTCCTCTTACAGTCGGTGCTTTGAGCATTCCCTGTGAGATCAGTATTAGTTTCCGATACACCACTGCAGGTACAATGTATTCCTTGTACCTTCACATTGACGATGAAACACAGAAATCGCATCGGAATTAAATGCAAAAGGCACAATGCCGCCTTAAGTACAAGAATAGAGACTCTTCTTACAGTCGGTGCTTTGAGCATTGCCTGTGAGACCAGTAAATAGTATCCGATACACCACTCCAGGTTCAATGTATTCCTTGGACATACTCAATGACGATGAAACACTGAAATTACATCGGAACTAAATACAAAAGGAACAGTGCCGCCTTAACTGCAAGATGAGTGAGACTTCTTAGAGTCTGTGCTTTGATCCTTTCCTGTGAGACCTGTATTAGTTTCCGATACACCACTGCAGGTTCAATGTATTCCTTGGACCTTCGCATTGACGATGAAACACATAAATCACATCGGAACTAAATACAAAATGCACAATACCGCAATAGGTACAAGAGTAGAGACTCTTCTTACAGTCGGTGCCTTGAGCATTCCCTGTGAGACCAGTATTAGTTTCCGATACACCACTGCAGGTTCAATGTATTGCTTGGACATACTCATTGACGATGAAACACTGAAATTACATCGGAATTAAATACAAAAGGAACAATGCCGCCTTAACTGCAAGATGAGTGAGACTTCTTAGAGTCTGTGCTTTGATCCTTTCCTGTGGGACCAGTATTAGTTTCCGATACACCACTCCAGGTTCAATGTATTCCTCTGACATACTCATTGACGATGAAACACTGAAATTACATCGGAATTTAATACAAAAGGAACAATGCCGCCTTAACGGCAAGATGAGTAAGACTTCTTAAGGTCTGTGCTTTGATCCTTTCCTGTGAGACCAGGATTAGTTTCCGATACACCACTGCAGGTTCAATGTATTCCTTGGACCTTCGCATTGACAATGAAACACAGAAATCGAATCGGAACTAAATATAAAAGGCACAATGCCGCAATAAGTGCAAGAATAGAGACTCTTCTTACAGCCGGTGCTTTTAGCGTTCGCTGTGAGACCTGTATTAGTTTCCGATACACCACTGCAGGTTCAATGTATTCCTTGGACATACTCATTGACGATGAAACACTGAAATTACATCGTAATTAAATACAAAAGGAACAATGCCGCCTTAACTGCAAGATGAGTGAGACTTCTTAGAGTCTGTGCTTTGATCCTTTCCTGTGAGACCAGTATTAGTTTCCGATACACCACAGCAGGTTCAATGTATTCCTTGGACCTTCGCATTGACGATGAAACACAGAAATCGCATCGGAATTAAATACAAAAGGCACAATGCCGCCTTAAGTACAGGAATAGAGACTCTTCTTACAGTCGGTGCTTTCAGCATTCCCTGTGAGACCAGTATTAGTTTCCGATATACCACTGCAGGTTCAATGTATTCCTTGGACATACGCATTGACGATGAAACACAGATTTCGCATCGGAATTAAATACAAAAGGCACAATGCCGCCCTACGTACAAGAATAGAGACTCTTCTTACATTCGGTGCTTTGAGCATTCCCTGTGAGACCGGTATTAGTTTCCGATACACCACTGCAGGTTCAATGTATTCCTTAGACACACACATTGACAATGAAACACAGAAATCGCATCGGAATTAAACACAAAAGGCACAATGCCGCCATAAGTGCCATAATAGAGACCCTTCTTACAGTCGGTGCTTTGAGCATTCCCTGTGAGGCCAGTATTAGTTTCCGATACACCTCAGCAGGTACAATGTATTCCTTGGAACTTCACATTGACGATGAAACACAGAAATCGCATCGGAATTAAATACAAAAGGCACAATGCCGCCCTACGTACAAGAATAGAGACTCTTCTTACATTCGGTGCTTTGAGCATTCCCTGTGAGACCGGTATTAGTTTCCGATACACCACTGCAGGTTCAATGTATTCCTTAGACATACACATTGACAATGAAACACAGAAATCGCATCGGAATTAAACACAAAAGGCACAATGCCGCCATAAGTGCCGGAATAGAGACTCTTCTTACAGTCGGTGCTTTGAGCATTTCCTGTGAGACCAGTATTAGTTTCCGATACACCACTGCAGGTTCAATGTATTCCTTAGACATACATATTGACGATGAAACACTGAAATTACATGGAATTAAATACAAAAGGCACAATGCCACCATAAGTGCAAGTATAGAGACTCCTCTTACAGTCGGTGCTATGAGCATTCCCTGTGAGATCAGTATTAGTTTCCGATACACCACTGCAGGTACAATGTATTCCTTGTACCTTCACATTGACAATGAAACACAGAAATCGCATCGGAATTAAATGCAAAAGGCACAATGCCGCCTTAAGTACAAGAATAGAGACTCTTCTTACAGTCGGTGCTTTGAGCATTGCCTGTGAGACCAGTAATAGTATCCGATACACCACTGCAGGTTCAATGTATTCCTTGGACCTTCACATTGACGATGAAACACAGAATTCGCATCTAAATTAAATACTAAAGGCATAATGCCGCCTTCAGTACAAGAATAGAGTCTCTTCTTACGGTCGGTGCTTTGAGCATTTCCTGTGAGACCAGTATTAGTTTCCGATACACCACTGCAGGTTCAATGTATTGCTTGGACATACACACTGACGATGAAACATAGAAATCGCATCGGAATTAAATACAAAAGGCACAATGCCGCCTTACGTACAAGAATAGAGACTCATCATACAGTCAGTGCTTTGAGCATTCCCTGTGAGACCAGTATTAGTTTCCGATACACCACACCAGGTTCAATGTATACCTTGGACATACTCATTGACGATGGAACACTGAAATTACATCGGAATTAAATTCAAAATTAGCAATGCCGCCTTAACGGCAAGATAAGTGAGGCTTCTTAGAGTCTGTGCTTTGATCCTTTCCTGTGAGACCAGTATTAGTTTCCGATACACCATTGCAGGTTCAATGTATTCCTTGGACCATCGCATTGACGATGAAACACAGAGATCGAATCGGAACTAAATACAAAAGGCACAATGCCGCAATAAGTACAAGAATAGAGACTCTTCTTACAGTCGGTGCTTTGAGCATTCCCTGTGAGACCAGTATTAGTTTCCGATACACCACTGCAGGTTCAATGTATTCCTTAGACATACACATTGACGATGAAACACTGATATTACATCGGAATGAAATACAAATGGCAGAATGCCGCCATAAGTGCAAGAATAGAGACTCCTCTTACAGTCGGTGCTTTGAGCATTCCCTGTGAGACCAATATTAGTTTCCGATACACCACTGCAGGTACAATGTATTCCTTGCACCTTCACATTGACGATGAAACACAGAATTTGCATTGGAATTAAATACTAAAGGCATAATGCCGCCTTCAGCACAAGAATAGAGTCTCTTTTCACAGTCGGTGCTTTGAGCATTTCCTGTGAGACCAGTATTAGTTTCCGATACACCACTGCAGGTTCAATGTATTGCTTGGACATACACACTGACGATGAAACATAGAAATCGCATCGGAATTAAATACAAAAGGCACAATGCCGCCTTACGTACAAGAATAGAGACTCATCTTACAGTCAGTGCTTTGAGCATTCCCTGTGAGACCAGTATTAGTTTCCGATACACCACACCAGGTTCAATGTATTCCTTGGACATACTCATTGACGATGGAACACTGAAATTACATCGGAATTAAATTCAAAATTAGCAATGCCGCCTTAACGGCAAGATAAGTGAGGCTTCTTAGAGTCTGTGCTTTGATCCTTTCCTGTGAGACCAGTATTAGTTTCCGATACACCATTTCAGGTTCAATGTATTCCTTGGACATTCGCATTGACAATGAAACATAGAAATCGAATCGGAACTAAATACAAAAGGCACAATGCCGCAATAAGTACAAGAATAGAGACTCTTTTTACAGTCGGTACTTTGAGCATTCCCTGTGAGACCAGTATTAGATTCCGATACACCTCAGCAGGTACAATGTATTCCTTGGAACTTCACATTGACGATGAAACACAGAAATCGCATCGGAATTAAATACAAAAGGCACAATGCCGCTTTAAGTACAAGAATAGAGACTCTTCTTACAGTCGGTGCTTTGAGCATTCCCTGTGAGACAAGTATTAGTTTCTGATACACCACTGCAGGTTCAATGTATTCCTTGGACATACACATTGACGATGAAACACAGAAATCGCATCAGAATTAAATACAAAAGGCACAATGCCGCCTTAAGTACAGGAATAGAGACTCTTCTTGCAGTCGGTGCTTTGAGCATTCCCTGTGAGACCAGTATTAGTTTCCGATATACCACTGCAGGTTCAATGTATTCCTTGGACATACCCATTGACGATGAAACACAGAAATCGCATCGGAATTAAATACAAAAGGCACAATGCCGCCCTACGTACAAGAATAGAGACTCTTCTTACATTCGGTGCTTTGAGCATTCCCTGTGAGACCGGTATTAGTTTCCGATACACCACTGCAGGTTCAATGTATTCCTTAGACATACACATTGACAATAAAACATAGATATCATATTGGAATTAAACTCAAAAGGCAAAATGCCGCCATAAGTGCCAGAATAGAGACCCTTCTTACAGTCGGTGCTTTGAGCATTCCCTGTGAGACCAGTCTTAGTTTCCGATACACATCAGCAGGTTCAATGTATTCCTTGGAACTTCACATTGACGATGAAACACAGAAATCGCATCGGAATTAAATACAAAAGGCACAATGCCGCCTTAAGTACAAGAATTGAGACTCTTCCTACAGTCGATGCTTTGAGCATTCCCTGTGAGACCAGTATTAGTTTCCGATACACCACTGCAGGTTCAATGGATTCCTTGGACATACGCATTGACGATGAAACACAGAAAACGCCTCGGAATTAATACAAAATGCACAATGCCGCAATAAGCACAAGAATAGGGACTCTTCTTACAGTCGGTGCTTTGAGCATTTCCTGTGAGACCAGTATTAGTTTCCGATACACCACTGCAGGGACAATGTATTCCTTAGACATACACATTGACGATGAAACACAGAAATTACTTTGGAATTAAATACAAAAGGCACAATGCCGCCTTAAGTACAAGAATAGAGACTCATCTTACAGTCGGTGCTTTGAGCATTCCCTGTGAGACCAGTATTAGTTTCCGATACACCACACCAGGTACAATGTATTCCTTGGACATACTCATTGACGATGGAACACTGAAATTACATCGGAATTAAATTCAAAAGGAACAATGCCGCCTTAACGGCAAGATAAGTGAGGCTTCTTAGAGTCTGTGCTTTGATCCTTTCCTGTGAGACCAGTATTAGTTTCCGATACACCATTGCAGGTTCAATGTATTCCTTGGACCATCGCATTGACGATGAAACACAGAGATCGAATCGGAACTAAATACAAAAAGCACAATGCCGCAATAAGTACAAGAATAAAGACTCTTCTTACAGTCGGTGCTTTGAGTACTCGCTGTGAGACCAGTATTAGTTTCCGATACACCACTGCAATTTTAATGTATTCCTTAGACATACACATTGACGATGAAACACTGATATAACATCGGAATTAAATTCAAATGGCACAATGCCCCCATAAGTGCAAGAATAGAGACTCCTCTTACAGTCGGTGCTTTGAGCATTCCCTGTGAGACCAATATTAGTTTCCGATACACCACTGCAGGTACAATATATTCCTTGTACCTTCACATTGACGATGAAACACAGAATTTGCATCGGAATTAAATACTAAAGGCATTATGCCGCCTTCAGTACAAGAATAGAGACTCTTCTTACAGTCGGTGCTTTGAGCATTCCCTGTGAGACCAGTATTAGTTTCTGATACACCACTGCTGGTTCAATGTATTCCTTGGACATACGCATTGACGATGACACACATAAATCGCATCTGAATTAAATACAAAAGGCACAAGGCCGCATTACGTACAAGAAAAGAGACTCTTCTTACAGTCGCTGCTTTGAGCATTCCCTGTGAGACCGGTATTAGTTTCCGATTCACCACTCCAGGTTCAATGTATTCCTTGGACATACTCAATGACGATGAAACACTGAAATTACATCGGAATTAAATACAAAAGGAACAGTGCCGCCTTAACTGCAAGATGAGTGAGACTTCTTAGAGTCTGTGCTTTGATCCTTTCCTGTGAGACCAGTATTAGTTTCCGATACACCACTGCAGGTTCAATGTATTCCTTGGACCTTCGCATTGACAATGAAACACAGAAATCGAATCGGAACTAAATACAAAAGGCACAATGCCGCAATAAGTACAAGAATAGAGACTCTTCTTACAGCCGGTGCTTTGAGCATTCCCTGTGAGACCAGTATTAGTTTCTGATACACCACTGCAGGATCAATGTATTCCTTAGACATACACATTGGCGATGAAACATTGAAATTACATCGGAATTAAATACAAATGGCACAATGCCGTCATAAGTCCAAGAATTGAGGCTCCTCTTACAGTCGGTGCTCTGAGCATTCCCTGTGAGACCAGTATTAGTTTCCGATACACCACTGCAGGTACAATGTATTCCTTGTACCTTCACATTGACGATGAAACACAGAAATTGCATCGGAATTAAATACAAAAGGCACAATGCCGCCTTAAGTACAAGAATAGAGACTTTTCTTACAGTCGGTGCTTTGAGCATTCCCTGTGAGACCAGTATTAGTTTCTGATACACCACTGCAGGTTCAATGTATTCCTTGGACATACACATTGACGATGAAACACAGAAATCGCATCGGAATTAAATACAAAAGGCACAATGCCGCCTTTCGTACAAGAATAGAGACTCTTCTTACAGTCGGTGCTTTGAGCATTCCCTGTGAGACCAGTATTAGTTTCCGATACACCACTCCAGGTTCAATGTATTGCTTGGACATACGCATTGACGATGAAGCACTGAAATTACATCGGAATTAAATGCAAAAGGAACAATGCCGCCTTAACTGCAAGATAAGTGAGACTTCTTAGATTCTGTTCTGTGATCCTTTCCTGTGAGACCTGTATTAGTTTCCGATACACCACTGCAGATTCACTGTTTTCCTTGGACCTTCGCATTGACGATGAAACACAGAAATCACACCGGAACTAAATACAAAATGCACAATACCGCAATAAGTACAAGAGTAGAGTCTCTTCTTACAGTCGGTGCCTTGAGCATTCCCTGTGAGAGCAGTATTAGTTTCCGATACACCACTGCAGGTTCAATGAATTCCTTAGACATACACATTGACGACGAAACACTGAAATTACATCGGAATTAAATACAAAAGGCACAATACCGCCATAAGTGCAAGAATAGAGACACTTCTTACAGTCGGTGCTTTGAGCTTTCCCTGTGAGACCAGTAATAGTTTCTGATACACCACTCCAGGTTCAATGTATTCCTTGGACATACTCATTGACGATGAAACACTGAAATTACATCGGAATTAAATACAAAAGGAACAATGCCGCCTTAACTGTAAGATGAGTGAGACTTCTTACAGTCTGTGCTTTGATCCTTTCCTGTGAGACCAGTATTAGTTTCCGATACACCACTGCAGGTTCAATGTATTCCTTGGACCTTCGCATTGACGATGAAACACAGAAATCGCATCGGAATTAAATACAAAAGTCACAATGCCGCCTTAAGTACAGGAATAGAGACTCTTGTTACAGTCGGTGCTTTGAGCATTCCCTGTGAGACCAGTATTATTTTCCGATATACCACTGCAGGTTCAATGTATTCCTTAGACATACACATTGACAATGAAACACAGAAATCGCATCGGAACTAAACTCAAAAGGCACAATGCCGCCATAAGTGCCAGAATAGAGACCCTTCTTACAGTCGGTGCTTTGATCATTCCCTGTGAGACCAGTATTAGTTTCCGATACACCACTGCAGGTACAATGTATTCCTTGTACCTTCACATTGACGATGAAACACAGAAATCGCATCGGAATTAAATACAAAAGGCACAATGCCGCCTTAAGTACAAGAATAGAGACTCTTCTTACAGTCGGTGCTTTGAGCATTCCCTGTGAGACCAGTATTAGTTTCTGATACACCACTGCAGGTTCATTGTATTCCTAGGACATACACATTGACGATGAAACACAGAAATCGCATCGGAATTAAATACAAAAGGCACAATGCCGCCTTTCGTAAAAGAATAGAGACTCTTCTTACAGTCGGTGCTTTGAGCATTCCCTGTGAGACCAGAAATAGTTTCCGATACACCACTCCAGGTTCAATGTATTCCTTGGACATACTCATTGACGATGAAACACTGAAATTACATCGGAATTAAATACAAAAGGAAAAATGCCGCCTTAACTGCAAGATGAGTGAGACTTCTTAGAGTCTGTGATTTGATCCTTTCCTGTGAGACCTGTATTAGTTTCCGATACACCACTGCAGGTTCAATGTATTCCTTGGACCTTCGCATTGACGATGAAACACAGAAATCACATCGGAACTAAATACAAATTGCAAAATACCGCAATAAGTACAAGAGTAGAGACTCTTCTGACAGTCAATGCCTTGAGCATTCCCTGTGAGACCAGTATTAGTTTCCGATACACCACTGCAGGTTCAATGAATTCCTTAGACATACACATTGACGATGAAATACTGAAATTACATCCTAATTAAATACAAAAGGCACAATGCCGCCATAAGTGCAAGAATAGAGTCTCTTCTTACAGTCGGTGCTTTGAGATTTCCCTGTGAGACCAGTATTAGTTTCCGATACACCACTCCAGGTTCAATGTATTCCTTGGACATACTCATTTACGATGAAACACTGAAATTACAAAGGAATTAAATACAGAAGGAACAATGCCGCCTTAACGGCAAGATGAGTAAGACTTCTTAAGGTCTGTGCTTTGATCCTTTCCTGTGAGACCAGTATTAGTTTCCGATACACCACTGCAGGTTCAATGTATTCCTTGGACCTTCGCAATGACAATGAAACACAGAAATCGAATCGGTACTAAATACAAAAGGCACAATGCCGCAATAAGTACAAGAATAGAGACTCTTCTTACAGTCGGTGCTTTGAGCATTCCCCGTGAGACCAGTATTAGTTTCCGATACACCACTGCAGGTTCAATGTATTCCTTAGACATACACATTGGCGATGAAACATTGAAATTACATCAGAATTAAATACAAATGGCACAATGCCGCCATAAGTGCAAGAATAGAGACTCCTCTTACAGTCGGTGCTTTGAGCATTCCCTGTGAGACCAGTATTAGTTTCCGATACATTACTGCAGGTACAATGTATTCCTTGTACCTTCACATTGACGATGAAACACAGAAATAGCATCGGAATTAAATACAAAAGGCACAATGCCGCCTTAAGTACAAGAATAGGGACTCTTCTTACAGTCGGTGCTTTGAGCATTCCCTGTGAGACCAGTATTAGTTTCTGATACACCACTGCAGGTTCAATGTATTCCTTGGATATACACATTGACGATGAAACACATAAATCGCATCGGAATTAAATACAAAAGGCACAATGCCGCCTTTCGTACAAGAATAGAGCCTCTTCTTACAGTCCGTGCTTTGAGCATTCCCTGTGAGACCAGAATTAGTTTCCGATATACCACTGCAGGTTCAATGTATTCCTTGGACATACGCATTGACGATATAACACAGAAATCGCATCGGAATTAAATACAAAAGGCACAATGCCGCCCTACGTACAAGAATAGAGACTCTTCTTACATTCGGTGCTTTGAGCATTCCCTGTGAGACCGGTATTAGTTTCCGATACACCACTGCAGGTTCAATGTATTCCTTAGACATACACATTGACAATGAAACACAGAAATCGCATCGGAATTAAACTCGAAAGGCACAATGCCGCCATAAGTGCCAGAATAGCGACCCTTCTTACAGTCGGTGCTTTGAGCATTCCCTGTGAGACCAGTATTAGTTTCCGATACACCACTGCAGGTACAATGTATTCCTTGTACCTTCACATTGACGATGAAACACAGAAATCGCATTGGAACTAAATACAAAAGGCACAATGTCGCCTTAAGTACAAGAATAGAGACTCTTCTTACAGTAGGTGCTTTGAGCATTCCCTGTGAGACCAGTATTAGTTTCTGATACACCACTGCAGGTTCAATGTATTCCTTGGACATACACATTGACGATGAAACACAGAAATCGCATCGGAATTAAATACAAAACGCACAATGCCGCCCTACGCACAAGAATAGAGACTCTTCTTACAGTCGGTGCTTTGAGTATTCCCCTTGAGACCAGTATTAGTTTCTGATACACCACTCCAGGTTCAATGTATTCCTTGGACATACTCATTGACGATGAAACACTGAAATTACATCGGAATTAAATACAAAAGGAACAATGCCGCCTTAACTGCAAGATGAGTGAGACTTCTTAGAGTCTGTGCTTTGATCCTTTCCTGTGAGACCTGTATTAGTTTCCGATACACCACTGCAGGTTCAATGTATTCCTTGGACCTTCGCATTGACGATGAAACACAGAAATCACATCGGAACTAAATACAAAATGCAGAATACCGCGATAAGTACAAGAGTAGAGACACTTCTAACAGTCGGTGCCGTGAGCATTCCCTGTGAGACCAGTATTAGTTTCCGATACACCACTGCAGGTTCAATGAATGCCTTAGACGTACACATTGACGATGAAACACTGAAATTGCATCGGAATTAAATACAAAAGGCACAATGCCGCCATAAGTGCAAGAATAGAGACTCTTCTTACAGTCGGTGCTTTGAGCTTTCCCTGTGAGACCAGTATTAGTTTCCGATACACCACTCCAGGTTCAATGTATTCCTTGGACATACTCATTGACGATGAAACTCTGAAATCACATCGGAATTAAATACAAAAGGAACAATGCCGCCTTAACGGCAAGATGAGTAAGACTTCTTAAGGTCTGTGCTTTGATCCTATCCTGTGAGACCAGTATTAGTTTCCGATACACCACTGCAGGTTCAATGTATTCCTTGGACCTTCGCATTGACAATGAAACACAGAAATCGAATCGGAACTAAATACAAAAGGCACAATGCCGCAATTAGTACAAGAATAGAGACTCTTCTTCCAGTCGGTGCTTTGAGCATTCCCCATGAGACCAGTATTAGTATCCGATACACCACTGCAGGTTCAATGTATTCCTTAGACATACACATTGGCGATGAAACATTGAAATTACATCAGAATTAAATACAAATGGCACAATGCCGCCATAAGTGCAAGAATAGAGACTCCTCTTACAGTCGGTGCTTTGAGCATTCCCTGTGAGACCAGTATTAGTTTCCGATACATTACTGCAGGTACAATGTATTCCTTGTACCTTCACATTGACGATGAAACACAGAAATCGCATCGGAATTAAATACAAAAGGCACAATGCCGCCTTAAGTACAAGAATAGAGACTCTTCTTACAGTCGGTGCTTTGAGCATTCCCTGTGAGACCAGTATTAGTTTCCGATACACCACTCCAGGTTCAATGTATTCCTTGGACATACACATTGACGATGAAACACTGAAATTACATCGGAATTAAATACAAAAGGCACAATGCCGCCATAAGTGCAAGAATAGAGTCTCTTCTTACAGTCGGTGCTTTGAGCTTTCCCTGTGAGACCAGTATTAGTTTCCGATACACCACTACAGGTTCAATGTATTCCTTGGACATACTCATTGACGATGAAACACTGAAATTACATCGGAATTAAATACAAAAGGAACAATGCCGCCTTAACGGCAAGATGAGTAAGACTTCTTAAGTTCTGTGCTTTGATCCTTTCCTGTGAGACCAGTATTAGTTTCCGATACACCACTGCAGGTACAATGTATTCCTTGTACCTTCACATTGACGATGAAACACAGAAATCGCATCGGAATTAAATACAAAAGGCACAATGCCGCCTTAAGTACAAGAATAGAGACTTTTCTTACAGTCGGTGCTTTGAGCATTCCCTGTGAGACCAGTATTAGTTTCTGATACACCACTGCAGGTTCAATGTATTCCTTGGACATACACATTGACGATGAAACACAGAAATCGCATCGGAATTAAATACAAAAGGCACAATGCCGCCTTTCGTACAAGAATAGAGACTCTTCTTACAGTCGGTGCTTTGAGCATTCCCTGTGAGACCAGTATTAGTTTCCGATACACCACTCCAGGTTCAATGTATTGCTTGGACATACGCATTGACGATGAAGCACTGAAATTACATCGGAATTAAATGCAAAAGGAACAATGCCGCCTTAACTGCAAGATAAGTGAGACTTCTTAGATTCTGTTCTGTGATCCTTTCCTGTGAGACCTGTATTAGTTTCCGATACACCACTGCAGATTCACTGTTTTCCTTGGACCTTCGCATTGACGATGAAACACAGAAATCACACCGGAACTAAATACAAAATGCACAATACCGCAATAAGTACAAGAGTAGAGTCTCTTCTTACAGTCGGTGCCTTGAGCATTCCCTGTGAGAGCAGTATTAGTTTCCGATACACCACTGCAGGTTCAATGAATTCCTTAGACATACACATTGACGACGAAACACTGAAATTACATCGGAATTAAATACAAAAGGCACAATGCCGCCATAAGTGCAAGAATAGAGACACTTCTTACAGTCGGTGCTTTGAGCTTTCCCTGTGAGACCAGTAATAGTTTCTGATACACCACTCCAGGTTCAATGTATTCCTTGGACATACTCATTGACGATGAAACACTGAAATTACATCGGAATTAAATACAAAAGGAACAATGCCGCCTTAACTGTAAGATGAGTGAGACTTCTTACAGTCTGTGCTTTGATCCTTTCCTGTGAGACCAGTATTAGTTTCCGATACACCACTGCAGGTTCAATGTATTCCTTGGACCTTCGCATTGACGATGAAACACAGAAATCGCATCGGAATTAAATACAAAAGTCACAATGCCGCCTTAAGTACAGGAATAGAGACTCTTGTTACAGTCGGTGCTTTGAGCATTCCCTGTGAGACCAGTATTATTTTCCGATATACCACTGCAGGTTCAATGTATTCCTTAGACATACACATTGACAATGAAACACAGAAATCGCATCGGAACTAAACTCAAAAGGCACAATGCCGCCATAAGTGCCAGAATAGAGACCCTTCTTACAGTCGGTGCTTTGATCATTCCCTGTGAGACCAGTATTAGTTTCCGATACACCACTGCAGGTACAATGTATTCCTTGTACCTTCACATTGACGATGAAACACAGAAATCGCATCGGAATTAAATACAAAAGGCACAATGCCGCCTTTCGTAAAAGAATAGAGACTCTTCTTACAGTCGGTGCTTTGAGCATTCCCTGTGAGACCAGAAATAGTTTCCGATACACCACTCCAGGTTCAATGTATTCCTTGGACATACTCATTGACGATGAAACACTGAAATTACATCGGAATTAAATACAAAAGGAAAAATGCCGCCTTAACTGCAAGATGAGTGAGACTTCTTAGAGTCTGTGATTTGATCCTTTCCTGTGAGACCTGTATTAGTTTCCGATACACCACTGCAGGTTCAATGTATTCCTTGGACCTTCGCATTGACGATGAAACACAGAAATCACATCGGAACTAAATACAAATTGCAAAATACCGCAATAAGTACAAGAGTAGAGACTCTTCTAACAGTCAATGCCTTGAGCATTCCCTGTGAGACCAGTATTAGTTTCCGATACACCACTGCAGGTTCAATGAATTCCTTAGACATACACATTGACGATGAAATACTGAAATTACATCCTAATTAAATACAAAAGGCACAATGCCGCCATAAGTGCAAGAATAGAGTCTCTTCTTACAGTCGGTGCTTTGAGATTTCCCTGTGAGACCAGTATTAGTTTCCGATACACCACTCCAGGTTCAATGTATTCCTTGGACATACTCATTTACGATGAAACACTGAAATTACAAAGGAATTAAATACAGAAGGAACAATGCCGCCTTAACGGCAAGATGAGTAAGACTTCTTAAGGTCTGTGCTTTGATCCTTTCCTGTGAGACCAGTATTAGTTTCCGATACACCACTGCAGGTTCAATGTATTCCTTGGACCTTCGCAATGACAATGAAACACAGAAATCGAATCGGTACTAAATACAAAAGGCACAATGCCGCAATAAGTACAAGAATAGAGACTCTTCTTACAGTCGGTGCTTTGAGCATTCCCCGTGAGACCAGTATTAGTTTCCGATACACCACTGCAGGTTCAATGTATTCCTTAGACATACACATTGGCGATGAAACATTGAAATTACATCAGAATTAAATACAAATGGCACAATGCCGCCATAAGTGCAAGAATAGAGACTCCTCTTACAGTCGGTGCTTTGAGCATTCCCTGTGAGACCAGTATTAGTTTCCGATACATTACTGCAGGTACAATGTATTCCTTGTACCTTCACATTGACGATGAAACACAGAAATAGCATCGGAATTAAATACAAAAGGCACAATGCCGCCTTAAGTACAAGAATAGAGCCTCTTCTTACAGTCCGTGCTTTGAGCATTCCCTGTGAGACCAGAATTAGTTTCCGATATACCACTGCAGGTTCAATGTATTCCTTGGACATACGCATTGACGATATAACACAGAAATCGCATCGGAATTAAATACAAAAGGCACAATGCCGCCCTACGTACAAGAATAGAGACTCTTCTTACATTCGGTGCTTTGAGCATTCCCTGTGAGACCGGTATTAGTTTCCGATACACCACTGCAGGTTCAATGTATTCCTTAGACATACACATTGACAATGAAACACAGAAATCGCATCGGAATTAAACTCGAAAGGCACAATGCCGCCATAAGTGCCAGAATAGCGACCCTTCTTACAGTCGGTGCTTTGAGCATTCCCTGTGAGACCAGTATTAGTTTCCGATACACCACTGCAGGTACAATGTATTCCTTGTACCTTCACATTGACGATGAAACACAGAAATCGCATTGGAACTAAATACAAAAGGCACAATGTCGCCTTAAGTACAAGAATAGAGACTCTTCTTACAGTAGGTGCTTTGAGCATTCCCTGTGAGACCAGTATTAGTTTCTGATACACCACTGCAGGTTCAATGTATTCCTTGGACATACACATTGACGATGAAACACAGAAATCGCATCGGAATTAAATACAAAACGCACAATGCCGCCCTACGCACAAGAATAGAGACTCTTCTTACAGTCGGTGCTTTGAGTATTCCCCTTGAGACCAGTATTAGTTTCTGATACACCACTCCAGGTTCAATGTATTCCTTGGACATACTCATTGACGATGAAACACTGAAATTACATCGGAATTAAATACAAAAGGAACAATGCCGCCTTAACTGCAAGATGAGTGAGACTTCTTAGAGTCTGTGCTTTGATCCTTTCCTGTGAGACCTGTATTAGTTTCCGATACACCACTGCAGGTTCAATGTATTCCTTGGACCTTCGCATTGACGATGAAACACAGAAATCACATCGGAACTAAATACAAAATGCAGAATACCGCGATAAGTACAAGAGTAGAGACACTTCTAACAGTCGGTGCCGTGAGCATTCCCTGTGAGACCAGTATTAGTTTCCGATACACCACTGCAGGTTCAATGAATGCCTTAGACGTACACATTGACGATGAAACACTGAAATTGCATCGGAATTAAATACAAAAGGCACAATGCCGCCATAAGTGCAAGAATAGAGACTCTTCTTACAGTCGGTGCTTTGAGCTTTCCCTGTGAGACCA
This sequence comes from Schistocerca americana, assembly GCF_021461395.2. Lineage (NCBI taxonomy): Eukaryota > Metazoa > Arthropoda > Insecta > Orthoptera > Acrididae > Schistocerca > Schistocerca americana. The sequence continues at coordinate 744,519,902 of NC_060123.1, forward strand.
GTATTAGTTTCCGATACACCACTCCAGGTTCAATGTATTCCTTGGACATACTCATTGACGATGAAACTCTGAAATCACATCGGAATTAAATACAAAAGGAACAATGCCGCCTTAACGGCAAGATGAGTAAGACTTCTTAAGGTCTGTGCTTTGATCCTATCCTGTGAGACCAGTATTAGTTTCCGATACACCACTGCAGGTTCAATGTATTCCTTGGACCTTCGCATTGACAATGAAACACAGAAATCGAATCGGAACTAAATACAAAAGGCACAATGCCGCAATTAGTACAAGAATAGAGACTCTTCTTCCAGTCGGTGCTTTGAGCATTCCCCATGAGACCAGTATTAGTATCCGATACACCACTGCAGGTTCAATGTATTCCTTAGACATACACATTGGCGATGAAACATTGAAATTACATCAGAATTAAATACAAATGGCACAATGCCGCCATAAGTGCAAGAATAGAGACTCCTCTTACAGTCGGTGCTTTGAGCATTCCCTGTGAGACCAGTATTAGTTTCCGATACATTACTGCAGGTACAATGTATTCCTTGTACCTTCACATTGACGATGAAACACAGAAATCGCATCGGAATTAAATACAAAAGGCACAATGCCGCCTTAAGTACAAGAATAGAGACTCTTCTTACAGTCGGTGCTTTGAGCATTCCCTGTGAGACCAGTATTAGTTTCCGATACACCACTCCAGGTTCAATGTATTCCTTGGACATACACATTGACGATGAAACACTGAAATTACATCGGAATTAAATACAAAAGGCACAATGCCGCCATAAGTGCAAGAATAGAGTCTCTTCTTACAGTCGGTGCTTTGAGCTTTCCCTGTGAGACCAGTATTAGTTTCCGATACACCACTACAGGTTCAATGTATTCCTTGGACATACTCATTGACGATGAAACACTGAAATTACATCGGAATTAAATACAAAAGGAACAATGCCGCCTTAACGGCAAGATGAGTAAGACTTCTTAAGTTCTGTGCTTTGATCCTTTCCTGTGAGACCAGTATTAGTTTCCGATACACCACTGCAGGTACAATGTATTCCTTGTACCTTCACATTGACGATGAAACACAGAAATCGCATCGGAATTAAATACAAAAGGCACAATGCCGCCTTAAGTACAAGAATAGAGACAGTCGGTGCTTTGAGCATTCCCTGTGAGACCAGTATTAGTTTCTGATACACCACTGCAGGTTCAATGTATTCCTTGGACATACACATTGACGATGAAACACAGAAATCGCATCGGAATTAAATACAAAAGGCACAATGCCGCCTTTCGTACAAGAATAGAGACTCTTCTTACAGTCGGTGCTTTGAGCATTCCCTGTGAGACCAGTATTAGTTTCCGATACACCACTCCAGGTTCAATGTATTCCTTGGACATACTCATTGACGATGAAACACTGAAATTACATCGGAATTAAATACAAAAGGAACAATGCCGCCTTAACAGCAAGATAAGTGAGACTTCTTAGAGTGTTCTTTGATCCTTTCCTGTGAGACCTGTATTTGTTTCCGATACACCACTGCAGGTTCAATGTATTCCTTGGACCTTCGCATTGACGATGAAACACAGAAATCACATCGGAACTAAATACAAAATGCACAATACCGCAATAAGTACAAGAGCAGAGACTCTTCTTACAGTCGGTGCCTTGAGCATTCCCTGTGAGACCAGTATTAGTTTCCGATACACCACTGCAGGTTCAATGAATTCCTTAGATATCCACATTGACGATGAAACACTGAAATTACATCGGAATTAAATACAAAAGGCACAATGCCGCCATAAGTGCAAAAATAGAGACTCTTCTTACAGTCGGTGCTTTGAGCTTTCCCTGTGAGACCAGTAATAGTTTCCGATACACCACTCCAGGTTCAATGTATTCCTTGGACATACTCATTGACGATGAAACACTGAAATTACATCGGAATTAAATACAAAAGGAACAATGCCGCCTTAACGGCAAGATGAGTAAGACTTCTTAAGGTCTGCGCTTTGATCATTTCCTGTGAGACCAGTATTAGTTTCCGATACACCACTGCAGGTTCAATGTATTCCTTCGACCTTCGCATTGACAATGAAACACAGAAATCGAATCGGAACTAAATACAAAAGGCACAATGCCGCAATAAGTACAAGAATATAGACTCTTCTTACAGTCGGTGCTTTGAGCATTCCCTGTGAGACCAGTATTAGTTTCCGATACACCACTGCAGGTTCAATGTATTCCTTAGACATACACATTGGCGATGAAACATTGAAATGACATCGGAATTAAATACAAGTGGCACAATGCCGCCATAAGTGCAAGAATAGAGACTCCTCTTACAGTCGGTGCTTTGAGCATTCCCTGTGAGACCAGTAATAGTTTCCGATACACCACTGCAGGTACAATGTATTCCTTGTACCTTCACATTGACGATGAAACACAGAAATCGCATCGGAATTAAATACAAAAGGCACAATGCCGCTTTAAGTACAAGAATAGAGACTCTTCTTACAGTCGGTGCTTTGAGCATTCCCTGTGAGACCAGTATTAGTTTCTGATACACCACTGCAGGTTCAATGTATTCCTTGGACATACACATTGACGATGAAACACAGAAATCGCATCGGAATTAAATACAAAAGGCACAATGCCGCCTTTCGTACAAGAATAGAAACTCTTCTTACAGTCGGTGCTTTGAGCATTCCCTGTGAGACCAGTATTAGTTTCCGATACACCACTCCAGGTTCAATGTATTCCTTGGACATACTCATTGACGATGAAACACTGAAATTACATCGGAATTAAATACAAAAGGAACAATGCCGCCTTAACTGCAAGATGAGTGGGACTTCTTAGAGTCTGTGCTTTGATCCTTTCCTGTGAGACCAGTATTAGTTTCCGATACACCACTGCAGGTTCAATGTATTCCTTGGACCTTCGCATTGACGATGAAACACAGAAATCGCATCGGAATTAAATACAAAAGGCACAATGCCGCCTTAAGTACAGGAATAGAGACTCTTCTTACAGTCGGTGCTTTGAGCATTCAGTGTGAGACCAGTATTAGTTTCCGATATACCACTGCAGGTTCAATGTATTCCTTGGACATACGCATTGACGATGAAACACAGAAATCGCATCGGAATTAAATACAAAAGGCACAATGCCGCCCTACGTACAAGAATAGAGACTCTTCTTACATTCGGTGCTTTGAGCATTAACTGTGAGACCGGTATTAGTTTCCGATACACCACTGCAGGTTCAATGTATTCCTTAGACATACACATTGACAATGAAACACAGAAATCGCATCGGAATTAAACTCAAAAGGCACTTTGCCGCCATAAGTGCCAGAATAGAGACCCTTCCTACAGTCGGTGCTTTGAGCATTCCCTGTGAGACCAGTATTAGTTTCCGATACACCACTGCAGGTACAATGTATTCCTTGGACATACACATTGATGATGGAACACAGAAATCGCATCGGAATTAAATACAAAAGGCACAATGCCGCCTTTCGTACAAGAATAGAGACTCTTCTTACAGTCGGTGCTTGGAGCATTCCCTGTGAGACCAGTATTAGTTTCCGATACACCACTCCAGGTTCAATGTATTCCTTGGACATACTCATTGACAATGAAACACTGAAATTACATCGGAATTAAATACAAAAGGAACAATGCCGCCTTAACTGCAAGATGAGTGAGACTTCTTAGAGTCTGTGCTTTGATCCTTTCCTGTGAGACCTGTATTAGTTTCCGATACACCACTGCAGGTTCAATGTATTCCTTGGACCTTCTCATTGACGATGAAACACAGAAATCACATCGGAACTAAATACAAAATGCACAATACCGCAATAAGTACAAGAGTAGAGACTCTTCTTACAGTCGGTGCCTTGAGCAATCCCTGTGATACCAGTATTAGTTTCCGATACACCACTGCAGGTTCAATGAATTCCTTAGACATACACATTGACGATGAAACACTGAAATTACATCGGAATTAAATACAAAAGGCACAATGCCGCCATAAGTGCAAGAATAGAGACTCTTCTTACAGTCGGTGCTTTGAGCTTTCCCTGTGAGACCAGTAATAGTTTCCGATACACCACTCCAGGTTCAATGTATTCCTTGGACATACTCATTGACGATGAAACACTGAAATTACATCGGAATTAAATACAAAAGGAACAATGCCGCCTTAACGGCAAGATGAGTAAGACTTCTTAAGGTCTGTGCTTTGATCATTTCCTGTGAGACCAGTATTAGTTTCCGATACACCACTGCAGGTTCAATGTATTCCTTGGACCTTCGCATTGACAATGAAACACAGAAATCGAATCGGAACTAAATACAAAAGGCACAATGCCGCAATAAGTACAAGAATAGAGACTCTTCTTAGAGTCGGTGCTTTGAGCATTCCCTGTGAGACCAGTATTGGTTTCCGATACACCACTGCAGGTTCAATGTATTCCTTAGACATACACATTGGCGATGAAACATTGAAATGACATCGGAATTAAATACAAATGGCACAATGACGCCATAAGTGCAAGAATAGAGACTCCTCTTACAGTCGGTGCTTTGAGCGTTCCCTGTGAGACCAGTAATAGTTTCCGATACACCACTGCAGGTACAATGTATTCCTTGTACCTTTACATTGACGATGAAACACAGAAATCGTATCGGAACTAAATACAAAAGGCACAATGCGGCTTTAAGTACAAGAATAGAGACTCTTCTTACAGTCGGTGCTTTGAGCATTCCCTGTGAGACCAGTATTAGTTTCTGATACACCACTGCAGGTTCAATGTATTCCTTGGACATACACATTGACGATGAAACACCGAAATCGCATCGGAATTAAATACAAAAGGCACAATGCCGCCTTTCGTACAAGAATGGAGACTCTTCTTATAGTCGGTGCTTTGAGCATTCCCTGTGAGACCAGTATTAGTTTCCGATACACCACTCCAGGTTCAATGTATTCCTTGGACATACTCATTGACGATGAAACACTGAAATTACATCGGAATTAAATACAAAAGGAACAATGCCGCCTTAACTGCAAGATGAGTGAGACTTCTTAGAGTCTGTGCTTTGATCCTTTCCTGTGAGACCAGTATTAGTTTCCGATACACCACTGCAGGTTCAATGTATTCCTTGGACCTTCGCATTGACGATGAAACACAGAAATCGCATCGGAATTAAATACAAAAGGCACAATGCCGCCTAAAGTACAGGAATAGAGACTCTTCTTACAGTCGGCGCTTTGAGCATTCAGTGTGAGACCAGTATTAGTTTCCGATATACCACTGCAGGTTCAATGTATTCCTTGGACATACGCATTGACGATGAAACACAGAAATCGCATCGGAATCAAATACAAAAGGCACAATGCCGCCCTACGTACAATAATAGAGACTCTTCTTACAGTCGGTGCTTTGAGCATTCCCTGTGAGACCAGTATTAGTTTCTGATACACCACTGCAGGTTCAATGTATTCCGTGGACATACACACTGTCGATGAAACACAGAAATCGCATCGGAATTAAATACAAAAGGCACAATGCCGCCTTTCGTACAAGAATAGAGACTCTTCTTACAGTCGGTGCTTTGAGCATTCCCTGTGAGACCACTATTAGTTTCCGATATACCACTGCAGGTTCAATGTATTCCTTGGACATACGCATTGACGATGAAACACAGAAATAGCATCATAATTAAATACAAAAGGCACAATGCCGCCCTACGTACAAGAATAGAGACTCTTCTTCCATTCGGTGCTTTGAGCATTCCCTCTGAGACCGGTATTAGTTTCCGATACACCACAGCAGGTTCAATGTATTCCTTAGACATACACATTGACAATGAAACACAGAAATCGCATCGGAAATAAACTCGAAAGGCACAATGCCGCCATAAGTGCCAGAATAGCGACCCTTCTTACAGTCGGTGCTTTGATCCTTTCCTGTGAGACCAGTATTAGTTTCCGATACACCACTGCAGGTTCAATGTATTCCTTGGACCTTCGCATTGACAACGAAACACAGAAATCGAATCGGAACTAAATACAAAAGGCACAATGCCGCAATAAGTACAAGAATAGAGACTCTTCCTACAGTCGGTGCTTTGAGCATTCCCCGTGAGACCAGTATTAGTTTCCGATACACCACTGCAGGTTCAATGTATTCCTTAGACATACACATTGGCGATGAAACATTGAAATTACATCGGAATTAAATACAAATGGCACAATGCTGCCATAAGTGCAAAAATAGAGACTCCTCTTACAGTCGGTGCTTTGAGCATTCCCTGTGAGACCAGTATTAGTTTCTGATACACCACTGCAGGTTCAATGTATTCCTTAGACATACACATTGACAATGAAACACAGAAATCGCATCGGAATTAAATACAAAAGGCACAATGCCGCCTTAAGTACAAGAATAGAGACTCTTCTTACAGTCGGTGCTTTGAGCATTCCCTGTGAGACCAGTATTAGTTTCTGATACACCACTGCAGGTTCAATGTATTCCTTGGACATACACACTGACGATGAAACACAGAAATCGCATCGGAATTAAATACAAAAGGCACAATGCCGCCTTTCGTACAAGAATAGAGACTCTTCTTACAGTCGGTGCTTTGAGCATTCCCTGTGAGACCAGTATTAGTTTCCGATATACCACTGCAGGTTCAATGTATTCCTTGGACATACGCATTGACGATGAAACACAGAAATAGCATCGGAATTAAATACAAAAGGCACAATGCCGCCCTACGTACAGGAATAGAGACTCTTCTTACATTCGGTGCTTTGAGCATTCCCTGTGAGACCGGTATTAGTTTCCGATACACCACTGCAGGTTCAATGTATTCCTTAGACATACACATTGACAATGAAACACAGAAATCGCATCGGAATTAAACTCGAAAGGCACAATGCCGCCATAAGTGCCGGAATAGCGACCCTTCTTACAGTCGGTGCTTTGAGCATTCCCTGTGAGACCAGTATTAGTTTCCGATACACCACTGCAGGTACAATGTATTCCTTGTACCTTCACATTGACGATGAAACACAGAAATCGCATCGGAATTAAATACAAAAGGCACAATGTCGCCTTAAGTACAAGAATAGAGACTCTTCCTACAGTCGGTGCTTTGAGCATTCCCTGTGAGACCAGTATTAGTTTCTGATACACCACTGCAGGTTCAATGTATTCCTTGGACATACACATTGACGATGAAACACAGAAATCGCATCGGAATTAAATACAAAAGGCACAATGCCGCCTTTCGTACAAGAATAGAGACTCTTCTTACAGTCGGTGCTTTGAGCATTCCCTGTGAGACCAGTATTAGTTTCCGATACACCACTCCAGGTTCAATGTATTCCTTGGACATACTCATTGACGATGAAACACTGTAATTACATCGGAATTAAATACAAAAGGAACAATGCCGCCTTAACTGCAAGATGAGTGAGACTTCTTAGAGTCTGTGCTTTGATCCTTTCCTGTGAGACCTGTATCAGTTTCCGATACACCACTGCAGGTTCAATGTATTCCTTGGACCTTCGCATTGACGATGAAACACAGAAATCACATCGGAACTAAATACAAAATGCACAATACCGCAATAAGTACAAGAGTAGAGACTCTTCTAACAGGCGGTGCCGTGAGCATTCCCTGTGAGACCAGTATTAGTTTCCGATACATCACTGCAGGTTCAATGAATTCCTTAGACATACACATTGACGATGAAACACTGAAATTACATCGGAATTAAATACAAAAGTCACAATGCCGCCATAAGTGCAAGAATAGAGACTCTTCTTACAGTCGGTGCTTTGAGCTTTCCCTGTGAGACCAGTATTAGTTTCCGACACACCACTCCAGGTTCAATGTATTCCTTGGACATACTCATTGACGATGAAACACTGAAAATACATCGGAATTAAATACAAAAGGAACAATGCCACCTTAACGGCAAGATGAGTAAGACTTCTTAAGGTCTGTGATTTGATCCTTTCCTGTGAGACCAGTATTAGTTTCCGATACACCACTGCAGGTTCAATGTATTCCTTGGACCTTCGCATTGACAATGAAACACAGAAATCGAATCGGAACTAAATACAAAAGGCACAATGCCGCAATAAGTACAAGAATAGAGACTCTTCTTACAGTCGGTGCTTTGAGCATTCCCCGTGAGACCAGTATTAGTTTCCGATACACCACTGCAGGTTCAATGTATTCCTTGGACATACTCATTGACGATGAAACACTGAAATTGCATCGGCATTAAATACAAAAGGAACAATGCCGCCTTAACGGCAAGATGAGTAAGACTTCCTAAGTTCTGTGCTTTGATCCTTTCCTGTGAGACCAGTATTAGTTTCCGATACACCACTGCAGGTTCAATGTATTCCTTGGACCTTCGCATTGACAATGAAACACAGAAATCGAATCGGAACTAAATACAAAAGGCACAATGCCGCAATAAGTACAAGAATAGAGACTCTTCTTACAGTCGGTGCTTTGAGCATTCCCTGTGAGACCAGTATTAGTTTCCGATACACCACTGCAGCTTCAATGTATTCCTTGGACCTTCAGATTGACGATGAAACACAGAAATCGCATCGGAATTAAATACAAAAGGCACAATGCCGCCTTAAGTACAAGAATAGAGACTCTTCTTACAGTCGGTGCTTTGAGCATTCCCTGTGAGACCAGTATTAGTTTCTGATACACCACTGCAGGTTCAATGTATTCCTTGGACATACACACTGACGATGAAACACAGAAATCGCATCGGAATTAAATACAAAAGGCACAATGCCGCCTTTCGTACAAGAGTAGAGACTCTTCTTACAGTCGGTGCTTTTGAGCATTCCCTGTGAGACCAGTATTAGTTTCCGATATACCACTGCAGGTTCAATGTATTCCTTGGACATACGCATTGACGATGAAACACAGAAATAGCATCATAATTAAATACAAAAGGCACAATGCCGCCCTACGTACAAGAATAGAGACTCTTCTTACATTCGGTGCTTTGAGCATTCCCTGTGAGACCGGTATTAGTTTCCGATACACCACTGCAGGTTCAATGTATTCCTTAGACATACACATTAACAATGAAACACAGAAATCGCATCGGAATTAAACTCGAAAGGCACAATGCCGCCATAAGTGCCAGAATAGCGACCCTTCTTACAGTCGGTGCTTTGAGCATTCCCTGTGAGACCAGTATTAGTTTCCGATACACCACTGCAGGTACAATGTATTCCTTGTACCTTCACATTGACGATGAATCACAGAAATCGCATCGGAATTAAATACAAAAGGCACAATGTCGCCTTAAGTACAAGAATAGAGACTCTTCTTACAGTCGGTGCTTTGAGCATTCCCTGTGAGACCAGTATTAGTTTCTGATACACCACTGCAGGTTCAATGTATTCCTTGGACATACACATTGACGATGAAACACAGAAATCGCATCGGAATTAAATACAAAAGGCACAATGCCGCCTTTCGTACAAGAATAGAGACCCTTCTTACAGTCGGTGCTTTGAGCATTCCCTGTGAGACCAGTATTAGTTTCCGATACACCACTCCAGGTTCAATGTATTCCTTGGACATACTCATTGACGATGAAACACTGTAATTACATCGGAATTAAATACAAAAGGAACAATGCCGCCTTAACTGCAAGATGAGTGAGACTTCTTAGAGTCTGTGCTTTGATCCTTTCCTGTGAGACCTGTATTAGTTTCCGATACACCACTGCAGGTTCAATGTATACCTTGGACCTTCGCATTGACGATGAAACACAGAAATCACATCGGAACTAAATACAAAATGCACAATACCGCAATAAGTACAAGAGTAGAGACTCTTCTAACAGTCGGTGCCGTGAGCATTCCCTGTGAGACCAGTATTAGTTTCCGATACATCACTGCAGGTTCAATGAATTCCTTAGACATACACACTGACGATGAAACACTGAAATTACATCGGAATTAAATACAAAAGTCACAATGCCGCCATAAGTGCAAGAATAGAGACTCTTCTTACAGTCGGTGCTTTGAGCTTTCCCTGTGAGACCAGTATTAGTTTCCGATACACCACTGCAGGTTCAATGTATTCCTTAGGCATACACATTGGCGATGATACATTGAAATTACATCGGAATTAAATACAAATGGCACAATGCCGCCATAAGTGCAAGAATAGAGACTCCTCTTACAGTCGGTGCTTTGAGCATTCCCTGTGAGACCAGTATTAGTTTCTGATACACCACTGCAGGTTCAATGTATTCCTTGGACATACACATTCACGATGAAACACAGAAATCGCATCGGAATTAAATACAAAAGGCACAATGCCGCCATTCGTACAAGAATAGAGACTCTTCTTACAGTCAGTGCTTTGAGCATTCCCTGTGAGACCAGTATTAGTTTCCGATACACCACTCCAGGTTCAATGTATTCCTTGGACATACTCATTGACGATGAAACACTGAAATTACATCGGAATTTAATACAAAAGGAACAATGCCGCCTTAACTGCAAGATGGGTGAGACTTCTTAGAGTCTGTGCTTTGATCCTTTCCTGTGAGACCAGTATTAGTTTCCGATACACCACTGCAGGTTCAATGTATTCCTTGGACCTTCGCATTGACGATGAAACACAGAAATCGCATCGGAATTAAATACAAAAGGCACAATGCCGCCTTAAGTACAGGAATAGAGACTCTTCTTACAGTCGGTGCTTTGAGCATTCAGTGTGAGACCAGTATTAGTTTCCGATATACCACTGCAGGTTCAATGTATTCCTTGGACATACGCATTGACGATGAAACACAGAAATCGCATCGGAATCAAATTCAAAAGGCACAATGCCGCCCTACGTACAAGAATAGAGACTCTTCTTACATTCGGTGCATTGAGCATTCCCTGTGAGACCGGTATTAGTTTCCGATACACCACTGACGGTTCAATATATTCCTTAGACATACACATTGACAATGAAACACAGAAATCGCATCGGAATTAAACTCAAAAGGCACAATGCTGCCATAAGTGCCAGAATAGAGACCCTTCTTACAGTCGGTGCTTTGGGCATTCCCTGTGAGACCAGTATTAGTTTCCGATACACCACTGCAGGTACAATGTATTCCTTGGACATACACATTGACGATGAAACACAGAAATCGCATCGGAATTAAATAAAAAAGGCACAATGACGCCTTTCGTACAAGAATAGAGACTCTTCTTACAGTCGGTGCTTTGAGAGTTCCCTGTGAGACCAGTATTAGTTTCCGATACACCACTCCAATTTCAATGTATTCCGTGGACATACTCATTGACGATGAAACACTGAAATTACATCGGAATTAAATACAAAAGGAACAATGCCGCCTTTCGTACAAGAATAGACTCCTCTTACAGTCGGTGCTTTGAGCATTCCCTGTGAGACCAGTATTAGTTTCCGATATACCACTGCAGGTTCAATGTATTCCTTGGACATACGCATTGACGATAAAACACAGAAATAGCATCATAATTAAATACAAATGGCACAATGCTGCCATAAGTGCAAAAATAGAGACTCCTCTTACAGTCGGTGCTTTGAGCATTCCCTGTGAGACCAGTATTAGTTTCCGATACATTACTGCAGGTACAATGTATTCCTTGTCCCTTCACATTGACGATGAAACACAGAAATCGCATCGGAATTAAATACAAAAGGCACAATGCCGCCTTAAGTACAAGAATAGAGACTCTTCTTACAGTCGGTGCTTTGAGCATTCCCTGTGAGACCAGTATTAGTTTCTGATACACCACTGCAGGTTCAATGTATTCCTTGGACATACACACTGACGATGAAACACAGAAATCGCATCGGAATTAAATACAAAAGGCACAATGCCGCCTTTCGTACAAGAATAGAGACTCTTCTTACAGTCGGTGCTTTGAGCATTCCCTGTGAGACCAGTATTAGTTTCCGATATACCACTGCAGGTTCAATGTATTCCTTGGACATACGCATTGACGATAAAACACAGAAATAGCATCATAATTAAATACAAAAGGCACAATGCCGCCCTACGTACAAGAATAGAGACTCTTCTTACATTCGGTGCTTTGAGCATTCCCTGTGAGACCGGTATTAGTTTCCGATACACCACTGCAGGTTCAATGTATTCCTTAGACATACACATTGACAATGAAACACAGAAATCGCATCGGAATTAAACTCGAAAGGCACAATGCCGCCATAAGTGCCAGAATAGCGACCCTTCTTACAGTCGGTGCTTTGATCCTTTCCTGTGAGACCAGTATTAGTTTCCGATACCCCACTGCAGGTTCAATGTATTCCTAGGACCTTCGCATTGACAATGAAACACAGAAATCGAATCGGAACTAAATACAAAAGGCACAATGCCGCAATAAGTACAAGAATAGAGACTCTTCTTACAGTCGGTGCTTTGAGCATTCCCCGTGAGACCAGTATTAGTTTCCGATACACCACTGCAGGTTCAATGTATTCCTTAGACATACACATTGGCGATGAATCATTGAAATTACATCGGAATTAAATACAAATGGCACAATGCTGCCATAAGTGCAAAAATAGAGACTTCTCTTACAGTCGGTGCTTTGAGCATTCCCTGTGAGACCAGTATTAGTTTCCGATACATTACTGCAGGTACAATGTATTCCTTGTACCTTCACATTGACGATGAAACACAGAAATCGCATCGGAATTAAATACAAAATACACAATGCCGCCTTAAGTACAAGAATAGAGACTCTTCTTACAGTCGGTGCTTTGAGCATTCCCTGTGAGACCAGTTTTAGGTTCTGATACACCACTGCAGGTTCAATGTATTCCTTGGACATACACACTGACGATGAAACACAGAAATCGCATCGGAATTAAATACAAAAGGCACAATGCCGCCTTTCGTACAAGAATAGAGACTCTTCTTACAGTCGGTGCTTTGAGCATTCCCTGTGAGACCAGTATTAGTTTCCGATATACCAGTGCAGGTTCAATGTATTCCTTGGACATACGCATTGACGATGAAACACAGAAATAGCATCGGAATTAAATACAAAAGGCACAATGCCGCCCTACGTACAAGAATAGAGACTCTTCTTACATTCGGTGCTTTGAGCATTCCCTGTGAGACCGGTATTAGTTTCCGATACACCACTGCAGGTTCAATGTATTCCTTAGACATACACATTGATAATGAAACACAGAAATCGCAACGGAATTAAACTCGAAAGGCACAATGCCGCCATAAGTGCCAGAATAGCGACCCTTCTTACAGTCGGTGCTTTGAGCATTCCCTGTGAGACCAGTATTAGTTTCCGATACACCACTGCAGGTACAATGTATTCCTTGTACCTTCACATTGACGATGAAACACAGAAATCGCATCGGAATTAAATACAAAAGGCACAATGTCGCCTTAAGTACAAGAATAGAGACTCTTCTTACAGTCGGTGCTTTGAGCATTCCCTGTGAGACCAGTGTTAGTTTCTGATACACCACTGCAGGTTCAATGTATTCCTTGGACATACACATTGACGATGAAACACAGAAATCGCATCGGAATTAAATACAAAAGGCACAATGCCGACTTTCGTACAAGAATAGAGACTCTTCTTACAGTCGGTGCTTTGAGCATTCCCTGTGAGACCAGTATTAGTTTCCGATACACCACTCCAGGTTCAATGTATTCCTTGGACATACTCATTGACGATGAAACACTGAAATTACATCGGAATTAAATACAAAAGGAACAATGCCCCCTTAACTGCAAGATGAGTGAGACTTCTTAGCGTCTGTGCTTTGATCCTTTCCTGTGAGACCAGTATTAGTTTCCGATACACCACTGCAGGTTCAATGTATTCCTTGGACCTTCGCATTGACGATGAAACACAGAAATCGCATCGGAATTAAATACAAAAGGCACAATGCCGCCTTAAGTACAGGAATAGAGACTCTTCTTACAGTCGGTGCTTTGAGCATTCCCTGTGAGACCAGTATTAGTTTCCGATATACCACTGCAGGTTCAATGTATTCCTAGGACATACGCATTGACGATGAAACACAGAAATCGCATCGGAATTAAATACAAAAGGCACAATGCCGCCCTACGTACAAGAAAAGAGACTCTTCATACATTCGGTGCTTTGAGCATTCCCTGTGAGACCGGTATTAGTTTCCGATACACCACTGCAGGTTCAATGTATTCCTTAGACATACACATTGACAATGAAACACAGAAATCGCATCGGAATTAAACTCAAAAGGCACAATGCCGCCATAAATGCCAGAATAGTGACCCTTCTTACAGTCGGTGCTTTGAGCATTCCCTGTGAGACCAGTATTAGTTTCCGATACACCTCAGCATGTACAATGTATTCCTTGGAACTCCACATTGACGACGAAACACAGAAATCGCATCGGAATTAAATACAAAAGGCACAATGCCGCCTTAAGTACAAGAATTGAGACTCTTCCTACAGTGGATGCTTTGAGCATTCCCTGTGAGACCTGTATTAGTTTCCGATACACCACTGCTGGTTCAATGGATTCCTTGGACATACGCATTGACGATGAAACACAGAAATCGCCTCGGAATTAATACAAAAGGCACAATGCCGCAATAAGCACAAGAATAGAGACTCTTCTTACAGTCGGTGCTTTGAGCATTTCCTGTGAGACCAGTATTAGTTTCCGATACACCACTGAATGTTCAATGTATTCCTTAGACATACACATTGACGATGAAACACTGAAATTACATTGGAATTAAATACAAAAGGCACAATGCCACCATAAGTGAAAGTATAGAGACTCCTCTTACAGTCGGTGCTTTGAGCATTCCCTGTGAGATCAGTATTAGTTTCCGATACACCACTGCAGGTACAATGTATTCCTTGTACCTTCACATTGACGATGAAACACAGAAATCGCATCGGAATTAAATGCAAAAGGCACAATGCCGCCTTAAGTACAAGAATAGAGACTCTTCTTACAGTCGGTGCTTTGAGCATTTCCTGTGAGACCAGTATTAGTTTCCGATATACCACTGCAGGTTCAATGTATTCCTTGGACATACTCATTGACGATGGAACACTGAAATTACATCGGAATTAAATACAAAAGGAACAATGCCGCCTTAACGGCAAGATGAGTAAGACTTCTTAAGGTCTGTGCTTTGATCCTTTCCTGTGAGACCAGTATTAGTTTCCGATACACCACTGCAGGTTCAATGTATTCCTTGGACCTTCGCATTGACAATGAAACACAGAAATCGAATCGGAAATAAATACAAAAGGCACAATGCCGCAATAAGTACAAGAATAGAGACTCTTCTTACAGTCGGTGCTTTGAGCATTCTCTGTGAGACCAGTATTCGTTTCCGATACACCACTGCAGGTTCAATGTATTCCTTAGGCATACACATTGGCGATGATACATTGAAATTACATCGGAATTAAATACAAATGGCACAATGCCGCCATAAGTGCAAGAATAGAGACTCCTCTTACAGTGGGTGCTTTGAGCATTCCCTGTGAGACCAGTATTAGTTTCCGATACACCACTGCAGCTTCAATGTATTCCTTGGACCTTCAGATTGACGATGAAACACAGAAATCGTATCAGAATTAAATACAAAAGGCACAATGCCGCCTTCGTACAAGAATATAGACTCTTCTTACAGTCGGTGCTTTGAGCATTCCCTGTGAGACCAGTATTAGTTTCCGATACACCACTCCAGGTTCAATGTATTCCTTGGACATACTCATAGACGATGAAACACTGAAATTACATCGGAATTAAATACAAAAGGAACAATGCCCCCTTAACTGCAAGATGAGTGAGACTTCTTAGCGTCTGTGCTTTGATCCTTTCCTGTGAGACCAGTATTAGTTTCCGATACACCACTGCAGGTTCAATGTATTCCTTGGACCTTCTCATTGACGATGAAACACAGAAATCGCATCGGAATTAAATGCAAGAGGCACAATGCCGCCTTAAGTACAGGAATAGAGACTCTTCTTACAGTCGGTACTTTGAGCATTCCCTGTGAGACCAGTGTTAGTTTCCGATATACCACTGCAGGTTCAATGTATTCCTTGGACATACGCATTGACGATGAAACACAGAAATCGTATCAGAATTAAATACAAAAGGCACAATGCCGCCTTCGTACAAGAATATAGACTCTTCTTACAGTCGGTGCTTTGAGCATTCCCTGTGAGACCAGTATTAGTTTCCGATACACCACTCCAGGTTCAATGTATTCCTTGGACATACTCATAGACGATGAAACACTGAAATTACATCGGAATTAAATACAAAAGGAACAATGCCCCCTTAACTGCAAGATGAGTGAGACTTCTTAGCGTCTGTGCTTTGATCCTTTCCTGTGAGACCAGTATTAGTTTCCGATACACCACTGCAGGTTCAATGTATTCCTTGGACCTTCGCATTGACGATGAAACACAGAAATCGCATCGGAATTAAATGCAAGAGGCACAATGCCGCCTTAAGTACAGGAATAGAGACTCTTCTTACAGTCGGTACTTTGAGCATTCCCTGTGAGACCAGTGTTAGTTTCCGATATACCACTGCAGGTTCAATGTATTCCTTGGACATACGCATTGACGATGAAACACAGAAATCGCATCGGAATTAAATACAAAAGGCACAATGCCGCCCTACGTACAAGAAAAGAGTCTCTTCTTACATTCGGTGCTTTGAGCATTCCCTGTGAGACCGGTATTAGTTTCCGATACACCACTGCAGGGTCAATGTATTCCTTAGACATACACATTGACAATGAAACACAGAAATCGCATCGGAATTAAACTCAAAAGGCACAATGCCGCCATAAATGCCAGAATAGAGACCCTTCTTACAGTCGGTGCTTTGAGCATTCCCTGTGAGACCAGTATTAGTTTCCGATACACCTCAGCATGTACAATGTATTCCTTGGAACTCCACATTGACGATGAAACACAGATATCGCATCGGAATTAAATACAAAAGGCACAATGCCGCCTTAAGTACAAGAATTGAGACTCTTCCTACAGTGGATGCTTTGAGCATTCCCTGTGAGACCAGTATTAGTTTCCGATACACCACTGCTGGTTCAATGGATTCCTTGGACATACGCATTGACGATGAAACACAGAAATCGCCTCGGAATTAATACAAAAGGCACAATGCCGCAATAAGCACAAGAATAGAGACACTTCTTACAGTCGGTGCTTTGAGCATTTCCTGTGAGACCAGTATTAGTTTCCGATACACCACTGCAGGTTCAATGTATTCCTTAGACATACACATTGACGATGAAACACTGAAATTACATTGGAATTAAATATAAAAGGCACAATGCCACCATAAGTGCAAGTATAGAGACTCCTCTTACAGTCGGTGCTTTGAGCATTCCCTGTGAGATCAGTATTAGTTTCAGATACACCACTGCAGGTACAATGTATTCCTTGTACCTTCACATTGACGATGAAACACAGAAATCGCATCGGAATTAAATGCAAAAGGCACAATGCCGCCTTAAGTACAAGAATAGAGACTCTTCTTACAGTCGGTGCTTTGAGCATTGCCTGTGAGACCAGTATTAGTTTCCGATACACCACTGCAGGTTCAATGTATTGCTTGGACATACACACTGACGATGAAACATAGAAATCGCATCGGAATTAAATACAAAAGGCACAATGCCGCCTTACGTACAAGAATAGAGACTAATCTTACAGTCGGTGCTTTGAGCATTCCCTGTGAGACCAGTATTAGTTTCCGATATACCACACCAGGTTCAATGTATTCCTTGGACATACTCATTGACGATGGAACACTGAAATTACATCGGAATTAAATTCAAAAGGAACAATGCCGCCTTAACGGCAAGATAAGTGAGGGATCTTAGAGTCTATGATTTGATCCTTTCCTGTATGACCAGTATTAGTTTCCAATCCACCATTGCAGGTACAATGTATTCCTTGGACCATCGCATTGACTATGAAACACAGAGATCGAATCGGAACTGTATACAAAAGGCACAATGCCGCAATAAGTACAAGAATAGAGACTCTTCTTACAGTCGGTGCTTTGAGCATTCCCTTTGAGACCAGTATTAGTTTCCGATACATCACTGCAGGTTCAATGTATTCCTTAGACATACACATTGACGATGAAACGCTGATATTACATCGGAATTAAATACAAATGGCACAATGCCGCCATAAGTGCAAGAATAGAGACTCCTATTACAGTCGGTGCTTTGAGCATTCCCTGTGAGACCAATATTAGTTTCCGATACACCACTGCAGGTACAATGTATTCCTTGTACCTTCACATTGACGATGAAACACAGAATTTGCATCGGAATTAAATACTAAAGGCATAATGCCGCCTTCAGTACAGGAATAGAGTCTCTTCTTACAGTCGGTGCTTTGAGCATTTCCTGTGAGACCAGTATTAGTTTCCGATACACGACTGCATGTTCAATGTATTGTTTGGACATACACATTGACGATGAAACACAGAAATTGCATCGGAATTAAATACAAAAGGCACAATGCCGCCTTACATACAGGAATAGAGACTCTTCTTACAGTCGGTGCTTTGAGCATTCCCTGTGAGACCAGTATTAGTTTCTGATACACCACTGCTGGTTCAATGTATTCCTTGGATAGACGCATTGACGATGAAACACTGAAATTACATCGGAATTATATACAAAAGGAACAGTGCCGCCTTAACCGCAAGATGAGTGGGACTTCTTAGAGTCTGTGCTTTGATCCTTTCCTGTGAGACCTGTATTAGTTTCCGATACAACACTGCAGGTTCAATGTATTCCTTGGACATTCGCATTGACGATGAAACACAGAAATCACATCGGAACTAAATACAAAATGCACAATACCGCAATAAGTACAAGAGTAGGGACTCTTCTTACAGTCGGTGCCTTGAGCATTCCCTGTGAGACCAGTATTAGTTTCCGATACACCACTGCAGGTTCAATGAATTCCTTAGACATACACATTGACGATGAAACACTGAAATTACATCGGAATTAAATACAAAAGGCACAATGCCGCCATAAGTGCAAGAATAGAGACTCTACTTACAGTCGGTGCTTTGAGCTTTCCCTGTGAGACCAGTATTAGTTTCCGATACACCACTCCAGGTTCAATGTATTCCTTGGACATACTCATTGATGATGAAACACTGAAATTACATCGGAAATAAATACAAAAGGAACAATGCCGCCTTAACGACAAGATGAGTACGACTTCTTAAGGTCTGTGCTTTGATCCTTTCCTGTGAGACCAGTATTAGTTTCCGATACACCACTGCAGGTTCGATGTATTCCTTGGACCTTCGCATTGGCAATGAAACACAGAAATCGAATCGGAACTAAATACAAAAGGCACAATGCCGCAATAAGTACAAGAATAGAGACTCTTCTTACAGTCGGTGCTTTGAGCATTCCCTGTGAGACCAGTTTAGTTTCCGATACACCACTGCAGGTACAATGTATTCCTTGTACCTTCACATTGACGATGAAACACAGAAATCGCATCGGAATTAAATACAAAAGGCACAATGCCGCCTTAAGTACAAGAATAGAGACTCTTCTTACAGTCGGTGCTTTGAGCATTCCCTGTGAGACCAGTATTAGTTTCTGATACACCACTGCAGGTTCAATGTATTCCTTGGACATACACATTGACGATGATACACAGAAATCGCATCGGAATTAAATGCAAAAGGCACAATGCCGCCTTTCGTACAAGAATAGAGACTCTTCTTACAGTCGGTGTTTTGAGCATTCCCTGTGAGACCAGTATTAGTTTCCGATACACCACTCCAAGTTCAATGTATTCCTTGGACATACTCATTGACGATGAAACACTGAAATTACATCGGAATTAAATACAAAAGGAACAATGCCGCCTTAACTGCAAGATGAGTGAGACTTCTTAGAGTCTGTGCTTTGATCCTTTCCTGTGAGACCAGTATTAGTTTCCGATACACCACTGCAGGTTCAATCTATTCCTTGGACCTTCGCATTGACGGTGAAACACAGAAATCGCATCGGAATTAAATACAAAAGGCACAATGAAGCCCTACGTACAAGAATAGAGACTCTTCTTACATTCGGTGCTTTGAACATTCCCTGTGAGACCGGTATTAGTCTCCGATACACCACTGCAGGTTCAATGTATTCGTTAGACATACACATTGACAATGAAACACAGAAATCGCATCGGAATTAAACTCAAAAGGCACAATGCCGCCATAAGTGCCAGAATAGAGACCCTTCTTACAGTCGGTGTTTTGAGCATTCCCTGTGAGACCAGTATTAGCTTCTGATACACCTCAGCAGGTACAATGTATACCTTGGAACTTCACATTGACGATGAAACACAGAAATCGCCTCGGAATTAATACAAAAGGCACAATGCCGCAATAAGCACAAGAATAGAGACTCTTCTTACAGTCGGTGCTTTGAGCATTTCCTGTGAGACCAGTATTAGTTTCCGATACACCACTGAATGTTCAATGTATTCCTTAGACATACACATTGACGATGAAACACTGAAATTACATTGGAATTAAATACAAAAGGCACAATGCCACCATAAGTGCAAGTATAGAGACACCTCTTACAGTCGGTGCTTTGAGCATTCCCTGTGAGATCAGTATTAGTTTCCGATACACCACTGCAGGTACAATGTATTCCTTGTACCTTCACATTGACGATGAAACACAGAAATCGCATCGGAATTAAATGCAAAAGGCACAATGCCGCCTTAAGTACAAGAATAGAGACTCTTCTTACAGTCGGTGCTTTGAGCATTTCCTGTGAGACCAGTATTAGTTTCCGATATACCACTGCAGGTTCAATGTATTCCTTGGACATACTCATTGACGATGGAACACTGAAATTACATCGGAATTAAATACAAAAGGAACAATGCCGCCTTAACGGCAAGATGAGTAAGACTTCTTAAGGTCTGTGCTTTGATCCTTTCCTGTGAGACCAGTATGAGTTTCCGATACACCACTGCAGGTTCAATGTATTCCTTGGACCTTCGCATTGACAATGAAACACAGAAATCGAATCGGAAATAAATACAAAAGGCACAATGCCGCAATAAGTACAAGAATAGAGACTCTTCTTACAGTCGGTGCTTTGAGCATTGCCTGTGAGACCAGTAATAGTTTCCGATACACCACACCAGGTTCAATGTATTCCTTGGACATACTCATTGACGATGGAACACTGAAATTACATCGGAATAAAATTCAAAAGGAACAACGCCGCCTTAACGGCAAGATAAGTGAGGCTTCTTGGAGTCTGTGCTTTGATCCTTTCCGGTGAGACCAGTACTAGTTTCCGATACACCATTGCAGGTTCAATGTTTTCCTTGGACCATCGCATTGACGATGAAACACAGAGATCGAATCGGAACTAAATACAAAAGGCACAATGCCGTAATAAGTACAAGAATAGAGACACTTTTTACAGTCGGTAGTTTGAGCATTCCCTGTGAGACCCGTGTTAGTTTCCGATACACCACTGCAGGTTCAATGTATTCCTTAGACATACACATTGACGATGAAACACTGATATTACATCGGAATTAAATACAAATGGCACAATGCCGCCATAAGTGCAAGAATGGAGACTCCTCTTACAGTCGGTGCTTTGAGCATTTCCTGTGAGACCAGTATTAGTTTCCGATACACCACTCCAGGTTCAATGTATTCCTTGGACATACTCATTGACGATGAAACACTGATATTACATCGGAATTAAATACAAATGGCACAATGCCGCCATAAGTGCAAGAATGGAGACTCTTCTTACAGTCGGTGCTTTGAGCATTCCCTGTGAGACCAGTATTAGATTCCGATACACCTCAGCAGGTACAATGTATTCCTTGTAACTTCACATTGATGATAAAACACAGAAATCGCATCGGAATTAAATACAAAAGGCACAATGCCGCTTTAATAACAAGAATAGAGACTCTTCTTACAGTCGGTGCTTTGAGCATTCCCTGTGAGACCAGTATTAGTTTCTGATACACCACTGCAGGTTCAATGTATTCCTTGGACATACACATTGACGATGAAACGCAGAAATCGCATCGGAATTAAATACAAAAGGCACAATGCCGCCTTTCGTACAAGAATAGAGACTCTTCTTACAGTCGGTGCTTTGAGCATTCCCTGTGAGACCAGTATTAGTTTCCGATACACCACTCCAGGTTCAATGTATTCCTTGGACATACTCATTGACGATGAAACACTGAAATTACATCGGAATTAAATACATAAGGAACAATGCCGCCTTAACTGCAAGATGAGTGAGACTTCTTAGAGTCTGTGCTTTGATCCTTTCCTGTGAGACCAGTATTAGTTTCCGATACACCACTACAGGTTCAATGTATTCCTTGGACCTTCGCATTGACGATGAAACACAGAAATCGCATCGGAAGTAAATACAAAAGGCACAATGCCGCCTTACGTACAAGAATAGAGGCTCTTCTTACAGTCGGTGCTTTGAGCATTCCCTGTGAGACCAGTATTAGTTTCCGATGCACCACTCCCGGTTCAATGTATTCCTTAGACCTTTACATTGACGATGGAACACAGAAATCGCATCGGAATTAAATACAAAAGGCACAATGCCGCCTTACGTACAAGAATAGAGGCTCTTCTTACAGTCGGTGCTTTGAGCATTCCCTGTGAGACCAGTATTAGTTTCCGATGCACCACTCCCGGTTCAATGTATTCCTTAGACCTTTACATTGACGATGGAACACAGATATGGCATCGGAATTAGATACAAATGGCACAATGCCGCCTTAAGTACAAGAATGTGGACTCTTCTTACAGTCGGTGCTTTGAGCATTCCCTGTGAGACCAGTATTAGTTTCCGATACACCACTGCAGGTTCCATGTGTTCCTAGGACATACACATTGACGATGAAACACTGAAATTACATCGGAATTAAATACAAAAGGAACAATGCCGCCTGAAGTGCAAAAGAATGAGACTTCTTAGAGTCTGTGCTTTGATCCTTTCCTGCGAGACCAGTATTAGTTTCCGATACACCACTGCAGGTGCAATGTATTCCTTGGACCTTCACATTGACGATGAAACACAGAGATCGAATCGGAACTAAATACAAAAGGCACAATGCCGCAATAAGTACAAGAATAGAGCCTCTTCTTACAGTCGGTTCTTTGAGCATTCCCTGTGAGACCAGCATTAGTTTCCGATACACCACTGCAGGTTCAATGTATTCCTTGGACATACGCATTGACGATGAAACACAGAAATAGCATCGGAATTAAATACAAAAGGCACAATGCCGCCTTACGTACAAGAATAGAGACTCTTCTTACAGTCGGTGCTTTGAGCATTCCCTGTGAGACAAGTATTAGTTTCCGATACACCACTCCAGGTTCAATGTATTTCTTGGACATACTCAATGACGATGAAACATTGAAATTACATCGGAATTAAATACAAAAGGTACTATGCCGCCTTAACTGCAAGATGAGTGAGACTTCTTAGAGTCTGTGCTTTGATCCTTTCCTGTGAGACCGGTATTAGTTTCCGATACACCACTGCAGGTTCAATGTATTCCTTGGACCTTCGCATTGACGATGAAACACTGAAATCACGTCGGAACTAAATACAAAATGCACAATGCCGCAATAAGTACAAGAATAGAGACTCTCCTTACAGTCGGTGCTTTGAGCATTCCCTGTGAGACCAGTATTAGTTTCCGATACACCACTGAAGGTTCAATGAATGCCTTAGACATACACATTGACGATGTAACATTGATATTACATCGGAATTAAATACAAAAGGCACAATGCTGCCATAAGTGCAAGAATAGAGACTCTTCTTACAGTCGGTGCTTTGAGCTTTCCCTGTGAGACCAGTATTAGTTTCCGATACACCACTCCTGGTTCAATGTATTCCTTGGACATACTCATTGACGATGAAACACTGAAATTACATCGGAATTTAATACAAAAGGAACAATGCCGCCTTAACGGCAAGATGAGTAAGACTTCTTAGAGTCTGTGCTTTGATCCTTTCCTGTGAGACCACTATTAGTTTCCGATACACCACTGCAGGTTCAATGTATTCCTTGGACCTTCGCATTGACGATGAAACACAGAAATCGAATCGGAACTAAATACAAAAGGCACAATGCCGCAATAAGTACAAGAATAGAGCCTCTTCTTACAGTCGGTGATTTGAGCATTCCCTGTGAGATCAGTATTAGTTTCCGATACACCACTGCAGGTTCAATGTTTTCCTTAGACATACACATTGACGATGAAACACTGAAATTACATCGGAATTAAATACAAATGGCACAATGCCGCCATAAGTGCAAGAATAGAGACTCCTCTTACAGTCGGTGCTTTGAGCATTCCCTGTGAGACCAGTATTAGTTTCCGATACACCACTGCAGGTACAATGTATTCCTTGTACCTTCACATTGACGATGAAACACAGAAATCGCATCGGAATTAAATACAAAAGGCACAATGCCGCCTTAAGTACAAGAATAGAGACTCTTCTTACAGTCGGTGCTTTGAGCATTCCCTGTGAGACAAGTATTAGTTTCTGATACACCACTGCAGGTTCAATGTATTCCTTGGACATACACATTGACGATGAAACACAGAAATCGCATCGGAATTAAATACAAAAGTCACAATGCCGCCTTACGTACAAGAATAGAGACTCTTCTTACAGTCGGTGCTTTGAGCATTCCCTGTGAGACCAGTATTAGTTTCCGATACACCACTCCAGGTTCAATGTATTCCTTGGACATACTCATTGACGATGGAACACTGAAATTACATCGGAATTAAATTCAAAAGGAACAATGCCGCCTTAACGGCAAGATAAGTGAGGGATCTTAGAGTCTATGATTTGATCCTTTCCTGTATGACCAGTATTAGTTTCCAATCCACCATTGCAGGTACAATGTATTCCTTGGACCATCGCATTGACTATGAAACACAGAGATCGAATCGGAACTGTATACAAAAGGCACAATGCCGCAATAAGTACAAGAATAGAGACTCTTCTTACAGTCGGTGCTTTGAGCATTCCCCTTGAGACCAGTATTAGTTTCCGATACATCACTGCAGGTTCAATGTATTCCTTAGACATACACATTGACGATGAAACGCTGATATTACATCGGAATTAAATACAAATGGCACAATGCCGCCATAAGTGCAAGAATAGAGACTCCTATTACAGTCGGTGCTTTGAGCATTCCCTGTGAGACCAATATTAGTTTCCGATACACCACTGCAGGTACAATGTATTCCTTGTACCTTCACATTGACGATGAAACACAGAATTTGCATCGGAATTAAATACTAAAGGCATAATGCCGCCTTCAGTACAGGAATAGAGTCTCTTCTTACAGTCGGTGCTTTGAGCATTTCCTGTGAGACCAGTATTAGTTTCCGATACACGACTGCATGTTCAATGTATTGTTTGGACATACACATTGACGATGAAACACAGAAATTGCATCGGAATTAAATACAAAAGGCACAATGCCGCCTTACATACAGGAATAGAGACTCTTCTTACAGTCGGTGCTTTGAGCATTCCCTGTGAGACCAGTATTAGTTTCTGATACACCACTGCTGGTTCAATGTATTCCTTGGATAGACGCATTGACGATGAAACACTGAAATTACATCGGAATTATATACAAAAGGAACAGTGCCGCCTTAACCGCAAGATGAGTGGGACTTCTTAGAGTCTGTGCTTTGATCCTTTCCTGTGAGACCTGTATTAGTTTCCGATACAACACTGCAGGTTCAATGTATTCCTTGGACATTCGCATTGACGATGAAACACAGAAATCACATCGGAACTAAATACAAAATGCACAATACCGCAATAAGTACAAGAGTAGGGACTCTTCTTACAGTCGGTGCCTTGAGCATTCCCTGTGAGACCAGTATTAGTTTCCGATACACCACTGCAGGTTCAATGAATTCCTTAGACATACACATTGACGATGAAACACTGAAATTACATCGGAATTAAATACAAAAGGCACAATGCCGCCATAAGTGCAAGAATAGAGACTCTACTTACAGTCGGTGCTTTGAGCTTTCCCTGTGAGACCAGTATTAGTTTCCGATACACCACTCCAGGTTCAATGTATT
This sequence comes from Schistocerca americana, assembly GCF_021461395.2. Classification (NCBI taxonomy): domain Eukaryota; kingdom Metazoa; phylum Arthropoda; class Insecta; order Orthoptera; family Acrididae; genus Schistocerca; species Schistocerca americana. The sequence continues at coordinate 744,546,238 of NC_060123.1, forward strand.
CCTTGGACATACTCATTGATGATGAAACACTGAAATTACATCGGAAATAAATACAAAAGGAACAATGCCGCCTTAACGACAAGATGAGTACGACTTCTTAAGGTCTGTGCTTTGATCCTTTCCTGTGAGACCAGTATTAGTTTCCGATACACCACTGCAGGTTCGATGTATTCCTTGGACCTTCGCATTGGCAATGAAACACAGAAATCGAATCGGAACTAAATACAAAAGGCACAATGCCGCAATAAGTACAAGAATAGAGACTCTTCTTACAGTCGGTGCTTTGAGCATTCCCTGTGAGACCAGTTTAGTTTCCGATACACCACTGCAGGTACAATGTATTCCTTGTACCTTCACATTGACGATGAAACACAGAAATCGCATCGGAATTAAATACAAAAGGCACAATGCCGCCTTAAGTACAAGAATAGAGACTCTTCTTACAGTCGGTGCTTTGAGCATTCCCTGTGAGACCAGTATTAGTTTCTGATACACCACTGCAGGTTCAATGTATTCCTTGGACATACACATTGACGATGATACACAGAAATCGCATCGGAATTAAATGCAAAAGGCACAATGCCGCCTTTCGTACAAGAATAGAGACTCTTCTTACAGTCGGTGTTTTGAGCATTCCCTGTGAGACCAGTATTAGTTTCCGATACACCACTCCAAGTTCAATGGATTCCTTGGACATACTCATTGACGATGAAACACTGAAATTACATCGGAATTAAATACAAAAGGAACAATGCCGCCTTAACTGCAAGATGAGTGAGACTTCTTAGAGTCTGTGCTTTGATCCTTTCCTGTGAGACCAGTATTAGTTTCCGATACACCACTGCAGGTTCAATCTATTCCTTGGACCTTCGCATTGACGGTGAAACACAGAAATCGCATCGGAATTAAATACAAAAGGCACAATGAAGCCCTACGTACAAGAATAGAGACTCTTCTTACATTCGGTGCTTTGAACATTCCCTGTGAGACCGGTATTAGTCTCCGATACACCACTGCAGGTTCAATGTATTCGTTAGACATACACATTGACAATGAAACACAGAAATCGCATCGGAATTAAACTCAAAAGGCACAATGCCGCCATAAGTGCCAGAATAGAGACCCTTCTTACAGTCGGTGTTTTGAGCATTCCCTGTGAGACCAGTATTAGCTTCTGATACACCTCAGCAGGTACAATGTATACCTTGGAACTTCACATTGACGATGAAACACAGAAATCGCCTCGGAATTAATACAAAAGGCACAATGCCGCAATAAGCACAAGAATAGAGACTCTTCTTACAGTCGGTGCTTTGAGCATTTCCTGTGAGACCAGTATTAGTTTCCGATACACCACTGAATGTTCAATGTATTCCTTAGACATACACATTGACGATGAAACACTGAAATTACATTGGAATTAAATACAAAAGGCACAATGCCACCATAAGTGCAAGTATAGAGACACCTCTTACAGTCGGTGCTTTGAGCATTCCCTGTGAGATCAGTATTAGTTTCCGATACACCACTGCAGGTACAATGTATTCCTTGTACCTTCACATTGACGATGAAACACAGAAATCGCATCGGAATTAAATGCAAAAGGCACAATGCCGCCTTAAGTACAAGAATAGAGACTCTTCTTACAGTCGGTGCTTTGAGCATTTCCTGTGAGACCAGTATTAGTTTCCGATATACCACTGCAGGTTCAATGTATTCCTTGGACATACTCATTGACGATGGAACACTGAAATTACATCGGAATTAAATACAAAAGGAACAATGCCGCCTTAACGGCAAGATGAGTAAGACTTCTTAAGGTCTGTGCTTTGATCCTTTCCTGTGAGACCAGTATGAGTTTCCGATACACCACTGCAGGTTCAATGTATTCCTTGGACCTTCGCATTGACAATGAAACACAGAAATCGAATCGGAAATAAATACAAAAGGCACAATGCCGCAATAAGTACAAGAATAGAGACTCTTCTTACAGTCGGTGCTTTGAGCATTGCCTGTGAGACCAGTAATAGTTTCCGATACACCACACCAGGTTCAATGTATTCCTTGGACATACTCATTGACGATGGAACACTGAAATTACATCGGAATAAAATTCAAAAGGAACAACGCCGCCTTAACGGCAAGATAAGTGAGGCTTCTTGGAGTCTGTGCTTTGATCCTTTCCGGTGAGACCAGTACTAGTTTCCGATACACCATTGCAGGTTCAATGTTTTCCTTGGACCATCGCATTGACGATGAAACACAGAGATCGAATCGGAACTAAATACAAAAGGCACAATGCCGTAATAAGTACAAGAATAGAGACACTTTTTACAGTCGGTAGTTTGAGCATTCCCTGTGAGACCCGTGTTAGTTTCCGATACACCACTGCAGGTTCAATGTATTCCTTAGACATACACATTGACGATGAAACACTGATATTACATCGGAATTAAATACAAATGGCACAATGCCGCCATAAGTGCAAGAATGGAGACTCCTCTTACAGTCGGTGCTTTGAGCATTTCCTGTGAGACCAGTATTAGTTTCCGATACACCACTCCAGGTTCAATGTATTCCTTGGACATACTCATTGACGATGAAACACTGATATTACATCGGAATTAAATACAAATGGCACAATGCCGCCATAAGTGCAAGAATGGAGACTCTTCTTACAGTCGGTGCTTTGAGCATTCCCTGTGAGACCAGTATTAGATTCCGATACACCTCAGCAGGTACAATGTATTCCTTGTAACTTCACATTGATGATAAAACACAGAAATCGCATCGGAATTAAATACAAAAGGCACAATGCCGCTTTAATAACAAGAATAGAGACTCTTCTTACAGTCGGTGCTTTGAGCATTCCCTGTGAGACCAGTATTAGTTTCTGATACACCACTGCAGGTTCAATGTATTCCTTGGACATACACATTGACGATGAAACGCAGAAATCGCATCGGAATTAAATACAAAAGGCACAATGCCGCCTTTCGTACAAGAATAGAGACTCTTCTTACAGTCGGTGCTTTGAGCATTCCCTGTGAGACCAGTATTAGTTTCCGATACACCACTCCAGGTTCAATGTATTCCTTGGACATACTCATTGACGATGAAACACTGAAATTACATCGGAATTAAATACATAAGGAACAATGCCGCCTTAACTGCAAGATGAGTGAGACTTCTTAGAGTCTGTGCTTTGATCCTTTCCTGTGAGACCAGTATTAGTTTCCGATACACCACTACAGGTTCAATGTATTCCTTGGACCTTCGCATTGACGATGAAACACAGAAATCGCATCGGAAGTAAATACAAAAGGCACAATGCCGCCTTAAGTACAAGAATGGAGACTCTTCTTACAGTCGGTGCTTTGAGCATTCCCTGTGAGACCAGTATTAGTTTCTGATACACCACTGCAGGTTCAATGTATTCCTTGGACATACACATTGACGATGAAACACAGAAATCGCATCGGAATTAAATACAAAAGGCACAATGCCGCCTTACGTACAAGAATAGAGGCTCTTCTTACAGTCGGTGCTTTGAGCATTCCCTGTGAGACCAGTATTAGTTTCCGATGCACCACTCCCGGTTCAATGTATTCCTTAGACCTTTACATTGACGATGGAACACAGATATGGCATCGGAATTAGATACAAATGGCACAATGCCGCCTTAAGTACAAGAATGTGGACTCTTCTTACAGTCGGTGCTTTGAGCATTCCCTGTGAGACCAGTATTAGTTTCCGATACACCACTGCAGGTTCCATGTGTTCCTAGGACATACACATTGACGATGAAACACTGAAATTACATCGGAATTAAATACAAAAGGAACAATGCCGCCTGAAGTGCAAAAGAATGAGACTTCTTAGAGTCTGTGCTTTGATCCTTTCCTGCGAGACCAGTATTAGTTTCCGATACACCACTGCAGGTGCAATGTATTCCTTGGACCTTCACATTGACGATGAAACACAGAGATCGAATCGGAACTAAATACAAAAGGCACAATGCCGCAATAAGTACAAGAATAGAGCCTCTTCTTACAGTCGGTTCTTTGAGCATTCCCTGTGAGACCAGCATTAGTTTCCGATACACCACTGCAGGTTCAATGTATTCCTTGGACATACGCATTGACGATGAAACACAGAAATAGCATCGGAATTAAATACAAAAGGCACAATGCCGCCTTACGTACAAGAATAGAGACTCTTCTTACAGTCGGTGCTTTGAGCATTCCCTGTGAGACAAGTATTAGTTTCCGATACACCACTCCAGGTTCAATGTATTTCTTGGACATACTCAATGACGATGAAACATTGAAATTACATCGGAATTAAATACAAAAGGTACTATGCCGCCTTAACTGCAAGATGAGTGAGACTTCTTAGAGTCTGTGCTTTGATCCTTTCCTGTGAGACCGGTATTAGTTTCCGATACACCACTGCAGGTTCAATGTATTCCTTGGACCTTCGCATTGACGATGAAACACTGAAATCACGTCGGAACTAAATACAAAATGCACAATGCCGCAATAAGTACAAGAATAGAGACTCTCCTTACAGTCGGTGCTTTGAGCATTCCCTGTGAGACCAGTATTAGTTTCCGATACACCACTGAAGGTTCAATGAATGCCTTAGACATACACATTGACGATGTAACATTGATATTACATCGGAATTAAATACAAAAGGCACAATGCTGCCATAAGTGCAAGAATAGAGACTCTTCTTACAGTCGGTGCTTTGAGCTTTCCCTGTGAGACCAGTATTAGTTTCCGATACACCACTCCTGGTTCAATGTATTCCTTGGACATACTCATTGACGATGAAACACTGAAATTACATCGGAATTTAATACAAAAGGAACAATGCCGCCTTAACGGCAAGATGAGTAAGACTTCTTAGAGTCTGTGCTTTGATCCTTTCCTGTGAGACCACTATTAGTTTCCGATACACCACTGCAGGTTCAATGTATTCCTTGGACCTTCGCATTGACGATGAAACACAGAAATCGAATCGGAACTAAATACAAAAGGCACAATGCCGCAATAAGTACAAGAATAGAGCCTCTTCTTACAGTCGGTGATTTGAGCATTCCCTGTGAGATCAGTATTAGTTTCCGATACACCACTGCAGGTTCAATGTTTTCCTTAGACATACACATTGACGATGAAACACTGAAATTACATCGGAATTAAATACAAATGGCACAATGCCGCCATAAGTGCAAGAATAGAGACTCCTCTTACAGTCGGTGCTTTGAGCATTCCCTGTGAGACCAGTATTAGTTTCCGATACACCACTGCAGGTACAATGTATTCCTTGTACCTTCACATTGACGATGAAACACAGAAATCGCATCGGAATTAAATACAAAAGGCACAATGCCGCCTTAAGTACAAGAATAGAGACTCTTCTTACAGTCGGTGCTTTGAGCATTCCCTGTGAGACAAGTATTAGTTTCTGATACACCACTGCAGGTTCAATGTATTCCTTGGACATACACATTGACGATGAAACACAGAAATCGCATCGGAATTAAATACAAAAGTCACAATGCCGCCTTACGTACAAGAATAGAGACTCTTCTTACAGTCGGTGCTTTGAGCATTCCCTGTGAGACCAGTATTAGTTTCCGATACACCACTTGTGATGTTACAAAATAGAAGTGATGTTGCTATTCAATGGAAAGTTGGAAATTGAGATTTAACTATCTATTTTATCAATCACAATTGGCGTAAGAATCATGGATTGACCATTGTCATAAAATATTGCATTATGAGATGTGAATAGTTTTTACTTGCGGTTTCGCGTGGCTTGAGGCAGTCACAACTAGCGTGCTATTGATTAAGAAGTTGCGTTATCGTCTTTCTAATTACTTCATGATCGTAGATACGATCATACCCGGTTGTGAAGTTATTGTTATGACAAAAAATATTTCCTAAGGGACCAGAAAGTTCTTAAGGGCGCAAAAACAACTGTAACATCACACAAAAGAGAAATTCAATATTAAAGCTGATGCAAGAAGACGATAAAACAGTTTTCTTTTTATCAATGTAACACGCGCATTGGACTGCTTATCTTGGAGTCTGTAATATTAGCAAAATGCATAATTAAAATGAAAATAATACTGAGGAGATAATAGAAATGAGCACTGCTAAATGATTCAGTATTCCCAGAACAAATATTTATTATAACTAAAACATATATCGTACCTTAAGCTTAATACTACAATGACGGTAGATTTTTATGTCCATATCATGTCCATTGAGCGCTCTTTTATGTAGCCATTGTCCTCTTGAGTCGCTCGTGCTTCGTCACGGTAAGTTACAACAGTTCTTCTTCCTACACTTCACTCAAAATTTAGACGGAACACGTTTTTATTTAATTAGTAAAAATAATTAGATCAGACCGCCACAAATCTGCGTCCGTCTTACTCGAGAAAAACAGTAAAAGTCTTTTTAGCGCTCAAGGCTTCATTTGTTCTCCAGCAAACAAAATAGTGAAGGATCGCATATCCATCCGTACTTTTCTGTTTATATTGCCGCCCAAAGACGACGAATTACATTATCTAGAAAATTCCACCGTCGCCATGCGACGCCTTATTATATATTAATCATTCTTTATAAACAAGTATCTTCTTCTGGCTGAATTTGCTGTTTTAGTTAAGCCAAAAATAACGAATATCACATTGCCTCCCATGAGGAGAGAGGGAATGCCGAAGGATTACCTCGATCCTCATGTCCTCATGAGATATTCGTGATTTTTGGTGTGACATTTACATAACGTTACTGGCGTACAAAGTACATAAATTGAAATCACATTTATAAACATATATCCGATATTTATCATTTTTCAAAATAAAGTTTTTCATTCTTTGTTCATCAGTCACTTCATTCCATAATACCAAGATTAACATTTATGTGCACATTTAAGTTTGGTCCATATTTGCTTATAACAATAAGTGAACGTTCATTTCGCACTTCAGGGGATAGAATTCAGGAATAACTTTCTCTTGAGCTTAACAACTAATACATGAGTACAGTGAGTACTTATTTTCACTAAACTAGAGTGGACAATGTTCGAGCATCTGTTGACTCATTGTAGTTCAATTACAGTTTAATAACGTAGCACTACACTTCATGATGCTTTCACTTTCTGTGTTAGCTGTCTACGGCGTTCATCATGCAGTACATCTGTCCTTTCCGCTGTGGTGCCAGGAATTTATGCGGCTTCCCGGGTTTTTATTTTCAATATGAAACAGAAGAAGTGGAAAATTATTAGTATAACTTATAACCTATTGGATACATTTGTTAAGGATCGGGACTGGTCTGGAGTTTAGGGTCTTCCTATAGTGCACATTCATTTTCTTTGTCCATCAAGAGACAGGTTTATAATTCATTTTAGCAGTGTTCAGGAGTGCCGGTATTAATGGCTTTAAGGTCTCAGTAATCTAACAATTTACTTCTCACTCATCTTAACTTCAACTCAAGAAAATCGCTTAATTTACATATGAAAATGTAGTCACACAAGTGTACAAAAGTCTTTCCTCCAGTATGTACGATTGAAGTCATGGCGGTTAGCAGTTTAAAGTTTGGATTGTTTCGTCACCCACACGTCAGCCACTCACAGCGGCTGCACAGTGTTGCGTGAGCTCCAATACTTAGTATCCGTTCGCGCTCAGGCTGTAACAGAGCTGCTCGTCGTCGATTGCTCCCTTTTTTTTTTTTTTTTTGTGAACTTCGTATCACACGAGTGCATCGCTACAAACATCTCGCGCGCGTTTTCCACCGGAGGAGCCGGACACTGAAGCTGCCTCCATACTTCTCTGTCAACTGCCTCCCATGAGGCTCACAGGTAAGTGACGAAGAATGTTTTAGCTGTCGCTGCACTTAGAACAACACTGAACTTTGCGTTGCACCTGTTGTCGTAGCCTTGACTTCCTTTTTTACACTTGCAGTACAACACTACCACTAGTATACAGTGAACAGTTATTTTTATTATGCACGTCGCACTTTAGTGTGCATCTTCACACAGCATTCGTGCTTAGTTCCTTCGCCGATAGAGTTCATTTACAAAATAATCAATTTTGCACGTTTCCTCCACTGGTATAGAAAGACTTATATTCTACTATTTACAAAATATCACTTACGAGCTAATATTTACAATTAATGGTCACTCCTTTTGTTAAGTCCAGTGAACAACTGCTTTATGAATGGACTCTTTATATCTCAAGATTTGCTTTCACTAGTGAACCTAAAAATATTCTTTCAAACTTTCTTTTAAGGGCTCATCTCCTCATTATGAAAACTACAGGTTTCGCAACACTCGTTGCATTTATTCTTTAGTGCACCCAAGATCATTTTCTACTGCCACGCAGCATATCTACTACTTAACGAGTACACATTTAACGCTGAATCTTTTTTTTTGTGCTTGCCAAATCTTTTTTTTATATTTGAGTGCAGACTGGTTAACAATAGGTCTCCCTCTTCGCTTCATGTACTCAGCAATCGTTCTCTGTTAAAAAAAAAAATAGGGTAACGCGTGTCTACTATTTTTCGCATGAATGGAATTACCGACAGTTCACTGGGTTTACACAACCGGTCCATAACAAACATTACCAAAGCTAGCGAAGTTCATCACGCTACGTGTCTCATTTCTCATAAGCACTGCTTTGCCCCGAAGCACATGTGCCTTTTACAAGTCGACCCTTGGTGTGGGTTAATGAACCAAGATCAAAAGGAACGGGCACAAGGAAAATGGATTTCATAAGAGGAGTGTCTTAGGAGACATTTTTGCAATAAAATCTTCATGTAAATCAAATTATCATAATAAACATAGGCACATATATAAATTTCAACCTCTTTCATTACAGCATGCTTTGCTACTTTTACGTCTTACTCTGGTTATAGTCAGTATTATGTTTAAATATCACTGCATTGCTTGTTCTTTAGATTAGCCTTCAATTAGGGTATTGAATGGTCGCTAGATTACACTACAAATTTCTGAAGATCTTTACTTGGACTTATTTATGATACAGGGGGCTTGCTGTGTGGTTATTTAGTACCTTTATTCGACTGAAATCAATTCGTCAGCTAACATTCCTCATATACTCTTTACATTGGGCACAGATCGCAGGGAAATAGTTTACTTTCATAGCAATTAATGGCCTCGTGGAGTACTTACGCTACATTATTGATGCTTCATGGTTTGCCTCTATTTGTATTGTATTTCACCTAACTTAGTTTACTACAGCTTATTGTCTCCTTGCGTGAACACATGTGGGTTACCACTTGTTTTTCCATTTAACAGCACGCTTTAACTGACCTTTAAGCTATTTCTTCTACTCCTGTCCACTGTCTGGACTGTTTGACCATGTACCTTTTTTTTTTTTTTTTTTTTTTTTTAAGCAGGTAATTTGGGCTTTTACAACAGAACTTCAAGTACTTACATTACTAAAAATAAATCTATAAATCTTCTTGTACCGTGAGAGAAGTGCTTATTTACGCATCCTTCTCCATTTCTCACCTTTACATATTTATTTAGCTCCGGGCAATCACCTCGCAAGCACTTTTTTTCTTATTACTAACTTAAAATTAAATTGAAATTATTGGTGCAACCCCTATTTCCTGCTTCAGCTTGTTGAAGAAATATCAGTTCAATGTCCATCACTACAAACAATTTTTCCATACATAGCATTTAATACTTAAAGTTTACATGTAGTGTCCGTTACCATGTAATCAGTGCGCTGTTCAACACAATACTTATTATTAACAGTTCACACAAGGAAATTTCCAGTAAGCAAGAGGCAGGAAACCGAAACAGATTCTATCTGCAGTGGAAGCTGCGTCTGTAAACTAACTCTCTGTTTCAATAGACCAATCGCTCCCGATATGGAGCACCCCTGAATCGGCAATGATAAAACTTTTGAAACAGAAGACACCTGTCTGAAGAGACATGGTGACATGACATTGATGTTTGTTCCTGTATCAACAACGGCTGTGACAGGAATGTTAGTAATAGAAATCTTAATCGAAGCCTGGACCTGTTCATCATAAATGTCGTTAATGTCTTGAGCTTTGTCAGGTGCAAGGTCATCTCGTAAGTCGGTCTCATGGTCGTACCGTATCGCATTAACATACTCAGAATCAGAGGATTCCTTAGTGCCCCCACTCAAAATTCGCAGCGACCTCTTTGAGGCTGAGAGGCGCTGCCTCTAATTTTCCGCAGGATGTTTAACCTGTTTGTTATTCATGGCCTTAAGTGTTTGTTCCGTTTCATATTGGTGCTGGTTATGTGGTACAAATGCCGGTGTAGAGGGGTAAAATCCACTGGGTGCATTCACTTGTGAATAAAATACTTGAGACGGCTGCTGTCGCCCGATCTTTTGGTTGCCGGCAAAACCATTTCCTTGTGAAGGAAAGTTCGCATTTGGTGCCATTTGAAAATTGTTCCGCGGTCCTCTATTTTGTGAAAAGTTGTTCTAATGTGCTGGGTGGCCTCCGCCTGGCCCATGCCACTTACTATATTTCGACCTATAACTTTGATTGTACACTGGCCCATTTGAAAAATTACCAATCGTTTGTGGAGAATTTCCATACTGCTCAGGCGCAGAATTAAAGGGTGGGTTTCCGTACTGATGTTGTACCTGGTGGTTGTAAATTGGGTGGTATCTCTGCTGATTACTGTAATTGGTTTTCTGCTTCCCTTTAAAGTTATTGCCGTTTGCGTTTTGATAACCGCTGGCAGGTTGGTAACAGCGGTCGCAGTAGCTCGCTCTCTCCTTGGGCGCATTGTTGTCCGCGTGCGATGCATTCTGCTGGCTGCCAGGGAAGAATTTGCCGCTGCCAACCTTGGAGCGCACATCCTCGCTAATTAAATCTAAGGAATCCAGCGCAGAAAGGAATGCATTCGTGTCTTCTTCGGACACATTTACTAGTTTCTCTCTAATAGACACAGGGAGTTTGCTTTTGAGAATCATAATTACGTCCTTGGAAGAAATCGGAGAATCCCAGAATTTAATTTTTGCTAGATACTTCTCAAAGTATCGCCGGAGACTTCCATGCTTCTCATTGAAAATTTCCGCACCATACACCTCCTTCCTTAATCTTTGCTGTACCCCATTACTCCAAAATTTTGCCAAGAACATTTTCTCAAACTCTTCATAATTCCTACACGTGTCTACCATTTCCGTTCCCCATAATGCTGCATCACCAGAAATAAAGCCAGTGACGAACTGAATACGCTGTCTGTCTGTCCAGCTCCTGGGAAATATGCCGGAAAAATTCTTTAGGAACACGATGGGGTGTATTTCTCGCTTCTGCGGATGAAAAACAGGAAAAGTGCGATGCTTAATCACACTTTCCTCTTGCATTAAACTCACAATTGTGGGCGGATCATTTATTTTCCCTACTCGGGACTCAACATGACTGTCGTTTTGCATGTAATCAGGCGGTGAACGATAAGGAGTTGACTGACATTCGTCACCGTCTAAAGAGTTGTTCCCTATAGTTTGCGTATGTGTGTGCGGAATTTCTACCCAGTTTCTCAGCATTCTGACTTCGTCCACTACTTGCTGCTTCCACTCGGGAAGATCCCGTGTAAGTGTCCTCCGAATCTGTCCCAATTCAGAAACTACTGTGTCTCCCGACTTACCAGGAGCAGCTAAGATTTCATAAGTTACATCCTTGACAGTCTCCCTAAGCTCCTCCCTGACCTTCTTTTCGATAAAAATATCTTTACCCTTTATCCATTCACTGTAGTGTTCCGACAATGCCTCCGCGTGTGCTTTCACGGCGCTCTTAACCTGTTCCTCGATATTGATTGAGTCTATCTGCCTCGACAGATCCTCTACTACACCTTCAATGTCAGATACTGCATTTCTAACTGAGTTTATTTCTTTGGTAGCTGCCTGAATTTTTGTGTTTAATGATCCAGATACTTCAGCTACTTCACTTTTCACCTGTTTCTGCATTTTCTGAATTTGATCACTGATCATAGTTTGCACCTCACCCAAATGGGTATTTAATTCAGCCGTAATTTCTTTATGCAGATCTGTTTTGATTGTGCCTAGCTCTGTTTTTAATGATTCGCTTACAGCATCTAGTCGGGCGTTAACAATCTCATTTTGTGTTTTTATAGTCTCATTTTGTGTTTTTATATTCTCATTTACTGCGTCAAACTGTTGTTTCAGCATTTCCATTAACGCACCGAGGTCATTTGTAGCTGCAGCGGGACGAGTTTGGACTTCAGGGTCACTTTCCCCTGTTACAGACATGGTTAGTTCAGTTTCCACACGGGAACCTACCATTCGCGATCGTAAAGGGTATGGAATACTATTAACGTCTTCACTCCAGTCTCCTGTTGTCACCTGTCTCTGTTTACTATCTGCCATTTTCGTCAGTAAATCAGGTGCTACGCAAGGCTTTCGTCGTTTGTCAGTGACGTGGTGAGTCCGCTAAGAGCACCGCTCTCGCGTGAGCAACAAATGAAACTCTATCTGGCGAGAAGACAAGATGGAACCTAACCGTTTCAGACAAATGAATGAAGATGCTCTTCACTGCTAATTGCGCACACTATCCACCATGTTGAAAATGCAATACAGGTATACTAACAATGGGGAGAAATAATTTCTATTATCAGACTACGAAGAATTTTACTTTGAAAGATAAAATAAAGCAGATTTTCTATAGCGGGAAGGAGATAGAAAGGATGTGGATCGACTTGGAAAAGCAACGTTGCTACTGAAGCACTACACTGCGTATGCAAAATTCTGACTTACTTTTTGATGGCTTGGTTACCGCTATGTTGTCTCAGCAAATTCGCATCTCTTTTCTTTTCCTTTCTCTCGATAATTAAACTGCGTTATCGACCAGCGTATTTTCTGGCATTCTCACAGAGAGATGATGTGTACATGAAACGACAGAACATATATTAACACAAGCACATACAAATTTTCCAAGAATTTGAACTAATTTTTGGTCAAGTCCCTGTTCGGGCGCCAAGTGTGATGTTATAAAATAGAAGTGATGTTGCTATTCAATGGAAAGTTGGAAATTGAGATTTAACTAACTGTTTTATCAATTACAATTGGCGTAAGAATCATGGATTGACCATTGTCATAAAATATTGCATTATGAGATGTGAATAGTTTTACTTGCGGTTTCGTGTGGCTTGAGGCAGTCACAACTAGCGTGCTATTGATTAAGAAGTTGCGTTATCGTCTTTCTAATTACTTCATGATCGTAGATACGATCATACCCGGTTGTGAAGTTATTGTTATGACAAAAAAAATTTCCTAAGGGACCAGAAAGATCTTAAGGGCGCAAAAACAACTGTAACATCACACAAAAGAGAAATTCAATATTGAAGCTGATGCAAGACGACGATAAAACAGTTTTCTTTTTATCAATGTAACACGCACATTGGACTGCTGATCTTGGAGTCTGTAATATTAGCAAATTGCATAATTAAAATGAAAATAATACAGAGGAGATAATAGAAATGAGCACTGCTAAATGATTCAGTATTCCCAGAACAAATATTTATTATAACTAAAACATATATCGTACCTTAAGCTTAATACTACAATGACGGTAGATTTTTATGTCCATATCATGTCCATTGAGCGCTCTTTTATGTAGCCATTGTCCTCTTGAGTCGCTCGTGCTTCGTCACGGTAAGTTACAACAGTTCTTCTTCCTACACTTCACTCAAAACTTAGACGGAACACGTTTTTATTTATTTAGTAAAAATTATTAGATCAGACCGCCACAAATCTGCGTCCGTCTTACTCGAGAAAATCAGCAAAAGTCTTTTTAGCGCTCAAGGCTTCATTTGTTCTCCAGCGAACAAAATAGTGAAGGATCGCATATCCATCCGTACTTTTCTGTTTATATTGCCGCCCAAAGACAACGAATTACATTATCTAGAAAATTCCACCGTCGCCATGCGACGCCTTATTATATATTAATCATTCTGTATAAACAAGTATTTGCCTTCTGCCTGAATTTGCTGATTTAATTAAGCCAAAAATAGCGAATATCACACACTCCAGGTTCAATGTATTCCTTGGACATACTCATTGACGATGAAACACTGAATTTACATCGGAACTAAATACAAAAGGAACAATACCGCCTTCACTGCAAGATGAGTGAGACTTCTTTGAGTCTGTGCTTTGATCCTTTCCTGTGAGACCAGTATTAGTTTCCGATAAACCACTGCAGGTTCAATGTATTCCATGGACCTTAGCATTGACGATGAAACACAGATATCGCATCGGAACTAAATACAAAATGCACATTGCCGCAATAAGTACATGAATAGAGACTCTTCTTACAGTCGGTGCTTTGAGCATTCCCTGTGAGACCAGTATTAGTTTCCGATACACCACTGCAGGTTCAATGAATTCCTTAGACATACATATTGACGATGAAACACTGAAATTACATCGGAATTAAATATAAAAGGCACAATGCCGCCGTAAGTGCAAGAATAGAGACTCTTCTTACAGTCGGTGCTTTGAGCTTTCCCAGTGAGACCAGTATTAGGTTCCGATACACCACTGCAGGTTCAATGTATTCCTTAGACATACACATTGCCGAAGAAACACTGAAATTACATCGGAATTAAATACAAATGGCACAATGCCGCCATAAGTGCAAGAATAGAGACTCCTCTTACAGTCGATGCTTTGAGCATTCAATGTGAGACCAGTATTAGTTTCCGATACACCACTGCAGGTACAATGTATTCCTTGTACCTTCACATTGACGATGAAACACAGAAATCACATCGGAATTAAATACAAAAGGCACAATGCCGCCTTAAGTACAAGAATAGAGAGTCTTCTTACAGTCGGTGCTTTGAGCATTCACTGTGAGGCCAGTATTACTTTCCGATACGCCACTCCAGGTTCCATGTATTCCTTGGACATACTCATTGACGATGAAACACTGAAATTACATCGGAATTAAATACAAAAGGAACAATACCGCCTTAACTGCAAGATGAGTGAGACTTCTTTGAGTCTGTGCTTTGATCCTTTCCTGTGAGACCAGTATTAGTTTCCGATACACCACTGCATGTTCAATGTATTCCATGGACCTTCGCATTGACGATGAAACACAGAAATCGCATCGGAACTAAATACAAAATGCACAATGCCGCAATAAGTACAAGAATAGAGACTCTTCTTACAGTCGGTGGTTTGAGCATTCCCTGTGAGACCAGTATTAGTTTCCGATACACCACTGCAGGTTTAATGAATTCCTTAGACATACACATTGACGATGAAACACTGAAATTACATCGGAAGTAAATACAAAAGGCACAATGCCGCCATAAGTGCAAGAATAGAGACTCTCCTTACAGTCAGTGCTTTGAGCTTTCCCAGTGACACCAGTATTAGTTTCCGATACACCACTGCAGGTTCAATGTATTCCTTTGACATACACATTGCCGAAGAAACACTGAAATTACATTGGAATTAAATACAAAAGTCACAATGCCGCCATAAGTGCAAGAATAGAGACACTTCTTACAGTCGGTGCTTTGAGCATTCCCTGTGAGACCAGTATTAGTTTCCGATACACCACTGCAGGTACAATGTATTCCTTGGACCTTCACATAGACGATGAAACACAGAAATCGCATTGGAATTAAATGCAAAAGGCACAATGCCGCCTTAAGTACAAGAATAGAGACTCTTCTTACAGTCGGTGCTTTGAGCATTCCCTGTGTGACCAGTATTAGTTTCCGATATACCACCGCAGGTTCAATGCATTCCTTGGACATACACATTGACGATGAAACACAGAACTCGCATCGGAATTAAATACAAAAGGCACAATGCCGCCTTCCGTACAAGAATAGAGACTCTTCTTACAGTCGGTGCTTTGAGCATTCCCTGTGAGACCAGTATTAGTTTCCGATACACCACTCCAGGTTCAATGTTTTCCCTGGACATACTCATTGACGGTGAAACACTGAAATTACATCGGAATTAAATACAAAAGGAACAATGCCGATATAACTGCAAGGTGAGTGAGACTTCTTGGAGTCTGTGCTTTGATCCTTTCCTGTGAGACCAGTATTAGTTTCCGATACACCACTACAGGTTCAATGTATTCCTTGGACCTTCGCATTGACGATGAAACACAGAAATCATATCGGAATGATATACAAAAGGCACAATGCCGCCTTAAGTACAAGAATAGAGACTCTTCTTACAGTCGGTGTTTGAGCATTCCCTGTGAGACCAGTATTAGTTTCCGATACACCACCGCAGATTCAATGTATTCCTTGGACATACACATTGACGATGAAACACAGAAATCACATCCTAATTAAAAACAAAAGGCACAATGCCGCCTTACGTACAACAATAGAGACTCTTCTTACGGTCGGTGCTTTGAGCATTACCTGTGAGACCAGTATTAGTTCCCGATACACCACTCCAGGTTCAATGTATTCCTTGGACATACTCATTGACGATGAAACACTGAAATTACATCGGAATTAAATACAAAAGGAACAATGCCGCCTTAACTGCAAGATGAGTGAGACTTCTTAGAGTCTGTGCTTTGATCCTTTGTACTGTGAGACCAGTATTAGTTTCCGATACACCATTGCAGGTTCAATGTATTCCTTGGACCTTCGCATTGACGATGAAACATAGAAATCGAATCGGAACTAAATACAAAAGGTACAATGCCGCAATAAGTACAAGAATAGAGACTCTTCTTACAGTCGGTGCTTTGAGCATTCCCTGTGAGACATGTATTAGTTTCCGATACACCACAGCAGGTTCAATGTATTCCTTAGACATACACATTGACGATGAAACACTGAAATTACATCGGAATTAAATACAAATGGCACATTGCCACCATAAGTGCAAGAATAGAGACTCCTCTTACAGTCGGTGCTTTGAGCATTCCCTTTGAGACCAGTATTAGTTTCCGATACACCACTGCAGGTACAATGTTATCCTTAGACATACACATTGTCGATGAAACACAGAACTCGCATCGGAATTAAATACAAAAGGCACAATGCCACCTTTCGTACAAGAATAGAGACACTTCTTACAGTCGGTGCTTTGAGCATTCCCTGTGAGACCAGTATTAGTTTCCGATACACCACTCCAGGTTTAAAAGTTTTCCCTGGACATACTCATTGACGATGGAACACTGAAATTACATCGGAATTAAATACAAAAGGAACAATGCCGATATAACTGCAAGGTGAGTGAGACTTCTTAGAGTCTGTGCTTTGATCCTTTCCTGTGAGACCAGTATTAGTTTCCGATACACCACTGCAGGTTCAATGTATTCTTTGGACCTTCGCATTGACGATGAAACACAGAAATCATATCGGAATGAAATACAAAATGCACAATGCAGCCTTAAGTACAAGAATAGAGCCTCTTCTTACAGTCGGTGCTTTGAGCATTCCCTGTGAGACCAGTATTAGTTTCCGATACACCACAGCAGGTACAGTGTATTCCTTGTACCTTCACATCGACGATGAAACACAGAAATCGCATCGGAATTAAATACAAAAGGCACAATGCCGCCTTAAGTACAAGAATAGAGACTCTTCTTACAGTCGGTGCTTTGAGCATTACCTGTGAGACCAGTATTAGTTTCCGATACACCACTCAAGGTTCAATGTATTCCTTGGAAATACTCATTGACGATGAAACACTGAAATTACATCGGAATTAAATACAAAAGGAACAATGCCGCCTTAACTGCAAGATGAGTGAGACTTCTTAGAGTCTGTGCTTTGATCCTTTCTACTGTGAGACCAGTATTAGTTTCCGATACACCACTGCAGGTTCAATGTATTCCTTGGAACTTCGCATTGACGATGAAACACAGAAATCGAATCGGAACTAAATACAAAAGGCACAATGCCGCAATAAGTACAAGAATAGAGACTCTTCTTACAGTCGGTGCTTTGAGCATTCCCTGTGAGACATGTATTAGTTTCCGATACACCACAGCAGGTTCAATGTATTCCTTAGACATACACATTGACGATGAAACACTGAAATTACATCGGAATTAAATACAAATGGCACATTGCCACCATAAGTGCAAGAATAGAGACTCCTCTGACAGTCGGTGCTTTCAGCATTCCCTCTGAGACCAGTATTAGTTTCCGATACACCACTGCAGGTACAATGTATTCCTTAGACATACACATTGCCGAAGAAACACTGAAATTACATTGGAATTAAATACAAAAGTCACAATGCCGCCATAAGTAAAAGAATAGAGACTCTTCTTACAGTCGGTGCTTTGAGCATTCCCTGTTAGACCAGTATTAGTTTCCGATACACCACCGCAGGTTCAATGCATTCCTTGGACACACACATTGTCGATGAAACACAGAACTCGCATCGGAATTAAATACACAAGGCACAATGCCACCTTTCGTACAAGAATAGAGACTCTTCTTACAGTCGGTGCTTTGAGCATTCCCTGTGAGACCAGTATTAGTTTCCGATACACCACTCCAGGTTCAATGTTTTCCCTGGACATACTCATTGACGATGAAACACTGAAATTACATCGGAATTAAATACAAAAGGAACTATGCCGATATAACTGCAAGGTGAGTGAGACTTCTTAGAGTCTGTGCTTTGATCCTTTCCTGTGAGACCAGTATTAGTTTCCGATACACCACTGCAGGTTCAATGTATTCTTTGGACCTTCGCATTGACGATGAAAACAGATATCATATCGGAATGAAATACAAAAGGCACAATGCAGCCTTAAGTACAAGAATAGAGACTCTTCTTACAGTCGGTGTTTGAGCATTCCCTGTGAGACCAGTATTAGTTTCCGATACACCACTGCAGATTCAATGTATTCCTTGGACATATACATTGACGATGAAACACAGAAATCACATCGGAATTAAAAACAAAAGGCACAATGCCGCCTTACGTACAAGAGGAGAGACTCTTCTTACGGTCGGTGCTTTGAGCAGTACCTGTGAGACCAGTGTTAGTTTCCGATACGCCACTCCAGTTTCAATGTATTCCTTGGACATACTCATTGACGATGAAACACTGAAATTACATCGGAATTAAATACAAAAGGAACAATGCCGCCTTAACTGCAAGATGAGTGAGACTTCTTAGAGTCTGTGCTTTGATCCTTTGTACTGTGAGACCAGTATTAGTTTCCGATACACCATTGCAGGTTCAATGTATTCCTTGGACCTTCGCATTGACGATGAAACATAGAAATCGAATCGGAACTAAATACAAAAGGTACAATGCCGCAATAAGTACAAGAATAGAGACTCTTCTTACAGTCGGTGCTTTGAGCATTCCCTGTGAGACATGTATTAGTTTCCGATACACCACAGCAGGTTCAATGTATTCCTTAGACATACACATTGACGATGAAACACTGAAATTACATCGGAATTAAATACAAATGGCACATTGCCACCATAAGTGCAAGAATAGAGACTCCTCTTACAGTCGGTGCTTTGAGCATTCCCTTTGAGACCAGTATTAGTTTCCGATACACCACTGCAGGTACAATGTTATCCTTAGACATACACATTGTCGATGAAACACAGAACTCGCGTCGGAATTAAATACAAAAGGCACAATGCCACCTTTCGTACAAGAATAGAGACACTTCTTACAGTCGGTGCTTTGAGCATTCCCTGTGAGACCAGTATTAGTTTCCGATACACCACTCCAGGTTTAAAAGTTTTCCCTGGACATACTCATTGACGATGGAACACTGAAATTACATCGGAATTAAATACAAAAGGAACAATGCCGATATAACTGCAAGGTGAGTGAGACTTCTTAGAGTCTGTGCTTTGATCCTTTCCTGTGAGACCAGTATTAGTTTCCGATACACCACTGCAGGTTCAATGTATTCTTTGGACCTTCGCATTGACGATGAAACACAGAAATCATATCGGAATGAAATACAAAATGCACAATGCAGCCTTAAGTACAAGAATAGAGCCTCTTCTTACAGTCGGTGCTTTGAGCATTCCCTGTGAGACCAGTATTAGTTTCCGATACACCACAGCAGGTACAGTGTATTCCTTGTACCTTCACATCGACGATGAAACACAGAAATCGCATCGGAATTAAATACAAAAGGCACAATGCCGCCTTAAGTACAAGAATAGAGACTCTTCTTACAGTCGGTGCTTTGAGCATTACCTGTGAGACCAGTATTAGTTTCCGATACACCACTCAAGGTTCAATGTATTCCTTGGAAATACTCATTGACGATGAAACACTGAAATTACATCGGAATTAAATACAAAAGGAACAATGCCGCCTTAACTGCAAGATGAGTGAGACTTCTTAGAGTCTGTGCTTTGATCCTTTCTACTGTGAGACCAGTATTAGTTTCCGATACACCACTGCAGGTTCAATGTATTCCTTGGAACTTCGCATTGACGATGAAACACAGAAATCGAATCGGAACTAAATACAAAAGGCACAATGCCGCAATAAGTACAAGAATAGAGACTCTTCTTACAGTCGGTGCTTTGAGCATTCCCTGTGAGACATGTATTAGTTTCCGATACACCACAGCAGGTTCAATGTATTCCTTAGACATACACATTGACGATGAAACACTGAAATTACATCGGAATTAAATACAAATGGCACATTGCCACCATAAGTGCAAGAATAGAGACTCCTCTGACAGTCGGTGCTTTCAGCATTCCCTCTGAGACCAGTATTAGTTTCCGATACACCACTGCAGGTACAATGTATTCCTTAGACATACACATTGCCGAAGAAACACTGAAATTACATTGGAATTAAATA
Source organism: Schistocerca americana (assembly GCF_021461395.2). Classification (NCBI taxonomy): domain Eukaryota; kingdom Metazoa; phylum Arthropoda; class Insecta; order Orthoptera; family Acrididae; genus Schistocerca; species Schistocerca americana. The sequence continues at coordinate 744,567,083 of NC_060123.1, forward strand.
CAAAAGTCACAATGCCGCCATAAGTGCAAGAATAGAGACTCTTCTTACAGTCGGTGCTTTGAGCATTCCCTGTTAGACCAGTATTAGTTTCCGATACACCACCGCAGGTTCAATGCATTCCTTGGACACACACATTGTCGATGAAACACAGAACTCGCATCGGAATTAAATACACAAGGCACAATGCCACCTTTCGTACAAGAATAGAGACTCTTCTTACAGTCGGTGCTTTGAGCATTCCCTGTGAGACCAGTATTAGTTTCCGATACACCACTCCAGGTTCAATGTTTTCCCTGGACATACTCATTGACGATGAAACACTGAAACTACATCGGAATTAAATACAAAAGGAACTATGCCGATATAACTGCAAGGTGAGTGAGACTTCTTAGAGTCTGTGCTTTGATCCTTTCCTGTGAGACCAGTATTAGTTTCCGATACACCACTGCAGGTTCAATGTATTCTTTGGACCTTCGCATTGACGATGAAAACAGATATCATATCGGAATGAAATACAAAAGGCACAATGCAGCCTTAAGTACAAGAATAGAGACTCTTCTTACAGTCGGTGTTTGAGCATTCCCTGTGAGACCAGTATTAGTTTCCGATACACCACTGCAGATTCAATGCATTCCTTGGACATATACATTGACGATGAAACACAGAAATCACATCGGAATTAAAAACAAAAGGCACAATGCCGCCTTACGTACAAGAGGAGAGACTCTTCTTACGGTCGGTGCTTTGAGCAGTACCTGTGAGACCAGTGTTAGTTTCCGATACGCCACTCCAGTTTCAATGTATTCCTTGGACATACTCATTGACGATGAAACACTGAAATTACATTGGAATTAAATACAAAAGAAACAATGCCGCCTTAACTGCAAGATGAGTGAGACTTCTTAGAGTCTGTGCTTTGATCCTTTCTACTGTGACACCAGTATTAGTTTCCGATACACCACTGCAGGTTCCATGTATTCCTTGGACCTTCGCATTGACGATGAAACACGAAATCGAATCGGAGCTAAATACAAAATGCACAATGCCGCAATAAGTACAAGAATAGAGACTCTTCTTACAGTCGGTGCTTTGAGCATTCCCTCTGAGACCAGTATTAGTTTCCGATACACCACTGCAGGTTCAATGTATTCCTTAGACATACACATTGACGATGATACACTGAAATTACATCGGAATTAAATACAAATGGCACAATGCCGCCATAAGTGCAACAATAGAGACCCCTCTTACAGTCGGTGCTTTTAGCATTCCCTGTGAGACCAGTCTTAGTTTCCGATACTCCACTCCAGGTACAATGTATTCCTTGTACCATCACATTGACTATGAAACACAGAAATCGCATCGGAATTAAATACAAAAGGCACAATGCCGCCTTAAGTACAAGAATAGAGACTGTTCTAACAGTCGGTGCTTTGAGCATTCCCTGTGAGACCAGTATTAGTTTCTGATACACCACTGCAAGTTCAATGTATTCCTTGGACATACACATTGACGATGAAACACAGAAATCGCATCGGAATTAAATACAAAAGGCACAATGCCGCCTTACGTACAAGATTAGAGACTCTTCTTACAGTCGGTGCTTTGACCATCCCCTGTGAGACCATTATTAGTTTCTGATACACCACTGCAGGTTCAATGTATTCCTTGGACATACACATTGACGATGAAACACTGAAATTACATCGGAATTAAATACAAAAGGAACAATACCGCCTTAACTGCAAGATGAGTGAGACTTCTTTAAGTCTGTGCTTTGATCCTTTCCTGTGAGACCAGTATTAGTTTCCGATACACCACTGCAGGTTCAATGTATTCCTTGGAACTTCGCATTGACGATGAAACACAGAAATCGCATCGGAACTAAATACAAAATGCACAATGCCGCAATAAGTACAAGAACAGAGACTCGTCTTACAGTCGGTGCTTTGAGCATTTCCTGTGCGACCAGTATTAGTTTCCGATACACCACTGTAGGTTCAATGAATTCCTTAGACATACACATTGACGATGAAACACTGAAATTACATCGGAATTAAATACAAAAGGCATAATGCCGCCATAAGTGCAAGAATAGAGACTCTTCTTACAGTCGGTGATTTGAGCTTTCCCAGTGAGACCAGTATTAGTTTCCGATACACCACTGCAGGTTCAATGTATTCCTTAGACATACACATTGCCGAAGAAACACAGAAATCACATCGGAATTACATACAAAAGGCACAATGCCGCCTTACGTCTTACGTACAAGAATAGAGACTCTTCTTACGGTCCGTGCTTTGAGCATAACCTGTGAGACCAGTATTAGTTTCCGATACACCACTCCAGGTTCAATGTATTCCTTGGACATACTCTTTGACGATGAAACACTGAAATTACATCGGAATTAAATACAAATGGCACAATGTCGCCAAGGGTGCAAAAATAGAGACTCCTCTTACAGTCGGTGCTTTGAGCATTCCCTGTGAGATCAGTATTAGTTTCCGATACATCACAGCAGGTACAATGTATTCCTTGTACCTTCACATTGATGATGAAACACAGAAATCGCATCGGAATTAATTACGAAAGGCACAATACCGCCTTAAGTACAAGATTAGAGACTCTTCTAACAGTCGGTGCTTTGAGCATTCCCAGTGAGACCAGTATTAGTTTCTGATACACCACTGCAGGTTCAATGTATTCCTTGGACATACACATTGACGATGAAACACAGATATCGCATCGGAATTAAATACAAAAGGCACAATGCCGCCTTACGTACAAGAATAGAGACTCTTCTTACAGTCGGTGCTTTGAGCATTACCTGTGAGACCAGTATTAGTTTCCGATACACCACTCAAGGTTCAATGTATTCCTTGGACATACTCATTGACGATGAAACACTGATATTACATTGGAATTAAATACAAACGGAACGATACTGCCTTAACAGCAAGATGAGTGAGACTTCTTTGAGTCTGTGCTTTGCTCCTTTCCTGTGAGACCAGTATTAGTTTCCGATACACCAATGCAGGTTCAATGTATACCACGGACCTTCGCATTGACGTTGAAACACAGAAATCGCATCGGAACAGAATTCAAAATGCACGATGCCGCAATAAGTACAAGAATAGAGACTCTTCTTACAGTCCGAGCTTTGAGCATTCCCTGTGAGACCAGTATTAGTTTCCGATACACCACTGCAGGTTCAATGAATTCCTTAGACATACACATTGACGATGAAACACTGAAATTACATCGGAATTAAATACAAAAGGCACAATGCCGCCTTAAGTACAAGAATAGAGACTCTTCTTACAGTCGGTGCTTTGAGCATTCCCTGTGAGACCAGTATTAGTTTCCGATACACCACCGCAGGTTCAATGCATTCCTTGGACATACACATTGACGATGAAACACAGAACTCGCATCGGAATTAAATACAAAAGGCACAATGCCGCCTTTCGTACAAGAATAGAGACTCTTCTTACAGTCGGTGCTTTGAGCATTCCCTGTGAGACCAGTATTAGTTTCCGATACGCCACTCCAGGTTCAATGTTTTCCCTGGACATACTCATTGACGATGAAACACTGAAATTACATCAGAATTAAATACAAAAGGAACAATGCCGATATAACTGCAAGGTGGGTGAGACTTCTTAGAGTCTGTGCTTTGATCCTTTCCTGTGAGACCAGTGTTAGTTTCCGATACACCACTGCAGGTTCAATGTATTCCTTGTACCTTCGCATTGACGATGAAACCCAGAAATCATATCGGAATGAAATACAAAAGGCACAATGCCGCCTTAAGTACAAGAATAGAGACTCTTCTTACAGTCGGTGTTTGAGCATTCCCTGTGAGACCAGTATTAGTTTCCGATGCACCACTGCACATTCAATGTATTCCTTGGACATACACATTGACGATGAAACACAGAAATCACATCGGAATTAAATACAAAAGGCACAATGCCGCCTTACGTACAAGAATAGAGACTCTTCTTACGGTCGGTGCTTTGAGCATTACCTGTGAGACCAGTATTAGTTTCCGATACACCACACCAGGTTCAATGTATTCCTTGGACATACTCATTGACGATGAAACACTGAAATTTCATCGGAATTAAATACAAAAGGAACAATGCCGCCTTAACTGCAAGATGAGTGAGACTTCATAGAGTCTGTGCTTTGATCCTTTCCTGTGAGACCAGTATTAGTTTCCGATACACCACTGCAGGTTCAATGTATTCCTTGGACCTTCGCATTGACGATGAAACACAGAAATCGCATCGGAACTAAATACAAAAGCACAATGCCGCAATAAGTACAAGAATAGGGACTCTTCTTACAGTTGGTGCTTTGAGCATTCCCTTTGGGACCAGTATTAGTTTCCGATATTCCACTGCAGGTTCAATGTATTCCGTAGACATACACATTGACGATGAAACACTGATATTACATCGGAATTAAATACATAAGGCAAAATGCCGCCATACGTGCGAGAATAGAGAATCTTCTTCCAGTCGGTGCTTTGACCATTCCCTGTGAGACCAGTATTAGTTTCCGATACACCACTCCAGGTTCAATGTATTCCTTGGACACACTCATTGACGATGAAACACTGAAATTACATCGGAATTAAATACAAAAGGCACAATGTCGCCAAGGGTGCAAAAATAGGGACTCCTCTTACAGTCGGTGCTTTGAGCATTCCCTGTGAGATCAGTATTAGTTTCCGATACACCACAGCAGGTACAATGTATTCCTTGTACCTTCACATTGACGATGAAACACAGAAATCGCATCGGAATTAAATACAAAAGGCACAATGCGGCTTTAAGTACAAGAATAGAGACCCTTCCTACAGTCGGTGCTTTGAGCATTCCCTGTGAGACCAGTATTAGTTTCCGATACACCACTGCAGGTTCAATGAATTCCTTAGACATACACATTGACGATGAAACACTGAAATTACATCGGAATTAAATACAAAAGGCACAATGCCGCCTTAAGTACAAGAATAGAGACTCTTCTTACAGCCGGTGCTTTGAGCATTCCCTGTGAGACCAGTACTAGTTTCCGATACACCACCGCAGGTTCAATGCATTCCTTGGACATACACATTGACGATGAAACACAGAACTCACATCGGAATTAAATACAAAAGGCACAATGCCGCCTTTCGTACAAGAATAGAGACTCTTCTTACTGTCGGTGCTTTGAGCATTCCCTGTGAGACCAGTATTAGTTTCCCATACACCACTCCAGGTTCAATGTTTTCCCTGGACATACTCATTGACGATGAAACACTGAAATTACATCGGAATTAAATACAAAAGGAACAATGCCGATATAACTGCAAGGAGAGTGAGACTTCTTAGAGTCTGTGCTTTGATCCATTCCTGTGAGACCAGTGTTAGTTTCCGATACACCACTGCAGGTTCAATGTATTCCTTGGACCTTCGCATTGACGATGAAACACAGAAATCGCATCGGAACTAAATACAAAAGCACAATGCCGAATAAGTACAAGAATAGGGACTCTTCTTACAGTTGGTGCTTTGAGCATTCCCTTTGGGACCAGTATTAGTTTCCGATATTCCACTGCAGGTTCAATGTATTCCTTGGACCTTCACATTGACGATGAAACACACACATCGCATCGGAATTAAATACAAAAGGCACAATGCGGCTTTAAGTACAAGAATAGAGACCCTTCCTACAGTCGGTGCTTTGAGCATTCCCTGTGAGACCAGTATTAGTTTCCGATACACCACTGCAGGTTCAATGGATTCCTTGGACATACACATTGACGATGAAACACAGAAATCGAATCGGAATTAAATACAAAACGCACAATGCCGCATTACGTAAAAGAATAGAGACTCTTCTTACAGTCGGTGCTTTGAGCATTCCCTGTGAGACCAGTATTAGTTTCCGATACACCACTCCAAGTTCAATATATTCCTTGGACATAGTCATTGACGATGAAACACTGAAATTACATCGCTATTAAATACAAAAGGAACAATGCCGCCTTAACTGAAAGATGAGTGAGACATCTTAGAGTCTGTGATTTGATCCTCTCCTGTGAGACCAGTATTAGTTTCCGATACACCACTGCAGGTTCAATGTATTCCTTGGACCTTCACATTGACGATGACACACAGAAATCGCATCGGAATTAAATACAAAAGGCACAATGCCGACATAAGTGCAAGAATAGAGACTCTTCTTACAGTCGGTGCTTTCAGCTTTCCCACTGAGACCAGTATTAATTTCCGATACACCACTGCAGGTTCAATGTATTCCTTAGACATACACATTGTCGAAGAAACACTGAAATTACATCGGAATTAAATACAAAAATCACAATGCCGCCATAAGTGCCAGAATAGGGACTCTTCTTACAGTCGGTGCTTTGAGCATTCCCTGTGAGATCAGTATTAGTTTCCGATACACCACTGCAGGTACAATGTATTCCTTGGACCTTCACATTGACGATGACACACAGCAATCGCATCGGAATTAAATACAAAAGGCACAATGCCGCCTTAAGTACAAGAATAGAGACTCTTCTTACAGTCGGTGCTTTGAGCATTCCCTGTGAGACCAGTATTAGTTTCCGATACACCACCGCAGGTTCAATGCATTCCTTGGACATACACATTGACGATGAAACACAGAACTCGCATCGGAATTAAATACAAAAGGCACAATGCCGCCTTTCGACAAGAATAGAGACTCTTCTTACAGTCGGTGCTTTGAGCATTCCCTGTGAGACCAGTATTAGTTTCCGATACACCACTCCAGGTTCAATGTTTTCCCTGGACATACTCATTGACGATGAAACACTGAAATTACATCGGAATTAAATACAAAAGGAACAATGCCGATATAACTGCAAGGTGAGTGAGACTTCTTAGAGTCTGTGCTTTGATCCTTTCCTGTGAGACCAGTGTTAGTTTCCGATACACCACTGCAGGTTCAATGTATTCCTGGGACCTTCGCATTGACGATGAAACCCGGAAATCATATCGCAATGAAATACAAAAGGCACAATGCCGCCTTAAGTACAAGAATAGAGACTCTTCTTACAATCGGTGTTTGAGCAATCCCTGTGAGACCAGTATTAGTTTCCGATACACCACTGCACATTCAATGTATTCCTTGGACATACACATTCACGATGAAACACAGAAATCACATCGGAATTATATACAAAAAGCTCAATGCCGCCTTACGTACAAGAATAGAGACTCTTCTTACGGTCGGTGCTTTGAGCATTACCTGTGAGACCAGTATTAGTTTCCGATACACCACACCAGGTTCAATGTATTCCTTGGACGTACTCATTGACGATGAAACACTGAAATTACATCGGAATTAAATACAAAAGGAACAATGCCACCTTAACTGCAAGATGAGTGAGACTTCATAGAGTATGTGCTTTGATCCTTTTCTGTGAGACCAGTATTAGTTTCCGATACACCACTGCAGGTTCAATGTATTCCTTGGACCTTCGCATTGACGATGAAACACAGAAATCGCATCGGAACTAAATACAAAAGCACAATGCCGCAATAAGTACAAGAATAGGGACTCTTCTTACAGTTGGTGCTTTGAGCATTCCCTTTGGGACCAGTATTAGTTTCCGATATTCCACTGCAGGTTCAATGTATTCCGTAGACATACACATTGACGATGAAACACTGATATTACATCGGAATTAAATACATAAGGCAAAATGCCGCCATACGTGCGAGAATAGAGAATCTTCTTCCAGTCGGTGCTTTGACCATTCCCTGTGAGACCAGTATTAGTTTCCGATACACCACTCCAGGTTCAATGTATTCCTTGGACACACACATTGACGATGAAACACAGAAATCGCATCGGAACTAAATACAAAAGGCACAATGCCGCAATAAGTACAAGAATAGAGACTCTTCTTACAGTCGGTGCTTTGAGCATTCCCTGCGAGACCAGTATTAGATTCCGATACACCACTGCAGGTACAATGTATTCCTTGGACCTTCTCATTGACGATGAAACACAGAAATCGCATCGGAATTAAATACAAAAGGCACAATGCCGCTTCAGTACATGAATAGAGACTCTTCTTACAGTCGGTGTTTTGAGCATTTCCTGTGAGACCAGTATTAGTTTCCGATACACCACTGCAGGTTCAATGTATTCCTTGGACCTTCGCATTGACGATGAAACACAGAAATAGCATCGGAACTAAACACAAAAGGCACAATGCCGCAATAAGTACAAGAATAGAGACTCCTCTTGCAGTCGGTGCTTTGAGCATTCCCTGTGAGACCAGTATTAGTTTCCGATACACCACTGCAAGTTCAATGAATTCCTTAGACATACACATTGACGATGAAACACTGATATTACATCGGAATTAAATACAAAAATCACAATGCCGCCATAAGTGCCAGAATAGGGACTCTTCTTACAGTCGGTGCTTTGAGCATTCCCTGTGAGATCAGTATTAGTTTCCGATACACCACTGCAGGTACAATGTATTCCTTGGACCTTCACATTGACGATGACACACAGAACTCGCATCGGAATTAAATACAAAAGGCACAATGCCGCCTTTCGTACAAGAATAGAGACTCTTCTTACAGTCGGTGCTTTGAGCATTCCCTGTGAGACCAGTATTAGTTTCCGATACACCACTCCAGGTTCAATGTTTTCCCTGGACATACTCATTGACGATGAAACACTGAAATTACATCGGATTTAAATATAAAAGGAACAATGCCGATATAACTGCAAGGTGAGTGAGACTTCTTAGAGTCTGTGCTTTGATCCTTTCCTGTGAGACCAGTGTTAGTTTCCGATACACCACTGCAGGTTCAATGTATTCCTTGGACCTTCTAATTGACGATGAAACCCGGAAATCATATCGGAATGAAATACAAAAGGCACAATGCCGCCTTAAGTACAAGAATAGAGACTCTTCTTACAATCGGTGTTTGAGCAATCCCTGTGAGACCAGTATTAGTTTCCGATACACCACTGCACATTCAATGTATTCCTTGGACATACACATTCACGATGAAACACAGAAATCACATCGGAATTATATACAAAAGGCACAATGCCGCCTTACGTACAAGAATAGAGACTCTTCTTACGGTCGGTGCTTTGAGCATTACCTGTGAGACCAGTATTAGTTTCCGATACACCACACCAGGTTCAATGTATTCCTTGGACATACTCGTTGACGATGAAACACTGAAATTACATCGGAATTAAATACAAAAGGAACAATGCCACCTTAACTGCAAGATGAGTGAGACTTCATAGAGTCTGTGTTTTGATCCTTTTCTGTGAGACCAGTATTAGTTTCCGATACACCACTGCAGGTTCAATGTATTCCTTGGACCTTCGCATTGACGATGAAACACAGAAATCGCATCGGAACTAAATACAAAAGCACAATGCCGCAATAAGTACAAGAATAGGGACTCTTCTTACAGTTGGTGCTTTGAGCATTCCCTTTGGGACCAGTATTAGTTTCCGATACACCACTGCAGGTTCAATGTATTCCTTAGACATACACATTGACGATGAAACACTGATATTACATCGGAATTAAATACAAAAGGCAAAATGCCGCCATACGTGCAAGAATAGAGAATCTTTTTCAGTCGGTGCTTTGAGCATTCCCTGTGAGACCAGTATTAGTTTCCGATAGACCACAGCAGGTACAATGTATTCCTTGGACCTTCACACTGACGATGAAACACACACATCGCATCGGAATTAAATACAAAAGGCACAATGCCGCCTTAACTACAAGAATAGAGACGCTTCCTACAGTCTGTGCTTTGAGCATTTCCTGTGAGACCAGTATTAGTTTCCGATACACCACTGCAGGTTCAATGTATTCCTTGGACCTTCATATTGACGATGAAACACAGAAATCGCATCGGAACTAAATACGAAAGGCACAATGCCGCAATAAGTACAAGAATAGAGACTCCTTTTACAGTCGGTGATCTGAGCATTCCCTGCGAGATTAGTATTAGTTTCCGATACACCACTGCAGGTTCAATGTATTCCTTAGACATACACATTGACGATGAAACACAGAAATTGCTTCGGAATTTAATACAAATAGCACAAAGCCGCCTTAAGTACAAGAATAGAGACTCTTCTTACAGTCGGTGCTTTGAGCATTCCCTGTGAGACCGGTATTACATTCCGATACACCACTCCAGGTTCAATGTATTCCTTGGACATACTCATTGACGATGTAACACTGAAATTACATCGGAATTAAATACAAAAGGAACAATGCCGCATTAACTGCAAGATGAGTGAGACTTCTTAGAGTCTGTGCTTTGATAATTTCCAGTGAGACCTGTATTAGTTTCCGATACACCACTGCAGGTTAAATGTATTTCTTAGACATACACATTGACGATGCAACACTGAAATTACTTCGGAATTAAATACAAAAGGCACAATGCCGCAATAAGTGCAAGAATAGAGACTCTTCTTCCAGTCGGTGCTTTGAGCATTCCCTGCGAGACCAGTATTAGTTTCCGATACACCACTGCAGGTACAATGTAGTCCTTGGACCCTCACATTGTCGAAGAAACACAGAAATGGCATCGGAATTAAATACAAATGGCACAATGTCGCCTTAAGTACAAGAATAGAGAGTCTTCTTACAGTCGGTGTTTTGAGCATTCCCTGTGAGACCAGTATTAGTTTCCGATACACCACTGCAGGTCCAATGTATTCCTTGGACATACGCATTGACGATGAAACACAGAAATTACATCAGCATTAAATACAAAAGGCACAATGCCGCCTTAAGTGCAAGAAGCGTGAGACTTCTTAGACTCTGTGATTTGATCCTTTCCTGTGAGACCAGTATTAGTTTCCGATACACCACTGCAGGTCAATGTGTTCCTTGCACCTTCACATTGACGAAGAAACACAGTAATCGCATCGGAATTAAATACATACGGCACAATGCCGCCTTAAGTACATGAAAAGATACTGTTCTTACAGTCGGTGCTTTGAGCATTCCCTGTGAGACCAGTATTAGTTTCCGATACACCACTGCAGGTTCAATGTATTCCTTGGACCTGCACATTGTAAATGAAACGCAGAAATCGCATTGGAATTAAATACAAAATTCACAATGCCGCCTAAGGACAAGTATAGAGACTCTCCTTACAGTCGGTGCTTTGAGCATTCCCTGTGAGACCAGTATTAGTTTCCGATACACCACTGGAGGTTGAATGTATTCCTTTGACATTCACATTGACGATAAAACACTGAAATTAAATCGGAATTAAACACAAAAAGGACAATGCCGCCTTAAGTACAAGAATAGAGACTCTTCATATAGTCGGTGCTTTGAGGAATCCCTGTGAGACCAGTATTAGTTTCCGATACACCAGTGCAGGTTCATTGTTTTCCTTGGACCTTCACATTGACGATGAAACACAGAAATCGCATCGGAATTAAATACAAGAAGCACAATGCCGCCATAAGTACAAGAATAGAGACCCTTCTTACAGTCGGGGCTTTGATCATTCCTTGTGAGACCAGTATTAGTTTCCGATACACCACTGCAATTTCAGTGTATTCCTTGGACCTTCACATTGACGATGAAACAAAGAAATCGCATCGGAATTAAATACAAAAGCCGAAATGCCGCCTTAAGTACAAATATAGAGACTCTTCTTACAGTCGGTGCTTTGAGCATTCCCTGTGAGACCAGTATTAGTTTCCAATACATTAGTGCAGGTTCAGTGTATTCCTTGGACCTTCGCATTGACGATGAAACACAGAAATCGCATCGGAACTAAATACAAAAGCACAATGCCGCAATAAGTACAAGAATAGGGACTCTTCTTACAGTTGGTGCTTTGAGCATTCCCTTTGGGACCAGTATTAGTTTCCGATACACCACTGCAGGTTCAATGTATTCCTTAGACATACACATTGACGATGAAACACTGATATTACATCGGAATTAAATACAAAAGGCAAAATGCCGCCATACGTGCAAGAATAGAGAATCTTTTTCAGTCGGTGCTTTGAGCATTCCCTGTGAGACCAGTATTAGTTTCCGATACACCACTGCAAGTTCAATGAATTCCTTAGACATACACATTGACGATGAAACACTGAAATTACATCGGAATTAAATACAAAAGGCACAATGCCGCCATAAGTGCAAGAATAGAGACTCTTCTTACAGTCGGTGCTTTCAGCTTTCCCACTGAGACCAGTATTAATTTCCGATACACCACTGCAGGTTCAGTGTATTCCTTAGACATACACATTGTCGAAGAAACACTGAAATTACATCGGAATTAAATACAAAAATCACAATGCCGCCATAAGTGCAAGAATAGGGACTCTTCTTACAGTCGGTGCTTTGAGCATTCCCTGTGAGATCAGTATTAGTTTCCGATACACCACTGCAGGTACAATGTATTCCTTGGACCTTCACATTGACGATGACACACAGAAATCGCATCGGAATTAAATACAAAAGGCACAATGCCGCCTTAAGTACAAGAATAGAGACTCTTCTTACAGTCGGTGCTTTGAGCATTCCCTGTGAGACCAGTATTAGTTTCCGATACACCACCGCAGGTTCAATGCATTCCTTGGACATACACATTGACGATGAAACACAGAACTCGCATCGGAATTAAATACAAAAGGCACAATGCCGCCTTTCGTACAAGAATAGAGACTCCTCTTACAGTCGGTGCTTTGAGCATTCCCTGTGAGACCAGTATTAGTTTCCGATACACCACTGCAGGTTCAATGTATTCCTTAGACATACACATTGACGATGAAACACTGATATTACATCGGAATTAAATACAAAAGGCAAAATGCCGCCATACGTGCAAGAATAGAGAATCTTTTTCAGTCGGTGCTTTGAGCATTCCCTGTGAGACCAGTATTAGTTTCCGATAGACCACAGCAGGTACAATGTATTCCTTGGACCTTCACACTGACGATGAAACACACACATCGCATCGGAATTAAATACAAAAGGCACAATGCCGCCTTAACTACAAGAATAGAGACCGTTCCTACAGTCTGTGCTTTGAGCATCTCCTGTGAGACCAGTATTAGTTTCCGATACACCACTGCAATTTCAGTGTATTCCTTGGACCTTCACATTGACGATTAAACAAAGAAATCGCATCCGAATTAAATACAAAAGCCGCAATGCCGCCTTAAGTACAAATATAGAGACTCTTCTTACAGTCGGTGCTTTGAGCATTCCCTGTGAGACCAGTATCAGTTTCCAATACATTAGTGCAGGTTCAGTGTATTCCTTGGACCTTCGCGTTGACGATGAAACACAGAAATCGCATCGGAACTAAATACAAAAGCACAATGCCGCAATAAGTACAAGAATAGGGACTCTTCTTACAGTTGGTGCTTTGAGCATTCCCTTTGGGACCAGTATTAGTTTCCGATACACCACTGCAGGTTCAATGTATTCCTTAGACATACACATTGACGATGAAACACTGATATAACATCGGAATTAAATTCAAAAGGCAAAATGCCGCCATACGTGCAAGAATAGAGAATCTTTTTCAGTCGGTGCTTTGAGCATTCCCTGTGAGACCAGTATTAGTTTCCGATAGACCACAGCAGGTACAATGTATTCCTTGGACCTTCACACTGACGATGAAACACACACATTGCATCGGAATTAAATACAAAAGGCACAATGCTGCCTTAACTACAAGAATAGAGACCCTTCCTACAGTCTGTGCTTTGAGCATTTCCTGTGAGACCAGTATTAGTTTCCGATACACCACTGCAGGTTCAATGTATTCCTTGGACCTTCACATTGACGATGAAACACAGAAATCGCATCGGAACTAAATACAAAAGGCACAATGCCGCAATAAGTACAAGAATAGAGACTCCTTTTACAGTCGGTGATCTGAGCATTCCCTGCGAGATTAGTATTAGTTTCCGATACACCACTGCAGGTTCAATGTATTCCTTAGACATACACATTGACGATGAAACACAGAAATTGCTTCGGAATTTAATACAAATGGCACAAAGCCGCCTTAAGTACAAGAATAGAGACTCTTCTCACAATCGGTGGTTTGAGCATTCCCTGTGAGACCGGTATTACTTTCCGATACACCACTCCAGGTTCAATGTATTCCTTGGACATACTCATTGACGATGTAACACTGAAATTACATCGGAATTAAATACAAAAGGAACAATGCCGCATTAACTGCAAGATGAGTGAGACTTCTTGGAGTCTGTGCTTTGATCCTTTCCTGTGAGACCAGTATTAGTTTCCGATACACCACTGCAGGTTAAATGTATTTCTTAGACATACACATTGACGATGCAACTCTGAAATTACTTTGGAATTAAATACAAAAGGCACAATGCCGCCATAAGTGCAAGAATAGAGACTCTTCTTCCAGTCGGTGCTTTGAGCATTCCCTGCGAGACCAGTGTTAGTTTCCGATACACCACTGCAGGTACAATGTAGTCCTTGGACCCTCACATTGTCGAAGAAACACAGAAATGGCATCGGAATTAAATACAAATGGCACAATTTCGCCTTAAGTACAAGAATAGAGAGTCTTCTTACAGTCGGTGTTTTGAGCATTCCCTGTGAGACCAGTTTTAGTTTCCCATACACCACTGCAGGTTCAATGTATTCCTTGGACCTTCACATTGAAGATGAAGTACAGAAATGGCATCGGAATTTAATACAAATGGCACAATGCCGCCTTAAGTACAAGAATAGAGACACTTCTTACAGTCGGTGCTTTGAGCATTCCTGTGAGACCAGTATTAGCTTCCAATCCACCATTGCAGATTGCATGTATTCCTTGGACATACACATTGACGATGAAATACTGAAATTACATCGGAATTCAATACAAAAGGCACAATGCCGACTTAAGTACAAGTATAGAGACTCTTCTTACAGTCGGTGCTTTGAGCATTCCCTGTGAGACCAGTATTAGTTTCCGATACACCACTGCAGGTCCAATGTATTCCTTGGACATACGCATTGACGATGAAACACAGAAATTACATCAGCATTAAATACAAAAGGCACAATGCCGGCTTAAGTGCAAGAAGCGTGAGACTTCTTAGACTCTGTGTTTTGATCCTTTCCTGTGAGACCAGTATTAGTTTCCGATACACCACTGCAGGTTCAATGTGTTCCTTGCACCTTCACATTGACGAAGAAACACAGTAATCGCATCGGAATTAAATACAAACGGCACAATGCCGCCTTAAGTACATGAAAAGATACTGTTCTTATAGTCGGTGCTTTGAGCATTCCCTGTGAGACCAGTATTAGTTTCCGATACACCACTGCAGGTTCAATGTATTCCTTGGACCTGCACATTGAAAATGAAACGCAGAAATCGCATTGAAATTAAATACAAAAGTCACAATGCCGCCTAAGGACAAGTATAGAGACTCTTCTTACAGTCGGTGCTTTGAGCATTAGCTGTGAGACCAGTATTAGTTTCCGATACACCACTGGAGGTTGAATGTATTCCTTTGGCATTCACATTGACGATAAAACACTGAAATTAAATCGGAATTAAACACAAAAGGGACAATGCCGCCTTAAGTACAAGAATAGAGACTCTTCATATAGTCGGTGCTTTGAGGAATCCCTGTGAGACCAGTATTAGTTTCCGATACACCAGTGCAGGTTCAATGTTTTCCTTGGACCTTCACATTGACGATGAAACACAGAAATCGCATCGGAATTAAATACAAGAAGCACAATGCCGCCATAAGTACAAGAATAGAGACCCTTCTTACAGTCGGTGCTTTGAGCATTCCCTGTGAGACCAGTATTACTTTCCGACACACCACTGCCGGTTCAATGTATTCCTTGGACCTTGTAATTGACGATGATACACAGAAATCGCATCGGAAGCAGATACAAAAGGCACAATGCCGCCTTAAGTACAAGAATAGACACTCTTCTTACAGTCGGTGCTTTGAGCATTCCCTGTGAGACCAGTATTAGTTTCAGATACACCACTGCAGGTTCAATGTATTCCTTGGACCTTCACATTGACGATGAAACACAGAAATGGCATCGGAATTAAATACAAAAGACACAATGCCGCCTTAAGTACAAGAATAGAGACTCTTCTTACAGTCGGTGCTTTGAGCATTCCCCGTGAGACCAGTATTAGTTTCCGCTACACCTCCGCAGGTTCAGTTTATTCCTTGGACCTTCACATTGCCGATGAAACACAGAAATGGCATCGGAATTAAATACAAAAGCAAAATGCCGCCTTAAGTACAAGAATAGAGACTCCTCTCACAGTCGGTGCTTTGAGCATTCCCTGTGAGACCAGTATTAGTTTCCGATACACCACTGCAGGTTCAATGAATTCCTTGTACTTTCACATTGACGATGAAACACAGAATTCGCATCGGAATTAAATCCAAAACGCTCAATGCCGCCTTATGTACAAGAATACAGACTCAACTTACAGTCGGTGCTTTGAGCATTCCCTGCGAGACCAGTATTAGTTTCCGATACACCACTGCAGGTTCAATGTATTCTTTGGACCTTCACATTGACGATGAAACACAGAAATCGCATCGGAATCAAATACAAAAGGCACAATGCCGCCTTCAGTACAAGAATAGAGACTCTTCTTACAGTCGGTGCTTTGAGCATTCCCTGTGAGACCAGAAATAGTATCCGATACACCACTGCAGGTTCAGTCTATTCCTTGGACATACACATTGACGATGAAACACTGAAATTACATCGGAATTAAATTCAAAAGGGACAATGCCGCCTTAAGTACAAGAATAGAGACTCTTCTTACCGTCGGTGCTTTGAGCATTCCCTGTGAGACCAGTATTAGCTTCCGATACACCACTGGAGGTTCAATGAATTCCTTGGACATTCACATTGACGATGAAACACTGAAATTACATCGGAATTAAATACAAAAGGGACAATGCCGCCTTAAGTACAAGAATAGAGACTCTTCTTACCGTCGGTGCTTTGAGCATTCCCTGTGAGACTAGAATTAGTTTCCGATACACCACTGGAGGTTCAATGAATTCCTTGGACATTCACATTGACGATGAAACACTGAAATTACATCGGAATTAAATACAAAATTCACAATGCCGCCTTAAGTACAAGTATAGAGACTGTTCTTACCGTCGGTGCTTTGAGCATTCCCTGTGAGACCAGTATTAGTTTCCGCTACACCTCTGAAGGTTCAGTTTATTCCTTGGACCTTCACATTGACGATGAAACACAGAAATGGCATCGGAATTAAATACAAAAGGCACAATGCCGCCTTAAGTACAAGAATAGAGACTCTTCTTACAGTCGGTGCTTTGAGCATTCCCTGTGAGACCAGTATTAGTTTCCGTTACACCTCTGCAGGTTCAGTTTATTCCTTGGACCTTCACATTGACGATGAAACACAGAAATGGCATCGGAATTAAATACAAAATGCACAATGCCGCCTTAAGTACAAGAATAGAGACTCTTCTTACAGTCGGTGCTTTGAGCATTGCCTGTGAGACCCGTATTAGGTTCCGATACACCACTGCGGGTTCAATGTGTTCCTTGGAACTTCACATTGACGATGAAACATAGAAATCGCATCGGAATTAAATACAAAAGGCGCAATGCCGCCTTAAGTACAAGAATAGAGACTCTTCTTACAGTCGGTGCTTTGAGCATTCCCTGTGAGACCAGTATTAGATTCCGCTACACCACTGCAGGTTCAGTTTATTCCTTGGAACTGCACATTGACGATGAAACACAGATATGGCATCGGAATTAAATACAAAAGGCACAATGCCGCCTTAAGTACAAGAATAGAGACTCCTCTTACAGTCGGTGCTTTGAGCATTCCCTGTGAGACCAGTTTTAGTTTCCGCTACACCTCTGCATGTTCAGTTTATTCCTTGGACCTTCACATTGACGATGAAACACAGAAATGGCATCGGAATTAAATACAAAATGCACAATGCCGCCTTAAGTACAAGAATAGTGACTTTTCTTACAGTCGGAGCTTTGAGCATTCCCTGTGAGACCAGTAGTAGTTTCCGATACACCACTGCAGGTTCAATGTATTCCTTGGAACTTCACATTGACGATGAAACACAAAAATCGCATCGGAATTAAATACAAAAGGCACAATGCCGCCTTAAGTACAAGAATAGAGACTCTTCTTACAGTCGGTGCTTTGAGCATTCCCTGTGAGACCAGTATGAGTTTCCGCTACACCTCTGCAGGTACAGTTTATTCCTTGGACCTTCACATTGACGATGAAACACAGAAATGGCATCGGAGTTAAATACAAAAGGCACAATGCGCCTTAAATACAAGAATAGAGACTCTTCTTACAGTCGGTGCTATGAGCATTCCCTCTGAGACCAGTATTAGTTTCCGCTACACCTCTGCAGGTTCAGTTTATTCCTTTGACCTTCACATTGACGATGAATCACAGAAATGGCATCGGAATTAAACACAAAAGGCACAACGCCGCCTTAAGTACAAGAATAGAAACACTTCTTACAGTCGGTGCTTTGAGCATTCCCTGTGAGACCAGTATTAGTTTCTGATACACCACTGCAGGTTCAATGTATTCCTCGGACATACACATTGACGATGAAATACTGATATCACATCGGAATTAAATACAAAAGGCACAATGCCGCCATAAGTGCAAGAAGAGTGAGACTTCTTAGAGTCTGTGTTTTGATCCTTTCCTGTGCGACCCTTATTAGTTTTCGATACGCCACTGCAGGTTCAATGTATTCCTTGGCCCTTCACATTGACGATGAAACACAGAAATCGCATCGGAATCAAATACAAAAGGCACAATGCCGCCTTAAGTACAAGAATAGAGACTCTTCTTACAGTCGGTGATTTGATAATTTCCTGTGAGACCAGTATTAGTTTCCGATACACCACTGCAGGTTCAATGTATTCCTTGGACCTTCACATTGACGATGAAACACAGAAATCGCATCGGAATTAAATACAAAACGTACAATGCAGCCATAAGTACAGGAATAGAGACTCTTCTTACAGTCGGTGCTTTGAGCATTCCCTGTGAGACCAGTATTAGTTTCCGACACACCACTGCCGGTTCAATGTATTCCTTGGACCTTGAATTTGACGATGATACACAGAAATCGCATCGGAAGCAAATACAAAAGGCACAATGCCGCCTTAAGTACAAGAAAAGAGACTCTTCTTACAGTCGGTGCTTTGAGCATTCCCTGTGAGACCTGGATTAGTTTCCGATACACCACTGCAGGTTCAATGTATTCCTTGGACCTTCACATTGACAATGAAACACAGAAATCGCATCGGAATTAAATCCAAAACGCTCAATGCCGCCTTATGTACAAGAATACAGACTCTACTTACAGTCGGTGCTTTGAGCATTCCCTGTGAGACCAGTATTAGTTTCCGATACACCACTGCAGGTTCAATGTATTCCTTGGACCTTCACATTGACGATGAAACACAGAAATCGCATCGGAATCAAATACAAAAGGCACAATGCCGCCTTAAGTCCAAGAATAGAGACTCTTCTTACAGTCGGTGCTTTGAGCATTCCCTGTGAGACCAGTAATAGTATCCGATACACCACTGCAGGTTCAATCTATTCCTTGGATATACACATTGACGATGAAACACTGAAATTACATCGGAATTATATACAAAAGGGACAATGCCGCCTTAAGTACAAGAATAGAGACTCTTCTTACCGTCGGTGCTTTGAGCATTCCCTGTGAGACCAGGATTAGTTTCCGATACACCACTGGAGGTTCAATGAATTCCTTGGACATTCACATTGAAGATGAAACACTGAAATTACATCGGAATTAAATACAAAATTCACAATGCCGCCTTAAGTACAAGAATAGAGACTGTTCTTACCGTCGGTGCTTTGAGCATTCCCTGTGAGACCAGTATTAGTTTCCGCTACACCTCTGCAGGTTCAGTTTATTCCTTGGACCTTCACATTGACGAAGAAACACAGAAATGCATCGGAATTAAATACAAAAGGCACAATGCCGCCTTAAGTACAAGAATAGAGACTCTTCTTACAGTCGGTGATTTGAGCATTCCCTGTGAGACCAGTATTAGTTTCCGCTACACCTCTGCAGGTTCAGTTTATTCCTTGGACCTTCACATTGACGATGAAACACAGAAATGCATCGGAATTAAATACAAAAGGCACAATGCCGCCTTAAGTACAAGAATAGAGACTCTTCTTACAGTCGGTGATTTGAGCATTCCCTGTGAGACCAGTATTAGTTTCCGCTACACCTCTGCAGGTTCAGTTTATTCCTTGGACCTTCACATTGACGATGAAACACAGAAATGGCATCGGAATTAAATACAAAAGGCACAATGCCGCCTTAAGTACAAGAATAGAGACTCTTCTTACAGTCGGTGCTTTGAGCATTCCCTGTGAGACCAGTATTAGTTTCCGATACACCACTCCAGGTTCAATGTATTCCTTGGACATACACATTGACGATGAAACACTGAAATTACATCGGAATTAAATACAAAAGGGACAATGCAGCCTTAAGTGCAAGCTATGTGAGACTTCTTAGAGTCTGTGCTTTGATCCTTTCCTGCGAGACCAGTATTAGATTCCGATACACCACTGCAGGTTCAATGTATTCCTTGGACATACACGTAGACGAAGAAACACTGATATTACATCGGAATAAAATATAAAAGGCACAATGCCGCCTTAAGTGCTAGAGTAGAGACTCTTCTTACAGTCGGTGCTTTGAGCATTCCCTGTGAGACCAGTATTAGTTTCCGATACACCAGAGCAGGTTCATTGTATTCCTTGGACATACACATTGACGATGAAACACCGAAATTACATCGGAATTAAATATAAAAGGCACAATGACTCCTTAAATACAAGAAGAGTGAGACTTCTTATAGTCTGTCTTTTGATCTATTCCTGTGAGACCAGTATTAGTCTCCGATACACCACTGCAGGTTCAATGTATTCCTTGGACATACACATTGACGATGAAACACAGAAATAGCATCGGAATTAAATACAAAAGGCACAATGGCGCCCTAAGTGCAAGATGAGTGAGTCTTCTTAGAGTCTGTTCTTTGATCCTTTCCTGCGAGACCAGTATTAGATTCCGGTACACCACTTCAGGTTCAATGTATTCCTTGGACCTTCAGATTGACGATAAAGCACAGAAATCGCATCGGAATTAAATACAAAAGTTACAATGCCGCCTTAAGTACTAGAATAGAGACTCTTCTTACAGTCGGTGCTTTTAGCAGTCCCTGTGAGACCAGTATTAGTTTCCGATACACCACGGCAGGTTCAATGTATTCCTTGGACTTACACATTGACGATCAAACACCGAAATTACATCGGAATTAAATACAAAAGGCACAAATCCGCATCATGTGCATGAAGCGTGAGACGTCTTAGAGTCTGTGCTTTGATCCTTTCCTGTAAGAACAGTATTAGTTTCCGACACTCCACAGCAGGTTCAATGTATTCCTTGGAGATACACATTGACGATGAAACACAGAAATCGCATCGGAATTAAATACAAAAGGCACAATGCCGCCTTAAGTACAAGAATAGGGACTCTTCTTGAAGTCGGTGCTTTGAGCATTCCGTGTGAGACCAGTATTAGATTCCGATACACCACTGCACGTTCAATGTATTCCTTGGACATACACATTGACGATGAAACACAGAAATCGCATCGGAATTAAATGCAAATGGCACAATGCCGCCTTAAGTACAAGAATAGAGACTCTTCTTACAGTCGGTGCTTTGAGCATTCCCTGTGAGACCAGTATAAGTTTTCGATACACCACTGCAGGTTCAATGTATTCTTTGGACCTTCACATTGACGATGTAACACAGAAATCGCATCCGAATTCAATACAAAATACAAAATGCCGCCTTAAGTACAAGAATAGAGACTCTTCTTACAGTCGGTTCTTTGAGCATTCCCTTTGAGACCAGTATTAGTTTCCGATACACCATAGCAGGTTCAATGTATTCCTTGGACCTTCACATTGACGATGAAACACAGAAATCGCATCGGAATGAAATACAAAAGGCACAATGCCGCCTTAAGTAAAAGAATATAGACTCTTCTTACAGTCGGTGTTTGAGCATTCCCTGCGAGACCATTATTAGTTTCCGATACGCCACTGCAGGTTCAATGTATTCCTTGGACCCTCACATTGACGATGAAACACAGAAATCGCATCGGAATTAAATACAAACTCCACAATGCCGCCTTAAGTACAGGAATAGGGACTCTTCTTGCAGTCGGTGCTATGAGCATTCCCCGTGAGACCAGTATTAGCTTGCGATACACCTCCGGAGGTTCAATGTATTCCTTGGACATACACATTGACGATGAAACACTGAAATTACATCGGAATTAAATACAAAAAGCACAAGGCCGCCTTAAGTGCAAGAAGAGTGAGACTTCTTAGAGTCTGTGCTTTGAATCTTTCCTGTGAGACCAGTATTTGTTTCCGATACAGCACTGCAGATTCAATGTATTCCTTGGAAATTCACATTGACGATGAGACATAGAAATCGGATCGGAATTAAATACATAAGGCACAATGCCGCCTTAAGCACAAGAGTAGAGACTCTTCTTACACTCGGTGCTTTGAGCATTCCCTGTGAGACCAGTATTAGTTTCCCATACACCACTGCAGGTTCAATGTATTCATTGGACATAGACATTTACGATGAAACACAGAAATCGCATCGGAATTAAATACAAAAGGCACAATGCCGCCATAAGTACAAGAATAGAGACTCTTCTTAGGGTTGGTGCTTTGAGCACTCCGTGTGAGACCAGTATTAGTTTCCGATACACCACCGTAGGTTCAATGTATTCATTGGACATACACAATGACAATGGAACACTGAAATTACATCTGAATTAAATACAAATGGAGAGTGAAACTTCTTAAAATCTGTGCTTTGATCCTTTCCTGTGAGACCGGTATTAGTTTCCGATACCCCACTGCAGATTCAATGTATTCCACGGACTTTCAAATTGACGATGAAACACTGAAATATCATCGGAATTAAATACAAAAGGCACAAGCCGCCTTAAGTGCAAGAAGCGTGACACTTCTTGGAGTCTGTGCTTTGATCCTTTCCTGTGAGACCAGTATTAGTTTCCGATACACCACTGCAGGTTCAATGTGTTCCTTGGACCTTCACATTGACGATGAAACACAGAAATCGCATTGGAATTAAATACAAAAGGCACAATGCTGCCCTAAGTACAAGAATAGAGACTCTTCTTGAAGACGGTGCTTTGAGCGATCCGTGTGATACCAGTATTAGTTTCCATACACCACTGCAGGTTCAATGTATTCCTTGGACATACACATTGACGATGAAACACATAAATCCCATCGGAATTAAGTACAAAAGGCACAATGCTCCGTAAGTACAAGAATAGAGACTCTTCTTGAAGTCGCTGCTTTGAGCCTTCCGTGTGAGACCAGTATTAGTTTCCCATACACCACTTCAGGCTCAATGTATTCCTTGGACCTTCACATTGACGATGAAGCACAGAAATCGCATCGGAATTAAATACAAAAGTTACAATGCCGCCTTAAGTACAAGAATATAGACTCTTCTTACAGTCGGTGCTTTGAGCATTCCCTGTGACGCCAGTATTAGTTCCCGATACACCACTGCAGGTTCAATGTATTCCTTGGAAATGCACATTGACGATGAAACACAGAAATCGCATCGGAATTAAATACAACAGAACAATGCCGCCTTAAGTGCAAGATATTTGAGACTTCTTAGAGTCTGTGCTTTGATCCTTTCCTCTGAGACCAGTATTGGTTTCCGATACATCACTGCAGGTTCAATGTGTTCCTTGGACCTTCACATTGACGATGAAACACAGAAATCGCATTGGAATTAAATACAAAAGGCACAATGCCGCCCTAAGTACAAGAATAGAGACTCTTCTTACAGTCGGTGTTTTGAGCATTCCCATTGAGACCAGTATTAGTTTCCCATACACCACTGCAGGTTCAATGTATTCCTTGGACATACACATTGACGATGAAACACAGAAATCGCATCGGAATTAAGTACAAAAGGCACAATGCCTCCTTAAGTACAAGAAAAGAGACTCTTCTTAAGGTCGGTGCTTTGAGCATTCCGTGTGAGACCACTATTAGTTTCCGATACACCACTGCAGGTTCAATGTATTCCTTGGACATACACAATGACAATGAAACACTGAAATTACATCTAAATTAAATACAAAATTCACAATGCCGCCCTAAATACAAGAATAGAGACTCTTCTTACAGTCGGTGTTTTGAGCATTCCCTGTGAGACCAGTATTAGTTTCCGATACACCACTGCAGGTTCAATGTATTCCTTGGACATACACGTTGACGATGAAACACTGAAATTACATCCGAATTAAATATAAAAGGCACAATGCCGCCTTAAGTGCAAGAGTAGAGACTCTTCTTACAGTCGGTGCTATGAGCATTCCCTGTGAGACCGTTATTAGTTTCCGATACACCACAGCAGGTTCATTGTATTCCTTGGACATACACATTGACGATGAAACACCGAAATTACATGGGAATTAAATACAAAAGGCACAATGACTCCTTAAATGCAAGACGAGTGAGACTTCTTATAGTCTGTGCTTTGATCAATTCCTGTGAGACCAGTATTAGTTTCCGATACACCACTGCAGGTTCAATGTATTCCTTGGACATACACATTGACGATGAAACACAGAAATAGCATCGGAACTAAATACAAAAGGCACAATGGCGCCCTAAGTGCAAGAAGAGTGAGTCTTCTTAGAGTCTGTTCTTTGATCCTTTCCTGCGAGACCAGTATTAGATTCCGGTACACCACTTCAGGTTCAATGTATTCCTTGGACCTTCAGATTGACGATGAAGCACAGAAATCGCATCGGAATTAAATACAAAAGTTACAATGCCGCCTTAAGTACAAGAATAGAGACTCTTCTTACAGTCGGTGCTTTGAGCATTACCTGTGAGACCAGTATTAGCGTCCGATACACCACTGCAGGTTCAATGTATTCCTTGGAAATTCACATTGACGATGAGACACAGAAATCGGATCGGAATTAAGTACATAAGGCACAATGCCGACTTAAGCACAAGAATAGAGACTCTTCTTACAGTCGGTGCTTTGAGCATTCCCTGTGAGACCAGTATTAGTTTCCGATACACCACAGCAGGTTCAATGTATTCCTTGGACATACACATTGACGATCAAACACCGAATTACATCGGAATTAAACACAAAAGGCACAAAGTCGCATCAAGAGCAAGAAGCGTGAGACTTCTTAGAGTCTGTGCTTTGATCCTTTCCTGTAAGAACAGTATTAGTTTCCGATACTCCACAGCAGTTTCAATGTATTCCTTGGACATACACATTGACGATGAAACACTGAAATCGCATCGGAATTAAATACAAAAGGCACAATGCCGCCTTAAGTACAAGAAAAGAGACTCTTCTTGAAGTCGGTGCTTTGAGGATTCCGTGTGAGACCAGTATTAGATTCCGATACACCACTGCACGTTCAATGTATTCCTTGGACATACACATTTACGATGAAACACTGAAATTACATCGTAATTAAATACAAAAGGTATAATGCCGTCTTAAGTGCAAGAAGAGTGAGATTTCTTAGAGTCTGTGCTTTTATCCTTTACTGAGCGACCAGTATCAGTTTCCGATACGCCACTGCAGGTTCAATGTATTCCTTGGTCCTTCACATTGACGATGAAACACAGATATCGCATCGGAATTAAATACAAATGGCACAATGCCGCCTTAAGTACAAGAATAGAGACTCTTCTTACAGTCGGTGTTTGAGCATTCCCTGCGAGTCCATTATTAGTTTCCGATACGCCACTGCAGGTTCAATGTATTCCTTGGACCTTCACATTGTCGATGAAACAGAGAAATCTCATCGGAATTAAATACAAACGGCGCAATGCCGCCTTAAGTACAGGAATTGGGACTCTTCTCGCAGTCGGTGATTTGAGCATTGCCCGTGAGACCAGTATTAGCTTGCGATACACCACTGGAGGTTCAATGTATTCCTTGGACATACACATTGACGATGAAACACTGAAATTACATGGGAATTAAATACAAAAGGAACAATTCCGCCTTAAGTGCAAGAAGAGTAAAACTTCTTAAAATCTGTACTTTGATCCTTTCCTGTGAGACCAGTATTAGTTTCCGATACACCACTACGGTTCAATGTGTTCTTTGGACCTTCACATTGACGATGTAACACAGAAATCGCATCGGAATTAAATACAAGAGGCAGAATGCTGCCTTAAGTACAAGAATAGAGACTCTTCTTACAGTCCGTTCTTTGAGCATTCCATTTGAGGCCAGTATTAGTTTCCGATACACCATGGCAGGTTCAGTGTATTCCTTGGACCTTCACATTGACGATGAAACACAGAAATCGCATCGGAATTAAATACAAACGGCACAATGCCGCCTTAAGTACAAGAATAGAGACTCTTCTTACAGTCGGTGTTTTGAGCATTCCCCGTGAGACCAGTATTAGCTTGCGATACACCACTGCAGGTTCAATGTACTCCTTGGACATACACATTGACGATGAAACACTGAAATTACATCGGATTTAAATACAAAACGCACAATGCCGCCTTAAGTGCAAGAAGAGTGAGACTTCTTACAGTCTGTGCTTTGATCCATTCCTGTGAGACCAGTATTAGCTTCCAATACGCCACTGCAGGTTCAATGTATTCCTTGGACATACACATTGACGATGAAACACAGAAATCGCATCGGAATGAAATACAAAAGGCACAATGCCGCCTTAAGTACAAGAATAGAGACTCTTCTTTCAGTCGGGGCTTTGAGCATTCCGTTTGAGACCAGTATTAGTTTCCGATATACCACTGCCAGTTCAATGTATTCCTTGAACATACACATTGACGATGAAACACTGAAATTTCATGGGAATTAAATACATTAGGCACAATGCTGCCTTAAGTGCAAGAATAGAGGCTCCTCTTACAGTCGGTGCTTTGAGCATTCTCTGTGAGACCAGTATTTGTTTCCGATACACCACTGCACGTTCAATGTATTCCTTGGACCTTCACATTGACGATGAAACACAGAAATCGCATCGGAATGAAATACAAAAGGCACAATGCAGCCTTAAGTACAAGAATACAGACTCTTCTTACAGTCGGTGATTTGAACATTCCCTGTGAGACCAGTATTAGAGTCCGATACACCACTGCAGGTTCATTGTATTATTTGGACACACACATTGACGATGAAACACCGAAATTACATCGGAATTAAATACAAAAGGCACAATGCCGCCTTAAGTGCAAGAGTAGAGACTCCTCTTACAGTCGGTGCTTTGAGCATACCCTGCGGGACCAGTATTAGTTTCCGATACACCACTGCAGGTTCAATGTATTCCTTGGACATACACATTGACGATGAAACACAGAAATTACATCAAAAATAAGTACAAAAAGTACAATGCCGCCTTAAGTGCAACAAGAGTGAGAATCCTTAGAGTCTGTGCCTTCATCCTTTCCTGTGCGACCAGTATTAGTTTCCGATACGCCACTGCAGGTTCAATGTATTCCTTGGACCTTCACAGTTTCGATGAAACACAGAAATGGCATCGGAATTAAATACAAATGGCACAATGCCGCCTTAAGTACAAGAGTAGAGACTCTTCTTACAGTCGTTGCTTAGATCATTCCCTGTGAGACCATTATTAGTTTCCGATACACCACTGCAGGTTCCGTGTATTCCTTGGTTCATCACATTGACGATGAAACACAGAAATGGCATCGGAATTAAATAAAAAATGTACAATGCCGCCTTAAGTACAAGAATAGAGACTCTTCTTACAGTCGGTGCTTAGATCATTCCCTGTGAGACCATTATTAGTTTCCGATACACCACTGCAGGTTCCGTGTATTCCTTGGTTCATCACATTGACGATGAAACACAGAAATGGCATCGGAATTAAATAAAAAATATACAATGCCGCCTGAACTACAATAATAGAGACTCTTCTTACAGTAGGTGCTTTGAGCATTCCCTGAGTGACCAGTATTAGTTTCCGATACAACACTGCAGGTTCAATGTATTCCTTGGACATACACATTAACGATGAAACACAGAAATTACATCGTAATTAAATACAAAAGGTACAAAGCCGCCTTAAGTGCAAGAAGAGTGTGACTTCTTAGAGTCTGTGCTTTGATCCTTTCCTGTGAGACCAGTATTACTTTCCGATACAGCACTGCAGGTTCAATGTATTCCACGGACTTTCAAATTGACGATGAAAAATTGAAATCGCATCGGAATTAAATACAAAAGGCACAATGTCGCCTTAAGTGCAAGAAGAGTGACACTTCTTGGAGTCTGTGCTTTGATCCTATCCTGTGAGACCAGTATTAGTTTCCGATACACCACTGCAGGTTCAGTGTATTCCTTGGACCTTCACATTGACGATGAAACACAGTAATCGCATCGGAATAAAATACAAAAGGCACTATGCCGCCTTAAGTACAAGAATAGAGACTCTGCTTACAGTCGGTGCTTTGAGCATTCCCTGTGAGACCAGTATTAGTTTCCGATACACCACAGCAGGTTCATTGTATTATTTGGACACACACATTGACAATGAAACACCGAAATTACATCGGAATTAAATACAAAAGGCACAATGCCTCCTTAAATGCTAGAAGACTGAGACATCTTAGAGTCTGTGCTCTGATCCTTTCCTGTGAGACCAGTATTAGTTTCCGATACACCACTGCAGGTTCAATGTATTCCTTGGACATACACATTGACGATGAAACATAGAAATAGAATCGGAATTAAATACAAAAGGCACAATGCCGCCTTAAGTACAAAATTAGAGACTCTTCTTGAAGTCGGTGCTTTGAGCATTCCGTGTGAGACCAGTATAAGTTTCCCATACACCACTGCAGGTTCAATGTATTCCTGGGACATACACATTGACGATGAAACACAGATATCGCATCGGAATAAATTACAAAAGGCACTATGCCGCCTTAAGTACAAGAATAGAGACTCTGCTTACAGTCGGTGCTTTGAGCATTCCCTGTGAGACCAGTATTAGTTTCTGACACACCACTCCAGGTTCAATGTATTCCTTGGACATACACATTGACGATGAAACACTGAAATTACATCGGAATTAAATACAAAAGGAACAATGACGCCTTAAGTGCAAGAAGAGTGAGACTTCTTAGAGTCTGTCCTTTGATCCTTTCCTGTGAGACCAGTATTAGTTTCCGATACAGCACTGCAGGTTCAATGTATTCCACGGACTTTCAAATTGACGATGAAAAACTGAAATCGCATCGGAATTAAATACAAAAGGCACAGTGCCACCCTAAGTAGAAGAATAGAGACTCGTCTTACAGTCGGTGTTTTGAGCATTCCCTGTGAGACCAGTATTAGTTTCTGACACACCACTCCAGGTTCAATGTATTCCTTGGACATACTCATTGACGATGAAACACTGAAATTATATAGTAATTAAATACAAAAGGTACAATGCCGCCTTAAGTGCAAGAAGAGTGAGACTTCTTAGAGTCTGTGATTTTATCCTTTCCTGTGCGACCAGTATCAGTTTCCGATACGCCACTGCAGGTTCAACGTAATCCTTGGACCTTCATATTGACGATGAAACACAGAAATCGCATCGGAATTAAATACAAATGGCACAATGCCGCCTTAAGTAGAAGAATAGAGACTCTTCTTATAGTCGGTGCTTTGAGCATTCCCCGTGAGACAAGTATCAGCTTGCGATACACCACTGCAGGTTCAATGTATTCCTTGGACATACACATTGACGATGAAACACTGAAATTACATCGGAATTAAAGACAAAAAGCACAATGCCGCCATAAGTGCAAGAATGGAGACTCTTCTTACAGTCGGTGCTTTTAGCATTCCACTGCATTTTAAATGTATTCCTTGGACATACACATTGACGACAAAACACAGAAATCGCATCGGAATTAAATACAAAAGGCACAATGCCGCCTTAAGTACAAGAATAGAGACTCTTCTTGCAGTCGGTGTTTTGAGCATTCCCTGTGACATCAGTATTAGTTTCCGATACACCACTGCAGGTTCAAAGTATTCCTTGGACATACGTCTTAACGATGAAACACAGAAATCGCATCGGAATTAAATACAAAAGGCACAATGCCGACTTAAGTACAAGAATAGAGACCTTTCTTACAGTCTTAAAGTCGGTGTTTTGAGCATTCCCCGTGGGACCATCAAACAAGTACAAGTATAGCTACTCTTCTTACAGTCGGTGCTTTGAGCATTCCCTGTGAGACCAGTATAAGTTTCCGACACACCACTCCAGGTTCAATGTATTCCTTGGACATACACATTGTCGATGAAACACTGAAATTACATCGGAATTAAATACAAAAGGCACAATGCCGCCGTAAGTACAAGAATAGAGACTCTTCATACAGTCGGTGCTTTGAACATTCATTGTGAGACCATTATTAGTTTCCGATACACCACTGCAGGTTCAATGTGCTCCTTGGACCTTCACATTGACGATGAAACACAGAAATCGCATCGGAATTAAATACAAAAGGCACTATGCCCCCTTAAGTACAAGTATAGAGACTCTTCTTACAGTCGGTGCTTTGAGCACTCCCTGTGAGATCAGTGTTAGTTTCCGATACCTCTGCAGGTTCAATGTATTCCTTGGACATACACGTTGACGATGAAACACTGAAATTACATCGGAATTAAGTACAAAAGGCACAACGCCGCCCTAAGTGCAAGAAGAGTGAGTCTTCTTAGAGTGTGTGCTTTGATCCTATCCTGTGAGACCACTTTCAGTTTCCGATACACCACTGCAGATTCAATGTATTCCTTGGACATACACATTGACGATGAAACACAGAAATTACATCGTAAATAAATACAAAAGGTACAATGCCGCCTTAAGTGCAAGAAGAGTGAGTCTTCTTAGAGTCTGTGCTTTTATCTTTCCTGTGCGACCAGTATTAGTTGCCGATACGCCACTGCCGGTTCAATGTATTCTTTGGACCTTCACATTGTCGAAGAAACACAGAAATCGCATCGGAATTAAATACAAATGGCACAATGCCGCCCTAAGTAGTAGAATAGAGACTCTTCTTACAGTCGGTGTTTTGAGCATTTCCTGTGAGACCAGTATTAGTTTCCGATACACCACTGCAGGTTCAATGTATTCCTTGGACATACACGTTGACGATGAAACACTGAAATTACATCGGAATTAAATACAAAAGGCACAATGCCGCCTTAAGTGCAAGAATAGACACCCTTCTTACAGTCGGTGTTTGAGCATTACCTGCAAGACCAGTATTAGTTTCCGATACACCACTGCACGTTCAATGTATTCCTTGGACATACTCATTGACGATGAAACACTGAAATTACATCGTAATTAAATACAATAGGTACAATACCGCCTTAACTGCAAGAAGAGTGAGACTTCTTAGAGTCTGTGATTTTATCGTTTCCTGTGCGACCAGTATCAGTTTCCGATACGCCACTGCAGGTTCAATGTATTCCTTGGACCTTCACATTGACGATGAAACTCAGAAATCGCATCGGAATTAAATACAAATGGCACAATGCCGCCTTAAGCACAAGAATAGAGACTCTTCTTACAGTCGGTGCTTTTGAGCATTCCCTGTGAGATCAGTATTAGTTTCCGATACACCACTGCAGGTTCAATGTATTCTTTGGACCTTCACATTGACGATGTAACACAGAAATCTCATTGCAATTAAATACAAAAGGCACAATGCCGCCTTAAGTACAAGAATAGAGACTCTTCTAACAGTCGGTTCTTTGTGCATTCCCCGTGAGACCAGTATTAGCTTGCGATACACCATTGCAGGTTCAATGTATTCCTTGGACATACACATTGACGATGAAACACTGAAATTACATCGGAATTACATACAAAACGCACAATGCCCCCTTAAGTGCAAGAAGAGTGAGACTTCTTAGAGTCTGTGCTTTGATCCATTCCTTTGAGACCAGTATTAGCTTCCGATACGCCACTGCAGGTTCAATGTATTTCTTTGACATACACATTGACGATGAAACACAGAAATCGCATCGGAATTAAATACAAAGGGCACAATGCCGCCATAAGTACAAGAATAGAGACTCTTCTAACAGTCGGTTCTTTGAGCATTCCCCGTGAGACCAGTATTAGCTTGCGATACACCATTGCAGGTTCAATGTACTCCTTCGACATACACATTGACGATGAAACACCGAAATTACATCGGAATTTTATACAAAAGGCACAATGCCGCCTTAAGTGCAAGAAGATTGAGACTTCTTAGAGTCTGTGCTTTGATCCTTTCCTGTGAGACCAGTATTAGCTTCCGATACACCACTGCAGGTTTAGTGTATTCCTTGGACCTTCACATTGACGATGAAACACAGAAGTCACATCTGAATTAAATACAAAAGGCACAATGCCGCCTTAAGTACAAGAATAGAGACTCTTCTTACAGTCGGTGCATTGAGCACTCCCTTTGAGACCAGTATTAGTTTCCGATACACCACTGCAGGTTCAATGTATTCCTTGGACATACACATTGACGATGAAACACAGATATCGCATCGGAATTAAATACAAAAATCACAATGCCTCCTTACGTACAAGAATAGAGACTCTTCATACGGTCGGTGCTTTGAGCATTCATTGTGAAACCAGTATTAGTTTCCGATACACCTCTGCAGGTTCAATGAATTCCTTGGACCTTCACATTGACGATGAAACAAAGAAATCGCATCGGAATTAAATACAAAAGGCACAATGCCCCCTTAAGTACAAGAATAGAGACTCTTCTTAAAGTCGGTGCTTAGGCATTCCGTGTGAGACCAGTATTAATTTCCGATACACCACTGCAGGTTCAATGTATTCCTTGGACATACACATTGACGATGAAGCACAGAAATCGCATCGGAATTAAATACAAAAGGCACAATGCCGCCTTAAGTACAAGAATAGAGACTCTTCTTACAGTCGGTGCTTTGAGCACTCCCTGTGAGATCAGTGTTAGTTTCCGATACCACTGCAGGTTCAATGTATTCCTTGGACATACACATTGACAATGAAACACTGAAATTAATTCCGCGCTAAGTGCAAGAAGAGTGAAACTTCTTAAAATGTGTGCTTTGATCCTTTCCTGTGAGACCAGTATTAGTTTCCGATACACCACTGCAGGTACAATGTATTCCTTGGACACACACGTTGACGATGAAACACTGAAATTACATCGGAATTAAATACAAGAGGCACAATGCCGCCCTAAGTGCAAGAAGAGTGAGTCTTCTTAGATTCTGTGCTTTGATCCTTTCCTGTGAGACCAGTTTTAGTTTCCGATACACCACTGCAGATTCAATGTATTCCTTGGACATACACATTGACGATGAAACACAGAAATTACATCGTAAATAAATACAAAAGGTACATGCCGCCTTAAGTGCAAGAAGAGTGAGTCTTCTTAGGATTTGTGCTTTTATCCTTTCCTGTGCGACCAGTATTAGTTGCCGATACGCCACTGCAGGTTCAATGTATTCCCTGGACCTTCACATTGTCGATGAAACACAGAAGTCGCATCGGAATTAAATACAAAAGGCACAATGCCGCCTTAAGTACAAGAATAGAGATTCTTCTTACAGTCGGTGCTTTGAGCATTCCCTGTGAGACCACTATTAGCTTGTGATACACCACTGCAGGTTCAATGTGTTCCTTGGACCTTCATAATGATGATGAAACACAGAAATCGCATCGGAATTAAATACAAAAGGCACAATGCCACCATAAGTACAAGAATAGATTCTCATCTTACAGTCGGTGCTTTGAGCATTACCTGCGAGTCGAGTATTAGTTTCCGATACACCACTGCAGGTTCAATGTATACCTTAGACACACACATTGACGAAGAAACACTGAAATTAAATCGGAATTAGATACAAAAGGCTAAATGCCGCCTTAAGTGCAAGAAGAGTGAGACGTCTCTAAGTCTGTGATATGATCATTTGCTGTGAGACCAGTATGTTTCCGATACACCACTGCAGGTTCAATGTATTCTTTGGACCATCACATTGACAGTGAAACACAGAAATCGCATTGGAATTAAATACAAAAGGCACAATGCCGCCTTAAGTACAAGAATAGAGACTCTTCTTACAGTCGGTGCTTTGGACATACTCCGTGAGACCAGTATTCGATTCCGATACACCACTGCAAGTTCAATGTATTCCTTGGACCATCACATTGACGATGAAACACAGAAATCGGATTGGAATTAAATACAAAAATCACAATGCCGACTTAAGTACAAGAATAGAGACTCTTCTTACAGTCGGTGCTATGACCATTCCCTGTGAGACCAGTATTAGTTTCCGATACACCACTGCAGGTTCAATGTATTTCTTGGACATACACATTGACGATGGAAAACTGAAATTACATCAGAATTAAATACAAAAGGCACAATGCCGCCTTAAGTGCAAGAAGAGTGAGACTTCTTAGAGTCTGTGCTTTGATCCTTTCCTGTGAGACCAGTATTAGTTTCCGATACAGCACTGCAGGTTCAATGTATTCCACGGACTTTCAATTGACGATGAAACACTGAAATCGCATCGGAATTAAATACGAAAGGCACAATTCCTCCTTCAGTGCAAGAAGAGTGACCCTTCTTACAGTCGGTTCTTTGAGCATTCCCTGTGAGACCAGTATTAGTTTCCGATACACCACTGCAGGTTCAATGTATTCCATGGAAATTCACATTGGCGATGAGACACAGAAATCGGATCGGAATTAAATACAAAAGGCACAATGCCGCCTTAAGCACAAGAATAGAGACTCTTCTTACAGTCGGTGCTTTGAGCATTCCCTGTGAGACCAGTATTACTTTCCGATACACCACAGCAGGTTCAAGGTATACCTTGGACATACACATTGACGATCAAACACTGAAATTACATCGGAATTAAATAATAAAGGCACAAAGCGGCCTTAAGTGCAAGAAGAGTGAGACCTCTTAGAGTCTGTGCTTTGATCCTTTCCTGTGAGAACAGTATTAGTTTCCGATACTCCACTACAGGTTCAACGTATTCCTTGGACATACACATTGACGATGAAACACCAAAATCGCAACGGAATGAAATACAAAAGACACAATGCAGCCTTAAGTACAAGAATGCAGACTCATCTTACTGGCTGTGCTTTGAGCATTCCCTGGGAGACCAGTATTAGTTTCCGATACACCACTGCAGGTTCAATGTATTCCTTGGGCATACACACTGACGATGAAACACAGAAATCGCATCGGAATTAAATACAAACGGCACAATGCCGCCTTAAGTACAAGAATAGAGACTCTTCTTACAGTCGGTGCTTCGAGCATTCCCCGTGAGACCAGTATTAGCTTGCGATACACCACTGCAGGTCCAATGTATTCCGTGGACATACACATTGACGATGAAACACTGAAATTACATCGGAATTAAATACAAAACGCACAATGCCGCCATAAGTGCAAGAAGAGTGGGACTTCTTAGAGTCTGTGCTTTGATCCATTCCTGTGAGTCCAGTATTCGCTTCCGATACGCCACTGCAGGTTCAATGTATTCCTTGGACATACACATTGACGATGAAACACAGAAATCGCATCGGAATTAAATAGAAAAGGCACAATGCCGCCTTAAGTACAAGAATAGAGACTCCTCTTAAAGTCGGTGCTTTAAGCATTCCGTGTGAGACCAGTATTAGTTTCCGATACACCACTGCAGGTTCAATGTATTCCTTGGACATACACAATGACAATGAAACACTGAAATTACATCGGAATTAAATACAAAAGGAACAATTCCGCCATGAGTGCAAGACGAGTGAAACTTCTTAAAATCTGTGCTTTGATCCTTTCCTGTGAGACCAGTATTAGTTTCCGATACACCACTGCAGGTTCAATGTATTCCTTGGACATACACAATGACAATGAAACACTGAAATTACATCGGAAATAAATACAAAAGGAACAATTCCGCCTTAAGTGCAAGAAGAGTGAAACTTCTAAAAATGTGTGCTTTGATCCTTTCCTGTGAGACCAGTATTAGTTCCGATACACCACTGCAGGTTCAATGTATTCCTTGGACCTTCACATAGACGATGAAACACCGGAATCGCATCGGAATTAAATACAAAAGGCACAATGCCGCCTTAAGTACAAGAATAGAGACTCTTCTTACAGTCGGTTCTTTGAGCATTCCCTGTGAGACCAGTATTAGTTTCCGATACACCATTGCCGGTTCAATGAATTCTTTGGACCTTCACATTGACGATGTAACACAGAATTCGCATCGGAATTAAATACAAAATGCACAATGCCACCTGAAGTACAAGAATAGAGACTCTTCTTACAGTCGGTTCTTTGAGCATTCCCTTTGAGACCAGTATTAGTTTCCGATACACCATAGCAGGTTCAGTGAATTCCTTGGAACTTCACATTGACTATGAAACACAGAAATCGCATCGGAATTAAATACAAAAGGCACAATGCCGCCTTATGTACAGGAATAGAGACTATTCTTACAGTCGTTGTTTGAGCATTCCCTGTGAGACCAGTATTAGTTTCCGATACACCACAGCAAGTTCAATGTATTCCTTGGTCCTTCACATTGACGATGAAACACCGAAATCGCATCGGAATTAAATACAAAAGGCGCAATGCCGCCTTAAGTACAAGAATAGAGACTCTTCTTACAGTCGGTGTTTGAGCAATCCCTGTGAGACCAGTATTAGTTTCCGATATACCACTGCAGGTTCAATGTATTCCTTGGACATACGCATTGACGATGAAACACAGAAATCGCATCGGAATTAAACACAAAAGGCACAATGCCGCCTTACGTACAAGAGTAGAGACTCTCCTTACAGTCGGTGCTTTGAGCATTCCCTGTGAGACCAGTATTAGTTTCCGATACACCACTGCAGGTTCATTGTATTCCTTAGACATACACCTTGACGATGAAACACTGAAATTAGATCGGAATCATATACAAAAGGCACAATGCCGCCATAAGTGCATGAATAGAGACTCTTCTTACAGTCGGTGCTTTGAGCATTACCTGTGAGGCCAGTATTAGTTTCCGATACACCACTGCAGGTACAATGTAATCCTTGGACCTTCAAATTGACGATGAAACACAGAAATCGCATCGGAATTACATACAAATGGCACAATGCCGCCTTAAATACATGAATTGAGACTCTTCCTACCGTCGATGCTTTGATCATTCCCTGCGAGACCAGTATTAGTTTCCGATACACCACTGCAGGTTCAATGGAATCCATGGACATACACATTTACGATGAAACACAGAAATCGCCTCGGAATTAATACAAAAGGCACAATGCCGCCTTACATACAAGAATAGAGCCTCTTCTTACACTCGGTGCTTTGAGCATTCGCTGTGAGACCAGTATTAGTTTCCGATACACCACTCCAGGTTCAATGTATTCCTTGGACATACTCATTGACGATGAAACACTGATATTACATCGGTATTAAATACAAAAGGGACAATGCCGCCTTAACTGCAAGATGAGTGAGACTTCTTAGAGTCTGTGCTTTGATCCTTTCCTGTGAGACCTGTATTAGTTTCCGATACACCACTGCAGGTTCATTGTATATCTTGGACCTTCGCATTGACGAAGAAACACAGAAATCGCAGTGGAACTAAATTCAAAAGGCACAATGCCGCCTTACGTACAAGAATAGAGACTCCTCTTACAGTCGGTGCTTTGGGCATTCCCTGTGAGACCAGTATTAGTTTCTGATACACCACTGCAGGTTCAATGTATTCCTTAGACACACACATTGACAATGAAACACTGAAATTACATCGGAATTAAATACAAAAGTCACAATGCCGCCATAAGTGCAAGAACATAGACTCTTCTTACAGTCGGTGCTTTGAGCATTCCCTGCGAGACCACTACTAGTTTCCGATACACCACTGCAGGTTCAATGTATTCCTTGGACCTTCACATTGACGATGAAGCACCGAAATCGCATCGGAATTAAATACAAAAGGCGCAATGCCGCCATAAGTGCCAGAATAGAGACCCTTCTTACAGTCGGTGCTTTGAGCATTCCCTGTGAGACCAGTATTAGTTTCCGATACACCACAGCAGGTACAATGTATTCCTTGGAACTTCCAATTGACGATGAAACACAGAAATCGCATCGGAATTAAATACAAAAGGCACAATGCCGCCTTACGTACAAGAATAGAGACTCTTCTATCAGTCGGTGTTTTGAGCATTCCCTGTGAGAAAAGTATTAGTTTCGGATACACCACTCCAGGTTCAATGTATTCCTTGGACATACTCATTGACGATGAAACACTGAAATTACAGCGGAATTAAATACAAAAGGGACAATGCCGCCTTAACGGCAAGATGAGTGAGACTTCTTAGAGTCTGTGCTTTGATTTCTTCCTGTGAGACCAGTTTTAGTTTCCGATACTCCACTGCAGGTTCAATGTATTACTTGGACCTTCGCATTGACGATGAAACACAGATATCGAATCGGAACTAAATACAAAAGGCACAATGCCGCAATAAGTACAAGAATAGAGATTCTTCTTACAGTCGGTGCTTTGAACATTCCCTGTGAGACCAGTTTAAGTTTCTGATACACCACTGCAGGTTCAATGTATTCCTTGGAGATACACATTGACGATGAAACACAGATATCGCATCGGAATTAAATACAAAAGGCACAATGATGCCTTACGTACGAGAATAGACACTCTCCTTACGGTCGGTGCTTTGAGCTTTCCCTGTGACACCAGTTTTAGTTTCCGATACACCACTCCAGGTCAATGTATTCCTTGGACATACTCATTGACGATGAAATACTGAAATTACATCGGAATTAAATACAAAAGGACCAATGCCGCCTTAACGGCAAGATGAGTAAGACTTCTTGGAGTCTGTGTTTTGATCCTTTCCTGTGAGACCAGTATTAGTTTCCGATACACCACTGCAGGTTCAATGTATTCCTTGGAACTTCACATTGACGATCAAACACAGAAATCGCATCGGAATTAAATACAAAAGGCACAATGCCGCCTTAAGTACAAGAATTGAGACTCTTCCTACAGTCGATGCTTTGAGCATTCCCTCTGAGACCAGTATTAGTTTCCGATACACAACTGCAGGTTGAATGGATTCCTTGGACATACGCATTGACGATGAAACACAGAAATCACCTCGGAATTAATACAAAAGGCACAATGCTGCCTTACGTACAAGAATAGAGACTCTTCTTACAGTCTGTGCTTTGAGCATTCGCTGTGAGACCAATATTAGTTTCCGATACACCACTCCAGGTTAAATGTATTCCTTGGACATACTCATTGACGATGAAACACTGAAATTACATCGGTATTAAATACAAAAGGAACAATGCCGCCTTAACTGCTAGATGAGTGAGACTTCTTAGAGTCTGTGCTTTGATCCTTTCCTGTGAGACCAGTATTAGTTTCCGATACACCACAGCGGGTACAATGTATTCCTTGGAACTTCACAATGACGATGAAACACAGAAATCGCATCGGAATTAAATACAAAAGGCACAATGCCGCCTTAAGTACAAGAATTGAGACTCTTCCTACAGTCGATGCTTTGAGCACTCCCTGTGAGACCAGTATTAGCTTCCGATACACCACTGCAAGTTCAATGGATTCCTTGGACATACGCATTGACGATGAGACACAGAAATCACCTCGGAATTAATACAAAAGGCACAATGCCGCCTT
The DNA here is from genome assembly GCF_021461395.2 of Schistocerca americana. NCBI lineage: Eukaryota > Metazoa > Arthropoda > Insecta > Orthoptera > Acrididae > Schistocerca > Schistocerca americana. Next base: position 744,607,129 of record NC_060123.1, read on the forward strand.
ACGAACAAGAATAGAGACTCTTCTTACAGTCGGGGCTTTGAGCATTACCTGTGAGACCAGTACTAGTTTACGATACACAACTGCAGGTACAATGTATTCCTTGGACCTTCACATTGACGATGGAACACAGAAATGGCATCGGAATTAAATACAAAAGGCACAATGCCGCCATAAGTGCAAGAACAGAGACTCCTCTTACAGTCGGTGCTTTGAGCTTTCCCTGTGAGACCAGTATTGGTTTCCGATACACCACTCCAGGTTCAATGTATTCCTTGGACATACTCATTGACGATGAAACACTGAAATTACATCGGAATTAAATACAAAAGGAACAATGCCGCCTTAACGGCCAGATGAGTAAGACTTCTTAGGGGCTGTGCTTTGATCCTTTCCTGTGAGGCCAGTATTATTTTCCGATACACCACTGCAGGTTCAATGTGTTCCTTGGACCGTCGCATTGACGATGAAACACAGAAATCGAATCGGAACTAAATACAAAAGGCACAATGCCGCAATAAGTACAAGAATAGAGACTCTTCTTACAGTCGGTGCTTTAAGCACTGCATGTGAGACCAGTATTATTTTCCGATACTCCACTGCAGGTTCCATGTGTTCCTTGGACCTTCGCATTGACGAAGAAACATAGAAATCACATCGGAACTAAATACAAAAGGCACAATGCCGCAATAAGCACAAGACTAGAGACTCTTCTTACAGTCGTTGCTTTGAGCATTCCCTGTGAGACCAGTATTAGTTTCCGATACACCACAGCAGGTTCAATGTATTCCTTAGACATACACATTGACGATGAAACACTGAAATTACAATGGAATTTAATAAAAAAGGCACAATGCCGCCATAAGTACAAGAATAGAGACTCCTCTTACAGTCGGTTCTTTGAGCATTCCCTGTGAGACCAGTATTAGTTTCCGATACACCACTGCAGGTACAATGTATTCCTTGTACCTTCACATTGACGATGAAACGCAGAAATCGCATCGGAATTAAATGCAAAAGGCACAATGCCGCCTTAAGTACAAGAATAGAGACTCTTCTTACAGCCGGTGCTTTGAGCATTCCCTGTGAGACCAGTATTAGTTTCCGATACACCACTGCAGGTTCAGTGTATTCCTTGGACATACACATTGACGATGAAACACAGAAATCGCATCGGAATTAAATACAAAATGCACAATGCCGCCTTAAGTACAAGAATAGAGACTTTTCTTACAGTCGGTGATTTGAGCATTCCCTGTGAGACCAGTAGTAGTTTCTGATACACCACTGCTGGTTCAATGTATTCCTTAGACATACACATTGACAACGAAACACTGATATTACATCGGTATTAAATACAACAGGAACAATGCCGCCTTAAGTGCAAGAAGAATGAGACTTCTTAGAGTCTGTGCTTTGATCCTTTCCTGTGAGACCAGTATTAGTTTCCGATACACCACTGCAGGTGCAATGTATTCCTTGGACCTTCTCATTGACGATGAAACACAGAAATCGCATTGGAATTAAATACAAAAGGCACAATGCCGCCTTAAGTAGAAGAATAGAGACTCTTCTTACAGTCGGTGCTTTGAGCTTTCCCTGTGAGACCAGTATTAGTTTCCGATATACCACTCCAGGTTCAATGTATTCCTTGGACCTTGACATTGACGATGAAACACAGAATTCGCATCGGAATTAAATACTAAAGGCATAATGCCGCCTTCAGTACAAGAATAGAGACTCTTCTTACAGTCGGTGCTTTGACCATTTCGTGTGAGACCAATATTAGTTTCCGATACACCACTGCAGGTTCAATGTATTGCTTGGACGTACACATTGACGATGAAACACAGAAATCGCATCGGAATTAAATACAAAAGGTACAATGCCGCCTTACGTACAAGAATTGAGACTCAAATAACGGTCGGTGCTTTTAGCATTCCCTGTGAGACCAGTATTAGTTTCCGATACACCAATCGAGGTTCAATGTATTCCTTAGTCATACTCATTGACGATGAAACACTGAATTTACATCGGAATTAAATACAAAAGGAACAATGCCGCCTTAACGGCAAGATGAGTGAGACTTCTTAGAGTCTGTGCTTTGATCCTTTCCTGTGAGACCATTATTAGTTTCCGATACACCACTGCAGCTTCAATGTATTCCTTGGATCTTCGCATTGACGATGAAACACAGAGATCGAATCGGAACTAAATACAAAAGGCACAATGCCGCAATAAGTACAAGAATGGAGACTCTTCTTACAGTCGGTGCTTTGAGCAATCCCTGTGAGTCCAGTATTAGATTCCGATACACCACTGCAGGTTCAATGTATTCTTTAGACATACACATTGACGATGAAACACTGAAATTACATCGGAATTAAATACAAATGGCACAATGCCGCCATAAGTGCGAGAATAGAGACTCCGCTTACAGTCGGTGCTTTGAGCATTCCCTGTGAGACCAGTATTAGTTTCCGATACACCAATCGAGGTTCAATGTATTCCTTAGTCATACTCATTGACGATGAAACACTGAATTTACATCGGAATTAAATACAAAAGGAATAATGCCGCCTTAACGGCAAGATGAGTGAGACTTCTTAGAGGCTGTGCTTTGATCCTTTCCTGTGAGACCATTATTAGTTTCCGATACACCACTGCAGGTTCAATGTATTCCTTGGATCTTCGCATTGACGATGAAACACAGAGATCGAATCGGAACTAAATACAAAAGGCACAATGCCGCAATAAGTACAAGAATGGAGACTCTTCTTACAGTAGGTGCTTTGAGCAATCCCTGTGAGACCAGTATTAGATTCCGATACACCACTGCAGATACAATGAATTCCTTAGACATACACATTGACGATGAAACACTGAAATTACATCGGAATTTAATACAAAATGCACAATGCCGCCATAAGAGCAAGAATAGAGACTCTTCTTACAGTCGGTGCTTTGAGCTTTCCCTGTGAGACCAGTATTAGTTTCCGATACACCACTCCAGGTTCAATGTATTCCTTGGACATACTCATTGACGATGAAACACTGAAATTACTTCGGAATTAAATACAAAAGGAACTATGCCGCCTTAACGGCAAGATGAGTAAGACTTCTTATAGTCTGTGCTTTGATCCTTTCCTGTGAGACCAGTATTAGTTTCCGATACACCACTGCAGGTTCAAAGTATTCCTTGGACCTTCGCATTGACGATGAAACAAAGAAATCGAGGCGGAACTAAATACAAAAGGCACAATGCCGCAATAAGTACAAGAATAGAGACTCTTCTTACAGTCGGTGCTTTGAGCATTCCCTGTCAGACCAGTATTAGTTTCCGATACACCACTGCAGGTTCAATGTAGTGCTTAGACATACACATTGACGATGAAACACTGAAATTACATCGGAATTAAATACAAATGGCACAATGCCGCCATAAGTGCAAGAATAGAGACTCCTCGTACAGTCGGTGCTTTGAGCTTTCCCTGTGAGACCAGTATTAGTTTCCGAACACCACTCCAGGTTCAATGTATTCCTTGGACATACTCATTGACAATGAAACACAGAAATCGCATCGGAATTAAATACAAAAGGCACAATGCCGCCTTTCGTACAAGAATAGAGACTCTTCTTACAGTCGGTGCTTTGAGCATTCCCAGTGAGACCAGTATTAGTTTCCGATACACCACTCCAGGTTCAATGTAGTCCTTGGACATACTCATTGACGATGAAACACTGTAATTACATAGGAATTAAATACAAAAGGAACAATGCCGCCTTAACTGCAAGATGAGTGAGACTTCTTAGAGTCGGTGCTTTGATCCTCTCCTGTGAGACCAGTATTAGTTTCCGATACACCACTGCAGGTTCAATGTATTTCTTGGACCTTCGCATTGACGATGAAACACAGAAATCGCATCGCAATTAAATACAAAAGGCACAATGCCCCCTTAAGTACAAGAATAAAGACTCTTCTTACAGTCGGTGCTTTGAGCATTCCCTGTGAGACCAGAATTAGTTTTCGATACACCACTCCAGGTTCAATGTATTCCTTGGACATACTCATTGACAATGAAACACAGAAATCGCATCGGAATTAAATACAAAAGGCACAATGCCGCCTTTCGTACAAGAATAGAGACTCTTCTTACAGTCGGTGCTTTGAGCATTCCCTGTGAGACCAGTATTAGTTTCCGATACACCACTCCAGGTTCAATGTACTCCTTGGACATACTCATTGACGATGAAACACTGAAATTACATAGGAATTAAATACAAAAGGAACTATGCCGCCTTAACTGCAATATGAGTGAGACTTCTTAGAGTCAGTGCTTTGATCCTCTCCTGTGAGACCAGTATTAGTTTCCGATACACCACTGCAGGTTCGATGTATTCCTTGGACCTTCGCATTGACGATGAAACACAGAAATCGCATCGGAATTAAATACAAAAGGCACAATGCCGCCTTAAGTACAACAATAGAGACTCTTCTTACAGTCGGTGCTTTGAGCACTCCCTGTGAGACCAGTATTAGTTTCCGATATACCACTGCAGGTTCAATGTATTCCTTGGACATACGCATTGACGATGAAACACAGAAATCGCATCGGAATTAAATACAAAATGCACAATGCCGCCTTACGTACAAGAATAGAGACTCTTCTTACAGTCGGTGCTTTGAGCATTCCCTGTGAGGTCAGTATTAGTTTCCGATACACCACTGCAGGTTCTATGTATTCCTTAGACATACACATTGACGATGAAACACTGAAATTACATCGGAATTAAATACAAATGGCACAATGCCGCCATAAGTGCAAGACCATAGACTCTTATTACAGTCAGTGCTTTGAGCATTCCCTGCGAGACCAGTACTAGTTTCCGATACACCACTGCAGGTACAATGTATTCCTTGGACCTTCATATTGACGATGGAACACAGAAATGGCATCGGAATTAAATACAAATGGCACAATGCCGCCTTAAGTACAAGAATAGAGACTCTTCTTACAGTCGGTGCTTTGAGCATTCCCTGTGAGGTCAGTATTAGTTTCCGATACACCACTGCAGGTTCTATGTATTCCTTAGACATACACATTGACGATGAAACACTGAAATTACATCGGAATTAAATACAAATGGCACAATGCCGCCATAAGTGCAAGACCATAGACACTTATTACAGTCAGTGCTTTGAGCATTCCCTGCGAGACCAGTACTAGTTTCCGATACACCACTGCAGGTGCAATGTATTCCTTGGACCTTCACATTGACGATGAAACACAGAAATCGCATTGGAATTAAATACAAAAGGCACAATGCCGCCTTAAGTACAAGAATAGAGACTCTTCTTACAGTCGGTGCTTTGAGCTTTCCCTGTGAGACCAGTATTAGTTTCCGATACACCACTGCAGGTTCAGTGTATTCCATGGACATACACATTGACGATGAAACACAGATATTGCATCGGAATTTAATAAAAAAGGCACAATGCCGCCATAAGTACAAGAATTGAGACTCTTCCTACAGTCGATGCTTTGAGCATTCCCTCTGAGACCAGTATTAGCTTCCGATACACCACTGCAGGTTCAATGGATTCCTTGGACATACGCATTGACGATGAGACACAGAAATCACCTCGGAATTAATACAAAAGGCACAATGCCGCCTTACGAACAAGAATAGAGACTCTTCTTACAGTCTGTGCTTTGAGCATTCGCTGTGAGACCAATATTAGTTTCCGATACACCACTCCAGGTTAAATGTATTCCTTGGACATACTCATTGACGATGAAACACTGAAATTACATCGGTATTAAATACAAAAGGAACAATGCCGCCTTAACTGCTAGATGAGTGAGACTTCTTAGAGTCTGTGCTTTGATCCTTTCCTGTGAGACCAGTATTAGTTTCCGATACACCACAGCGGGTACAATGTATTCCTTGGAACTTCACAATGACGATGAAACACAGAAATCGCATCGGAATTAAATACAAAAGGCACAATGCCGCTTAAGTACAAGAATTGAGACTCTTCCTACAGTCGATGCTTTGAGCATTCCCTGTGAGACCAGTATTAGCTTCCGATACACCACTGCAGGTTCAATGGATTCCTTGGACATACGCATTGACGATGAGACACAGAAATCACCTCGGAATTAATACAAAAGGCACAATGCCGCCTTACGAACAAGAATAGAGACTCTTCTTACAGTCGGGGCTTTGAGCATTACCTGTGAGACCAGTACTAGTTTACGATACACAACTGCAGGTACAATGTATTCCTTGGACCTTCACATTGACGATGGAACACAGAAATGGCATCGGAATTAAATACAAAAGGCACAATGCCGCCATAAGTGCAAGAACAGAGGCTCCTCTTACAGTCGGTGCTTTGAGCTTCCCCTGTGAGACCAGTATTGGTTTCCGATACACCACTCCAGGTTCAATGTATTCCTTGGACATACTCATTGACGATGAAACACTGAAATTACATCGGAATTAAATACAAAAGGAACAATGCCGCCTTAACGGCCAGATGAGTAAGACTTCTTAGGGGCTGTGCTTTGATCCTTTCCTGTGAGGCCAGTATTATTTTCCGATACACCACTGCAGGTTCAATGTGTTCCTTGGACCGTCGCTTTGACGATGAAACACAGAAATCGAATCGGAACTAAATACAAAAGGCACAATGCCGCAATAAGTACAAGAATAGAGACTCTTCTTACAGTCGGTGCTTTAAGCACTGCATGTGAGACCAGTATTATTTTCCGATACTCCACTGCAGGTTCCATGTGTTCCTTGGACCTTCGCATTGACGAAGAAACATAGAAATCACATCGGAACTAAATACAAAAGGCACAATGCCGCAATAAGCACAAGACTAGAGACTCTTCTTACAGTCGTTGCTTTGAGCATTCCCTGTGAGACCAGTATTAGTTTCCGATACACCACAGCAGGTTCAATGTATTCCTTAGACATACACATTGACGATGAAACACTGAAATTACAATGGAATTTAATAAAAAAGGCACAATGCCGCCATAAGTACAAGAATAGAGACTCCTCTTACAGTCGGTTCTTTGAGCATTCCCTGTGAGACCAGTATTAGTTTCCGATACACTACTGCAGGTACAATGTATTCCTTGTACCTTCACATTGACGATGAAACGCAGAAATCGCATCGGAATTAAATGCAAAAGGCACAATGCCGCCTTAAGTACAAGAATAGAGACTCTTCTTACAGCCGGTGCTTTGAGCATTCCCTGTGAGACCAGTATTAGTTTCCGATACACCACTGCAGGTTCAGTGTATTCCTTGGACATACACATTGACGATGAAACACAGAAATCGCATCGGAATTAAATACAAAATGCACAATGCCGCCTTAAGTACAAGAATAGAGACTTTTCTTACAGTCGGTGATTTGAGCATTCCCTGTGAGACCAGTAGTAGTTTCTGATACACCACTGCTGGTTCAATGTATTCCTTAGACATACACATTGACAACGAAACACTGATATTACATCGGTATTAAATACAACAGGAACAATGCCGCCTTAAGTGCAAGAAGAATGAGACTTCTTAGAGTCTGTGCTTTGATCCTTTCCTGTGAGACCAGTATTAGTTTCCGATACACCACTGCAGGTGCAATGTATTCCTTGGACCTTCTCATTGACGATGAAACACAGAAATCGCATTGGAATTAAATACAAAAGGCACAATGCCGCCTTAAGTAGAAGAATAGAGACTCTTCTTACAGTCGGTGCTTTGAGCTTTCCCTGTGAGACCAGTATTAGTTTCCGATATACCACTCCAGGTTCAATGTATTCCTTGGACCTTGACATTGACGATGAAACACAGAATTCGCATCGGAATTAAATACTAAAGGCATAATGCCGCCTTCAGTACAAGAATAGAGACTCTTCTTACAGTCGGTGCTTTGACCATTTCGTGTGAGACCAATATTAGTTTCCGATACACCACTGCAGGTTCAATGTATTGCTTGGACATACACATTGACGATGAAACACAGAAATCGCATCGGAATTAAATACAAAAGGTACAATGCCGCCTTACGTACAAGAATTGAGACTCAAATAACGGTCGGTGCTTTTAGCATTCCCTGTGAGACCAGTATTAGATTCCGATACACCACTGCAGGTTCAATGTATTCTTTAGACATACACATTGACGATGAAACACTGAAATTACATCGGAATTAAATACAAATGGCACAATGCCGCCATAAGTGCGAGAATAGAGACTCCGCTTACAGTCGGTGCTTTGAGCATTCCCTGTGAGACCAGTATTAGTTTCCGATACACCAATCGAGGTTCAATGTATTCCTTAGTCATACTCATTGACGATGAAACACTGAATTTACATCGGAATTAAATACAAAAGGAACAATGCCGCCTTAACGGCAAGATGAGTGAGACTTCTTAGAGGCTGTGCTTTGATCCTTTCCTGTGAGACCATTATTAGTTTCCGATACACCACTGCAGGTTCAATGTATTCCTTGGATCTTCGCATTGACGATGAAACACAGAGATCGAATCGGAACTAAATACAAAAGGCACAATGCCGCAATAAGTACAAGAATGGAGACTCTTCTTACAGTAGGTGCTTTGAGCAATCCCTGTGAGACCAGTATTAGATTCCGATACACCACTGCAGATACAATGAATTCCTTAGACATACACATTGACGATGAAACACTGAAATTACATCGGAATTAAATACAAAATGCACAATGCCGCCATAAGAGCAAGAATAGAGACTCTTCTTACAGTCGGTGCTTTGAGCTTTCCCTGTGAGACCAGTATTAGTTTCCGATACACCACTCCAGGTTCAATGTATTCCTTGGACATACTCATTGACGATGAAACACTGAAATTACTTCGGAATTAAATACAAAAGGAACTATGCCGCCTTAACGGCAAGATGAGTAAGACTTCTTATAGTCTGTGCTTTGATCCTTTCCTGTGAGACCAGTATTAGTTTCCGATACACCACTGCAGGTTCAAAGTATTCCTTGGACCTTCGCATTGACGATGAAACACAGATATCGAACCGGAACTAAATACAAAAGGCACAATGCCGCAATAAGTACAAGAATAGAGACTCTTCTTACAGTCGGTGCTTTGAGCATTCCCTGTCAGACCAGTATTAGTTTCCGATACACCACTGCAGGTTCAATGTAGTGCTTAGACATACACATTGACGATGAAACACTGAAATTACATCGGAATTAAATACAAATGGCACAATGCCGCCATAAGTGCAAGAATAGAGACTCCTCGTACAGTCGGTGCTTTGAGCTTTCCCTGTGAGACCAGTATTAGTTTCCGAACACCACTCCAGGTTCAATGTATTCCTTGGACATACTCATTGACAATGAAACACAGAAATCGCATCGGAATTAAATACAAAAGGCACAATGCCGCCTTTCGTACAAGAATAGAGACTCTTCTTACAGTCGGTGCTTTGAGCATTCCCAGTGAGACCAGTATTAGTTTCCGATACACCACTCCAGGTTCAATGTAGTCCTTGGACATACTCATTGACGATGAAACACTGTAATTACATAGGAATTAAATACAAAAGGAACAATGCCGCCTTAACTGCAAGATGAGTGAGACTTCTTAGAGTCGGTGCTTCGATCCTCTCCTGTGAGACCAGTATTAGTTTCCGATACACCACTGCAGGTTCAATGTATTTCTTGGACCTTCGCATTGACGATGAAACACAGAAATCGCATCGCAATTAAATACAAAAGGCACAATGCCCCCTTAAGTACAAGAATAAAGACTCTTCTTACAGTCGGTGCTTTGAGCATTCCCTGTGAGACCAGAATTAGTTTTCGATACACCACTCCAGGTTCAATGTATTCCTTGGACATACTCATTGACAATGAAACACAGAAATCGCATCGGAATTAAATACAAAAGGCACAATGCCGCCTTTCGTACAAGAATAGAGACTCTTCTTACAGTCGGTGCTTTGAGCATTCCCTGTGAGACCAGTATTAGTTTCCGATACACCACTCCAGGTTCAATGTACTCCTTGGACATACTCATTGACGATGAAACACTGAAATTACATAGGAATTAAATACAAAAGGAACTATGCCGCCTTAACTGCAATATGAGTGAGACTTCTTAGAGTCAGTGCTTTGATCCTCTCCTGTGAGACCAGTATTAGTTTCCAATACACCACTGCAGGTTCGATGTATTCCTTGGACCTTCGCATTGACGATGAAACACAGAAATCGCATCGGAATTAAATACAAAAGGCACAATGCCGCCTTAAGTACAACAATAGAGACTCTTCTTACAGTCGGTGCTTTGAGCACTCCCTGTGAGACCAGTATTAGTTTCCGACATACCACTGCAGGTTCAATGTATTCCTTGGACATACGCATTGACGATGAAACACAGAAATCGCATCGGAATTAAATACAAAATGGACAATGCCGCCTTACGTACAAGAATAGAGACTCTTCTTACAGTCGGTGCTTTGAGCATTCCCTGTGAGGTCAGTATTAGTTTCCGATACACCACTGCAGGTTCTATGTATTCCTTAGACATACACATTGACGATGAAACACTGAAATTACATCGGAATTAAATACAAATGGCACAATGCCGCCATAAGTGCAAGACCATAGACTCTTATTACAGTCAGTGCTTTGAGCATTCCCTGCGAGACCAGTACTAGTTTCCGATACACCACTGCAGGTACAGTGTATTCCTTGGACCTTCATATTGACGATGGAACACAGAAATGGCATCGGAATTAAATACAAATGGCACAATGCCGCCTTAAGTACAAGAATAGAGACTCTTCTTACAGTCGGTGCTTTGAGCATTCCCTGTGAGGTCAGTATTAGTTTCCGATACACCACTGCAGGTTCTATGTATTCCTTAGACATACACATTGACGATGAAACACTGAAATTACATCGGAATTAAATACAAATTGCACAATGCCGCCATAAGTGCAAGACCATAGACACTTATTACAGTCAGTGCTTTGAGCATTCCCTGCGAGACCAGTACTAGTTTCCGATACACCACTGCAGGTGCAATGTATTCCTTGGACCTTCACATTGACGATGAAACACAGAAATCGCATTGGAATTAAATACAAAAGGCAAATTGCCGCCTTAAGTACAAGAATAGAGACTCTTCTTACAGTCGGTGCTTTGAGCTTTCCCTGTGAGACCAGTATTAGTTTCCGATACACCACTGCAGGTTCAGTGTATTCCATGGACATACACATTGACGATGAAACACAGATATTGCATCGGAATTTAATAAAAAAGGCACAATGCCGCCATAAGTACAAGAATAGAGACTTTTCTTGCAGACGGTGCTTTGAGCGTTCCCTGTGAGACCAGTATTAGTTTCCGATACACCACTGCAGGTTCAAAGTATTCCTTGGACCTTCACAATGACGATGAAACACAGAATTCGCATCGGAATTAAATACTGAAGGCATAATGCCGCCTTCAGGACAAGAATAGAGACTCTTCTTACAGTCGGTGCTTTGAGTATTTCCTGTGAGACCAGTATTAGTTTCCGATACACCACTGCAGGTTCAATGTATTGCTTGGACATACACATTGACGATGAAACACAGAAATCGCATCGGAATTAAATACAAAAGGCACAATGCCGCCTTTCGTACAAGAATAGAGACTCATCTTACAGTCGGTGCTTTTAGCATTCCCTGTCAGACCAGTATTAGTTTCCGATACACCACACCAGGTTCAATGTATTCCTTGGACATACTCATTGACGATGGAACACTGAAATTACATCGGAATTATATACAAAAAAACAATGCCGCCTTAACGGCAAGATGAGTGAGACTTCTTAGAGTCTGTGCTTTGATCCTTTCCTGTGAGATTATTATTAGTTTCCGATACACCACTGCAGGTTCAATGTATTCCTTGGACCTTCGCATTGACGATGAAACACAGAGATCGAATCGGAACTAAATACAAAAGGCACAATGCCGCTATAAGTACAAGAATAGAGACTCTTCTTACAGTCGGTGCTTCGAGCAATCCCTGTGAGACCAGTATTAGATTCCGATACACCACTGCAGGTTCAATGTATTCCTTAGACATACACATTGACGATGGAACACTGAAATTACATCGGAATTAAATACAAATGGCACAATGCCGCCATAAGTGCAAGAATAGAGACTCCTCTTACAGTTGGTGGTTTGAGCATTCCCTGTGCGACCAGTATTAGTTTCCGATACACCACTGCTGGTAAAATGTATTCCTTGTACCTTCACATTGACGATGAAACACAGAAATCGCATCGCAATTAAATACAAAAGGCACAATGCCGCCCTAAGTACAAGAATAGAGACTCTTCTTACAGTCGGTGCTCTGAGCATTCCCTGCGAGACCAGTATTAGTTTCCGATACACCACTGCAGTATCAAAGTATTCCTTAGACATACACATTGACGATGAAACACAGAAATCGCATCGGAATTAAATACAAAAGGCACAATGCCGCCTTAAGTACAAGAATAGAGACTCCTCTTACAGTCGGTGCTTTGAGCACTCCCTGTGAGACCAGTATTAGTTTCCGATATACCACTGCAGGTTCAATGTATTCCTTGGACATACGCATTGACGATGAAACACAGAAATCGTATCGGAATTAAATACAAAAGGCACAATGCCGCCTTACGTACAAAAATAGAGACTCTTCTTACAGTCGGTGCTTTGAGCATTCCCTGTGAGACCAGTATTAGTTTCCGGTACACCACTGCAGGTTCAATGTATTCCATAGACATACACATTGATGATGAAACACTGAAATTACATCGGAATTAAATACAAAAGGCACAATGCCGCCATACGTGCATGAATCGAGACTCTTCTTACAGTCGGTGCTTTGAGCATTCCCTGTGAGGCCAGTATTAGCTTCCGATACACCACTGCAGGTACAATGTATTCCTTGGTCCTTCAAATTGACGAGGAAACACAAAAATCGCATCGGAATTAAACACAAAATGCACAATGCCGCCTTAAGTACAAGAATAGAGACTCTTCTTACAGTCGGTGCTTTGAGCATTCCTTGTGAGACCAGTATTAGTTTCCGATACACCACTGCAGGTTCTATGTATTCTTTAGACATACACATTGACGATGAAACACTGAAATTACATCGGAATTAAATACAAAAGGAACAATGCCGCCATTAGTGCAATAATAGAGACTCCTCTTACAGTCGGTGCTTTGAGCATTCCCTGTGAGACCAGTATTAGTTTCCGATACACCAATCCAAGTTCAATGTATTCCTTGGACATACTCATTAACGATGAAACACTGAAATTACATCGGAATTAAATACAAAAGGAACAATGCCGCCTTAACTGCAAGATGAGTGAGACTTCTTAGAGTCTGTGCTTTGATCCTTTCCTGTGAGACCAGTATTAGTTTCCGATACACCACTGCAGGTTCAATGTATTCCTTGGACCTTCACATTGACGATGAAACACAGAAATCGCATCGGAATTAAATACAAAAGGCACAATGCCGCCTTAAGTACAAGAATAGTGACTCTTCTTACAGTCGGTGCTTTGAGCATTCCCTGTGAGACCAGTATTAGTTTCCGATATACCACTGCAGGTTTAATGTATTTCTTGGACATACGCTTTGACGATGAAACACAGAAATCGCATCGGAATTAAATACAAAAGACACAATGCCGCCTTAAGTACAAGAATAGAGACTCTTCTTACAGACGGTGCTTTGAGCATTCCGTGTGAGACCAGTATTAGTTCTGATACACCACTGCAGGATCAATGTATTCCTTAGACATACACACTGACGAAGAAACACTGAAATTACATTGGAATTAAATACAAAAGGCACAATGCCACCATAAGTGCAAGAATAGAGACTCCTCTTACAGTCGGTGTTTTGAGCATTCCCTGTGAGACCAGTATTAGTTTCCGATACACCACTGCAGGTACAATGTATTCCTTGTACCTTCACATTGACGATGAAACACAGAAATCGCATCGGAATTAAATGCAAAAGGCACAATGCCGCCTTAAGTACCAGAATAGAGACTCTTCTTACAGTAGGTGCTTTGAGCATTGCCTAAGAGACCAGTATTAGTTTCCGATACACCACTGCAGGTTCAGTGTATTCCTTGGACATACATATTGACGATGAAACACAGAAATCGCATCGGAATGAAATACCAAATGCACAATGCCGCCTTACGTACAAGAATAGAGACTTTTCTTACAGTCGGTGCTTTGAGCATTCCCTGTGAGACCAGTATTAGTTTCTGATGCACCACTGCAGGTTCAATGTATTCCTTAGACATACACATTGACGATGAAACACTGAAATTACATCGGAATTTAATACAAAAGGAACAATGCCGCCTTAAGTGCAAGAAGAATGAGACTTCTTAGAGTCTGTGCTTTGATCCTTTCCTGTGAGACCAGTATTAGTTTCCGATACACCACAGCAGGTTCAATGTATTCCTTGGACCTTCGCATTGACGGTGAAACACAGAAATCGCATCGGAATTAAATACAAAAGGCACAATGCCGCTTTAAGTACAAGAATAGAGACTCGTCTTACAGTCGGTGCTTTGAGCATTCTCTTTGAGACCAGTATTGGTTTCCGATACACCACTGCAGGTTCAATGTATTCCTTGGAACATCACATTGACGATGAAACACAGAAATCGCATCGGAATTAAATACAAAAGGCACAATGCCGCCTTAAGTACAAGATTTGAGACTCTTCCTACAGTCGATGCTTTGAGCATTCCCTGTGAGACCAGTATTAGCTTCCGATACACCACTGCAGGTTCAATGGATTCCGTGGACATACGCATTGACGATGAGACACAGAAATCGCCTCAGAATTAATACAAAAGGGACAATGCCGCCTTACGTACAAAAATAAAGACTCTCCTTACAGACGGTGCTTTGAGCATTCCCTGTGAGACCAGTATTAGTTTCCGATACACCACTGCAGGATCAATGTATTCCTTATACATACACATTGACGAAGAAACACTGAAATTACATTGGAATGAAATACAAAAGGCACAATGCCACCATAAGTGCAAGAATAGAGACTCCTCTTACTGTCGGTGCTTTGAGCATTCCCTGTGAGAGCAGTATTAGTTTCTGATACACCACTGCTGGTACAATGTATTCCTTGTACCTTCACATTGACGAAGAAACACAGAAATCGCATCGGAATTAAATGCAAAATGCACAATGCCGCCTTACGTACAAGAATAGAGACTTTTCTTACAGTCGGTGCTTTGAGCATTCCCTGTGAGACCAGTATTAGTTTCTGAAGCACCACTGCAGGTTCAATGTATTCCTTAGACATACACATTGAAAATGAAACACTGAAATTACATCGGAATTAAATACAAAAGTCACAATGCCGCCATAAGTGCAAGAACATAGACTCTTCTTACAGTCGGTGCTTTGAGCATTCCCTGCGAGACCAGTACTAGTTTCCGATACACCACTGCAGGTACAATGTATTCCTTGGACCTTCACATTGACGATGGAACACAAAAATGGCATCGGGATTATACAAATGGCACAATGCCGCCTTAAGTACAAGAATAGAGACTCTTCTTAGAGTCGGTGCTTTGAGCATTCCCTGTGAAACCAGTATTAGCTTCCGATACACCACTGCAGATTCCATGTATTCCTAGGACATACACATTGACGATGAAACACTGAAATTACATCGGAATTTAATACAAAAGGAACAATGCCGCCGTAAGTGCAAGAAGAATGAGACTTCTTAGAGTCTGTGCTTTGATCATTTCCTGTGAGACCAGTATTAGTTTCCGATACACCACTGCAGGTGCAATGTATTCCTTGGACCTTCACATTGATGATGAAACACAGATATCGCATTGGAATTAAATACAAAAGGCATAATGCCGCCTTAAGTACAAGAATAGTAACTCTTCTTACAGTCGGTGTTTTGAGCTTTCCCTGTGAGACCAGTACTAGTTTCCGACACACCACTGCAGGTTCAATGTATTCCTTACACATACACATTGACGATGAATCACTGAAATTACATCGGAATTAAATACAAAAGGCACAATGCCGCCATACGTGCATGAATAGAGACTCTTCTTACAGCCGGTGCTTTGAGCATTCCCTGTGAGACCAGTATTAGTTTCCGATACACCACTCCAGGTTCAATGTATTCCTTGGACATACTCATTGACGATGATACACTGAAATTACATCGGAATTAAATACAAAAGGAACAATGCCGCCTTAACTGCAAGATGAGAGAGACTTCTTAGAGTCTGTGCTTTGATCCTTTCCTGTGAGCCCAGTATTAGTTTCCGATACACCACTGCAGGTTCAATGTATTCCTTAGACATACACATTGACAACGAAACACAGAAATCGAATCGGAATTAAACTCAAAAGGCACAATGCCGCCATAAGTGCCAGAATAGTGACCCTTCTTACAGTCGGTGCTTTGAGCATTCCCTGTGAGACCAGTATTAGTTTCCGATACACCTCAGCAGGTACAATGTATTCCTTGGAACTTCACATTGTCGATGAAACACAGAAATCGCATCGGAATTAAATACAAAAGGCACAATGCCGCCTTAAGTACAAGAATTGAGACTCTTCCTACAGTCGATGCTTTGAGCATTCCCTGTGAGACCAGTATTAGTTTCCGATACACCACTGCAGGTTCAATGGATTCCTTGGACATACGCATTGACGATGAACCACAGAAATCGCCTCGGAATTAATACAAAAGGCACAATGCCGCAATAAGCACAAGAATAGAGACTCTTCTTACAGTCGGTGCTTTGAGCATTTCCTGTGAGACCAGTATTAGTTTCCGATACACCACTGCAGGTTCAATGTATTCCTTAGACATACACATTGACGATGAAATACTGAAATTACATTGGAATTAAATACAAAAGGCACAATGCCACCATAAGTGCAAGTATTGAGACTCCTCTTACAATCGGTGCTTTGAGCATTCCCTGTGAGATCAGTATTAGGTTCCGATACACCACTGCAGGTACAATGTATTCCTTGTACCTTCACATTGACGATGAAACACAGAAATCGCATCGGAATCAAATACAAAAGGCACAATGCCGCCTTAAGTACAAGAATAGAGACTCTTCTCACAGTCGGATCTTTGAGCTTTCCCTGTGAGACCAGTATTAGTTTCCGATACACCACTGCTGGTTCAATGTATTCCTTGGACCTTCACATTGACGATGAAACACAGAATTCGCATCGGAATTAAATACTAAAGGCCTAATGCCGCCTTACGTACAAGAATAGAGACTCATCTTACAGTCGGTGCTTTGAGGATTCCCTGTGAGACCAGTATTAGTTTCCGATACACCACACCAGGTTCAATGTATTCCTTGGACATACTCATTGACGATGGAACACTGAAATTACATCGGAATTAAATTCAAAAGGAACAATGCCGCCTTAACGGCAAGATAAGTGAGGCTTCTTAGAGACTGTGCTTTGATCCTTTCCTGTGAGACCAGTATTAGTTTCCGATACACCATTGAAGGTTCAATGTATTCCTTGGACCATCGCATTGACGATGAAACACAGAGATCGAATCGGAACTAAATACAAAAGGCACAATGCCGCCTTAAGTACAAGATTAGAGACTCTTCTTACAGTCGGTGCTTTGAGCATTGCCTGTGAGACCAGTAATAGTATCCGATACACCACTGCAGGTTCAATGTATTCCTTGGACCTTCACATTGACGATGAAACACAGAAATCGCATCGGAATCAAATACAAAAGGCACAATGCCGCCTTAAGTACAAGAATAGAGACTCTTCTTACAGTCGATTCTTTGAGCTTTCCCTGTGAGACCAGTATTAGTTTCCGATACACCACTGCAGGATCAATGTATTCCTTGGACCTTCACATTGACGATGAAACACAGAATTCGCATCGGAATTAAATACTAAAGGCATAATGCCGCCTTCAGTACAAGAATAGAGACTCTTCTTACAGTCGGTGCTTTGAGCATTCCCTGTGAGATCAGTATTAGTTTCCGATACTTCACTGCAGGTTCAATGTATAGCTTGGACATACTCATTGACGATGAAACACTGAAATTACATCGGAATTAAATACAAAAGGAACAATGCCGCCTTAACTGCAAGACGAGTGAGACTTCTTAGAGTCTGTGCTTTGATCCTTTCCTGTTGGACCAGTATTAGTTTCCGATACACCACTCCAGGTTCAATGTATTCCTTGGACATACTCATTGACGATGAAACACTGAAATTACATCGGAATTAAATACAAAAGGAACATTTCCGCCTTAACGGCAAGATGAGTAAGACTTCTTTAGGTCTGTGCTTTGATCGTTTCCTGTGAGACCAGTATTAGTTTCCGATACACCACTGCAGGTTCAATGTATTCCTTGGACCTTCGCATTGACAACGAAACACAGAAATCGAATCGGAACTAAATACAAAAGGCACAATGCCGCAATAAGTACAAGAATAGAGACTCTTCTTACAGTCGGTGCTTTGAGCATTCCCTGCGAGACCAGTATTAGATTCCGATACACCTCAGCAGGTACAATGTATTCCTTGTAACTTCACATTGACGATGAAACACAGAAATCGCCTCAAAATTAATACAAAAGGCACAATGCCGCAATAAGCACAAGAATAGAGACTCTTCTTACAGTCGGTGCTTTGAGCATTTCCTGTGAGAACAGTATTACTTTCCGATACACCACTCCAGGTTCAATGTATTCCTTAGACACACACATTGACGATGAAACACTGAAATTACATTGGAATTAAATACAAAAGGCACAATGCCACCATAAGTGCAAGTATAGAGACTCCTCTTACAGCCGGTGCTTTGAGCATTCCCTGTGAGATCAGTATTAGTTTGCGATACACCACTGCAGGTTCAATGTATTCCTTGGACCTTCACATTGACGATGAAACACAGAAATCGCATCGGAATCAAATACAAAAGGCACAATGCCACCTTAAGTACAAGAATAGAGACTCTTCTTACAGTCCGTTCTTTGAGCTTTCCCTGTGAGACCAGTATTAGTTTCCGATACACCACTGCAGGATCAATGTATTCCTTGGACCTTAACATTGACGATGAAACATAGAATTCGCATCGGAATTAAATACTAAAGGCATAATGCCGCCTTCAGTACAAGAATAGAGTCTCTTCTTACAGTTGGTGCTTTGAGCATTTCCTGTGAGACCAGTATTAGTTTCCGATAAACCACTGCAAGTTCAATGTATTGCTTGGACATACACACTGACGATGAAACATAGAAATCGCATCGGAATTAAATACAAAAGGCACAATGCCGCCTTACGTACAAGAATAGAGACTCATCTTACAGTCGGTGCTTTGAGCATTCCCTGTGAGACCAGTATTAGTTTAAGATACACCACACCAGGTTCAATGTATTCCTTGGACATACTCATTGACGATGGAACACTGAAATTACATCGGAATTAAATTCTAAAGGAACAATGCTGCCTTAACGGCAAGATAAGTGAGGCTTCTTAGAGTCTGTGCTTTGATCCTTTCCTGTGAGACCAGTATTAGTTTCCGATACACCATTGCAGGTTCAATGTATTCCTTGGACCATCGCATTGACGATGAATCACAGAGATCGAATCGGAACTAAATACAAAAGGCACAATGCCGCAGTAAGTACAAGAATAGAGACTCTTCTTACAGTCGGTGCTTTGAGCATTCCCTGTGAGACCAGTATTAGTTTCTGATACACCACTGCAGGTTCAATGTATTCCTTAGATATACACATTGACGATGAAACACTGATATTACATCGGAATTAAATACAAATGGCACAATGCCGCCATAAGTGCAAGAATAGAGACTCCTCTTACAGTCGGTGTTTTGAGCATTCCATGTGAGACCAATATTAGTTTCCGATACACCACTGCAGGTACAATATATTCCTTGTACCTTCACATTGAGGATGAAACACAGAATTTGCATCGGAATTAAATACTAAAGGCATAATGCCGCCTTCAGTACAAGATTAGAGTCTCTTCTTACAGTTGGTGCTTTGAGCATACCCTGTGAGACCAGTATTAGTTTCCGATACAGCACTGCAGGTTCAATGTATTCCTTGGACATACTCATTGACGATGAAACACTGAAATTACATCGGAATTAAATACAAAAGGAACAATGCCGCCTTAACGGCAAGATGAGTAAGACTTCTTAAGGTCTGTGCTTTGATCCTTTCCTGTGAGACCAGTATTAGTTTCCGATACACCACTGCAGGTTCAATGTATTCCTTGGAACTTCGCATTGACAATGAAACACAGAAATCGAAACGGAACTAAATACAAAAGGCACAATGCCGCAATAAGTACAAGAATAGAGACTCTTCTTACAGTCGGTGCTTTGAGCATTCCCTGTGAGACCAGTATTAGATTCCGATACACCTCAGCAGGTACAATGTATCCCTTGGAACTTCACATTGACGATGAAACACAGAAATCGCATCGGAATTAAATACAAAAGGCACAATGCCGCCTTAAGTACAAGAATTGAGACTCTTCCTACAGTCGATGCTTTGAGCATTCCCTGTGAGACCAGTATTAGCTTCCGATACACAACTGCAGGTTCAATGGATTCCTTGGACATACGCATTGACGATGAAACACAGAAATCGCCTCGGAATTAATACAAAAGGGTCAATGCCGCCTTACGTACAAGAATAAAGACTCTTCTTACAGACGGTGCTTTGAGCATTCCCTGTGAGACCAGTATTAGTTTCCGATACACCACTGCAGGATCAATGTATTCCTTATACATACACATTGACGAAGAAACACTGAAATTACATTGGAATTAAATAAAAAAGGCACAATGCCACCATAAGTGCAAGAATAGAGACTCCTCTGACAGTCGGTGCTTTGAGCATTCCCTGTGAGACCAGTATTAGTTTCCGATACACCACTGCTGGTACAATGCATTCCTTGTACCTTCACATTGACGATGAAAGACAGAAATCGCATCGGAATTAAATGCAAAAGGCACAATGCCGCCTTAAGTACAAGAATAGAGATTCTTCTTACAGTCGGTGCTTTGAGCATTGCCTAAGAGACCAGTATTAGTTTCCGATACACCACTGCAGGTTCAGTGTATTCCTTGGACATAAACATTGACGATGAAACACAGAAATCGCATCGGAATGAAATACAAAATGCACAATGCCGCCTTATGTACAAGAATAGAGACTTTTCTTACAGTCGGTGCTTTGAGCATTCCCTGTGAGACCAGTATTAGTTTCTGATGCACCACTGCAGGTACAATGTAATCCTTGGACCTTCACATTGACGATGGAACACAGAAATGGCATCCGAATTAGATACAAATGGCACAATGCCGCCTTAAGTACAAGAATAGAGACTCTTCTTACAGTCGGTGCTTTGAGCATTCCCTGTGAAACCAGTATTAGCTTCCGATACACCACTGCAGATTCCATGTATTCCTAGGACATACACATTGACGATGAAACACTGAAATTACATCGGAATTTAATACAAAAGGAACAATGCCGCCGTAAGTGCAAGAAGAATGAGACTTCTTAGAGTCTGTGCTTTGATCCTTTCCTGTGAGACCAGTATTAGCTTCCGATACACCACTGCAGGTGCAATGTATTCCTTGGACCTTCACATTGATGATGAAACACAGAAATCACATTGGAATTAAATACAAAAGGCATAATGCCGCCTTAAGCACAAGAATAGTGACTCTTCTTACAGTCGGTGTTTTGAGCTTTCCCTGTGAGACCAGTACTAGTTTCCGACACACCACTGCAGGTTCAATGTATTCCTTAGACATACACATTGACGATGAATCACTGAAATTACATCGGAATTAAATACAAAAGGCACAATGCCACCATACGTGCATGAATAGAGACTCTTCTTACAGCCGGTGTTTTGAGCTTTCCCTGTGAGACCAGTATTAGTTTCCGATACACCACTCCAGGTTCAATGTATTCCTTGGACATACTCATTGACGATGAAACACTGAAATTACATCGGAATTAAATACAAAAGGAACAATGCCGCCTTAACTGCAAGATGAGTGAGACATCTTAGAGTCTGTGCTTTGATCCTTTCCTGTGAGACCAGTATTAGTTTCCGATACACCACTGCAGGTTCAATGTATTCCTTGGACCTTCGCATTGACGGTGAAACACAGAAATCGCATCGGAATTAAATACAAAAGGCACAATGCCGGATTAAGTACAGGAATAGAGACTCTTCTTACTTTCGGTGCTTTGAGCATTCCCTGTGAGACCAGTATTAGTTTCCGATATACCACTGCAGGTTCGATGTATTCCTTGGAACTTCACATTGACGATGAAACACAGAAATCGCATCGGAATTAAATACAAAAGGCACAATGCCGCTTTAAGTACAAGAATAGAGACTCTTCTTACAGTCGGTGCTTTGAGCAATCCCTGTGAGACCGGTATTAGTTTCCGATACACCACTCCAGGTGCAACGTATTCCTTAGACATACACATTGACAATGAAACACAGAAATCCAATCGGAATTAAACACAAAAGGCACAATGCCGCCATAAGTGCCAGAATAGAGACCCTTCTTACAGTCGGTGCTTTGAGCATTCCCTGTGAGACCAGTATTAGATTCCGATACACCTCAGCAGGTACAATGTATTCCTTGGAACTTCACATTGACGATGAAGCACAGAAATCGCATCGGAAGTAAATACAAAAGGCACAATGCCGCCTTTCGTACAAGAATAGAGACTATTCTTACAGTCGGTGCTTTGAGCATTCCCTGTGAGACCAGTATTAGTTTCCAATACACCACTCCAGGTTCAATGTATTCCTTGGACATACTCATTGACGATGAAACACTGAAATTACATCGGAATTAAATACAAAAGGAACAATGCCGCCTTAACTGCAAGATGAGTGAGACTTCTTAGAGTCTGTGCTTTGATCCTTTCCTGTAAGCCCAGTATTAGTTTCCGATACACCACTGCAGGTTCAATGTATTCCTTGGACCCTCGCAGTGACGATGAAACACAGAAATCGCATCGGAATTAAATACAAAAGGCACAATGCCGCCTTAAGGACAGGAATAGAGACTCTTCTTACAGTCGGTGCTTTGAGCATTCCCTGTGAGACCAGTATTAGTCTCCGATATACCACTGCAGGATCAATGTATTCCGTGGACATACGCATTGACGATGAAACACAGAAATCGCATCGGAATTAAATACAAAAGGCACAATGCCGCCCTACGTACAAGAATAGAGACTCTTCTTACATTCGGTGCTTTGAGCATTCCCTGTGAGACCGGTATTAGTTTCCGATACACCACTGCAGGTTCAATATATTCCTTAGACATACACATTGACAATGAAACACAGAAATCGCATCGGAATTAAATACAAAAGGCACAATGCCGCCTTTCGTACAAGAATAGAGACTCATCTTACAGTCGGTGCTTTTAGCATTCCCTGTCAGACCAGTATTAGTTTCCGATACACCACACCAGGTTCAATGTATTCCTTGGACATACGCATTGACGATGGAACACTGAAATTACATCGGAATTATATACAAAAAAACAATGCCGCCTTAACGGCAAGATGAGTGAGACTTCTTAGAGTCTGTGCTTTGATCCTTTCCTGTGAGATTATTATTAGTTTCCGATACACCACTGCAGGTTCAATGTATTCCTTGGACCTTCGCATTGACGATGAAACACAGAGATCGAATCGGAACTAAATACAAAAGGCACAATGCCGCTATAAGTACAAGAATAGGGACTCTTCTTACAGTCGGTGCTTCGAGCAATCCCTGTGCGACCAGTATTAGATTCCGATACACCACTGCAGGTTCAATGTATTCCTTAGACATACACATTGACGATGGAACACTGAAATTACATCGGAATTAAATACAAATGGCACAATGCCGCCATAAGTGCAAGAATAGAGACTCCTCTTACAGTTGGTGGTTTGAGCATTCCCTGTGCGACCAGTATTAGTTTCCGATACACCACTGCTGGTAAAATGTATTCCTTGTACCTTCACATTGACGATGAAACACAGAAATCGCATCGCAATTAAATACAAAAGGCACAATGCCGCCCTAAGTACAAGAATAGAGATTCTTCTTACAGTCGGTGCTTTGAGCATTCCCTGCGAGACCAGTATTAGTTTCCGATACACCACTGCAGTATCAAAGTATTCCTTAGACATACACATTGACGATGAAACACAGAAATCGCATCGGAATTAAATACAAAAGGCACAATGCCGCCTTAAGTACAAGAATGGAGACTCCTCTTACAGTCGGTGCTTTGAGCACTCCCTGTGAGACCAGTATTAGTTTCCGATATACCACTGCAGGTTCAATGTATTCCTTGGACATACGCATTGACGATGAAACACAGAAATCGTATCGGAATTAAATACAAAAGGCACAATGCCGCCTTACGTACAAAAATAGAGACTCTTCTTACAGTCGGTGCTTTGAGCATTCCCTGTGAGACCAGTATTAGTTTCCGGTACACCACTGCAGGTTCAATGTATTCCATAGACATACACATTGATGATGAAACACTGAAATTACATCGGAATTAAATACAAAAGGCACAATGCCGCCATACGTGCATGAATCGAGACTCTTCTTACAGTCGGTGCTTTGAGCATTCCCTGTGAGGCCAGTATTAGCTTCCGATACACCACTGCAGGTACAATGTATTCCTTGGTCCTTCAAATTGACGAGGAAACACAAAAATGGCATCGGAATTAAACACAAAATGCACAATGCCGCCTTAAGTACAAGAATAGAGACTCTTCTTACAGTCGGTGCTTTGAGCATTCCTTGTGAGACCAGTATTAGTTTCCGATACACCACTGCAGGTTCTATGTATTCTTTAGACATACACATTGACGATGAAACACTGAAATTACATCGGAATTAAATACAAAAGGAACAATGCCGCCATTAGTGCAATAATAGAGACTCCTCTTACAGTCGGTGCTTTGAGCATTCCCTGTGAGACCAGTATTAGTTTCCGATACAGCACTGCAGGTACAATGTATTCCTTGTACCTTCACATTGACGATGAAACACAGAAATCGCATCGGAATTAAATGCAAAAGGCACAATGCCGCCTTAAGTACCAGAATAGAGACTCTTCTTACAGTAGGTTCTTTGAGCATTGCCTAAGAGACCAGTATTAGTTTCCGATACACCACTGCAGGTTCAGTGTATTCCTTGGACATACATATTGACGATGAAACACAGAAATCGCATCGGAATGAAATACCAAATGCACAATGCCGCCTTACGTACAAGAATAGAGACTTTTCTTACAGTCGGTGCTTTGAGCATTCCCTGTGAGACCAGTATTAGTTTCTGATGCACCACTGCAGGTTCAATGTATTCGTTAGACATACTCATTGACGATGAAACACTGAAATTACATCGGAATTTAATACAAAAGGAACAATGCCGCCTTAAGTGCAAGAAGAATGAGACTTCTTAGAGTCTGTGCTTTGATCCTTTCCTGTGAGACCAGTATTAGTTTCCGATACACCACAGCAGGTTCAATGTATTCCTTGGACCTTCGCATTGACGGTAAAACACAGAAATCGCATCGGAATTAAATACAAAAGGCACAATGCCGCTTTAAGTACAAGAATAGAGACTCTTCTTACAGTCGGTGCTTTGAGCATTCTCTTTGAGACCAATATTGGTTTCCGATACACCACTGCAGGTTCAATGTATTCCTTGGAACATCACATTGACGATGAAACACAGAAATCGCATCGGAATTAAATACAAAAGGCACAATGCCGCCTTAAGTACAAGAATTGAGACTCTTCCTACAGTCGATGCTTTGAGCATTCCCTGTGAGACCAGTATTAGCTTCCGATACACCACTGCAGGTTCAATGGATTCCGTGGACATACGCATTGACGATGAGACACAGAAATCGCCTCAGAATTAATACAAAAGGGACAATGCCGCCTTACGTACAAAAATAAAGACTCTCCTTACAGACGGTGCTTTGAGCATTCCCTGTGAGACCAGTATTAGTTTCCGATACACCACTGCAGGATCAATGTATTCCTTATACATACACATTGACGAAGAAACACTGAAATTACATTGGAATGAAATACAAAAGGCACAATGCCACCATAAGTGCAAGAATAGAGACTCCTCTTACTGTCGGTGCTTTGAGCATTCCCTGTGAGACCAGTATTAGTTTCCGATACACCACTGCTGGTACAATGTATTCCTTGTACCTTCACATTGACGAAGAAACACAGAAATCGCATCGGAATTAAATGCAAAAGGCATAATGCCGCCTTAAGTACAAGAATAGAGACTCTTCTTACAGTCGGTGCTTTGAGTATTGCCTAAGAGACCAGTATTAGTTTCCGATACACCACTGCAGGTTCAGTGTATTCCTTGGACATACACATTGACGATGAAACACAGAAATCGCATCGGAATGAAATACAAAATGCACAATGCCGCCTTACGTACAAGAATAGAGACTTTTCTTACAGTCGGTGCTTTGAGCATTCCCTGTGAGACCAGTATTAGTTTCTGAAGCACCACTGCAGGTTCAATGTATTCCTTAGACATACACATTGAAAATGAAACACTGAAATTACATCGGAATTAAATACAAAAGTCACAATGCCGCCATAAGTGCAAGAACATAGACTCTTCTTACAGTCGGTGCTTTGAGCATTCCCTGCGAGACCAGTACTAGTTTCCGATACACCACTGCAGGTACAATGTATTCCGTGGACCTTCACATTGACGATGGAACACAAAAATGGCATCGGGATTATACAAATGGCACAATGCCGCCTTAAGTACAAGAATAGAGACTCTTCTTACAGTCGGTGCTTTGAGCATTCCCTGTGAAACCAGTATTAGCTTCCGATACACCACTGCAGATTCCATGTATTCCTAGGACATACACATTGCCGATGAAACACTGAAATTACATCGGAATTTAATACAAAAGGAACAATGCCGCCGTAAGTGCAAGAAGAATGAGACTTCTTAGAGTCTGTGCTTTGATCATTTCCTGTGAGACCAGTATTAGTTTCCGATACACCACTGCAGGTGCAATGTATTCCTTGGACCTTCACATTGATGATGAAACACAGATATCGCATTGGAATTAAATACAAAAGGCATAATGCCGCCTTAAGTACAAGAATAGTGACTCTTCTTACAGTCGGTGTTTTGAGCTTTCCCTGTGAGACCAGTACTAGTTTCCGACACACCACTGCAGGTTCAATGTATTCCTTACACATACACATTGACGATGAATCACTGAAATTACATCGGAATTAAATACAAAAGGCACAATGCCGCCATACGTGCATGAATAGAGACTCTTCTTACAGCCGGTGCTTTGAGCTTTCCCTGTGAGACCAGTATTAGTTTCCGATACACCAGTCCAGGTTCAATGTATTCCTTGGACATACTCATTGACGATGAAACACTGAAATTACATCGGAATTAAATACAAAAGGAACAATGCCGCCTTAACTGCAAGATGAGTGAGACATCTTAGAGTCAGTGATTTGATCCTTTCCTGTGAGACCAGTATTAGTTTCCGATACACCACTGCAGGTTCAATGTATTCCTTGGACCTTCGCATTGACGGTGAAACACAGAAATCGCATCGGAATTAAATACAAAAGGCACAATGCCGCCTTAAGTACAGGAATTGAGACTCTTCTTACAGTCGGTGCTTTGAGCATTCTCTGTGAGACCAGTATTAGTTTCCGATATACCACTGCAGGTTCGATGTATTCCTTGGAACTTCACATTGACGATGAAACACAGAAATCGCATCGGAATTAAATACAAAAGGCACAATGCCGCTTTAAGTACAAGAATAGAGACTCTTCTTACAGTCGGTGCTTTGAGCAATCCCTGTGAGACCGGTATTAGTTTCCGATACACCACTGCAGGTGCAATGTATTCCTTAGACATACACAATGACAATGAAACACAGAAATCGCATCGGAATTAAACACAAAAGGCACAATGCCGCCATAAGTGCCAGAATAGAGACCCTTCTTACAGTCGGTGCTTTGAGCATTCCCTGTGAGACCAGTATTAGATTCCGATACACCTCAGCAATAACAATGTATTCCTTGGAACTTCACATTGACGATGAAACACAGAAATCGCATCGGAATTAAATACAAAAGGCACAATGCCGCCTTTCGTACAAGAATAGAGACTCTTCTTACAGTCGGTGCTTTGAGCATTCCCTGTGAGACCAGTATTAGTTTCCGATACACCACTCCAGGTTCAATGTATTCCTTGGACATACTCATTGACGATGAAACACTGAAATTACATCGGAATTAAATACAAAAGGAACAATGCCGCCTTAACTGCAAGATGAGAGAGACTTCTTAGAGTCTGTGCTTTGATCCTTTTCTGTGAGCCCAGTATTAGTTTCCGATACACCACTGCAGGTTCAATGTATTCCTTAGACATACACATTGACAACGAAACACAGAAATCGAATCGGAATTAAACTCAAAAGGCACAATGCCGCCATAAGTGCCAGAATAGTGACCCTTCTTACAGTCGGTGCTTTGAGCATTCCCTGTGAGACCAGTATTAGTTTCCGATACACCTCAGCAGGTACAATGTATTCCTTGGAACTTCACATTGACGATGAAACACAGAAATCGCATCGGAATTAAATACAAAAGGCACAATGCCGCCTTAAGTACAAGAATTGAGACTCTTCCTACAATCGATGCTTTGAGCATTCCCTGTGAGACCAGTATTAGTTTCCGATACACCACTGCAGGTTCAATGGATTCCTTGGACCTACGCATTGACGATGAACCACAGAAATCGCCTCGGAATTAATACAAAAGGCACAATGCCGCAATAAGCACAAGAATAGAGACTCTTCTTACAGTCGGTGCTTTGAGCATTTCCTGTGAGACCAGTATTAGTTTCCGATACACCACTGCAGGTTCAATGGATTCCTTGGACATACGCATTGACGATGAAACACAGAAATCGCCTCGGAATTAATACAAAAGGCACTATGCCGCAATAATCACAAGAATAGAGACTCTTCTTACAGTCGGTGCTTTGAGCATTTCCTGTGAGACCAGTATTAGTTTCCGATACACCACTGCAGGTTCAATGAATTCCTTAGACATACACATTGACGATGAAACACTGAAATTACATTGGAATTAAATACAAAAGGCACAATGCCACCATAAGTGCAAGTATAGAGACTCCTCTTACAGTCGGTGCTTTGAGCATACCCTGTGAGATCAGTATTAGTTTCCGATACACCACTGCAGGTACAATGTATTCCTTGTACCTTCACATTGTCGATGAAACACAGAAATCGCATCGGAATTAAATGCAAAAGGCACAATGCCGCCTTAAGTACAAGATCAGAGACTCTTCTTACAGTCGGTGCTTTGAGCATTGCCTGTGAGACCAGTAATAGTATCCGATACACCACTGCAGGTTCAATGTATTCCTTGGACCTTCACATTGACGATGAAACACAGAAATCGCATCGGAATCAAATACAAAAGGCACAATGCCGCCTTAAGTACAGGAATAGAGACTCTTCTTACAGTCGATTCTTTGAGCTTTCCCTGTGAGACCAGTATTAGTTTCCGATACACCACTGCAGGATCAATGTATTCCTTGGACCTTCACATTGACGATGAAACACAGAATTCGCATCGGAACTAAATACTAAAGGCATAATGCCGCCTTCAGTACAAGAATAGAGTCTCTTCTTACAGTCGGTGCTTTGAGCATTCCCTGTGAGACCAGTATTAGTTTCCGATACACCACTGCAGGTTCAATGTATAGCTTGGACATACTCATTGACGATGAAACACTGAAATTACATCGGAATTAAATACAAAAGGAACAATGCCGCCTTAACTGCAAGACGAGTGAGACTTCTTAGAGTCTGTGCTTTGATCCTTTCCTGTGGGACCAGTATTAGTTTCCGATACACCACTCCAGGTTCAATGTATTCCTTGGACATACTCATTGACGATGAAACACTGAAATTACATCGGAATGAAATACAAAAGGAACAATTCCGCCTTAACGGCAAGATGAGTAAGACTTCTTTAGGTCTGTGCTTTGATCCTTTCCTGTGAGACCAGTATTAGTTTCCGATACACCACTGCAGGTTCACTGTATTCCTTGGACCTTCGCATTGACAATGAAACACAGAAATCGAATCGGAACTAAATACAAAAGGCACAATGCCGCAATAAGTACAAGAATAGAGACTCTTCTTACAGTCGGTGCTTTGAGCATTCCCTGTGAGACCAGTATTAGATTCCGATACACCTCAGCAGGTACAATGTATTCCTTGTAACTTCACATTGACGATGAAACACAGAAATCGCCTCGGAATTAATACAAAAGGCACAATGCCGCAATAAGCACAAGAATAGAGACTCTTCTTACAGTCGGTGCTTTGAGCATTTCCTGTGAGACCAGTATTAGTTTCCGATACACCACTGCAGGTTCAATGTATTCCTTAGACATACACATTGACGATGAAACACTGAAATTACATTGGAATTAAATACAAAAGGCACAATGCCACCATAAGTGCAAGTATAGAGACTCCTCTTACAGTCGGTGCTTTGAGCATTCCCTGTGAGACCAGTATTAGTAGCCGATACACCATTGCAGGTTCAATGTATTCCTTGGACCATCGCATTGACGATGAAACACAGAGATCGAATCGGAACTAAATACAAAAGGCACAATGCCGCAATAAGTACAAGAATAGAGACTCTTCTTACAGCCGGTGCTTTGAGCATTCCCGGTGAGACCAGTATTAGTTTCCGATACACCACTGCAGGTTCAATGTATTCCTTAGACATACACATTGGCGATGAAACATTGAAATTACATCGGAATTAAATACAAATGGCACAATGCCGCCATAAGTGCAAGAATAGAGACTCCTCTTACAGTCGGTGCTTTGAGCATTCCCTGTGAGACCAGTATTAGTTTCCGATACACCACTGCAGGTACAATGTATTCCTTGTACCTTCACATTCACGATGAAACACAGAAATCGCATCGGAATTAAATACAAAAGGCACAATGCCGCCTTTCGTACAAGAATAGAGACCCTTCTTACAGTCGGTGCTTTGAGCATTCCCTGTAAGACCAGTATTAGTTTCCGATACACCCCAGCAGGTACAATGTATTCCTTGGAACTTCACATTGACGATGAAACACAGAAATCGCATCGGAATTAAATACAAAAGGCACAATGCCGCCTTAAGTACAAGAATTGAGACTCTTCCTACAGTCGATGCTTTGAGCATTCCCTGTGAGACCAGTATTAGTTTCCGATACATCACTGCAGGTTCAATGGATTCCTTGGACTTACGCATTGACGATGAAACACAGAAATCGCCTCGGAATTAATACAAAAGGCACTATGCCGCAATAATCACAAGAATAGAGACTCTTCTTACAGTCGGTGCTTTGAGCTTTTCCGGTGAGACCAGTATTAGTTTCCGATACACCACTGCAGGTTCAATGTATTCCTTAGACATACACATTGACGATGAAACAATGAAATTACATTGGAATTAAATACAAAAGGCACAATGCCACCATAAGTGCAAGTATAGAGACTCCTCTTACTGTCGGTGCTTTGAGCATTCCCTGTGAGATCGGTATTAGTTTCCGATACACCTCTGCAGGTACAATGTATTCCTTGTACCTTCACATTGACGATGAAACACAGAAATCGCATCGGAATTAAATGCAAAAGGCACAAT
The DNA here is from genome assembly GCF_021461395.2 of Schistocerca americana. NCBI lineage: Eukaryota > Metazoa > Arthropoda > Insecta > Orthoptera > Acrididae > Schistocerca > Schistocerca americana. The sequence continues at coordinate 744,639,092 of NC_060123.1, forward strand.
GCCGCCTTAAGTACAAGATTAGAGACTCTTCTTACAGTCGGTGCTTTGAGCATTGCCTGTGAGACCAGTAATAGTATCCGATACACCACTGCAGGTTCAATGTATTCCTTGGACCTTCACATTGACGATGAAACACAGAAATCGCATCGGAATCAAATACAAAAGGCACAATGCCGCCTTAAGTACAAGAATAGAGACTCTTCTTACAGTCGATTCTTTGAGCTTTCCCTGTGAGACCAGTATTAGTTTCCGATACACCACTGCAGGATCAATGTATTCCTTGGACCTTCACATTGACGATGAAACACAGAATTCGCATCGGAATTAAATACTAAAGGCATAATGCCGCCTTCAGTACAAGAATAGAGTCTCTTCTTACAGTCGGTGCTTTGAGCATTTCCTGTGAGACCAGTATTAGTTTCCGATACACCACTGCAGGTTCAATGTATTGCTTGGACATACTCACTGACGATGAAACATAGAAATCGCATCGGAATTAAATACAAAAGGCACAATGCCGCCTTACGTACAAGAATAGAGACTCATCTTACAGTCGGTGCTTTGAGCATTCCCTGTGATACCAGTATTAGTTTCCGATACTTCACTGCAGGTTCAATGTATAGCTTGGACATACTCATTGACGATGAAACACTGAAATTACATCGGAATTAAATACAAAAGGAACAATGCCGCCTTAACTGCAAGACGAGTGAGACTTCTTAGAGTCTGTGCTTTGATCCTTTCCTGTTGGACCAGTATTAGTTTCCGATACACCACTCCAGGTTCAATGTATTCCTTGGACATACTCATTGACGATGAAACACTGAAATTACATCGGAATTAAATACAAAAGGAACAATTCCGCCTTAACGGCAAGATGAGTAAGACTTCTTTAGGTCTGTGCTTTGATCGTTTCCTGTGAGACCAGTATTAGTTTCCGATACACCACTGCAGGTTCAATGTATTCCTTGGACCTTCGCATTGACAACGAAACACAGAAATCGAATCGGAACTAAATACAAAAGGCACAATGCCGCAATAAGTACAAGAATAGAGACTCTTCTTACAGTCGGTGCTTTGAGCATTCCCTGCGAGACCAGTATTAGATTCCGATACACCTCAGCAGGTACAATGTATTCCTTGTAACTTCACATTGACGATGAAACACAGAAATCGCCTCGGAATTAATACAAAAGGCACAACGCCGCAATAAGCACAAGAATAGAGATTCTTCTTACAGTCGGTGCTTTGAGCATTTCCTGTGAGACCAGTATTAGTTTCCGATACACCACTCCAGGTTCAATGTATTCCTTAGACACACACATTGACGATGAAACACTGAAATTACATTGGAATTAAATACAAAAGGCACAATGCCACCATAAGTGCAAGTATAGAGACTCCTCTTACAGCCGGTGCTTTGAGCATTCCCTGTGAGATCAGTATTAGTTTGCGATACACCACTGCAGGTTCAATGTATTCCTTGGACCATCACATTGACGATGAAACACAGAAATCGCATCGGAATCAAATACAAAAGGCACAATGCCACCTTAAGTACAAGAATAGAGACTCTTCTTACAGTCCGTTCTTTGAGCTTTCCCTGTGAGACCAGTATTAGTTTCCGATACACCACTGCAGGATCAATGTATTCCTTGGACCTTCACATTGACGATGAAACATAGAATTCGCATCGGAATTAAATACTAAAGGCATAATGCCGCCTTCAGTACAAGAATAGAGTCTCTTCTTACAGTTGGTGCTTTGAGCATTTCCTGTGAGACCAGTATTAGTTTCCGATAAACCACTGCAAGTTCAATGTATTGCTTGGACATACACACTGACGATGAAACATAGAAATCGCATCGGAATTAAATACAAAAGGCACAATGCCGCCTTACGTACAAGAATAGAGACTCATCTTACAGTCGGTGCTTTGAGCATTCCCTGTGAGACCAGTATTAGTTTAAGATACACCACACCAGGTTCAATGTATTCCTTGGACCTACTCATTGACGATGGAACACTGAAATTACATCGGAATTAAATTCTAAAGGAACAATGCCGCCTTAACGGCAAGATAAGTGAGGCTTCTTAGAGTCTGTGCTTTGATCCTTTCCTGTGAGACCAGTATTAGTTTCCGATACACCATTGCAGGTTCAATGTATTCCTTGGACCATCGCATTGACGATGAATCACAGAGATCGAATCGGAACTAAATACAAAAGGCACAATGCCGCAGTAAGTACAAGAATAGAGACTCTTCTTACAGTCGGTGCTTTGAGCATTCCCTGTGATACCAGTATTAGTTTCTGATACACCACTGCAGGTTCAATGTATTCCTTAGATATACACATTGACGATGAAACACTGATATTACATCGGAATTAAATACAAATGGCACAATGCCGCCATAAGTGCAAGAATAGAGACTCCTCTTACAGTCGGTGTTTTGAGCATTCCATGTGAGACCAATATTAGTTTCCGATACACCACTGCAGGTACAATATATTCCTTGTACCTTCACATTGAGGATGAAACACAGAATTTGCATCGGAATTAAATACTAAAGGCATAATGCCGCCTTCAGTACAAGATTAGAGTCTCTTCTTACAGTTGGTGCTTTGAGCATACCCTGTGAGACCAGTATTAGTTTCCGATACAGCACTGCAGGTTCAATGTATTCCTTGGACATACTCATTGACGATGAAACACTGAAATTACATCGGAATTTTATACAAAAGGAACAATGCCGCCTTAACGGCAAGATGAGTAAGACTTCTTAAGGTCTGTGCTTTGATCCTTTCCTGTGAGACCAGTATTAGTTTCCGATACACCACTGCAGGTTCAATGTATTCCTTGGAACTTCGCATTGACAATGAAACACAGAAATCGAAACGGAACTAAATACAAAAGGCACAATGCCGCAATAAGTACAAGAATAGAGACTCTTCTTACAGTCGGTGCTTTGAGCATTCCCTGTGAGACCAGTATTAGATTCCGATACACCTCAGCAGGTACAATGTATCCCTTGGAACTTCACATTGACGATGAAACACAGAAATCGCATCGGAATTAAATACAAAAGGCACAATGCCGCCTTAAGTACAAGAATTGAGACTCTTCCTACAGTCGATGCTTTGAGCATTCCCTGTGAGACCAGTATTAGCTTCCGATACACAACTGCAGGTTCAATGGATTCCTTGGACATACGCATTGACGATGAAACACAGAAATCGCCTCGGAATTAATACAAAAGGGACAATGCCGCCTTACGTACAAGAATAAAGACTCTTCTTACAGACGGTGCTTTGAGCATTCCCTGTGAGACCAGTATTAGTTTCCGATACACCACTGCAGGATCAATGTATTCCTTATACATACACATTGACGAAGAAACACTGAAATTACATTGGAATTAAATAAAAAAGGCACAATGCCACCATAAGTGCAAGAATAGAGACTCCTCTGACAGTCGGTGCTTTGAGCATTCCCTGTGAGACCAGTATTAGTTTCCGATACACCACTGCTGGTACAATGCATTCCTTGTACCTTCACATTGACGATGAAAGACAGAAATCGCATCGGAATTAAATGCAAAAGGCACAATGCCGCCTTAAGTACAAGAATAGAGATTCTTCTTACAGTCGGTGCTTTGAGCATTGCCTAAGAGACCAGTATTAGTTTCCGATACACCACTGCAGGTTCAGTGTATTCCTTGGACATAAACATTGACGATGAAACACAGAAATCGCATCGGAATGAAATACAAAATGCACAATGCCGCCTTACGTACAAGAATAGAGACTTTTCTTACAGTCGGTGCTTTGAGCATTCCCTGTGAGACCAGTATTAGTTTCTGATGCACCACTGCAGGTACAATGTATTCCTTGGACCTTCACATTGACGATGGAACACAGAAATGGCATCCGAATTAGATACAAATGGCACAATGCCGCCTTAAGTACAAGAATAGAGACTCTTCTTACAGTCGGTGCTTTGAGCATTCCCTGTGAAACCAGTATTAGCTTCCGATACACCACTGCAGATTCCATGTATTCCTAGGACATACACATTGACGATGAAACACTGAAATTACATCGGAATTTAATACAAAAGGAACAATGCCGCCGTAAGTGCAAGAAGAATGAGACTTCTTAGAGTCTGTGCTTTGATCCTTTCCTGTGAGACCAGTATTAGTTTCCGATACACCACTGCAGGTGCAATGTATTCCTTGGACCTTCACATTGATGATGAAACACAGAAATCACATTGGAATTAAATACAAAAGGCATAATGCCGCCTTAAGCACAAGAATAGTGACTCTTCTTACAGTCGGTGTTTTGAGCTTTCCCTGTGAGACCAGTACTAGTTTCCGACACACCACTGCAGGTTCAATGTATTCCTTAGACATACACATTGACGATGAATCACTGAAATTACATCGGAATTAAATACAAAAGGCACAATGCCACCATACGTGCATGAATAGAGACTCTTCTTACAGCCGGTGTTTTGAGCTTTCCCTGTGAGACCAGTATTAGTTTCCGATACACCACTCCAGGTTCAATGTATTCCTTGGACATACTCATTGACGATGAAACACTGAAATTACATCGGAATTAAATACAAAAGGAACAATGCCGCCTTAACTGCAAGATGAGTGAGACATCTTAGAGTCTGTGCTTTGATCCTTTCCTGTGAGACCAGTATTAGTTTCCGATACACCACTGCAGGTTCAATGTATTCCTTGGACCTTCGCATTGACGGTGAAACACAGAAATCGCATCGGAATTAAATACAAAAGGCACAATGCCGGATTAAGTACAGGAATAGAGACTCTTCTTACTTTCGGTGCTTTTAGCATTCCCTGTGAGACCAGTATTAGTTTCCGATATACCACTGCAGGTTCGATGTATTCCTTGGAACTTCACATTGACGATGAAACACAGAAATCGCATCGGAATTAAATACAAAAGGCACAATGCCGCTTTAAGTACAAGAATAGAGACTCTTCTTACAGTCGGTGCTTTGAGCAATCCCTGTGAGACCGGTATTAGTTTCCGATACACCACTCCAGGTGCAATGTATTCCTTAGACATACACATTGACAATGAAACACAGAAATCGCATCGGAATTAAACACAAAAGGCACAATGCCGCCATAAGTGCCAGAATAGAGACCCTTCTTACAGTCGGTGCTTTGAGCATTCCCTGTGAGACCAGTATTAGATTCCGATACACCTCAGCAGGTACAATGTATTCCTTGGAACTTCACATTGACGATGAAGCACAGAAATCGCATCGGAAGTAAATACAAAAGGCACAATGCCGCCTTTCGTACAAGAATAGAGACTATTCTTACAGTCGGTGCTTTGAGCATTCCCTGTGAGACCAGTATTAGTTTCCAATACACCACTCCAGGTTCAATGTATTCCTTGGACATACTCATTGACGATGAAACACTGAAATTACATCGGAATTAAATACAAAAGGAACAATGCCGCCTTAACTGCAAGATGAGTGAGACTTCTTAGAGTCTGTGCTTTGATCCTTTCCTGTAAGCCCAGTATTAGTTTCCGATACACCACTGCAGGTTCAATGTATTCCTTGGACCTTCGCAGTGACGATGAAACACAGAAATCGCATCGGAATTAAATACAAAAGGCACAATGCCGCCTTAAGGACAGGAATAGAGACTCTTCTTACAGTCGGTGCTTTGAGCATTCCCTGTGAGACCAGTATTAGTCTCCGATATACCACTGCAGGATCAATGTATTCCTTGGACATACGCATTGACGATGAAACACAGAAATCGCATCGGAATTAAATACAAAAGGCACAATGCCGCCCTACGTACAAGAATAGAGACTCTTCTTACATTCGGTGCTTTGAGCATTCCCTGTGAGACCGGTATTAGTTTCCGATACACCACTGCAGGTTCAATATATTCCTTAGACATACACATTGACAATGAAACACAGAAATCGAATCGGAATTAAACTCAAAAGCCACAATGCCGCCATAACTTCCAGAATAGTGACCCTTCTTACAGTCGGTGCTTTGAGCATTCCCTGTGAGACCAGTATTAGTTTCCGATACACCTCAGCAGGTACAATGTATTCCTTGGAACTTCACATTGATGATGAAACACAGAAATCGCATCGGAATTAAATACAAAAGGCACAATGCCACCTTAAGTACAAGAATTGAGACTCTTCCTACAGTCGATGCTTTGAGCATTCCCTGTGAGACCAGTATTAGTTTCCGATACACCACTGCAGGTTCAATGGATTCCTTGGACATACGCATTGTCGATGAAACACAGAAATCGCCTCGGAGTTAATACAAAAGGCACAATGCCGCAATAAGCACAAGAATAGAGACTCTTCTTACAGTCGGTGCTTTGAGCATTTCCTGTGAGACCAGTATTAGTTTCCGAGACACCACTGCAGGTTCAATGTATTCCTTAGACATACACATTGACGATGAAACACTGAAATTACAATGGAATTAAATACAAAAGGCACAATGCCACCATGAGTGCAAGTATTGAGACTCCTCTTACAGTCGGTGCTTCGAGCATTCCTTGTGAGATCAGTATTAGTTTCGGATACACCACTGCAGGTACAATGTATTCCTTGTACGTTCACATTGACGATGAAACGCAGAAATCGCATCGGAATTAAATGCAAAAGGCACAATGCCGCCTTAAGTACAAGAATAGAGACTCTTCTTACAGTCGGTGCTTTGAGCATTGCCTGTGAGACCAGTAATAGGATCCGATACACCACTGCAGGTTCAATGTATTCCTTGGACCTTCACATTGACGATGAAACACAGAAATCGCATCGGAATCAAATACAAAAGGCACAATGCCGCCTTAAGTACAAGAATAGAGACTCTTCTTACAGTCGGTTCTTTGAGCTTTCCCTGTGAGACCAGTATTAGTTTCCGATACACCACTGCTTGTTCAATGTATTCCTTGGACCTTCACATTGACGATGAAACACAGAATTCGCATCGGAATTAAATACTAAAGGCCTAATGCCGCCTTCAGTACAAGAATAGAGACTCTTCTTACAGTCGGTGCTTTGAGCATTTCCTGTGAGACCAGTATTAGTTTCCGATACACCACTGCAGGTTCAATGTATTGCTTGGACATACACACTGACGATAAAACATAGAAATCGCATCGGAATTAAATACAAAAGGCACAATGCCGCCTTACGTACAAGAATAGAGACTCATCTTACAGTCGGTGCTTTGAGCATTCCCTGTGAGACCAGTATTAGTTTCCGATACACCACACCAGGTTCAATGTATTCCTTGGACATACTCATTGACGATGGAACACTGAAATTACATCGGAATTAAATTCAAAAGGAACAATGCCGCCTTAACGGCAAGATAAGTGAGGCTTCTTAGAGACTGTGCCTTGATCCTTTCCTGTGAGACCAGTATTAGTTTCCGATACACCATTGCAGGTTCAATGTATTCCTTGGACCATCGCATTGACGATGAAACACAGAGATCGAATCGGAACTAAATACAAAAGGCACAATGCCGCAATAAGTACAAGAATAGAGACTCTTCTTACAGTCGGTGCTTTGAGCATTCCCTGTGAGACCAGTATTAGTTTCCGATACACCACTCAAGGTTCAATGTATTCCTTAGACATACACATTGACGATGAAACACTGATATTACATCGGAATTAAATACAAATGGCACAATGCCGCCATAAGTGCAAGAACAGAGACTCCTCTTACAGTCGGTGCTTTGAGCATTCCCTGTGAGACCAGTATTAGTTTCCGATACACCACACCAGGTTCAATGTATTCCTTGGACATACTCATTGACGATGAAACACTGAAATAACATCGGAATTAAATACAAAAGGAACAATGCCGCCTTAACTGCAAGATGAGTGAGACTTCTTAGAGTCTGTGCTTTGATCCTTCCCTGTGAGACTAGTATTAGTTTCCGATACACCACTGCAGGTTCAATGTATTCCTTGGACCTTCGCATTGACGATGAAACACAGAAACTGCATCGGAATGAAATACAAAAGGCACAATGCCGCCTTAAGTACAGGAATAGAGACTCTTCTTACAGTCGGTGCTTTGAGCATTCCCTGTGAGACCAGTATTAGTTTCCGATATACCACTGCAGGTTCAATGTATTCCTTGGACATACGCATTGACGATGAAACACAGGAATCGCATCGGAATTAAATACAAAAGGCACAATGCCGCCCTACGTACAAGAATAGAGACTCTTCTTACATTCGGTGCTTTGAGCATTCCCTGTGAGACCGGTATTAGTTTCCGATACACCACTGCAGGTTCAATGTATTCCTTAGACATACACATTGACAATGAAACACAGAAATCGCATCGGAATTAAACACAAAAGGCACAATGCCGCCATAAGTGCCAGAATAGAGACCCTTCTTACAGGCCTTGGTTTGAGCATTCCCTGTGAGACCAGTATTAGTTTCCGATACACCTCAGCAGGTACAATGTATTCCTTGGAACTTCACATTGACGATGAAACACAGAAATCGCATCGGAATGAAATACAAAAGGCACAATGCCGCCTTAAGTAGAAGAATTGAGACTCTTCCTACAGTCGATGCTTTGAGCATTCCCTGTGAGACCAGTATTACTTTCCGATACACCACTGCAGGTTCAATGGATTCCTTGGACATACGCATTGACGATAAAACACAGAAATCGCCTCGGAATTAATACAAAAGGGACAATGCCGCAATAAGCACAAGAATAGAGACTCTTCTTACAGTCGGTGCTTTGAGCATTTCCTGTGAGACTAGTATTAGTTTCCGATACACCACTGCAGGTTCAATGTATTCCTTAGACATACACATTGACGATGAAACACTGAAATTACATTGGAATTAAATACAAAAGGCACAATGCCACCATAAGTGCAAGTATAGAGACTCCTCTTACAGTCGGTGCTTTGAGCATTCCCTGTGAGATCAGTATTAGTTTCCGATACACCACTGCAGGTACAAAGTATTCCTTGTACCTTCACATTGACGATGAAACACAGAAATCACATCGGAATTAAATGCAAAAGGCACAATGCCGCCTTAAATACAAGAATAGAGACTCTTCTTACAGTCGGTGCTTTGAGCATTGCCTGTGAGACCAGTAATAGTATCCGATACACCACTGCAGGTTCAATGTATTCCTTGGACCTTCACATTGACGATGAAACACAGAAATCGCATCGGAATCAAATACAAAATTCACAATGCCTCCTTAAGTACAAGAATAGAGACTCTTCTTACAGTCGGTTCTTTGAGCTTTCCCTGTGAGACCAGTATTAGTTTCCGATACACCACTGCAGAATCAGTGTATTCCTTATACCTTCACATTGACGATGAAACACAGAATTCGCATCGGAATTAAATACTAAAGGCATAATGCCGCCTTCAGTACAAGAATAGAGTCTCTTCTTACAGTCGGTGCTTTGAGCATTTCCTGTGAGACCAGTATTAGTTTCCGATACACCACTGGAGGGTCAATGTATTGCTTGGACATACACACTGACGATGAAACATAGAAATCGCATCGGAATTAAATACAAATGGCACAATGCCGCCTTACGTACAAGAATAGGGACTCATCTTACAGTCGGTGCTTTGAGCATTCCCTGTGAGACAAGTATTAGTTTCCGATACACCACACCAGGTTCAATGTATTCCTTGGACATACTCATTGACGATGAAACACTGAAATTTCATCGGAATTAAATACAAAAGGAACAATGCCGCCTTAACTGCAAGATGAGTGAGACTTCTTAGAGTCTGGGCTTTGATCCTTTCCTGTGGGACCAGTATTAGTTTCCGATACACCACTCCAGGTTCAATGTATTCCTTGGACATACTCATTGACGATGAAACACTGAAATTAAGTCGGAATTCAATACAAAAGGGACAATGCCTCCTTAACGGCAAGATGAGTAAGACTTCTTAAGGTCTGTGCTTTGATCCTTTCCTGTGAGACCAGTATTAGTTTCCGATACACCACTGCAGGTTCAAGTTATTCCTTGGACCTTCGTATTGACAATGAAACACAGAAATCGAATCGGAACTAAATACAAAAGGCATAATGCCGTAATAAGTACAAGAATAGAGTCTCTTCTTACAGTCGGTGCTTTGAGCATTCCCTGTGAGACCAGTATTAGATTCCGATACACCTCAGCAGGTACAATGTATTCCTTGGAACTTCACATTGACGATGAAACACAGAAATCGCCTCGGAATTAATACAAAAGGCACAATGCCGCAATAAGCACAAGAATAGAGACTCTTCTTACAGTCGGTGCTTTGAGCATTTCCTGTGAGCCCAGTATTAGTTTCCGATACACCACTGCAGGTTCAATGTATTCCTTAGACATACACATTGACGATGAAACACTGAAATTACATTGGAATTAAATAAAAAAGGCACAATGCCACCATAAGTGCAAGTATAGAGACTCCTCTTACAGTCGGTGCTTTGAGCATTCCCTGTGAGATCAGTATTAGTTTCCGATACACCACTGCAGGTACAATGTATTCCTTGTACCTTCACATTGACGATGAAACACAGAAATCGCATCGGAATTAAATGCAAAAGGCACAATGCCGCCTTAAGTACAAGAATAGAGACTCTTCTTACAGTCGGTGCTTTGAGCATTGCCTGTGAGACCAGTAATAGTATCCGATTCACCACTGCAGGTTCTATGTATTCCTTGGACCTACACATTGACGATGAAACACAGAAATCGCATCGGAATCAAATACAAAAGGCACAATGCCGCCTTAAGTACAAGAATAGAGACTCTTCTTACAGTCGGTTTTTTGAGCTTTCCCTGTGAGACCAGTATTAGTTTCCGATACACCACTGCAGGATCAATGTATTCCTTGGACCTTCACATTGACGATGAAACACAGAATTCGCATCGGAATTAAATACTAAAGGCATAATGCCGCCTTCAGTACAAGAATAGAGTCTCTTCTTACAGTTGGTGCTTTAAGCATTTCCTGTGAGACCAGTATTAGTTTCCGATACACCACTGCAGGTTCAATGTATTGCTTGGACATACACACTGACGATGAAACATAGAAATCGCGTCGGAATTAAATACAAAAGGCACAATGCCGCCTTACGTACAAGAATAGAGACTCATCTTGCAGTCGGTGCTTTGAGCATTCCCTGTGATACCAGTATTAGTTTCCGATACACCACTGCAGGTTCAATGTATTGCTTGGACATACTCATTGACGATGAAACACTGAAATTACATCGGAATTAAATACAAAAGGAACAATGCCGCCTTAACTGCAAGATGAGTGAGACTTCTTAGAGTCTGTGCTTTGATCCTTTCCTGTGGGACCAGTATTACTTTCCGATACACAACTCCAGGTTCAATGTATTCCTTGGACATACTCATTGACGTTGAAACACTGAACTTACATCGGAATTAAATACAAAAGGAACAATGCCGCCTTAACGGCAAGATGAGTAAGACTTCTTAAGGTCTGTGCTTTGATCCTTTCCTGTGAGACCAGTATTAGTTTCCGATACACCACTGCAGGTTCAATGTATTCCTTGGACCTTCGCATTGACAATGAAACACAGAAATCGAATCGGAACTAAATACAAAAGCCACAATCCCGCAATAAGTACAAGAATAGAGACTCGTCTTACAGTCGGTGCTTTGAGCATTCCCTGTGAGACCAGTATTAGATTCCGATACACCTCAGCAGGTACAATGTATTCCTTGGAACTTCACATTGACGATGAAACACAGAAATCGCCTCGGAATTAATACAAAAGGCACAATGCCGCAATAAGCACAAGAATAGGGACTCTTCTTACAGTCGGTGCTTTGAGCATTTCCTGTGAGACCAGTATTAGTTTCCGATACACCACTGCAGGTTCAATGTATTCCTTAGACATACACATTGACGATGAAACACTGAAATTACATTGGAATTAAATACAAAAGGCACAATGCCACCATAAGTGCAAGTATAGAGACTACTCTTACAGTCGGTGCTTTGAGCATTCCCTGTGAGATCAGTATTAGTTTCCGATACACCACTGCAGGTACAATGTATTCCTTGTACCTTCACATTGACGATGAAACACAGAAATCGCATCGGAATTAAATGCAAAAGGCACAATGCCGCCTTAAGTACAAGAATAGAGACTCTTCTTACAGTCGGTGTTTGAGCATTGCCTGTGAGACCAGTAATAGTATCCGATACACCACTGCAGGTTCAATGTATTCCTTGGACCTACACATTGACGATGAAACACAGAAATCGCATCGGAATCAAATACAAAAGGCACAATGCCGCCTTAAGTACAAGAATAGAGACTCTTCTTACAGTCGGTTCTTTGAGCTTTCCCTGTGAGACCAGTATTAGTTTCCGATACACCACTGCAGGATCAATGTATTGCTTGGACATTCTCATTGACGATGAAACACTGAAATTACATCGGAATTAAATACAAAAGGAACAATGCCGCCTTAACTGCAAGATGAGTGAGACTTCTTAGAGTCTGTGCTTTGATCCTTTCCTGTGGGACCAGTATTAGTTTCCGATACACCACTCCAGGTTCAATGTATTCATTGGACATACTCATTGACGATGAAACACTGAAATTACATCGGAATTAAATACAAAATGAAAAATGCCGCCTTAACGGCAAGATAAGACTTCTTAAGGTCTGTGCTTTGATCCTTTCCTGTGAGACCAGTATTAGTTTCCGATACACCACTGGAGGTTCAATGTATTCCTTGGACCTTCGCATTGACAATGAAACACAGAAATCGGATCGGAACTAAATACAAAAGGCACAATGCCGCAATAAGTACAAGAATAGAGACTCTTCTTACAGTCGGTGCTTTGAGCATTCCCTGTGAGGCCAGTATTAGATTCCGATACACCTCAGCAGGTACAATGTATTCCTTGGAACTTCACATTGACGATGAAACACAGAAATCGCCTCGGAATCAATACAAAAGGCACAATGCCGCAATAAGCACAAGAATAGAGACTCTTCTTACTGTCGGTGCTTTGAGGATTTCCTGTGAGACCAGTATTAGTTTCCGATACACCACTGCAGGTTCAATGTATTCCTTAGACATACACATTGACGATGAAACACTGAAATTACATTGGAATTATATACAAAAGGCACAATGCCACCATAAGTGCAAGTATAGAAACTCCTCTTACAGTCGGTGCTTTGAGCATTCCCTGTGAGATCAGTATTAGTTTCCGATACACCACTGCAGGTACAATGTATTCCTTGTACCTTCACATTGACGATGAAACACAGAAATCGCATCGGAATTAAATGCAAAAGGCACAATGCCGCCTTAAGTACAAGAATAGTGACTCTTCTTACAGTCGGTGCTTTCAGCATTGCCTGTGAGACCAGTAATAGTATCCGATACACCACTGCAGGTTCAATGTATTCCTAGGACCTTCACATTGACGATGAAACACAGAAATCGCATCGGAATCAAATACAAAAGGCACAATGCCGCCTTAAGTCCAAGAATAGAGACTCTTCTTACAGTCGGTTCTTTGAGCTTTCCCTGTGAGACCAGTATTAGTTTCCGATACACCACTGCAGGATCAATGTATTCCTTGGACCTTCACATTGACGATGAAAACAGATTTCGCATCGGACTTAAATACTAAAGGCATAATGCCGCCTTCAGTACAAGATTAGAGTCTCTTCTCACAGTAGGTGCTTTGAGCATTTCCTGTGAGACCAGTATTAGTTTCCAAAACACCACTGCAGGATCAATGTATTGCTTGGACATACTCACTGACGATGAAACATAGAAATCGCATCGGAATTAAATACAAAAGGCACAATGCCGCCTTAACGGCAAAATAAGTGAGGCTTCTTTGAGTCTGTGCTTTGATCCTTTCCTGTGAGACCAGTATTAGTTTCCGATACACCATTGCAGGTTCAATGTATTCCTTGGACCATCGCATTGACGATGAAACACAGAGATCGAATCGGAACTAAATACAAAAGGCACAATGCCGCAGTAAGTACATGAATAGAGACTCTTCTTACAGTCGGTGCTTTGAGCATTCCCTGTGAGACCAGTATATGTTCCGATACACCACTGCAGGTTCAATGTATTCCTTAGACATACACATTGACGATGAAACACTGATATTACATCGGAATTAAATACAAATGGCACAATGCCGCCATAAGTGCAAGAATAGAGACTCCTCTTACAGTCGGTGCTTTGAGCATTCCGTGTGAGACCAATATTAGTTTCCGATACACCACTGCAGGTACAATTTATTCCTTGTACCTTCACATTGACGATGAAACACAGAATTTGCATCGGAATTAAATACTTAAGGCATTATGCCTCCTTCAGTACAAGAATAGAGTCTCTTCTTACAGTCGGTGCTTTGAGCATTTCCTGTGAGACCAGTATTAGTTTCCGATACACCACTGCAGGTTCAATGTATTCCTTGGACATACTCATTGACGATGAAACACTGAAAATACATCGGAATTAAATACAAAAGGAATAATGCCGCCTTAACGGCAAGATGAGTAAGACATCTTAAGGTCTGTGCTTTGATCCTTTCCTGTGAGACCAGTATTAGTTTCCGATACACCACTGCAGGTTCAATGTATTCCTTGGACCTTCGCATCGACAATGAAACACAGAAATCGAATCGGAACTAAATACAAAAGGCACAATGCCGCAATAAGTACAAGAATAGAGACTCTTCTTACAGTCGGTGCTTTGAGCATTCCCTGTGAGACCAGTATTAGATTCCGATACTCATCAGCAGGTACAATGTATTCCTTGGAACTTCACATTGACGATGAAACACAAAAATCGCCTCGGAATTAATACAAAAGGCACAATGCCGCAATAAGCACAAGAATAGAGACTCTTCTTACAGTCGGTGCTTTGAGCATTTCCTGTGAGACCAGTATTAGTTTCCGATACACCACTGCAAGTTCAATGTATTCCTTAGACATACACATTGACGATGAAACACTGACATTACATTGGAATTAAATACAGAAGGCACAATGCCACCATAAGTGCAAGTATAGAGACTCCTCTTACAGTCGGTGCTTTGAGCATTTCCTGTGAGATCAGTATTAGTTTCCGATACACCACTGCCGGTACAATGTATTCCTTGTACCTTCACATTGACGATGAAACACAGATATCGCATCGGAATTAAATGCAAAAGGCACAATGCCGCATTAAGTACAAGAATAGAGACTCTTCTTACAGTCGGTGATTTGAGCATTGCCTGTGAGACCAGTAAAAGTATCCGATACACCACTGCAGGTTCAATGTATTCCTTGGACCTTCACATTGACGATGAAACACAGAAATCGCATCGGAATCAAATACAAAAGGCACAATGCCGCCTTAAGTACAAGAATAGAGACTCTTCTTACAGTCGGTTCTTTGAGCTTTCCCTGTGAGACCAGTATTAGTTTCCGATACCCCCCTCCAGGATCAATGTATTGCTTGGACATACACACTGACGATGAAACATAGAAATCGCATCGGAATTAAATACAAAAGGCACAATGCCGCCTTACCTACAAGAATAGAGACTCATCTTACAGTCGGTGCTTTGAGCATTCCCTGTGAGACCAGTATTAGTTTCCGATACACCACTGCAGGTTCAATGTATTGCTTGGACATACTCATTGACGATGAAACACTGAGATTACATCGGAATTAAATACAAAAGGAACAATGCCGCCTTAACTGCAAGATGAGTGAGACTTCTTAGAGTCTGTGCTTTGATCCTTTCCTGTGGGACCAGTATTAGTTTCCGATACACCACTCCAGGTTCAATGTATTCCTTGGACATACTCATTGACGATGAAACACTGAAATTACATCGGAATTAAATAAAAAGGAACAATGCCGCCTTAACGGCAAGATGAGTAAGACTTCTTAAGGTCTGTGCTTTGATTCTTTCCTGTGAGACCAGTATTAGTTTCCGATACACCACAGCAGGTTCAATGTATTCCTTGGACCTTCGCATTGACAATGAAACACAGAAATCGAATCGGAACTAAATACAAAAGGCACAATGCCGCAATAAGTACAAGAATAGAGACTCTTCTTACAGTCGGTGCTTTGAGCATTCCCTATGAGAGCAGTATTAGATTCCGATACACCTCAGCAGGTACAATGTATTCCTTGGAACTTCACATTGACCATGAAACACAGAAATCGCCTCGGAATTAATACAAAAGGCACAATGCCGCAATAAGCACAAGAATAGAGACTCTTCTTACAGTCGGTGCTTTGAGCATTTCCTGTGAGACCAGTATTAGTTTCCGATACACCACTGCAGGTTCAATGTATTCCTTAGACATACACATTGACGATGAAACATTGAAATTACATTGGAATTAAATACAAAAGGCACAATGCCACCGTTAGTGCAAGTATAGAGACTCCTCTTACAGTCGGTGCTTTGAGCATTCCCTGTGAGATCAGTATTAGTTTCCGATACACCACTGCAGGTACAATGAATTCCTTGTACCTTCACATTGACGATGAAACACAGAAATCGCATCGGAATTAAATGAAAAGGCACAATGCCGCCTTAAGTACAAGAATAGAGACTCTTCTTACAGTCGGTGCTTTGAGCATTGCCTGTGAGACCAGTAATAGTATCCGATACACCACTGCAGGTTCAATGTATTCCTTGGACCTTCACATTGACGATGAAACACAGAAATCGCATCGGAATCAAATACAAAATACACAATGCCGCCTTAAGTACAAGAATAGAGACTCTTCTTACAGTCGGTTCTTTGAGCTTTCCCTGTGAGACCAGTATTAGTTTCCGATACACCACTGCAGGATAAATGTATTCCTTGGACCTTCACATTGACGATGAAACACAGAATTCGCATCGGAATTAAATACTAAAGGCATAATGCCGCCTTCAGTACAAGAATAGAGTCTCTTCTTACAGTCGGTGCTTTGAGCATTTCCTGTGAGACCAGTATTAGTTTCCGATACACCACTGCAGGTTCAATGTAATGCTTGGACATACTCACTGACGATGAAACATAGAAATCGCATCGGAATTAAATACAAAAGGCACAATGCCGCCTTACGTACAAGAATAGAGACTCATCTTACAGTCGGTGCTTTGAGCATTCCCTGTGAGACCAGTATTAGTTTCCGATACACCACACCAGGTTCAATGTATTCCTTGGACATACTCATTGACGATGGAACACTGAAATTACATCGGAATTAAATTCAAAAGGAACAATGCCGCCTTAACGGCAAGATAAGTGAGGCTTCTTAGAGTCTGTGTTTTGATCCTTTCCTGTGAGACCAGTATTAGTTTCCGATACACCATTGCAGGTTCAATGTATTCCTTGGACCATCGCATTGACGATGAAACACAGAGATCGAATCGGAACTAAAAACAAAAGGCACAATGCCGCAATAAGTACAAGAATAGAGACTCTTCTTACAGTCGGTGCTTTGAGCATTCCCTGTGAGACCAGTATTAGTTTCCGATACACCACTGCAGGTTCAATGTATTCCTTAGACATACACATTTACGATGAAACACTGATATTACATCGGAATTAAATACAAATGGCACAATGCCGCCATAAGTGCAAGAATAGAGACTCCTCTTACAGTCGGTGCTTTGAGCATTCCGTGTGAGACCAATATTAGTTTCCGATACACCACTGCAGGTACAATGTATTCCTTGTACCATCACAATGACGATGAAACACCGAATTTGCATGGGAATTAAATACTAAAGGCTTAATGCCGCCTTCAGTACAAGAATAGAGTCTCTTCTTACAGTCGGTGCTTTGAGCATTTCCTGTGAGACCAGTATTAGTTTCCGATACACCACTGCAGGTTCAATGTATTCCGTGGACATACTCATTGACGATGAAACACTGAAATTACATCAGAATTAAATACAAAAGGAACAATGCCGCCTTAACGGCACGATGAGTAAGACTTCTTAAGGTCTGTGCTTTGATCCTTTCCTGTGAGACCAGTATTAGTTTCCGATACACCACTGCAGGTTCAATGTATTCCTTGGACCTTCGCATTGACTATGAAACACAGAAATCGAATCGGAACTAAATACAAAAGGCACAATGCCGCAATAAGTACAAGAATAGAGACTCTTCTTACAGTCGATGCTTTGAGCATTCCCTGTGAAACCAGTATTAGTTTCCGATACACTACTGCAGGTTCAATGTATTCCTTGGACCTTCGCATTGACGATGAAACACAGAAATCGCATCGGAATTAAATACAAAAGGCACAATGCCGCCTTAAGTACAGGAATAGAGACTCTTCTTACAGTCGGTGCTTTGAGCATTCCCTGTGAGACCAGTATTAGTTTCCGATATACCACTGCAGGTTCAATGTATTCCTCGGACATACGCATTGACGATGAAACACAGAAATTGCATCGGAATTAAATACAAATGGCACAATGCCGCCCTACGTACAAGAATAGAGACTCTTCTTACATTCGGTGCTTTGAGCATTCCCTGTGAGACCGGTATTAGTTTCCGATACACCACTGCAGGTTCAATGTATTCCTTAGACATACACATTGACAATGAAGCACAGAAATCGCATCGGAATTAAACTCAAAAGGCACAATGCTGCCATAAGTGCCAGAATAGAGACCCTTCTTACAGTCGGTGCATTGAGCATTGCCTGTGAGACCAGTAATAGTATCCGATACACCACTGCAGGTTCAATGTATTCCTTGGACCTTCACATTGACGATGAAACACAGAAAACGCATCGGAATCAAATACAAAAGGCACAATGGCGCCTTAAGTACAAGAATAGAGACTCTTCTTACAGTCGGTTCTTTGAGCTTTCCCTGTGAGACCAGTATTAGTTTCCGATACACCACTGCAGGTTCAATGTATTCCTTGGACTTTCACATTGACGATGAAACACAGAATTCGCATCGGAATTAAATACTAAAGGCTTAATGCCGCCTTCAGTACAAGAATAGAGTCCCTTCTTACAGTCGGTGCTTTGAGCATTTCCTGTGAGACCAGTATTAGTTTCCGATACACCACTGCAGGTTCAATGTATTGCTTGGACATACACACTGACGATGAAACATAGAAATCGCATCGGAATTAAATACAAAAGGCACAATGCCGCCTTACGTACAAGAATAGAGACTCATCTTACAGTCGGTGCTTTGAGCATTCCCTGTGAGACCAGTATTAGTTTCCGATACACCACACCAGGTTGAATGTATTCCTTGGACGTACTCATTGACGATGGAACAATGAAATTACATCGGAATAAAATTCAAAAGGAACAATGCCGCCTTAACGGCAAGATAAGTGAGGCTTCTTAGAGTCTGTGCTTTGATCCTTTCCTGTGAGACCAGTATTAGTTTCCGATACACCACTGCTGGTTCAATGTATTCCTTGGACATACGCATTGACGATGACACACATAAATCGCATCCGAATTAAATACAAAAGGCACAAGGCCTCCTTACGTACAAGAAAAGAGACTCTTCTTACAGTCGGTGCTTTGAGCATTCCCTGTGAGACCAGTATTAGTTTCCGATACACCACTGCAAGTTCAATGAATTCCTTAGACATACACATTGAAGAAGAAACACTGAAACTACATCGGAATTAAATACAAAAGTAACAATGCCGCCATAAGTGCAAGAATAGAGACTCTTCTTACAGTCGGTGCTTTGAGCTTTCCCTGTGAGACCAGTATTAGTCTCTGATACACCACTCCAGGTTCAATGTATTCTTTGGACATACTCATTGACGATGAAACACTGAAATTTCATCGGAATTAAATACAAAAGGAACAATGCCGCCTTAACGGCAAGATGAGTAAGACTTCTTAAGGTCTGTGCTTTGATCCTTTCCTGTGAGACCAGTATTAGTTTCCGATACACCACTGCAGGTTCAATGAATTCCCTGGACCTTCGCATTGACAATGAAACACAGAAATCGAATCGGAACTAAATACAAAAGGCACAATGCCGCAATAAGTACAAGAATAGAGACTCTTCTTACAGTCGGTGCTTTGAGCATTCCCTGTGAGACCAGTATTAGTTTCCGATACACCACTGCAGGTTCAATGTATTCCTTAGACATACACATTGGCGATGAAACATTGAAATTACATCGGAATTAAATACAAATGGCACAATGCCGCCATAAGTGCAAGAATAGAGACTCCTCTTACAGTAGGTGCTTTGAGCATTCCCTGTGAGACCAGTATTAGTTTCCGATACACCACTGCAGGTACAATGTATTCCTTGTACCTTCACATTGACGATGAAACACAGAAATCGCATCGGAGTTAAATACAAAAGGCACAATGCCGCCTTAAGTACAAGAATAGAGACTCTTCTTACAGTCGGTGCTTTGAGCATTCCCTGTGAGACCAGTATTAGTTTCTGATACACCACTGCAGGATCAATGTTTTCCTTGGACATACACATTGACGATGAAACACAGAAATCGCATCGGAATTAAATACAAAACGCACAATGCCGCCTTTCGTACAAGAATACAGACTCTTCTTACAGTCGGTGCTTTGAGCATTCCCTGTGAGACCAGTATTAGTTTCCGATACACCACTGCAGGTTCAATGTATTCCTTGGACCTTCGCATTGACGATGAAACACAGAAATCGCATCGGAATTAAATACAAAAGGCACAATGCCGCCTTAAGTACAAGAATAGAGACTCTTCTAACAGTCGGTGCCTTGAGCATTCCCTGTGAGACCAGTATTAGTTTCCGATACACAACTGCAGGATCAATGAACTCCTTAGACATTTACATTGACGATGAAACACTGAAATTACATCGGAATTAAATACAAAAGGCACAATGCCGCCTTAAGTACAGGAATAGAGACTCTTCTTACAGTCGGTGCTTTGAGCATTCCCTGTGAGACCAGTATTAGTTTCCGATATACCACTGCAGGTTCAATGTATTCCTTGGACATACGCATTGACGATGAAACACAGAAATCGCATCGGAATTACATACAAAAGGCACAATGCCGCCCTACGTACAAGAATAGAGACTCTTCTTACATTCGGTGCTTTGAGCATTCCCTGTGAGACCGGTATTAGTTTCCGATACACCACTGCAGGTTCATTGTATTCCTTAGACATACACATTGACAATGAAACACAGAAATCGCATCGGAATTAAACTCAAAAAGCACAATGCCGCCATAAGTGCCAGAATAGAGACTCTTCTTACAGTCGGTGATTTGAGCATTCCCTGTGAGACCAGTATTAGTTTCCGATACACCACTGCAGGTACAATGTATTCCTTGTACCTTCACATTGACGATGAAACACAGAAATCGCATCGGAATTAAATACAAAAGGCACAATGCCGCCTTAAGTACAAGAATAGAGACTCTTCTAACTGTCGGTGCCTTGAGCATTCCCTGTGAGACCAGTATTAGTTTCCGATACACCACTGCAGGTTCAATGTATTCCTTAGACATACACATTGGCGATGAAACATTGTAATTACATCGGAATTAAATACAAATGGCACAATGCCGCCATAAGTGCAAGAATAGAGACTCCTCTAACAGTCGGTGCTTTGAGCATTCCCTGTGAGACCAGTATTAGTTTCCGATACATTACTGCAGGTACAATGTATTCCTTGTAACATCACATTGACGATGAAACACAGTCATCGCATCGGAATTAAATACAAAAGGCACAATGCCGCCTTAAGTACAAGAATAGAGACTCTTCTTACAGTCGGTGCTTTGAGCATTCCCTGTGAGACCAGTATTAGTTTCTGATACACCACTGCAGGTTCAATGTATTCCTTGGACATACACATTGACGATGAAACACAGAAATCGCATCGGAATTAAATTTAAAAGGCACAATGCCGCCTTTCGTACAAGAATAGAGACTCTTCTTACAGTCGGTGCTTTGAGAATTCCCTGTGAGACCAGTATTAGTTTCCGATATACCACTGCAGGTTCAATGTATTCCTTGGACATACGCATTGACGATGAAACACAGAAATCACATCGGAACTAAACTCGAAAGGCACAATGCCGCCATAACTGCCAGAATAGCGACCCTTCTTACAGTCGGTGCTTTGAGCATTCCCTGTGAGACCAGTATTAGTTTCCGATACACCACTGCAGGTACAATGTATTCCTTGTACCTTCACATTGACGATGAAACACAGAAATCGCATCGGAATTAAATACAAAAGGCACAATGTCGCCTTAAGTACAAGAATAGAGACTCTTCTTACAGTCGGTGTTTTGAGCATTCCCTGTGAGACCAGTATTAGATTCTGATACACCACTGCAGGTTCAATGTATTCCTTGGACATACACATTGACGATGAAACACAGAAATCGCATCGGAATTAAATACAAAAGGCACAATGCCGCCTTTCGTACAAGAATAGAGACTCTTCTTACAGTCGGTGCCGTGAGCATTCCCTGTGAGACCAGTATTAGTTTCCGACACACCACTGCAGGTTCAATGAATTCCTTAGACGTACACATTGACGATGAAACACTGAAATTACATCGGAATTAAATACAAAAGGCACAATGCCGCCATAAGTGGAAGAATTGAGACTCTTCTTACAGTCGGTGCTTTGAGCTTTCCCTGTGAGACCAGTATTAGTTTCCGATTCACCACTCCAGGTTCAATGTATTCCTTGGACGTACTCATTGACGATGAAACACTGAAATTACATCGGAATTAAATACAAAAGGAACAATGCCGCCTTAACGGCAAGATGAGTAAGACTTCTTAAGGTCTGTGCTTTGATCCTTTCCTGTGAGGCCAGTATTAGTTTCCGATACACCACTGCAGGTTCAATGTATTCCTTGGACCTTCGCATTGACAATGAAGCACAGAAATCGAATCGGAACTAAATACAAAAGGCACAATGCCGCAATAAGTACAAGAATAGAGACTCTTCTTACAGTCGGTGCTTTGAGCATTCCCTGTGAGACCATTATTAGTTTCCGATACACCACTGCAGGTTCAATGTATTCCTTAGACATACACATTGGCGATGAAACATTGAAATTACATCGGAATTAAATACAAATGGCACAATGCCGCCATAAGTGCAAGAATAGAGACTCCTCTTACAGTAGGTGCTTTGAGCATTCCCTGTGAGACCAGTATTAGTTTCCGATACACCACTGCAGGTACAATGTATTCCTTGTACCTTCACATTGACAATGAAACACAGAAATCGCATCGGAATTAAATACAAAAGGAACAATGCCGCCTTAAGTACAAGAATAGAGACTCTTCTTACAGTCGGTGCTTTGAGCATTCCCTGTGAGACCAGTATTAGTTTCTGATACACCACTGCAGGTTCAATGTATTCCTTGGACATACACATTGACGATGAAACACAGAAATCGCATCGGAATTAAATACAAAACGCACAATGAGGCCTTTCGTACAAGAATAGAGACTCTTCTTACAGTCGGTGCTTTGAGCATTCCCTGTGAGACCAGTATTAGTTTCCGATACACCACTGCAGGTTCAATGTATTCCTTGGACCTTCGCATTGACGACGAAACACAGAAATCGCATCGGAATTAAATACAAAAGGCACAATGCCGCTTTAAGTACAGGAATAGAGACTCTTCTTACAGTCGGTGCTTTGAGCATTCCCTGTGAGACCAGTATTAGTTTCCGATATACCACTGCAGGTTCAATGTATTCCTTGGACATACGCATTGACGATGAAACACAGAAATCGCATCGGAATTAAATACAAAAGGCACAATGCCGCCCTACGTACAAGAATAGAGACTCTTCTTACATTCGGTGCTTTGAGTATTCCCTGTGAGACCGGTATTAGTTTCCGATACACCACTGCAGGTTCAATGTATTCCTTAGACATACACATTGACAATGAAACACAGAAATCACATCGGAATTAAACTCAAAAGGCACAATGCCGCCATAAGTGCCACAATAGAGACTCTTCTTACAGTCGGTGCTTTGAGCATTCCCTGTGAGACCAGTATTAGTTTCCGATACACCACTGCAGGTACAATGTATTCCTTGTACCTTCACATTGACGATGAAACACAGAAATCGCATCGGAATTAAATACAAAAGGCACAATGCCGCCTTAAGTACAAGAATAGTGACTCTTCTTACAGTCGGTGCTTTGAGCATTCCCTGTGAGACCAGTATTAGTTTCTGATACACCACTGCAGGTTCATTGTATTCCTTGGACATACACATTGACGATGAAACACAGAAATCGCATCGGAATTAAATACAAAAGGCACAAAGCCGCCTTTCATACAAGAATAGAGACTCTTCTTACAGTCGGTGCTTTGAGCATTCCCCGTGAGACCAGTATTAGTTTCCGATACACCACTGCAGGTTCAATGTATTCCTTAGACATACACATTGGCGATGAAACATTGAAATTACATCGGAATTAAATACAAATGGCACAATGCCGCCACAAGTGCAAGAATAGAGACTCCTCTTACAGTCGGTGCTTTGAGCATTCCCTGTGAGACCAGTATTAGTTTCCGATACATTACTGCAGGTACAATGTATTCCTTGTACCTTCACATTGACGATGAAACACAGAAATCGCATCGGAATTAAATACAAAATGCACAATGCCGCCTTAAGTACAAGAATAGAGACTCTTCTTACAGTCGGTGCTTTGAGCATTCCCTGTGAGACCAGTATTAGTTTCTGATACACCACTGCAGGTTCAATGTATTCCTTGGACATACACATTGACGATGAATAACAGAAATCGCATCGGAATTAAATACAAAAGGCACAATGTTGCCTTTCGGACAAGAATAGAGACTCTTCTTACAGTCGGTGCTTTGAGCATTCCCTGTGAGACCAGTATTAGTTTCCGATATACCACTGCAGGTTCAATGTATTCCTTGGACATACGCATTGACGATGAAACACAGAAATCGCATCGGAATTAAATACAAAAGGCACAATGCCGCCCTACGTACAAGAATAGAGACTCTTCTTACATTCGGTGCTTTGAGCATTCCCTGTGAGACCGGTATTAGTTTCCGATACACCACTGCAGGTTCAATGTATTCCTTAGACATACACATTGACAATGAAACACAGAAATCGCATCGGAATTAAACTCGAAAGGCACAATGCCGCCATAAGTGCCAGAACAGCGACCCTTCTTACAGTCGGTGCTTTGAGCATTCCCTGTGAGACCAGTATTAGTTTCCGATACACCACTGCATGTACAATGAATTCCTTGTACCTTCACATTGACGATGAAACACAGAAATCGCATCGGAATTAAATACAAAAGGCACAATGTCGCCTTAAGTACAAGAATAGAGACTCTTCTTACAGTCGGTGATTTGAGCATTCCCTGTGAGACCAGTATTAGTTTCTGATACACCACTGCAGGTTCAATGTATTCCTTGGACATACACATTGACGATGAAACACAGAAATCGCATCGGAATTAAATACAAAAGGCACAATGCCGCCTTTCGTACAAGAATAGAGTCTCTTCTTACAGTCGGTGCTTTGAGCATTCCCTGTCAGACCAGTATTAGTTTCCTACACACCACTCCAGGTTCAATGTATTCCTTGGACATACTCATTGACGATGAAACACTGAAATTACATCGGAATTAAATACAAAAGGAACAATGCCGCCTTAACTGCAAGATGAGTGAGACTTCTTAGAGTCTGTGCTTTGATCCTTTCCTGTGAGACCTGTATTAGTTTCCGATACACCACTGCAGGTTCAATGTATTCCTTGGACCTTCGCATTGACGATGAAACACAGAAATCACATCGGAACTAAATACAAAATGCACAATACCGCAATAAGTACAAGAGTAGAGACTCTTCTAACAGTCGGTGCCGTGAGCATTCCCTGTGAGACCAGTATTAGTTTCCGATACACAACTGCAGGTTCAATGAATTCCTTAGACGTACACATTAACGATGAAACACTGAAATTACATCGGAATTAAATACAAAAGGCACAATGACGCCATAAGTGCAAGAATAGAGACTCTTCTTACAGTCGGTGTTTTGATCTTTCCCTGTGAGACCAGTATTAGTTTCCGATACACCACTCCAGGTTCAATGTATTCCTTGGACATACTCATTGACGATGAAACACTGAAATTACATCGGAATTAAATACAAAAGGAACAATGCCGCCTTAACGGCAAGATGAGTAAGACTTCTTAAGGTCTGTGCTTTGATCCTTTCCTGTGAGACCAGTATTAGTTTCCGATACACCACTGCAGGTTCAATGTATTCCTTGGACCTTCGCATTGACAATGAAACACAGAAATCGAATGGGAACTAAATACAAAAGGCACAATGCCGCAATAAGTACAAGAATAGAGACTTTTCTTACAGTCGGTGCTTTGAGCATTCCCCGTGAGACCAGTATTAGTTTCCCATACACCACTGCAGGTTCAATGTATTCCTTAGACATACACATTGGCGATGAAACATTGAAATTACATCGGAATTAAATACAAATGGCACAATGCCGCCATAAGTGCAAGAATAGAGACTCCTCTTACAGTCGGTGCTTTGAGCATTCCCTGTGAGACCAGTATTAGTTTCCGATACATTACTGCAGGTACAATGTATTCCTTGTACCATCACATTGACGATGAAACACAGAAATAGCATCGGAATTAAATACAAAAGGCACAATGCCGCCTTAAGTACAAGAATAGAGACTCTTCTTACAGTCGGTACTTTGAGCATTCCCTGTGAGACCAGTATTAGTTTCTGATACACCACTGCAGGTTCAATGTATTCCTTGGACATACACATTGACGATGAAACACAGAAATCGCATCGGAATTAAATACAAAAGGCACAATGCCGCCTTTCGTACAAGAATAGAGACTCTTCTTACAGTCGGTGCATTGAGCATTCCCTGTGAGACCAGTATAAGTTTCCGATACACAACTCCAGGTTCAATGTATTCCTTGGACATACACATTGGCGATGAAACACTGAAATTACATCGGAATTAAATACAAAAGGCACAATGCCGCCATAAGTGCAAGAATAGAGTCTCTTCTTACAGTCGGTGCTTTGAGCTTTCCATGTGAGACCAGTATTAGTTTCCGATACACCACTAGAGGTTCAATGTATTCCTTGGACATACTCATTGACGATGAAACACTGAAATTACATCGGAATTAAATACAAAAGGAACAATGCCGCCTTAACGGCAAGATGAGTAACACTTCTTAAGTTCTGTGCTTTGATCCTTTCCTGTGAGACCAGTATTAGTTTCCGATACACCACTGCAGGTTCAATGTATTCCTTGGACCTTCGCATTGACAGTGAAACACAGAAATCGAATCGGAACTAAATACAAAAGGCACAATCCCGCTTTAAGTACAAGAATAGAGACTCTTCTTACAGTCGGTGCTTTGAGCATTCCCTGTGAGACCAGTATTAGTTTCTGATACACCACTGCAGGTTCAATGTATTCCTTGGACATACACATTGACGATGAAACACAGAAATCGCATCGGAATTAAATACAAAAGGCACAATGCCGCCTTTCGTACAAGAATAGAGACTCTTCTTACAGTCGGTGCTTTGAGCATTCCCTGTGAGACCAGTATTAGTTTCCGATACACCACTCCAGGTTCAATGTATTCCTTTGACATACTCATTGACGATGAAACACTGAAATTACATCGGAATTAAATACAAGAGGAACAATGCCCCCTTAACTGCAAGATGAGTGAGACTTCTTAGAGTCTGTGCTTTGATCCTTTCCTGTGAGACCAGTATTAGTTTCCGATACACCACTGCAGGTTCAATGGATTCCTTGGACATACGCATTGACGATGAAACACAGAAATCGCATCGGAGTCAAATACAAAAGGCACAATGCCGCCTAAAGTACAAGAATAGAGACTCTTCTTACAGTCGGTTCTTTGAGCTTTCCCTGTGAGAACAGTATTAGTTTCCGATACACCACTGCAGGTGCAATGTATTCTTTGGACCTTCACATTGACGATGAAACACTGAATTCGCATCGGAATTAAATACTAAAGGCATAATGCCGCCTTCAGTGCAAGAATAGAGTCTCTTCTTACAGTCGGTGCTTTGAGCATTTCATGTGAGACCAGTATTAGTTTCCGATACACCACTGCAGGTTCAATGTATTGCTTGGACATACACACTGACGATGAAACATAGAAATCGCATCGGAATTAAATACAAAAGGCACAATGCCGCCTAACGTACAAGAATAGAGACTCATCTTACAGTCGGTGCTTTGAGCATTCCCTGTGAGACCAGTATTAGTTTCCGATATACCACACCAGGTTCAATGTATTCCTTGGACATACTCATTGACGGTGGAACACTGAATTACATCGGAATTAAATTCAAAAGGAACAATGCCGCCTTAACGGCAAGATAAGTGAGGCTTCTTAGAGTCTGTGCTCTGATCCTTTCCTGTGAGACCAGTATTAGTTTCCAATACACCATTGCAGGTACAATGTATTCCTTGGGCCATCGCATTGACGATGAAACACAGAGATCGAATCGGAACTAAATACAAAAGGCACAATGCTGCAATAAGTACAAGAATAGAGACTCTTCTTACAGTCGGTGCTTTGAGCATTCCCTGTGAGACCAGTATTAGTTTCCGATACATCACTGCAGGTTCAATGTACTCCTTAGACATACACATTGACGATGAAACGCTGATATTACATCGGAATTAAATACAAATGGCCCAATGCCGCCATAAGTGCAAGAATAGAGACTCCAATTACAGTCGGTGCTTTGAGCATTCCCTGTGAGAGCAATATTAGTTTCCGATACACCACTGCAGGTACAATGTATTCCTTGTACCTTCACATTGACGATGAAACACAGAATTTGCATCGGAATTAAATACTAAAGGCATAATGCCGCCTTCAGTACAAGAATAGAGTCTCTTCTTACAGTCGGTGCTTTGAGCATTTCCTGTGAGACCAGTATTAGTTTCCGATACACCACTGCAGGTTCAATGTATTGTTTGGACATACACATTGACGATGAAACACAGAAATCACATCGGAACTAAATAGAAAATGCACAATACCGCAATAAGTACAAGAGTAGAGACTCTTCTTACAGTCGGTGCCTTGTGCATTCCCTGTGAGACCAGTATTAGTTTCCGATACACCACTGCAGTTTCAATGAATTCCTTAGACATACACATTGACGATGAAACACTGAAATTACATCGGAATTAAATAGAAAAGGCACAATGCCGCCATAAGTGCAAGAATAGAGACTCTTCTTACAGTCGGTGCTTTGAGCTTTCCCTGTGAGACCAGTATTAGTTTCCGATACACCACTCCAGGTTCAATGTATTCCTTGGACATACTCATTGACGATGAAACACTGAAATTACATCGGAATTAAATACAAAAGGAACAATGCCGCCTTAACGGCAAGATGAGTAAGACTTCTTAAGGTCTGTGCTTTGATCCTTTCCTGTGAGACCAGTATTAGTTTCCGATACAACACTGCAGGTTCAATGTATTCCTTGGACCTTCGCATTGACAATGAAACACAGAAATCGAATCGGAAATAAATACAAAAGGCACAATGCCGCAATAAGTACAAGAATAGAGACTCTTCTTACAGTCGGTGCTTTGAGCATTCCCTGTGAGACCAGTATTAGTTTCTGATACACCACTGCAGGTTCAACGTATTCCTTGGACATACACATTGACGATGATACACAGAAATCGCATCGGAATTAAATACAAAAGGCACAATGCCGCCTTTCGTACAAGAATAGAGACTCTTCTTACAGTCGGTGCTTTGAGCATTCCCTGTGAGACCAGTATTAGTTTCCGATACACCACTCCAAGTTCAATGTATTCCTTGGACATACTCATTGACGATGAAACACTGAAATTACATCGGAATTAAATACAAAAGGAACAATGCCGCCTTAACTGCAAGATGAGTGAGACTTCTTAGAGTCTGTGCTTTGATCCTTTCCTGTGAGACCAGTATTAGTTTCCGATACACCACTGCAGGTTCAATGTATTCCTTAGACATCCACATTGACAATGAAACACAGAAATCGCATCGGAATTAAACTCAAAAGGCACAATGCCGCCATAAGTGCCAGAATAGAGACACTTCTTACAGTCGTCGCTTTGAGCATTCCCTGTGAGACCAGTATTTGTTTCTGATACACCTCAGCAGGTACAATGTATTCCTTGTAACTTCACATTGACGATGAAACACAGAAATCGCATCGGAATTAAATACAAAAGGCACAATGCCGCCTTAAGTACAAGAATTGAGACTCTTCCTACAGTCGATGCTTTGAGCATTCCCTGTGAGACCAGTATTAGTTTCCGATACACCACTGAAGGTTCAATGTATTCCTTAGACATACACATTGACGATGAAACACTGAAATTACATTGGAATTAAATACAAAAGGCACAATGCCACCATAAGTGCAAGTATAGAGACTCCTCTTACAGTCGGTGCTTTGAGCATTTCCTGTGAGACCAGTATTAGTTTCCGATATACCACTGCAGGTTCAATGTATTGCTTGGACATACTCATTGACGATGAAACACTGAAATTACATCGGAATTAAATAGAAAAGGAACAAGGCCGCCTTAACTGCAAGATGAGTGAGACTTCTTAGAGTCTTTGCTTTGATCCTTTCCTGTGAGACCAGTATTAATTTCCGATACACCACTCCAGGTTCAATGTATTCCTTGGACATACTCATTGACGATGAAACACTGAAATTACATCGGAATTAAATACTAAAGGAACAATGCCACCTTAACGGCAAGATGAGTAAGACTTCTTAAGGTCTGTGCTTTGATCCTTTCCTGTGAGACCAGTATTAGTTTCCGATACACCACTGCAGGTTCAATGTATTCCTTGGACCTTCGCATTGACAATGAAACACAGAAATCGAATCGGAAATAAATACAAAAGGCACAATGCCGCAATAAGTACAAGAATAGAGACTCTTCTTACAGTCGGTGCTTTGAGCATTCCCTGTCAGACCAGTATTAGTTTCCGATACACCACTCCAGGTTCAATGTATTCCTTGGACATACTCATTGACGATGAAACACTGAAATTACATCGGAATTAAATACAAAAGGAACAATGCCGCCTTAACTGCAAGATGAGTGAGACTTCTTAGAGTCTGTGCTTTGATCCTTTCCTGTGAGACCTGTATTAGTTTCCGATACACCACTGCAGGTTCAATGTATTCCTTGGACCTTCGCATTGACGATGAAACACAGAAATCACATCGGAACTAAATACAAAATGCACAATACCGCAATAAGTACAAGAGTAGAGACTCTTCTAACAGTCGGTGCCGTGAGCATTCCCTGTGAGACCAGTATTAGTTTCCGATACACAACTGCAGGTTCAATGAATTCCTTAGACGTACACATTGACGACGAAACACTGAAATTACATCGGAATTAAATACAAAAGGCACAATGACGCCATAAGTGCAAGAATAGAGACTCTTCTTACAGTCGGTGTTTTGATCTTTCCCTGTGAGACCAGTATTAGTTTCCGATACACCACTCCAGGTTCAATGTATTCCTTGGACATACTCATTGACGATGAAACACTGAAATTACATCGGAATTAAATACAAAAGGAACAATGCCGCCTTAACGGCAAGATGAGTAAGACTTCTTAAGGTCTGTGCTTTGATCCTTTCCTGTGAGACCAGTATTAGTTTCCGATACACCACTGCAGGTTCAATGTATTCCTTGGACCTTCGCATTGACAATGAAACACAGAAATCGAATCGGAACTAAATACAAAAGGCACAATGCCGCAATAAGTACAAGAATAGAGACTCTTCTTACAGTCGGTGCTTTGAGCATTCCCCGTGAGACCAGTATTAGTTTCCGATACACCACTGCAGGTTCAATGTATTCCTTAGACATACACATTGGCGATGAAACATTGAAATTACATCGGAATTAAATACAAATGGCACAATGACGCCATAAGTGCAAGAATAGAGACTCCTCTTACAGTCGGTGCTTTGAGCATTCCCTGTGAGACCAGTATTAGTTTCCGATACATTACTGCAGGTACAATGTATTCCTTGTACCTTCACATTGACGATGAAACACAGAAATCGCATCGGAATTAAATACAAAAGGCACAATGCCGCCTTAAGTACAAGAATAGAGACTCTTCTTACAGTCGGTGCTTTGAGCATTCCCTGTGAGACCAGTATTAGTTTCCGATACACAACTCCAGGTTCAATGTATTCCTTGGACATACACATTGACGATGAAACACTGAAATTACATCGGAATTAAATACAAAAGGCACAATGCCGCCATAAGTGCAAGAATAGAGTCTCTTCTTACAGTCGGTGCTTTGAGCTTTCCATGTGAGACCAGTATTAGTTTCCGATACACCACTAGAGGTTCAATGTATTCCTTGGACATACTCATTGACGATGGAACACTGAAATTACATCGGAATTAAATACAAAAGGAACAATGCCGCCTTAACGGCAAGATGAGTAACACTTCTTAAGTTCTGTGCTTTGATCCTTTCCTGAGAGACCAGTATTAGTTTCTGATACACCACTGCAGGTTCAATGTATTCCTTGGACATACACATTGACGATGAAACACAGAAATCGCATCGGAATTAAACTCAAAAGGCACAATGCCGCCATAAGTGCCAGAATAGAGACCCTTCTTACAGTCGGTGCTTTGAGCATTCCCTGTGAGACCAGTATTAGTTTCCGATACACCTCAGCATGTACAATGTATTCCTTGGAACTTCACATTGACGATGAAACACAGAAATCGCATCGGAATTAAATACAAAAGGCACAATGCCGCCTTAAGTACAAGAATTGAGACTCTTCCTACAGTCGATGCTTTGAGCATTCCCTGTGAGACCAGTATTAGTTTCCGATACACCACTGCAGGTTCAATGGATTCCTTGGACAGACGCATTGACGATGAAACACAGAAATCGCATCGGAGTCAAATACAAAAGGCACAATGCCGCCTAAAGTACAAGAATAGAGACTCTTCTTACAGTCGGTTCTTTGAGCTTTCCCTGTGAGAACAGTATTAGTTTCCGATACACCACTGCAGGTTCAATGTATTCTTTGGACCTTCACATTGACGATGAAACACTGAATTCGCATTGGAATTAAATACTAAAGGCATAATGCCGCCTTCAGTGCAAGAATAGAGTCTCTTCTTACAGTCGGTGCTTTGAGCTTTTCATGTGAGACCAGTATTAGTTTCCGATACACCACTGCAGGTTGAATGTATTGCTTGGACATACACACTGACGATAAAACATAGAAATCGCATCGCAATTAAATACAAAAGGCACAATGCCGCCTAACGTACAAGAATAGAGACTCATCTTACAGTCGGTGCTTTGAGCATTCCCTGTGAGACCAGTATTAGTTTCCGATACACCACTGCAGGTTCAATGAATTCCTTAGACATACACATTGACGATGAAACACTGAAATTACATCGGAATTAAATACAAAAGGCACAATGCCGCCATAAGTGCAAGAATAGAGACTCTTCTTACAGTCGGTGCTTTGAGCTTTCCCTGTGAGACCAGTATTAGTTTCCGATACACCACTCCAGGTTCAATGTATTCCTTGGACATACTCATTGACGATGAAACACTGAAATTACATCGGAATTAAATACAAAAGGAACAATGCCGCCTTAACGGCAAGATGAGTAAGATTTCTTAAGGTCTGTGCTTTGATCCTTTCCTGTGAGACCAGTATTAGTTTCCGATACAACACTGCAGGTTCAATGTATTCCTTGGACCTTCGCATTGGCAATGAAACACAGAAATCGAATCGGAACTAAATACAAAAGGCACAATGCCGCAATAAGTACAAGAATAGAGACTCTTCTTACAGTCGGTGTTTTGAGCATTCCCTGTGAGACCAGTATTAGTTTCCGATACACCACTGCAGGTTCAATGTCTTCCTTAGACATACACATTGGCGATGAAACATTGAAATTACATCGGAATTAAATACAAATGGCACAATGCCGCCATAAGTGCAAGAATAGAGACGCCTCTTACAGTCGGTGATATGAGCATTCCCTGTGAGACCAGTATTAGTTTCCGATACACCACTGCAGGTACAATGTATTCCTTGTACCTTCACATTGACGATGAAACACAGAAATCGCATCGGAATTAAATACAAAAGGCACAATGCCGCCTTAAGTACAAGAATAGAGACTCTTCTTACAGTCGGTGCTTTGAGCATTCCCTGTGAGACCAGTATTAGTTTCTGATACACCACTGCAGGTTCAACGTATTCCTTGGACATACACATTGACGATGATACACAGAAATCGCATCGGAATTAAATACAAAAGGCACAATGCCGCCTTTCGTACAAGAATAGAGACTCTTCTTACAGTCGGTGCTTTGAGCATTCCCTGTGAGACCAGTATTAGTTTCCGATACACCACTCCAAGTTCAATGTATTCCTTGGACATACTCATTGACGATGAAACACTGAAATTACATCGGAATTAAATACAAAAGGAACAATGCCGCCTTAACTGCAAGATGAGTGAGACTTCTTAGAGTCTGTGCTTTGATCCTTTCCTGTGAGACCAGTATTAGTTTCCGATACACCACTGAAGGTTCAATGTATTCCTTAGACATACACATTGACGATGAAACACTGAAATTACATTGGAATTAAATACAAAAGGCACAATGCCACCATAAGTGCAAGTATAGAGACTCCTCTTACAGTCGGTGCTTTGAGCATTTCCTGTGAGATCAGTATTAGTTTCCGATACACCAAAGCAGGTACAATGTATTCCTTGTACCTTCACATTGACGATGAAACACAGAAATCGCATCGGAATTAAATGCAAAAGGCACAATGCCGCCTTAAGTACAAGAATAGAGACTCTTCTTACAGTCGGTGCTTTGAGCATTTCCTGTGAGACCAGTATTAGTTTCCGATATACCACTGCAGGTTCAATGTATTGCTTGGACATACTCATTGACGATGAAACACTGAAATTACATCGGAATTAAATAGAAAAGGAACAATGCCGCCTTAACTGCAAGATGAGTGAGACTTCTTAGAGTCTTTGCTTTGATCCTTCCCTGTGAGACCAGTATTAGTTTCCGATACACCACTCCAGGTTCAATGTATTCCTTGGACATACTCATTGACGATGAAACACTGAAATTACATCGGAATTAAATACTAAAGGAACAATGCCACCTTAACGGCAAGATGAGTAAGACTTCTTAAGGTCTGTGCTTTGATCCTTTCCTGTGAGACCAGTATTAGTTTCCGATACACCACTGCAGGTTCAATGTATTCCTTGGACCTTCGCATTGACAATGAAACACAGAAATCGAATCGGAAATAAATACAAAAGGCACAATGCCGCAATAAGTACAAGAATAGAGACTCTTCTTACAGTCGGTGCTTTGAGCATTGCCTGTGAGACCAGTAATAGTTTCCGATACACCACTGCAGGTTCAATGTATTCCTTAGACATACACATTGACGATGAAACAGTGATATTACATCGGAATTAAATACAAATGGCACAATGCCGCCTTTCGTACAAGAATAGAGACTCTTCTTACAGTCGGTGCTTTGAGCATTCCCTGTGAGACCAGTATTAGTTTCCGATAAACCACTCCAGGTTCAATGTATTCCTTGGACATACTCATTGACGATGAAACACTGAAATTACATCGGAATTAAATACAAAAGGAACAATGCCGCCTTAACTGCAAGATGAGTGAGACTTCTTAGAGTCTGTGCTTTGATCCTTTCCTGTGAGACCAGTATTAGTTTCCGATACACCACTGCAGGTTCAATGTATTCCTTCTACCTTCGCATTGACGATGAAACACAGAAATCGCATCGGAATTAAATACAAAAGGCACAATGCCGCCTTAAGTACAGGAATAGAGACTCTTCTTACAGTCGGTGCTTTGAGCATTCCCTGTGAGACCAGTATTAGTTACCGATAAACCACTGCAGGTTCAATGTATTCCTTGGACATACGCATTGACGATGAAACACAGAAATCGCATCGGAATTAAATACAAAAGGCACAATGCCGCCCTACGTACAAGAATAGAGACCCTTCTTACATTCGGTGCTTTGAGCATTCCCTGTGAGACCGGTATTAGTTTCCGATACACCACTGCAGGTTCAATGTATTCCTTAGACATACACATTGACGATGAAACACAGAAATCGCATCGGAATTAAACTCAAAAGGCACAATGCCGCCATAAGTGCCAGAATAGAGACCCTTCTTACAGTCGGTGCTTTGAGCATTCCCTGTGAGACCAGTATTAGTTTCCGATACACCTCAGCATGTACAATGTATTCCTTGGAACTTCACATTGACGATGAAACACAGAAACCGCATCGGAATTAAATACAAAAGGCACAATGCCGCCTTAAGTACAAGAATTGAGACTCTTCCTACAGTCGATGCTTTGAGCATTCCCTGTGAGACCAGTATTAGTTTCCGATACACCACTGCAGGTTCAATGGATTCCTTGGACAGACGCATTGACGATGAAACACAGAAATCGCATCGGAGTCAAATACAAAAGGCACAATGCCGCCTAAAGTACAAGAATAGAGACTCTTCTTACAGTCGGTTCTTTGAGCTTTCCCTGTGAGAACAGTATTAGTTTCCGATACACCACTGCAGGTTCAATGTATTCTTTGGACCTTCACATTGACGATGAAACACTGAATTCGCATTGGAATTAAATACTAAAGGCATAATGCCGCCTTCAGTGCAAGAATAGAGTCTCTTCTTACAGTCGGTGCTTTGAGCTTTTCATGTGAGACCAGTATTAGTTTCCGATACACCACTGCAGGTTGAATGTATTGCTTGGACATACACACTGACGATAAAACATAGAAATCGCATCGGAATTAAATACAAAAGGCACAATGCCGCCTAACGTACAAGAATAGAGACTCATCTTACAGTCGGTGCTTTGAGCATTCCCTGTGAGACCAGTATTAGTTTCCGATACACCACTGCAGGTTCAATGAATTCCTTAGACATACACATTGACGATGAAACACTGAAATTACATCGGAATTAAATACAAAAGGCACAATGCCGCCATAAGTGCAAGAATAGAGACTCTTCTTACAGTCGGTGCTTTGAGCTTTCCCTGTGAGACCAGTATTAGTTTCCGATACACCACTCCAGGTTCAATGTATTCCTTGGACATACTCATTGACGATGAAACACTGAAATTACATCGGAATTAAATACAAAAGGAACAATGCCGCCTTAACGGCAAGATGAGTAAGATTTCTTAAGGTCTGTGCTTTGATCCTTTCCTGTGAGACCAGTATTAGTTTCCGATACAACACTGCAGGTTCAATGTATTCCTTGGACCTTCGCATTGGCAATGAAACACAGAAATCGAATCGGAACTAAATACAAAAGGCACAATGCCGCAATAAGTACAAGAATAGAGACTCTTCTTACAGTCGGTGTTTTGAGCATTCCCTGTGAGACCAGTATTAGTTTCCGATACACCACTGCAGGTTCAATGTCTTCCTTAGACATACACATTGGCGATGAAACATTGAAATTACATCGGAATTAAATACAAATGGCACAATGCCGCCATAAGTGCAAGAATAGAGACGCCTCTTACAGTCGGTGATATGAGCATTCCCTGTGAGACCAGTATTAGTTTCCGATACACCACTGCAGGTACAATGTATTCCTTGTACCTTCACATTGACGATGAAACACAGAAATCGCATCGGAATTAAATACAAAAGGCACAATGCCGCCTTAAGTACAAGAATAGAGACTCTTCTTACAGTCGGTGCTTTGAGCATTCCCTGTGAGACCAGTATTAGTTTCTGATACACCACTGCAGGTTCAACGTATTCCTTGGACATACACATTGACGATGATACACAGAAATCGCATCGGAATTAAATACAAAAGGCACAATGCCGCCTTTCGTACAAGAATAGAGACTCTTCTTACAGTCGGTGCTTTGAGCATTCCCTGTGAGACCAGTATTAGTTTCCGATACACCACTCCAAGTTCAATGTATTCCTTGGACATACTCATTGACGATGAAACACTGAAATTACATCGGAATTAAATACAAAAGGAACAATGCCGCCTTAACTGCAAGATGAGTGAGACTTCTTAGAGTCTGTGCTTTGATCCTTTCCTGTGAGACCAGTATTAGTTTCCGATACACCACTGAAGGTTCAATGTATTCCTTAGACATACACATTGACGATGAAACACTGAAATTACATTGGAATTAAATACAAAAGGCACAATGCCACCATAAGTGCAAGTATAGAGACTCCTCTTACAGTCGGTGCTTTGAGCATTTCCTGTGAGATCAGTATTAGTTTCCGATACACCAAAGCAGGTACAATGTATTCCTTGTACCTTCACATTGACGATGAAACACAGAAATCGCATCGGAATTAAATGCAAAAGGCACAATGCCGCCTTAAGTACAAGAATAGAGACTCTTCTTACAGTCGGTGCTTTGAGCATTTCCTGTGAGACCAGTATTAGTTTCCGATACACCACTCCAGGTTCAATGTATTCCTTGGACATACTCATTGACGATGAAACACTGAAATTACATCGGAATTAAATACTAAAGGAACAATGCCACCTTAACGGCAAGATGAGTAAGACTTCTTAAGGTCTGTGCTTTGATCCTTTCCTGTGAGACCAGTATTAGTTTCCGATACACCACTGCAGGTTCAATGTATTCCTTGGACCTTCGCATTGACAATGAAACACAGAAATCGAATCGGAAATAAATACAAAAGGCACAATGCCGCAATAAGTACAAGAATAGAGACTCTTCTTACAGTCGGTGCTTTGAGCATTGCCTGTGAGACCAGTAATAGTTTCCGATACACCACTGCAGGTTCAATGTATTCCTTAGACATACACATTGACGATGAAACAGTGATATTACATCGGAATTAAATACAAATTGCACAATGCCGCCTTTCGTACAAGAATAGAGACTCTTCTTACAGTCGGTGCTTTGAGCATTCCCTGTGAGACCAGTATTAGTTTCCGATAAACCACTCCAGGTTCAATGTATTCCTTGGACATACTCATTGACGATGAAACACTGAAATTACATCGGAATTAAATACAAAAGGAACAATGCCGCCTTAACTGCAAGATGAGTGAGACTTCTTAGAGTCTGTGCTTTGATCCTTTCCTGTGAGACCAGTATTAGTTTCCGATACACCACTGCAGGTTCAATGTATTCCTTCTACCTTCGCATTGACGATGAAACACAGAAATCGCATCGGAATTAAATACAAAAGGCACAATGCCGCCTTAAGTACAGGAATAGAGACTCTTCTTACAGTCGGTGCTTTGAGCATTCCCTGTGAGACCAGTATTAGTTACCGATAAACCACTGCAGGTTCAATGTATTCCTTGGACATACGCATTGACGATGAAACACAGAAATCGCATCGGAATTAAATACAAAAGGCACAATGCCGCCCTACGTACAAGAATAGAGACCCTTCTTACATTCGGTGCTTTGAGCATTCCCTGTGAGACCGGTATTAGTTTCCGATACACCACTGCAGGTTCAATGTATTCCTTAGACATACACATTGACGATGAAACACAGAAATTACATTGGAATTAAATACAAAAGGCACAATGCCACCATAAGTGCAAGTATAGAGACTCCTCTTACAGTCGGTGCTTTGAGCATTCCCTGTGAGATCAGTATTAGTTTCCGATACACCACTGCAGGTACAATGTATTCCTTGTACCGTCACATTGACGATGGAACACAGTAATCGCATCGGAATTAAATACAAAAGGCACAATGCCGCTTTAAGTACAAGAATAGAGACTCTTCTTACAGTCGGTGCTTTGAGCATTCCCTGTGAGACCAGTATTAGTTTCTGATACACCACTGCAGGTTCAATGTATTCCTTGGACATACACATTGACGATGAAACACAGAAATCGCATCGGAATTAAATACAAAAGGCACAATGCCGCTTTAAGTACAAGAATAGAGACTCATCTTACAGTCGGTGCTTTGAGCATTCCCTGTGAGACCAGTATTAGTTTCCGATACACTACTGCAGGTTCAATGTATTCCTTAGACATACACATTGACGATGAAAAACAGAAATCGCATCGGAATTAAATACAAAAGGCACAATGCCGCCTTAAGTACAAGAATTGAGACTCTTCCTACAGTCGATGTTTGAGCATTACCTGTGAGACCAGTATTTGTTTCCGATACACCACTGCAGGTTCAATGGATTCCTTGGACATACGCATTGACGATGAAACACAGAAATCGCCTCGGAATTAATACAAAAGGCACAATGCCGCAATAAGCACAAGAATAGAGACTCTTCTTACAGTCGGTGCTTTGAGCATTTCCTGTGAGACCAGTATTAGTTTCCGATACACCACTGCAGGTTCAATGTATTACTTAGACACACACATTGACGATGAAACACTGAAATTACATTGGAATTAAATACAAAAGGCACAATGCCACCATTAGTGCAAGTATAGAGACTCCTCTTACAGTCGGTGCTTTGAGCATTCCCTGTGAGATCAGTATTAGTTTCCGATACACCACTGCAGGTACAATGTATTCCTTGTACCTTCACATTGACGATGAAACACAGAAATCGAATCGGAATTAAATGCAAAAGGCACAATGCCGCCTTAAGTACAAGAATAGAGACTCTTCTTACAGTCGGTGCTTTGAGCATTGCCTGTGAGACCAGTAATAGTATCCGATACACCACTGCAGGTTCAATGTATTCCTTGGACTTTCACATTGACGATGAAACACAGAAATCGCATCGGAATCAAATACAAAAGGCACAATGCCGCCTTAAGTACAAGAATAGAGACTCTTCTTACAGTCGGTTCTTTGAGCTTTCCCTGTGAGACCAGTATTAGTTTCCGATACACCACTGCAGGTTCAATGTATTACTTGAACCTTCACATTGACGATGAAACACAGAATTCGCATCGGAATTCAATTCTAAAGGCATAATGCCGCCTTCAGTACAAGAATAGAGTCTCTTCTTACAGTCGGAGCTTTGAGCAATTCCTGTGAGACGAGTATTAGTTTCCGATACACCACTGCAGGGTCAATGTATTCCTTGGACCTTCACATTGACGATGAAATACAGAATTCGCATCGGAATTAAATACTAAAGGCATAATGCCGCCTTCAGTACAAGAATAGAGTCTCTTCTTACAGTCGGTGCTTTGAGCATTTCCTGTGAGACCAGTATTAGTTTCCGATACACCACTGCAGGTTCAATGTATTCCTTGGACCTTCACATTGACGATGAAACACAGAGATCGAATCGGAACTAAATACAAATGGCACAATGCCGCAATAAGTACAAGAATATAGACTCTTCTTACAGTCGGTGCTTTGAGCATTCCCTGTGAGGCCAGTATTAGTTTCCGATGCACCACTGCAGGTTCAATGTATTCCTTAGACATACACATTGACGATGAAACACTGATATTACATCGGAATTAAATACAAATGGCACAATGCCGCCATAAGTGCAAGAATAGAGACTCCTCTTACAGTCGGTGCTTTGAGCATTCCCTGTGAGACCAGTATTAGTTTCCGATACACCACTGCAGGTACAATGTATTCCTTGTACCTTCACATTGACGATGAAACACAGGAATCGCATCGGAATTAAATACAAAAGGCACAATGCCGCCTTAAGTACAAGAATAGAGACTCTTCTTACAGTCGGTGCTTTGAGCATTCCCTGTGAGACCAGTATTAGTTTCTGATACACCGCTGCAGGTTTAATGTATTCCTTGGACATTCACATTGACGATGAAACACAGAATCCGCATCGGAATTAAATACAAAAGGCACAATGCCGCCTTACGTACAAGAATAGAGGCTCTTCTTACAGTCGGTGCTTTGAGCATTCCCTGTGAGACCAGTATTAGTTTCCGATACACCACTCCCGGTTCAATGTATTCCTTAGACCTTCACATTGACGATGGAACACAGATATGGCATCGGAATTAGATACAAATGGCACAATGCCACCTTAAGTACAAGAATGTGGACTCTACTTACAGTCGGTGCTTTGAGCATTCCCTGTGAGACCAGTATTAGTTTCCGATACACCACTGCAGGTTCAATGTATTCCTTAGACATCCACATAGGCGGTGAAACATTGAAATTACATCGGAATTAAATACAAATGGCACAATGCCGCAATAAGTGCAAGAATAGAGACTCCTCTTACAGTCGGTGCTTTGAGCATTCCCTGTGAGACCAGTATTAGTTTCCGATACACCACTGCAGGTACAATGTATTCCTTGTACCTTCACATTGACGATGAAACACAAAAATCGCATCGGAATTAAATACAAAAGGCACAATGCCGCCTTAAGTACAAGAATAGAGACTCTTCTTACAGTCGGTGCTTTGAGTATTCCCTGTGAGACCAGTATTAGTTTCTGATACACCACTGCAGGTTCAATGTATTCCTAGGACATACACATTGACGATGAAACACAGAATTCACATCGGAACTAAATATAAAATGCACAATGCCGCAATAAGTACAAAAATAGAGACTCTTCTTACAGTCGGTGCTTTGAGCATTCCCTGTGAGACCAGTATTAGTTTCCGATACACCACTGCAGGTTCAATGAATTCCTTAGACATACACATTGACGATGAAACACTGAAATTACATCGGAATTAAATACAAAAGGCACAATGCCGCCATAAGTGCAAGAATAGAGACTCTTCTTACAGTCGGTGCTTTGAGCTTTCCCTGTGAGCCCAGTATTACTTTCCGATACACCACACCAAGTTCAATGTATTCCTTGGACATACACATTGACGATGAAACACTGAAATTACATCGGAATTAAATACAAAAGGCACAATGCCGCCATAAGTGCAAGAATACAGACTCCTCTTACAGTCGGTGCTTTGAGCATTCCCTGTGAGACCAGTATTAGTTTCCGATACACCACTGCAGGTACAATGTATTCCTTGTACCTTCACATTGACGATGAAACACAGGAATCGCATCGGAATTAAATACAAAATGCACAATGCCGCCTTAAATACAAGAATAGAGACTCTTCTTACAGTCGGTGCTTTGAGCATTCCCTGTGAGACCAGTATTAGTTTCCGATACACCACTGCAGGTTCAATGTATTCCTTAGACATCCACATTGGCGGTGAAACATTGAAATTTCATCGGAATTAAATTCAAATGGCACAATGCCGCCATAAGTGCAAGAATAGAGACTCCTCTTACAGTCGGTGCTTTGAGCATTCCCTGTGAGACCAGTATTAGTTTCCGATACACCACTGCAGGTACAATGTATTCCTTGTACCTTCACATTGACGATGAAACACAAAAATCGCATCGGAATTAAATACAAAAGGCAGAATGCCGCCTTAAGTACAAGAATAGAGACTCTTCTTACAGTCGGTGCTTTGAGCATTCCCTGTGAGACCAGTATTAGTTTCTGATACACCACTGCAGGTTTAATGTATTCCTTGGACATTCACATTGACGATGAAACACAGAATCCGCTTCGGAATTAAATACAAAACGCACAATGCCGCCTTACGTACAAGAATAGAGGCTCTTCTTACAGTCGGTGCTTTGAGCATTCCCTGTGAGACCAGTATTAGTTTCCGATACACCACTCCCGGTTCAATGTATTCCTTAGACCTTCACATTGACGATGGAACACAGATATGGCATCGGAATTAGATACAAATGGCACAATGCCGCCTTAAGTACAAGAATGTGGACTCTACTTACAGTCGGTGCTTTGAGCATTCCCTGTGAGACCAGTATTAGTTTCCGATACACCACTGCAGGTTCAATGTATTCCTTAGACATCCACATTGGCGGTGAAACATTGAAATTACATCGGAATTAAATACAAATGGCACAATGCCGCAATAAGTGCAAGAATAGAGACTCCTCTTACAGTCGGTGCTTTGAGCATTCCCTGTGAGACCAGTATTAGTTTCCGATACACCACTGCAGGTACAATGTATTCCTTGTACCTTCACATTGACGATGAAACACAAAAATCGCATCGGAATTAAATACAAAAGGCACAATGCCGCCTTAAGTACAAGAATAGAGACTCTTCTTACAGTCGGTGCTTTGAGCATTCCCTGTGAGACCAGTATTAGTTTCTGATACACCACTGCAGGTTCAATGTATTCCTAGGACATACACATTGACGATGAAACACAGAAATCACATCGGAACTAAATATAAAAT
The DNA here is from genome assembly GCF_021461395.2 of Schistocerca americana. NCBI lineage: Eukaryota > Metazoa > Arthropoda > Insecta > Orthoptera > Acrididae > Schistocerca > Schistocerca americana. The sequence goes on from NC_060123.1 coordinate 744,683,612, forward strand.
GCACAATGCCGCAATAAGTACAAGAATAGAGACTCTTCTTACAGTCGGTGCTTTGAGCATTCCCTGTGAGACCAGTATTAGTTTCCGATACACCACTGCAGGTTCAATGAATTCCTGAGACATACACATTGACGATGAAACACTGAAATTACATCGGAATTAAATACAAAAGGCACAATGCCGCCATAAGTGCAAGAATAGAGACTCTTCTTACAGTCGGTGTTTTGAGCTTTCCCTGTGAGCCCAGTATTACTTTCCGATACACCACACCAGGTTCAATGTATTCCTTGGACATACTCATTGACGATCAAACACTGAAATTACATCGGAATTTAATACAAAAGGAACAATGCCGCCTTAACGGCAAGATGAGTAAGACTTCTTAGAGTCTGTCCTTTGATCCTTTCCTGTGAGACCAGTATTAGTTTCCGATACACCACTGCAGGTTCAATGTATTCCTTGGACCTTCGCATTGACGATGAAACACAGAAATCGAATCGGAACTAAATACAAAAGGCACAATGCCGCAATAAGTACAAGAATAGAGCCTCTTCTTACAGTCGCTGCTTTGAGCATTCCCTGTGAGACCAGCATTAGTTTTCGATACACCACTGCAGGTTCAATGTATTCCTTAGACATACACATTGACGATGGAACACTGAAATTACATCGGAATTAAATACAAATGGCACAATGCCGCCTTAAGTGCAAGAATACAGACTCCTCTTACAGTCGGTGCTTTGAGCATTCCCTGTGAGACCAGTATTAGTTTCTGATACACCACAGAAGGTTCAATGTATTTCTTGGACATACACATTGACGATGAAACACAGAAATCGCATCAAAATTAATTACAAAAGGCACCATGCCGCCTTACGTACAAGAATAGAGACTCTTCTTACAGTCGGTGCTTTGAGCATTCCCTGTGAGACAAGTATTAGTTTCCGATATACCACTGCAGGTTCAATGTATTCCTTGGACATACGCATTGACGATGAAACACAGAAATCGCATCGGAATTAAATACAAAAGGCACAATGCCGCCCTACGTACAAGAATAGAGACTCTTCTTACATTCGGTGCTTTGAGCATTATCTGTGAGACCGGTATTAGTTTCCGATACACCACTGCAGGTTCAATGTATTCCTTAGACATACACATTGACAATGAAACACAGAAATCGCATCGGAATTAAATGCAAAAGGCACAATGCCGCCTTAAGTACAAGAATAGAGACTCTTCTTACAGTCGGTGCATTGAGCATTGCCTGTGAGACCAGTAATAGTATCCGATACACCACTGCAGGTTCAATGTATTCCTTGGACTTTCACATTGACGATGAAACACAGAAATCGCATCGGAATCAAATACAAAAGGCACAATGCCGCCTTAAGTACAAGAATAGAGATTCTTCTTACAGTCGGTTCTTTGAGCTTTCCCTGTGAGACCAGTATTAGTTTCCGATACACCACTGCAGGTTCAATGTATTCCTTGAACCTTCACATTGACGATGAAACACAGAATTCGCATCGGAATTAAATTCTAAAGGCATAATGCCGCCTTCAGTACAAGAATAGAGTCTCTCCTTACAGTCGGTGCTTTGAGCAATTCCTGTGAGACCAGTATTAGTTTCCGATACACCACTGCAGGTTCAATGTATTCCTTGGACATACGCATTGACGATGAAACACAGAAATCGCATCGGAATTAAATACAAAAGGCACAATGCCGCCCTACGTACAAGAATAGAGACTCTTCTTACATTCGGTGCTTTGAGCATTCCCTGTGAGACCGGTATTAGTTTCCGATACACCACTGCAGGTTCAATGTATTCCTTAGACATACACATTGACAATGAAACAGAAATCGCATCGGAATTAAATGCAAAAGGCACAATGCCGCCATAAGTGCCAGAATAGAGACCCTTCTTACAGTCGGTGCTTTGAGCATTCCCTGTGAGACCAGTATTAGTTTCCGATACATCTCAGCATGTACAATGTATTCCTTGGAACTTCACATTGACGATGAAACACAGAAATCGCATCGGAATTAAATACAAAAGGCACAATGCCGCCTTAAGTACAAGAATTGAGACTCTTCCTACAGTCGATGCTTTGAGCATTCCCTGTGAGACTAGTATTTGTTTCCGATACACCACTGCAGGTTCAATGGATTCCTTGGACATACGCATTGACGATGAAACACAGAAATCGCCTCGGAATTAATACAAAAGGCACAATGCCGCAATAAGCACAAGAATAGAGACTCTTCTTACAGTCGGTGCTTTGAGCATTTCCTGTGAGACCAGTATTAGTTTCCGATACACCACTGCAGTTTCAATGTATTACTTAGACACACACATTGACGATGAAACACTGAAATTACATTGGAATTAAATACAAAAGGCACAATGCCACCATAAGTGCAAGTATAGAGACTCCTCTTACAGTCGGTGCTTTGAGCATTCCCTGTGAGATCAGTATTAGTTTCCGATACACCACTGCAGGTACAATGTATTCCTTGTACCTTCACATTGACGATGAAACACAGAAATCGCATCGGAATTAAATGCAAAAGGCACAATGCCGCCTTAAGTACAAGAATAGAGACTCTTCTTACAGTCGGTGCTTTGAGCATTGCCTGTGAGACCAGTAATAGTATCCGATACACCACTGCAGGTTCAATGTATTCCTTGGACTTTCACATTGACGATGAAACACAGAAATCGCATCGGAATGAAATACAAAAGGCACAATGCCGCCTTAAGTACAAGAATAAAGACTCTTCTTACAGTCGGTGCTTTGAGCATTCCCTGTGAGACCAGTATTAGTTTCCGATACACTACTGCAGGTTCAATGTATTCCTTAGACATACACATTGACGATGAAAAACAGAAATCGCATCGGAATTAAATACAAAAGGCACAATGCCGCCTTAAGTACAAGAATTGAGACTCTTCCTACAGTCGATGTTTGAGCATTACCTGTGAGACCAGTATTTGTTTCCGATACACCACTGCAGGTTCAATGGATTCCTTGGACATACGCATTGACGATGAAACACAGAAATCACCTCGGAATTAATACAAAAGGCACAATGCCGCAATAAGCACAAGAATAGAGACTCTTCTTACAGTCGGTGCTTTGAGCATTTCCTGTGAGACCAGTATTAGTTTCCGATACACCACTGCAGGTTCAATGTATTACTTAGACACACACATTGACGATGAAACACTGAAATTACATTGGAATTAAATACAAAAGGCACAATGCCACCATTAGTGCAAGTATAGAGACTCCTCTTACAGTCGGTGCTTTGAGCATTCCCTGTGAGATCAGTATTAGTTTCCGATACACCACTGCAGGTACAATGTATTCCTTGTACCTTCACATTGACGATGAAACACAGAAATCGAATCGGAATTAAATGCAAAAGGCACAATGCCGCCTTAAGTACAAGAATAGAGACTCTTCTTACAGTCGGTGCTTTGAGCATTGCCTGTGAGACCAGTAATAGTATCCGATACACCACTGCAGGTTCAATGTATTCCTTGGACTTTCACATTGACGATGAAACACAGAAATCGCATCGGAATCAAATACAAAAGGCACAATGCCGCCTTAAGTACAAGAATAAAGACTCTTCTTACAGTCGGTGCTTTGAGCATTCCCTGTGAGACCAGTATTAGTTTCCGATACACTACTGCAGGTTCAATGTATTCCTTAGACATACACATTGACGATGAAAAACAGAAATCGCATCGGAATTAAATACAAAAGGCACAATGCCGCCTTAAGTACAAGAATTGAGACTCTTCCTACAGTCGATGTTTGAGCATTACCTGTGAGACCAGTATTTGTTTCCGATACACCACTGCAGGTTCAATGGATTCCTTGGACATACGCATTGACGATGAAACACAGAAATCACCTCGGAATTAATACAAAAGGCACAATGCCGCAATAAGCACAAGAATAGAGACTCTTCTTACAGTCGGTGCTTTGAGCATTTCCTGTGAGACCAGTATTAGTTTCCGATACACCACTGCAGGTTCAATGTATTACTTAGACACACACATTGACGATGAAACACTGAAATTACATTGGAATTAAATACAAAAGGCACAATGCCACCATTAGTGCAAGTATAGAGACTCCTCTTACAGTCGGTGCTTTGAGCATTCCCTGTGAGATCAGTATTAGTTTCCGATACACCACTGCAGGTACAATGTATTCCTTGTACCTTCACATTGACGATGAAACACAGAAATCGAATCGGAATTAAATGCAAAAGGCACAATGCCGCCTTAAGTACAAGAATAGAGACTCTTCTTGCAGTCGGTGCATTGAGCATTGCCTGTGAGACCAGTAATAGTATCCGATACACCACTGCAGGTTCAATGTATTCCTTGGACTTTCACATTGACGATGAAACACAGAAATCGCATCGGAATCAAATACAAAAGGCACAATGCCGCCTTAAGTACAAGAATAGAGACTCTTCTTACAGTCGGTTCTTTGAGCTTTCCCTGTGAGACCAGTATTAGTTTCCGATACACCACTGCAGGTTCAATGTATTCCTTGAACCTTCACATTGACGATGAAACACAGAATTCGCATCGGAATTAAATTCTAAAGGCATAATGCCGCCTTCAGTACAAGAATAGAGTCTCTTCTTACAGTCGGTGCTTTGAGCAATTCCTGTGAGACCAGTATTAGTTTCCGATACACCACTGCAGGTTCAATGTATTCCTTGGACATACGCATTGACGATGAAACACAGAAATCGCAACGGAATTAAATACAAAAGGCACAATGCCGCCCTACGTACAAGAATAGAGACTCTTCTTACATTCTTTGCTTTGAGCATTCCCTGTGAGACCGGTATTAGTTTCCGATACACCACTGCAGGTTCAATGTATTCCTTAGACATACACATTGACAATGAAACACAGAAATCGGATCGGAATTAAATGCAAAAGGCACAATGCCGCCATAAGTGCCAGAATAGAGACCCTTCTTACAGTCGGTGCTTTGAGCATTCCCTGTGAGACCAGTATTAGTTTCCGATACACCTCAGCATGTACAATGTATTCCTTGGAACTTCACATTGACGATGAAACACAGAAATCGCATCGGAATTAAATACAAAAGGCACAATGCCGCCTTAAGTACAAGAATTGAGACTCTTCCTACAGTCGATGCTTTGAGCATTCCCTGTAAGACTAGTATTTGTTTCCGATACACCACTGCAGGTTCAATGGATTCCTTGGACATACGCATTGACGATGAAACACAGAAATCGCCTCGGAATTAATACAAAAGGCACAATGCCGCAATAAGCACAAGAATAGAGACTCTTCTTACAGTCGGTGCTTTGAGCATTTCCTGTGAGACCAGTATTAGTTTCCGATACACCACTGCAGTTTCAATGTATTACTTAGACACACACATTTACGATGAAACACTGAAATTACATTGGAATTAAATACAAAAGGCACAATGCCACCATAAGTGCAAGTATAGAGACTCCTCTTACAGTCGGTGCTTTGAGCATTCCCTGTGAGATCAGTATTAGTTTCCGATACACCACTGCAGGTACAATGTATTCCTTGAACCTTCACATTGACGATGAAACACAGAAATCGCATCGGAATTAAATGCAAAAGGCACAATGCCGCCTTAAGTACAAGAATAGAGACTCTTCTTACAGTCGGTGCTTTGAGCATTGCCTGTGAGACCAGTAATAGTATCCGATACACCACTGCAGGTTCAATGTATTCCTTGGACTTTCACATTGACGATGAAACACAGAAATCGCATCGGAATCAAATACAAAAGGCACAATGCCGCCTTAAGTACAAGAATAAAGACTCTTCTTACAGTCGGTGCTTTGAGCATTCCCTGTGAGACCAATATTAGTTTCCGATACACTACTGCAGGTTCAATGTATTCCTTAGACATACACATTGACGATGAAAAACAGAAATCGCATCGGAATTAAATACAAAAGGCACAATGCCGCCTTAAGTACAAGAATTGAGACTCTTCCTACAGTCGATGTTTGAGCATTACCTGTGAGACCAGTATTTGTTTCCGATACACCACTGCAGGTTCAATGGATTCCTTGGACATACGCATTGACGATGAAACACAGAAATCGCCTCGGAATTAATACAAAAGGCACAATGCCGCAATAAGCACAAGAATAGAGACTCTTCTTACAGTCGGTGTTTTGAGCATTTCCTGTGAGACCAGTATTAGTTTCCGATACACCACTGCAGGTTCAATGTATTACTTAGACACACACATTGACGATGAAACACTGAAATTACATTGGAATTAAATACAAAAGGCACAATGCCACCATTAGTGCAAGTATAGAGACTCCTCTTACAGTCGGTGCTTTGAGCATTCCCTGTGAGATCAGTATTAGTTTCCGATACACCACTGCAGGTACAATGTATTCCTTGTACCTTCACATTGACGATGAAACACAGAAATCGAATCGGAATTAAATGCAAAAGGCACAATGCCGCCTTAAGTACAAGAATAGAGACTCTTCTTACAGTCGGTGCATTGAGCATTGCCTGTGAGACCAGTAATAGTATCCGATACACCACTGCAGGTTCAATGTATTCCTTGGACCTTCACATTGACGATGAAACACAGAAATCGCATCGGAATCAAATACAAAAGGCACAATGCCGCCTTAAGTACAAGAATAGAGACTCTTCTTACAGTCGGTTCTTTGAGCTTTCCCTGTGAGACCAGTATTAGTTTCCGATACACCACTGCAGGTTCAATGTATTCCTTGAACCTTCACATTGACGATGAAACACAGAATTCGCATCGGAATTAAATTCTAAAGGCATAATGCCGCCTTCAGTACAAGAATAGAGTCTCTTCTTACAGTCGGTGCTTTGAGCAATTCCTGTGAGACCAGTATTAGTTTCCGATACACCACTGCAGGTTCAATGTATTCCTTGGACCTTCACATTGACGAAGAAATACAGAATTCGCATCGGAATTAAATACTAAAGGCATAATGCCGCCTTCAGTACAAGAATAGAGTCTCTTCTTACAGTCGGTGCTTTGAGCATTTCCTGTGAGACCAGTATTAGTTTCCGATACACCACTGCAGGTTCAATGTATTCCTTGGACCTTCACATTGACGATGAAACACAGAGATCGAATCGGAACTAAATACAAAAGGCACAATGCCGTAATAAGTACAAGAATATAGACTCTTCTTACAGTCGGTGCTTTGAGCATTCCCTGTGAGGCCAGTATTAGTTTCCGATGCACCACTGCAGGTTCAATGTATTCCTTAGACATACACATTGACGATGAAACACTGATATTACATCGGAATTAAATACAAATGGCACAATGCCGCCCTAAGTGCAAGAATAGAGACTCCTCTTACAGTCGGTACTTTGAGCATTCCCTGTGAGACCAGTATTAGTTTCCGATACACCACTGCAGGTACAATGTATTCCTTGTACCTTCACATTGACGATGAAACACAGGAATCGCATCGGAATTAAATACAAAAGGCACAATGCCGCCTTAAATACAAGAATAGAGACTCTTCTTACAGTCGGTGCTTTGAGCATTCCCTGTGAGACCAGTATTAGTTTCCGATACACCACTGCAGGTTCAATGTATTCCTTAGACATCCACATTGGCGGTGAAACATTGAAATTACATCGGAATTAAATACAAATGGCACAATGCCGCCATAAGTGCAAGAATAGAGAATCCTCTTACAGTCGGTGCTTTGAGCATTCCCTGTGAGACCAGTATTAGTTTCCGATACACCACTGCAGGTACAATGTATTCCTTGTACCTTCACATTGACGATGAAACACAAAAATCGCATCGGAATTAAATACAAAAGGCACAATGCCGCCTTAAGTACAAGAATAGAGACTCTTCTTACAGTCGGTGCTTTAAGCATTCCCTGTGAGACCAGTATTAGTTTCTGATACACCACTGCAGGTTCAATGTATTCCTTGGACATTCACATTGACGATGAAACACAGAAATCGCATCGGAATTAAATACAAAAGGCACAATGCCGCCTTACGTACAAGAATAGTGGCTCTTCTTACAGTCGGTGCTTTGAGCATTCCCTGTGAGACCAGTATTAGTTTCCGATACACCACTCCCGGTTCAATGTATTCCTTAGACCTTCACATTGACGATGGAACACAGATATGGCATCGGAATTAGATACAAATGGCACAATGCCGCCTTAAGTACAAGAATGTGGACTCTACTTACAGTCGGTGCTTTGAGCATTCCCTGTGAGACCAGTATTAGTTTCCGATACACCACTGCAGGTTCAATGTATTCCTTAGACATCCACATTGGCGGTGAAACATTGAAATTACATCGGAATTAAATGCAAATGGCACAATGCCGCCATTAGTGCAAGAATAGAGACTCCTCTTACAGTCGGTGCTTTGAGCATTCCCTGTGAGACCAGTATTAGTTTCCGATACACCACTGCAGGTACAATGTATTCCTTGTACCTTCACATTGACGATGAAACACAAAAATCGCATCGGAATTAAATACAAAAGGCACAATGCCGCCTTAAGTACAAGAATAGAGACTCTTCTTACAGTCGGTGCTTTGAGCATTCCCTGTGAGACCAGTATTAGTTTCTGATACACCACTGCAGGTTCAATGTATTCCTAGGACATACACATTGACGATGAAACACAGAAATCACATCGGAACTAAATATAAAATGCACAATGCCGCAATAAGTACAAGAATAGAGACTCTACTTACAGTCGGTGCTTTGAGCATTCCCTGTGAGACCAGTATTAGTTTCCGATACACCACTGCAGGTTCAATGAATTCCTTAGACATACACATTGACGATGAAACACTGAAATTACATCGGAATTAAATACAAAAGGCACAATGCCGCCATAAGTGCAAGAATAGAGACTATTCTTACAGTCGGTGCTTTGAGCTTTCCCTGTGAGCCCAGTATTACTTTCCGATACACCACACCAGGTTCAATGTATTCCTTGGACATACTCATTGACGATCAAACACTGAAATTACATCGGAATTTAATACAAAAGGAACAATGCCGCCTTAACGGCAAGATGAGTAAGACTTCTTAGAGTCTGTCCTTTGATCCTTTCCTGTGAGACCAGTATTAGTTTCCGATACACCACTGCAGGTTCAATGTATTCCTTGGACCTTCGCATTGACGATGAAACACAGAAATCGAATCGGAACTAAATACAAAAGGCACAATGCCGCAATAAGTACAAGAATAGAGCCTCTTCTTACAGTCGCTGCTTTGAGCATTCCCTGTGAGACCAGCATTAGTTTTCGATACACCACTGCAGGTTCAATGTATTCCTTAGACATACACATTGACGATGGAACACTGAAATTACATCGGAATTAAATACAAATGGCACAATGCCGCCTTAAGTGCAAGAATACAGACTCCTCTTACAGTCGGTGCTTTGAGCATTCCCTGTGAGACCAGTATTAGTTTCTGATACACCACAGAAGGTTCAATGTATTTCTTGGACATACACATTGACGATGAAACACAGAAATCGCATCGGAATTAATTACAAAAGGCACCATGCCGCCTTACGTACAAGAATAGAGACTCTTCTTACAGTCGGTGCTTTGAGCATTCCCTGTGAGACAAGTATTAGTTTCCGATATACCACTGCAGGTTCAATGTATTCCTTGGACATACGCATTGACGATGAAACACAGAAATCGCATCGGAATTAAATACAAAAGGCACAATGCCGCCCTACGTACAAGAATAGAGACTCTTCTTACATTCGGTGCTTTGAGCATTCCCTGTGAGACCGGTATTAGTTTCCGATACACCACTGCAGGTTCAATGTATTCCTTAGACATACACATTGACAATGAAACACAGAAATCGCATCGGAATTAAATGCAAAAGGCACAATGCCGCCTTAAGTACAAGAATAGAGACTCTTCTTACAGTCGGTGCATTGAGCATTGCCTGTGAGACCAGTAATAGTATCCGATACACCACTGCAGGTTCAATGTATTCCTTGGACTTTCACATTGACGATGTAACACAGAAATCGCATCGGAATCAAATACAAAAGGCACAATGCCGAATTAAGTACAAGAATAGAGATTCTTCTTACAGTCGGTTCTTTGAGCTTTCCCTGTGAGACCAGTATTAGTTTCCGATACACCACAGCAGGTTCAATGTATTCCTTGAACCTTCACATTGACGATGAAACACAGAATTCGCATCGGAATTAAATTCTAAAGGCATAATGCCGCCTTCAGTACAAGAATAGAGTCTCTCCTTACAGTCGGTGCTTTGAGCAATTCCTGTGAGACCAGTATTAGTTTCCGATACACCACTGCAGGTTCAATGTATTCCTTGGACATACGCATTGACGATGAAACACAGAAATCGCATCGGAATTAAATACAAAAGGCACAATGCCGCCCTACGTACAAGAATAGAGACTCTTCTTACATTCGGTGCTTTGAGCATTCCCTGTGAGACCGGTATTAGTTTCCGATACACCACTGCAGGTTCAATGTATTCCTTAGACATACACATTGACAATGAAACAGAAATCGCATCGGAATTAAATGCAAAAGGCACAATGCCGCCATAAGTGCCAGAATAGAGACCCTTCTTACAGTCGGTGCTTTGAGCATTCCCTGTGAGACCAGTATTAGTTTCCGATACACCTCAGCATGTACAATGTATTCCTTGGAACTTCACATCGACGATGAAACACAGAAATCGCATCGGAATTAAATACAAAAGGCACAATGCCGCCTTAAGTACAAGAATTGAGACTCTTCCTACAGTCGATGCTTTGAGCATTCCCTGTGAGACTAGTATTTGTTTCCGATACACAACTGCAGGTTCAATGGATTCCTTGGACATACGCATTGACGATGAAACACAGAAATCGCCTCGGAATTAATACAAAAGGCACAATGCCGCAATAAGCACAAGAATAGAGACTCTTCTTACAGTCGGTGCTTTGAGCATTTCCTGTGAGACCAGTATTAGTTTCCGATACACCACTGCAGTTTCAATGTATTACTTAGACACACACATTGACGATGAAACACTGAAATTACATTGGAATTAAATACAAAAGGCACAATGCCACCATAAGTGCAAGTATAGAGACTCCTCTTACAGTCGGTGCTTTGAGCATTCCCTGTGAGATCAGTATTAGTTTCCGATACACCACTGCGGGTACAATGTATTCCTTGTACCTTCACATTGACGATGAAACACAGAAATCGCATCGGAATTAAATGCAAAAGGCACAATGCCGCCTTAAGTACAAGAATAGAGACTCTTCTTACAGTCGGTGCTTTGAGCATTGCCTGTGAGACCAGTAATAGTATCCGATACACCACTGCAGGTTCAATGTATTCCTTGGACTTTCACATTGACGATGAAACACAGAAATCGCATCGGAATCAAATACAAAAGGCACAATGCCGCCTTAAGTACAAGAATAAAGACTCTTCTTACAGTCGGTGCTTTGAGCATTCCCTGTGAGACCAGTATTAGTTTCCGATACACTACTGCAGGTTCAATGTATTCCTTAGACATACACATTGACGATGAAAAACAGAAATCGCATCGGAATTAAATACAAAAGGCACAATGCCGCCTTAAGTACAAGAATTGAGACTCTTCCTACAGTCGATGTTTGAGCATTACCTGTGAGACCAGTATTTGTTTCCGATACACCACTGCAGGTTCAATGGATTCCTTGGACATACGCATTGACGATGAAACACAGAAATCACCTCGGAATTAATACAAAAGGCACAATGCCGCAATAAGCACAAGAATAGAGACTCTTCTTACAGTCGGTGCTTTGAGCATTTCCTGTGAGACCAGTATTAGTTTCCGATACACCACTGCAGGTTCAATGTATTACTTAGACACACACATTGACGATGAAACACTGAAATTACATTGGAATTAAATACAAAAGGCACAATGCCACCATTAGTGCAAGTATAGAGACTCCTCTTACAGTCGGTGCTTTGAGCATTCCCTGTGAGATCAGTATTAGTTTCCGATACACCACTGCAGGTACAATGTATTCCTTGTACCTTCACATTGACGATGAAACACAGAAATCGAATCGGAATTAAATGCAAAAGGCACAATGCCGCCTTAAGTACAAGAATAGAGACTCTTCTTACAGTCGGTGCTTTGAGCATTGCCTGTGAGACCAGTAATAGTATCCGATACACCACTGCAGGTTCAATGTATTCCTTGGACTTTCACATTGACGATGAAACACAGAAATCGCATCGGAATCAAATACAAAAGGCACAATGCCGCCTTAAGTACAAGAATAAAGACTCTTCTTACAGTCGGTGCTTTGAGCATTCCCTGTGAGACCAGTATTAGTTTCCGATACACTACTGCAGGTTCAATGTATTCCTTAGACATACACATTGACGATGAAAAACAGAAATCGCATCGGAATTAAATACAAAAGGCACAATGCCGCCTTAAGTACAAGAATTGAGACTCTTCCTACAGTCGATGTTTGAGCATTACCTGTGAGACCAGTATTTGTTTCCGATACACCACTGCAGGTTCAATGGATTCCTTGGACATACGCATTGACGATGAAACACAGAAATCACCTCGGAATTAATACAAAAGGCACAATGCCGCAATAAGCACAAGAATAGAGACTCTTCTTACAGTCGGTGCTTTGAGCATTTCCTGTGAGACCAGTATTAGTTTCCGATACACCACTGCAGGTTCAATGTATTACTTAGACACACACATTGACGATGAAACACTGAAATTATATTGGAATTAAATACAAAAGGCACAATGCCACCATTAGTGCAAGTATAGAGACTCCTCTTACAGTCGGTGCTTTGAGCATTCCCTGTGAGATCAGTATTAGTTTCCGATACACCACTGCAGGTACAATGTATTCCTTGTACCTTCACATTGACGATGAAACACAGAAATCGAATCGGAATTAAATGCAAAAGGCACAATGCCGCCTTAAGTACAAGAATAGAGACTCTTCTTACAGTCGGTGCATTGAGCATTGCCTGTGAGACCAGTAATAGTATCCGATACACCACTGCAGGTTCAATGTATTCCTTGGACTTTCACATTGACGATGAAACACAGAAATCGCATCGGAATCAAATACAAAAGGCACAATGCCGCCTTAAGTACAAGAATAGAGACTCTTCTTACAGTCGGTTCTTTGAGCTTTCCCTGTGAGACCAGTATTAGTTTCCGATACACCACTGCAGGTTCAATGTATTCTTTGAACCTTCACATTGACGATGAAACACAGAATTCGCATCCGAATTAAATTCTAAAGGCATAATGCCGCCTTCAGTACAAGAATAGAGTCTCTTCTTACAGTCGGTGCTTTGAGCAATTCCTGTGAGACCAGTATTAGTTTCCGATACACCACTGCAGGTTCAATGTATTCCTTGGACATACGCATTGACGATGAAACACAGAAATCGCAACGGAATTAAATACAAAAGGCACAATGCCGCCCTACGTACAAGAATAGAGACTCTTCTTACATTCTTTGCTTTGAGCATTCCCTGTGAGACCGGTATTAGTTTCCGATACACCACTGCAGGTTCAATGTATTCCTTAGACATACACATTGACAATGAAACACAGAAATCGGATCGGAATTAAATGCAAAAGGCACAATGCCGCCATAAGTGCCAGAATAGAGACCCTTCTTACAGTCGGTGCTTTGAGCATTCCCTGTGAGACCAGTATTAGTTTCCGATACACCTCAGCATGTACAATGTATTCCTTGGAACTTCACATTGACGATGAAACACAGAAATCGCATCGGAATTAAATACAAAAGGCACAATGCCGCCTTAAGTACAAGAATTGAGACTCTTCCTACAGTCGATGCTTTGAGCATTCCCTGTAAGACTAGTATTTGTTTCCGATACACCACTGCAGGTTCAATGGATTCCTTGGACATACGCATTGACGATGAAACACAGAAATCGCCTCGGAATTAATACAAAAGGCACAATGCCGCAATAAGCACAAGAATAGAGACTCTTCTTACAGTCGGTGCTTTGAGCATTTCCTGTGAGACCAGTATTAGTTTCCGATACACCACTGCAGTTTCAATGTATTACTTAGACACACACATTTACGATGAAACACTGAAATTACATTGGAATTAAATACAAAAGGCACAATGCCACCATAAGTGCAAGTATAGAGACTCCTCTTACAGTCGGTGCTTTGAGCATTCCCTGTGAGATCAGTATTAGTTTCCGATACACCACTGCAGGTACAATGTATTCCTTGAACCTTCACATTGACGATGAAACACAGAAATCGCATCGGAATTAAATGCAAAAGGCACAATGCCGCCTTAAGTACAAGAATAGAGACTCTTCTTACAGTCGGTGCTTTGAGCATTGCCTGTGAGACCAGTAATAGTATCCGATACACCACTGCAGGTTCAATGTATTCCTTGGACTTTCACATTGACGATGAAACACAGAAATCGCATCGGAATCAAATACAAAAGGCACAATGCCGCCTTAAGTACAAGAATAAAGACTCTTCTTACAGTCGGTGCTTTGAGCATTCCCTGTGAGACCAGTATTAGTTTCCGATACACTACTGCAGGTTCAATGTATTCCTTAGACATACACATTGACGATGAAAAACAGAAATCGCATCGGAATTAAATACAAAAGGCACAATGCCGCCTTAAGTACAAGAATTGAGACTCTTCCTACAGTCGATGTTTGAGCATTACCTGTGAGACCAGTATTTGTTTCCGATACACCACTGCAGGTTCAATGGATTCCTTGGACATACGCATTGACGATGAAACACAGAAATCGCCTCGGAATTAATACAAAAGGCACAATGCCGCAATAAGCACAAGAATAGAGACTCTTCTTACAGTCGGTGTTTTGAGCATTTCCTGTGAGACCAGTATTAGTTTCCGATACACCACTGCAGGTTCAATGTATTACTTAGACACACACATTGACGATGAAACACTGAAATTACATTGGAATTAAATACAAAAGGCACAATGCCACCATTAGTGCAAGTATAGAGACTCCTCTTACAGTCGGTGCTTTGAGCATTCCCTGTGAGATCAGTATTAGTTTCCGATACACCACTGCAGGTACAATGTATTCCTTGTACCTTCACATTGACGATGAAACACAGAAATCGAATCGGAATTAAATGCAAAAGGCACAATGCCGCCTTAAGTACAAGAATAGAGACTCTTCTTACAGTCGGTGCATTGAGCATTGCCTGTGAGACCAGTAATAGTATCCGATACACCACTGCAGGTTCAATGTATTCCTTGGACCTTCACATTGACGATGAAACACAGAAATCGCATCGGAATCAAATACAAAAGGCACAATGCCGCCTTAAGTACAAGAATAGAGACTCTTCTTACAGTCGGTTCTTTGAGCTTTCCCTGTGAGACCAGTATTAGTTTCCGATACACCACTGCAGGTTCAATGTATTCCTTGAACCTTCACATTGACGATGAAACACAGAATTCGCATCGGAATTAAATTCGAAAGGCATAATGCCGCCTTCAGTACAAGAATAGAGTCTCTTCTTACAGTCGGTGCTTTGAGCAATTCCTGTGAGACCAGTATTAGTTTCCGATACACCACTGCAGGTTCAATGTATTCCTTGGACCTTCACATTGACGAAGAAATACAGAATTCGCATCGGAATTAAATACTAAAGGCATAATGCCGCCTTCAGTACAAGAATAGAGTCTCTTCTTACAGTCGGTGCTTTGAGCATTTCCTGTGAGACCAGTATTAGTTTCCGATACACCACTGCAGGTTCAATGTATTCCTTGGACCTTCACATTGACGATGAAACACAGAGATCGAATCGGAACTAAATACAAAAGGCACAATGCCGCAATAAGTACAAGAATATAGACTCTTCTTACAGTCGGTGCTTTGAGCATTCCCTGTGAGGCCAGTATTAGTTTCCGATGCACCACTGCAGGTTCAATGTATTCCTTAGACATACACATTGACGATGAAACACTGATATTACATCGGAATTAAATACAAATGGCACAATGCCGCCCTAAGTGCAAGAATAGAGACTCCTCTTACAGTCGGTACTTTGAGCATTCCCTGTGAGACCAGTATTAGTTTCCGATACACCACTGCAGGTACAATGTATTCCTTGTACCTTCACATTGACGATGAAACACAGGAATCGCATCGGAATTAAATACAAAAGGCACAATGCCGCCTTAAATACAAGAATAGAGACTCTTCTTACAGTCGGTGCTTTGAGCATTCCCTGTGAGACCAGTATTAGTTTCCGATACACCACTGCAGGTTCAATGTATTCCTTAGACATCCACATTGGCGGTGAAACATTGAAATTACATCGGAATTAAATACAAATGGCACAATGCCGCCATAAGTGCAAGAATAGAGAATCCTCTTACAGTCGGTGCTTTGAGCATTCCCTGTGAGACCAGTATTAGTTTCCGATACACCACTGCAGGTACAATGTATTCCTTGTACCTTCACATTGACGATGAAACACAAAAATCGCATCGGAATTAAATACAAAAGGCACAATGCCGCCTTAAGTACAAGAATAGAGACTCTTCTTACAGTCGGTGCTTTAAGCATTCCCTGTGAGACCAGTATTAGTTTCTGATACACCACTGCAGGTTCAATGTATTCCTTGGACATTCACATTGACGATGAAACACAGAAATCGCATCGGAATTAAATACAAAAGGCACAATGCCGCCTTACGTACAAGAATAGTGGCTCTTCTTACAGTCGGTGCTTTGAGCATTCCCTGTGAGTCCAGTATTAGTTTCCGATACACCACTCCCGGTTCAATGTATTCCTTAGACCTTCACATTGACGATGGAACACAGATATGGCATCGGAATTAGATACAAATGGCACAATGCCGCCTTAAGTACAAGAATGTGGACTCTACTTACAGTCGGTGCTTTGAGCATTCCCTGTGAGACCAGTATTAGTTTCCGATACACCACTGCAGGTTCAATGTATTCCTTAGACATCCACATTGGCGGTGAAACATTGAAATTACATCGGAATTAAATGCAAATGGCACAATGCCGCCATTAGTGCAAGAATAGAGACTCCTCTTACAGTCGGTGCTTTGAGCATTCCCTGTGAGACCAGTATTAGTTTCCGATACACCACTGCAGGTACAATGTATTCCTTGTACCTTCACATTGACGATGAAACACAAAAATCGCATCGGAATTAAATACAAAAGGCACAATGCCGCCTTAAGTACAAGAATAGAGACTCTTCTTACAGTCGGTGCTTTGAGCATTCCCTGTGAGACCAGTATTAGTTTCTGATACACCACTGCAGGTTCAATGTATTCCTAGGACATACACATTGACGATGAAACACAGAAATCACATCGGAACTAAATATAAAATGCACAATGCCGCAATAAGTACAAGAATAGAGACTCTACTTACAGTCGGTGCTTTGAGCATTCCCTGTGAGACCAGTATTAGTTTCCGATACACCACTGCAGGTTCAATGAATTCCTTAGACATACACATTGACGATGAAACACTGAAATTACATCGGAATTAAATACAAAAGGCACAATGCCGCCATAAGTGCAAGAATAGAGACTATTCTTACAGTCGGTGCTTTGAGCTTTCCCTGTGAGCCCAGTATTACTTTCCGATACACCACACCAGGTTCAATGTATTCCTTGGACATACTCATTGACGATCAAACACTGAAATTACATCGGAATTTAATACAAAAGGAACAATGCCGCCTTAACGGCAAGATGAGTAAGACTTCTTAGAGTCTGTCCTTTGATCCTTTCCTGTGAGACCAGTATTAGTTTCCGATACACCACTGCAGGTTCAATGTATTCCTTGGACCTTCGCATTGACGATGAAACACAGAAATCGAATCGGAACTAAATACAAAAGGCACAATGCCGCAATAAGTACAAGAATAGAGCCTCTTCTTACAGTCGCTGCTTTGAGCATTCCCTGTGAGACCAGCATTAGTTTTCGATACACCACTGCAGGTTCAATGTATTCCTTAGACATACACATTGACGATGGAACACTGAAATTACATCGGAATTAAATACAAATGGCACCATGTCGCCTTACGTACAAGAATAGAGACTCTTCTTACAGTCGGTGCTTTGAGCATTCCCTGTGAGACAAGTATTAGTTTCCGATATACCACTGCAGGTTCAATGTATTCCTTGGACATACGCATTGACGATGAAACACAGAAATCGCATCGGAATTAAATACAAAAGGCACAATGCCGCCCTACGTACAAGAATAGAGACTCTTCTTACATTCGGTGCTTTGAGCATTCCCTGTGAGACCGGTATTAGTTTCCGATACACCACTGCAGGTTCAATGTATTCCTTAGACATACACATTGACAATGAAACACAGAAATCGCATCGGAATTAAATGCAAAAGGCACAATGCCGCCATAAGTGCCAGAATAGAGACCCTTCTTACAGTCGGTGCTTTGAGCATTTCCTGAGAGACCAGTATTAGTTTCCGATACACCTCAGCATGTACAATGTATTCCTTGGAACTTCACATTGACGATGAAACACAGAAATAGCATCGGAATTAAATACAAAAGGCACAATGCCGCCTTAAGTACAAGAATTGAGACTCTTCCTACAGTCGATGCTTTGAGCATTCCCTGTGAGACTAGTATTTGTTTCCGATACACCACTGCAGGTTCAATGGATTCCTTGGACATACGCATTGATGATGAAACACAGAAATCGCCTCGGAATTAATACAAAAGGCACATTGCCGCAATAAGCACAAGAATAGAGACTCTTCTTACAGTCGGTGCTTTGAGCATTTCCTGTGAGACCAGTATTAGTTTCCGATACACCACTGCAGTTTCAATGTATTACTTAGACACACACATTGACGATGAAACACTGAAATTACATTGGAATTAAATACAAAAGGCACAATGCCACCATAAGTGCAAGTATAGAGACTCCTCTTACAGTCGGTGCTTTGAGCATTCCCTGTGAGATCAGTATTAGTTTCCGATACACCACTGCAGGTACAATGTATTCCTTGTACCTTCACATTGACGATGAAACACAGAAATCGCATTGGAATTAAATTCAAAAGGCACAATGCCGCCTTAAGTACAAGAATAGAGACTCTTCTTACAGTCTCTGCTTTGAGCATTGCCTGTGAGACCAGTAATAGTATCCGATACACCACTGCAGGTTCAATGTATTCCTTGGACTTTCACATTGACGATGAAACACAGGAATCGCATCGGAATCAAATACAAAAGGCACAATCCCGCCTTAAGTACAAGAATAAAGACTCTTCTTACAGTCGGTTCTTTGAGCTTTCCCTGTGAGACCAGTATTAGTTTCCGATACACCACTGCAGGTTCAATGTATTCCTTGAACCTTCACATTGACGATGAAACACAGAATTCGCATCGGAATTAAATTCTAAAGGCATAATGCCGCCTTCAGTACAAGAATAGAGTCTCTTCTTACAGTCGGTGCTTTGAGCAATTACTGTGAGACCAGTATTAGTTTCCGATACACCACTGCAGGTTCAATGTATTCCTTGGACTTTCACATTGACGACGAAACACAGAATTCGCATCGGAATTAAATACTAAAGGCATAATGCCGCCCTCAGTACAAGAATAGAGTCTCTTCTTACAGTCGGTGCTTTGAGCATTTCCTGTGAGACAAGTATTAGTTTCCGATACACCAATGCAGGTTCAATGTATTCCTTGGACCTTCACATTGACGATGAAACACAGAGATCGAATCGGAACTAAATACAAAAGGCACAATGCCGCAATAAGTACAAGAATATAGACTCTTCTTACAGTCGGTGCTTTGAGCATTCCCTGTGAGACCAGTATTAGTTTCCGATACACCACTGCAGGTTCAATGTATTCCTTAGACATACACATTGGCGGTGAAACATTGAAATTACATCGGAATTAAATACAAATGGCACAATGCCGCCATAAGTGCAAGCATAGAGACTCCTCTTACAGTCGGTGCTTTGAGCATTCCCTGTGAGACCAGTATTAGTTTCCGATACACCACTGCAGGTACAATGTATTCCTTGTACCTTCACATTGACGATGAAACACAAAAATCGCATCGGAATTAAATACAAAAGGCACAATGCCGCCTTAAGTACAAGAATAGAGACTCTTCTTACAGTCGGTGATTTGAGCATTCCCTGTGAGACCAGTATTAGTTTCTGATACACCACTGCAGGTTCAATGTATTCCTTGGACATACACATTGACGATGAAACACAGAAATCGCATCGGAAATAAATACAAAAGGCACAATGCCGCCTTACGTACAAGAATAGAGGCTCTTCATACGGTCGGTGCTTTGAGCATTCCCTGTGAGACCAGTATTAGTTTCCGATACACCACTCCCGGTTCAATGTATTCCTTAGACCTTCACATTGACGATGGAACACAAATATGGCATCGGAATTAGATACAAATGGCACAATGCAACCTTAAGTACAAGAATGTGGACTCTACTTACAGTCGGTGCTTTGAGCATTCCCTGTGAGAACAGTATTAGTTTCCGATACACCACTGCAGATTCCATGTATTCCTAGGACATACACATTGACGATGAAACACTGAAATTACATCAGAATTAAATACAAAAGGAACAATGCCGCCTGAAGTGCAAGAAGAATGAGACTTCTTAGAGTCTGTGCTTTGATCCTTTCCTGTGAGACCAGTATTAGTTTCCGATACACCAATGCAGGTGCAATGTATTCCTTGGACCTTCACATTGACGATGAAACACAGAGATCGAATAGGAACTAAATACAAAAGGCACAATGCCGCCTTACGTACAAGAATAGAGATTCTTCTTACAGTCGGTGCTTTGAGCATTCCCTGTAAGACCAGTATTAGTTTCCGATACACCACTCCAGGTTCAATGTATTCCTTGGACACACTCAATGACGATGAAACCCTGAAAATACATCGGAATTAAATACAAAAGGAACAATGCCGCCTTAAATGCAAGATGAGTGAGACTTCTTAGAGTCTGTGCTTTGATCCTTTCCTGTGAGACCGGTATTAGTTTCCGATACACCACTGCAGGTTCAATGTATTCCTTGGACCTTCGCATTGACGATGAAACACAGAAATCACATCGGAACTAAATATAAAATGCACAAAGCCGCAATAAGTACAAGAATAGAGACACTTCTTACAGTCGGTGCTTTGAGCATTCCCTGTGAGACCAGTATTAGTTTCCGATACACCACTGCAGGTTCAATGAATTCCTTAGACATACACATTGACGATGAAACACTGAAATTACATCGGAATTAAATACAAAAGGCACAATGCCGCCATAAGGGCAAGAATAGAGACTCTTCTTACAGTCGGCGCTTTGAGCTTTCCCTGTGAGACCAGTATTAGTTTCCGATACACCACACCAGGTTCAATGTATTCCTTGGACATACTCATTGACGATGAAACACTGAAATTACATCGGAATTTAATACAAAAGGAACAATGCCGCCTTAACGGCAAGATGAGTAAGACTTCTTAGAGTCTGTGCTTTGATCCTTTCCTGTGAGACCAGTATTAGTTTCCGATACACCACTGCAGGTTCAATGTATTCCTTGGACCTTCGCATTGACGATGAAACACAGAAATCGAATCGAAACTAAATACAAAAGGCACAATGCCGCAATAAGTACAAGAATAGAGCCTCTTCTTACAGTCGCTGCTTTGAGCATTCCCTGTGAGACCAGCATTAGTTTCCGATACACCACTGCAGGTTCAATGTATTCCTTAGACATACACATTGACGATGGAACACTGAAATTACATCGGAATTAAATACAAATGGCACAATGCCGCCTTAAGTGCAAGAATAGAGACCCCTCTTACAGTCGGTGCTTTGAGCATTCCCTGTGAGACCAGTATTAGCTTCTGATACACCACTGAAGGTTCAGTGTTTTCCTTGGACATATACATTGACGATGATACACAGAAATCGCATCGGAATTAATTACAAAAGGCACAATGCCGCCTTACGTACAAGAATAGAGACTCTTCTTACAGTCGGTGCTTTGAGCATTCCCTGTGAGACAAGTATTAGTTTCCGATACACCACTCCAGGTTCAATGTATTCCTTGGACATACTTATTGACGATGAAACACTGAAATTACATCGGAATTAAATACAAAACGAACAATGCCGCCTTAACTGCAAGATGAGTGAGACTTCTTTGAGTCTGTGCTTTGATCCTTTCCTGTGAGACCAGTATTAGTTTCCGATACACCACTGCAGGTTCAATGTATTCCATGGACCTTCGCATTGACGATGAAACACAGAAATTGCATCGGAACTAAATACAAAATGCACAATGCCGCAATAAGTACAAGAATAGAGGCTCTTCTTACAGTCGGTGCTTTGAGCATTCCCTGTGAGACCAGTATTAGTTTCCGATACACCACTGCAGGTTCAATGAATTCCTTAGACATACACATTGACGATGAAACACTGAAATGACATCGGAAGTAAATACAAAAGGCACAATGCCGCCATAAGTGCAATAATAGAGACTCTTCTTACAGTCGGTGCTTTGACCTTTCCCAGTGAGACCAGTATTAGTTTCCGATACACCACTGCGGGTTCAATGTATTCCTTAGACATACACATTGCCGAAGAAACACTGAAATTACATTGGAATTAAATACAAACGTCACAATGCCGCCATAAGTGCAAGAATAGAGACTCTTCTTACAGTCGGTGCTTTGAGCATTCCCTGTGAGACCAGTATTAGTTTCCGATACTCCACTGCAGGTACAATGTATTCCTTGTACCTTCACATTGACGATGAAACACATGAATCGCATCGGAATTAAATACAAAAGGCAGAATGCCGCCTTAAGTACAAGAATAGAGACTCTTCTTACAGTCGGTGCTTTGAGCATTCCCTGTGAGACCAGTATTAGTTTCCGATACACCACTCCAGGTTCAATGTATTTCTTGGAGATACTCAATGACGATGAAACACTGAAATTACATCGGAATTAAATACAAAAGGAACAATGCCGCCTTAACTGCAAGATGAGTGAGACTTCTTAGAGTCTGTGCTTTGATCCTTTCCTGTGAGACCGGTATTAGTTTCCGATACACCACTGCAGGTTCAATGTATTCCTTGGACCTTCGCATTGACGATGAAACACTGAAATCACGTCGGAACTAAATACAAAAGGCACAATGCCGCAATAAGTACAAGAATAGAGCCTCTTCTTACAGTCGGTGATTTGAGCATTCCCTGTGAGACCAGTATTAGTTTCCGATACACCACTGCAGATTCAATTTATTCCTTAGACATACACATTGACGATGAAACACTGAAATTACATCGGAATTAAATACAAATGGCACAATGCCGCCATAAGTGCAAGAATAGAGACTCCTCTTACAGTCGGTGCTTTGAGCATTCCCTGTGAGACCAGTATTAGTTTCCGATACACCACTGCAGGTTCAATGTATTCCATGGACCTTCGCATTGACGATGAAACACAGAAATTGCATCGGAACTAAATACAAAATGTACAATGCCGCAATAAGTACAAGAATAGAGGCTCTTCTTACAGTCGGTGCTTTGAGCATTCCCTGTGAGACCAGTATTAGTTTCCGATACACCACTGCAGGTTCAATGAATTCCTTAGACATACACATTGACGATGAAACACTGAAATGACATCGGAAGTAAATACAAAAGGCACAATGCCGCCATAAGTGCAATAATAGAGACTCTTCTTACAGTCGGTGCTTTGACCTTTCCCAGTGAGACCAGTATTAGTTTCCGATACACCACTGCGGGTTCAATGTATTCCTTAGACATACACATTGCCGAAGAAACACTGAAATTACATTGGAATTAAATACAAACGTCACAATGCCGCCATAAGTGCAAGAATAGAGACTCTTCTTACAGTCGGTGCTTTGAGCATTCCCTGTGAGACCAGTATTAGTTTCCGATTCTCCACTGCAGGTACAATGTATTCCTTGTACCTTCACATTGACGATGAAACACATGAATCGCATCGGAATTAAATACAAAAGGCAGAATGCCGCCTTAAGTACAAGAATAGAGACTCTTCTTACAGTCGGTGCTTTGAGCATTCCCTGTGAGACCAGTATTAGTTTCCGATACACCACTCCAGGTTCAATGTATTTCTTGGAGATACTCAATGACGATGAAACACTGAAATTACATCGGAATTAAATGCAAAAGGAACAATGCCGCCTTAACTGCAAGATGAGTGAGACTTCTTAGAGTCTGTGCTTTGATCCTTTCCTGTGAGACCGGTATTAGTTTCCGATACACCACTGCTGGTTCAATGTATTCCTTGGACCTTCGCATTGACGATGAAACACTGAAATCACTTTGGAACTAAATACAAAAGGCACAATGCCGCAATAAGTACAAGAATAGAGCCTCTTCTTACAGTCGGTGATTTGAGCATTCCCTGTGAGACCAGTATTAGTTTCCGATACACCACTGCAGATTCAATTTATTCCTTAGACATACACATTGACGATGAAACACTGAAATTACATCGGAATTAAATACAAATGGCACAATGCCGCCATAAGTGCAAGAATAGAGACTCCTCTTACAGTCGGTGCTTTGAGCATTCCCTGTGAGACCAGTATTAGTTTCCGATACACCACTGCAGGTACAATGTATTCCTTGTACCTTCACATTGACGATGAAACACAGAAATCGCATCGGAATTAAATACAAAAGGCACAATGCCGCCTTAAGTACAAGAATAGAGACTCTTCTTACAGTCGGTGCTTTGAGCATTCCCTGTGAGACCAGTATTAGTTTCTGATACACCACTGAAGGTTCAATGTATTCCTTGGACATACACATTGACGATGAAACACAGAAATCGCATCGGAATGAATTACGAAAGGCACAATGCCGCCTTACGTACAAGAATAGAGACTCTTCTTACAGTCGGTGCTTTGAGCATTCCCTGTGAGACAAGTATTAGTTTCTGATACACCACTGCAGGTTCAATGTTTTCCTTGGACATACACATTGACGATGAAACACAGAAATCGCATCGGAATTATATACAAAAGGCACAATGCCGCCTTACGTACAAGAATAGAGACTCTTCTTACAGTCGGTGCTTTGAGCATTCCCTGTGAGACCAGTATTAGTTTCCGATACACCACTTGTGATGTTACAAAATAGAAGTGATGTTGCTATTCAATGGAAAGTTGGAAATTGAGATTTAACTAACTATTTTATCAATCACAATTGGCGTAAGAATCATGGATTGACCATTGTCATAAAATATTGCATTATGAGATGTGAATAGTTTTTACTTGCGGTTTCGCGTGGCTTGAGGCAGTCACAACTAGCGTGCTATTGATTAAGAAGTTGCGTTATCGTCTTTGTAATTACTTCATGATCGTAGATACGATCATACCCGGTTGTGAAGTTATTGTTATGACAAAAAATATTTCCTAAGGGACCAGAAAGTTCTTAAGGGCGCAAAAACAACTGTAACATCACACAAAAGAGAAATTCAATATTAAAGCTGATGCAAGAAGACGATAAAACAGTTTTCTTTTTATCAATGTAACACGCACATTGGACTGCTTATCTTGGAGTCTGTAATATTAGCAAAATGCATAATTAAAATGAAAATAATACTGAGGAGATAATAGAAATGAGCACTGCTAAATGATTCAGTATTCCCAGAACAAATATTTATTATAACTAAAACATATATCGTACCTTAAGCTTAATACTACAATGACGGTAGATTTTTATGTCCATATCATGTCCATTGAGCGCTCTTTTATATAGCCATTGTCCTCTTGAGTCGCTCGTGCTTCGTCACGGTAAGTTACAACAGTTCTTCTTCCTTCACTTCACTCAAAACTTAGACGAAACACGTTTTTATTTATTTAGTAAAAATAATTAGATCAGACCGCCACAAATCTGCGTCCGTCTTACTCGAGAAAATCAGTAAAAGTCTTTTTAGCGCTCAAGGCTTCATTTGTTCTCCAGCGAACAAAATAGTGAAGGATCGCATATCCATCCGTACTTTTCTGTTTATATTGCCGCCCAAAGACGACGAATTACATTATCTAGAAAATTCCACCGTCGCCATGCGACGCCTTATTATATATTAATCATTCTTTATAAACAAGTATTTGCCTTCTGGCTGAATTTGCTGTTTTAATTAAGCCAAAAATAGCGAATATCACATTGCCTCCCATGAGGAGAGAGGGAATGCCGAAGGATTACCTCGATCCTCATGTCCTCATGAGATATTCGTGATTTTTTGTGTGACATTTACATAACGTTACTGGCGTACAAAGTACATAAATTGAAATCACATTTATAAACATATATCCGATATTTATCATTTTTCAAAATAAAGTTTTTCATTCTTTGTTCATCAGTCACTTCATTCCATAATACCAAGATTAACATTTATGTGCATATTTAAGTTTGGTCCATATTTGCTTATAACAATAAGTGAACGTTCATTTCGCACTTCAGGGGATAGAATTCAGGAATTACTTTCTCTTGAGCTTAACAACTAATACATGAGTACAGTATGTGCTTATTTTCACTAAACTAGAGTGGACAATGTTCGAGCATCTGTTGACTCATTGTGGTTCAATTACAGTTTAATAACGTAGCACTACACTTCATGATGCTTTCACTTTCTGTGTTAGCTGTCTACGGCGTTCATCATGCAGTACATCTGTCCTTTCCGCTGTGGTGCCAGGTATTCATGCGGCTTCCCGGGTTTTTATTTACAATATGAAACAGAAGAAGTGGAAAATTATTAGTATAACTTATAACCTATTGGATACATTTGTTAAGGATCGGGACTGGTCTGGAGTTTAGGGTCTTCCTATAGTGCACATTCATTTTCTTTGTCCATCAAGAGACAGGTTTATAATTCATTTTAGCAGTGTTCAGGAGTGCCGGTATTAATGGCTTTAAGGTCTCAGTAATCTAACAATTTACTTCTCACTCATCTTAACTTCAACTCAAGAAAATCGCTTAATTTACATATGAAAATGTAGTCACACAAGTGTACAAATGTCTTTCCTCCAGTATGTACGATTGAAGTCATGGCGGTTAGCAGTTTAAAGTTTGGATTGTTTCGTCACCCACACGTCAGCCACTCACAGCGGCTGCACAGTGTTGCGTGAGCTCCAATACTTAGTATCCGTTCGCGCTCAGGCTGTAACAGAGCTGCTCGTCGTCGATTGCTCCCTTTTTTTTTTTTTTTTTGTGAACTTCGTATCACACGAGTGCATCGCTACAAACATCTCGCGCGCGTTTTCCACCGGAGGAGCCGGACACTGAAGCTGCCTCCATACTTCTCTGTCAACTGCCTCCCATGAGGCTCACAGGTAAGTGACGAAGAATGTTTTAGCTGTCGCTGCACTTAGAACAACACTGAACTTTGCGTTGCACCTGTTGTCGTAGCCTTGACTTCCTTTTTTACACTTGCAGTACAACACTACCACTAGTATACAGTGAACAGTTATTTTTATTATGCACGTCGCACTTTAGTGTGCATCTTCACACAGCATTCGTGCTTAGTTCCTTCGCCGATAGAGTTCATTTACAAAACAATCAATTTTGCACGTTTCCTCCACTGGTATAGTAAGACTTATATTCTACTATTTACAAAATATCACTTACGACCTAATATTTACAATTAATGGTCACTCCTTTTGTTAAGTCCAGTGAACAACTGCTTTATGAATGGACTCTTTATATCTCAAGATTTGCTTTCACTAGTGAACCTAAAAATATTCTTTCAAACTTTCTTTTAAGGGCTCATCTCCTCATTATGAAAACTACAGGTTTCGCAACACTCGTTGCATTTATTCTTTAGTGCACCCAAGATCATTTTCTACTGCCACGCAGCATATCTACTACTTAACGAGTACACATTTAACGCTGAATCTTTTTTTTTTGTGCTTGCCAAATCTTTTTTTTATATTTGAGGGCAGACTGGATAACAATAGGTCTCCCTCTTCGCTTCATGTACTCAGCAATCGTTCTCTGTTAAAAAAAAATAGGGTAACGCGTGTCTACTATTTTTCGCATGAATGGAATTACCGACAGTTCACTGGGTTTACACAACCGGTCCATAACAAACATTACTAAAGCTAGCGAAGTTCATCACGCTACGTGTCTCATTTCTCATAAGCACTGCTTTGCCCCGAAGCACATGTGCCTTTTACAAGTCGACCCTTGGTGTGGGTTAATGAACCAAGATCAAAAGGAACGGGCACAAGGAAAATGGATTTCATAAGAGGAGTGTCTTAGGAGACATTTTTGCAATAAAATCTTCATGTAAATCAAATTATCATAATAAACATAGGCACATATATAAATTTCAACCTCTTTCATTACAGCATGCTTTGCTACTTCTACGTCTTACTCTGGTTATAGTCAGTATTATGTTTAAATATCACTGCATTGCTTGTTCTTTAGATTAGCCTTCAATTAGGGTATTGAATGGTCGCTAGATTACACTACAATTTTCTGAAGATCTTTACTTGGACTTATTTATGATACAGGGGGCTTGCTGTGTGGTTATTTAGTACCTTTATTCGACTGAAATCAATTCGTCAGCTAACATTCCTCATATACTCTTTACATTGGGCACAGATCGCAGGGAAATAGTTTACTTTCATAGCAATTAATGGCCTCGTGGAGTACTTACGCTACATTATTGATGCTTCATGGTTTGCCTCTATTTGTACTGTATTTCACCTAACTTAGTTTACTACAGCTTATTGTCTCCTTGCGTGAACACATGTGGGTTACCACTTGTTTTTCCATTTAACAGCACGCTTTAACTGAACTTTAAGCTATTTCTTCTACTCCTGTCCACTGTCTGGACTGTTTGACCATGTACCTTTATTTTTTTTTTTTTTTTTTTAAGCAGGTAATTTGGGCTTTTACAACAGAACTTCAAGTACTTACATTACTAAAAATAAATCTATAAATCTTCTTGTACCGTGAGAGAAGTGCTTATTTACGCATCCTTCTCCATTTCTCACCTTTACATATTTATTTAGCTCCGGGCAATCACCTCGAAAGCACTTTTTTTCTTATTACTAACTTAAAATTAAATTGAAATTATTGGTGCAACCCCTATTTCCTGCTTCAGCTTGTTGAAGAAATATCAGTTCAATGTCCATCACTACAAACAATTTTTCCATACATAGCATTTAATACTTAAAGTTTACATGTAGTAGCCGTTACCATGTAATCAGTGCGCTGTTCAACACAATACTTATTATTAACAGTTCACACAAGGAAATTTCCAGTAAGCAAGAGGCAGGAAACCGAAACAGATTCTATCTGCAGTTGAAGCTGCGTCTGTAAACTAACTCTCTGTTTCAATGGACCAATCGCTCCCGATATGGAGCACCCCTGAATCGGCAATGATAAAACTTTTGAAACAGAAGACACCTGTCTGAAGAGACATGGTGACATGACATTGATGTTTGTTCCTGTATCAACAACGGCTGTGACAGGAATGTTAGTAATAGAAATCTTAATCGAAGCCTGGACCTGTTCATCATAAATGTCGTTAATGTCTTGAGCTTTGTCAGGTGCAAGGTCATCTCGTAAGTCGGTCTCACGGTCGTACCGTATCGCATTAACATACTCAGAATCAGAGGATTCCTTAGTGCCCCCACTCAAAATTCGCAGCGACCTCTTTGAGGCTGAGAGGCGCTGCCTCTAATTTTCCGCAGGATGTTTAACCTGTTTGTTATTCATGGCCTTAAGTGTTTGTTCCGTTTCATATTGGTGCTGGTTATGTGGTACAAATGCCGGTGTAGAGGGGTAAAATCCACTGGGTGCATTCACTTGTGAATAAAATACTTGAGACGGCTGCTGTCGCCCGATCTTTTGGTTGCCGGCAAAACCATTTCCTTGTGAAGGAAAGTTCACATTTGGTGCCATTTGAAAATTGTTCCGCGGTCCTCTATTCTGTGAAAAGTTGTTCTGATGTGCTGGGTGGCCTCCGCCTGGCCCATGCCACTTACTATATTTCGACCTATAACTTTGATTGTACACTGGCCCATTTGAAAAATTACCAATCGTTTGTGGAGAATTTCAATACTGCTCAGGCGCAGAATTAAAGGGTGGGTTTCCGTACTGATGTTGTACCTGGTGGTTGTAAATTGGGTGGTATCTCTGCTGATTACTGTAATTGGTTTTCTGCTTCCCTTTAAAGTTATTGCCGTTTGCGTTTTGATAACCGCTGGCAGGTTGGTAACAGCGGTCGCAGTAGCTCGCTCTCTCCTTGGGCGCATTGTTGTCCGCGTGCGATGCATTCTGCTGGCTGCCAGGGAAGAATTTGCCGCTGCCAACCTTGGAGCGCACATCCTCGCTAATTAAATCTAAGGAATCCAGCGCAGAAAGGAATGCATTCGTGTCTTCTTCGGACACATTTACTAGTTTCTCTCTAATAGACACAGGGAGTTTGCTTTTGAGAATCATAATTACGTCCTTGGAAGAAATCGGAGAATCCCAGAATTTAATTTTTGCTAGATACTTCTCAAAGTATCGCCGGAGACTTCCATGCTTCTCATTGAAAATTTCCGCACCATACACCTCCTTCCTTAATCTTTGCTGTACCCCATTACTCCAAAATTTTGCCAAGAACATTTTCTCAAACTCTTCATAATTCCTACACGTGTCTACCATTTCCGTTCCCCATAATGCTGCATCACCAGAAATAAAGCCAGTGACGAACTGAATACGCTGTCTGTCTGTCCAGCTCCTGGGAAATATGCCGGAAAAATTCTTTAGGAACACGATGGGGTGTATTTCTCGCTTCTGCGGATGAAAAACAGGAAAAGTGCGATGCTTAATCACACTTTCCTCTTGCATTAAACTCACAATTGTGGGCGGATCATTTATTTTCCCTACTCGGGACTCAACATGACTGTCGTTTTGCATGTAATCAGGCGGTGAACGATAAGGAGTTGACTGACATTCGTCACCGTCTAAAGAGTTGTTCCCTATAGTTTGCGTATGTGTGTGCGGATTTTCTACCCAGTTTCTCAGCATTCTGACTTCGTCCACTACTTGCTGCTTCCACTCGGGAAGATCCCGTGTAAGTGTCCTCCGAATCTGTCCCAATTCAGAAACTACTGTGTCTCCCGACTTACAAGGAGCAGCTAAGATTTCATAAGTTACATCCTTGACAGTCTCCCTAAGCTCCTCCCTGACCTTCTTTTCGATAAAAATATCTTTACCCTTTATCCATTCACTGTAGTGTTCCGACAATGCCTCCGCGTGTGCTTTCACGGTGCTCTTAACCTGTTCCTCGATATTGATTGAGTCTATCTGCCTCGACAGATCCTCTACTACACCTTCAATGTCAGATACTGCATTTCTAACTGAGTTTATTTCTTTGGTAGCTGCCTGAATTTTTGTGTTTAATGTTCCAGATACTTCAGCTATTTCACTTTTCACCTGTTTCTGCATTTTCTGAATTTGATCACTGATCTTAGTTTGCACCTCACCCAAATGGGTATTTAATTCAGCCGTAATTTCTTTATGCAGATCTGTTTTGATTGTGCCTAGCTCTGTTTTTAATGATTCGCTTACAGCATCTAGTCGGGCGTTAACAATCTCATTTTGTGTTTTTATAGTCTCATTTTGTGTTTTTATATTCTCATTTACTGCGTCAAACTGTTGTTTCAGCATTTCCATTAACGCACCGAGGTCATTTGTAGCTGCAGCGGGACGAGTTTGGACTTCAGGGTCACTTTCCCCTGTTACAGACATGGTTAGTTCAGTTTCCACACGGGAACCTACCATTCGCGATCGTAAAGGGTATGGAATACTATTAACGTCTTCACTCCCGTCTCCTGTTGTCACCTGTCTCTGTTTACTATCTGCCATTTTCGTCAGTAAATCAGGTGCTACGCAAGGCTTTCGTCGTTTGTCAGTGACGTGGTGAGTCCGCTAAGAGCACCGCTCTCGCGTGAGCAACAAATGAAACTCTATCTGGCGAGAAGACAAGATGGAACCTAACCGTTTCAGACAAATGAATGAAGATTCTCTTCACTGCAAATTGCGCACACTATCCACCATGTTGAAAATGCAATACAGGTATTCTAACAATGGGGAGAAATAATTTCTATTATCAGACTACGAAGAATTTTACTTTGAAAGATAAAATAAAGCAGATTTTCTATAGCGGGAAGGAGATAGAAAGGATGTGGATCGACTTGGAAAAGCAACGTTGCTACTGAAGCACTACACTGCGGATGCAAAATTCTGACTTACTTTTTGATGGCTTGGTTACCGCTATGTTGTCTCAGCAAATTCGCATCTCTTTTCTTTTCCTTTCTCTCGATAATTAAACTGCGTAATCGACCAGCGTATTTTCTGGCATTCTCACAGAGAGATGATGTGTACTTGAAACGACAGAACATATATTAACACAAGCACATAGAAATTTTCCAAGAATTTGAACTAATTTTTGGTCAAGTCCCTGTTCGGCCGCCAAGTGTGATGGTACAAAATAGAAGTGATGTTGCTATTCAATGGAAAGTTGGAAATTGAGATTTAACTAACTGTTTTATCAATCACAATTGGCGTAAGAATCATGGATTGACCATTGTCATAAAATATTGCATTATGAAATGTGAATAGTTTTACTTGCGGTTTCGCGTGGCTTGAGGCAGTCACAACTAGCGTGCTATTGATTAAGAAGTTGCGTTATCGTCTTTCTAATTACTTCATGATCGTAGATACGATCATACCCGGTTGTGAAGTTATTGTTATGACAAAAAAAATTTCCTAAGGGACCAGAAAGATCTTAAGGGCGCAAAAACAACTGTAACATCACACAAAAGAGAAATTCAATATTAAAGCTGATGCAAGAAGAAGATAAAACAGTTTTCTTTTTATCAATGTAACACGCACATTGGACTGCTGATCTTGGAGTCTGTAATATTAGCAAATTGCATAATTAAAATGAAAATAATACTGAGGAGATAATAGAAATGAGCACTGCTAAATGATTCAGTATTCCCAGAACAAATATTTATTATAACTAAAACATATATCGTACCTTAAGCTTAATACTACAATGACGGTAGATTTTTATGTCCATATCATGTCCATTGAGCGCTCTTTTATGTAGCCATTGTCCTCTTGAGTCGCTCGTGCTTCGTCACGGTAAGTTACAACAGTTCTTCATCCTACACTTCACTCAAAACTTAGACGGAACACGTTTTTATTTGTTTAGTAAAAATAATTAGATCAGACCGCCACAAATCTGCGTCCGTCTTACTCGATAAAATCAGTAAAAGTCTTTTTAGCGCTCAAGGCTACATTTGTTCTCCAGCGAACAAAATAGTGAAGGATCGCATATCCATCCGTACTTTTCTGTTTATATTGCCGCCCAAAGACAACGAATTACATTATCTAGAAAATTCCACCGTCGCCATGCGACGCCTTATTATATATTAATCATTCTTTATAAACAAGTATTTGCCTTCTGGCTGAATTTGCTGTTTTAATTAAGCCAAAAATAGCGAATATCACACACTCCAGGTTCAATGTATTCCTTGGACATACTCATTGACGATGAAACACTGAAATTACATCGGAATTAAATACAAAAGCAACAATACCGCCTTCACTGCAAGATGAGTGAGACTTCTTTGAGTCTGTGCTTTGATCCTTTCCTGTGAGACCAGTATTAGTTTCCGATAAACCACTGCAGGTTCAATGTATTCCATGGACCTTCGCATTGACGATGAAACACAGATATCGCATCGGAACTAAATACAAATTGCACAATGCCGCAATAAGTACAAGAATAGAGACTCTTCTTACAGTCGGTGCTTTGAGCATTCCCTGTGAGACCAGTATTAGTTTCCGATACACCACTGCAGGTTCAATGAATTCCTTAGACATACATATTGACGATGAAACACTGAAATTACATCGGAATTAAATACAAAATGCACAATGCCGCCATAAGTGCAAGAATAGAGACTCTTCTTACAGTCGGTGCTTTGAGCTTTCCCAGTGAGACCAGTATTAGGTTCCGATACACCACTGCAGGTTCAATGTATTCCTTAGACATACACATTGCCGAAGAAACACTGAAATTACATCGGAATTAAATACAAATGGCACAATGCCGCCATAAGTGCAAGAATAGAGACTCCTCTTACAGTCGGTGCATTGAGCATTCCCTGTGAGACCAGAATTAGTTTCCGATACACCACTGCAGGTACAATGTATTCCTTGTACCTTCACATTGACGATGAAACACAGAAATCGCATCGGAAATAAATACAAAAGGCACAATGCCGCCTTAAGTACAAGAATAGAGACTCTTCTAACAGTCGGTGCTTTGAGCATTCCCTGTGAGACCAGTATTAGTTTCTGATACACCTCTGCAGGTTCAATGTATTCCTTGGACATACACATTGACGATGAAACACAGAAATCGCATCGGAAATAAATACAAATGGCACAATGCCGCCTTACGTACAAGAATAGAGAGTCTTCTTACAGTCGGTGCTTTGAGCATTCCCTGTGAGACCAGTATTAGTTTCCGATACGCCACTCCAGGTTCAATGTATTCCCTGGACATACTCATTGACGATGAAACACTGAAATTACATCGGAATTAAATACAAAAGGAACAATACCGCCGTAACTGCAAGATGAGTGAGACTTCTTTGAGTCTGTGCTTTGATCCTTTCCTGTGAGACCAGTATTAGTTTCCGATACACCACTGCATGTTCAATGTATTCCATGGACATTCGCATTGACGATGAAACACAGAAATCGCATCGGAACTAAATACAAAATGCACAATGCCGCAATAAGTACAAGAATAGAGACTCTTCTTACAGTCGGTGGTTTGAGCATTCCCTGTGAGACCAGTATTAGTTTCCGATACACCACTGCAGGTTTAATGAATTCCTTAGACATACACATTGACGATGAAACACTGAAAGTACATCGGAAGTAAATACAGAAGGCACAATGCCGCCTTAAGTACAAGAATAGAGACTCTTCTTATAGTCGGTGATTTGAGCATTCCCTGTGAGACCAGTATTAGTTTCCGATACACCACCGCAGGTTCAATGCATTCCTTGGACATACACATTGACGATAAAACACAGAACTCGCATCGGAATTAAATACAAAAAGCACAATGCCGCATTTCGTACAAGAATAGAGACTCTTCTTACAGTCGGTGCTTTGAGCATTCCCTGTAAGAGCAGTATTAGTTTCCGATACACCACTCCAGGTTCAATGTTTTCCCTGGACATACTCATTGACGGTGAAACACTGAAATACATCGGAATTAAATACAAAAGGAACAATGCCGATATAACTGCAAGGTGAGTGAGACTTCTTAGAGTTTGTGCTTTGATCCTTTCCTGTGAGACCAGTATTAGTTTCCGATACACCACTGCAGGTTCAATGTATTCCTTGGACCTTCGCATTGACGATGAAACACAGAAATCATATCGGAATGAAATACAAAAGGCACAATGCCGCCTTAAGTACAACAATAGAGACTCTTCTTACAGTCGGTGTTTGAGCATTACCTGCGAGACCAGTATTAGTTTCCGATACACCACTGCAGATTCAATGTATTCCTTGGACATACACATTGACGATGAAACACAGAAATCACATCCTAACTAGAAACAAAAGGCACAATGCCGCCTTACGTACAACAATAGAGACTCTTCTTACGGTCGGTGCTTTGAGCATTACCTGTGAGACCAGTATTAGTTCCCGATACACCACTCCAGGTTCAATGTATTCCTTGGACATACTCATTGACGATGAAACACTGAAATTACATCGGAATTAAATAGAAAAGGAACAATGCCGCCTTAACTGCAAGATGAGTGAGACTTCTTAGAGTCTGTGCTTTGATCCTTTCTACTGTGAGACTAGTATTAGTTTCCGATACACCATTGCAGGTTCAATGTATTCCTTGGACCTTCGCATTGACGATGAAAAACAGAAATCGAATCGGAACTAAATACAAAAGGCACAATGCCGCAATATGTACAAGAATAGAGACTCTTCTTACAGTCGGTGCTTTGAGCATTCCCTGTGAGACCTGTATTAGTTTCCGATACACCACTGCAGATTCAATGTATTTCTTGGACATACACATTGACGATGAAACACAGAAATCACATCGGAATTAAATACAAATGGCACAATGTCGCCATAGGTGCAAGAATAGAGACTCCTCTTAATGTCGGTGCTTTGAGCATTCCCTGTGAGACCAGTATTAGTTACCGCTACACCTCTGCAGGTTCAATGTATTCCTTGGCCTTCACATTGACGATGATACACAGAAATCGCATCGGAATTAAATAAAAAAGGCATTATGCCGCCTTAAGTACAAGAATAGAGTCTCTTCTAACAGTCGGTGCTTTGAGCATTCCCTGTGAGACCAGTATTAGTTTCTGATACACCACTGCGGGTTCAATGTATTCCTTGGACATACACATTGACGATGAAACACAGATATCGCATCGGAATTAAATACAAAAGGCACAATGCCGCCTTACGTACAAGAATAGAGACTCTTCTTACAGTCGGTGCTTTGAGCATTACCTGTGAGACCAGTTTTAGTTTCCGATACACCACTCAAGGTTCAATGTATTCCTTGGACATACTCATTGAGGATGAAACACTGAAATTACATCGGAATTAAGGGGATACGGAATCGGATTTTGGGTTAAAAAATCGAATTTTTTTTTATTGGCGTATTATATTCTGCCATGTTTCCTCTTTAAAATGACGTATCATACATAGCTCTACTACAATTATAACTATTTTATTTTTATATATTTGTGAGATCGGGTATTGCGCTTTAGTTATACACGTCTCTCGTGGCTGACCATGAACTTTTTGGCAGTACCTTTAAAGTGACATGAATTCAAATATCCCGGTTTCCAGCGACTATTTATACACTAGTTGCCCGAAAATGTTTCTCTCTGGTTTCCTCAAGTTACTCTTTGACTTTGTGGCGGGACTGTTTTGTAAACAGTGTGATATAAGAAAGTAGTTGTTGTTGAGTTATTTCGTATTTAGTGCTTCATTTTTCGCAGTGAAAATACCTAGAGCTAAAGCAAAAGTATTTAAAAAGCGTGTGAACTGGCAAAAGAAAAGAAATAATGATTCATTAGCAAAGCAAAGCAGTTCATCATCATCACTGTTGGAAAATGTGAATCCACTTATTACTGATTTGCCGAACGAACTTACACCAAATGAAAACAGTGCTTCTCATAAAAAACTAAGAGATTTGGAAGAGAAATATAATTTACTTGATAGAGGGAATGAAGTTTTTGAACTCATTGATACGAATATATTGTGTGAAGCTCTTGAAAACAGTTTGTGCTGCAAAAAATGTCATGGAAACGTTTCTCTGAAAGTAGAATCCCATGTTGGCCTGGCTGCCCAGTTTAATTTAATATGCAGTGTTTGTAAATACAGCTGTAAGTTTCCAAGTTCGGTTTCAGTAACTGTAAATAATGGATACAAGAAAACTGAACTTTATAGTGTAAATATTAGGTTAGTTTATGGATTGCGAGCAACTGGTAAGGGCAAAGCAGCTGGTGATATGCTATGTGGTGTTCTAAATCTTCCAAGTGCACCTTCAAAGTTTGAAGCTTACAATTATGTACTAGGATCTGCAGTTGAAGATGTAGCACAGAAGTCAATGCAGGTTGCTGTGGAAGAAGCAGTGGAAGAAAATGACGGCAGTCGTGACCTCACAGTGGCGTTTGATGGCACGTGGCAGAAAAGGGGCCACACCTCCAACAATGGTGTTGTAACAGCAACTAGTGTTGATACTGGCAAGGTTATTGATGTTGCAATAATGTCTAAATACTGTAGGTGCACAGGCAGGCTGAAAAATGAACACAGTGATGACTGTATTACTAATTATTATGGTAGTAGTGGTGGCATGGAGGTTGCTGGGGTGAAGAAAATTTTTCATCGCTCTTCACAGTGGTATAATGTTCGCTATGTCAAATATCTGGGAGATGGTGACTCTAAAGCATTCAAAGAAGTTTTGGAAAGCAAACCATATGGGAACAGTGTAAATATAAGCAAACTTGAATGTATAGGACATGTGCAGAAGAGAATGGGTGCCAGACTGAGAAGGTTAAAATCAGTTATGAAAGGGAAAAAACTAGATGATGGGAAAACCTTGGATGGCAGAGGAAGATTGACTGATTCCATAATAGACCACATTCAGAACTGCTATGGCCTTGCAATCAGGCAAAATACAGGCAATCTTGAAGAAATGAGGAGAGCTATATGGGCTTTATATTTCCACACCGCATCCACGGATGAGCATCCACAACATGGTTTGTGCCCCAAAGGTGAAAACAGCTGGTGTAAATACAATAGGGGACTAACAACAGGAGAGAAATACATTCACCACCACAGTCTACCATCAGCCATCATGGCAGAAATAAAGCCCATTTTCAGAGATCTGGCTGACAGAAGTCTTCTGATGAAATGTCTTCACGGAAAAACGCAGAACCCCAACGAGTGCTTGAATAGTGTGATATGGCATCGTCTCCCAAAAACAGTGTTTGTCGGAATTAATACACTACATTTTGGTGTGTATGATGCTGTGGCAACCTTCAATCTTGGAAATATAACTAAATGCCAGGTCCTTCAAAAGTTGGGTATGTGTGTTGGTTCCCGTACGGTACGTGCTATGTTCTTTTTAGATCAGCACAGACCAAGGCATGCTGATAATATAATCAAGACATTAGTGAAAAAAGCAAGACAGGTGCAGAGGGGTGCCAAAAGAAGACTTGAAGATGATTATGAAGACTGTGAAGGGGGTATTAGCTACGGATCAGGAATGTTTTAATCTTCTTTCTCCGTTTCCCGTAAGTTTACTTTTTACTTCATCTAGGAACATTATCTCAGGTACTGGTCAACCTAGAAGTCTGAAATTTTTATGACGTAGTGACATAGGTCCCTATTACATACTGAAACAACGATTTTTTAATTACTTGATTTACAAAAGACTTAGGGGTGATAGTCTAGTAAAAAGTGATGGAAAAAATTTACTTAAAAATAAATGTACAATATCTCTGTAAGAAAATACTTTGACAATAAACTGTTGTTTCAGTATTGTTGTAACATATGAATGCACATACAGTAAAATTTTTACCTCTCTGTCTCCAGTAGTTTGTGAGAAAATGTTCCCTATAGTAGGCATATATTAACATTGCGGGGATAGGTGATTCCGTATCCCCTTAAATACAAAAGGAACAATGCCGCCTTAACTGCAAGATGAGTGAGACTTCTTAGAGTCTGTGCTTTGATCCTTTCTACTGTGAGACCAGTATTAGTTTCCGATACACCACTGCAGGTTCAATGTATTCCTTGGTCCTTCGCATTGACGATGAAACACAGAAATCGAATCGGAACTAAATACAAAAGGCACAATGCCGCAATAAGTACAAGAATAGAGACTCTTCTTACAGTCGGTGCTTTGAGCATTCCCTGTGAGACCTGTATTAGTTTCCGATACACCACTGCAGGTTCAATGTATTCCTTAGACATACACATTGACGATGAAACACTGAAATTACATCGGAATTAAATACAAATGGCACAATGCCACCATAAGTGCAAGAATAGAGACTCCTCTTAATGTCGGTGCTTTGAGCATTCCCTGTGAGACCAGTATTAGTTTCCGATACACCACAGCAGGTACAGTGTATTCCTTGTACCTTCACATCGACGATGAAACACAGAAATCGCATCGGAATTAAATAAATAAGGCATTATGCCGCCTTACGTACAAGAATAGAGACTCTTCTAACAGTCGGTGCTTTGAGCATTCCCTGTGAGACCAGTATTAGTTTCTGATACACCACTCAAGGTTCAATGTATTCCTTGGACATACTCATTGAGGATGAAACACTGAAAGTACATCGGAATTAAATACAAAAGGAACAATGCCGCCTTAACTGCAAGATGAGTGAGACTTCTTAGAGTCTGTGCTTTGATCCTTTCTACTGTGAGACCAGTATTAGTTTCCGATACACCACTGCAGGTTCAATGTATTCCTTGGACCTTCGCATTGACGATGAAACACAGAAATCGAATCGGAACTAAATACAAAAGGCACAATGCCGCAATAAGTACAAGAATAGAGACTCTTCTTACAGTCGGTGCTTTGAGCATTCCCTGTGAGACCTGTATTAGTTTCCGATACACCACTGCAGGTTCAATGTATTCCTTAGACATACACATTGACGATGAAACACTGAAATTACATCGGAATTAAATACAAATGGCACAATGCCACCATAAGTGCAAGAATAGAGACTCCTCTTACAGTCGGTGCTTTGAGCATTCCCTCTGAGACCAGTATTAGTTTCCGATACACCACTGCAGGTACAATGTATTCCAGAGACATACACATTGCCGAAGAAACTCTGATATTACATTGGAATTAAATACAAAAGTCACAATGCCGCCATAAGTGCAAGAATAGAGACTCTTCTTACAGTCGGTGCTTTGAGCATTCCCTGTGAGACCAGTATTAGTTTCCGATACACCACTGCAGGTACAATGTATTCCTTGGACCTTCACATAGACGATGAAACACAGAAATCGCATCGGAATTAAATGCAAAAGGCACAATGCCGCCTTATGTACAAGAATAGAGACTCTTCTTACAGTCGGTGCTTTGAGCATTCCCTGTGAGACCAGTATTAGTTTCCGATACACCACCGCTGGTTCAATGCATTCCTTGGACATACACATTGTCGATGAAACACAGAACTCGCATCAGAATTAAATACACAAGGCATAATGCCACCTTTCGTACAAGAATAGAGACTCTTCTTACAGTCGGTGCTTTGAGCATTCCCTGTGAGACCAGTATTAGTTTCCGATACACCACTCCAGGTTCAATGTTTTCCCTGGACATACTCATTGACGATGAAACACTGAAATTACATCGGAATTAAATACAAAATGAACAATGCCGATATAACTGCAAGGTGAGTGAGACTTCTTAGAGTCTGTGCTTTGATCCTTTCCTGTGAGACCAGTATTAGTTTCCGATACACCACTGCAGGTTCAATGTATTCTTTGGACCTTCGCATTGACGATGAAAACAGAAGTCATATCGGAATGAAATACAAAAGGCACAATGCAGCCTTAAGTACAAGAATAGAGACTCTTCTTACAGTCGGTGTTTGAGCATTCCCTGTGAGACCAGTATTAGTTTCCGATACACCACTGCAGATTCAATGTATTCCTTGGACATATACATTGACGATGAAACAGAGAAATCACATCGGAATTAAATACAAAAGGCACAATGCCGCCTTACGTACAAGAGGAGAGACTCTTCTTACGGTCGGTGCCTTGAGCAGTACCTGTGAGACCAGTATTAGTTTCCGGTACGCCACTCCAGGTTCAATGTATTCCTTGGACATACTCATTGACGATGAAACACTGAAATTACATTAGCATTAAATACAAAAGAAACAATGCCGCCTTAACTGCAAGATGAGTGAGACTTCTTAGAGTCTGTGCTTTGATCCTTTCTACTGTGAGACCAGTATTAGTTTCCAATACACCACTGCAGGTTCCATGTATTCCTTGGACCTTCGCATTGACGATGAAACACGAAATCGAATCCGAGCTAAATACAAAAGGCACAATGCCGCAATAAGTACAAGAATAGAGACTCTTCTTACAGTCGGTGCTTTGAGCATTCCCTGTGAGACCAGTATTAGTTTCCTATACACCACTGCAGGTTCAATGTATTCCTTAGACATACACATTGACGATGATACACTGAAATTACATCGGAATTAAATACAAATGGCACAATGCCGCCATAAGTGCAGGAATAGAGACCCCTCTTTCAGTCGGTGGTTTGAGCATTCCCTGTGAGACCAGTATTAGTTTCCGATACACCACTGCAGGTTCAATGTATTCCTTAGACATACACATTGCCGAAGAAACACAGAAATCACATCGGAATTACATACAAAAGGCACAATGCCGCCTTACGTCTTACGTACAAGAATAGAGACTCTTCTTACGGTCCGTGCTTTGAGCATAACCTGGGAGACCAGTATTAGTTTCCGATACACCACTCCAGGTTCAATGTATTCCTTGGACATACTCATTGACGATGAGACACTGAAATTACATCGGAATTAAATACAAATGGCACAATGTCGCCAAGGGTGCAAAAATAGAGACTCCTCTTACAGTCGGTGCTTTGAGCATTCCCTGTGAGATCAGTGTTAGTTTCCGATACATCACAGCAGGTACAATGTATTCCTTGTACCTTCACATTGACGATGAAACACAGAAATCGCATCGGAATTAAA
The DNA here is from genome assembly GCF_021461395.2 of Schistocerca americana. Lineage (NCBI taxonomy): Eukaryota > Metazoa > Arthropoda > Insecta > Orthoptera > Acrididae > Schistocerca > Schistocerca americana. The sequence goes on from NC_060123.1 coordinate 744,726,215, forward strand.
TACAAATGGCACAATGCCACCATAAGTGCAAGAATAGAGACTCCTCTTACAGTCGGTGCTTTGAGCATTCCCTCTGAGACCAGTATTAGTTTCCGATACACCACTGCAGGTACAATGTATTCCAGAGACATACACATTGCCGAAGAAACTCTGATATTACATTGGAATTAAATACAAAAGTCACAATGCCGCCATAAGTGCAAGAATAGAGACTCTTCTTACAGTCGGTGCTTTGAGCATTCCCTGTGAGACCTGTATTAGTTTCCGATACACCACTGCAGGTTCAATGTATTCCTTAGACATACACATTGACGATGAAACACTGAAATTACATCGGAATTAAATACAAATGGCACAATGCCACCATAAGTGCAAGAATAGAGACTCCTCTTACAGTCGGTGCTTTGAGCATTCCCTCTGAGACCAGTATTAGTTTCCGATACACCACTGCAGGTACAATGTATTCCAGAGACATACACATTGCCGAAGAAACTCTGATATTACATTGGAATTAAATACAAAAGTCACAATGCCGCCATAAGTGCAAGAATAGAGACTCTTCTTACAGTCGGTGCTTTGAGCATTCCCTGTGAGACCAGTATTAGTTTCCGATACACCACTGCAGGTACAATGTATTCCTTGGACCTTCACATAGACGATGAAACACAGAAATCGCATCGGAATTAAATGCAAAAGGCACAATGCCGCCTTATGTACAAGAATAGAGACTCTTCTTACAGTCGGTGCTTTGAGCATTCCCTGTGAGACCAGTATTAGTTTCCGATACACCACCGCTGGTTCAATGCATTCCTTGGACATACACATTGTCGATGAAACACAGAACTCGCATCAGAATTAAATACACAAGGCATAATGCCACCTTTCGTACAAGAATAGAGACTCTTCTTACAGTCGGTGCTTTGAGCATTCCCTGTGAGACCAGTATTAGTTTCCGATACACCACTCCAGGTTCAATGTTTTCCCTGGACATACTCATTGACGATGAAACACTGAAATTACATCGGAATTAAATACAAAATGAACAATGCCGATATAACTGCAAGGTGAGTGAGACTTCTTAGAGTCTGTGCTTTGATCCTTTCCTGTGAGACCAGTATTAGTTTCCGATACACCACTGCAGGTTCAATGTATTCTTTGGACCTTCGCATTGACGATGAAAACAGAAGTCATATCGGAATGAAATACAAAAGGCACAATGCAGCCTTAAGTACAAGAATAGAGACTCTTCTTACAGTCGGTGTTTGAGCATTCCCTGTGAGACCAGTATTAGTTTCCGATACACCACTGCAGATTCAATGTATTCCTTGGACATATACATTGACGATGAAACAGAGAAATCACATCGGAATTAAATACAAAAGGCACAATGCCGCCTTACGTACAAGAGGAGAGACTCTTCTTACGGTCGGTGCCTTGAGCAGTACCTGTGAGACCAGTATTAGTTTCCGATACGCCACTCCAGGTTCAATGTATTCCTTGGACATACTCATTGACGATGAAACACTGAAATTACATTAGAATTAAATACAAAAGAAACAATGCCGACTTAACTGCAAGATGAGTGAGACTTCTTAGAGTCTGTGCTTTGATCCTTTCTACTGTGAGACCAGTATTAGTTTCCAATACACCACTGCAGGTTCCATGTATTCCTTGGACCTTCGCATTGACGATGAAACACGAAATCGAATCCGAGCTAAATACAAAAGGCACAATGCCGCAATAAGTACAAGAATAGAGACTCTTCTTACAGTCGGTGCTTTGAGCATTCCCTGTGAGACCAGTATTAGTTTCCGATACACCACTGCAGGTTCAATGTATTCCTTAGACATACACATTGACGATGATACACTGAAATTACATCGGAATTAAATACAAATGGCACAATGCCGCCATAAGTGCAGGAATAGAGACCCCTCTTTCAGTCGGTGGTTTGAGCATTCCCTGTGAGACCAGTATTAGTTTCCGATACACCACTGCAGGTTCAATGTATTCCTTAGACATACACATTGCCGAAGAAACACAGAAATCACATCGGAATTACATACAAAAGGCACAATGCCGCCTTACGTCTTACGTACAAGAATAGAGACTCTTCTTACGGTCCGTGCTTTGAGCATAACCTGGGAGACCAGTATTAGTTTCCGATACACCACTCCAGGTTCAATGTATTCCTTGGACATACTCATTGACGATGAGACACTGAAATTACATCGGAATTAAATACAAATGGCACAATGTCGCCAAGGGTGCAAAAATAGAGACTCCTCTTACAGTCGGTGCTTTGAGCATTCCCTGTGAGATCAGTGTTAGTTTCCGATACATCACAGCAGGTACAATGTATTCCTTGTACCTTCACATTGACGATGAAACACAGAAATCGCATCGGAATTAAATACAAAAGGCACAATACCGCCTTAAGTACAAGATTAGAGACTCTTCTAACAGTCGGTGCTTTGAGCATTCCCTGTGAGACCAGTATTAGTTTCCGATACACCACTGCAGGTTCAATGAATTATTTAGACATACACATTGACGATGAAACACTGAAATTACATCGGAATTAAATACAAAAGGCACAATGCCGCGTTAAGTACAAGAATTGAGACCCATCTTACAGTCGGTGCTTTGAGAATTCCCTGTGAGACCAGTATTAGTTTCCGATACACCACCGCAGGTTCAATGCATTCCTTGGACATACACATTGACGATGAAACACAGAACTCGCATCGGAATTAAATACAAAAGGCACAATGCCGCCTTTCGTACAAGAAGAGAGACTCTTCTTATAGTCGGTGCTTTGAGCATTCCCTGTGAGACCAGTATTAGTTTCCGATACACCACTCCTGGTTCAATGTTTTCCTTGGACATACTCATTGACGATGAAACACTGAAATTACATCGGAATTAAATACAAAAGGAACAATGCCGATATAACTGCAAGGTGAGTGAGACTTCTTAGAGTCTGTGCTTTGATCCTTTCCTGTGAGACCAGTGTTAGTTTCCGATACACCACTGCAGGTTCAATGCATTCCTTGGACCTTCGCATTGACGATGAAACACAGAAATCGCATCGGAATTAAATACAAAAGGCACAATGCCGCCTTAAGTACAGGAATAGAGACTCTTCTTACAGTCGGTGTTTGAGCATTCCCTGTGAGACCAGTATTAGTTTCCGATACACCACTGCAGATTCAATGTATTCCTTGGACATACACATTGACGATGAAACACAAAAATTACATCGGAATTAAATACAAAAGGCACAATGCCGCCTTACGTACAAGAATAGAGACTCTTCTTACGGTCGGTGCTTTGAGCATTACCTGTGAGACCAGTATTAGTTCCCGATACACCACTCCAGGTTCAATGTATTCCTTGGACATACTCATTGACGATGAAACACTGAAATTACATCGGAATTAAATAGAAAAGGAACAATACCGCCTTAACTGCAAGATGAGTGAGACTTCTTAGAGTCTGTGCTTTGATCCTTTCCTGTGAGACCAGTAATAGTTTCCGATACACCACTGCAGGTTCAATGTATTCTTTGGACCTTCGCATTGACGATGAAACACAGAAATCATATCGGAATGAAATACAAAAGGCACAATGCAGCCTTAAGTACAAGAATAGAGACTCTTCTTACAGTCGGTGTTTGAGCATTCCCTGTGAGTCCAGTATTAGTTTCCGATACACCACTGCAGATTCAATGTATTTCTTGGACATACACATTGACGATGAAACACAGAAATCACATCGGAATTAAATACAGAAGGCAACTGCCGCCTTACGTACAAGAGGAGAGACTCATCTTACGGTCGGTGCTTTGAGCATTACCTGTGAGACCAGTATTAGTTTCCGATACACCACTCCAGGTTCAATGTATTCCTTGGACATACTCATTGACGATGAAACACTGAAATTACATCGGAATTAAATACAAATGGCACAATGTCGCCATAGGTGCAAGGATAGAGACTCCTCTTAATGTCGGTGCTTTGAGCATTCCCTGTGAGACCAGTATTAGTTTCCGATACACCACAGCAGGTACAGTGTATTCCTTGTACCTTCACATCGACGATGAAACACAGAAATCGCATCAGAATTAAATAAAAAAGGCATTATGCCGCCTTAAGTACAAGAATAGAGTCTCTTCTAACAGTCGGTGCTTTGAGCATTCCCTGTGAGACCAGTATTAGTTTCTGATACACCACTGCAGGTTCAATGTATTCCTTGGACATACACATTGACGATGAAACACAGATATCGCATCGGAATTAAATACAAAAGGCACAATGCCGCCTTAAGTACAAGAATAGAGACTCTTCTTACAGTCGGTGCTTTGAGCATTACCTGTGAGACCAGTATTAGTTTCCGATACACCACTCAAGGTTCAATGTATTCCTTGGACATAATCATTGACGATGAAACACTGAAATTACATCGGAATTAAATACAAAAGGAACAATGCAGCCTTAACTGCAAGATGAGTGAGACTTCTTAGAGTCTGTGCTTTGATCCTTTCTACTGTGAGACCAGTATTAGTTTCCGATACACCACTGCAGGTTCAATGTATTCCTTGGACCTTCGCATTGACGATGAAACACAGAAATCGAATCGGAACTAAATACAAAAGGCACAATGCCGCAATAAGTACAAGAATAGAGACTCTTCTTACAGTCGGTGCTTTGAGCATTCCCTGTGAGACCTGTATTAGTTTCCGATACACCACTGCAGGTTCAATGTATTCCTTAGACATACACATTGACGATGAAACACTGAAATTACATCGGAATTAAATACAAATGGCACAATGCCACCATAAGTGCAAGAATAGAGACTCCTCTTACAGTCGGTGTTTAAACATTCCCTGTGAGACCAGTATTAGTTTCCGATACACCACTGCAGATTCAATGTATTCCTTGGACATATACATTGACGATGAAACAGAGAAATCACATCGGAATTAAATACAAAAGGCACAATGCCGCCTTACGTACAAGAGGAGAGACTCTTCTTACGGTCGGTGCTTTGAGCAGTACCTGTGAGACCAGTATTAGTTTCCGATACGCCACTCCAGGTTCAATGTATTCCTTGGACATACCCATTGACGATGAAACACTGAAATTACATTAGAATTAAATACAAAAGAAACAATGCCGCCTTAACTGCAAGATGAGTGAGACTTCTTAGAGTCTGTGCTTTGATCCTTTCTACTGTGAGACCAGTATTAGTTTCCAATACACCACTGCAGGTTCCATGTATTCCTTGGACCTTCGCATTGACGATGAAACACGAAATCGAATCGGAGCTAAATACAAAAGGCACAATGCCGCAATAAGTACAAGAATAGAGACTCTTCTTACAGTCGGTGCTTTGAGCATTCCCTGTGAGACCAGTATTAGTTTCCGATACACCACTGCAGGTTCAATGTATTCCTTAGACATACACATTGACGATGATACACTGAAATTACATCGGAATTAAATACAAATGGCACAATGCCGCCATAAGTGCAGGAATAGAGACCCCTCTTTCAGTCGGTGCTTTGAGCATTCCCTGTGAGACCAGTATTAGTTTCCGATACACCACTGCAGGTTCAATGTATTCCTTAGACATACACATTGCCGAAGAAACACAGAAATCACATCGGAATTACATACAAAAGGCACAATGCCGCCTTACGTCTTACGTACAAGAATAGAGACTCTTCTTACGGTCCGTGCTTTGAGCATAACCTGGGAGACCAGTATTAGTTTCCGATACACCACTCCAGGTTCAATGTATTCCTTGGACATACTCATTGACGATGAAACACTGAAATTACATCGGAATTAAATACAAATGGCACAATGTCGCCAAGGGTGCAAAAATAGAGACTCCTCTTACAGTCGGTGCTTTGAGCATTCCCTGTGAGATCAGTGTTAGTTTCCGATACATCACAGCAGGTACAATGTATTCCTTGTACCTTCACATTGACGATGAAACACAGAAATCGCATCGGAATTAAATACAAAAGGCACAATACCGCCTTAAGTACAAGATTAGAGACTCTTCTAACAGTCGGTGCTTTGAGCATTCCCTGTGAGACCAGTATTAGTTTCTGATACACCACTGCAGGTTCAATGTATTCCTTGGACATACACATTGACGATGAAACACAGATATCGCATCGGAATAAAATACAAAAGGCACAATGCCGCCTTACGTACAAGAATAGAGACTCTTCTTACAGTTGGTGCTTTGAGCATTACCTGAGAGACCAGTATTAGTTTCCGATACACCACTCAAGGTTCAATGTATTCCTTGGACATACTCATTGACGATGAAACACTGAAATTACATCGGAATTAAATACAAACGGAACAATACTGCCTTAACAGCAAGATGAGTGAGACTTCTTTGAGTCTGTGCTTTGATCCTTTCCTGTGAGACCAGTATTAGTTTCCGATACACCAATGCAGGTTCAATGTATTCCACGGACCTTCGCATTGAAGATGAAACACAGAAATCGCATCGGAACTGAATACAAAATGCACAATGCCGCAATAAGTACAAGAATAGAGACTCTTCTTACAGTCGGTGCTTTGAGCATTCCCTGTGAGACCAGTATTAGTTTCCGATACACCACTGCAGGTTCAATGAATTATTTAGACATACACATTGACGATGAAACACTGAAATTACATCGGAATTAAATACAAAAGGCACAATGCCGCGTTAAGTACAAGAATTGAGACCCATCTTACAGTCGGTGCTTTGAGCATTCCCTGTGAGACCAGTATTAGTTTCCGATACACCACCGCAGGTTCAATGCATTCCTTGGACATACACATTGACGATGAAACACAGAACTCGCATCGGAATTAAATACAAAAGGCACAATGCCGCCTTTCGTACAAGAATAGAGACTCTTCTTATAGTCGGTGCTTTGAGCATTCCCTGTGAGACCAGTATTAGTTTCCGATACACCACTCCAGGTTCAATGTTTTCCTTGGACATACTCATTGACGATGAAACACTGAAATTACATCGGAATTAAATACAAAAGGAACAATGCCGATATAACTGCAAGGTGAGTGAGACTTCTTAGAGTCTGTGCTTTGATCCTTTCCTGTGAGACCAGTGTTAGTTTCCGATACACCACTGCAGGTTCAATGTATTCCTTGGACCTTCGCATTGACGATGAAACACAGAAATCGCATCGGAATTAAATACAAAAGGCACAATGCCGCCTTAAGTACAGGAATAGAGACTCTTCTTACAGTCGGTGTTTGAGCATTCCCTGTGAGACCAGTATTAGTTTCCGATACACCACTGCAGATTCAATGTATTCCTTGGGCATACACATTGACGATGAAACACAGAAATCACATCGGAATTAAATACAAAAGGCACAATGCCGCCTTACGTACAAGAATAGAGACTCTTCTTACGGTCGGTGCTTTGAGCATTACCTGTGAGACCAGTACTAGTTCCCGATACACCACTCCAGGTTCAATGTATTCCTTGGACATACTCATTGACGATGAAACACTGAAATTACATCGGAATTAAATAGAAAAGGAACAATGCCGCCTTAACTGCAAGATGAGTGAGACTTCTTAGAGTCTGTGCTTTGATCCTTTCTACTGTGAGACTAGTATTAGTTTCCGATACACCATTGCAGGTTCAATGTATTCCTTGGACCTTCGCATTGACGATGAAACACAGAAATCGAATCGGAACTAAATACAAAAGGCACAATGCCGCAATAAGTACTAGAATAGAGACTCTTCTTACAGTCGGTGCTTTGAGCATTCCCTGTGAGACCTGTATTAGTTTCCGATACACCACTACAGTTTCAAAGTATTCCTTAGACATACACATTGACGATGAAACACTGAAATTACATCGGAATTAAATACAAATGGCACAATGCCGCCATAAGTGCAAGAATAGAGACTCCTCTTACAGTCGGTGCTTTGAGCATTCCCTCTGAGACCAGTATTAGTTTCCGATACACCACTGCAGGTACAATGTATTCCTTAGACATACACATTGTCGATGAAACACAGAACTCGCATCGGAATTAAATACAAAAGGCACAATGCCACCTTTCGTACAAGAATAGAGACTCTTCTTACAGTCGGTGCTTTGAGCATTCCCTGTGAGACTAGTATTAGTTTTCGATACACCACTCCAGGTTTAAAAGTTTTCCCTGGACATACTCATTGACGATGAAACACTGAAATTACATCGGAATTAAATACAAAAGGAACAATGCCGATATAACTGCAAGGTGAGTGAGACTTCTTAGAGTCTGTGCTTTGATCCTTTCCTGTGAGACCAGTAATAGTTTCCGATACACCACTGCAGGTTCAATGTATTCTTTGGACCTTCGCATTGACGATGAAACACAGAAATCATACCGGAATGAAATACAAAAGGCACAATGCAGCCTTAAGTACAAGAATAGAGACTCTTCTTACAGTCAGTGTTTGAGCATTCCCTGTGAGTCCAGTATTAGTTTCCGATACACCACTGCAGATTCAATGTATTTCTTGGACATACACATTGACGATGAAACACAGAAATCACATCGGAATTAAATACAGAAGGCAACTGCCGCCTTACGTACAAGAGGAGAGACTCTTCTTACGGTCGGTGCTTTGAGCATTACCTGTGAGACCAGTATTAGTTTCCGATACACCTCTCCAGGTTCAATGTATTACTTGGACATTCTCATTGACGATGAAACACTGAAATTACATCGGAATTAAATACAAATGGCACAATGTCGCCATAGGTGCAAGAATAGAGACTCCTCTTAATGTCGGTGCTTTGAGCATTCCCTGTGACACCAGTATTAGTTTCCGATACACCACAGCAGGTACAGTGTATTCCTTGTACCTTCGCATCGACGATGAAACACAGAAATCGCATCGGAATTAAATAAAAAAGGCATTATGCCGCCTTAAGTACAAGAATAGAGTCTCTTCTAACAGTCGGTGCTTTGAGCATTCCCTGTGAGACCAGTATTAGTTTCTGATACACCACTGCAGGTTCAATGTATTCCTTGGACATACACATTGACGATGAAAGACAGATATCGCATCGGAATTAAATACAAAAGGCACAATGCCGCCTTACGTACAAGAATAGAGACTCTTCTTACAGTCGGTGCTTTGAGCATTACCTGTGAGACCAGTATTAGTTTCCGATACACCACTCAAGGTTCAATGTATTCCTTGGACATACTCATTGACGATGAAACACTGAAATTACATCGGAATTAAATACAAAAGGAACAATGCCGCCTTAACTGCAAGAAGAGTGAGACTTCCTAGAGTCTGTGCTTTGATCCTTTCTACTGTGAGACCAGTATTAGTTTCCGATACACCACTGCAGGTTCAATGTATTCCTTGGACCTTCGCATTGACGATGAAACACAGAAATCGAATCGGAACTAAATACAAAAGGCACAATGCCGCAATAAGTACAAGAATAGAGACTCTTCTTACAGTCGGTGCTTTGAGCATTCCCTGTGAGACCTGTATTAGTTTCCGATACACCACTGCAGGTTCAATGTATTCCTTAGACATACACATTGACGATGAAACACTGAAATTACATCGGAATTAAATACAAATGGCACAATGCCACCATAAGTGCAAGAATAGAGACTCCTCTTACAGTCGGTGTTTTGAGCATTCCCTCTGAGACCAGTATTAGTTTCCGATACACCACTGCAGGTACAATGTATTCCAGAGACATACACATTGCCGAAGAAACTCTGATGTTACATTGGAATTAAATACAAAAGTCACAATGCCGCCATAAGTGCAAGAATAGAGACTCTTCTTACAGTCGGTGCTTTGAGCATTCCCTGTGAGACCAGTATTAGTTTCCGATACACCACTGCAGGTACAATGTATTCCTTGGACCTTCACATAGACGATGAAACACAGAAATCGCATCGGAATTAAATGCAAAAGGCACAATGCCGCCTTAAGTACAAGAATAGAGACTCTTCTTACAGTCGGTGCTTTGAGCATTCCCTGTGAGACCAGTATTAGTTTCCGATACACCACCGCAGGTTCAATGCATTCCTTGGACATACACATTGTCGATGAAACACAGAACTCGCATCAGAATTAAATACACAAGGCCAAATGCCACCTTTCGTACAAGAATGGAGACTCTTCTTACAGTCGGTGCTTTGAGCATTCCCTGTGAGACCAGTATTAGTTTCCGATACACCACTCCAGGTTCAATGTTTTCCCTGGACATACTCATTGACGATGAAACACTGAAATTACAACGGAATTAAATACAAAATGAACAACGCCGATATAACTGCAAGGTGAGTGAGACTTCTTAGAGTCTGTGCTTTGATCCTTTCCTGTGAGACCAGTATTAGTTTCCGATACACCACTGCAGGTTCAATGTAATCTTTGGACCTTCGCATTGACGATGAAAACAGAAATCATATCGGAATGAAATACAAAAGGCACAATGCAGCCTTAAGTACAAGAATAGAGACTCTTCTTACAGTCGGTGTTTGAGCATTCCCTGTGAGACCAGTATTAGTTTCCGATACACCACTGCAGATTCAATGTATTCCTTGGACATATACATTGACGATGAAACAGAGAAATCACATCGGAATTAAATACAAAACTCACAATGCCGCCTTACGTACAAGAGGAGAGACTCTTCTTACGTTCGGTGCTTTGAGCAGTACCTGTGAGACCAGTATTAGTTTCCGATACGCCACTCCAGGTTCAATGTATTCCTTGGACATACTCATTGACGATGAAACACTGAAATTACATTAGAATTAAATACAAAAGAAACAATGCCGCCTTAACTGCAAGATGAGTGAGACTTCTTAGAGTCTGTGCTTTGATCCTTTCTACTGTGAGACCAGTATTAGTTTCCAATACACCACTGCAGGTTCCATGTATTCCTTGGACCTTCGCATTGACGATGAAACACGAAATCGAATCGGAGCTAAATACAAAAGGCACAATGCCGCAATAAGTACAAGAATAGAGACTCTTCTTACAGTCGGTCCTTGAGCATTCCCTGTGAGACCAGTATTAGTTTCCGATACACCACTGCAGGTTCAATGTATTCCTTAGACATACACATTGACGATGATACACTGAAATTACTTCGGAATTAAATACAAATGGCACAATGCCGCCATAAGTGCAGGAATAGAGACCCCTCTTTCAGTCGGTGCTTTGAGCATTCATTGTGAGACCAGTATTAGTTTCCGATACACCACTGCAGGTTCAATGTATTCCTTAGACATACACATTGCCGAAGAAACACAGAAATCACATCGGAATTACATACAAAAGGCACAATGCCGCCTTACGTCTTACATACAAGAATAGAGACTCTTCTTACGGTCCGTGCTTTGAGCATAACCTGGGAGACCAGTATTAGTTTCCGATACACCACTCCAGGTTCAATGTATTCCTTGGACATACTCATTGACGATGAAACACTGATATTACATCGGAATTAAATACAAATGGCACAATGTCGCCAAGGGTGCAAAAATAGAGACTCCTCTTACAGTCGGTGCTTTGAGCATTCCCTGTGAGATCAGTGTTAGTTTCCGATACATCACAGCAGGTACAATGTATTCCTTGTACCTTCACATTGACGATGAAACACAGAAATCGCATCGGAATTAAATACAAAAGGCACAATACCGCCTTAAGTACAAGATTAGAGACTCTTCTGACAGTCGGTGCTTTGAGCATTCCCTGTGAGACCAGTATTAGTTTCTGATACACCACTGCAGGTTCAATGTATTCCTTGGACATACACATTGACGATGAAACACAGATATCGCATCGGAATTAAATACAAAAGGCACAATGCCGCCTTACGTACAAGAATAGAGACTCTTCTTACAGTTGGTGCTTTGAGCATTACCTGAGAGACCAGTATTAGTTTCCGATACACCACTCAAGGTTCAATGTATTCCTTGGACATACTCATTGACGATGAAACACTGAAATTACATCGGAATTAAATACAAACGGAACAATACTGCCTTAACAGCAAGTTGACTGAGACTTCTTTGAGTCTGTGCTTTGATCCTTTCCTGTGAGACCAGTATTAGCTTCCGATACACCAATGCAGGTTCAATGTATTCCACGGACCTTCGCATTGACGATGAAACACAGAAATCGCATCGGAACTGAATACAAAATGCACAATGCCGCAATAAGTACAAGAATAGAGACTCTTCTTACAGTCGGTGATTTGAGCATTCCCTGTGAGACCAGTATTAGTTTCCGATACACCACTGCAGGTTCAATGAATTATTTAGACATACACATTGACGATGAAACACTGAAATTACATCGGAATTAAATACAAAAGGCACAATGCCGCGTTAAGTACAAGAATTGAGACCCATCTTACAGTCGGTGCTTTGAGCATTCCCTGTGAGACCAGTATTAGTTTCCGATACACCACCGCAGGTTCAATGCATTCCTTGGACATACATATTGACGATGAAACACAGAACTCATATCGGAATTAAATACAAAAGGCACAATGCCGCCTTTCGTACAAGAATAGAGACTCTTCCTATAGTCGGTGCTTTGAGCATTCCCTGTGAGACCAGTATTAGTTTCCGATACACCACTCCAGGTTCAATGTTTTCCTTGGACATACTCATTGACGATGAAACACTGAAATTACATCGGAATTAAATACAAAAGGAACAATGCCGATATAACTGCAAGGTGAGTGAGACTTCTTAGAGTCTGTGCTTTGATCCTTTCCTGTGAGACCAGTGTTAGTTTCCGATACACCACTGCAGGTTCAATGTATTCCTTGGACCTTCGCATTGACGATGAAACACAGAAATCGCATCGGAATTAAATACAAAAGGCACAATGCCGCCTTAAGTACAGGAATAGAGACTCTTCTTACAGTCGGTGTTTGAGCATTCCCTGTGAGACCAGTATTAGTTTCCGATACACCACTGCACATTCAATGTATTCCTTGGACATACACATTGACGATGAAACACAGAAATCACTTCGGAATTAAATACAAAAGGCACAATGCCGCCTTACGTACAAGAATAGAGACTCTTCTTACGGTCGGTGCTTTGAGCATTACCTGTGAGACCAGTATTAGTTTCCGATACACCACACCAGGTTCAATGTATTCCTTGGACATACTCATTGACGATGAAACACTGAAATTACATCGGAATTAAATACAAAAGGAACAATGCCGCCTTAACTGCAAGATGAGTGAGACTTCATAGAGTCTGTGCTTTGATCCTTTCCTGTGAGACCAGTATTAGTTTCCGATACACCACTGCAGGTTCAATGTATTCCTTGGACCTTCGCATTGACGATGAAACACAGAAATCGTATCGGAACTAAATACAAAGGCACAATGCCGCAATAAGTACAAGAATAGGGACTCTTCTTACAGTTGGTGCTTTGAGCATTCCCTTTGGGACCAGTATTAGTTTCCGATATTCCACTGCAGGTTCAATGTATTCCTTAGACATACACATTGACGATGAAACACTGATATTACATCGGAATTAAATACAAAAGGCAAAATGCCGCCATACGTGCGAGAATAGAGAATCTTCTTCCAGTCGGTGCTTTGACCATTCCCTGTGAGACCAGTATTAGTTTCCGATACACCACAGCAGGTACAATGTATTCCTTATACCTTCACATTGACGATGAAACACACACATCGCATCGGAATTAAATACAAAAGGCCCAATGCCGCTTTAAGTACAAGAATAGAGACCCTTCCTACAGTCGGTGCTTTGAGCATTCCCTGTGAGACCAGTATTAGTTTCCGATACACCACTGCAGGTTCAATGTATTCCTTGGACATACACATTGACGATGAAACACAGAAATCGCATCGGAATTAAATACAAAACGCACAATGCCGCATTACGTACAAGAATAGAGACTCTTCTTACAGTTGGTGCTTTGAGCATTCATTGTGAGACCAGTATTAGTTTCCGATACACCTCTCCAAGTTCAATGTATTCCTTGGACACACTCATTGACGATGAAACACTGAAATTACATCGCTATTATATACAAAAGGAACAATGCCGCCTTAACTGAAAGATGAGTGAGACATCTTAGAGTCCATGATTTGATCCTCTCCTGTGAGACCAGTATTAGTTTCCGATACACCACTGCAGGTTCAATGTATTCCTTGGACCTTCGCATTGACGATGAAACACAGAAATACACTAAATACAAAAGGCACAATGCCGCAATAACTACAAGAATAGAGACTCTTCTTACAGTCGGTGCTTTGAGCATTCCCTGGGAGACCAGTATTAGATTCCGATACACCACTGCAGGTACAATGTATTCCTTGGACCTTCACATTGACGATGAAACACAGAAATCGCATCGGAATTAAATACAAAAGGCACAATGCCGCTTCAGTACATGAATAGAGACTGTTCTTACAGTCGGTGCTTTGAGCACTTCCTGTGAGACCAGTATTAGTTTCCGATACACCACTGCAGGTTCAATGTATTCCTTGGACCTTCGCATTGACGATGAAACACAGAAATCGCATCGGAACTAAATACAATAGGCACAATGCCGCAATAAGTACAAGAATAGAGACTCTTCTTGCAGTCGGTGCTTTGAGCATTCCCTGTGAGACCAGTATTAGTTTCCGATACACCACTGCAGGTTCAATGAAATCCTTATACATACACATTGACGATGAAACACTGAAATTACATCGGAATTAAATACAAAAGGCACAATGCCGCCATAAGTGCAAGAATAGAGACTCTTCTTACCGTCGGTGCTTTCAGCTTTCCCAGTGAGACCAGTATTAATTTCCGATACACCACTGCAGGTTCAAAGTATTCCTTAGACATATACATTGTCGAAGAAACACTGAAATTACATCGGAATTAAATACAAAAATCACAATGCCGCCATAAGTGCAAGAATAGGGACACTTCTTACAGTCGGTGCTTTGAGCATTCCCTGTGAGATCAGTATCAGTTTCCGAAACACCACTGCAGGTACAATGTATTCCTTGGACCTTCACATTGACGATGACACACAGAAATCGCATCGGAATTAAATACAAAAGGCACAATGCCGCCTTAAGTACAAGAATAGAGACTCTTCTTACAGTCGGTGCTTTGAGCATTCCCTGTGAGGCCAGTATTAGTTTCCGATACACCACCGCAGGTTCAATGCATTCCTTGGACATACACATTGACTATGAAACACAGAACTCGCATCGGAATTAAATACAAAATGCACAATGCCGCGTTTCGTACAAGAATAGAGACTCTTCTTACAGTCGGTGCTTTGAGCATTCCCTGTGAGACCAGTATTAGTTTCCGATACACCACTCCAGGTTCAATGTTTTCCCTGGACATACTCATTGACGATGAAACACTGAAATTACATCGGAATTAAATACAAAAGGAACAATGCCGATATAACTGCAAGGTGAGTGTGACTTCTTAGAGTCTGTGCTTTGATCCTTTCCTGTGAGACCAGTGTTAGTTTCCGATACACCGCTGCAGGTTCAGTGTATTCCTTGGACCTTCGCATTGACGATGAAACCCAGAAATCATATCGGAATGAAATACAAAAGGCACAATGCCGCCTTAAGTACAAGAATAGAGACTCTTCTTACAATCGGTGTTTGAGCATTCCCTGTGAGACCAGTACTAGTTTCCGATACACCACTGCACATTCAATGTATTCCTTGGACATATACATTGACGATGAAACACAGAAATCACATCGGAATTATATACAAAAGGCACAATGCCGCCTTACGTACAAGAATAGAGACTCTTCTTACGGTCGGTGCATTGAGCATTACCTGTGAGACCAGTATTAGTTTCCGATACACCACACCAGGTTCAATGTATTCCTTGGACATCCTCATTGACGATGAAACACTGAAATTACATGGGAATTAAATACAAAAGGAACAATGCCACCTTAACTGCAAGATGAGTGAGACTTCATAGAGTCTGTGCTTTAATTCTTTCCTGTGAGACCAGTATTAGTTTCCGATACACCACTGCAGGTTCAATGTATTCCTTGGACCTTCGCATTGACGATGAAACACAGAAATCGCATCGGAACTAAATACAAAAGCACAATGCCGCAATATGTACAAGAATAGGGACTCTTCTTACAGTTGGTGCTTTGAGCATTCCCTTTGGGACCAGTATTAGTTTCCGATACACCACTGCAGGTTCAATGTATTCCTTAGACATACACATTGACGATGAAACACTGATATTACATCGGAATTAAATACAAAAGGCAAAATGCCGCCATACGTGCAAGAATAGAGAATCTTCTTCAGTCGGTGCTTTGAGCATTCCCTGTGAGACCAGTATTAGTTTCCGATAGACCACAGCAGGTACAATGTATTCCTTGGACCTTCAGATTGACGATGAAACACACACATCGCATCGGAATTAAATACAAAAGGCACAATGCCGCCTTAAGTACAAGAATAGAGACCCTTCCTACAGTCGTTGCTTTGAGCATTCCCTGTGAGACCAGTATTAGATTCCGATACACCACTGCAGGTTCAATGTATTCCTTGGACATACACATTGACGATGAAACAAAGAAATCGCATCGGAATTAAATACAAAACGCACAATGCCGCATTACGTACAAAAATAGAGACTCTTCTTACAGTCGGTGCTTTGAGCATTCCCTGTGAGACCAGTATTAGTTTCCGATACACCACTCCAAGTTCAATGTATTCCTTGGACATACTCATTGACGATGAAACACTGATATTACATCGCTATTAAATACAAAAGGAACAATGCCGCCTTAACTGCAAGATGAGTGAGACTTCTTAGAGTCTGTGATTTGATCCTCTCCTATGAGACCAGTATTAGTTTCCGTTACACCACTGCAGGTTCAATGTATTCCTTGGACCTTCGCATTGACGATGAAACACAGA
This sequence comes from Schistocerca americana, assembly GCF_021461395.2. Taxonomy (NCBI): domain Eukaryota; kingdom Metazoa; phylum Arthropoda; class Insecta; order Orthoptera; family Acrididae; genus Schistocerca; species Schistocerca americana. The sequence continues at coordinate 744,743,231 of NC_060123.1, forward strand.
AATCGCATCGGAACTAAATACAAAAGGCACAATGCCGCAATAAGTACAAGAATAGAGACTCCTTTTACAGTCGGTGATCTGAGCACTCCCTGCGAGATTAGTATTAGTTTCCGATACACCACTGCAGGTTCAATGTATTCCTTAGACATACAGATTGACGATGAAACACAGAAATTGCTTCGGAATTTAATACAAATGGCACAATGCCGCCTTAAGTACAAGAATAGAGACTCTTCTTACAGTCGGTGCTTTGAGCATTCCCTGTGGGACCAGTATTAGCTTCCAATCCACCATTGCAGATTGCATGTATTCCTTGGACATACGCATTGACGATGAAATACTGAAATTACATCGGAATTCAATACAAAAGGCATAATGCCGACTTAAGTACAAGTATAGAGACTCTTCTTACAGTCTGTGCTTAGAGCATTCCCTGTGAGACCAGTATTAGTTTCCGATACACCACTGCAGGTCCAATGTATTCCTTGGACATACGCATTGACGATGAAACGCAGAAATTACATCAGCATTAAATACAAAAGGCACAATGCCGCCTTAAGTGCAAGAAGCGTGAGACTTCTTAGACTCTGTGCTTTGATCCTTTCCTGTGAGACCAGTATTAGTTTCCGATACACCACTGCAGGTTCAATGTGTTCCTTTCACCTTCACGTTGACGAAGAAACACAGAAATCGCATCGGAATTAAATACAAACGGCACAATGACGCCTTAAGTACATGAATAGATACTGTTCTTACAGTCGGTGCTTTGAGCATTCCCTGTGAGACCAGTATTAGTTTCCGATACACCACTGCAGGTTCAATGTATTCCTTGGACCTGCACATTGAAAATGAAACGCAGAAATCGCATTGGAATTAAATACAAAAGTCACAATGCCGCCTTAAGTTCAAGAATAGAGACTCTTCTTACAGTCGGTGCTTTGAGCATTCCCTGTGAGACCAGTATTAGTTTCCGATACACCACTGGAGGTTGAATGTATTCCTTTGACATTCACATTGACGATAAAACACTGAAATTAAGTCGGAATTAAACACAAAAGGCACAATGCCGCCTTAAGTACAAGAATAGAGACTCTTCATATAGTCGGTGCTTTGAGGAATCCCTGTGAGACCAGTATTAGTTTCCGATACACCAGTGCAGGTTCAATGTTTTCCTTGGACCTTCACATTGACGATGTAACACAGAAATTGCATCGGAATTATATGCAAAAGCCACAATGCCGCCATAAGTACAAGAATAGAGACTCTTCTTACAGTCGATGCTTTGAGCATTCCCTGTGAGACCAGTATTAGTTTCCGATACACGACTGCAGGTTCAATGTATTCCTTGGACCTTCACATTGACGATGTAACACAGAAATTGCATCGGAATTAAATGCAAAAGCCACAATGCCGCCATAAGTACAAGAATAGAGACTCTTCTTACAGTCGATGCTTTGAGCATTCCCTGTGAGACCAGTATTAGTTTCCGATACACGACTGCAGGTTCAATGTATTCCTTGGACCTTCACATTGACGATTAAACAAAGATATCGCATCGGAATTAAATACAAAAGCCGCAATGCCGCCTTAAGTACAAATATAGAGACTCTTCTTACAGTCGGTGCTTTGAGCATTCCCTGTGAGACCAGTATTAGCTTCCAATACATTAGTGCAGGTTCAGTGTATTCCTTGGACCTTCGCATTGACGATGAAACACAGAAATCGCATCGGAATTAAATACAAGAAGCACAATGCCGCCATAAGTACAAGAATAGAGACCCTTCTTACAGTCGAGGATTTGAGCATTCCTTGTGAGACCAGTATTAGTTTCCGATACACCACTGCAATTTCAGTGTATTCCTTGGACCTTCACATTGAGGATGAAGCACATAAATCGCATCGGAATGAAATACAATAGGAACAATGCCGCCTTAAGTACAAGAATAGAGACTTTTCTTACAGTCGGTGCTTGGAGCATTCCCTGTGAGACCAGTATTAGATTCCGATACACCATTGCAGGTTCAATGTATTCGTTGGATATCACATAGACGATGAGACACTGAAATTACATCGGAATTAAATACAAAAGGCACAATGCCGTCTTAAGTACAAGAATAGAGACTCTTCTTACAGTCGGTGCTTTGAGCATTCCCTGTGAGACCAGTATCAGTTTCCGATACACCACTGCAGGTTCAATGTATTCCTCGGACATACACATGGACGATGAAATACTGATATCACATCGGATTTAAATACAAAAGGCACAATGCCGCCATAAGTGCAAGAAGAGTGAGACTTCTTAGAGTCTGTGTTTTGATCCATTCCTTTGCGACCTGTATTAGTTTTCGATACGCCACTGCAGGTTCAATGTATACCTTGGACCTTCACATTGACGATGAAGCACAGAAATCGCATCGGAATTAAATCCAAAACGCTCAATGCCGCCTTATGTACAAGAATACAGACTCTACTTACAGTCAGTGCTTTGAGCATTCCCGGTGAGACCAGTATTAGTTTCCGATACAACACTGCAGGTTCAATGTATTCCGTGGAGCTTCACATTGACGAAGAAACACAGAAATCGCATCGGAATCAAATACAAAAGGCACAATGCCGCCTCAAGTACAAGAATAGAGACTCTTCTTACAGTCGGTGCTTTGAGCATTCCCTGTGAGACCAGTAATAGTATCCGATACACCACTGCAGGTTCAATCCATTCCTTGGACATACACATTGACGATGAAACACTGAAATTACATCGGAATTAAAAACAAAAGGGACAATGCCGCCTTAAGTACAAGAACAGAGACTCTTCTTACCGTCGGTGCTTTGAGCATTCCCTGTGAGACCAGTATTAGTTTCCGCTACACCTCCGCAGGTTCAGTTTATTCCTTGGACCTTCACATTGACGATGAAACACAGAAATGGCATCGGAATTAAATACAAAAGGCAAAATGCCGCCTTAAGTACAAGAATAGAGACTCTTCTCACCGTCGGTGCTTTGAGCATTCCCTGTGAGACCAGTATTAGTTTCCGATACAGCACTGCAGGTTCAATGTATTCCTTGGACCTTCACATTGACGATGAAACACAGAAATCGCATCGGAATTAAATCCAAAACGCTCAATGCCGCCTTATGTACAAGAATACAGACTCCACTTACAGTCGGTGCTTTGAGCATTCCCTGAGAGACCAGTATTAGTTTCCGATACACCACTGCAGGTTCAAAGTATTCCTTGGACCTTCACATTGACGATGAAACACAGAAACCGCATCGGAATCAAATACAAAAGGCACAATGCCGCCTTAAGTACAAGAATAGAGACCCTTCTTACCGTCGGTGCTTTGAGCATTCCCTGTGAGACCAGTATTAGCTTCCGATACAACACTGGAGGTTCAATGAATTCCTTGGACATTCACATTGACGATGAAACACTGAAATTACATCGGAATTAAATACAAAATTCACAATGCCGCCTTAAGTACAAGAATAGAGACTGTTCTTACCGTCGGTGCTTTGAGCATTCCCTGTGAGACCAGTATTAGTTTCCGCTACACCTCTGCAGGTTCAGTTTATTCCTTGGACCTTCACATTGACGATGAAACACAGAAATGGCATCGGAATTAAATACAAAAGGCACAATGCCGCCTTAAGTACAAGAATAGAGACTCTTCTTACAGTCGGTGCTTTGAGCATTCCCTGTGAGACCAGTATTAGTTTCCGCTACACCTCTGCAGGTTCAGTTTATTCCTTGGACCTTCACATTGACGATGAAACACAGAAATGGCATCGGAATTTAATACAAAAGGCACAATGCCGCCTTAAGTACAAGATTAGAGACTCATCTTACAGTCGGTGCTCTGAGCATTCCCTGTGAGACCAGTATTAGTTTCCGCTACACCTCTGCAGGTTCAGTTTATTCCTTGGACCTTCACATTGACGATGAAACACAGAAATGGCATCGGAAATAAATACAAAAGGCACAATGCGATTTAAGAACAAGAATAGAGACTCTTCTTACAGTCGGTGCTATGAGCATTCCCTGTGAGACCAGTATTAGTTTCCGCTACACCCCTGCAGGTTCAGTTTATTCGTTGGACCTTCACATTGACGATGAAACACAGAAATGGCATCGGAATTAAATACAAAAGGCTCAATGCCGCCTTAAGTACAAGAATAGAGACTCCTCTTACAGTCGATGCTTTGAGCATTCCCTGTGAGACCAGTATTAGTTTCCGATACACCACTGCAGATTCAGTTTATTCCTTGGACCTTCACATTGACGATGAAACACAGTAATGGCATCGGAATTAAATACAAAAGGCCCAATGCCGCCTTAAGTACAAGAATAGAGACTCTTCTTACAGTCGGTGCTTTGAGCATTCCCTGTGAGACCAGTATTAGTTTCCGATACACCACTGCAGGTTCAATGTATTCCTTGGACCTTCACATTGACGATGAAACACAGAAATCGCATCGGAATTAAATACAAAAGACACAATGCCGCCTTAAGTACAAGAAAAGAGACTCTTCTTACAGTCGGTGCTTTGAGCATTCCCTGTGAGACCAGTATTAGCTTCCGATACACCACTGGAGGTTCAATGAATTCCTTGGACATTCAAATTGACGATGAGACACTGAAATTACATCGGAATTAAATACAAAAGGCACAATGCCGCCTTAAGTACAAGAATAGAGACTCTTCTTACAGTCGGTGCTTTGAGCATTCCCTGTGAGACCAGTATTAGTTTCCGATACACCACTGCAGGTTCAATGTATTCCTCGGACATACACATTGACGATGAAATACTGATATCACATCGGAATTAAATACAAAAGGCACAATGCCGCCATAAGTGCAAGAAGAGTGAGACTTCTTAGAGTCTGTGTTTTGATCCTTTCCTGTGCGACCTGTATTAGTTTTCGATACGCCACTGCAGGTTCAATGTATTCCTTGGACCTTCACATTGACGATGAAAAACAGAAATGGCATCGGAATTAAATACAAAAGGGACAATGCCGCCTTAAGTACAAGAATAGAGACTCTTCTTACCGTCGGTGCTTTGAGCATTCCCTGTGAGACTAGTATTAGTTTCCGATACACCACTGGAGGTTCAATGAATTCCTTGGACATTCACATTGACGATGAAACACTGAAATTACATCGGAATTAAATACAAATATCACAATGCCGCCTTAAGTACAAGAATAGAGACTGTTCTTACCGTCGGTGCTTTGAGCATTCCCTGTGAGACCAGTATTAGTTTCCGCTACACCTCTGCAGGTTCAGTTTATTCCTTGGACCTTCACATTGACGATGAAACACAGAAATGGCATCGGAATTAAATACAAAAGGCACAATGCCGCCTTAAGTACAAGAATAGAGACTCTTCTTACAGTCGGTGCTTTGAGCATTCCCTGTGAGACCCGTATTAGTTTCCGATACACCACTGCGGGTTCAATGTGTTCCTTGGAGCTTCACATTGACGATGAAACATGGAAATCGCATCGGAATTAAATACAAAAGGCGCAATGCCGCCTTAAGTACAAGAATAGAGACTCTTCTTACAGTCGGTGCTATGAGCATTCCCTGTGAGACCAGTATTAGTTTCCGCTACACCTCTGCAGGTTCAGTTTACTCCTTGGACCTTCACATTGACGATGAATCACAGAAATGGCATCGGAATTAAAAACAAAAGGCACAACGCCGCCTTAAGTACAAGAATAGAGACTCTTCTTACAGCCGGTGCTTTGAGCATTCCCTGTGAGAGCAGTATTAGTTTCCGATACACCACTGCAGGTTCAATGTATTCCTCGGACATACACATTGACGATGAAATACTGATATCACATCGGAATTAAATACAAAAGGCACAATGCCGCCATAAGTGCAAGAAGAGTGAGACTTCTTAGAGTCTGTGTTTTGATCCTTTCCTGTGCGACCTGTATTAGTTTTCGACACGCCACTGCAGGTTCAATGTATTCCTTGGACCTTCACATTGACGATGAAAAACAGAAATGGCATCGGAATTAAATACAAAAGACACAATGCCGCCTTAAGTACAAGAACAGAGACTCTTCTTACAGTCGGTGCTTTGAGCATTCCCTGTGAGACCAGTAATAGTATCCGATACACCACTGCAGGTTCAATCTATTCCTTGGACATACACATTGACGATGAAACACTGAAATTACATCGGAATTAAATACAAAAGGGACAATGCCGCCTTAAGTACAAGAATAGAGACTCTTCTTACCGTCGGTGCTTTGAGCATTCCCTGTGAGACTAGTATTAGTTTCCGATACACCACTGGAGGTTCAATGAATTCCTTGGACATTCACATTGACGATGAAACACTGAAATTACATCGGAATTAAATACAAAATTCACAATGACGCCTTAAGTACAAGAATAGAGACTGTTCTTACCGTCGGTGCTTTGAGCATTCCCTGTGAGACCAGTATTAGTTTCCGCTACACCTCTGCAGGTTCAGTTTATTCCTTGGACCTTCACATTGACGATGAAACACAGAAATGGCATCGGAATTAAATACAAAAGGCACAATGCGGCCTTAAGTACAAGAATAGAGACTCTTCTTACAGTCGGTGCTTTGAGCATTCCCTGTGAGACCCGTATTAGTTTCCGATACACCACTGCGGGTTCAATGTGTTCCTTGGAGCTTCACATTGACGATGAAACATGGAAATCGCATCGGAATTAAATACAAAAGGCGCAATGCCGCCTTAAGTACAAGAATAGAGACTCTTCTTACAGTCGGTGCATTGAGCATTCCCTGTGAGACCAGTATTAGATTCCGCTACACCACTGCAGGTTCAGTTTATTCCTTGGACCTGCACATTGACAATGAAACACAGAAATGGCATCGGAATTAAATACAAAAGGCACAATGCCGCCTTAAGTACAAGAGTAGAGACTCCTCTCACAGTCGGTGCTTTGAGCATTCCCTGTGAGACCAGTAATAGTATCCGATACACCACTGCAGGTTCAATCTATTCCTTGGACATACACATTGACGATGAAAGACTGAAATTACATCGGAATTGAATACAAAAGGGACAATGCCGCCTTAAGTACAAGAATAGACACTCTTCTTACCGTCGGTGCTTTGAGCATTCCCTGTGAGACCAGTATTAGCTTCCGATACAACACTGGAGGTTCAATAAATTCCTTGGACATTCACATTGACGATGAAACACAGAAATCGCATCGGAATTAAATACAAAAGACACAATGCCGCCTTAAGTACAAGAATAGAGACTCTTCTTACAGTCGGTGCTTTGAGCGTTCCCTGTGAGACCAGTATTAGTTTCCGCTACACCTCTGCAGGTTCAGTTTATTCCTTGGACCTTCACATTGACGATGAAACACAGAAATGGCATCGGAATTAAATACAAAAGGCACAATGCCGCCTTAAGTACAAGAATAGAGACTCTTCTTACAGTGGGTGCTTTGAGCATTCCCTGTGAGACCAGTATTAGCTTCCGTTACACCACTGCGGGTTCAATGTGTTCCTTGGAACTTCACATTGACGATGAAACATAGAAATCGCATCGGAATTAAATACAAAAGGCGCAATGCCGCCTTAAGTACTAGAATAGAGACTCTTCTTACAGTCGGTGCTTTGAGCATTCCCTGTGAGACCAGTATTAGTTTCCGATACACCACTGCTGGTTCAATGTATTCCTTGGAACTTCACATTGACGATGAAACACAGAAATCGCATCGGAATTAAATACAAATGGCACAATGCCGCCTTAAGTACAAGAATAGAGACTCTTCTTACCGTCGGTGCTTTGAGCATTCCCTGTGAGACCAGTATTAGTTTCCGCTACACCTCTGCAGGTTCAGTTTATTCCTTGGACCTTCACATTGACGATGAAACACAGAAATGGCATCGGAAATAAATACAAAAGGCACAATGAGCCTTAAGTACAAGAATAGAGACTCTTCTTACAGTCGGTGCTATGAGCATTCCCTGTGAGACCAGTATTAGTTTCCGCTACACCCCTGCAGGTTAAGTTTATTCGTTGGACCTTCACATTGACGATGAAACACAGTAATGGCATCGGAATTAAATACAAAAGGCCCAATGCCGCCTTAAGTACAAGAATAGAGACTCTTCTTACAGTCGGTGCTTTGAGCATTCCCTGTGAGACCAGTATTAGTTTCCGATACACCACTGCAGGTTCAATGTATTCCTTGGACCATCACATTGACGATGAAACACAGAAATCGCATCGGAATTAAATACAAAAGTCACAATGCCGCCTTAAGTACAAGAATAGAGACTCTTCTTACAGTCGGTGCTTTGAGCATTCCCTGTGAGACTAGTATTAGCTTCCGATACATCACTGGAGGTTCAATGAATTCCTTGGACATTCAAATTGACGATGAGACACTGAAATTACATCGGAATTAAATACAAAAGGCACAATGCCGCCTTAAGTACAAGAATAGAGACTCTTCTTACAGTCGGTGCTTTGAGCATTCCCTGTGAGGCCAGTATTAGTTTCCGATACACCACTGCAGGATCAATGTATTCCTCGGACATACACATTGACGATGAAATACTGATATCACATCGGAATTAAATACAAAAGGCACAATGCCGCCATAAGTGCAAGAAGAGTGAGACTTCTTAGAGTCTGTGTTTTGATCCTTTCCTGTGCGACCTGTATTAGTTTCCGATACGCCACTGCAGGTTCAATGTATTCCTTGGACCTTCACATTGACGATGAAAAACAGAAATGGCATCGGAATTAAATACAAAAGACACAATGCCGCCTTATGTACAAGAACAGAGACTCTTCTTACAGTCGGTGCTTTGAGCATTCCCTGTGAGACCAGTAATAGTATCCGATACACCACTGCAGGTTCAATCTATTCCTTGGACATACACATTGACGATGAAACACTGAAATTACATCGGAATTAAATACAAAAGGGACAATGCCGCCTTAAGTACAAGAATAGAGACCCTTCTTACCGTCGGTGCTTTGAGCATTCCCTGTGAGACTAGTATTAGTTTCCGATACACCACTGGAGGTTCAATGAATTCCTTGGACAGTCACATTGACGATGAAACACTGAAATTACATCGGAATTAAATACAAAATTCACAATGCCGCCTTAAGTACAAGAATAGAGACTGTTCTTACCGTCGGTGCTGTGAGCATTCCCTGTGAGACCAGTATTAGTTTCCGCTACACCTCTGCAGGTTCAGTTTATTCCTTGGACCTTCACATTGACGATGAAACACAGAAATGGCATCGGAATTAAATACAAAAGGCACAATGCCGCCTTAAGTACGAGAATAGAGACTCTTCTTACAGTCGGTGCTTTGAGCATTCCCTGTGAGACCCGTATTAGTTTCCGATACACCACTGCGGGTTCAATGTGTTCCTTGGAGCTTCACATTGACGATGAAACACGGAAATCGCATCGGAATTAAATACAAAAGGCGCAATGCCGCCTTAAGTACAAGAATAGGGACTCTTCTTACAGTCGGTGCATTGAGCATTCCCTGTGAGACCAGTATTAGATTCCGCTACACCACTGCAGGTTCAGTTTATTCCTTGGACCTGCACATTGACGATGAAACACAGAAATGGCATCGGAATTAAATACAAAAGGCACAATGCCGCCTTAAGTACAAGAGTAGAGACTCCTCTTACAGTCGGTGCTTTGAGCATTCCTTGTGAGACCAGTATTAGTTTCCGCTACACCTCTGCAGCTTCAGTTTATTCCTTGGACCTTCACATTGACGATGAAACACAGAAATTGCATCGGAATTAAATACAAAATGCACAATGCCGCCTGAAGTACAAGAATAGGGACTCTTCTTACAGTCGGAGCTTTGAGCATTCCCTGTGAGACCAGTATAAGTTTCCGATACACCACTGCAGGTTCAATGTATTCCTTGGAACTTCACATCGACGATGAAACACAAAAATCGCATCGGAATTAAATACAAAAGGCACAATGCCGCCTTAAGTACAAGAACAGAGACTCTTCTTACAGTCGGTGCTCTGAGCATTCCCTGTGAGACCAGTATTAGTTTACGCTACACCTCTGCAGGTTCAGTTTATTCCTTGCACCTTCACATTGACGATGAAACACAGAAATGGCATCGGAATTAAATACAAAAGGCACAATGCGCCTTAAATACAAGTATAGAGACTCTTCTTACAGCCGGTGCTTTGAGCATTTCCTGTGAGACCAGTATTAGTTTACGCTACACCTCTGCAGGTTCAGTTTATTCCTTGGACCTTCACATTGACGATGAAACACAGTAATGGCATCGGAATTAAATACAAAAGGCACAATGCCGCAATAAGTACAAGAATAGAGACTCTTCTTACAGTCGGTGCTTTGAGCATTCCCTGTGAGACCAGTATTGTTTTCCGCTACACCTCTGCAGGTTCAGTTTATTCCTTGGACCTTCACATTGACGATGAAACACAGAAATGGCATCGGAATTAAATACAAAAGGAACAATGCCGCCTTAAGTACAAGAATAGAGACTCTTCTTACAGTCGGTGCTTTCAGCATTCCCTGTGAGACCAGTATTAATTTCCGATACACCACTGCAGGTTCAATGTATTCCTTGGACCTTCACATTGAAGATGAAACACAGAAATCGCATCGGAATTAAATACAAAACGCACAATGCAGCCATAAGTACAGGAATAGAGACTCTTCTTACAGTCGGTGCTTTGAGCATTCCCTGTGGGACCAGTATTACTTTCCGACACACCACTGCCGGTTCAATGTATTCCTTGGATCTTGAATTTGACGATGATACACAGATATCGCATCGGAAGCAAATACAAAAGGCACAATGCCGCCTTAAGTACAAGAATAGAGACTCTTCTTATAGTCGGTGCTTTGAGCATTCCCTGTGAAACCAGGATTACTTTCCGCTACACCTCTGCAGGTTCAATGTATTCCTTGGACCTTCACATTGACGATGAAACGCAGAAATCGCATCTGAATTAAATACAAAAGGTACAATGCCGCCTTAAGTACAAGAATAGAGACTCTTCTTACAGTCGGTGCTTTGCTCATTCTCTGTGAGACCAGTATTACTTTCCGATACGCCACTGCAGGTTCAATGTATTCCTTGGACCTTCAAATTGGCGATGATACACAGAAATCGCATCGGAATTAAATACAAAAGGCACAATGCCGCCTTAAGTACAAGAATAGACACTCTTCTTACAGTCGGTGCTTTGAGCATTCCCTGTGAGACCAGTATTAGTTTCCGATACACCACTGCAGGTTCAATGTATTCCTTGGACCTTTACATTGACGATGAAACACAGAAATGGCATCGGAATTAAATACAAAAGAAACAATGCCGCAGTAAGTACAAGAATAGAGACTCTTCTTACAGTCGGTGCTTTGAGCATTCCCTGTGAGACCAGTATTAGTTTCCGCTACACCTCCGCAGGTTCAGTTTATTCCTTGGACCTTCACATTGACGATGAAACACAGAAATGGCATCGGAATTAAATACAAAAGGCACAATGCCACCTTAAGTACAAGAATAGAGACTCTTCTCACATTCGGTGCTTTGAGCATTCCCTGTGAGACCAGTATTAGTTTCCGATACACCACTGCAGGTTCAATGTATTCCTTGGACCTTCACATTGAATGATGAAACACAGAAATCGCATCGGAATTAAATCCAAAACGCTCAATGCCGCCTTATGTACAAGATTACAGACTCTACTTACAGTCGGTGCTTTGAGCATTTCCTGTGAGACCAGTATTAGTTTCCGATCCACCACTGCAGGTTCAATGTATTCCTTGGACCTTCACATTGACGATGAAACGCAGAAATCGCATCGGAATCAAATACAAAAGGCACAATGCCGCCTTAAGTACAAGAATAGAGACTCTTCTTACAGTCGGTGCTTTGAGCATTCCCTGTGAGGCCAGTAATAGTATCCGATACACCACTGCTGGTTCAATCTATTCCTTGGACATACACATTGACGATGAAACACTGAGATTACATCGGAATTATGACCAAAAGGGACAATGCCGTCTTAAGTACAAGAATAGAGACTCTTCTTACCGTAGGTGCTTTGAGCATTCCCTGTGAGACCAGTATTAGTTTCCGATACACCACTGGAGGTTCAATGAATTCCTTGGACATTCACATTGACGATGAAACACTGAAATTACATCGGAATTAAATATAAAATTCACAATGCCTCCTTAAGTACAAGAATAGAGACTGTTCTTACCGTCGGTGCTTTTAGCATTCCCTGTGAGACCAGTATTAGTTTCCGCTACACCTCTGCAGGTTCAGTTTATTCCTTGGACCTTCACATTGACGATGAAACACAGAAATGCATCGGAATTAAATACAAAAGGCACAATGCCGCCTTAAGTACAAGAATAGAGACTCTTCTTACAGTCGGTGCTTTGAGCATTCCCTGTGAGACCAGTATTAGTTTCCGCTACACCTCTGCAGGTTCAGTTTATTACTTGGACCTTCACATTGACGATGAAACACAGAAATGGCATAGGAATTAAATACAAAAGGCACAATGCCGCCTTAAGTACAAGAATAGAGACTCTTCTTACAGTCGGTGCTTTGAGCATTCCCTGTGAGACCAGTATTAGTTTCCGATACACCACTGCGGGTTCAATGTATTCCTTGGAACTTCACATTGACGATGAATCATAGAAATCGCATCGGAATTAAATACAAAAGGCGCAATGCCGCCTTAAGTACAAGAATAGAGACTCTTCTTACAGTCGGTGCTTTGAGCATTCGATGTGAGACCAGTATTAGTTTCCGCTACACCACTGCAGGTTCAGTTTACGCCTTGGACCTGCACATTGACGATGAAACACAGAAATGGCATCGGAGGAAAATACAAAAGGCACAATGCCGCCTTAAGTACAATAATAGAGACTCCTCTTACAGTCGGTACTTTGAGCATTCCCTGTGAGACCAGTATTAGTTTCCGCTACACCTCTGCAGGTTCAGTTTATTCCTTGGACCTTCACATTGACGATGAAACACAGAAATGGCATCGGAATTAAATACAAAAGGCACAATGCCGCCTTAAGTACAAGAATAGAGACTCTTCTTAGAGGCGGTGCTTTGAGCATTCCCTGTGGGACCAGTATTAGTTTCCGCTACACCTCTGCAGGTTCTGTTTATTCCTTGGACCTTCACATTGACGATGAATCACAGAAATGGCATCGGAATTAAATACAAAAGGCACAATGCCGCCTTAAGTACAAGAATAGACACTCTTCTTACAGTCGGTGCTTTGAGCATTCCCTGTGAGACCAGTATTAGTTTCCGATACACCACTGCAGGTTCAATGTATTCCTTGGACCTTTACATTGACGATGAAACACAGAAATGGCATCGGAATTAAATACAAAAGACACAATGCCGCAGTAAGTACAAGAATAGAGACTCTTCTTACAGTCGGTGCTTTGAGCATTCCCTGTGAGACCAGTATTAGTTTCCGCTACACCTCCGCAGGTTCAGTTTATTCCTTGGACCTTCACATTGACGATGAAACACAGAAATGGCATCGGAATTAAATACAAAAGGCACAATGCCACCTTAAGTACAAGAATAGAGACTCTTCTCACATTCGGTGCTTTGAGCATTCCCTGTGAGACCAGTATTAGTTTCCGATACACCACTGCAGGTTCAATGTATTCCTTGGACCTTCACATTGAATGATGAAACACAGAAATCGCATCGGAATTAAATCCAAAACGCTCAATGCCGCCTTATGTACAAGATTACAGACTCTACTTACAGTCGGTGCTTTGAGCATTTCCTGTGAGACCAGTATTAGTTTCCGATACACCACTGCAGGTTCAATGTATTCCTTGGACCTTCACATTGACGATGAAACACAGAAATCGCATCGGAATCAAATACAAAAGGCACAATGCCGCCTTAAGTACAAGAATAGAGACTCTTCTTACAGTCGGTGCTTTGAGCATTCCCTGTGAGACCAGTAATAGTATCCGATACACCACTGCAGGTTCAATCTATTCCTTGGACATACACATTGACGATGAAACACTGAGTTACATCGGACTTATGACCAAAAGGGACAATGCCGTCTTAAGTACAAGAATAGAGACTCTTCTTACCGTCGGTGCTTTGAGCATTCCCTGTGAGACCAGTATTAGTTTCCGATACACCACTGGAGGTTCAATGAATTCCTTGGACACTCACATTGACGATGAAACACTGAAATTACATCGGAATTAAATATAAAATTCACAATGCCTCCTTAAGTACAAGAATAGAGACTGTTCTTACCGTCGGTGCTTTTAGCATTCCCTGTGAGACCAGTATTAGTTTCCGCTACACTTCTGCAGGTTCAGTTTATTCCTTGGACCTTCACATTGACGATGAAACACAGAAATGCATCGGAATTAAATACAAAAGTTACAATGCCGCCTTAAGTACAAGAATAGAGACTCTTCTTACAGTCGGTGCTTTGAGCATTCCCTGTGAGACCAGTATTAGTTTCCGCTACACCTCTGCAGGTTCAGTTTATTACTTGGACCTTCACATTGACGATGAAACACAGAAATGGCATAGGAATTAAATACAAAAGGCACAATGCCGCCTTAAGTACAAGAATAGAGATTCTTCTTACAGTCGGTGCTTTGAGCATTCCCTGTGAGACCAGTATTAGTTTCCGATACACCACTGCGGGTTCAATGTATTCCTTGGAACTTCACATTGACGATGAATCATAGAAATCGCATCGGAATTAAATACAAAAGGCGCAATGCCGCCTTAAGTACAAGAATAGAGACTCTTCTTACAGTCGGTGCTTTGAGCATTCGATGTGAGACCAGTATTAGTTTCCGCTACACCACTGCAGGTTCAGTTTACTCCTTGGACCTGCACATTGACGATGAAACACAGAAATGGCATCGGAGGAAAATACAAAAGGCACAATGCCGCCTTAAGTACAATAATAGAGACTCCTCTTACAGTCGGTACTTTGAGCATTCCCTGTGAGACCAGTATTAGTTTCCGCTACACCTCTGCAGGTTCAGTTTATTCCTTGGACCTTCACATTGACGATGAAACACAGAAATGGCATCGGAATTAAATACAAAAGGCACAATGCCGCCTTAAGTACAAGAATAGAGACTCTTCTTAGAGGCGGTGCTTTGAGCATTTCCTGTGAGACCAGTATTAGTTTCCGCTACACCTCTGCAGGTTCTGTTTATTCCTTGGACCTTCACATTGACGATGAATCGCAGAAATGGCATCGGAATTAAACACAAAAGGCACAACGCCGCCTTAAGTACAAGAATAGAGACTCTTCTTACAGCCGGTGCTTTGAGCATTCCCTGTGAGACCAGTATTAGTTTCCGCTACACCTCTGCAGGTTCAGTTTATTCCTCTGACCTTCACATTGACGATGAAACACAGAAATGGCATCGGAATTAAATACAAAAGGCACAATGCCGCCTTAACAACAAGAATAGAGACTCTTCTTACAGTCGGTGCTTTGAGCATTCCCTGTGAGACCAGTATTAGTTTCCGATACACCACTGCAGGTTCAGTTTATTCCTTGGATCTTCACATTGACGATGAAACACAGTAATGGCATCGGAATTAAATACAAAAGGCACAATGCCGCCTTAAGTACAAGAATGGAAACTCTTCTTACAGTCGGTGCTTTGAGCATTCCCTGTGAGACCAGTATTAGTTTCCGATACACCACTGCATGTTCAATGTATTCCTTGGACCTTTACATTGACGTTGAAACACAGAAATCGCAACGGAATTAAATACAAAAGGCACAATGCCACCTTAAGTACAAAAATAGAGATTCTTCTTACAGTCGGTGCTTTGAGCATTCCCTGTGACACCAGTATTAGTTTCCGCTACACCTCTGCAGGTTCAGTTTATTCTTTGGACAATCACATTGACGATGAAACACAGAAATGGCATCGGAATTAAATACAAAAGGCACAATGCCGCCTTAAGTACAAGAATAGAGACTCTTCTTACAGTCGGTGCTTTGAGCATTCCCTGTGAGACCAGTATTAGTTTCCGTTACACCTCTGCAGGTTCAGTTTATTCCTTGGTCCTTCACATTGACGATGAAACACAGAAATGGAATCGGAATTAAATACAGAAGGGAAATGCCGCCTTAAGTACAAGAATAGAGACTCTTCTTACAGTCGGTGCTTTAAGCATTCCGTGTGAGACCAGTATTAGTTTCCGATACACCACTGCAGGTACAATGAATTCCTTGGAACTTCACATTGACGATGAAATACAGAAATCGCATCGGAATTAAATACAAAAGGCACAATGCCGCCTTAAGTACAAGAATAGAGACTCTTCTTACAGTCGGTGCCTTGAGCATAACCCTGTGAGACCAGTATTAGTTTCCGCTACACCTCTGCAGGTTCAGTTTATTCCTTGGACCTTTACATTGACGATGAAACACAGAAATGGCATCGGAATTAAATACAAAAGGCACAATGCCGCCTTAAGTACAAGAATAGAGACCCTTCGTACAGTCGGTGCTTTAAGCTTTCCCTGTGAGACCAGTATTAGTTTCCGCTTCACCTCTGCAGGTTCAGTTTATTCCTTGGACCTTCACATTGACGATGAAACACAGAAATGGCATCGGAATTAAATAGAAAAGGCACAATGCCGCCTTACGTACAAGAATAGAGACTCTTCTTACAGTCGGTGGTTTGAGCATTCCCTGTGAGGCCAGTATTAGTTTCCGCTACACCTCTGCAGGTTCAGTTTATTCCTTGGACCTTCACATTGACGATGAAACACAGAAATGGCATCGGAATTAAATACAAGACGAACAATGCCGCCTTAAGTACAACAGTAGAGACTCTTCTTACAGTCGGTGCTTTGAGCATTCCCTGTGAGCCCAGTATCAGTTTCCGATACACCACTGCAGGTTCAATGTATTCCTTGGACCTTCACATTGACGATGGAACACAGAAATCGCATCGGAATTAAATTCAAAAGGCACAATGCCGCCTTAATTACAAGAATAGAGACTCTTCTTACAGTCGGTGCTTTGTGCATTCCCTGTGAGACCAGTATTAGTTTCCGCTACACCTCTGCAGGTTCAGTTTATTCCTTGGACCATCACATTGACGATGAAACACAGAAATGGCATCGGAATTAAATACAAAAGGCACAATGCCGCCTTAAGTACAAGAATAGAGACTCTTCTTACAGTCGGTGCTTTGAGCATTCCCTGTGAGACCAGTATTAGTTTCTGATACACCACTGCAGGTTCAATGTATTCCTTGGAACTTCACATAGACGATGAAACACAGAAATGGCATCGGAATTAAATACAAAAGGCACAATGCCGCCTTAAGTACAAGAATAGAAACTCTTCTTACAGTCGGTGCGTTGAGCATTCCCTGTGAGACCAGTATTAGTTTCCGCTACACCTCTGCAGGTTAAGTTTATTCCTTGGACCTTCACATTGACGATGAAACACAGAAATGGCATCGGAATTAAATAGAAAAGTCACAATGCCGCCGTAAGTACAAGAATAGAGACTCTTCTTACAGTCGGTGCTTTGAGCATTCCCTGTGAGGCCAGTATTAGATTCCGATACACCACTGCAGGTTCAATGTATTCCTTGGAACTTCACATTGACGATGAAACACAGAAATCGCATCGGAATTAAATACAAAGGGCACAATGTTGCCTTAAGTACAAGAATAGAGACTCTTATTACAGTCGGTGCTTTGGGCTTCCCTGTGAGACCAGTATTAGTTTCCGCTACACCTCTGCAGGTTAAGTTTATTCCTTGGACCTTCACATTGACGATGAAACACAGAAATGGCATCGCAATTAAATACATAATTCACAATGCCGCCTTAAGTACAAGTATAGAGACTCTTCTTACAGTCGGTGCTTTGAGCATTCCCTGTGAGACCAGTAATAGTAATCGATACACCACTGCTGGTTCAATCTATTCCTTGGACATACACATTGACGATGAAACACTGAGATTACATCGGAATTATGACCAAAAGGGACAATGCCGTCTTAAGTACAAGAATAGAGACTCTTCTTACAGTCGGTGCTTTGAGCATTCCCTGTGAGACCAGTATTAGTTTCCGATACACCACTGGAGGTTCAATGAATTCCTTGGACATTCACATTGACGATGAAACACTGAAATTACATCGGAATTAAATATAAAATTCACAATGCCTCCTTAAGTACAAGAATAGAGACTGTTCTTACCGTCGGTGCTTTTAGCATTCCCTGTGAGACCAGTATTAGTTTCCGCTACACCTCTGCACGTTCAGTTTATTCCTTGGACCTTCACATTGACGATGAAACACAGAAATGCATCGGAATTAAATACAAAAGGCACAATGCCGCCTTAAGTACAAGAATAGAGACTCTTCTTACAGTCGGTGCTTTGAGCATTCCCTGTGAGACTAGTATTAGTTTCCGCTACACCTCTGCAGGTTCAGTTTATTACTTGGACCTTCACATTGACGATGAAACACAGAAATGGCATAGGAATTAAATACAAAAGGCACAATGCCGCCTTAAGTACAAGAATAGAGATTCTTCTTACAGTCGGTGCTTTGAGCATTCCCTGTGAGACCAGTATTAGTTTCCGATACACCACTGCGGGTTCAATGTATTCCTTGGAACATCACATTGACGATGAATCATAGAAATCGCATCGGAATTAAATACAAAAGGCGCAATGCCGCCTTAAGTACAAGAATAGAGACTCTTCTTACAGTCGGTGCTTTGAGCATTCGATGTGAGACCAGTATTAGTTTCCGCTACACCACTGCAGGTTCAGTTTACTCCTTGGACCTGCACATTGACGATGAAACACAGAAATGGCATCGGAGGAAAATACAAAAGGCACAATGCCGCCTTAAGTACAATAATAGAGACTCCTCTTACAGTCGGTACTTTGAGCATTCCCTGTGAGACCAGTATTAGTTTCCGCTACACCTCTGCAGGTTCAGTTTATTCCTTGGACCTTCACATTGACGATGAAACACAGAAATGGCATCGGAATTAAATACAAAAGGCACAATGCCGCCTTAAGTACAAGAATAGAGACTCTTCTTAGAGGCGGTGCTTTGAGCATTCCCTGTGGGACCAGTATTAGTTTCCGCTACACCTCTGCAGGTTCTGTTTATTCCTTGGACCTTCACATTGACGATGAATCACAGAAATGGCATCGGAATTAAATACAAAAGGCACAATGCCGCCTTAAGTACAAGAATAGACACTCTTCTTACAGTCGGTGCTTTGAGCATTCCCTGTGAGACCAGTATTAGTTTCCGATACACCACTGCAGGTTCAATGTATTCCTTGGACCTTTACATTGACGATGAAACACAGAAATGGCATCGGAATTAAATACAAAAGACACAATGCCGCAGTAAGTACAAGAATAGAGACTCTTCTTACAGTCGGTGCTTTGAGCATTCCCTGTGAGACCAGTATTAGTTTCCGCTACACCTCCGCAGGTTCAGTTTATTCCTTGGACCTTCACAATGACGATGAAACACAGAAATGGCATCGGAATTAAATACAAAAGGCACAATGCCACCTTAAGTACAAGAATAGAGACTCTTCTCACATTCGGTGCTTTGAGCATTCCCTGTGAGACCAGTATTAGTTTCCGATACACCACTGCAGGTTCAATGTATTCCTTGGACCTTCACATTGAATGATGAAACACAGAAATCGCATCGGAATTAAATCCAAAACGCTCAATGCCGCCTTATGTACAAGATTACAGACTCTACTTACAGTCGGTGCTTTGAGCATTTCCTGTGAGACCAGTATTAGTTTCCGATACACCACTGCAGGTTCAATGTATTCCTTGGACCTTCACATTGACGATGAAACACAGAAATCGCATCGGAATCAAATACAAAAGGCACAATGCCGCCTTAAGTACAAGAATAGAGACTCTTCTTACAGTCGGTGCTTTGAGCATTCCCTGTGAGACCAGTAATAGTATCCGATACACCACTGCAGGTTCAATCTATTCCTTGGACATACACATTGACGATGAAACACTGAGATTACATCGGAATTATGACCAAAAGGGACAATGCCGTCTTAAGTACAAGAATAGAGACTCTTCTTACCGTCGGTGCTTTGAGCATTCCCTGTGAGACCAGTATTAGTTTCCGATACACCACTGGAGGTTCAATGAATTCCTTGGACATTCACATTGACGATGAAACACTGAAATTACATCGGAATTAAATATAAAATTCACAATGCCTCCTTAAGTACAAGAATAGAGACTGTTCTTACCGTCGGTGCTTTTAGCATTCCCTGTGAGACCAGTATTAGTTTCCGCTACACTTCCGCAGGTTCAGTTTATTCCTTGGACCTTCACATTGACGATGAAACACAGAAATGCATCGGAATTAAATACAAAAGGCACAATGCCGCCTTAAGTACAAGAATAGAGACTCTTCTTACAGTCGGTGCTTTGAGCATTCCCTGTGAGACCAGTATTAGTTTCCGCTACACCTCTGCAGGTTCAGTTTATTACTTGGACCTTCACATTGACGATGAAACACAGAAATGGCATAGGAATTAAATACAAAAGGCACAATGCCGTCTTAAGTACAAGAATAGAGATTCTTCTTACAGTCGGTGCTTTGAGTATTCCCTGTGAGACCAGGATTAGTTTCCGATACACCACTGCGGGTTCAATGTATTCCTTGGAACTTCACATTGACGATGAATCATAGAAATCGCATCGGAATTAAATACAAAAGGCGCAATGCCGCCTTAAGTACAAGAATAGAGACTCTTCTTACAGTCTGTGCTTTGAGCATTCGATGTGAGACCAGTATTAGTTTCCGCTACACCACTGCAGGTTCAGTTTACTCCTTGGACCTGCACATTGACGATGAAACACAGAAATGGCATCGGAGGAAAATACAAAAGGCACAATGCCGCCTTAAGTACAATAATAGAGACTCCTCTTACAGTCGGTACTTTGAGCATTCCCTGTGAGACCAGTATTAGCTTCCGCTACACCTCTGCAGGTTCAGTTTATTCCTTGGACCTTCACATTGACGATGAAACACAGAAATGGCATCGGAATTAAATACAAAAGGCACAATGCCGCCTTAAGTACAAGAATAGAGACTCTTCTTAGAGGCGGTGCTTTGAGCATTTCCTGTGAGACCAGTATTAGTTTCCGCTACACCTCTGCAGGTTCTGTTTATTCCTTGGACCTTCACATTGACGATGAATCACAGAAATGGCATCGGAATTAAACACAAAAGGACACAACGCCGCCTTAAGTACAAGAATAGAGACTCTTCTTACAGTCGGTGCTTTGAGCATTCCCTGTGAGACCAGTATTAGTTTCCGCTACACCTCTGCAGGTTCAGTTTATTCCTTTGACCTTCACATTGACGATGAAACACAGAAATGGCATCGGAATTAAATACAAAAGGCACAATGCCGCCTTAACAACAAGAATAGAGACTCTTCTTACAGTCGGTGCTTTGAGCATTCCCTGTGAGACCAGTATTAGTTTCCGATACACCACTGCAGGTTCAGTTTATTCCTTGGACCTTCACATTGACGATGAAACACAGTAATGGCATCGGAATTAAATACAAAAGGCACAATGCCGCCTTAAGTACAAGAATGGAGACTCTTCTTACAGTCGGTGCTTTGAGCATTCCCTGTGAGACCAGTATTAGTTTCCGATACACCACTGCATGTTCAATGTATTCCTTGGACCTTCACATTGACGTTGAAACACAGAAATCGCAACGGAATTAAATACAAAAGGCACAATGCCACCTTAAGTACAAAAATAGAGATTCTTCTTACAGTCGGTGCTTTGAGCATTCCCTGTGACACCAGTATTAGTTTCCGCTACACCTCTGCAGGTTCAGTTTATTCTTTGGACAATCACATTGACGATGAAACACAGAAATGGCATCGGAATTAAATACAAAAGGCACAATGCCGCCTTAAGTACAAGAATAGAGACTCTTCTTACAGTCGGTGGTTTGAGCATTCCCTGTGAGACCAGTATTAGTTTCCGTTACACCTCTGCAGGTTCAGTTTATTCCTTGGTCCTTCACATTGACGATGAAACACAGAAATGGAATCGGAATTAAATACAGAAGGGAAATGCCGCCTTAAGTACAAGAATAGAGACTCTTCTTACAGTCGGTGCTTTAAGCATTCCGTGTGAGACCAGTATTAGTTTCCGATACACCACTGCAGGTACAATGAATTCCTTGGAACTTCACATTGACGATGAAATACAGAAATCGCATCGGAATTAAATACAAAAGGCACAATGCCGCCTTAAGTACAAGAATAGAGACTCTTCTTACAGTCGGTGCCTTGAGCATAACCCTGTGAGACCAGTATTAGTTTCCGCTACACCTCTGCAGGTTCAGTTTATTCCTTGGACCTTTACATTGACGATGAAACACAGAAATGGCATCGGAATTAAATACAAAAGGCACAATGCCGCCTTAAGTACAAGAATAGAGACCCTTCGTACAGTCGGTGCTTTGAGCTTTCCCTGTGAGACCAGTATTAGTTTCCGCTTCACCTCTGCAGGTTCAGTTTATTCCTTGGACCTTCACATTGACGATGAAACACAGAAATGGCATCGGAATTAAATAGAAAAGGCACAATGCCGCCTTACGTACAAGAATAGAGACTCTTCTTACAGTCGGTGGTTTGAGCATTCCCTGTGAGGCCAGTATTAGTTTCCGCTACACCTCTGCAGGTTCAGTTTATTCCTTGGACCTTCACATTGACGATGAAACACAGAAATGGCATCGGAATTAAATACAAGACGAACAATGCCGCCTTAAGTACAACAGTAGAGACTCTTCTTACAGTCGGTGCTTTGAGCATTCCCTGTGAGCCCAGTATCAGTTTCCGATACACCACTGCAGGTTCAATGTATTCCTTGGACCTTCACATTGACGATGGAACACAGAAATCGCATCGGAATTAAATTCAAAAGGCACAATGCCGCCTTAATTACAAGAATAGAGACTCTTCTTACAGTCGGTGCTTTGTGCATTCCCTGTGAGACCAGTATTAGTTTCCGCTACACCTCTGCAGGTTCAGTTTATTCCTTGGACCATCACATTGACGATGAAACACAGAAATGGCATCGGAATTAAATACAAAAGGCACAATGCCGCCTTAAGTACAAGAATAGAGACTCTTCTTACAGTCGGTGCTTTGAGCATTCCCTGTGAGACCAGTATTAGTTTCTGATACACCACTGCAGGTTCAATGTATTCCTTGGAACTTCACATAGACGATGAAACACAGAAATGGCATCGGAATTAAATACAAAAGGCACAATGCCGCCTTAAGTACAAGAATAGAAACTCTTCTTACAGTCGGTGCTTTGAGCATTCCCTGTGAGACCAGTATTAGTTTCCGCTACACCTCTGCAGGTTAAGTTTATTCCTTGGACCTTCACATTGACGATGAAACACAGAAATGGTATCGGAATTAAATAGAAAAGTCACAATGCCGCCGTAAGTACAAGAATAGAGACTCTTCTTACAGTCGGTGCTTTGAGCATTCCCTGTGAGGCCAGTATTAGATTCCGATACACCACTGCAGGTTCAATGTATTCCTTGGAACTTCACATTGACGATGAAACACAGATATCGCATCGGAATTAAATACAAAGGGCACAATGTTGCCTTAAGTACAAGAGTAGAGACTCTTATTACAGTCGGTGCTTTGGGCTTCCCTGTGAGACCAATATTAGTTTCCGCTACACCTCTGCAGGTTCTTTTTATTCCTTGGACCTTCACATTGACGATGAAACACAGAAATGGCATCGGAATTAAACACAAAAGGCACAACGCCGCCTTAAGTACAAGAATAGAGGCTCTTCTTACAGTTGGTGCTTTGAGCATTCCCTGTGAGACCAGTATTACTTTCCGCTACACCTCTGCAGGTTCAGTTTATTCCTTGGACCTTCACATTGACGATGAAACACAGAAATGGCATCGCAATTAAATACATAATTCACAATGCCGCCTTAAGTACAAGTATAGAGACTCTTCTTACAGTCGGTGCTTTGAGCATTCCCTGTGAGACCCGTATTAGTTTCCGATACACCACTGCAGGTTCAATGTATTCCTTGGAACTTCACATTAGCGATGAAACACAGAAATGGCATCGGAATTAAATACAAAAGGCACAATGCCGCCTTACGTACAAGAATAGAGACTCTTCTTACAGTCGGTGTTTTGAGCATTCCCTGTGAGGCCAGTATTAGTTTCCGCTACACCTCTGCAGGTTCAGTTTATTCCTTTCACCTTCACATTGACGACGAAACACAGAAATGGCATCGGAATGAAATACAAAACGAACAATGCCGCCTTAAGTACAACAATAGAGACTCTTCTTACAGTCGGTGCTTTGGGCATTCCCTGTGAGGCCAGTATCAGTTTCCGATACACCACTGCAGGTTCAATGTATTCCTTGGACCTTCACATTGACGATGGAACACAGAAATCGCATCGGAATTAAATTCAAAAGGCACAATGCCGCCTTAAGTACAAGAATAGAGACTCTTCTTACAGTCGGTGCTTTGAGCATTCCCTGTGAGACCAGTATTAGTTTCCGCTACACCTCTGCAGGTTCAGTTTATGCCTTGGACCAACACATTGACGATGATACACAGAAATGGCATCGGAATTAAATACAAAAGGCACAATGCCGCCTTAAGTACAAGAATTGAGACTCTTCTTACAGTCGGTGCTTTGAGCATTTCCTGTGAGACCAGTATTAGTTTCTGATACACCACTGCAGGTTCAATGTATTCCTTGGAACTTCACATTGTCGATGAAACACAGAAATGGCATCGGAATTAAATACAAAAGGCACAATGCCGCCTTAAGTACAAGAATAGAGACTCTTCTTACAGTCGGTGCTTTGAGCATTCCCTGTGAGACCAGTATTAGTTTCCGCTACACCTCTGCAGGTTCAGTTTATTCCTTGGACCTTCACATTGACGATGAAACACAGAAATGGCATCGGAATTAAATAGAAAAGGCACAATGCCGCCGTAAGTACAAGAATAGAGACTCTTCTTACAGTCGGTGCTTTGAGCATTCCCTGTGAGACCAGTATTAGATTCCCATACACCACTGCAGGTTCAATGTATTCCTTGGAACTTCACATTGACGATGAAACACAGAAATCGCATCGGAATTTAATACAAAGGGCACAATGTTGCCTTAAGTACAAGAATAGAGACTCATCTTACAGTCGGTGCTTTGGGCTTCCCTGTGAGACCAATATTAGTTTCCGCTACACCTCTGCAGGTTCTTTTTATTCCTTGGACCTTCACATTGACGATGAAACACAGAAATGGCATCGGAATTAAACACAAAAGGCACAACGCCGCCTTAAGTACAAGAATAGAGGCTCTTCTTACAGTTGGTGCTTTGAGCATTCCCTGTGAGACCAGTATTACTTTCCGCTACACCTCTGCAGGTTCAGTTTATTCCTTGGACCTTCACATTGACGATGAAACACAGAAATGGCATCGGAATTAAATAGAAAAGGCACAATGCCGCCTTACGTACAAGAATAGAGACTCTTCTTACAGTCGGTGGTTTGAGCATTCCCTGTGAGGCCAGTATTAGTTTCCGCTACACCTCTGCAGGTTCAGTTTATTCCTTGGACCTTCACATTGACGATGAAACACAGAAATGGCATCGGAATTAAATACAAGACGAACAATGCCGCCTTAAGTACAACAGTAGAGACTCTTCTTACAGTCGGTGCTTTGAGCATTCCCTGTGAGCCCAGTATCAGTTTCCGATACACCACTGCAGGTTCAATGTATTCCTTGGACCTTCACATTGACGATGGAACACAGAAATCGCATCGGAATTAAATTCAAAAGGCACAATGCCGCCTTAATTACAAGAATAGAGACTCTTCTTACAGTCGGTGCTTTGTGCATTCCCTGTGAGACCAGTATTAGTTTCCGCTACACCTCTGCAGGTTCAGTTTATTCCTTGGACCATCACATTGACGATGAAACACAGAAATGGCATCGGAATTAAATACAAAAGGCACAATGCCGCCTTAAGTACAAGAATAGAGACTCTTCTTACAGTCGGTGCTTTGAGCATTCCCTGTGAGACCAGTATTAGTTTCTGATACACCACTGCAGGTTCAATGTATTCCTTGGAACTTCACATAGACGATGAAACACAGAAATGGCATCGGAATTAAATACAAAAGGCACAATGCCGCCTTAAGTACAAGAATAGAAACTCTTCTTACAGTCGGTGCTTTGAGCATTCCCTGTGAGACCAGTATTAGTTTCCGCTACACCTCTGCAGGTTAAGTTTATTCCTTGGACCTTCACATTGACGATGAAACACAGAAATGGTATCGGAATTAAATAGAAAAGTCACAATGCCGCCGTAAGTACAAGAATAGAGACTCTTCTTACAGTCGGTGCTTTGAGCATTCCCTGTGAGGCCAGTATTAGATTCCGATACACCACTGCAGGTTCAATGTATTCCTTGGAACTTCACATTGACGATGAAACACAGATATCGCATCGGAATTAAATACAAAGGGCACAATGTTGCCTTAAGTACAAGAGTAGAGACTCTTATTACAGTCGGTGCTTTGGGCTTCCCTGTGAGACCAATATTAGTTTCCGCTACACCTCTGCAGGTTCTTTTTATTCCTTGGACCTTCACATTGACGATGAAACACAGAAATGGCATCGGAATTAAACACAAAAGGCACAACGCCGCCTTAAGTACAAGAATAGAGGCTCTTCTTACAGTTGGTGCTTTGAGCATTCCCTGTGAGACCAGTATTACTTTCCGCTACACCTCTGCAGGTTCAGTTTATTCCTTGGACCTTCACATTGACGATGAAACACAGAAATGGCATCGCAATTGAATACATAATTCACAATGCCGCCTTAAGTACAAGTATAGAGACTCTTCTTACAGTCGGTGCTTTGAGCATTCCCTGTGAGACCCGTATTAGTTTCCGATACACCACTGCAGGTTCAATGTATTCCTTGGAACTTCACATTGACGATGAAACACAGAAATGGCATCGGAATTAAATACAAAAGGCACAATGCCGCCTTACGTACAAGAATAGAGACTCTTCTTACAGTCGGTGTTTTGAGCATTCCCTGTGAGGCCAGTATTAGTTTCCGCTACACCTCTGCAGGTTCAGTTTATTCCTTTCACCTTCACATTGACGACGAAACACAGAAATGGCATCGGAATGAAATACAAAACGAACAATGCCGCCTTAAGTACAACAATAGAGACTCTTCTTACAGTCGGTGCTTTGGGCATTCCCTGTGAGGCCAGTATCAGTTTCCGATACACCACTGCAGGTTCAATGTATTCCTTGGACCTTCACATTGACGATGGAACACAGAAATCGCATCGGAATTAAATTCAAAAGGCACAATGCCGCCTTAAGTACAAGAATAGAGACTCTTCTTACAGTCGGTGCTTTGAGCATTCCCTGTGAGACCAGTATTAGTTTCCGCTACACCTCTGCAGGTTCAGTTTATTCCTTGGACCAACACATTGACGATGATACACAGAAATGGCATCGGAATTAAATACAAAAGGCACAATGCCGCCTTAAGTACAAGAATTGAGACTCTTCTTACAGTCGGTGCTTTGAGCATTTCCTGTGAGACCAGTATTAGTTTCTGATACACCACTGCAGGTTCAATGTATTCCTTGGAACTTCACATTGTCGATGAAACACAGAAATGGCATCGGAATTAAATACAAAAGGCACAATGCCGCCTTAAGTACAAGAATAGAGACTCTTCTTACAGTCGGTGCTTTGAGCATTCCCTGTGAGACCAGTATTAGTTTCCGCTACACCTCTGCAGGTTCAGTTTATTCCTTGGACCTTCACATTGACGATGAAACACAGAAATGGCATCGGAATTAAATAGAAAAGGCACAATGCCGCCGTAAGTACAAGAATAGAGACTCTTCTTACAGTCGGTGCTTTGAGCATTCCCTGTGAGACCAGTATTAGATTCCCATACACCACTGCAGGTTCAATGTATTCCTTGGAACTTCACATTGACGATGAAACACAGAAATCGCATCGGAATTTAATACAAAGGGCACAATGTTGCCTTAAGTACAAGAATAGAGACTCATCTTACAGTCGGTGCTTTGGGCTTCCCTGTGAGACCAATATTAGTTTCCGCTACACCTCTGCAGGTTCTTTTTATTCCTTGGACCTTCACATTGACGATGAAACACAGAAATGGAATCGGAATTAAACACAAAAGGCACAACGCCACCTTAAGTACAAGAATAGAGACCCTTCTTACAGTCGGTGCTTTGAGCATTCCCTGTGAGACCAGTATTACTTTCCGCTACACCTCTGCAGGTTCAGTTTATTCCTTGGACCTTCACATTGACGATGAAACACAGAAATGGCATCGGAATGAAATACAAAAGGCACAATGCCGCCTTAGGTACAAGAATAGAGACTCTTCTTACAGTCGGTGCTTTGAGCATTCCCTGTGAGACCAGTATTAGTTTCCGATACACCACTGCAGGTTCAATGTATTCCTTGGAACTTCACATTGACGATGAAACACAGAAATGGCATCGGAATTAAATACAAAAGGCACAATGCCGCCTTAAGTACAAGAATAGACCCTTCTTACAGTCGGTGCTTTGAGCATTCCCTGTGAGCCCAGTATTAGTTTCCGCTACACCTCTGCAGGTTCAGTTTATTCCTTGGACCTTTACATTGACGATGAAACACAGAAATGGCATCGGAATTAGATACAAAAGGCACAATGCCGCCTTAAGTACAAGAATAGAGACTCTTCTTACAGTCGGTGCTTGGAGCATTCCCTGAGAGACCAGTATTAGTTTCCAATACACCACTGCAGGTTCAATGTATTCCTTGGAACTTCACATTGACGATGAAACACAGAAATGGCATCGGAATTAAATACAAAAGGCACAATGCCGCCTTAAGTACAAGAATAGAGACTCTTCTTACAGTCGGTGCTTTGAGCATTCCCTGTGAGACCAGTATTAGTTTCCGCTACACCTCTGCAGGTTCTTTTTATTCCTTGGACCTTCACATTGACGATGAAACACAGAAATGGCATCGGAATTAAACACAAAAGGCACAACGCCGCCTTAAGTACAAGAATAGAGGCTCTTCTTACAGTTGGTGCTTTGAGCATTCCCTGTGAGACCAGTATTACTTTCCGCTACACCTCTGCAGGTTCAGTTTATTCCTTGGACCTTCACATTGACGATGAAACACAGAAATGGCATCGGAATTAAATAGAAAAGGCACAATGCCGCCTTACGTACAAGAATAGAGACTCTTCTTACAGTCGGTGGTTTGAGCATTCCCTGTGAGGCCAGTATTAGTTTCCGCTACACCTCTGCAGGTTCAGTTTATTCCTTGGACCTTCACATTGACGATGAAACACAGAAATGGCATCGGAATTAAATACAAGACGAACAATGCCGCCTTAAGTACAACAGTAGAGACTCTTCTTACAGTCGGTGCTTTGAGCATTCCCTGTGAGCCCAGTATCAGTTTCCGATACACCACTGCAGGTTCAATGTATTCCTTGGACCTTCACATTGACGATGGAACACAGAAATCGCATCGGAATTAAATTCAAAAGGCACAATGCCGCCTTAATTACAAGAATAGAGACTCTTCTTACTGTCGGTGCTTTGTGCATTCCCTGTGAGACCAGTATTAGTTTCCGCTACACCTCTGCAGGTTCAGTTTATTCCTTGGACCATCACATTGACGATGAAACACAGAAATGGCATCGGAATTAAATACAAAAGGCACAATGCCGCCTTAAGTACAAGAATAGAGACTCTTCTTACAGTCGGTGCTTTGAGCATTCCCTGTGAGACCAGTATTAGTTTCTGATACACCACTGCAGGTTCAATGTATTCCTTGGAACTTCACATAGACGATGAAACACAGAAATGGCATCGGAATTAAATACAAAAGGCACAATGCCGCCTTAAGTACAAGAATAGAAACTCTTCTTACAGTCGGTGCTTTGAGCATTCCCTGTGAGACCAGTATTAGTTTCCGCTACACCTCTGCAGGTTAAGTTTATTCCTTGGACCTTCACATTGACGATGAAACACAGAAATGGTATCGGAATTAAATAGAAAAGTCACAATGCCGCCGTAAGTACAAGAATAGAGACTCTTCTTACAGTCGGTGCTTTGAGCATTCCCTGTGAGGCCAGTATTAGATTCCGATACACCACTGCAGGTTCAATGTATTCCTTGGAACTTCACATTGACGATGAAACACAGATATCGCATCGGAATTAAATACAAAGGGCACAATGTTGCCTTAAGTACAAGAGTAGAGACTCTTATTACAGTCGGTGCTTTGGGCTTCCCTGTGAGACCAATATTAGTTTCCGCTACACCTCTGCAGGTTCTTTTTATTCCTTGGACCTTCACATTGACGATGAAACACAGAAATGGCATCGGAATTAAACACAAAAGGCACAACGCCGCCTTAAGTACAAGAATAGAGGCTCTTCTTACAGTTGGTGCTTTGAGCATTCCCTGTGAGACCAGTATTACTTTCCGCTACACCTCTGCAGGTTCAGTTTATTCCTTGGACCTTCACATTGACGATGAAACACAGAAATGGCATCGCAATTGAATACATAATTCACAATGCCGCCTTAAGTACAAGTATAGAGACTCTTCTTACAGTCGGTGCTTTGAGCATTCCCTGTGAGACCCGTATTAGTTTCCGATACACCACTGCAGGTTCAATGTATTCCTTGGAACTTCACATTGACGATGAAACACAGAAATGGCATCGGAATTAAATACAAAAGGCACAATGCCGCCTTACGTACAAGAATAGAGACTCTTCTTACAGTCGGTGTTTTGAGCATTCCCTGTGAGGCCAGTATTAGTTTCCGCTACACCTCTGCAGGTTCAGTTTATTCCTTGGACCTTCACATTGACGACGAAACACAGAAATGGCATCGGAATGAAATACAAAACGAACAATGCCGCCTTAAGTACAACAATAGAGACTCTTCTTACGGTCGGTGCTTTGGGCATTCCCTGTGAGGCCAGTATCAGTTTCCGATACACCACTGCAGGTTCAATGTACTCCTTGGACCTTCACATTGACGATGGAACACAGAAATCGCATCGGAATTAAATTCAAAAGGCACAATGCCGCCTTAAGTACAAGAATAGAGACTCTTCTTACAGTCGGTGCTTTGAGCATTCCCTGTGAGACCAGTATTAGTTTCCGCTACACCTCTGCAGGTTCAGTTTATTCCTTGGACCAACACATTGACGATGATACACAGAAATGGCATCGGAATTAAATACAAAAGGCACAATGCCGCCTTAAGTACAAGAATTGAGACTCTTCTTACAATCGGTGCTTTGAGCATTTCCTGTGAGACCAGTATTAGTTTCTGATACACCACTGCAGGTTCAATGTATTCCTTGGAACTTCACATTGTCGATGAAACACAGAAATGGCATCGGAATTAAATACAAAAGGCACAATGCCGCCTTAAGTACAAGAATAGAGACTCTTCTTACAGTCGGTGCTTTGAGCATTCCCTGTGAGACCAGTATTAGTTTCCGCTACACCTCTGCAGGTTCAGTTTATTCCTTGGACCTTCACATTGACGATGAAACACAGAAATGGCATCGGAATTAAATAGAAAAGGCACAATGCCGCCGTAAGTACAAGAATAGAGACTCTTCTTACAGTCGGTGCTTTGAGCATTCCCTGTGAGACCAGTATTAGATTCCCATACACCACTGCAGGTTCAATGTATTCCTTGGAACTTCACATTGACGATGAAACACAGAAATCGCATCGGAATTTAATACAAAGGGCACAATGTTGCCTTAAGTACAAGAATAGAGACTCATCTTACAGTCGGTGCTTTGGGCTTCCCTGTGAGACCAATATTAGTTTCCGCTACACCTCTGCAGGTTCTTTTTATTCCTTGGACCTTCACATTGACGATGAAACACAGAAATGGAATCGGAATTAAACACAAAAGGCACAACGCCACCTTAAGTACAAGAATAGAGACCCTTCTTACAGTCGGTGCTTTCAGCATTCCCTGTGAGACCAGTATTACTTTCCGCTACACCTCTGCAGGTTCAGTTTATTCCTTGGACCTTCACATTGACGATGAAACACAGAAATGGCATCGGAATGAAATACAAAAGGCACAATGCCGCCTTAGGTACAAGAATAGAGACTCTTCTTACAGTCGGTGCTTTGAGCATTCCCTGTGAGACCAGTATTAGTTTCCGATACACCACTGCAGGTTCAATGTATTCCTTGGAACTTCACATTGACGATGAAACACAGAAATGGCATCGGAATTAAATACAAAAGGCACAATGCCGCCTTAAGTACAAGAATAGACCCTTCTTACAGTCGGTGCTTTGAGCATTCCCTGTGAGCCCAGTATTAGTTTCCGCTACACCTCTGCAGGTTCAGTTTATTCCTTGGACCTTCACATTGACGATGAAACACAGAAATGGCGTCGGAATCAGATACAAAAGGCACAATGCCGCCTTAAGTACAAGAATAGAGACTCTTCTTACAGTCGGTGCTTGGAGCATTCCCTGAGAGACCAGTATTAGTTTCCAATACACCACTGCAGGTTCAATGTATTCCTTGGAACTTCTCATTGACGATGAAACACAGAAATGGCATCGGAATTAAATACAAAAGGCACAATGCCGCCTTAAGTACAAGAATAGAGACTCTTCTTACAGTCGGTGCTTTGAGCATTCCCTGTGAGACCAGTATTAGTTTCCGCTACACCTCTGCAGGTTCTTTTTATTCCTTGGACCTTCACATTGACGATGAAACACAGAAATGGCAACGGAATTAAACACAAAAGGCACAACGCCGCCTTAAGTACAAGAATAGAGGCTCTTCTTACAGTTGGTGCTTTGAGCATTCCCTGTGAGTCAAGTATTACTTTCCGCTACACCTCTGCAGGTTCAGTTTATTCCTTGGACCTTCACATTGACGATGAAACACAGAAATGGCATCGCAATTAAATACATAATTCACAATGCCGCCTTAAGTACAAGTATAGAGACTCTTCTTACAGTCGGTGCTTTGAGCATTCCCTGTGAGACCCGTATTAGTTTCCGATACACCACTGCAGGTTCAATGTATTCCTTGGAACTTCACATTGACGATGAAACACAGAAATGGCATCGGAATTAAATACAAAAGGCACAATGCCGCCTTACGTACAAGAATAGAGACTCTTCTTACAGTCGGTGTTTTGAGCATTCCCTGTGAGGCCAGTATTAGTTTCCGCTACACCTCTGCAGGTTCAGTTTATTCCTTGGACCTTCACATTGACGACGAAACACAGAAATGGCATCGGAATGAAATACAAAACGAACAATGCCGCCTTAAGTACAACAATAGAGACTCTTCTTACAGTCGGTGCTTTGGGCATTCCCTGTGAGGCCAGTATCAGTTTCCGATACACCACTGCAGGTTCAATGTATTCCTTGGACCTTCACATTGACGATGGAACACAGAAATCGCATCGGAATTAAATTCAAAAGGCACAATGCCGCCTTAAGTACAAGAATAGAGACTCTTCTTACAGTCGGTGCTTTGAGCATTCCCTGTGAGACCAGTATTAGTTTCCGCTACACCTCTGCAGGTTCAGTTTATTCCTTGGACCAACACATTGACGATGATACACAGAAATGGCATCGGAATTAAATACAAAAGGCACAATGCCGCCTTAAGTACAAGAATTGAGACTCTTCTTACAGTCGGTGCTTTGAGCATTTCCTGTGAGACCAGTATTAGTTTCTGATACACCACTGCAGGTTCAATGTATTCCTTGGAACTTCACATTGTCGATGAAACACAGAAATGGCATCGGAATTAAATACAAAAGGCACAATGCCGCCTTAAGTACAAGAATAGAGACTCTTCTTACAGTCGGTGCTTTGAGCATTCCCTGTGAGACCAGTATTAGTTTCCGCTACACCTCTGCAGGTTCAGTTTATTCCTTGGACCTTCACATTGACGATGAAACACAGAAATGGCATCGGAATTAAATAGAAAAGTCACAATGCCGCCGTAAGTACAAGAATAGAGACTCTTCTTACAGTCGGTGCTTTGAGCATTCCCTGTGAGACCAGTATTAGATTCCCATACACCACTGCAGGTTCAATGTATTCCTTGGAACTTCACATTGACGATGAAACACAGAAATCGCATCGGAATTTAATACAAAGGGCACAATGTTGCCTTAAGTACAAGAATAGAGACTCATCTTACAGTCGGTGCTTTGGGCTTCCCTGTGAGACCAATATTAGTTTCCGCTACACCTCTGCAGGTTCTTTTTATTCCTTGGACCTTCACATTGACGATGAAACACAGAAATGGAATCGGAATTAAACACAAAAGGCACAACGCCACCTTAAGTACAAGAATAGAGACCCTTCTTACAGTCGGTGCTTTGAGCATTCCCTGTGAGACCAGTATTACTTTCCGCTACACCTCTGCAGGTTCAGTTTATTCCTTGGACCTTCACATTGACGATGAAACACAGAAATGGCATCGGAATGAAATACAAAAGGCACAATGCCGCCTTAGGTACAAGAATAGATACTCTTCTTACAGTCGGTGCTTTGAGCATTCCCTGTGAGACCAGTATTAGTTTCCGATACACCACTGCAGGTTCAATGTATTCCTTGGAACTTCACATTGACGATGAAACACAGAAATGGCATCGGAATTAAATACAAAAGGCACAATGCCGCCTTAAGTACAAGAATAGACCCTTCTTACAGTCGGTGCTTTGAGCATTCCCTGTGAGCCCAGTATTACTTTCCGCTACACCTCTGCAGGTTCAGTTTATTCCTTGGACCTTCACATTGACGATGAAACACAGAAATGGCATCGGAATGAAATACAAAAGGCACAATGCCGCCTTAGGTACAAGAATAGATACTCTTCTTACAGTCGGTGCTTTGAGCATTCCCTGTGAGACCAGTATTAGTTTCCGATACACCACTGCAGGTTCAATGTATTCCTTAGAACTTCACATTGACGATGAAACACAGATATCGCATCGGAATTAAATACAAAGGGCACAATGTTGCCTTAAGTACAAGAGTAGAGACTCTTATTACAGTCGGTGCTTTGGGCTTCCCTGTGAGACCAATATTAGTTTCCGCTACACCTCTGCAGGTTCTTTTTATTCCTTGGACCTTCACATTGACGATGAAACACAGAAATGGCATCGGAATTAAACACAAAAGGCACAACGCCGCCTTAAGTACAAGAATAGAGGCTCTTCTTACAGTTGGTGCTTTGAGCATTCCCTGTGAGACCAGTATTACTTTCCGCTACACCTCTGCAGGTTCAGTTTATTCCTTGGACCTTCACATTGACTATGAAACACAGAAATGGCATCGCAATTGAATACATAATTCACAATGCCGCCTTAAGTACAAGTATAGAGACTCTTCTTACAGTCGGTGCTTTGAGCATTCCCTGTGAGACCCGTATTAGTTTCCGATACACCACTGCAGGTTCAATGTATTCCTTGGAACTTCACATTGACGATGAAACACAGAAATGGCATCGGAATTAAATACAAAAGGCACAATGCCGCCTTACGTACAAGAATAGAGACTCTTCTTACAGTCGGTGTTTTGAGCATTCCCTGTGAGGCCAGTATTAGTTTCCGCTACACCTCTGCAGGTTCAGTTTATTCCTTGGACCTTCACATTGACGACGAAACACAGAAATGGCATCGGAATGAAATACAAAACGAACAATGCCGCCTTAAGTACAACAATAGAGACTCTTCTTACAGTCGGTGCTTTGGGCATTCCCTGTGAGGCCAGTATCAGTTTCCGATACACCACTGCAGGTTCAATGTATTCCTTGGACCTTCACATTGACGATGGAACACAGAAATCGCATCGGAATTAAATTCAAAAGGCACAATGCCGCCTTAAGTACAAGAATACAGACTCTTCTTACAGTCGGTGTTTGAGCATTCCCTGTGAGACCAGTATTAGTTTCCGCTACACCTCTGCAGGTTCAGTTTATTCCTTGGACAAACACATTGACGATGATACACAGAAATGGCATCGGAATTAAATACAAAAGGCACAATGCCGCCTTAAGTACAAGAATTGAGACTCTTATTACAGTCGGTGCTTTGAGCATTTCCTGTGAGACCAGTATTAGTTTCTGATACACCACTGCAGGTTCAATGTATTCCTTGGAACTTCACATTGTCGATGAAACACAGAAATGGCATCGGAATTAAATACAAAAGGCACAATGCCGCCTTAAGTACAAGAATAGAGACTCTTCTTACAGTCGGTGCTTTGAGCATTCCCTGTGAGACCAGTATTAGTTTCCGCTACACCTCTGCAGGTTCAGTTTATTCCTTGGACCTTCACATTGACGATGAA
The DNA here is from genome assembly GCF_021461395.2 of Schistocerca americana. Lineage (NCBI taxonomy): Eukaryota > Metazoa > Arthropoda > Insecta > Orthoptera > Acrididae > Schistocerca > Schistocerca americana. Next base: position 744,779,839 of record NC_060123.1, read on the forward strand.
ACACAGAAATGGCATCGGAATTAAATAGAAAAGGCACAATGCCGCCGTAAGTACAAGAATAGAGACTCTTCTTACAGTCGGTGCTTTGAGCATTCCCTGTGAGACCAGTATTAGATTCCCATACACCACTGCAGGTTCAATGTATTCCTTGGAACTTCACATTGACGATGAAACACAGAAATCGCATCGGAATTTAATACAAAGGGCACAATGTTGCCTTAAGTACAAGAATAGAGACTCATCTTACAGTCGGTGCTTTGGGCTTCCCTGTGAGACCAATATTAGTTTCCGCTACACCTCTGCAGGTTCTTTTTATTCCTTGGCCCTTCACATTGACGATGAAACACAGAAATGGAATCGGAATTAAACACAAAAGGCACAACGCCACCTTAAGTACAAGAATAGAGACCCTTCTTACAGTCGGTGCTTTGAGCATTCCCTGTGAGACCAGTATTACTTTCCGCTACACCTCTGCAGGTTCAGTTTATTCCTTGGACCTTCACATTGACGATGAAACACAGAAATGGCATCGGAATGAAATACAAAAGGCACAATGCCGCCTTAGGTACAAGAATAGAGACTCTTCTTACAGTCGGTGCTTTGAGCATTCCCTGTGAGACCAGTATTAGTTTCCGATACACCACTGCAGGTTCAATGTATTCCTTGGAACTTCACATTGACGATGAAACACAGAAATGGCATCGGAATTAAATACAAAAGGCACAATGCCGCCTTAAGTACAAGAATAGACCCTTCTTACAGTCGGTGCTTTGAGCATTCCCTGTGAGCCCAGTATTAGTTTCCGCTACACCTCTGCAGGTTCAGTTTATTCCTTGGACCTTCACATTGACGATGAAACACAGAAATGGCGTCGGAATTAGATACAAAAGGCACAATGCCGCCTTAAGTACAAGAATAGAGACTCTTCTTACAGTCGGTGCTTGGAGCATTCCCTGAGAGACCAGTATTAGTTTCCAATACACCACTGCAGGTTCAATGTATTCCTTGGAACTTCTCATTGACGATGAAACACAGAAATGGCATCGGAATTAAATACAAAAGGCACAATGCCGCCTTAAGTACAAGAATAGAGACTCTTCTTACAGTCGGTGCTTTGAGCATTCCCTGTGAGACCAGTATTAGTTTCCGCTACACCTCTGCAGGTTCTTTTTATTCCTTGGACCTTCACATTGACGATGAAACACAGAAATGGCATCGGAATTAAACACAAAAGGCACAACGCCGCCTTAAGTACAAGAATAGAGGCTCTTCTTACAGTTGGTGCTTTGAGCATTCCCTGTGAGTCCAGTATTACTTTCCGCTACACCTCTGCAGGTTCAGTTTATTCCTTGGACCTTCACATTGACGATGAAACACAGAAATGGCATCGCAATTAAATACATAATTCACAATGCCGCCTTAAGTACAAGTATAGAGACTCTTCTTACAGTCGGTGCTTTGAGCATTCCCTGTGAGACCCGTATTAGTTTCCGATACACCACTGCAGGTTCAATGTATTCCTTGGAACTTCACATTGACGATGAAACACAGAAATGGCATCGGAATTAAATACAAAAGGCACAATGCCGCCTTACGTACAAGAATAGAGACTCTTCTTACAGTCGGTGTTTTGAGCATTCCCTGTGAGGCCAGTATTAGTTTCCGCTACACCTCTGCAGGTTCAGTTTATTCCTTGGACCTTCACATTGACGACGAAACACAGAAATGGCATCGGAATGAAATACAAAACGAACAATGCCGCCTTAAGTACAACAATAGAGACTCTTCTTACAGTCGGTGCTTTGGGCATTCCCTGTGAGGCCAGTATCAGTTTCCGATACACCACTGCAGGTTCAATGTATTCCTTGGACCTTCACATTGACGATGGAACACAGAAATCGCATCGGAATTAAATTCAAAAGGCACAATGCCGCCTTAAGTACAAGAATAGAGACTCTTCTTACAGTCGGTGCTTTGAGCATTCCCTGTGAGACCAGTATTAGTTTCCGCTACACCTCTGCAGGTTCAGTTTATTCCTTGGACCAACACATTGACGATGATACACAGAAATGGCATCGGAATTAAATACAAAAGGCACAATGCCGCCTTAAGTACAAGAATTTAGACTCTTCTTACAGTCGGTGCTTTGAGCATTTCCTGTGAGACCAGTATTAGTTTCTGATACACCACTGCAGGTTCAATGTATTCCTTGGAACTTCACATTGTCGATGAAACACAGAAATGGCATCGGAATTAAATACAAAAGGCTCAATGCCGCCTTAAGTACAAGAATAGAGACTCTTCTTACAGTCGGTGCTTTGAGCATTCCCTGTGAGACCAGTATTAGTTTCCGCTACACCTCTGCAGGTTCAGTTTATTCCTTGGACCTTCACATTGACGATGAAACACAGAAATGGCATCGGAATTAAATAGAAAAGGCACAATGCCGCCGTAAGTACAAGAATAGAGACTCTTCTTACAGTCGGTGCTTTGAGCATTCCCTGTGAGACCAGTATTAGATTCCCATACACCACTGCAGGTTCAATGTATTCCTTGGAACTTCACATTGACGATGAAACACAGAAATCGCATCGGAATTTAATACAAAGGGCACAATGTTGCCTTAAGTACAAGAATAGAGACTCATCTTACAGTCGGTGCTTTGGGCTTCCCTGTGAGACCAATATTAGTTTCCGCTACACCTCTGCAGGTTCTTTTTATTCCTTGGACCTTCACATTGACGATGAAACACAGAAATGGAATCGGAATTAAACACAAAAGGCACAACGCCACCTTAAGTACAAGAATAGAGACCCTTCTTACAGTCGGTGCTTTGAGCATTCCCTGTGAGACCAGTATTACTTTCCGCTACACCTCTGCAGGTTCAGTTTATTCCTTGGACCTTCACATTGACGATGAAACACAGAAATGGCATCGGAATGAAATACAAAAGGCACAATGCCGCCTTAGGTACAAGAATAGATACTCTTCTTACAGTCGGTGCTTTGAGCATTCCCTGTGAGACCAGTATTAGTTTCCGATACACCACTGCAGGTTCAATGTATTCCTTGGAACTTCACATTGACGATGAAACACAGAAATGGCATCGGAATTAAATACAAAAGGCACAATGCCGCCTTAAGTACAAGAATAGACCCTTCTTACAGTCGGTGCTTTGAGCATTCCCTGTGAGCCCAGTATTAGTTTCCGCTACACCTCTGCAGGTTCAGTTTATTCCTTGGACCTTCACATTGACGATGAAACACAGAAATGGCATCGGAATTAGATACAAAAGGCACAATGCCGCCTTAAGTACAAGAGTAGAGACTCTTCTTACAGTCGGTGCTTGGAGCATTCCCTGAGAGACCAGTATTAGTTTCCAATACACCACTGCAGGTTCAATGTATTCCTTGGAACTTCACATTGACGATGAAACACAGAAATGGCATCGGAATTAAATACAAAAGGCACAATGCCGCCTTAAGTACAAGAATAGAGACTCTTCTTACAGTCGGTGCTTTGAGCATTCCCTGTGAGACCAGTATTAGTTTCCGATACACCACTGCAGGTTCAATGTATTCCTTGGAACTTCACATTGACCATGAAACACAGAAATCGCATCGGAATTAAATACAAAAGGCACAATGCCGCCTTAAGTACAAGAAAAAGACTCTTCCTACAGTCGGTGCTTGGGTATTCGGTGTGAGACCAGTATTAGTTTCCGCTACACCTCTGCAGGTTCTTTTTATTCCTTGGACCTTCACATTGACGATGAAACACAGAAATGGCATCGGAATTAAACACAAAAGGCACAACGCCGCCTTAAGTACAAGAATAGAGACTCTTCTAACAGTCGGTGCTTTGAGCATTCCCTGTGAGACCAGTATTACTTTCCGCTACACCTCTGCAGGTTCAGTTTATTCCTGGGACCTTCACATTGACGATGAAACACAGAAATGGCATCGCAATTAAATACATAATTCACAATGCCGCCTTAAGTACAAGAATAGAGACTCTTCTTACAGTCGGTGCTTTGAGCATTCCCTGTGAGACCAGTATTAGTTTCCGATACACCACTGCAGTTTCAATGTTGGAACTTCACATTGACGATGAAACACAGAAACCGCATCGGAATTAAATACAAAAGGCACAATGCCGCCTTACGTACAAGAATAGAGACTCTTCTTACAGTCGGTGTTTTGAGCATTCCCTGTGAGGCCAGTATCAGTTTCCGCTACACCTCTGCAGGTTTAGTTTATTCCTTGGACCTTCACATTGACGATGAAACACAGAAATGGCATCGGAATTAAATACAAAATGAACAATGCCGCCTTAAGTACAACAATAGAGACTCTTCTTACAGTCGGTGCTTTTTTAGCATATTCTGTGAGGCCAGTATCAGTTTCCGATACACCACTGCATGTTCAATGAATTCTTTGGACCTTCACATTGCCGATGGAACACAGAAATCGCATCGGAATTAAATTCAAAAGGCACAATGCCGCCTTAAGTACAAGAATAGAGACTCTTCTTACAGTCGGTGCTTTGAGCATTCCCTGTGAGACCAGTATTAGTTTCCGCTACACCTCTGCAGGTTCAGTTTATTCCTTGGACCAACACATTGACGATGATACACAGAAATGGCATCGGAATTAAATACAAAAGGCACAATGCCGCCTTAAGTACAAGAATAGAGATTCTTCTTACAGTCGGTGCTTTGAGCATTCCCTGTGAGACCAGTATTAGTTTCTGATACACCACTGCAGGTTCAATGTATTCCTTGGGACTTCACATTGACGATGAAACACAGAAATGGCATCGGAATTAAATATAAAAGGCACAATGCCGCCCTAAGTACAAGAATAGAGACTCTTCTTACAGTCGGTGCTTTGAGCATTCCCTGTGAGACCAGTATTAGTTTCCGCTACACCTCTGCAGGTTCAGTTTTTTCCTTGGACCTTCACATTGACGATGAAACACAGAAATGGCATCGGAATTAAATAGAAAAGGCACAATGCCGCCTTAAGTACAATAATAGAGACTCTTCTTACAGTCGGTGCTTTGAGCATTTTCTGTGAGACCAGTATTAGATTCCGATACACCACTGCAGGTTCAATGTATGCCTTGGAACTTCACATAGACGATGAAACACAGAAATCGCATCGGAATTAAATACAAAGGGCACAATGTTGCCTTAAGTACAAGAATAGAGACTCTTCTTACAGTCGGTGCTTTGGGCTTCCCTGTGAGACCAATATTAGTTTCCGCTACACCTCTGCAGGTTCTTTTTATTCCTTGGACCTTCACATTGACGATGAAACACAGAAATGGAATCGGAATTAAACACAAAAGGCACAACGCCGCCTTAAGTACAAGAATAGTGACTCTTCTTACAGTCGGTGCTTTGAGCATTCCCTGTGAGACCAGTATTACTTTCCGCTAGTCCTCTGCAGGTTCAGTTTATTCCTTGGACCTTCACATTGACAATGAAACACAGAATTGGCATCGGAATGAAATATAAAAGGCACAATGCCGCCTTAGGTACAAGAATAGAGACTCTTCTTACAGTCGGTGCTTTGAGCATTCCCTGTGAGACCAGTATTAGTTTCCGATACACCACTGCAGGTTCAATGTATTCCTTGGAACTTCACATTGACCATGAAACACAGAAATCGCATCGGAATTAAATACAAAAGGCACAATGCCGCCTTAAGTACAAGAAAAAGACTCTTCCCACAGTCGGTGCTTGGGCATTCCCTGTGAGACCAGTATTAGTGTCCGCTACACCTCTGCAGGTTCAGTTTATTCCTTGGACCTTCACATTGACGATGAAACACAGAAATTGCATCGCAATTAAATACATAAGGCACAATGCCGCCTTAAGTACAAGAATAGAGACTCTTCTTACAGTCGGAGCTTTGAGCATTCCCTGCAAGACCAGTATTAGTTTCCGATACACCACTGCAGGTTCAATGTATTCCTTGGAACTTCACATTGACGATGAAACACAGAAATCGCATCGGAATTAAATACAAAAGGCACAATGCCGCCATACGTACAAGAATAGAGACTCTTCTTACAGTCGGTGCTTTGAGCATTCCCTGTGAGACCAGTATTAGTTTCCGCTACACCTCTGCAGGTTCAGTTTATTCCTTGGACCATCACATTGACGATGAAACACAGAAATATCATCGGAATTAAATACAAAAGGCACAATGCCGCCTTAAGTACAAGAATAGAGACACTTCTTACAGTCGGTGCTTTGAGCAATCCCTGTGAGACCAGTATTAGTTTCCGATACACAACTGCAGGTTCAATGTATTCCTTGGAACTTCACATTGACGATGAAACACAGAAATCGCATCGGAAGTAAATACAAAAGGCACAATGCCGCCTTAAGTACAAGAATAGTGACTCTTCTTACAGTCCCTGCTTTGAGCATTCCCTGTGAGACCAGTATTAGTTTCCGCTACACCTCTGCAGATTCAGTTTATTCCTTGGACCTTCACATTGACGATGAAACACAGAAATGGCATCGGAATTAAATACAAAAGGCACAATGCCGAATTAAGTACAAGAATAGAGACTCTTCTTACAGTCGGTACTTTGAGCATTGCCTGTGAGACCAGTATTGGTTTCCGCTACACCTAAGGAGGTTCAGTTTATTCCTTGGACCTTCACATTGACGATGAAACAGAGATATGGCATCGGAATTAAATACAAAAGGCACAATGCCGCCTTACGTACAAGAATAGAGACTCTTCTTACAGTCGGTGTTTTGAGCATTCCCTGTGAGGCCAGTATTAGTTTCCGCTACACCTCTGCAGGTTCAGTTTATTCCTTGGACCTTCACATTGACGATGAAACACAGAAATGGCATCGGAATTAAATACAAAAGGCACAATGCTGCCTTAAGTACAAGAATAGAGACTCATCTTACAGTCGGTGCTTTGAGCATTCCCTGTGAGACCAGTATTAGTTTCCGCTACACCTCTGCAAGTTCAGTTTATTCCTTGGACCTTCACATTGACGATGAAACACAGAAATGGCATCGGAATTAAATACAAAAGGCACAATGCCGCCTTAAGTACAAGAACAGAGACTCTTCTTACAGTCGGTGCTTTGAGCATTCCCTGTGAGACCCGTATTAGTTTCTGATACACCACTGCACGTTCAATGTATTCCTTGGAACTTCACATTGACGATGAAACGCAGAAATGGCATCGGAATTAAATACAAAAGGCACAATGCCGCCTTAAGCACAAGAATAGAGACTCTTCTTACAGTCGGTGCTTTGAGCATTCCCTGTGAGACCAGTGTTAGTTTCCGATACACCCCTGCAGGTTCAATGTATTCCTTGGAACTTCACATTGACGATGAAACACAGAAATCGCATCGGAATTAAATACAAAAGGCACAATGCCGCCTTAAGTACAAGAATAGGGACTCTTCCTACAGTCGGTGCTTTGGGCATTCCCTGTGAGACCAGTATTAGTTTCCGCTACACCTCTGCAGGTTCAGTTTATTCCTTGGACCTTCACATTGACGATGTAACACAGAAATCGCATCGGAATTAAATACATAAGGCACAATGCCGCCTTAAGTACAAGAATAAAGACTCTTCTTACAGTCGGTGCTTTGAGCATTCCCTGTGAGACCAGTATTAGTTTCCGATACACCACTGCTGGTTCAATGTATTCCTTGGAACTTCACATTGACGATAAAACACAGAAATCGCATCGGAATTAAATACAAAAGGCACAATGCCGCCTTAAGTACAAGAATAGAGACTCTACTTACAGTCGGTGCTTTGAGCATTCCCTGTGAGACCAGTATTAGTTTCCGCTACACCTCTGCAGGTTCAGTTTATTCCTTGGACCTTCACATTGACGATGAAACACAGAAATGGCATCGGAATTAAATACAAAAGGCACAATGCCGCCTTAAGTACAAGAATAGAGACTCTTCTTACAGTCGGTGCTTTGAGCATTCCCTGTGAGACCAGTAATGGTTTCCGCTACACCTAAGGGATTTAAGTTTATTCCTTGGACCTTCACATTGACGATGAAACACAGAAATGGCATCGGATTTAAATACAAAGGCACAATGCCGCCTTACATACAAGAATAGAGACTCTTCTTACAGTCGGTGTTTTGAGCATTCCCTGTGAGGCCAGTATTAGTTTCCGTTACACCTCTGCAGGTTCAGTTTATTCCTTGGACCTTCACATTGACGATGAAACACAGAAATGGCATAGGAATTAAATAAAAATCGAACAATGCCGCCTTAAGTACAACAATAGAGACTCTTCTTACAGTCGGTGCTTTGAGCATTCCCTGTGAGACCAGTATCAGTTTCCGATACACCACTGCAGGTTCAATGTATTCCTTGGACCTTCACATTGACGATGAAACACAGAAATCGCATCGGAATTAAATACAAAAGGCTCAATGCCGCCTTAAGTACAAGAATAGAGACTCTTCTTACAGTCGGTGCTTTGAGCATTCCCTGTGAGACCAGTATTAGTTTCCGCTACACCTCTGCAGGTTCAGTTTATTCCTTGGACCTTCACATTGACGATGAAACACAGAAATGGCATCGGAATTAAATACAAAAGGCACAATGCCGCCTTAAGTACAAGAATTGAGACTCTTCTTACAGTCGGTGCTTTGAGCATTCCCTGTGAGACCAGTATTAGTTTCTGATACACCACTGCAGGTTCAATGTATTCCTTGGAACTTCACATTGACGATGAAACACAGAAATCGCATCGGGATCGAATACAAAAGGCACAATGCCGCCTTAAGTACAAGAATAGAGACTCTTCTTACAGTCGGTGCTTTGAGCATTCCCTGTGAGACCAGTATTAGTTTCCGATACATCTCTGCAGGTTCAGTTTAATCCTTGGACCTTCACATTGATGATGAAACACAGAAATGACATCGGAATGAAATACAAAAGGCACAATGCCGCCTTAAGTACAAGAATAGAGACTCTTCTTACAGTCGGTGCTTTGCGCATTCCCTGTGAGACCAGTATTAGTTTCCTATACACCACTGCAGGTTCAATGTATTCCTTGGACCTTCACATTGACGATGAAACAAAGAAATCGCATCGGAAATAAATACAAAACGCACAATGCCGCCTTAAGTACAAGAATAGAGAATCTTCTTACAGTCGGTGCTTTGAGCATTCCCTGTGAGACCAGTATTAGTTTCCGCTACACCTCGTCAGGTTCAATGTATTCCTTGGACCTTCACATTGACGATGATACACAGAAATCGCATCGGAATTAAATACAAAAGGCACAATGCCGCCTTAAGTACAAGAATAGAGACTCTTCTTACAGTCGGTGGTTTGAGCATTCCCTGTGAGACGAGTATTAGTTTCCGATACACCACTGCAGGTTCAATGTATTCCTTGGAACTTCACATTGACGAAGAAACACAGAAATCGCATCGGAATCAAATACAAAAGCCACAATGCCGCTTTAAGTACAAGAATAGAGACTCTTCTTACAGTCGGTGCTTTGAGCATTCCCTGTGAGACCAGTATTAGTTTCCGATACACCTCTGCAGGTCCAGTTTATTCCTTGGACCTTCACATTGACGATGAAAAACAGAAATGGCATCGGAATTAAATACAAAAGGCACAAAGCCGCCTTAAGTACAAGAATAGAGACACTTCTTACAGTCGGTGCTTTGAGCATTCCCTGTGAAACCAGTATTAGTTTCCGATACACCACTGCAGGTTCAATGTATTCCTTGGAACTTCACATTGACGATGAAACAAAGAAATCGCATCGGAATTAAATACAAAAGGCACAATGCCGCCTTAAGTACAAGAATAGAGACTCTTCTTACAGTCTCTGATTTGAGCATTCCCTGTGAGACCAGTATTAGTTTCCGCTACACCTCTGCAGGTTCAGTTTATTCCTTGGACCTTCACATTGACGATGAAACACAGAAATGGCATCGGAATTAAATACAAAAGGCACAATGCCGCCTTAAGTACAAGAATAGAGACTCTTCTTACAGTCGGTACTTTGAGCATTGCCTGTGAGACCAGTATTGGTTTCCGCTACACCTAAGGAGGTTCAGTTTATTCCTTGGACCTTCACATCGACGATGAAACACAGATATGGCATCGGAATTAAATACAAAAGGCACAATGCCGCCTTAAGTACAAGAATAGAGACTCTTCTTACAGTCGGTGCTTTGAGCATTCCCTGTGAGACCAGTATTAGTTTCTGATACACCACTGCACGTTCAATGTATTCCTTGGAACTTCACATTGACGATGAAACACAGAAATGGCATCGGAATTAAATACAAAAGGCACAATGCCGCCTTAACCACAAGAATAGAGACTCTTCTTACAGTCGGTGCTTTGAGCATTCCCTGTGAGACCAGTATTAGTTTCCGATACACCACTGCAGGTTCAATGTATTCCTTGGAACTTTTCATTGACTATGAAACACAGAAATCGCATCGGAATTAAATACAAAAGGCACAATGCCGCCTTAAGTACAAGAATAGGGACTCTTCCTACAGTCGGTGCTTTGGGCATTCCCTGTGAGACCAGTATTAGTTTCCGCTACACCTCTGCAGGTTCAGTTTATTCCTTGGACCTTCACAATGACGATGAAACACAGAAATGGCATCGGAATTAAAAACAAAAGGCACAATGCCGCCTTAAGTACAAGAATAGAGACTCTTCTTACAGTCGGTGCTTTGAGCATTCCCTGTGAGACCAGTATTAGTTTCTGATACACCACTGCAGGTTCAATGTATTCCTTGGAACTTCACATTGACGATGAAACACAGAAATCGCATCGGGATCAAATACAAAAGGCACAATGCCGCCTTAAGTACAAGAATAGAGACTCTTCTTACAGTCGGTGCTTTGAGCATTCCCTGTGAGATCAGTATTAGTTTCCGATACATCTCTGCAGGTTCAGTTTAATCCTTGGACCTTCACATTGATGATGAAACACAGAAATGACATCGGAATGAAATACAAAAGGCACAATGCCGCCTTAAGTACAAGAATAGAGACTCTTCTTACAGTCGGTGCTTTGCGCATTCCCTGTGAGACCAGTATTAGTTTCCTATACACCACTGCAGGTTCAATGTATTCCTTGGACCTTCATATTGACGATGAAACAAAGAAATCGCATCGGAAATAAATACAAAACGCACAATGCCGCCTTAAGTACAAGAATAGAGAATCTTCTCACAGTCGGTGCTTTGAGCATTCCCTGTGAGACCAGTATTAGTTTCCGCTACACCTCGTCAGGTTCAATGTATTCCTTGGACCTTCACATTGACGATGATACACAGAAATCGCATCGGAATTAAATACAAAAGGCACAATGCCGCCTTAAGTACAAGAATAGAGACTCTTCTTACAGTCGGTGCTTTGAGCATTCCCTGTGAGACGAGTATTAGTTTCCGATACACCACTGCAGGTTCAATGTATTCCTTGGAACTTCACATTGACGATGAAACAAAGAAATCGCATCGGAATTAAATACAAAAGGCACAGTGCCGCCTTAAGTACAAGAATAGAGACTCTTCTCACAGTCTCTGATTTGAGCATTCCCTGTGAGACCAGTATTAGTTTCCGCAACACCTCTGCAGGTTCAGTTTATTCCTTGGACCTTCACATTGACGATGAAACACAGAAATGGCATCGGAATTAAATACAAAAGGCACAATGCCGCCTTAAGTACAAGAATAGAGACTCTTCTTACAGTCGGTACTTTGAGCATTGCCTGTGAGACCAGTATTGGTTTCCGCTACACCTAAGGAGGTTCAGTTTATTCCTTGGACCTTTACATCGACGATGAAACACAGATATGGCATCGGAATTAAATACAAAAGGCACAATGCCGCCTTACGTACAAGAATAGAGACTCTTCTTACAGTCGGTGTTTTGAGCATTCCCTGTGAGGCCAGTATTAGTTCCCGCTACACATCTGCAGGTTCAGTTTATCCCTTGGACCTTCACATTGACGATGAAACACAGAAATGGCATCGGAATTAAATACAAAACGAACAATTCCGCCTTAAGTACAACAATAGAGACTCTTCTTACAGTCGGTGCTTTGAGCATTCCCTGTGAGACCAGTATTAGTTTCCGCTACACCTCCGCAGGTTCAGTTTATGCCTTGGACCTTCACATTGACGATGAAACACAGAAATGGCATCGGAATTAAATACAAAAGGCACAAGGCCGCCTTAAGTACAAGAATAGAGACTCTTCTTACAGTCGGTGCTTTGAGCATTCCCTGTGAGACCAGTATTAGTTTCTGATACACCACTGCACGTTCAATGTATTCCTTGGAACTTCACATTGACGATGAAACACAGAAATGGCATCGGAATTAAATACAAAAGGCACAATGCCGCCTTAACCACAAGAATAGAGACTCTTCTTACAGTCGGTGCTTTGAGCATTCCCTGTGAGACCAGTATTAGTTTCCGATACACCACTGCAGGTTCAATGTATTCCTTGGAACTTTTCATTGACTATGAAACACAGATATCGCATCGGAATTAAATACAAAAGGCACAATGCCGCCTTAAGTACAAGAATACGGACTCTTCCTACAGTCGGTGCTTTGGGCATTCCCTGTGAGACCAGTATTACTTTCCGCTACACCTCTGCAGGTTCAGTTTATTCCTTGGACCTTCACATTGACGATGGAACACAGAAATGGCATCGGAATTAAATACATAAGGCACAATGCCGCCTTAAGTACAAGAATAGAGACTCTTCTTACAGTCGGTGATTTGAGCATTCCCTGTGAGACCAGTATTAGTTTCTGATACACCACTGCAGGTTCAATGTATTCCTTGGAACTTCACATTGACGATGAAACACAGAAATCGCATCGGGATCAAATACAAAAGGCACAATGCCGCCTTAAGTACAAGAATAGAGACTCTTCTTACAGTCGGTGCTTTGAGCATTCCCTGTGAGACCAGTATTAGTTTCCGATACATCTCTGCAGGTTCAGTTTAATCCTTGGACTTTCACATTGATGATGAAACACAGAAATGAAATCGGAATGAAATACAAAAGGCACAATGCCGCCTTAAGTACAAGAATAGAGACTCTTCTTACAGTCGGTGCTTTGCGCATTCCCTGTGAGACCAGTATTAGTTTCCGATACACCTCTGCAGGTCCAGTTTATTCCTTGGACCTTCACATTGACGATGAAAAACAGAAATGGCATCGGAATTAAATACAAAAGGCACAAAGCCGCCTTAAGTACAAGAATAGAGACACTTCTTACAGTCGGTGCTTTGAGCATTCCCTGTGAGACCAGTATTAGCTTCCGATACACCACTGCAGGTTCAATGGATTCCTTGGAACTTCACATTGACGATGAAACAAAGAAATCGCATCGGAATTAAATACAAGAGGCACAATGCCGCCTTAAGTACAAGAATAGAGACTCTTCTTACAGTCTCTGATTTGAGCATTCCCTGTGAGACCAGTATTAGTTTCCGCTACACCTCTGCAGGTTCAGTTTATTCCTTGGACCTTCACATTGACGATGAAACACAGAAATGGCATCGGAATTAAATACAAAAGGCACAATGCCGCCTTAAGTACAAGAATAGAGACTCTTCTTACAGTCGGTACTTTGAGCATTGCCTGTGAGACGAGTATTGGTTTCCGCTACACCTAAGGAGGTTCAGTTTATTCCTTGGACCTTCACATTGACGATGAAACACAGATATGGCATCGGAATCAAATACAAATGGCACAATGCCGCCTTACGTACAAGAATAGAGACTCTTCTTACAGTCGGTGTTTTGAGCATTCCCTGTGAGGCCAGTATTAGTTTCCGCTACACCTCTTCAGGTTCAGTTTATCCCTTGGACCTTCACATTGACGATGAAACACAGAAATGGCATCGGAATTAAATACAAAACGAACAATTCCGCCTTAACTACAACAATAGAGACTCTTCTTACAGTCGGTGCTTTGAGCATTCCCTGTGAGACCAGTATTAGTTTCCGCTACACCTCCGCAGGTTCAGTTTATGTTTTGGACCTTCACATTGACGATGAAACACAGAAATGGCATCGGAATTAAATACAAAAGGCACAATGCCGCCTTAAGTACAAGAATAGGGACTCTTCTTACAGTCGGTGCTTTGAGCATTCCCTGTGAGACCAGTATTAGATTCTGATACACCACTGCACGTTCAATGTATTCCTTGGAATTTCACATTGACGATGAAACACAGAAATGGCATGGGAATTAAATACAAAAGGCACAATGCCGCCTTAACCACAAGAATAGAGACTCTTCTTACAGTCGGTGCTTTGAGCATTCCCTGTGAGACCAGTATTAGTTTCCGATACACCACTGCAGGTTCAATGTATTCCTTGGAACTTTTCATTGACTATGAAACACAGAAATCGCATCGGAATTAAATACAAAAGGCAAAATGCCGCCTTAAGTACAAGAATAGGGACTCTTCCTACAGTCGGTGCTTTGGGCATTCCCTGTGAGACCAGTATTAGTTTCCGCTACACCTCTGCAGGTTCAGTTTATTCCTTGGACCTTCACATTGACGATGGAACACAGAAATGGCATCGGAATTAAATACATAAGGCACAATGCCGCCTTAAGTACAAGAATAGAGACTCTTCTTACAGTCGGTGCTTTGAGCATTCCCTGTGAGACCAGTATTAGTTTCCGATACACCACTGCAGGTTCAATGTATTCCTTGGAACTTCACATTGACGATGAAACACAGAAATCGCATCGGAATCAAATACAAAGCCACAATGCCGCTTTAAGTAAAAGAATAGAGACTCTTCTTACAGTCGGTGCTTTGAGCATTCCCTGTGAGACCAGTATTAGTTTCCGATACACCTCTGCAGGTTCAGTTTATTCCTTGGACCTTCACATTGACGATGAAACACAGAAATGGCGTCGGAATTAAATACAAGAGGCACAATGCCGCCTTAAGTACAAGAATAGAGACACTTCTTACAGTCGGTGCTTTGAGCAATCCCTGTGAGACCAGTATTAGTTTCCGATACACCACTGCAGGTTCAATGTATTCCTTGGATCTTCACATTGACGATGAAACACAGAAATCGCATCGGAATTAAATACAAAAGGCACAATGCCGCTTAAGTACGAGAATAGAGACTCTTCTTACAGTCGGTGCTTTGAGCATTCCCTGTGAGACCAGTATTAGTTTCCGCTACACCTCAGCAGGTTAAGTTTATTCCTTGGACCTTCACATTGACGATGAAACACAGAAATGGCATCGGAATGAAATACAAAAGGCACAATGCCGCCTTAAGTACAAGAATAGAGACTCTTCTTACAGTCGGTGCTTTGAGCATTCCCTGTGAGACCAGTATTAGTTTCCGATACACCACTGCAGGTTGAATGTATTCCTTGGAACTTCACATTGACGATGAAACACAGAAGTCGCATCGGAATTAAATACAAAAGGCACAATGCCGCCTTAAGTACAAGAATAGAGACTCTTCTTACAGTCGGTGCTTTGAGCATTCCCTGTGAGACCAGTATTAGTTTCCGCTACACCTCTGCAGGTTCAGTTTATTCCTTGGACCTTCACATTGACGAAGAAACACAGAAATGACATCGGAATTAAATACAAAAGGCACAATGCCGCCTTAAGTACAAGAATAGGGACTCTTCTTACAGTCGGTGATTTGAGCATTCCCTGTGAGACCAGTATTAGTTTCTGATACACCACTGCAGTTTCAATGTATTCCTTGGAACTTCACATTGACAATGAAACACAGAAATCGCATTGGAATCAAATACAAAAGGCACAATGCCGCCTTAAGTACAAGAATAGAGACTCTCCTTACAGTCGGTGCTTTGAGCATTCCCTGTGAGACCAGTATTAGTTTCCGATACACCTCTGCAGGTTCAGTTTATTCCTTGGACCTTCACATTGACGATGAAACACAGAAATGGCATCGGAATGAAATACAAAAGGCACAATGCCGCCTTAAGTACAACAATAGAGACTCTTTTTACAGTCGGTGCTTTGAGCATACCCTGTGAGACCAGTATCAGTTTCCGATACACCACTGCAGGTTCAATGTTTTTCTTGGACCTTCACATTGACGATGAAACACAGAAATCGCATCGGAATTAAATACAAAAAGCACAATGCCGCCTTAAGTACAAGAATAGAGACTCTTCTTACAGTCGGTGCTTTGAGCATTCCCTGTGAGACCAGTATTAGTTTCCGCTACACCTCTGCAGGTTCAGTTTATTCCTTGGACCTTCACATTGACGATGAAACACAGAAATGACATCGGAATTAAATACAAAAGGCACAATGCCGCCTTAAGTACAAGAATAGAGACTCTTCTTACAGTCGGTGATTTGAGCATTCCCTGTGAGACCAGTATTAGTTTCTGATACACCACTGCAGTTTCAATGTATTCCTTGGAACTTCACATTGACAATGAAACACAGAAATCGCATCGGAATCAAATACAATAGGCACAATGCCGCCTTAAGTACAAGAATAGAGCCTCTTCTTACAGTCGGTGCTTTGAGCATTCCCTGTGAGACCAGTATTAGTTTCCGATACACCTCTGCAGGTTCAGTTTATTCCTTGGACCTTCACATTGACGATGAAACACAGAAATGGCATCGGAATGAAATACAAAAGGCACAATGCCGCCTTAAGTACAAGAATAGAGACTCTTCTTACAGTCGGTGCTATGCGCATTCCCTGTGAGACCAGTATTAGTTTCCTATACACCACTGCAGGTTCAATTGTTTCCTTGGACCTTCACATTGACGATGAAACAAAGAAATCGCATCGGAATTAAATACAAAACGCACAATGCCGCCTTAAGTAGAAGAATAGAGACTCTTCTTACAGTCGGTGCTTTGAGCATTCCCTGTGAGACCAGTATTAGTTTCCGCTACACCTCGTCAGGTTCAATGTATTCCTTGGACCTTCACATTGTCGATGATACACAGAAATCGCATCGGAATTAAATACAAAAGGCACAATGCCGCCTTAAGTACAAGAATAGCGCCTCTTCTTACAGTCGGTGCTTTGAGCATTCCCTGTGAGACGTGTATTAGTTTCCGATACACCACTGCTGGTTCAATGTATTCCTTGGAACTTCACATTGACGATGAAACACAGAAATCGCATCGGAATCAAATACAAAAGCCACAATGCCGCTTTAAGTAAAAGAATAGAGACTCTTCTTACAGTCGGTGCTTTGAGCATTCCCTGTGAGACCAGTATTAGTTTCCGATACACCTCTGCAGGTTCAGTTTATTCCTTGGACCTTCACATTGACGATGAAACACAGAAATGGCGTCGGAATTAAATACAAGAGGCACAACGCCGCCTTAAGTACAAGAATAGAGACACTTCTTACAGTCGGTGCTTTGAGCAATCCCTGTGAGACCAGTATTAGTTTCCGATACACCACTGCAGGTTCAATGTATTCCTTGGATCTCCACATTGACGATGAAACACAGAAATCGCATCGGAATTAAATACAAAAGGCACAATGCCGCTTAAGTACAAGAATAGAGACTCTTCTTACAGTCGGTGCTTTGAGCATTCCCTGTGAGACCAGTATTAGTTTCCGCTACACCTCAGCAGGTTAAGTTTATTCCTTGGACCTTCACATTGACGATGAAACACAGAAATGGCATCGGAATTAAATACAAAAGGCACAATGCCGCCTTAAGTACAAGAATAGAGACTCTTCTTACAGACGGTGCTTTGAACATTCCCTGTGAGACCAGTATTAGTTTCCGATACACCACTGCAGGTTGAATGTATTCCTTGGAACTTCACATTGACGATGAAACACAGAAGTCGCATTGGAATTAAATACAAAAGGCACAATGCGCCTTAAGTACAAGAATAGAGACTCTTCTTACAGTCGGTGCTTTGAGCATTCCCTGTGAGACCAGTATTAGTTTCCGCTACACCTCTGCAGGTTCAGTTTATTTCCTGGACTTTCACATTGACGATGAAACACAGAAATGGCATCGGAATTAAATACAAAAGGCACAATGCCGCCTTAAGTACAAGAATAGAGACTCTTCTTACAGTCGGTGCTTTGAGCATTCCCTGTGAGACCAGTATTAGTTTCCGATACACCACTGCAGGTTCAATGTATTCCTTGGACCTTCACATTGACGATGAAACACAGAAATCGCATCGGAATTAAATACAAAAGGCACAATGCCGCCTTAAGTACAAGTATAGAGACTTTTCTTACAGTCGGTGCTTTGAGCATTCCCTGTGAGACCAGTATTAGTTTCCGCTACATCTCTGCAGGTTCAGTTTATTCCTTGGACCTTCACATTGACGATGAAACACAGAAATCGCATCGGAATTAAATACAAAAGACACAATGCCGCCTTAAGTACAAGAATAGAGACTCTTCTTACAGTCGGTGCTTCGAGCATTCCTTGTGAGACCAGTATTAGTTTCCGATACACCACTGCAGGTTCAATGTATTCCTTGGAACTTCACATTGACGATGAAACACAGAAATGGCATCGGAATCAAATACAAAAGGCACAATGATGCCTTAAGTACAAGAATAGAGACTCTTCTTACAGTCGGTGCTTTGAGCATTCCCTGTGAGACCAGTATTAGTTTCCGATACACCTCTGCAGGTTCAGTTTATTCCTTGGACCTTCACATTGACGATGAAACACAGAAATGGCATCGGAATTAAATACAAAAGGCATAATGCCGCCTTAAGTACAAGAATAGAGACTCTTCTTACAGTCGGTGCTTTGGGCATTCCCTGTGAGACCAGTATTAGTTTCCGATACACGACTGCAGGTTGAATGTATTCCTTGGATCTTCACATTGACAATGAAACACAGAAATCGCATCGGAATTAAATACAAAACGCACAATGCCGCCATAAGTACAGGAATAGAGACTCTTCCTACAGTCGGTGCTTTGAGCAATCCCTGTGAGACCAGTATTAGTTTCTGCTACACCTCTGCAGGTTCAGATTATTCTTTGGACCTTCACATTGACGATGAAACACAGAAATGGCATCGTCATTAAATACAAAAGGCACAATGCCGCCTTAAGTACAAGAATAGAGTTTCTTCTAACATTCGGTGCTTTGAGCATTCCCTGTGAGACCAGTATTAGTTTCCGCTACACCTCAGCAGGTTAAGTTTATTCCTTGGACCTTCACATTGACGATGAAACACAGAAATGGCATCGGAATTAAATACAAAAGGCACAATGCCGCCTTAAGTACATGAATAGAGACTCTTCTTTCAGTCGGTGCTTTGAGCATTCCTTGTGAGACCAGTATTAGTTTCCGATACACCACTGCAGGTTCAATGTTTTTCTTGGACCTTCACATTGACGATGAAACACAGAAATCGCATCGGAATTAAATGCAAAAAGCACAATGCCGCCTTAAGTACAAGAATAGAGACTCTTCTTACAGTCGGTGCTTTGACCATTCCCTGTGAGACCAGTATTAGTTTCCGCTACACCTCTGCAGGTTCAGTTTATTCCTTGGACCTTCACATTGACGATGAAACACAGAAATGACATCGGAATTAAATACAAAAGGCACAATGCCGCCTTAAGTACAAGAACAGAGACTCTTCTTACAGTCGGTGATTTGAGCATTCCCTGTGAGACCAGTATTAGTTTCTGATACACCACTGCAGTTTCAATGTATTCCTTGGAACTTCACATTGACAATGAAACACAGAAATCGCATCGGAATCAAATACAAAAGGCACAATGCCGCCTTAAGTACAAGAATAGAGACTCTTCTTACAGTCGGTGCTTTGAGCATTCCCTGTGAGACCAGTATTAGTTTCCGATACACCACTGCAGGTTCAATGTTTTTCTTGGACCTTCACATTGACGATGAAACACAGAAATCGCATCGGAATTAAATACAAAAAGCACAATGCCGCCTTAAGTACAAGAATAGAGACTCTTCTTACAGTCGGTGCTTTGAGCATTCCCTGTGAGACCAGTATTAGTTTCCGCTACACCTCTGCAGGTTCAGTTTATTCCTTGGACCTTCACATTGACGATGAAACACAGAAATGACATCGGAATTAAATACAAAAGGCACAATGCCGCCTTAAGTACAAGAATAGAGACTCTTCTTACAGTCGGTGATTTGAGCATTCCCTGTGAGACCAGTATTAGTTTCTGATTCACCACTGTAGTTTCAATGTCTTCCTTGGAACTTCACATTGACAATGAAACACAGAAATCGCATCGGAATCAAATACAAAAGGCACAATGCCGCCTTAAGTACAAGAATAGAGACTCTTCTTACAGTCGGTGCTTTGAGCATTCCCTGTGAGACCAGTATTAGTTTCCGATACACCTCTGCAGTTTCAGTTTATTCCTTGGACCTTCACATTGACGATGAAACAAAGAAATCGCATCGGAATTAAATACAAAACGCACAATGCCGCCTTAAGTACAAGAATAGAGACTCTTCTTACAGTCGGTGCTTTGAGCATTCCCTGTGAGACCAGTATCAGTTTCCGCTACACCACGTCAGGTTCAATGTATTCCTTGGACCTTCACATTGACGATGATACACAGAAATCGCATCGGAATTAAATACAAAAGGCACAATGCCGCCTTAAGTACAAGAATAGAGACTCTTCTTACAGTCGGTGCTTTGTGCATTCCCTGTGAGACGTGTATTAGTTTCCGATACACCACTGCAGGTTCAATGTATTCCATGGAACTTCACATTGACGATGAAACACAGAAATTGCATCGGAATCAAATACAAAAGCCATAATGCCGCTTTAAGTAAAAGAATAGAGACTCTTCTTACAGTCGGTGCTTTGAGCATTCCCTGTGAGACCAGTATTAGTTTCCCATACACATCTGCAGGTTCAGTTTATTCCTTGGACCTTCACATTGACGATGAAACACAGAAATGGCGTCGGAATTAAATACAAGAGGCACAATGCCGCCTAAAGTACAAGAATAGAGACACTTCTTACAGTCGGTGCTTTGAGCAATCCCTGTGAGACCAGTATTAGTTTCCGATATACCACTGCAGGTTCAATGTATTCCTTGGATCTTCACATTGACGATGAAACACAGAAATCGCATCGGAATTAAATACAAAAGGCACAATGCCGCTTAAGTACAAGAATAGAGACTCTTCTTACAGTCGGTGCTTTGAGCATTCCCTGTGAGACCAGTATTAGTTTCCGCTACACCTCAGCAGGTTAAGTTTATTCCTTGGACCTTCACATTGACGATGAAACACAGAAATGGCATCGGAATTAAATACAAAAGGCACAATGCCGCCTTAAGTACAAGAATAGAGACTCTCCTTACAGTCGGTGCTTTGAGCATTCCCTGTGAGACCAGTAATAGTTTCCGCTACACCTCTGCAGGTTCAGTTTATTTCCTGGACCTTTACATTGACGATGAAACACAGAAATGGCATCGGAATTAAATACAAAAGGCACAATGCCGCATTAAGTACAAGAATAGAGACTCTTCTTACAGTCGGTGCTTTGAGCATTCCCTGTGAGACCAGTATTAGTTTCCGATACACCACTGCAGGTTCAATGTATTCCTTGGACCTTCACATTGACGATGAAACACAGAAATCGCATCGGAATTAAATACAAAAGGCACAATGCCGCCTTAAGTACAAGTATAGAGACTTTTCTTACAGTCGGTGCTTTGAGCATTCCCTGTGAGACCAGTATTAGTTTCCGCTACATCTCTGCAGGTTCAGTTTATTCCTTGGACCTTCACATTGACGATGAAACACAGAAATCGCATCGGAATTAAATACAAAAGACACAATGCCGCCTTAAGTACAAGAATAGAGACTCTTCTTACAGTCGGTGCTTTGAGCATTCCCTGTGAGACCAGTATTAGTTTCCGCTACACCTCTGCAGGTTCAGTTTATTCCTTGGACCTTCACATTGTCGATGAAACACAGAAATCGCATCGGAATTAAATACAAAAGGCACAATGCCGCCTTAAGTACTAGAATAGAGACTCTTCTTACAGTCGGTGCTTTGAGCATTCCCTGTGAGACCAGTATTAGTTTCCGATACACCACTGCAGGTTCAATGTATTCCTTGGAACTTCACATTGACGATGAAACACAGAAATGGCATCGGAATTAAATACAAAAGGCACAATGCCGCTTTAAGTACAAGAATAGACACTCATCTTACAGTCGGTGCTTTCAGCATTCCCTGTGAGACCAGTATTAGTTTCCGCTACACCCCTGCAGCTTCAGTATATTCCTTGGACCTTCACATTGACGATGAAACACAGAAATGGCATCGGAATTAAATACAAAAGGCACAATGCCGCCTTAAGTACAAGAATAGAGACTCTTCTTACAGTCGGTGCTTTGAGGATTCCCTGTGAGACCAGTATTAGTTTCCGATACACCACTGCAGGTTCAATGTATTCCATGGAACTTCACATTGACGATGAAACACAGAAATTGCATCGGAATCAAATACAAAAGCCATAATGCCGCTTTAAGTAAAAGAATAGAGACTCTTCTTACAGTCGGTGCTTTGAGCATTCCCTGTGAGACCAGTATTAGTTTCCCATACACATCTGCAGGTTCAGTTTATTCCTTGGACCTTCACATTGACGATGAAACACAGAAATGGCGTCGGAATTAAATACAAGAGGCACAATGCCGCCTAAAGTACAAGAATAGAGACACTTCTTACAGTCGGTGCTTTGAGCAATCCCTGTGAGACCAGTATTAGTTTCCGATATACCACTGCAGGTTCAATGTATTCCTTGGATCTTCACATTGACGATGAAACACAGAAATCGCATCGGAATTAAATACAAAAGGCACAATGCCGCTTAAGTACAAGAATAGAGACTCTTCTTACAGTCGGTGCTTTGAGCATTCCCTGTGAGACCAGTATTAGTTTCCGCTACACCTCAGCAGGTTAAGTTTATTCCTTGGACCTTCACATTGACGATGAAACAAAGAAATCGCATCGGAATTAAATACAAAACGCACAATGCCGCCTTAAGTACAAGAATAGAGACTCTTCTTACAGTCGGTGCTTTGAGCATTCCCTGTGAGACCAGTATCAGTTTCCGCTACACCACGTCAGGTTCAATGTATTCCTTGGACCTTCACATTGACGATGATACACAGAAATCGCATCGGAATTAAATACAAAAGGCACAATGCCGCCTTAAGTACAAGAATAGAGACTCTTCTTACAGTCGGTGCTTTGTGCATTCCCTGTGAGACGTGTATTAGTTTCCGATACACCACTGCAGGTTCAATGTATTCCATGGAACTTCACATTGACGATGAAACACAGAAATTGCATCGGAATCAAATACAAAAGCCATAATGCCGCTTTAAGTAAAAGAATAGAGACTCTTCTTACAGTCGGTGCTTTGAGCATTCCCTGTGAGACCAGTATTAGTTTCCCATACACATCTGCAGGTTCAGTTTATTCCTTGGACCTTCACATTGACGATGAAACACAGAAATGGCGTCGGAATTAAATACAAGAGGCACAATGCCGCCTAAAGTACAAGAATAGAGACACTTCTTACAGTCGGTGCTTTGAGCAATCCCTGTGAGACCAGTATTAGTTTCCGATATACCACTGCAGGTTCAATGTATTCCTTGGATCTTCACATTGACGATGAAACACAGAAATCGCATCGGAATTAAATACAAAAGGCACAATGCCGCTTAAGTACAAGAATAGAGACTCTTCTTACAGTCGGTGCTTTGAGCATTCCCTGTGAGACCAGTATTAGTTTCCGCTACACCTCAGCAGGTTAAGTTTATTCCTTGGACCTTCACATTGACGATGAAACACAGAAATGGCATCGGAATTAAATACAAAAGGCACAATGCCGCCTTAAGTACAAGAATAGAGACTCTTCTTACAGTCGGTGCTTTGAGCATTCCCTGTGAGACCAGTAATAGTTTCCGCTACACCTCTGCAGGTTCAGTTTATTTCCTGGACCTTCACATTGACGATGAAACACAGAAATGGCATCGGAATTAAATACAAAAGGCACAATGCCGCATTAAGTACAAGAATAGAGACTCTTCTTACAGTCGGTGCTTTGAGCATTCCCTGTGAGACCAGTATTAGCTTCCGATACACCTCTGCATGTTCAGTTTATTCCTTGGAACTTCACATTGACGATGAAACACAGAAATGGCATCGGAATTAAATACAAAAGGCACAATGCCGCCTTAAGTACAAGAATAGAGACTCTTCTTACAGTCGGTGCTTTGAGCATTCCCTGTGAGACCAGTATTAGTTTCCGATACACCACTGCAGGTTCAATGTATTCCTTGGAACTTCACATTGACGATGAAACACAGAAATCGCATCGGAATTACATACAAAAGGCACAATGCCGCCTTAAGTACAAGAATAGAGACTCTTCTTACAGTCGGTGCTTTGAGCATTCCCTGTGAGACCAGTATTAGTTTCCGCTACACCCCTGCAGCTTCAGTATATTCCTTGGACCTTCACATTGACGATGAAACACAGAAATGGCATCGGAATTAAATACAAAAGGCACAATGCCGCCTTAAGTACAAGAATAGAGACTCTTCTTACAGTCGGTGCTTTGAGGATTCCCTGTGAGACCAGTATTAGTTTCCGATACACCACTGCAGATTCAATGTATTCCTTGGACCTTCGCATTGATGATGAAACACAGATATCGCATCGGAATTAAATACAAAAGGCACAATGCCGCCTTAAGTACAAGAATAGAGACTCTTCTTACAGTCGGTGCTTTGCGCATTCCCTGTGAGACCAGTATAAGTTTCCTATACACCACTGCAGGTTCAATGTATTCCTTGGACCTTCACATTGACGATGAAACAAAGAAATCGCATCGGAATTAAATACAAAACGCACAATGCCGCCTTAAGTACAAGAATAGAGACTCTTCTTACAGTCGGTGCTTTGAGCATTCCCTGTGTGACGAGTATTAGTTTCCGATACACCACTGCAGGTTCAATGTATTCCTTGGAACTTCACATTGACGATGAAACACAGAAATCGCATCGGAATCAAATACAAAAGCCACAATGCCGCTTTAAGTACAAGAATAGAGACTCTTCTTACAGTCGGTGCTTTGAGCATTCCCTGTGAGACCAGTATTAGCTTCCGATACACCTCTGCATGTTCAGTTTATTCCTTGGAACTTCACATTGACGATGAAACACAGAAATGGCATCGGAATTAAATACAAAAGGCACAATGCCGCCTTAAGTACAAGAATAGAGACTCTTCTTACAGTCGGTGCTTTGAGCATTCCCTGTGAGACCAGTATTAGTTTCCGATACACCACTGCAGGTTCAATGTATTCCTTGGAACTTCACATTGACGATGAAACACAGAAATCGCATCGGAATTACATACAAAAGGCGCAATGCCGCCTTAAGTACAAGAATATAGACTCTTCTTACAGTCGGTGCTTTGAGCATTCCCTGTGAGACCAGTATTAGTTTCCGCTACACCTCTGCAGGTTCAGTTTATTCCTTGGACCTTCACATTGTCGATGAAACACAGAAATCGCATCGGAATTAAATACAAAAGGCACAATGCCGCCTTAAGTACAAGAATAGAGACTCTTCTTACAGTCGGTGCTTTGAGCAATCCCTGTGAGACCAGTATTAGTTTCCGCTACACCTCTGCAGGTTCAGTTTATTCCTTGGACCTTCACATTGACGATGAAACACAGAAATGGCATCAGAATTAAATACAAAAGGCACAATGCCGCCTTAAGTACAAGAATAGACACTCATCTTACAGTCGGTGCTTTCAGCATTCCCTGTGAGACCAGTATTAGTTTCCGCTACACCCCTGCAGCTTCAGTATATTCCTTGGACCTTCACATTGACGATGAAACACAGATATGGCATCGGAATTAAATACAAAAGGCACAATGCCGCCTTTAGTACTAGAATAGAGACTCTTCTTACAGTCGGTGCTTTGAGCATTCCCTGTGAGACCAGTATTAGTTTCCGATACACCACTGCAGGTTCAATGTATTCCTTGGAACTTCACATTGACGATGAAACACAGAAATCGCATCGGAATTAAATACAAAAGGCACAATGCCCCCTTAAGTACAAGAATAGAGACTCTTCTTACAGTCGGTGCTTTGAGCATTCCCTGTGAGACCAGTATTAGTTTCCGCTACACCTCGTCAGGTTCAATGTATTCCTTGGACCTTCACATTGACGATGATACACAGAAATCGCATCGGAATTAAATACAAAAGGCACAATGCCGCATTAAGTACAAGAATAGAGACTCTTCTTACAGTCGGTGCTTTGAGCATTCCCTGTGAGACGAGTATTAGTTTCCGATACACCACTGCAGGTTCAATGTATTCCTTGGAACTTCACATTGACGATGAAACACAGAAATCGCATCGGAATCAAATACAAAAGCCACAATGCCGCTTTAAGTACAAGAATAGTGACTCTTCTTACAGTCGGTGCTTTGAGCATTCCCTGTGAGACCAGTATTAGCTTCCGATACACCTCTGCAGGTTCAGTTTATTCCTTGGAACTTCACATTGACGATGAAACACAGAAATGGCATCGGAATTAAATACAAAAGGCACAATGCCGCCTTAAGTACAAGAATAGAGACTCTTCTTACAGTCGGTGCTTTGAGCATTCCCTGTGAGACCAGTATTAGTTTCCGCTACACCTCAGCAGGTTAAGTTTATTCCTTGGACCTTCACATTGACGATGAAACACAGAAATGGCATCGGAATTAAATACAAAAGGCACAATGCCGCCTTAAGTACAAGAATAGAGACTCTTCTTACAGTCGGTGCTTTGAGCATTCCCTGTGAGACCAGTATTAGTTTCCGCTACACCTCTGCAGGTTCAGTTTATTTCCTGGACCTTCACATTGACGATGAAACACAGAAATGGCATCGGAATTAAATACAAAAGGCACAATGCCGCATTAAGTACAAGAATAGAGACTCTTCTTACAGTCGGTGCTTTGAGCATTCCCTGTGAGACCAGTATTAGTTTCCGATACACCACTGCAGGTTCAATGTATTCCTTGGACCTTCACATTGACGATGAAACACAGAAATCGCATCGGAATTAAATACAAAAGGCACAATGCCGCCTTAAGTACAAGTATAGAGACTTTTCTTACAGTCGGTGCTTTGAGCATTCCCTGTGAGACCAGTATTAGTTTCCGCTACATCTCTGCAGGTTCAGTTTATTCCTTGGACCTTCACATTGACGATGAAACACAGAAATCGCATCGGAATTAAATACAAAAGACACAATGCCGCCTTAAGTACAAGAATAGAGACTCTTCTTACAGTCGGTGCTTCGAGCATTCCCTGTGAGACCAGTATTAGTTTCCGATACACCACTGCAGGTTCAATGTATTCCTTGGAACTTCACATTGACGATGAAACACAGAAATGGCATCGGAATCAAATACAAAAGGCACAATGATGCCTTAAGTACAAGAATAGAGACTCTTCTTACAGTCGGTGCTTTGAGCATTCCCTGTGAGACCAGTATTAGTTTCCGATACACCTCTGCAGGTTCAGTTTATTCCTTGGACCTTCACATTGACGATGAAACACAGAAATGGCATCGGAATTAAATACAAAAGGCACAATGCCGCCTTAAGTACAAGAATAGAGACTCTTCTTACAGTCGGTGCTTTGGGCATTCCCTGTGAGACCAGTATTAGTTTCCGATCCACGACTGCAGGTTGAATGTATTCCTTGGATCTTCACATTGACAATGAAACACAGAAATCGCATCGGAATTAAACACAAAACGCACAATGCCGCCATATGTACAGGAATAGAGACTCTTCCTACAGTCGGTGATTTGAGCAATCCCTGTGAGACCAGTATTAGTTTCTGCTACACCTCTGCAGGTTCAGATTATTCTTTGGACCTTCACATTGAAGATGAAACACAGAAATGGCATCGTCATTAAATACGAAAGGCACAATGCCGCCTTAAGTACAAGAATAGAGATTCTTCTAACATTCGGTGCTTTGAGCATTCCCTGTGAGACCAGTATTAGTTTCCGCTACACCTCAGCAGGTTAAGTTTATTCCTTGGACCTTCACATTGACGATGAAACACAGAAATGGCATCGGAATTAAATACAAAAGGCACAATGCCGCCTTAAGTACAAGAATAGAGACTCTTCTTACAGTCGGTGCTTTGAGCATTCCCTGTGAGACCAGTATTAGTTTCCGATACACCACTGCAGGTTGAATGTATTCCTTGGAACTTCACATTGACGATGAAACACAGAAATGGCATCGGAATTAAATACAAAAGGCACAATGCCGCCTTAAGTACAAGAATAGAGACTCTTCTTACAGTCGGTGCTTTGAGCATTCCCTGTGAGACCAGTATTAGTTTCCGCTACACCTCTGCAGGTTCAGTTTATTCCTTGGACCTTCACATTGACGATGAAACACAGAAATGGCATCGGAATTAAATACAAAAGGCACAATGCCGCCTTAAGTACAAGAATAGAGACTCTTCTTACAGTCGGTGCTTTGAGGATTCCCTGTGAGACCAGTATTAGTTTCCGATACACCACTGCAGATTCAATGTATTCCTTGGACCTTCGCATTGATGATGAAACACAGATATCGCATCGGAATTAAATACAAAAGGCACAATGCCGCCTTAAGTACAAGAATAGAGACTCTTCTTACAGTCGGTGCTTTGCGCATTCCCTGTGAGACCAGTATAAGTTTCCTATACACCAGTGCAGGTTCAATGTATTCCTTGGACCTTCACATTGACGATGAAACAAAGAAATCGCATCGGAATTAAGTACAAAACGCACAATGCCGCCTTAAGTACAAGAATAGAGACTCTTCTTACAGTCGGTGCTTTGAGCATTCCCTGTGAGACGAGTATTAGTTTCCGATACACCACTGCAGGTTCAATGTATTCCTTGGAACTTCACATTGACGATGAAACACAGAAATCGCATCGGAATCAAATACAAAAGCCACAATGCCGCTTTAAGTACAAGAATAGAGACTCTTCTTACAGTCGGTGCTTTGAGCATTCCCTGTGAGACCAGTATTAGCTTCCGATACACCTCTGCAGGTTCAGTTTATTCCTTGGAACTTCACATTGACGATGAAACACAGAAATGGCATCGGAATTAAATACAAAAGGCACAATGCCGCCTTAAGTACAAGAATAGAGACTCTTCTTACAGTCGGTGCTTTGAGCATTCCCTGTGAGACCAGTATTAGTTGCCGATACACCACTGCAGGTTCAATGTATTCCTTGGAACTTCACATTGACGATGAAACACAGAAATCGCATCGGAATTACATACAAAAGGCACAATGCCGCCTTAAGTACAAGAATAGAGACTCTTCTTACAGTCGGTGCTTTGAGCATTCCCTGTGAGACCAGTATTAGTTTCCGCTACACCTCTGCAGGTTCAGTTTATTCCTTGGACCTTCACATTGTCGATGAAACACAGAAATCGCATCGGAATTAAATACAAAAAGCACAATGCCGCCTTAAGTACTAGAATAGAGACTCTTCTTACAGTCGGTGCTTTGAGCATTCCCTGTGAGACCAGTATTAGTTTCCGATACACCACTGCAGGTTCAATGTATTCCTTGGAACTTCACATTGACGATGAAACACAGAAATGGCATCGGAATTAAATACAAAAGGCACAATGCCGCCTTAAGTACAAGAATAGAGACTCTTCTTACAGTCGGTGCTTTGAGCATTCCCTGTGAGACCAGTATTAGTTTCCGCTACACCTCTGCAGGTTCAGTTTACTCCTTGGACCTTCACATTGTCGATGAAACACAGAAATCGCATCGGAATTAAATACAAAAGGCACAATGCCGCCTTAAGTACAAGAATTGAGACTCTTCTTACAGTCGGTGCTTTGAGCATTCCCTGTGAGACCAGTATTAGTTTTTGATACACCACTGCAGGTTCAACGTATTCCTTGGAACATCACATTGACGATGAAACACAGAAATAGCATCGGAATTATATACAAAAGGCACAATGCCGCCTTAAGTACAAGAATAGAGACTCTTCTTACAGTCGGTGCTTTGAGCAATCCCTGTGAGACCAGTATTAGTTTCCGCTACACCTCTGCAGGTTCAGTTTATTCCTTGGACCTTCACATTGACGATGAAACACAGAAATGGCATCAGAATTAAATACAAAAGGCACAATGCCGCCTTAAGTACAAGAATAGACACTCATCTTACAGTCGGTGCTTTGAGCATTCCCTGTGAGACCAGTATTAGTTTCCGCTACACCCCTGCAGCTTCAGTTTATTCCTTGGACCTTCACATTGACGATGAAACACAGATATGGCATCGGAATTAAATACAAAAGGCACAATGCCGCCTTTAGTACTAGAATAGAGACTCTTCTTACAGTCGGTGCTTTGAGCATTCCCTGTGAGACCAGTATTAGTTTCCGATACACCACTGCAGGTTCAATGTATTCCTTGGAACTTCACATTGACGATGAAACACAGAAATCGCATCGGAATTAAATACAAAAGGCACAATGCCCCCTTAAGTACAAGAATAGAGACTCTTCTTACAGTCGGTGCTTTGAGCATTCCCTGTGAGACCAGTATTAGTTTCCGCTACACCTCGTCAGGTTCAATGTATTCCTTGGACCTTCACATTGACGATGATACACAGAAATCGCATCGGAATTAAATACAAAAGGCACAATGCCGCATTATGTACAAGAATAGAGACTCTTCTTACAGTCCGTGCTTTGAGCATTCCCTGTGAGACGAGTATTAGTTTCCGATACACCACTGCAGGTTCAATGTATTCCTTGGAACTTCACATTGACGATGAAACACAGAAATCGCATCGGAATCAAATACAAAAGCCACAATGCCGCTTTAAGTACAAGAATAGAGACTCTTCTTACAGTCGGTGCTTTGAGCATTCCCTGTGAGACCAGTATTAGCTTCCGATACACCTCTGCAGGTTCAGTTTATTCCTTGGAAGTTCACATTGACGATGAAACACAGAAATGGCATCGGAATTAAATACAGAAGGCACAATGCCGCCTTAAGTACAAGAATAGAGACTCTTCTTACAGTCGGTGCTTTGAGCATTCCCTGTGAGACCAGTATTAGTTTCCGATACACCACTGCAGGTTCAATGTATTCCTTGGAACTTCACATTGACGATGAAACACAGAAATCGTATCGGAATTACATACAAAAGGCACAATGCCGCCTTAAGTACAAGAATAGAGACACTTCTTGCAGTCGGTGCTTTGAGCATTCCCTGTGAGACCAGTATTAGTTTCCGCTACACCTCTGCAGGTTCAGTTTATTCCTTGGACCTTCACATTGTCGATGAAACACAGAAATCGCATCGGAATTAAATACAAAAGGCACAATGCCGCCTTAAGTACAAGAATTGAGACTCTTCTTACAGTCGGTGCTTTGAGCATTCCCTGTGAGACCAGTATTAGTTTTCGATACACCACTGCAGGTTCAACGTATTCCTTGGAACATCACATTGACGATGAAACACAGAAATAGCATCGGAATTATATGCAAAAGGCACAATGCCGCCTTAAGTACAAGAATAGAGACTCTTCTTACAGTCGGTGATTTGAGCAATCCCTGTGAGACCAGTATTAGTTTCCGCTACACCTCTGCAGGTTCAGTTTATTCCTTGGACCTTCACATTGACGATGAAACACAGAAATGGCATCAGAATTAAATACAAAAGGCACAATGCCGCCTTAAGTACAAGAATAGACACTCATCTTACAGTCGGTGCTTTGAGCATTCCCTGTGAGACCAGTATTAGTTTCCGCTACACCTCTGCAGCTTCAGTTTATTCCTTGGACCTTCACATTGACGATGAAACACAGATATGGCATCGGAATTAAATACAAAAGGCACAATGTTGCCTTTAGTACTAGAATAGAGACTCTTCTTACAGTCGGTGCTTTGAGCATTCCCTGTGAGACCAGTATTAGTTTCCGATACACCACTGCAGGTTGAATGTATTCCTTGGAACTTCACATTGACGATGAAACACAAAAATCGCATCGGAATTAAATACAAAAGGCACAATGCCGAATTAAGTACAAGAATAGAGACTCTTCTTACAGTCGGTGCTTTGAGCATTCCCTGTGAGACCAGTATTAGTTTCCGCTACACCTCGTCAGGTTCAATGTATTCCTTGGACCTTCACATTGACGATGATACACAGAAATCGCATCGGAATTAAATACAAAAGGCACAATGCCGCCTTCAGTACAAGAATAGAGACTCTTCTTACAGTCGGTGCTTTGAGCATTCCCTGTGAGACGAGTATTCGTTACCGATACACCACTGCAGGTTCAATGTATTCCTTGGACCTTCACATTGACGATGAAACACAGAAATGGCATCGGAATTAAATACAAAAGGCACAATGCCGCCTTAAGTACAAGAATAGAGACTCTTCTTACAGTCGGTGCTTTGAGCATTCCCTGTGAGACCAGTATTAGTTTCCGATACACCACTGCAGGTTCAATGTATTCCTTGGAACTTCACATTGACGATGAAACACAGAAATCGCATCGGAATTACATACAAAAGGCACAATGCCGCCTTAAGTACAAGAATAGAGACTCTTCTTACAGTCGGTGCTTTGAGCATTCCCTGTCAGACCAGTATTAGTTTCCGCTACACCTCTGCAGGTTCAGTTTATTCCTTGGACCTTCACATTGTCGATGAAACACAGAAATCGCATCGGAATTAAATACAAAAGGCACAATGCCGCCTTAAGTACTAGAATAGAGACTCTTCTTACAGTCGGTGCTTTGAGCATTCCCTGTGAGACCAGTATTAGTTTCCGCTACACCTCTGCAGCTTCAGTTTATTCCTTGGACCTTCACATTGACGATGAAACACAGATATGGCATCGGAATTAAATACAAAAGGCACAATGCCGCCTTAAGTACAAGAAAAGAGACTCTTCTTACAGTCGGTGCTTTGAAATTCCCTGTGAGACCGGTATTAGTTTCCGCTACACCTCTGCAGGTTCAGTTTATTCCTTGGACCTTCACATTGACGATGAAACACAGAAATGGCATCGGAATTAAATACAAAAGGCACAAAGCCGCCTAAAGTACAAGAATAGAGACTCTTCTTACAGTCGGTGCTTTGAGCATTCCCTGTGAGACCAGTATTAGTTTCCGATACACCACTGCAGGTTCAATGTATGCCTTGGAACTTCACATTGACGATGAAACACAGAAATCGCATCGGAATTAAATACAAAAGGCACAATGCCGCCTTAAGTACAAGAATAGAGACTCTTCTTACAGTCGGTACTTTGATCATTCCCTGTGAGACCAGTATTAGTTTCCGCTACACCTCTGCAGGTTCAGTTTATTCCTTAGACCTTCACATTGACGATGAAACACAGAAATGGCATCGGAATTAAATAGAAAAGGCACAATGCCGCTTTAAGTACAAGAATAGAGACTCTTCCTTCAGTCGGTGTTTTGAGCATTCCCTGTGAGACCAGTATTAGTTTCCGATACACCACTGCAGATTCAATGTATTCCTTGGACCTTCGCATTGATGATGAAACACAGAAATCGCATCGGAATTAAATACAAAAGGCACAATACCGCCTTAAGTACAAGAATAGAGACTCTTCTTACAGTCGGTGCTTTGAGCATTCCCTGTGAGACCAGTATTAGTTTCCGCTACACCTCTGCAGGTTCAGATTATTCTTTGGACCTTCACATTGACGATGAAACACAGAAATGGCATCGTCATTAAATACAAAAGGCACAATGCCGCCTTAATTACAAGAATAGAGATTCTTCTTACATTCGGTGCTTTGAGCATTCCCTGTGAGACCAGTATTAGTTTCCGCTACACCTCAGCAGGTTAAGTTTATTCCTTGGACCTTCACATTGACGATGAAACAGAGAAATGGCATCGGGATTAAATACAAATAGCACAATGCCGCCTTAAGTACAAGAATAGAGACTCTTCTTACAGTCGGTGCTTTGAGCATTCCCTGTGAGACCAGTATTAGTTTCCGATACACCACTGCAGGTTGAATGTATTCCTTGGAACTTCACATTGACGATGAAACACAGAAGTCGCATCGGAATTAAATACAAAAGGCACAATGCCGCCTTAAGTACAAGAATAGTGACTCTTCTTACATTCGGTGCTTTGAGCATTCCCTGTGAGACCAGTATTAGTTTCCGCTACACCTCTGCAGGTTCAGTTTATTTCTTGGACCGTCACATTGACGATGAAACACAGAAATGGCATCGGAATTAAATACAAAAGGCACAATGCCGCCTTAAGTACAAGAATAGAGACTCTTCTTACAGTCGGTGCTTTGAGCATTCCCTGTGAGACCAGTATTAGTTTCCGATACACCACTGCAGGGTCAATGTATTCCTTGGACCTTCACATTGACGATGAAACACAGAAATCGCATCGGAATTAAATACAAAAGGCACAATGAAGCCTTAAGTACAAGAATAGAGACTCTTCTTACAGTCGGTGCTTTGAGCATTCCCTGTGAGACCAGTATTAGTTTCCGCTACATCTCTGCAGGTTCAGTTTATTCCTTGGACCTTCACATTGACGATGAAACACAGAAATCGCATCGGAATTAAATACAAAAGACACAATGCCGCCTTAAGTACAAGAATAGAGACTCTTCTTACAGTCGGTGCTTCGAGCATTCCCTGTGAGACCAGTATTAGTTTCCGATACACCACTGAGGGTTCAATGTATTCCTTGGAACTTCACATTGACGATGAAACATAGAAATGGCATCGGAATCAAATACAAAAGGCACAATGATGCCTTAAGTACAAGAATAGAGACTCTTCTTACAGTCGGTGCTTTGAGCATTCCCTGTGAGACCAGTATTAGTTTCCGATACACCTCTGCAGGTTCAGTTTATTCCTTGGACTTTCACATTGACGATGAAACACAGAAATGGCATCGGAATTAAATACAAAAGGCACAATGCCGCCTTAAGTACAAGAATAGAGCCTCTTCTTACAGTCGGTGCTTTGGGCATTCCCTGTGAGACCAGTATTAGTTTCCGATACACGACTGCAGGTTGAATGTATTCCTTGGATCTTCACATTGACAATGAAACACAGAAATCGCATCGGAATTAAATACAAAACGCACAATGCCGCCATAAGTACAGGAATAGAGACTCTTCCTACAGTCGGTGCTTTGAGCAATCCCTGTGAGTCCAGTATTAGTTTCTGCTACACCTCTGCAGGTTCAGATTATTCTTTGGACCTTCACATTGACGATAAAACACAGAAATGGCATCGTCATTAAATACAAAAGGCACAATGCCGCCTTAAGTACAAGAATAGAGATTCTTCTAACATTCGGTGCTTTGAGCATTCCCTGTGAGACCAGTATTAGTTTAGGCTACACCTCAGCAGGTTAAGTTTATTCCTTGAACCTTCACATTGACGATGAAACACAGAAATGGCATCGGAATTAAATACAAAAGGCACAATTCCGCCTTAAGTACAAGAATAGAGACTCTTCTTACAGTCGGTGCTTTGAGCATTCCCTGTGAGACCAGTATTAGTTTCCGATACACCACTGCAGGTTGAATGTATTCCTTGGAACTTCACATTGACGATGAAACACAGAAATGGCATCCGAATTAAATACAAAAGGCACAATGCCGCCTTAAGTACAAGAATAGAGACTCTTCTTACAGTCGGTGCTTTGGGCATTCCCTGTGAGACCAGTATTAGTTTCCGCTACACCTCTGCAGGTTCAGTTTATTCTTTGGACCTTCACATTGACGATGAAGCACAGAAATGGCATCGGAATTAAATACAAAAGGCACAATGCCGCCTTAAGTACAAGAATAGAGACTCTTCTTACAGTCGGTGCTTTGAGCATTCCCTGTGAGACCAGTATTAGTTTCCGATACACCACTGCAGATTCAATGTATTCCTTGGACCATCGCATTGATGATGAAACACAGAAATCGCATCGGAATTAAATACAAAAGGCACAATGCCGCCTTAAGTACAAGAATAGAGACTCTTCTTACAGTCGGTGCTTTGAGCATTCCCTGTCAGACCAGTATTAGTTTCCGATACGCCACTGCAGGTTGAATGTATTCCTCGGAACTTCACCTTGACGATGAAACACAGAAATCGCATCGGAATTAAATTCAAAAGGCACAATGCCGCCTTAAGTACAAGAATAGAGACTCTTCTTACAGTCGGTGCTTTGAGCATTCCCTGTGAGACCAGTATTAGTTTCCGCTGCACCTCTGCAGGTTCAGTTTATTCCTTGGACCTTCACATTGACGATGAAACACAGAAATGGCATCGGAATTAAATACAAAAGGCACAATGCCGCCTTAAGTACAAGAACAGAGACTCTTCTTACAGTCGGTGCTTTGAGCATTCCCTGTGAGACCAGTATTAGTTTCCGATACACCACTGCAGATTCAATGTATTCCTTGGACCTTCGCATTGATGATGAAACACAGAAATCGCATCGGAATTAAATACAAAAGGCACAATGCCGCCTTAAGTACAAGAATAGAGACTCTTCTTACAGTCGGTGCTTTGAGCATTCCCTGTGAGACCAGTATTAGTTTCCGATACACCACTGCAGGTTCAATGTATTCCTTGGACCTTCACATTGACGATGAAACACAGAAATTGCATTGGAATTAAATACAAAAGTCACAATGCCGCCTTAAGTACAAGAATAGAGACTCTTCTTATAGTCGGTGCCTTGAGCATTCCCTGTGAGACCAGTATTAGTTTCGGCTACACCTCTGCAGGTTCAGTTTATTCCTTGGACCTTCACATTGACGATGAAACACAGAAATCGCATCGGAATTAAATACAAAAGACACAATGCCGCCTTAAGTACAAGAATAGAGACTCTTCTTACAGTCGGTGCTTCGAGCATTCCCTGTGAGACCAGTATTAGTTTCCGATACACCACTGCAGGTTCAATGTATTCCTTGGAACTTCACATTGACGATGAAACACAGAAATGGCATCGGAATCAAATACAAAAGGCACAATGCCGCCTTAAGTACAAGAATAGAGACTCTTCTTACAGTCGGTGCTTTGAGCATTCCCTGTGAGACCAGTATTAGTTTCCGATACACCTCTGCAGGTTCAGTTTATTCCTTGGACCTTCACATTCACGATGAAACACAGAAATGGCATCGGAATTAAATACAAAAGGCACAATGCCGCCTTAAGTACAAGAATAGAGACTCTTCTTACAGTCGGTGCTTTGGGCATTACCTGTGAGACCAGTATTAGTTTCCGATACACCACTGCAGGTTGAATGTATTCCTTGGATCTTCACATTGACAATGAAACACAGAAATCGCATCGGAATTAAATACAAAACGCACAATGCCGCCATAAGTACAGGAATAGTGACTCTTCTTACAGTCGGTGCTTTGAGCAATCCCTGTGAGACCAGTATTAGTTTCCGCTACACCTCTGCAGGTTCAATGTATTCCTTGGACCTTCACATTGACGATGATACACAGAAATCGCATCGGAATTAAATACAAAAGGCACAATGCCGCCTTAAGTACAAGAATAGAGACTCTTCTTACAGTCGGTGCTTTGAGCATTCCCTTTGAGACCAGTATTAGTTTCCCATACACCACTGCAGATTCAATGTATTCCTTGGAACTTCAAATTGACGATGAAACACAGAAATCGCATCGGAATCAAATACAAAAGGCACAATGCCGCCTTAAGTACAAGAATAGAGACTCTTCTTACAGTCGGTGCTTTGAGCATTCCCTGTGAGACCAGTATTAGTTTACGATACACCTCTGCAGCTTCAGTTTATTCCTTGGACCTTCACATTGACGATGAAACACAGAAATGGCATCGGAATTAAATACAAAAGGCACAATGCCGCCTTAAGTACAAGAATAGAGACTCTTCTTACAGTCGGTGCTTTGAGCATTCCCTGTGAGACCAGTATTAGTTTCCGCTACACCTCTGCAGGTTCTTTTTATTCCTTGGACCTTCACATTGACGATGAAACACAGAAATGGCATCGGAATTAAATACAAAAAGCACAATGGCGCCATAAGTACAAGAATAGAGACTCTTCTTACAGTCGGTGCTATGAGCATTCCCTGTGAGACCAGTATTGGTTTCCGCTACACCTCTGCAGGTTCTTTTTATTCCTTGGACCTTCACATTCACTATGAAACACAGAAATCGCATCGGAATTAAATACAAAAGGCACAATGGCGCCATAAGTACAAGAATAGAGACTCTTCTTACAGTCGGTGCTTTGAGCATTCCCTGTGAGACCAGTATTAGTTTCCAATACACCACTGCAGGTTCAATGTATTCCTTGGAACTTCACATTGACGATGAAACACAGAAATCGCATCGGAATTAAATACAAAAGGCACAATGCCGCCTTAAGTACAAGAATAGAGAATCTTCTTACAGTCGGTGCTTTGAGCATTCCCTGTGAGACCGGTATTAGTTTCCGCTACACCTCTGCAGGTTCTTTTTATTCCTTGGACCTTCACATTGACGATGAAACACAGAAATGGCATCGGAATTAAATACAAAAGGCACAATGGCGCCATAAGTACAAGAATAGAGACTCTTCTTACAGTCGGTGCTTTGAGCATTCCCTGTGAGACCAGTATTAGCTTCCGCTACACCTCTGCAGGTTCTTTTTATTCCTTGGACCTTCACATTAACGATGAAACACAGAAATGGCATCGGAATTAAATACAAAAGGCACAATGCCGCCTTAAGTACAAGAATAGAGACTCTTCTTACAGTCGGTGCTTTGGGCATTACCTGTGAGACCAGTATTAGTTTCCGATACACCACTGCAGGTTTTATGTATTCCTTGGATCTTCACATTGACAATGAAACACAGAAATCGCATCGGAATTAAATACAAAACGCACAATGCCGCCATAAGTACAGGAATAGTGACTCTTCTTACAGTCGGTGCTTTGAGCAATCCCTGTGAGACCAGTATTAGTTTCCGCTACACCTCTGCAGGTTCAATGTATTCCTTGGACCTTCACATTGACGATGATACACAGAAATCGCATCGGAATTAAATACAAAAGGCACAATGCCGCCTTAAGTACAAGAATAGAGACTCTTCTTACAGTCGGTGCTTTGAGCATTCCCTTTGAGACCAGTATTAGTTTCCCATACACCACTGCAGGTTCAATGTATTCCTTGGAACTTCACATTGACGATGAAACACAGAAATTGCATTGGAATTAAATACAAATATCACAATGCCGCCTTAAGTACAAGAATAGAGACTCTTCTTACAGTCGGTGCCTTGAGCATTCCCTGTGAGACCAGTATTAGTTTCGGCTACACCTCTGCAGGTTCAGTTTATTCCTTGGACCTTCACATTGACGATGAAACACAGAAATGGCATCGGAATTAAATACAAAAGGCACAATGCCGCCTTAAGTATAAGAATAGAGCCTCTTCTTACAGTCGGTGCTTTGAGCATTCCCTGTGAGACCAGTATTAGTTTCCGCTACACCTCTGCAGGTTCTTTTTATTCCTTGGACCTTCACATTGACGATGAAACACAGAAATGGCATCGGAATTAAATACAAAAGGCACAATGGCGCCATAAGTACAAGAATAGAGACTCTTCTTACAGTCGGTGCTTTGA
Organism: Schistocerca americana; assembly: GCF_021461395.2. Taxonomy (NCBI): domain Eukaryota; kingdom Metazoa; phylum Arthropoda; class Insecta; order Orthoptera; family Acrididae; genus Schistocerca; species Schistocerca americana. The sequence continues at coordinate 744,819,636 of NC_060123.1, forward strand.
GCATTCCCTGTGAGACCAGTAATAGTATCCGATACACCACTGCAGGTTCAATCTGTTCCTTGGACATACACATTGACGATGAAACACAGAAATTACATCGGAATTAAATACAAAAGGAACAATGCCGCCTTAAGTACAAGAATAGAGATTCTTCTTACAGTCGGTTCTTTGAGCATTCCCTGTGAGACCAGTATTAGTTTCCGCTACACCTCAGCAGGTTGAGTTTTTTTCCTTGGACCTTCACTTTGACGATGAAACACAGAAATCGCATCGGAATTAAATACAAAACGCACAATGCCGCCATAAGTACAGGAATAGAGACTCTTCTTACAGTCGGTACTTTGAGCATTCCCTGTGAGACCAGTATTAGTTTCCGCTACACCTCTGCAGGTTCAATGTATTCCTTGGACCTTCACATTGTCGATGATACACAGAAATCGCATCGGAATTAAATACAAAAGGCACAATGCCGCCTTAAGTACAAGAATAGAGACTCTTCTTACAGTCGGTGCTTTGAGCATTCCCTTTGAGGCCAGTATTAGTTTCCCATACACCACTGCAGGTTCAATGCATTCCTTGGAACTTCACATTGAAGATGAAACACAGAAATCGCATCGGAATCAAATACAAAAGGCACAATGCCGCCTTAAGTACAAGAATAGATACTCTTCTTACAGTCGGTGCTTTGAGCATTCCCTGTGAGACCATTATTAGTTTCCGATACACCTCTGCAGGTTCAGTTTATTCCTTGGACCTTCACATTGACGATGAAACACAGAAATGGCATCGGAATTAAATAAAAAAGGCACAATGGCGCCATAAGTACAAGAATAGAGACTCTTCTTACAGTCGGTGCTTTGAGCAATCCCTGTGAGACCAGTAATAGTATCCGATACACCACTGCAGGTTCAATCTATTCCTTGGACATACACATTGACGATGAAACACAGAAATTACATCGGAATTAAATACAAAAGGAACAATGCCGCCTTAAGTACAAGAATAGAGATTCTTCTTACAGTCGGTGCTTTGAGCATTCCCTGTGAGACCAGTATTAGTTTCTGCTACACCTCAGCAGGTTCGGTTTTTTTCCTTGGACCTTCACATTGACGATGAAACACAGAAATGGCATCGGAATTAAATACAAAAGGCACAATGCCGCCTTAAGTACAAGAATAGAGACTCTTCTTACAGTCGGTGCTTTGAGCATTCCCTGTGAGACCAGTATTAGTTTCCGATACACCACTGCAGGTTGAATGTATTCCTTGGATCTTCACATTGACGATGAAACACAGAAATCGCATCGGAATTAAATACAAATGGCACAATGCCGCCTTAAGTACAAGAATAGAGACTCTTCATACAGTCGGTGCTTTGAGCATTCCCTGTAAGACCAGTATTAGTTTCCGATACACCACTGCAGATTCAATGTATTTCTTGGACCTTCGCATTGATGATGAAACACAGAAATCGCATCGGAATTAAATACAAAAGTCACAATGCCGCCTTAAGAACAAGAATAGAGACTCTTCTTACAGTCGGTGCTTTGAGCATTCCCTGTGAGACCAGTATTAGTTTCCGCTACACCTCTGCAGGTTCAGTTTATTTCTTGGACCTTCACATTGACGATGAAAAACAGAAATGGCATCGTCATTAAATACAAAAGGCACAATGCCGCCTTAGGTACAAGAATAGAGACTCTTCTTACAGTCGGTGCTTTGGGCATTCCCTGTGAGACCAGTATTAGTTTCCCATACACCACTGCAGGTTCAATGTATTCCTTGGAACTTGACATTGACGATGAAACACAGAAATCGCATCGGAATCAAATACAAAAGGCACAATGCCGCCTTAAGTACAAGAATAGAGACTCTTCTTACAGTCGGTGCTTTGAGCATTCCCTGTGAGACCATTATTAGTTTCCGATACACCTCTGCAGGTTCAGTTTATACCTTGGACCTTCACATTGACGATGAAACACAGAAATCGCATCGGAATTAAATACAAAAGGCACAATGCCGCCTTAAGTACAAGAATAGAGAATCTTCTTACAGTCGGTGCTTTGAGCATTCCCTGTGAGACCAGTATTAGTTTCCGCTACACCTCTGCAGGTTCTTTTTATTCCTTGGACCTTCACATTGACGATGAAACACAGAAATGGCATCGGAAGTAAATACAAAAGGCACAATGGCGCCATAAGTACAAGAATAGAGACTCTTCTTACAGTCGGTGCTTTGAGCATTCCCTGTGAGACCAGTATTAGTTTCCGCTACACCTCTGCAGGTTCTTTTTATTCCTTGGAACTTCACATTGACGATGAAACACAGAAATGGCATCGGAATTAAATACAAAAGGCACAATGGCGCCATAAGTACAAGAATAGAAACTCTTCTTACAGTCGGTGCTTTGGGCATTCCCTGTGAGACCAGTATTAGTTTCCGATACACCACTGCAGGTTGAATGTATTCCCTATATCTTCACATCGACAATGAAACACCGAAATCGCATCGGAATTAAATACAAAACGCACAATGCCGCCATAAGTACAGGAATAGAGACTCTTCTTACAGGCGGTGCTTTGAGCATTCCCTTTTGAGACCAGTATTAGTTTCCCATACACCACTGCAGGTTCAATGTATTCCTTGGAACTTGACATTGACGATGAAACACAGAAATCGCATCGGAATCAAATACAAAAGGCACAATGCCACCTTAAGTACAAGAATAGAGACTCTTCTTACAGTCGGTGCTTTGAGCATTCCCTGTGAGACCAGTATTAGTTTCCGCTACACCTCAGCAGGTTCAGTTTTTTTCCTTGGACCTTCACTTTGACGATGAAACACAGAAATGGCATCGGAATTAAATACAAAAGGCACAATGGCGCCATACGTACAAGAATAGAGACTCTTCTTACAGTCGGTGCTTTGAGCATTCCCTGTGAGACCAGTATTAGTTTCCGCTACACCTCTGCAGGTTCTTTTTATTCCTTGGACCTTCACATTGACGATGAAACACAGAAATGGCATCGGAATTAAATACAAAAGGCACAATGGCGCCATAAGTACAAGAATAGAGACTCTTCTAACAGTCGGTGCTTTGGGCATTCCCTGTGAGACCAGTATTAGTTTCCGATACACCACTGCAGGTTGAATGTATTCCTTGGATCTTCACATTGACAATGAAACACAGAAATCGCATCGGAATTAAATACAAAACGCACAATGCCGCCATAAGTACAGGAATAGAGACTCTTCTTACAGTCGGTGCTCTAAGCATTCCCTGTGAGACCAGTATTAGTTTCCGCTACACCTCTGCAGGTTCAATGTATTCCTTGGACCTTCACATTGTCGATGATACAAAGAAATCGCATCGGAATTAAATACAAAAGGCACAATGCCGCCTTAAGTACAAGAATAGAGACTCTTCTTACAGTCGGTGCTTTGAGCATTCCCTTTGAGACCAGTATTAGTTTCCCATACCCCACTGCAGGTTCAATGCATTCCTGGGGACTTCACATTGACGATGAAACACAGAAATCGCATCGGAATCAAATACAAAAGGCACAATGCCGCCTTAAGTACAAGAATAGAGACTCTTCTTACAGTCGGTGCTTTGAGCATTCCCTGTGAGACCATTATTAGTTTCCGATACACCTCTGCAGGTTCTTTTTATTCCTTGGACCTTCACATTGACGATGAAACACAGAAATGGCATCGGAATTAAATACAAAAGGCACAATGCTGCCTTAAGTACAAGAATTGAGCCTCTTCTTACAGTCGGTGCTTTGAGCATTCCCTGTGACACCAGTATTAGTTTCCGCTACACCTCTGCAGGTTCTTTTTATTCCTTGGACCTTCACATTGACGATGAAACACAGAAATGGCATCGGAATTAAATACAAAAGCACAATGGCGCCATAAGTACAAGAATAGAGACTCTTCTTACAGTCGGTGACTTTAGCATTCCCTGTGAGACCAGTAATAGTATCCGATACACCACTGCAGGTTCAATCTATTCCTTGGACATACACATTGACGATGCAACACAGAAATTACATCGGAATTAAATACAAAAGGAACAATGCCGCCTTAAGTACAAGAATAGAGATTCATCTTACAGTCGGTGCTTTGAGCATTCCCTGTGAGACCAGTATTAGTTTCCGCTACACCTCAGCAGGTTCAGTTTTTTTTCTTGGACTTTCACATTGACGATGAAACACAGAAATGGCATCGGAATTAAATACAAAAGGCACAATGCCGCCTTAAGTACAAGAATAGAGACTCTTCTTACAGTCGGTGTTTTGAGCATTCCCTGTGAGTCCAGTATTAGTTTCCGATACACCACTGCAGGTTGAATGTATTCCTTGGAACTTCACATTGACGATGAAACACAGAAATCGCACCGGAAATAAATACAAATGGCACAATGCCGCCTTAAGTACAAGAATAGAGACTCTTCATACAGTCGGTGTTTTGAGCATTCCCTGTAAGACCAGTATTTGTTTCCGATACACCACTGCAGATTCAATGTATTCCTTGGACCTTCGCATTGATGATGAAACACAGAAATCGCATCGGAATTAAATACAAAAGGCACAATGCCGCCATAAGTACAAGAATAGAGACTCTTCTTACAGTCGGTGCTTTGAGCATTCCCTGTGAGACCAGTATTAGTTTCCGCTACACCTCTGCAGGGTCAGTTTATTCCTTGGACCTTCACATTGACGATGAAAAACAGAAATGGCATCGTCATTAAATACAAAAGGCACAATGCCGCCTTAGGTACAAGAATAGAGACTCTTCTTACAGTCGGTGCTTAGGGCATTCCCTGTGAGACCAGTATTAGTTTCCGATACACCACTGCAGGTTGAATGTATTCCTTGGATCTTCACATTGACGATGAAACACAGAAATGGCACCGGAATTAAATACAAAAGGCACAATGCCGCCTTAAGTACAAGAATAGAGACTCTTCTTACAATCGGTGCTTTGAGCATTCCCTGTGAGGCCAGTATTAGTTTCCGATGCACCACTGCAGGTTCAATGTATTCCTTGGACTTTCACATTGACGATGAAACACAGAAATGGCATAGGAATTAAATACAAATGGCACAATGCGCCTTAAGTACAAGAATAGAGACTCTTCTTACAGTCGGTGCTTTGAGCATTCCCTTTGAGACCAGTATTAGTTTCCCATACACCACTGCAGGTTCAATGCATTCCTGGGGACTTCACATTGACGATGAAACACAGAAATCGCATCGGAATCAAATACAAAAGGCACAATGCCGCCTTAAGTACAAGAATAGAGACTCTTCTTACAGTCGGTGCTTTGAGCATTCCCTGTGAGACCATTATTAGTTTCCGATACACCTCTGCAGGTTCTTTTTATTCCTTGGACCTTCACATTGACGATGAAACACAGAAATGGCATCGGAATTAAATACAAAAGGCACAATGCTGCCTTAAGTACAAGAATAGAGCCTCTTCCTACAGCCGGTGCTTTGAGCATTCCCTGTGACACCAGTATTAGTTTCCGCTACACCTCTGCAGGTTCTTTTTATTCCTTGGACCTTCACATTGACGATGAAACACAGAAATGGCATCGGAATTAAATACAAAAGCACAATGGCGCCATAAGTACAAGAATAGAGACTCTTCTTACAGTCGGTGCCTTTAGCATTCCCTGTGAGACCAGTAATAGTATCCGATACACCACTGCAGGTTCAATCTATTCCTTGGACATACACATTGACGATGCAACACAGAAATTACATCGGAATTAAATACAAAAGGAACAATGCCGCCTTAAGTACAAGAATAGAGATTCTTCTTACAGTCGGTGCTTTGAGCATTCCCTGTGAGACCAGTATTAGTTTCCGCTACACCTCAGCAGGTTCAGTTTTTTTTCTTGGACTTTCACATTGACGATGAAACACAGAAATGGCATCGGAATTAAATACAAAAGGCACAATGCCGCCTTAAGTACAAGAATAGAGACTCTTCTTACAGTCGGTGCTTTGAGCATTCCCTGTGAGTCCAGTATTAGTTTCCGATACACCACTGCAGGTTGAATGTATTCCTTGGAACTTCACATTGACGATGAAACACAGAAATCGCACTGGAAATAAATACAAATGGCACAATGCCGCCTTAAGTACAAGAATAGAGACTCTTCATACAGTCGGTGCTTTGAGCATTCCCTGTAAGACCAGTATTAGTTTCCGATACACCACTGCAGATTCAATGTATTCCTTGGACCTTCGCATTGATGATGAAACACAGAAATCGCATCGGAATTAAATACAAAAGGCACAATGCCGCCTTAAGTACAAGAATAGAGACTCTTCTTACAGTCGGTGCTTTGAGCATTCCCTGTGAGACCAGTATTAGTTTCCGCTACACCTCTGCAGGGTCAGTTTATTCCTTGGACCTTCACATTGACGATGAAAAACAGAAATGGCATCGTCATTAAATACAAAAGGCACAATGCCGCCTTAGGTACAAGAATAGAGACTCTTCTTTCAGTCGGTGCTTTGGGCATTCCCTGTGAGACCAGTATTAGTTTCCGATACACCACTGCAGGTTGAATGTATTCCTTGGATCTTCACATTGACGATGAAACACAGAAATGGCACCGGAATTAAATACAAAAGGCACAATGCCGCCTTAAGTACAAGAATAGAGACTCTTCTTACAATCGGTGCTTTGAGCATTCCCTGTGAGGCCAGTATTAGTTTCCGATGCACCACTGCAGGTTCAATGTATTCCTTGGACTTTCACATTGACGATGAAACACAGAAATGGCATAGGAATTAAATACAAAAGGCACAATGCGCCTTAAGTACAAGAATAGAGACTCTTCTTACAGTCGGTGCTTTGAGCATTCCCTGTGAGACCAGTATTTGTTTCCGCTACACCTCTGCAGGTTCTTTTTATTCCTTGGACCTTCACATCGACAATGAAACACAGAAATCGCATCGGAATTAAATACAAAACGCACAATGCCGCCATAAGTACAGGAATAGAGACTCTTCTTACAGTCGGTGCTTTGAGCATTCCCTGTGAGACCAGTATTAGTTTCCGCTACACCTCTGCAGGTTCAATGTATTCCTTGGACCTTCACATTGACGATGATACACAGAAATCGCATCGGAATTAAATACAAAAGGCACAATGCCGCCTTAAGTACAAGAATAGAGACTCTTCTTACAGTCGGTGATTTGAGCATTCCCTTTGAGATCAGTATTAGTTTCCCATACACCACTGCAGGTTCAATGTATTCCTTGGAACTTGACATTGACGATGAAACACAGAAATCGCATCGGAATCAAATACAAAAGGCACAATGCCGCCTTAAGTACAAGAATAGAGACTCTTCTTACAGTCCGTGCTTTGAGCATTCCCTGTGAGACCATTATTAGTTTCCGCTACACCTCTGCAGGTTCAGTTTATACCTTGGACCTTCACATTGACGATGAAACACAGAAATGGCATCGGAATTAAATACAAAAGGCACAATGCCGCCTTAAGTACAAGAATAGAGCCTCTTCTTACAGTCGGTGCTTTGAGCATTCCCTGTGAGACCAGTATTAGTTTCCGCTACACCTCTGCAGGTTCTTTTTATTCCTTGGACCTTCACATTGACGATGAAACACAGAAATGGCATCGGAATTAAATACAAAAGGCACAATGGCGCCATAAGTACAAGAATAGAGACTCTTCTTACAGTCGGTGCTTTGAGCAATCCCTGTGAGACCAGTAATAGTATCCGATACACCACTGCAGGTTCAATCTGTTCCTTGGACAGACACATTGACGATGAAACACAGAAATTACATCGGAATTAAATACAAAAGGAACAATGCCGCCTTAAGTACAAGAATAGAGATTCTTCTTACAGTCGGTGCTTTGAGCATTCCCTGTGAGACCAGTATTAGTTTCTGCTACACCTCAGCAGGTTCGGTTTTTTTCCTTGGACCTTCACATTGACGATGAAACACAGAAATGGCATCGGAATTAAATACAAAAGGCACAATGCCGCCTTAAGTACAAGAATAGAGACTCTTCTTACAGTCGGTGCTTTGAGCATTCCCTGTGAGACCAGTATTAGTTTCCGATACACCACTGCAGGTTGAATGTATTCCTTGGATCTTCACATTGACGATGAAACACAGAAATCGCATCGGAATTAAATACAAATGGCACAATGCCGCCTTAAGTACAAGAATAGAGACTCTTCATACAGTCGGTGCTTTGAGCATTCCCTGTAAGACCAGTATTAGTTTCCGATACACCACTGCAGATTCAATGTATTTCTTGGACCTTTGCATTGATGATGAAGCACAGAAATCGCATCGGAATTAAATACAAAAGGCACAATGCCGCCTGAAGTACAAGAATAGAGACTCTTCTTACAGTCGGTGCTTTGAGCATTCCCTGTGAGACCAGTATTAGTTTCCGCTACACCTCTGCAGGTTCAGTTTATTTCTTGGACCTTCACATTGACGATGAAAAACAGAAATGGCATCGTCATTAAATACAAAAGGCACAATGCCGCCTTAGGTACAAGAATAGAGACTCTTCTTACAGTCGGTACTTTGGGCATTCCCTGTGAGACCAGTATTAGTTTCCGATACACCACTGCAGGTTGAATGTATTCCTTGGTTCTTCACATTGACGATGAAACACAGAAATGGCATCGGAATTAAATACAAAAGGCACAATGCCGCCTTAAGTACAAGAATAGAGACTCTTCTAACAATCGGTGCTTTGAGCATTCCCTGTGAGGCCAGTATTAGTTTCCGATGCACCACTGCAGGTTCAATGTATTCCTTGGACTTTCACATTGATGATGAAACACAGAAATGGCATCGGAATTAAATACAAAAGGCACAATGCCGCCTTAAGTACAAGAATAGAGCCTCTTCTTACAGTCGGTGCTTTGAGCATTCCCTGTGAGACCAGTATTAGTTTCCGCTACACCTCTGCAGGTTCAATGTATTCCTCGGACCTTCACATTGACGATGATACACAGAAATCGCATCGGAATTAAATACAAAAGGCACAATGCCGCCTTAAGTACAAGAATAGAGACTCTTCTTACAGTCGGTGATTTGAGCATTCCCTTTGGGACCAGTATTAGTTTCCCATACACCACTGCAGGTTTAATGTATTCCTTGGAACTTGACATTGACGATGAAACACATAAATCGCATCGAAATCAAATACAAAAGGCACAATGCCGCCTTAAGTACAAGAATAGAGACTCTTCTTACAGTCGGTGCTTTGAGCATTCCCTGTGAGACCATTATTAGTTTCCGATACACCTCTGCAGGTTCGGTTTATTCCTTGGACCTTCACATTGACGATGACACACAGAAATGGCATCCGAATTAAATAAAAAAGGCACAATGCCGCCTTAAGTACAAGAATAGAGCCTCTTCTTACAGTCGGTGCTTTGAGCATTCCCTGTGAGACCAGTATTAGTTCCCGCTACACCTCTGCAGGTTCTTTTTATTCCTTGGACCTTCACATTGACGATGAAACACAGAAACGGCATCGGAATTAAATACAAAAGGCACAATGGCGCCATAAGTACAAGAATAGAGACTCTTCTTACAGTCGGTGCTTTGAGCATTATCAGTGAGACCATTAATAGTATCCGATACACCACTGCAGGTTAAATCTATTCCTTGGACATACACATTGATGATGAAACACAGAAATTACATCGGAATTAAATACAAAAGGAACAATGCCGCCTTAAGTACAAGAATAGAGATTCTTCTTACAGTCGGTGCTTTGAGCATTCCCTGTGAGACCTGTATTAGTTTCCGCTACACCTCAGCAGATTCAGTTTTTTTCCTTGGACCTTCACTTTGACGATGAAACACAGAAATGGCATCGGAATTAAATACAAAAGGCACAATGGCGCCATAAGTACAAGAATAGAGACTCTTCTTACAGTCGGTGCTGTGAGCATTCCCTGTGAGACCAGTATTAGTTTCCGCTACACCTCTGCAGGTTCTTTTTATTCCTTGGACCTTCACATTGACGATTAAACACAGAAATGGCATCGGAATTAAATACAAAAGGCACAATGGCGCCATAAGTACAAGAATAGAGACTCTTCTTACAGACCGTGCTTTGGGCATTCCCTGTGAGACCAGTATTAGTTTCCGATACACCACTGCAGGTTGAATGTATTCCTTGGATCTTCACATTGACAATGAAACACAGAAATCGCATCGGAATTAAATACAAAACGCACAATGCCGCCATAAGTACAGGAATAGAGACTCTTCTTACAGTCGGTGCTTTGAGCATTCCCTGTGAGACCAGTATTAGTTTCCGCTACACCTCTGCAGGTTCAATGTATTCCTTGGACCTTCACATTGACGATGATACACAGAAATCGCTTCGGAATTAAATACAAAAGGCACAATGCCGCCTTAAGTACAAGAATAGAGACTCTTCTTACAGTCGGTGCTTTAAGCATTCCCTTTGTGACCAGTATTAGTTTCCCACACACCACTGCAGGTTCAAAGTATTCCTTGGAACTTCACATTGACGATGAAACACAGAAATCGCATCGGAATCAAATACAAAAGGCACAATGCCTTCTTAAGTACAAGAATAGAGACTCTTCTTACAGTCGGTGCTTTGAGCATTCCCTGTGAGACCATTATTAGTTTCCGATACACCTCTGCAGGTTCAGTTTATTCCTTGGACCTTCACATTGACGATGAAACACAGAAATGGCATCGGAATTAAATACAAAAGGCACAATGCTGCCTTAAGTACAAGAATAGAGACTCTTCTTACACTCGGTGCTTTGAGCTTTCCCTGTGAGACCAGTATTAGTTTCCGCTACACCTCTGCAGGTTCTTTTTATTCCTTGGACCTTCACATTGACGATGAAACACAGAAATGGCATCGGAATTAAGTACAAAAGGCACAATGGTGCCATAAGTACAAGAATAGAGACTCTTCTTACAGTCGGTGCTTTGAGCATTCCCTGTGAGACCAGTAATAGTATCCGATACACCACTGCAGGTTCAATCTATTCCTTGGACATACACATTGACGATGAAACACAGAAATTACATCGGAATTAAATACAAAAGGAACAATGCCGCCATTAGTACAAGAATAGAGATTCTTCTTACAGTCGGTGCTTTGAGCATTCCCTGTGAGACCAGTATTAGTTTCCGCTACACCTCAGCAGGTTCAGTTTTTTTCCTTGGACCTTCACAATGACGATGAAACACAGAAATGGCAACGGAATTAAATACAAAAGGCACAATGCCGCCTTAAGTACAAGAATAGAGACTCTTCTTACAGTCGGTGCTTTGAGCATTCCCTGTGAGACCAGTATTAGTTTCCGATGCACCCCTGCAGGTTCAATGTATTCCTTGGACTTTCACATTGATGATGAAACACAGAAATGGCATCGGAATTAAATACAAAAGGCACAATGCCGCCTTCAGTACAAGAATAGAGCCTCTTCTTACAGTCGGTGCTTTGAGCATTCCCTGTGAGACCAGTATTAGTTTCCGCTACACCTCTGCAGGTTCAATGTATTCCTTGGACCTTCACATTGACGATGATACACAGAAATCGCATCGGAATTAAATACAAAAGGCACAATGCCGCCTTAAGTACAAGAATAGAGACTCTTCTTACAGTCGGTGATTTGAGCATTCCCTTTGGGACCAGTATTAGTTTCCCATACACCACTGCAGGTTTAATGTATTCCTTGGAACTTGACATTGACGATGAAACACATAAATCGCATCGAAATCAAATACAAAAGGCACAATGCCGCCTTAAGTACAAGAATAGAGACTCTTCTTACAGTCGGTGCTTTGAGCATTCCCTGTGAGACCATTATTAGTTTCCGATACACCTCTGCAGGTTCCGTTTATTCCTTGGACCTTCACATTGACGATGAAACACAGAAATGGCATCCGAATTAAATAAAAAAGGCACAATGCCGCCTTAAGTACAAGAATAGAGCCTCTTCTTACAGTCGGTGCTTTGAGCATTCCCTGTGACACCAGTATTAGTTTCCGCTACACCTCTGCAGGTTCTTTTTATTCCTTGGACCTTCACATTGACGATGAAACACAGAAACGGCATCGGAATTAAATACAAAAGGCACAATGGCGCCATAAGTACAAGAATAGAGACTCTTCTTACAGTCGGTGCTTTGAGCATTACCAGTGAGACCATTAATAGTATCCGATACACCACTGCAGGTTAAATCTATTCCTTGGACATACACATTGACGATGAAACACAGAAATTACATCGGAATTAAATACAAAAGGAACAATGCCGCCTTAAGTACAAGAATAGAGATTCTTCTTACAGTCGGTGCTTTGAGCATTCCCTGTGAGACCTGTATTAGTTTCCGCTACACCTCAGCAGGTTCAGTTTTTTTCCTTGGACCTTCACTTTGACGATGAAACACAGAAATGGCATCGGAATTAAATACAAAAGGCACAATGGCGCCATAAGTACAAGAATAGAGACTCTTCTTACAGTCGGTGCTTTGAGCATTCCCTGTGAGACCAGTATTAGTTTCCGCTACACCTCTGCAGGTTCTTTTTATTCCTTGGACCTTCGCATTGACGATTAAACACAGAAATGGCATCGGAATTAAATACAAAAGGCCCAATGGCGCCATAAGTACAAGAATAGAGACTCTTCTTACAGTCGGTGCTTTGGGCATTCCCTGTGAGACCAGTATTAGTTTCCGATACACCACTGCAGGTTGAATGTATTCCTTGGATCTTCACATTGACAATGAAACACAGAAATCGCATCGGAATTAAATACAAAACGCACAATGCCGCCATAAGTACAGGAATAGAGACACTTCTTACAGTCGGTGCTTTGAGCATTCCCTGTGAGACCAGTATTAGTTTCCGCTACACCTCTGCAGGTTCAATGTATTCCTTGGACCTTCACATTGACGATGATACACAGAAATCGCTTCGGAATTAAATACAAAAGGCACAATGCCGCCTTAAGTACAAGAATAGAGACTCTTCTTACAGTCGGTGCTTTAAGCATTCCCTTTGTGACCAGTATTAGTTTCCCACACACCACTGCAGGTTCAAAGTATTCCTTGGAACTTCACATTGACGATGAAACACAGAAATCGCATCGGAATCAAATACAAAAGGCACAATGCCGCCTTAAGTACAAGAATAGAGACTCTTCTTACAGTCGGTGCTTTGAGCATTCCCTGTGAGACCATTATTAGTTTCCGATACACCTCTGCAGGTTCAGTTTATTCCTTGGACCTTCACATTGACGATGAAACACAGAAATGGCATCGGAATTAAATACAAAAGGCACAATGCTGCCTTAAGTACAAGAATAGAGACTCTTCTTACACTCGGTGCTTTGAGCATTCCCTGTGAGACCAGTATTAGTTTCCGCTACACCTCTGCAGGTTCTTTTTATTCCTTGGACCTTCACATTGACGATGAAACACAGAAATGGCATCGGAATTAAGTACAAAAGGCACAATGGCGCCATAAGTACAAGAATAGAGACTCTTCTTACAGTCGGTGCTTTGAGCATTCCCTGTGAGACCAGTAATAGTATCCGATACACCACTGCAGGTTCAATCTATTCCTTGGACATACACATTGACGATGAAACACAGAAATTACATCGGAATTAAATACAAAAGGAACAATGCCGCCATAAGTACAAGAATAGAGATTCTTCTTACAGTCGGTGCTTTGAGCATTCCCTGTGAGACCAGTATTAGTTTCCGCTACACCTCAGCAGGTTCAGTTTTTTTCCTTGGACCTTCACAATGACGATGAAACACAGAAATGGCAACGGAATTAAATACTAAAGGCACAATGCCGCCTTAAGTACAAGAATAGAGACTCTTCTTACAGTCGGTGCTTTGAGCATTCCCTGTGAGACCAGTGTTAGTTTCCGATAAACCACTGCAGGTTGAATGTATTCCTTGGAACTTCACATTGACGATGAAACACAGAAATCGCATCGGAATTAAATACAAATGGCACAATGCCGCCTTAAGTACAAGAATAGAGACTCTTCTTACAGTCGGTGCTTTGAATATTCCCTGTAAGACCAGTATTAGTTTCCGCTACACCTCTGCAGGTTCAGTTTATTCCTTGGACCTTCACATTGACGATGAAACACAGAAATGGCATCGGAATTAAATACAAATGGCACAATGCCGCCTTAAGTACAAGAATAGAGACTCTTCTTACAGTCGGTGTTTTGAGCATTCCCTGTGAGACCAGTATTAGTTTCCGATACACCACTGCAGATTCAATGTATTCCTTGGACCTTCGCAATGATGATGAAACACAGAAATCGCATCGGAATTAAATACAAAAGGCACAATGCCGCCTTAAGTACAAGAATAGAGACTCTTCTTACAGTCGGTGATTTGAGCATTCCCTGTGAGACCAGTATTAGTTTCCGCTACACCTCTGCAGGTTCAGTTTATTCCTTGGACCTTCACATTGACGATGAAACACAGAAATGGCATCGTCATTAAATACAAAAGGCACAATGCCGCCTTAGGTACAAGAATAGAGACTCTTCTTACAGTCGGTGCTTTGGGCATTCCCTGTGAGACCAGTATTAGTTTCCGATACACCACTGCAGGTTGAATGTATTCCTTGGATCTTCACATTGACAATGAAACACAGAAATCGCATCGGAATTAAATACAAAACGCACAATGCCGCCATAAGTACAGAAATAGAGACTCTTCTTATTGTCGGTGCTTTGAGCATTCCCTGTGAGACCAGTATTAGTTTCCGCTACACCTCTGCAGGTTCAATGTATTCCTTGGACCATCACATTGATGATGATACACAGAAATCGCATCGGAATTAAATACAAAAGGCACAATGCCGCCTTAAGTACAAGAATAGAGACTCTCCTTACAGTCGGTGCTTTGAGCATTCCCTTTGAGACCAGTATTAGTTTCCGATACACCACTGCAGGTTCAATGTATTCCTTGGAACTTCACATTGACGATGAAACACAGAAATCGCATCGGAGTCAAATACAAAAGGCACAATGCCGCCTTAAGTACAAGAATAGAGACTCTTCTAACAGTCGGTGCTTTGAGCATTCCCTGTGAGACCAGTATTAGTTTCCGATACAACTCTGCAAGTTCAGTTTATTCCTTGGACCTTCACATTGACGATGATACACAGAAATGGCATCGGAATAAAATACAAAAGGCACAATGCCCCCTTAAGTACACGAATAGAGACTCTTCTTACAGTCGGTGCTTTGAGCATTCCCTGTGAGACCAGTATTAGTTTCCGCTACACCTCAGCAGGTTCAGTTTATTCCTTGGACCTTCACATTGACGATGAAACACAGAAATGGCATCGGAATGAAATACAAAAGGCACAATGCGCCTTAAGTACAAGAATAGAGACTCTTCTTACAGTCGGTGCTTTGAGCATTAGCTGTGAGACCAGTATTTGTTTCCGCTACACGTCTGCAGGTTCTTTTAATTGATTGGACCTTCACATTGACGATGAAACACAGAAATCCCATCGGAATTAAATACAAAAGGCACAATGCCGCCTTAAGTACAAGAATAGAGACTCTTCTTACAGTCGGTGCTTTGAGCATTCCCTGTGAGACCAGTATTAGTTTCCGCCACACCTCAGCAGGTTCAGATTATTCCTTGGACCTTCACATTGACGATGAAGCACAGAAATGGCATCGGAATTAAATACAAAAGGCACAATGGTGCCATAAGTACAAGAATAGAGACTCTTCTTGCAGTCTGTGCTTTGAGCATTCCCTGTGAGACCAGTATTAGTTTCCGATACACCACTGCAGGTTCAATGTATTCCTTGGAACTTCACATTGACGATGAAACACAGAAATCGCATCGGAATTAAATACAAAAAGCACAATGCCGCCTTAAGTACAAGAATAGAGACTCTTCTTACAGTCGGTGCTTTGAGCATTCCCTGTGAGACCAGTATTAGATTCCGCTACACCTCTGCAGGTTCAGTTTATTCCTTGGACCTTCACATTGACGATGAAACAAAAAAATGGCATCGTAATTAAATACAAAAGGCACAATGCCGCCTTAAGTACAAGAATAGAGATTCTTCTTACAGTCGGTGCTTTGAGCATTCCCTGTGAGACCAGTATTAGTTTCCGCTACACCTCAGCAGGTTCAGTTTTTTTCCTTGGACCTTCACATTGACGATGAAACACAGAAATGGCATCGGAATTGAATACAAAAGGCACAATGCCGCCTTATGTACAAGAATAGAGACTCTTCTTACAGTCGGTGCTTTGAGCATTCCCTGCGAGACCAGTATTAGTTTCCGCTACACCTCTGCAGGTTCAATGTATTCCTTGGACCATCACATTGACGACGATACACAGAAATCGCATCGGAATTAAATACAAAAGGCACAATGCCGCCTTATGTACAAGAATAGAGACTCTTCTTACAGTCGGTGCTTTGAGCATTCCCTTTGAGACCAGTATTAGTTTCCGATACACCACTGCAGGTTCAATGTATTCCTTGGAACTTCACATTGACGATGAAACACAGAAATCGCATCGGAGTCAAATACAAAAGGCACAATGCCGCCTTAAGTACAAGAATAGAGACTCTTCTTACAGTCGGTGCTTTGAGCATTCCCTGTGAGACCAGTATTAGTTTCCGATACACCTCTGCAGGTTCAGTTTATTCCTTGGACCTTCACATTGACGATGAAACACAGAAATGGCGTCGGAATAAAATACAAAAGGCACAATGCCGCCTTAAGTACAAGAATAGAGACTCTTCTTACAATCGGTGCTTTGAGCATTCCCTGTTAGGCCAGTATTAGTTTCCGATGCACCACTGCAGGTTCAATGTATTCCTTGGACTTTCACATTGACGATGAAACACAGAAATGGCATCGGAATTAAATACAAAAGGCACAATGCCGCCTTAAGTACAAGAATAGAGCCTCTTCTTACAGTAGGTGCTTTGAGCATTCCCTGTGAGGCCAGTATTAGTTTCCGATACACCACTGCAGGTTCAATGTATTCCTTGGAACTTCACATTGACGATGAAACACAGAAATCGCATCGGAATTAAATACAAAAGGCACAATGCCCCCTTAAGTACAAGAATAGAGACTCTTCTTACAGTCCGTGCTATGAGCATTCCCTGTGAGACCAGTATTAGTTTCCGCCACACCTCTGCAGGTTCAGTTTATTCCTTGGACCTTCACATTGACGATGAAACACAGAAATAGCATCGGAATTAAATTCAAATGGCACAATTCCGCCTTAAGTACTGGAATAGAGACTCTTCTTACAGTCGGGACTGAGCATTCTCTGTCAGACCAGTATTAGTTTCCCCTACACCTCTGCAGGTTCAATGTATTCCTTGGACCTTCACATTGACGATGATACACAGAAATTACATCGGAATTAAATACAAAAGGAACAATGCCGCCTTAAGTACAAGAATAGAGATTCTTCTTACAGTCGGTGCTTTGAGCATTCCCTGTGAGACCAGTAATAGTATCCGATACACCACTGCAGGTTCAATCTATTCCTTGGACATACACATTGACGATGAAACACAGAAATTACATCGGAATTAAATACAAAAGGAACAATGCCGCCTTAAGTACAAGAATAGAGATTCTTCTTACAGTCGGTGCTTTGAGCATTCCCTGTGAGACCAGTATTAGTTTCCGCTACACCTCAGCAGGTTCAGTTTTTTTCCTTAGACCTTCACAATGACGATGAAACACAGAAATGGCAACGGAATTAAATACAAAAGGCACAATGCCGCCTTAAGTACAAGAATAGAGACTCTTCTTACAGTCGGTGCTTTGAGCATTCCCTGTGAGACCAGTATTAGTTTCCGATAAACCACTGCAGGTTGAATGTATTCCTTGGAACTTCACATTGACGATGAAACACAGAAATCGCATCGGAATTAAATACAAATGGCACAATGCCGCCTTAAGTACAAGAATAGAGACTCTTCTTACAGTCGGTGCTTTGAATATTCCCTGTAAGACCAGTATTAGTTTCCGCTACACCTCTGCAGGTTCAGTTTATTCCTTGGACCTTCACATTGACGATGAAACACAGAAATGGCATCGGAATTAAATACAAATGGCACAATGCCGCCTTAAGTACAAGAATAGAGACTCTTCTTACAGTCGGTGTTTTGAGCATTCCCTGTGAGACCAGTATTAGTTTCCCATACACCACTGCAGATTCAATGTATTCCTTGGACATTCGCATTGATGATGAAACACAGAAATCGCATCGGAATTAAATACAAAACGCACAATGCCGCCATAAGTACAGAAATAGAGACTTTTCTTATAGTCGGTGCTTTGAGCATTCCCTGTGAGACCAGTATTAGCTTCCGCTACACCTCTGCAGGTTCAATGTATTCCTTGGACCATCACATTGATGATGATACACAGAAATCGCATCGGAATTAAATACAAAAGGCACAATGCCGCCTTAAGTACAAGAATAGAGACTCTCCTTACAGTCGGTGCTTTGAGCATTCCCTTTGAGACCAGTATTAGTTTCCGATACACCACTGCAGGTTCAATGTATTCCTTGGAACTTCACATTGGCGATGAAACACAGAAATCGCATCGGAGTCAAATACAAAAGGCACAATGCCGCCTTAAGTACAAGAATAGAGACTCTTCTAACAAACGGTGCTTTGAGCATTCCCTGTGAGACCAGTATTAGTTTCCGATACACCTCTGCAGGTTCAGTTTATTCCTTGGACCTTCACATTGACGATGATACACAGAAATGGCATCGGAATAAAATACAAAAGGCACAATGCCCCCTTAAGTACACGAATAGAGACTCTTCTTACAGTCGGTGCTTTGAGCATTCCCTGTGAGACCAGTATTAGTTTCCGCTACACCTCAGCAGGTTCAGTTTATTCCTTGGACCTTCACATTGACGATGAAACACAGAAATGGCATCGGAATGAAATACAAAAGGCACAATGCGCCTTAAGTACAAGAATAGAGACTCTTCTTACAGTCGGTGCTTTGAGCATTAGCTGTGAGACCAGTATTTGTTTCCGCTACACGTCTGCAGGTTCTTTTAATTCCTTGGACCTTCACATTGACGATGAAACACAGAAATCCCATCGGAATTAAATACAAAAGGCACAATGCCGCCTTAAGTACAAGAATAGAGACTCTTCTTACAGTCGGTGCTTTGAGCATTCCCTGTGAGACCAGTATTAGTTTCCGCCACACCTCAGCAGGTTCAGATTATTCCTTGGACCTTCACATTGACGATGAAGCACAGAAATGGCATCGGAATTAAATACAAAAGGCACAATGGTGCCATAAGTACAAGAATAGAGACTCTTCTTACAGTCTGTGCTTTGAGCATTCCCTGTGAGACCAGTATTAGTTTCCGATACACCACTGCAGGTTCAATGTATTCCTTGGAACTTCACATTGACGATGAAACACAGAAATCGCATCGGAATTAAATACAAAAGGCACAATGCCGCCTTAAGTACAAGAATAGAGACTCTTCTTACAGTCGGTGCTTTGAGCATTCCCTGTGAGACCAGTATTAGATTCCGCTACACCTCTGCAGGTTCAGTTTATTCCTTGGACCTTCACATTGACGATGAAACAAAAAAATGGCATCGTAAATAAATACAAAAGGCACAATGCCGCCTTAAGTACAAGAATAGAGATTCTTCTTACAGTCGGTGCTTTGAGCATTCCCTGTGAGACCAGTATTAGTTTCGGCTACACCTCAGCTGGTTCAGTTTTTTTCCTTGGACCTTCACATTGACGATGAAACACAGAAATGGCATCGGAATTAAATACAAAAGGCACAATGCCGCCTTATGTACAAGAATAGAGACTCTTCTTACAGTCGGTGCTTTGAGCATTCCCTGTGAGACCAGTATTAGTTTCCGCTACACCTCTGCAGGTTCAATGTATTCCTTGGACCATCACATTGACGATGATACACAGAAATCGCATCGGAATTAAATACAAAAGGCACAATGCCGCCTTATGTACAAGAATAGAGACTCTTCTTACAGTCGGTGCTTTGAGCATTCCCTTTGAGACCAGTATTAGTTTCCGATACACCACTGCAGGTTCAATGTATTCCTTGGAACTTCACATTGACGATGAAACACAGAAATCGCATCGGAGTCAAATACAAAAGGCACAATGCCGCCTTAAGTACAAGAATAGAGACTCTTCTTACAGTCGGTGCTTTGAGCATTCCCTGTGAGACCAGTATTAGTTTCCGATACACCTCTGCAGGTTCAGTTTATTCCTTGGACCTTCACATTGACGATGAAACACAGAAATGGCATCGGAATAAAATACAAAAGGCACAATGCCGCCTTAAGTACAAGAATAGAGACTCTTCTTACAATCGGTGCTTTGAGCATTCCCTGTTAGGCCAGTATTAGTTTCCGATGCACCACTGCAGGTTCAATGTATTCCTTGGACTTTCACATTGACGATGAAACACAGAAATGGCATCGGAATTAAATACAAAAGGCACAATGCCGCCTTAAGTACAAGAATAGAGCCTCTTCTTACAGTCGGTGCTTTGAGCATTCCCTGTGAGACCAGTATTAGTTTCCGATACACCACTGCAGGTTCAATGTATTCCTTGGAACTTCACATTGACGATGAAACACAGAAATCGCATCGGAATTAAATACAAAAGGCACAATGCCCCCTTAAGTACAAGAATAGAGACTCTTCTTACAGTTCGTGCTATGAGCATTCCCTGTGAGACCAGTATTAGTTTCCGCCACACCTCTGCAGGTTCAGTTTATTCCTTGGACCTTCACATTGACGATGAAACACAGAAATAGCATCGGAATTAAATTCAAATGGCACAATGCCGCCTTAAGTACTGGAATAGAGACTCTTCATACAGTCGGGACTGAGCATTCTCTGTCAGACCAGTATTAGTTTCCCCTACACCTCTGCAGGTTCAATGTATTCCTTGGACCTTCACATTGACGATGATACACAGAAATCGCATCGGAATTAAATACAAATGGCACAATGCCGCCTTAAGTACAAGAATAGAGACTTTTCTTACAGTCGGTGCTTTGAGCATTCCCTTTGAGACCAGTATTAGTTTCCGATTCACCACTGCAGGTTCAATGTATTCCTTGGAATTTCACATTGACGATGAAACACAGAAATCGCATGGGAATCAAATACAAAAGGCACAAAGCCGCCTTAAGTAAAAGAATAGAGACTCTTCTTACAGTCGGTGTTTTGAGCATTCCCTGTGAGACCAGTATTAGTTTCCGCTACACCTCTGCAGGTTCAGTTTATTCCTTGGACCTTCACATTGACGATGAAACACAGAAATATCATCGGAATTAATACAAAAGGCACAATGCGCCTTAAGTACAAGAATAGAGACTCTTCTTATAGTCGGTGCTTTGAGCATTCCCTGTGAGACCAGTATTAGTTTCCGCTACACCTCTGCAGGTTCTTTTTATTCCTTGGACCTTCACATTGTCGATGAAACACAGAAATCCCATCGGAATTAAATACAAAAGGCACAATGCCGCCTTAAGTACAAGAATAGAGACTCTTCTTACAGTCGGTGCTTTGAGCATTCCCTGTGAGACCAGTATTAGTTTCCGCTACACCTCTGCAGGTTCAGTTTATTCCTTGGACCTTCACACTGATGATGAAACGAAGAAATGGCATCGGAATTAAATACAAAAGGCACAATGCCGCCTTAAGTACAAGAATAGAGACTCTTCTTACAGTCGGTGCTTTGAGCATTCCCTGTGAGACCAGTATTAGTTTCCGATACACCACTGCAGGTTCAATGTATTCCTTGGAACTTCACATTGACGATGAAACACAGAAATCGCATCGGAATTAAATACAAAAGGCACAATGCCGCCTTAAGTACAAGAATAGTGACTCTTCTTGCAGTCGGTGCTTTGAGCATTCCCTGTGAGACCAGTATTAATTTCCGCTACACCTCTGCAGGTTCAGTTTATTCCTTGGACCTTCACATTGACGATGAAACACAGTAATGGCATCGGAATTAAATACAAAAGGCACAATGCCGCCTTAAGTACAAGAATAGAGACTCTTCTTACACCGGTGCTTTGAGCATTCCCTGTGGGACCAGTATTAGTTTCCGATACACCACTGCTGGTTCAATGTATTCCTTGGACCTTCGCATTGACGATGAAACACAGAAACCGCATCGGAATTAAATACAAAAGACACAATGCCGCCTTAAGTACAAGAATAGAGACTCTTCTTACAGTCGGTGATTTGAGCATTCCCTGTGAGACCAGTATTAGTTTCCGCTACACCTCTGCAGGTTCAGTTTATTCCTTGGACCTTCACATTGACGATAAAACACAGAAATGGCATCGGAATTAAATACAAAAGGCACAATGCCGAGTTAAGTACAAGAATAGAGACTCTTCTTACAGTCGGTGCTTTGAGCATTCCCTGTGAGACCAGTATTAGTTTCCGCTACACCTCTGCAGGTTCAGTTAATTCTTTGGACCTTGACATAGACGATGAAACACAGAAATGGCATCGGAATTAAATACAAAAGGCACAATGCCGCCTTAAGTACAAGAATAGAGACTCTTCTTACAGTCGGTGCTTTGAGCATTCCCTGTGAGACCAGTATTAGTTTCCGATACACCACTGCCGGTTCAATGTATTCCTTGGAACTTCAAATTGACGATGAAACACAGAAATCGCTCGGAATTAAATACAAAAGCACAATGCCGATTTATGTACAAGAATAGAGAATCTTCTTACAGTGGGTGCTTTGAGCATTCCCTGTGAGACCAGTATTAGTTTCCGATACTCCTCATCAGGTTCACTTTACGCCTTGGACCTTCACATTGACGATGAAACACAGAAATGGCATCGGAATTAAATACAAATGGCACAATGCCGCCTTAAGTACAAGAATAGAGACTCATTTAACAGTCGGTGCTTTGAGCATTCCCTGTGAGACCAGTATTAGTTTCCGATACACCACTGCAGGTTCAAAGTATTCCTTGGACCTTCACATTGACGATGAAGCACAGAAATCGCATCGGAATTAAATACAAAACGCACAATGCCACCTTATGTACAAGAATAAAGACTCTTCTTACAGTCGGTGCTTTGAGCATTCCCTGTGAGACCAGTATTAGTTACCGCTACACCTCTGCAGGTTCAATGTATTCCTTGGATCTTCACATTGACGATGAAACTCAGAAATCGCATCGGAATTAAATACAAAAGGCACAATGCCGCCTTAAGTACAAGAATAGAGACTCTTCTTACAGTCGGTGCTTTGAGCATTCCCTGTGAGACCAGTATTAGTTTCCGCTAGACCTCTGCAGGTTCAATGTATTCCTTGGACCTTCACATTGACGATGAAACACAGAAATCACATCGGAATTAAATACAAAAGGCACAATGCCGCCTTAAGTACAAGAATGGAGACTCTTCTTACAGTCGGTGCTTTGAGCATTCCCTGTGAGACCAGTATTAGTTTCCGATACACCACTGCAGGTTCAATGTATTCCTTGGACCTTCACATTCACGATGAAACTCAGAAATCGCATCGGAATTAAATACTAAAGGCACAATGCCGTCTTAAGTACAAGAATAGAGACTCTTCTTACAGTCGGTGCTTTGAGCATTCCCTGTGAGACCAGTATTAGTTTCCGCTACACCTCTGCAGGTTCAGATTATTCCTTGGACCTTCACATTGACGATGAAACACAGAAATGGCATCGGAAGTAAATACAAAAGGCACAATGCCGCCTTAAGTACAAGAATGGAGAATCTTCTTACCGTCGGTGCTTTGAGCATTCCCTGTGAGACCAGTATTAGTTACCGCTACACCTCTGCAGGTTCAATGTATTCCTTGGATCTTCACGTTGACGATGATACACAGAAATCGCATCGGAATTAAGTACAAAAGGCACAATGCCGCCTTAAGTACCAGAATAGAGACTCTTCTTACAGTCGTTGCTTTGAGCATTCCCTGTGAGACCAGTATTAGTTTTCGCTACACCTCTGCAGGTTCAGTATATTCCTTGGATCTTCACGTTGACGATGAAACACAGAAATCGCATCGGAATTAAATACAAAAGGCACAATGCCACCTTAAGTACAAGAATAGAGACTCTTCTTACAGTCGGTGCTTTGAGCATTCCCTGTGAGACCAGTATTAGTTTCCGCTACACCTCTGCAGGTTCAGATTATTCCTTGGACCTTCACATTGACGATGAAACACAGAAATGGCATCGGAAGTAAATACAAAAGGCACAATGCCGCCTTAAGTACAAGAATGGAGAATCTTCTTACCGTCGGTGCTTTGAGCATTCCCTGTGAGACCAGTATTAGTTTCCGCTACACCACTGAAGGTTCAGTTTATTCCTTGGACCTTCACATTGACGATGAAACACAGAAATGGCATCGGAATTAAATACAAAAGGCACAATGCCGCCTTAAGTACAAGAATGGAGACTCTTCTTACAGTCGGTGCTTTGAGCATTAACTGTGAGACCCGTATTAGTTTCCGCTACACCTCTGCAGGTTCAGTTTATTCCTTGGACCTTCACATTGACGATGAAACACAGAAATGGCATCGGAATTAAATACAAAAGGCACAACGCCGCCTTAAGTACAAGAATAGAGACCCTTCTTACAGTCGGTGCTTTGAGCATTCCCTATGAGACCAGTAATAGTTTCCGATACACCACTGCAGGTTCAATGTATTAATTGGAACTTCACACTGACGATGAAACACAGAAATCGCATCGGAATTAAATACAAAATGCACAATGCCGCCATAAGCACAAGAATAGAGACTCTTCTTACAGTCGGTGCTTTGAGCATTCCCTGTGAGACCAGTATTAGCTTCCGGTACACATCTGCAGGTTCAGTTTATTCCTAGGACCTTCACATTGACGATAAACCACAGTAATGGCATCGTAATTAAATACAAAACGCCCAATGGCGCCTTAAGTACAAGAATAGGGACTCGTCTTACAGTCGGTGCTTTGAGCATTCCCTGTGAGACCAGTATTAGTTTCCGCTACACCACTGCAGGTTCAGTTTATTCCTTAGACGTTCACATTGACGATGAAACACCGAAATGGCATCGGAATTAAATACAAAAGGCACAATGCCGCCTTAAGTACATGAATGGAGACTCTTCTTACAGTCGGTGCTTTGAGCATTCCCTGTGAGACCCGTATTAGTTTCCGCTACACCTCTGCAGGTGCAGTTTATTCCTTGGACCTTCACATTGACGATGAAACACAGAAATGGCATCGGAATTAAATACAAAAGGCACAATGCCGCCTTAATTACAAGAATAGAGACTCTTCTTACAGTCGGTGCTTTGAGCATTCCCTGTGAGACCAGTATTAGTTTCCGATACACCACTGCAGGTTCAATGTATTCCTTGGAACCTCACTCTGACGATGAAACACAGAAATCGCATCGGAATCAAATACAAAAGGCGCAATGCCGCCTTAAGTACGAGAATAGAGACTCTTCTAGCAGTCGGTGCTTTGAGCATTCCCTGTGAGACCAGTATTAGTTTCCGATACACCACTGCAGGTTCAAAGTATTCCTTGGACCTTCACATGGACGATGAAACACAGAAATCGCATCGGAATTAAATACAAAACGCACAATGCCACCTTATGTACAAGAATAAAGACTCTTCTTACAGTCGGTGCTTTGAGCATTCCCTGTGAGACCAGTATTAGTTACCGCTACACCTCTGCAGGTTCAATGTATTCCTTGGATCTTCACATTGACGATGATACACAGAAATCGCATCGGAATTAAGTACAAAAGGCACAATGCCGCCTTAAGTACCAGAATAGAGACTCTTCTTGCAGTCGTTGCTTTGAGCATTCCCTGTGAGACCAGTATTAGTTTTCGCTACACCTCTGCAGGTTCAGTATATTCCTTGGATCTTCACGTTGACGATGAAACACAGAAATCGCATCGGAATTAAATACAAAAGGCACAATGCCACCTTAAGTACAAGAATAGAGACTCTTCTTACAGTCGGTGCTTTGAGCATTCCCTGTGAGACCAGTATTAGTTTCCGCTACACCTCTGCAGGTTCAATGTATTCCTTGGACCTTCACATTGACGATGAAACACAGAAATCGCATCGGAATTAAATACAAAACGCACAATGCCGCCTTATGTACAAGAATAGAGACTCTTCTTTCAGTCGGTGCTTTGAGCATTCCATGTGAGACCAGTATTAGTTTCCAATACACCACTGCAGGTTCAATGTATTCCTTGGACCTTCGCATTGACGATGAAACACAGATATCGCATCGGAATTAAATACAAAAGGCACAATGCCGCCTTAAGTACAAGAATAGAGACTCATCTTACAGTCGGTGCTTTGAGCATTCCCTGTCAGACCAGTATTAGTTTCCGCTACACCTCTGCAGGTTCAATGTATTCCTTGGAACTTCACATTGACGATGAAACACAGAAATGGCATCGGAATTAAATACAAAAGGCACAATGAAGCCTTAAGTACAAGAATAGAGACTCTTCTTACAGTCGGTGCTTTGAGCATTCCCTGTGAGACCAGTATTAGTTTCCGATACACCACTGCAGGTTCAATGTATTCCTTGGACCTTCACATTGACGATGTAACACAGAAATGGCATCGGAATTAAATACAAAAGACACAATGCCGCCTTAAGTACAAGAATAGAGACTCTTCTTACAGTCGGTGCTTTGGGCATTCCTTGTAAGACCAGTATTAGTTTCCGATACACCACTGCAGGTTCAATGTATTCCTTGGACTTTCACATTGACGATGAAACACAGAAATGGCATCGGAATTAAATACAAAAGACACAATACCGCCTTAAGTATAAGAATAGAGACTCTTCTTGCAGTCGGTGCTTTGAGCATTCCATGTGAGACCAGTATTAGTTTCCAATACACCACTGCAGGTTCAATGTATTCCTTGGACCTTCGCATTGACGATGAAACACAGATATCGCATCGGAATTAAATACAAAAGGCACAATGCCGCCTTAAGTACAAGAATAGAGACTCATCTTACAGTCGGTGCTTTGAGCATTCCCTGTCAGACCAGTATTAGTTTCCGATACTCCTCTGCAGGTTCAGTTTATTCCTTGGACCCTCACATTGACGATGAAACACAGAAATGGCATCGGAATTAAATACAAAACGCACAATGCCGCCTTAAGTACAAGAATAGAGCCTCTTCTTACAGTCGGTGCTTTGAGCATTCCCTGTGAGACCAGTATTAGTTTCCGATACACCACTCCAGGTTCAATGTGTTCCTTGGACCTTCACATTTACGATGAAACACAGAAATCGCATCGGAATTAAATACAAAAGGCACAATGCCGCCTTAAGTACAAGAATAGAGACTCTTCTTACAGTCGGTGCTTTGAGCATTCCCTGTGAGACAAGTATTAGTTTCCGATACACCTCTGCAGGTTCAGATTATTCCTTGGACCTTCACATAGACGATGAAACACAGAAATGGCATCGGAAGTAAATACAAAAGGCACAACGCCGCCTTAAGTACAAGATTAGAGACTCTTCTTACCGTCGGTGCTTTGAACATTCCCTGTGAGACCAGTATTAGTTTCCGCTACACCACTGCAGGTTCAGTTTATTCCTTAGACCTTCACATTGACGATGAAACACCGAAATGGCATCGGAATTAAATACAACAGGCACAGTGCCGCCTTAAGTACAAGAATGGAGACTCTTCTTACAGTCGGTGCTTTGAGCATTCCCTGTGAGACCCGTATTAGTTTCCGCTACACCTCTGCAGGTGCAGTTTATTCCTTGGACCTTCACACTGACGATGAAACACAGAAGTCGCATCGGAATCAAATACAAAAGGCGCAATGCCGCCTTAAGTACTAGGATAGAGACTCTTCTTACAGTCGGTGCTTTGAGCATTCCCTGTGAGACCAGTATCAGTTTCTGATACACCACTGCAGGTTCAATGTATTCCTTGGAACTTCACACTGACGATGAAACACAAAAATCGCATCGGAATGAAATACAAAAGGCACAATGCCGCCTTAAGTACAAGAATAGAGACTCTTCTTGCAGTCGGTGCTTTGAGCATTCCCTGTGAGACCAGTATTAGTTTCCGATACACCACTGCAGTTTCAATGTATTCCTTGGACCTTCACATTGACGATGAAACACAGAAATCGCATCGGAATTAAATACAAAACGCACAATGCCGCCTTATGTACAAGAATAGAGACTCTTCTTTCAGTCGGTGCTTTGAGCATTCCCTGTGAGACCAGTATTAGTTACCGCTACACCTCTGCAGGTTCAATGTATTCCTTGGACCTTCACATTGACGATGATACACAGAAATCGCATCAGAAATAAGTACAAAAGGCACAATGCCGCCTTAAGTACAAGAATAGAGACTCTTCTTACAGTCGGTGCTTTGAGCATTCCCTGTGAGACCAGTATTAGTTTCCGCTACACCTCTGCAGGTTTAGTATATTCCTAGGAACCTTCACATTGACGATGAAACACAGAAATGGCATCGGAATTAAATACAAAAGGCACAATGCCGCCTTAAGTACAAGAATAGAGACTTTTCTTACAGTCGATGCTTTGAGCATTCCCTGTGAGACCAGTATTAGTTTCCGCTACACCTCTGCAGGTTCAGTTTATTCCTTGGACCTTCACATTGACGATGAAACACAGAAATGGCATCGGAATTAAATACAAAAGGCACAATGCCGCCTTAAGTACAAGAATAGAGACTCTTCTTACAGTCGGTTCTTTGAGCATTCCCTGTGAGACCAGTATTAGTTTCCGATACACCACTGCAGGTTCCATGTATTCCTTGGACCTTCGCAATGACGATGAAACACAGAAATCGCATTGGAATTAAATACAAAATGCACAATGCCGCCTTAAGTACAAGAATAGAGACTCTTCTTGCAGTCGGTGCTTTGAGCATTCCCTGTGAGACCAGTATTAGTTTCCGCTACACCTCTGCAGGTTCAGTTTATTTCTTGGACCTTCACATTGACGATGAAACACAGAAATGGCATCGGAATTAAATACAAATTGCACAATGCCGCCTTAAGTACAAGAATAGAGACTCTTCTTACAGTCGGTGCTTTGAGCATTCCCTGTGAGACCAGTATTAGTTTCCGATAAACCACTGCTGGTTCAATGTATTCCTTGGACCTTCGCATTGACGATGAAACACAGAAATCGCATCGGAATTAAATACAAAAGGCACAATGCCGCCTTAAGTACAAGAATAGAGACTCTTCTTACAGTCGGTGCTTTGAGCATTCCCTGTGAGACCAGTATTAGTTTCCGCTACACCTCTGCAGGTTCAGTTTATTCCTTGGACCTTCACATTGACGATAAAACACAGAAATGGCATCGGAATTAAATACAAAAGGCACAATGCCGCCTTAAGTACAAGAATAAAGACTCTTCTTACAGTCGGTGCTTTGAGCATTCCCTGTGAGACCAGTATTAGTTTCCGCTACACCTCTGCAGGTTCAGTTTATTCTTTGGACCTTCACATTGACGACGAAACACAGAAATGGCATCGGAATTAAATACAAAAGGCACAATGCCGCCTTAAGTACATGAATAGAGACTCTTCTTACAGTCGGTGCTTTGAGCATTCCCTGTGAGACCAGTATTAGTTTCCGATACACCACTGCCGGTTCAATGTATTCCTTGGAACTTCAAATTGACGATGAAACACAGAAATCGATCGGAATTAAATACAAAAGCACAATGCCGATTTATGTACAAGAATAGAGAATCTTCTTACAGTCGGTGCTTTGAGCATTCCCTGTGAGACCAGTATTAGTTTCCGATACTCCTCTGCAGGTTCACTTTACTCCTTGGACCTTCACATTGACGATGAAACACAGAAATGGCATCGGAATTAAATACAAATGGCACAATGCCGCCTTAAGTACAAGAATAGAGACTCTTCTTACAGTCGGTGCTTTGAGCATTCCCTGTGAGACCAGTATTAGTTTTGCTACACCACTGCAGGTTCAATGTATTCCTTGGACCTTCACATTGTCGATGAAACACAGAAATCGCATCGGAATTAAATACAAAAGGCACAATGCCGCCTTAAGTACAAGAATAGAGACTCTTCTTACAGTCGGTGCTTTGAGCATTCCCTGTGAGACCAGTATCAGTTTCCGCTACACCTCTGCAGGTTCAGATTATTCCTTGGACCTTCACATTGACGATGAAACACAGAAATGGCATCGGAAGTAAATACAAAAGGCACAGTGCCGCCTTAAGTACAAGAATAGAGACTCTTCTTACCGTCGGTGCTTTGAGCATTCCCTGTGAGACCAGTATTAGTTTCCGCTACACCACTGCAGGTTCAGTTTATTCCTTAGACCTTCACAATGACGATGAAACACCGAAATGGCATCGTAATTAAATACAAAAGGCACAATGCCGCCTTAAGTAAAAGAATGGAGACTCTTCTTACAGTCGGTGCTTTGAGCATTCCCTGTGAGACCCGTATTAGTTTCCGCTAGACCTCTGCAGGTGCAGTTTATTCCTTGGACCTTCACATTGACGATGGAACACAGAAATGGCGTCGGAATTAAATACAAAAGGCACAATGCCGCCTTAAGTACAAGAATAGAGACTCTTCTTACAGTCGGTGCTTTGAGCATTCTCTGTGAGACCAGTATTAGTTTCCGATACACCACTGCAGGTTCAATGTATTCCTTGGAACTTCACACTGACGATGAAACACAGAAATCGCATCGGAATCAAATACAAAAGGCACAATGCCGCCTTAAGTACAAGAATAGAGACTCTTCTTACAGTCGGTGCTTTGAGCATTCCCTGTGAGACCAGTATTAGTTTCCGATACACCACTGCAGGTTCAATGTATTCCTTGGACCTTCACATTGACGATGAAACACAGAAATCGCATCGGAATTAAATACAAACCGCACAATGCCGCCTTATGTACAAGAATAGAGACTCTTCTTACAGTCGGTGCTCTGAGCATTCCCTGTGAGACCAGTATTAGATTCCGCTACACCTCTGCAGGTTCAATGTATTCCTTGGACCTTCACATTGACGATGATACACAGAAATCGCGTAGGAAATAAGTACAAAAGGCACAATGCCGCCTTAAGTACAAGAATAGATACTCTTCTTACAGCCGGTGCTTTGAGCATTCCCTGTGAGACCAGTATTAGTTTCCGATACACCACTGCAGGTTCAATGTATTCCTTGGGCCTTCACATTGACGATGAAACACAGAAATGGCATCGGAATTAAATACAAAAGGCACAATGCCGCCTTAAGTACAAGAATAGCGACTCTTCTTACAGTCGGTGCTTTGAGCATTCCCTGTGAGACCAGTATTAGTTTCCGACACACCACTGCAGGTTCAATGTATTCCTTGGAACTTCACACTGACGATGAAACACAGAAATCGCATCGGAATCAAATACAAAAGGCACAATGCCGTCTTAAGTACAAGAGTAGAGACTCTTCTTACAGTCGGTGCTTTGAGCATTCCCTGTGAGACCAGTATTAGTTTCCGATACACCTCTGCAGGTTCAGTTTATTCCTTGGACCTTCACATTGACGATGAAACACAGAAATCGCATCGAAATTAAATACAAAAGGCACAATGCCGCCTTAAGTACAAGAATAGAGACTCTTCTTACAGTCGGTGCTTTGAGCATTCCCTGTGAGACCAGTATTAGTTTCCGATACACCACTGCAGGTTCAATGTATTCCTTGGACCTTCACATTGACGATGAAACAGAGAAATCGCATCGGAATTAAATACAAAACGCACAAGGCCGCCTTAAGTATAAGAATAGAGACTCTTCTTACAGTCGATACTTTGAGCATTCCCTGTGAGACCAGTATTAGTTTCCGCTACACCTCTGCAGGTTCAATGTATTCCTTGGACCTTCACATTGACGATGATACACAGAAATCGCATCGGAATTAAGTACAAAAGGCACAATGCCGCCTTAAGTACAAGAATAGAGACTCTCCTTACAGTCGGTGCTTTGAGCATTCCCTGTGAGAACAGTATTAGTTTCCGCTACACCTCTGCAGGTTCAGTATATTCCTTGGACCTTCACATTGACGATGAAACAACGAAATCGCATCGGAATTAAATACAAAAGGCACAATGCCGCCTTAAGTACAAGAATAGAGACTCTTCTTACAGTCGATGCTTTGAGCATTCTCTGTGAGACCAGTATTAGTTTCCGCTACACCTCTGCAGGTTCAGTTTATTCCTTGGACCTTCACATTAACGATGAAACACAGAAATGGCATCGGAATTAAATACAAAAGGCACAATGCCGCCTTAAGTACAAGAATAGAGACTCTTCTTACAGTCGGTTCTTTGAGCAATCCCTGTGAGACCAGTATTAGTTTTCGATACACCACTGCAGGTTCAATGTATTCCTTGGACCTTCACATTGACGATGATACACAGAAATCGCATCAGAAATAAGTACAAAAGGCACAATGCCGCCTTAAGTACAAGAATAGAGACTCTTCTTACAGTCGGTGCTTTGAGCATTCCCTGTGAGACCAGTATTAGTTTCCGCTACACCTCTGCAGGTTCAGTTTATTCCTTGGACCTTCACATTGACGATGAAACACAGAAATGGCATCGGAATTAAATACAAAGGGCACAATGCCGCCTTAAGTACAAGAATAGAGACTCTTCTTACAGTCGGTGCTTTGAGCATTCCCTGTGAGACCAGTATCAGTTTCCGCTACACCTCTGCAGGTTCAGATTATTCCTTGGACCTTCACATTGACGATGAAACACAGAAATGGCATCGGAAGTAAATACAAAAGGCACAGTGCCGCCTTATGTACAAGAATAGAGACTCTTCTTACAGTCGGTGCTTTGAGCATTCCCTGTGAGACCAGTATTAGTTTCCGATACACCACTGCAGGTTCAATGTATTCCTTGGACCTTCACATTGACGATGAAACACAGAAATCGCATCGGAATTAAATACAAAACGCACAAGGCCGCCTTAAGTATAAGAATAGAGACTCTTCTTACAGTCGATACTTTGAGCATTCCCTGTGAGACCAGTATTAGTTTCCGCTACACCTCTGCAGGTTCAATGTATTCCTTGGACCTTCACATTGACGATGATACACAGAAATCGCATCGGAATTAAGTACAAAAGGCACAATGCCGCCTTAAGTACAAGAATAGAGACTCTCCTTACAGTCGGTGCTTTGAGCATTCCCTGTGAGAACAGTATTAGTTTCCGCTACACCTCTGCAGGTTCAGTATATTCCTTGGACCTTCACATTGACGATGAAACAACGAAATCGCATCGGAATTAAATACAAAAGGCACAATGCCGCCTTAAGTACAAGAATAGAGACTCTTCTTACAGTCGATGCTTTGAGCATTCTCTGTGAGACCAGTATTAGTTTCCGCTACACCTCTGCAGGTTCAGTTTATTCCTTGGACCTTCACATTAACGATGAAACACAGAAATGGCATCGGAATTAAATACAAAAGGCACAATGCCGCCTTAAGTACAAGAATAGAGACTCTTCTTACAGTCGGTTCTTTGAGCATTCCCTGTGAGACCAGTATTAGTTTTCGATACACCACTGCAGGTTCAATGTATTCCTTGGACCTTCACATTGACGATGATACACAGAAATCGCATCAGAAATAAGTACAAAAGGCACAATGCCGCCTTAAGTACAAGAATAGAGACTCTTCTTACAGTCGGTGCTTTGAGCATTCCCTGTGAGACCAGTATTAGTTTCCGCTACACCTCTGCAGGTTCAGTTTATTCCTTGGACCTTCACATTGACGATGAAACACAGAAATGGCATCGGAATTAAATACAAAGGGCACAATGCCGCCTTAAGTACAAGAATAGAGACTCTTCTTACAGTCGATGCTTTGAGCATTCCCTGTGAGACCAGTATTAGCTTCCGCTACACCTCTGCAGGTTCAGTTTATTCCTTGGACCTTCACATTGACGATGAAACACAGAAATGGCATCGGAATTAAATACAAAAGGCACAATGCCGCATTAAGTACAAGAATAGAGACTCTTCTAACAGTCGGTGCTTTGAGCATTCCCTGTGAGACCAGTATTAGTTTCCGATACACCACTGCAGGTTCAATGTATTCCTTGGATCTTCACATTGACGATGAAACTCAGAAATCGCATCGGAATTAAATACAAAAGGCACAATGCCGCCTTAAGTACAAGAATAGAGACTCATCTTACAGTCGGTGCCTTGAGCATTCCCTGTGAGACCAGTATTAGTTTCCGCTACACCTCTGCAGGTTCAGATTATTCCTTGGACCTTCACATTGACGATGAAACACAGAAATGGCATCGGAAGTAAATACAAAAGGCACAATGCCGCCTTAAGTACAAGAATGGACACTCTTCTTACCGTCGGTGCTTTGAGCATTCCCTGTGAGACCAGTATTAGTTTCCGCTACACCACTGCAGGTTCAGTTTATTCCTTAGACGTTCACATTGACGATGAAACACCGAAATGGCATCGGAATTAAATACAAAAGGCACAATGCCGCCTTAAGTACAAGAATGGAGACTCTTCTTACAGTCGGTGTTTTGAGCATTCCCTGTGAGACCCGTATTAGTTTCCGCTACACATCTGCAGGTGCAGTTTATTCCTTGGACCTTCACATTGACGATGAAACACAGAAATGGCATCGGAATTAAATACAAAAGGCACAATGCCGCCTTAAGTACAAGAATAGAGACTCTTCTTACAGTCGTTGCTTTGAGCATTCCCTGTGAGACCAGTATTAGTTTCCGCTACACCTCTGCAGGTTCAGTATATTTCTTGGATCTTCACGTTGACGATGAAACACAGAAATCGCATCGGAATTAAATACAAAAGGCACAATGCCACCTTAAGTACAAGAATAGAGACTCTTCTTACAGTCGGTGCTTTGAGCATTCCCTGTGAGACCAGTATTAGTTTCCGCTAGACCTCTGCAGGTTCAATGTATTCCTTGGACCTTCACATTGACGATGAAACACAGAAATCACATCGGAATTAAATACAAAAGGCACAATGCCGCCTTAAGTACAAGAATGGAGACTCTTCTTACAGTCGGTGCTTTGAGCATTCCCTGTGAGACCAGTATTAGTTTCCGATACACCACTGCAGGTTCAATGTATTCCTTGGACCTTCACATTCACGATGAAACTCAGAAATCGCATCGGAATTAAATACTAAAGGCACAATGCCGTCTTAAGTACAAGAATAGAGACTCTTCTTACAGTCGGTGCTTTGAGCATTCCCTGTGAGACCAGTATTAGTTTCCGCTACACCTCTGCAGGTTCAGATTATTCCTTGGACCTTCACATTGACGATGAAACACAGAAATGGCATCGGAAGTAAATACAAAAGGCACAATGCCGCCTTAAGTACAAGAATGGAGAATCTTCTTACCGTCGGTGCTTTGAGCATTCCCTGTGAGACCAGTATTAGTTTCCGCTACACCACTGCAGGTTCTGTTTATTCCATAGACTTTCACATTGACGATGAAACACCGAAATGGCATCGGAATTAAATACAAAAGGCACAATGCCGCCTTAAGCACAAGAATGGAGACTCTTCTTACAGTCAGTGCTTTGAGCATTCCCTGTGAGACCAGTATTAGTTTCCGCTACACCTCTGCAGGTTCAATGTATTCCTTGGACCTTCACATTGACGATGAAACACAGAAATGGCATCGGAATTAAATACAAAAGGCACAATGCCGCCTTAAGTACAAGAATAGAGACTCTTCTTACAGTCGATGCTTTGAGCATTCCCTGTGAGACCGGTATTAGTTTCCGCTACACCTCTGCAGGTTCAGTTTATTCCTTGGACCTTCACATTGACGATGAAACACAAAAATGGCATCGGAATTAAATACAAAAGGCACAATGCCGCCTTAAGTACAAGAATAGAGACTCTTCTTACAGTCGGTTCTTTGAGCATTCCCTGTGAGACCAGTATTACTTTCCGATACACCACTGCGGGTTCCATGTATTCCTTGGACCTTCGCATTGACGATGAAACACAGAAATCGCATCGGAATTAAATACAAAATGCACAATGCCGCCATAAGCACAAGAATAGAGACTCTTCTTACAGTCGGTGCTTTGAGCATTCCCTGTGAGACCAGTATTAGTTTCCGGTACACCTCTGCAGGTTCAGTTTATTCCTAGGACCTTCACATTGACGATAAACCACAGTAATGGCATCGTAATTAAATACAAAACGCCCAATGGCGCCTTAAGTACAAGAATAGGGACTCGTCTTACAGTCGGTGCTTTGAGCATTCCCTGTGAGACCAGTATTAGTTTCCGCTACACCACTGCAGGTTCAGTTTATTCCTTAGACGTTCACATTGACGATGAAACACCGAAATGGCATCGGAATTAAATACAAAAGGCACAATGCCGCCTTAAGTACAAGAATGGAGACTCTTCTTACAGTCGGTGCTTTGAGCATTCCCTGTGAGACCCGTATTAGTTTCCGCTACACCTCTGCAGGTGCAGTTTATTCCTTGGACCTTCACATTGACGATGAAACACAGAAATGGCATCGGAATTAAATACAAAAGGCACAATGCCGCCATAATTACAAGAATAGAGACTCTTCTTACAGTCGGTGCTTTGAGCATTCCCTGTGAGACCAGTATTAGTTTCCGATACACCACTGCAGGTTCAGTTTATTCCTTGGACCTTCACATTGACGATGAAACACAGAAATGGCATCGGAATTAAATACAAAAGGCACAACGCCGCCTTAAGTACAAGAATAGAGACCCTTCTTACAGTCGGTGCTTTGAGCATTCCCTATGAGACCAGTAATAGTTTCCGATACACCACTGCAGGTTCAATGTATTAATTGGAACTTCACACTGACGATGAAACACAGAAATCGCATCGGAATTAAATACAAAATGCACAATGCCGCCATAAGCACAAGAATAGAGACTCTTCTTACAGTCTTTGCTTTGAGCATTCCCTGTGAGACCAGTATTAGTTACCGCTACACCTCTGCAGGTTCAATGTATTCCTTGGATCTTCACGTTGACGATGATACACAGAAATCGCATCGGAATTAAGTACAAAAGGCACAATGCCGCCTTAAGTACCAGAATAGAGACTCTTCTTACAGTCGTTGCTTTGAGCATTCCCTGTGGGACCAGTATTAGTTTTCGCTACACCTCTGCAGGTTCAGTATATTCCTTGGATCTTCACGTTGACGATGAAACACAGAAATCGCATCGGAATTAAATACAAAAGGCACAATGCCACCTTAAGTACAAGAATAGAGACTCTTCTTACAGTCGGTGCTTTGAGCATTCCCTGTGAGACCAGTATTAGTTTCCGCTACACCTCTGCAGGTTCAGATTATTCCTTGGACCTTGACATTGACGATGAAACACAGAAATGGCATCGGAAGTAAATACAAAAGGCACAATGCCGCCTTAAGTACAAGAATGGAGAATCTTCTTACCGTCGGTGCTTTGAGCATTCCCTGTGAGACCAGTATTAGTTTCCGCTACACCACTGAAGGTTCAGTTTATTCCTTGGACCTTCACATTGACGATGAAACACAGAAATGGCATCGGAATTAAATACAAAAGGCACAATGCCGCCTTAAGTACAAGAATGGAGACTCTTCTTACAGTCGGTGCTTTGAGCATTAACTGTGAGACCCGTATTAGTTTCCGCTACACCTCTGCAGGTTCAGTTTATTCCTTGGACCTTCACATTGACGATGAAACACAGAAATGGCATCGGAATTAAATACAAAAGGCACAACGCCGCCTTAAGTACAAGAATAGAGACCCTTCTTACAGTCGGTGCTTTGAGCATTCCCTATGAGACCAGTAATAGTTTCCGATACACCACTGCAGGTTCAATGTATTAATTGGAACTTCACACTGACGATGAAACACAGAAATCGCATCGGAATTAAATACAAAATGCACAATGCCGCCATAAGCACAAGAATGGAGACTCTTCTTACAGTCGGTGCTTTGAGCATTCCCTGTGAGACCAGTATTAGCTTCCGGTACACCTCTGCAGGTTCAGTTTATTCCTAGGACCTTCACATTGACGATAAACCACAGTAATGGCATCGTAATTAAATACAAAACGCCCAATGGCGCCTTAAGTACAAGAATAGGGACTCGTCTTACAGTCGGTGCTTTGAGCATTCCCTGTGAGACCAGTATTAGTTTCCGCTACACCACTGCAGGTTCAGTTTATTCCTTAGACGTTCACATTGACGATGAAACACCGAAATGGCATCGGAATTAAATACAAAAGGCACAATGCCGCCTTAAGTACAAGAATGGAGACTCTTCTTACAGTCGGTGCTTTGAGCATTCCCTGTGAGACCCGTATTAGTTTCCGCTACACCTCTGCAGGTGCAGTTTATTCCTTGGACCTTCACATTGACGATGAAACACAGAAATGGCATCGGAATTAAATACAAAAGGCACAATGCCGCCTTAATTACAAGAATAGAGACTCTTCTTACAGTCGGTGCTTTGAGCATTCCCTGTGAGACCAGTATTAGTTTCCGATACACCACTGCAGGTTCAATGTATTCCTTGGAACCTCAGTCTGACGATGAAACACAGAAATCGCATCGGAATCAAATACAAAAGGCGCAATGCCGCCTTAAGTACGAGAATAGAGACTCTTCTAGCAGTCGGTGCTTTGAGCATTCCCTGTGAGACCAGTATTAGTTTCCGATACACCACTGCAGGTTCAAAGTATTCCTTGGACCTTCACATGGACGATGAAACACAGAAATCGCATCGGAATTAAATACAAAACGCACAATGCCACCTTATGTACAAGAATAAAGACTCTTCTTACAGTCGGTGCTTTGAGCATTCCCTGTGAGACCAGTATTAGTTACCGCTACACCTCTGCAGGTTCAATGTATTCCTTGGATCTTCACATTGACGATGATACACAGAAATCGCATCGGAATTAAGTACAAAAGGCACAATGCCGCCTTAAGTACCAGAATAGAGACTCTTCTTACAGTCGTTGCATTGAGCATTCCCTGTGAGACCAGTATTAGTTTTCGCTACACCTCTGCAGGTTCAGTATATTCCTTGGATCTTCACGTTGACGATGAAACACAGAAATCGCATCGGAATTAAATACAAAAGGCACAATGCCACCTTAAGTACAAGAATAGAGACTCTTCTTACAGTCGGTGCTTTGAGCATTCCCTGTGAGACCAGTATTAGTTTCCGCTACACCTCTGCAGGTTCAATGTATTCCTTGGACCTTCACATTGACGATGAATCACAGAAATGGCATCGGAATTAAATACAAAAGGCACAATGCCGCCTTAAGTACAAGAATGGAGACTCTTCTTACAGTCAGTGCTTTGAGCATTCCCTGTGAGACCAGTATTAGTTTCCAATACACCACTGCAGGTTCAATGTATTTCTTGGACCTTCACATTGACGATGAAACACTGAAATGGCATCGGAATTAAATACGAAAGGCACAATGCCGCCTTAAGTACACGAATAGAGACTCTTCTTACAGTCGGTGCTTTGAGCATTCCCTGTGAGACCAGTATTACTTTCCGGTACACCTCTGCAGGTTCAGTTTATTCCTAGGACCTTCACATTGACGATAAAACACAGAAATGGCATCGGAATTAAATACAAAACGCACAATGCCGCCTTAAGTACAAGAATAGAGACTCGTCTTACAGTCGGTGCTTTGAGCATTCCCTGTGAGACCAGTATTAGTTTCCGATACACCACTGCAGGTTCAATGTATTCCTTGGACCTTCACATTGACGATGAAACTCAGAAATCGCATCAGAATTAAATACAAAAGGCACAATGCCGCCTTATGTACAAGAATAGAGACTCTTCTTACAGTCGGTGCTTTGAGCATTCCCTGTGAGACCAGTATTAGTTTCCGCTACACCTCTGCAGGTTCAGATTATTCCTTGGACCTTCACATTGACGATGAAACACAGAAATGGCATCGGAAGTAAATACAAAAGGCACAATGCCGCCTTAAGTACAAGAATGGAGAATCTTCTTACCGTCGGTGCTTTGAGCATTCCCTGTGAGACCAGTATTAGTTTCCGCTACACCACTGCAGGTTCAGTTTATTCCTTAGACCTTCACATTGACGATGAAACACCGAAATGGCATCGGAATTAAATACAAAAGGCACAATGCCGCCTTAAGTACAAGAATGGAGACTCTTCTTACAGTCGGTGCTTTGAGCATTCCCTGTGAGACCCGTATTAGTTTCCGCTACACCTCTGCAGGTTCAGTTTATTCCTTGGACCTTCACATTGACGATGAAACAGAGAAATGGCATCGGAATTAAATACAAAAGGCACAACGCCGCCTTAAGTACAAGAATAGAGACCCTTCTTACCGTCGGTGCTTTGAGCATTCCCTATGAGACCAGTATTAGTTTCCGATACACCACTGCAGGTTCAATGTATTCCTTGGAACTTCACACTGACGATGAAACACAGAAATCGCATCGGAATCAAATACAAAAGGCGCAATGCCGCCTTAAGTACAAGAATAGAGACTCTTCTTGCAGTCGGTGCTTTGAGCATTCCCTGTGAGACCAGTATTAGTTTCCGATACACCACTGCAGGTTCAAAGTATTCCTTGGACCTTCACATTGACGATGAAACACAGAAATCGCATCGGAATTAAATACAAAACGCACAATGCCGCCTTATGTACAAGAATAGAGACTCTTCTTACAGTCGCTGCTTTGAGCATTCCCTGTGAGTCCAGTATTAGTTACCGCTACACCTCTGCAGGTTCAATGTATTCCTTGGATCTTCACATTGACGATGATGCACAGAAATTGCATAGGAATTAAGTACAAAAGGCACAATGCCGCCTTAAGTACAAGAATAGAGACTCTTCTTACAGTCGGTGCTTTGAGCATTCCCTGTGAGACCAGTATTAGTTTCCGCTACACCTCTGCAGGTTCAGTATATTCCTTGGATCTTCACATTGACGATGAAACACTGAAATCGCATCGGAATTAAATACGAAAGGCACAATGCCACCTTAAGTACAAGAATAGGGACTCTTCTTACAGTCGGTGCTTTGAGCATTCCCTGTGAGACCAGTATTAGTTTCCGATACACCACTGCAGGTTCAATGTATGCCTTGGACCTTCACATTGACGATAAAACACAGAAATGGCATCGGAATTAAATACAAAACGCACAATGCCGCCTTAAGTACACGAATAGAGACTCTTCTTACAGTCGGTGCTTTGAGCACTCCCTGTGAGACCAGTATTAGTTTCCGCTACACCTCTGCAGGTCCAGTTTATTCTTTGGACCTTCACATTGACGATAAAACACAGAAATGGCATCGGAATTAAATACAAAAGGCACAATGCCGCCTTAAGTACAAGAATAGAGAATCTTCTTACAGTCGGTGCTTTGAGCATTCCCTGTGAGACCAGTATTAAATTCCGGTACACCTCTGCAGGTTCAGTTTATTCCTTGGACCTTCACATTGACGATGAAACACAGAAATGGCATCGGAATTAAATACAAGTGGCACAATGCAGCCTTAAGTACAAGAATAGAGACTCTTCTTACAGTCGGTGCTTTGAGCATTCCCTGTGAGACCAGTATTAGTTTCCGATACTCCACTGCAGGTTCAATGTATTCCTTGGAACATCACATTGACGATGAAACACATAAATCGCATCGGAATTAAATACAAAAGGCACAATGCCGCCTTAAGTACAACAATAGAGACTCTTCTTACAGTCGGTGCTTTGAGCATTCCCTGTGAGACCAGTATTAGTTTCCGCTACACCTCTGCAGGTTCAGTTTATTGACGATGAAACACAGAAATGGCATCGAAATTAAATACAAAAGCCACAATGCCGCCTTAAGTACAGGAATAGAGATTCTTCTTACAGTCGGTGCTTTGAGCATTCCCTGTGAGACCAGTATTAGTTTCCGCTACACCTCTGCAGGTTCAGTTTATTCCTTGGACCTTCACATTGACGATGAAACACAGAAATGGCATCGGAATTAAATACAAAACGCACAATGCCGCCTTAAGTACAAGAATAGAGACTCTTCTTACAGTCGGTGCTTTGAGCATTTCCTGTGAGACCAATATTAGTTTCCGCTACACCTCTGCAGGTTCAGTTTATTCCTTGGACCTTCACATTGACGATGAAACACAGAAATCGCATCGGAAATAAATACAGAAGGCACAATGCCGCCTTAAGTACAAGAATAGAGACTCTTCTTACAGTCGGTGCTTTGAGCATTCCCTGTAAGACGAGTATTAGTTCCCGCTACACCTCTGCAGGTTCGATGTATTCCTTGGACCT
Organism: Schistocerca americana; assembly: GCF_021461395.2. Lineage (NCBI taxonomy): Eukaryota > Metazoa > Arthropoda > Insecta > Orthoptera > Acrididae > Schistocerca > Schistocerca americana. The sequence goes on from NC_060123.1 coordinate 744,862,167, forward strand.
TCACATTGACGATGATACACAGAAATCGCATCGGAATTAAATACAGAAGGCACAATGCCGCCTTAAGTACAAGAATAGAGACTCTTCTTACAGTCGGTGCTTTGAGCATTCCCTGTGAGACCAGTATTAGTTTCCGATGCACCACTGCAGGTTCAATGTACTCCTTGGACCTTCACATTGACGATGAAACACAGAAATCGCATCGGAATTAAATACACAAGGCACAATGCCGCCTTAAGTACAAGAATAGAGACTCTTCCCACAGTCGGTGCTTTGAGCATTCCCTGTGAGACCAGTATTAGTTTCCGATACACCACTGCAGGTTCAGTGTATTCCTTGGAACTTCACATTGACGATGAAACACAGAAATCGCATGGGAATCAAATACAAAAGGCACAATGCCGCCTTAAGTACAAGAATAGAGACTCTTCTTACAGTCGGTGTTTTGAGCATTAGCTGTGAGACCAGTATTAGTTTCCGCTACACCTCTGCAGGTTCAGATTATTCCTTGGACCTTCACATTGACGATGAAACACAGATATGGCATCGGAAGTAAATACAAAAGGCACAATGCCGCCTTAAGTACAAGAGTAGAAACTCTTCTTACCGTCGGTCTTTTGAGCATTCCCTGTGAGACCAGTATTAGTTTCCGATACACCACTGCAGGTTCAATGTATTCTTTGGACCTTCACATTGACGATGAAACACAGAAATCGCATCGGAATTAAATACAAAAGGCACAATGCCACCTTAAGTACAAGAATAGAGACTCTTCTAACAGTCGGTGCTTTGAGCATTCCCTGTGAGACCAGTATTAGTTTCCGCTACATCTCTGCAGGTTCAATGTATTCCTTGGACCTTCACATTGACGATGAAACACAGAAATGGCATCGGAATTAAATACAAAAGGCACAATGCCGCCTTAAGTACAAGAATAGAGACTCTTCTTCCTGTCGGTGCGTTGAGCATTCCCTGTGAGACCAGTATTAGTTTCCGATACACCACTGCAGGTTCAATATATTCCTTGGACTTTCACATTGACGATGAAACACAGAAATGGCATCTGAATTAAATACAAAAGGCCCAATGCCGCCTTAAGTACAAGAATAAAGACTCTTCTTACAGTCGGTGCTTTGAGCATTCCCTGTAAGACCAGTATAAGTTTCCGATACACCACTGCAGGTTCAATGTATTCCTTGGACTTTCACATTGACGATGAAACACAGAAATGGCATCGGAATTAAATACAAACGGCACAATGCCGCCTTAAGTACAAGAATAGAGACTCGTCTTACAGTCGGTGCTTTGAGCATTCCCTGTGAGACCAGTATTAGTTTCCGGTACACCTCTGCTGGTTCAGTTTATTCCTTGGACATTCACATTGACGATGAAACACAGAAATGGCATCGGAATTAAATGCAAAAGGCACAATGCCGCCTTAAGTACAAGAATAGAGACTCTTCTTACAGTCGGTGCTTTGAGCATTCCCTGTGAGACCAGTATTAGTTTCCGCTACACCTCTGCAGGTTCAGTTTATTCCTTGGACCTTCACATTGACGATGAAACCTAGAAGTCGCATCGGAATTAAATACAAAAGGCACGATGCCGCCTTAAGTACAAGAATAGAGACTCTTCTTACAGTCGGTGCTTTGAGCATTCCCTGTGAGACCAGTATTAGTTTCCGCTACACCTCTGCACGTTCAGTTTATTACTTGGACCTTCACATTGACGATGAAACACAGAAATGGCATCGGAATTAAATACAAAACGCACAATGCCGCCTTAAGTACAAGAATAGAGACTCTTCTTACAGTCGGTGCTTTGAGCATTTCCTGTGAGACCAGTATTAGTTTCCGATACACCACTGCAGGTTCAATGTATTCCTTGGACCTTCACATTGAGAGTGAAACACAGAAATCGCATCGGAATTAAGTACAAAAGGCACAATGCCGCCTTAAGTACAAGAATAGAGACTCTTCTTACAGTCGGTGCTTTGAGCATTCCCTGTGAGACCAGTATTAGTTTCCGCTACACCTCTGCAGGTTCAGTTTATTCCTTGGACCTTCACATTGACGATGAAACACAGAAATCGCATCGGAATTAAATACAGAAGGCACAATGCCGCCTTAAGTACAAGAATAGAGACTCTTCTTACAGTCGGTGCTTTGAGCATTCCCTGTAAGACCAGTATAAGTTCCCGCTACACCTCTGTAGGTTCGATGTATTCCTTGGACCTACACATTGACGATGATACACAGAAATCGCATCGGAATTAAATACAAAAGGCACAATGCCGCCTTAAGTGCATGAATACAGACTCTTCTTACAGTCGGTGCTTTAAGCATTCCCTGTGAGACCAGTATTAGTTTCCGATGCACCACTGCAGGTTCAATGTATTCCTTGGACCTTCACATTGACGATGAAACACAGAAATCGCATCGGAATTACATACAAAAGGCACAATGCCGCCTTAAGTACAAGAATAGAGACTCTTCCTACAGTCGGTGCTTTGAGCATTCCCTGTGAGACCAGTATTAGTTTCCGATACACCACTGCAGGTTCAATGTATTCGTTGGAACCTCACATTGACGATGAAACACAGAAATCGCATGGGAATCAAATACAGAAGGCACAATGCCGCCTTAAGTACAAGAATAGAGACTCTTCTTACAGTCGGTGCTTTGAGCATTCCCTGTGAGACCAGTATTAGCTTCTGATACTCCTCTGCAGGTTCAGTTTATTCCTTGGACCCTCACATTGACGATGAAACACAGAAATGGCATCGGAATTAGATACAAAAGGCACAATGCCGCCTTAAGTACAAGAATAGAGCCTCTTCTTACAGTCGGTGCTTTGAACATTCCCTGTGAGACCAGTATTAGTTTCCGATACACCAGTGCAGGTTCAGATTATTCCTTGGACCTTTACATTGACGATGAAACACAGATATGTCATCGGAAGTAAATACAAAAGGCACAATGCCGCCTTAAGTACAAGAATAGAGACTCTTCTTACCGTCGGTGTTTTGAGCATTCCCTGTGAGACCAGTATTAGTTTCCGATACACCACTGCAGGTTCAATGTATTCCTTGGACCTTCACATGGACGATGAAACACAGAAATCGCATCGGAATTAAATACAAAAGGCACAATGCCACCTTAAGTACAAGAATAGAGACTCTTCTAACAGTCGGTGCTTTGAGCATTCCCTGTGAGACCAGTATTAGTTTCCGCTACATCTCTGCAGGTTCAATGTATTCCTTGGATCTTCACATTGACGATGAAACATAGAAATGGCATCTGAATTAAATACAAAAGGCACAATGCCGCCTTAAGTACAAGAATAGAGACTCTTCCTACAGTCGGTGCTTTGAGCATTCCCTGTGAGACCAGTATTAGTTTCCGATACACCACTGCAGGTTCAATGTATTCCTTGGACTTTCACATTGACGATGAAACACACAAATGGCATCGGAATTAAATACAAAAGGCACAATGCCGCCTTAAGTACAAGAATAGAGACTCTTCTTACAGTCGGTGCTTTGAGCATTCCCTGTGAGATCAGTATTAGTTTCCGATACACCACTGCAGGTTCAATGTATTCCTTGGAGCTTCACATTGACGATGCAACACAGAAATCCCATCGGAATTAAATACAAAAGGCACAATGCCGCCATAAGTACAAGAATAGAGACTCATCTTACAGTCGGTGCTTTGAGCATTCCCTGTGAGACCAGTATTAGTTTCCGCTACACCTCTGCAGATTCAGTTTATTCCTTGGACCTTCACATTGACGATGAAACACAGAAATGGCATCGGAATTAAATACAAAAGGCACAATGCCGCCTTAAGTACAGGAATAGAGACTCTTCTTACAGTCGGTGTTTGAGCATACCCTGTGAGACCAGTAATAGTTTCCGATACACCACTGCAGGTTCAATGTATTCCTTGGACCTTCACATTGACGATGAAACACAGAAATGGCATCGGAATTAAATACAAAAGGCACAATGCCGCCTTAAGTACAAGAATAGAGACTCTTCTTACAGTCGGTGCTTTGAGCATTCCCTGTGAGACCAGTATTAGTTTCCGATACACCACTGCAGGTTCAATGTATTCCTTGAACCTTCACTTTGACGATGAAACACAGAAATGGCATCGGAATTAAATACAAAAGGCACAATGCCGCCATAAGTACAAGAATAGAGACTCTTCTTACAGTCGGTGCTTTGAGCATTCCCTGTGAGACCAGTATTAGTTTCCGCTACACCTCTGCAGGTTCAATGTATTCCTTGGGCCTTCAAATTGACGATGATACACAGAAATCGCATAGGAATTAAATACAAAAGGCACAATGCCGCCTTAAGTACAAGAATAGAGACTCTTCTTACAGTCGGTTTTTTGAGCATTCCCTGTGAGACCAGTATTAGTTTCCGATACACCACCGCAGGTTCAATGTATTTCTTGGACCTTCACAATGACCATGAAACACAGAAATCGCATCGGAATTAATCCAAAACGCACAATGCCGCCTTAAGTACAAGAAGACAGACTCCACTTACAGTCGGTGCTTTGAGCATTCCCTGTGAGACCAGTATTAGTTTCCGATACACCACTGCAGGTTCAAATTATTCCTTGGACCTTCACATTGACGATGAAATACAGAAATGGCATCGGAATCAAATACAAAAGGCAGAATGCCGCCTTAGGTACAAGAATAGAGACTCTTCTTACAGTCGGTGCTTTGAGCATTCCCTGTGAGACCAGTAATAGTATCCGATACACCATTGCAAGTTCAATCTATTCCTTGGACATACACATTGACGATGAAACAATGAAATTACATCGGAATTAAATCCAAAAGAACAATGCCGCCTTAAGTACAAGATTAGAGGCTCCTCTTACCGTCGGTGCTTTGAGCATTCCCTGTGAGACCAGTATTAGTTTCCGCTACACCTTTGCAGGTTCCGTTTATTCCTTGGACCATCACAGTGACGATGAAACACAGAAATGACATCGGAAGTAAATACAAAAGGCAAAATGCCGCCTTAAGTACGAAAATAGAGACTCTTCTTACAGTCGGTGCTTTGAGCATTCCCTGTGAGACCAGTATTAGTTTCCGATACACCACTGCAGGTTCAATGTATTCCTTGGACCTTCACATTGACGATGAAACACAGAAATCGAATCGGAATTAAATCCAAAACGCACTATGCCGCCTTAAGTATAAGAATAGAGACTCTACTTACAGTCGGTGCTTTGAGCATTCCCTGTGAGACCAGTATTAGTTTCCAATACTCCACTGCAGGTTCAATGTATGACTTGGACCTTCACATTGACGATGAAATACAGAAATCGCATCGGAATGAAATACAAAAGGCACAATGCCGCCTTAAGTACAAGAATAGAGACTTTTCTTACTGTCGGTGCTTTGAGCATTCCCTGTGAGACCAGTAATAGTATCCGATACACCACTGCAGGTTCAATCTATTCCTTGGACATACACATTGACGATGAAACACTGAAATTACATCGGAATTAAATACAAAAGGAACAATGCCGCCTCAAGTACAAGAATAGAGACTCCTCATACCGTCGGTGCTTTGAGCATTTCCTGTGAGACCAGTATTAGTTTCCGATACACCACTGGAGGTTCAATAAATTCCTTGGACATTCACATTGACGATGAAACACTGAAATTGCATCGGAATTAAATACAAAAGGTACAATTCCGCCTTAAGTACCAGAATAGAGACTCTTCTTACCGTCGGAGCTTTGAGCATTCCCTGTGAGACCAGTATTAGTTTCCGCTACACCTCTGCAAGTTCAGTTTATTCCTTGGACCTTCACATTGACGTAGAAACACAGAAATGGCATCGGAATGAAATACAAAATTCACAATGCCGCCTTAAGTACGAGAATAGACACTCTTCTTACAGTCGGTGCTTTGAGCATTACCTGTGAGACCAGTATTAGTTTCCGATACACCACTCCAGGTTCAATGTATTCCTTGGACCTTCACATTGACGATGAAACACAGAAATGGCATCAGAATTAAATACAAAAGGCACAATGCCGCCTTAAGTATCAGAATAGAGACTCTTCTTACAGTCGGTGCTTTCAGCATTCCCTGTGAGACCAGTAATAGTATCCTATACACCACTGCAGGTTCAATCTATTCCTTGGACATACACATTGACGAGGAAACACGGAAATTACATCGGAATTAAATACAAAAGGTACAATGCCGCCTGAAGTACAAGAATAGAGACTCTTCATACCGTCGGTGCTATGAGCATTCCCTGTGAGACCAGTATTAGTTTCCGCTACACCTCTGCAGGTTCAGTTTATTCCTTGGACCTTCACATTGACGATGAAACACAGAAATGGCATCGGAATTAAATACAAAACCCACAATGCCGCCTTAAGTACAAGAATAGAGACTCTTCTTACAGTCGGTGCCTTGAGCATTCCCTGTGAGACCAGTATTAGTTTACGCTACACCTCTGCAGGTTCAGTTTATTCCTTGGACCTTCACATTGAGGATGAAACACAGAAATCGCATCAGATTTAAATACAAAAGGCACAATGCCGCCTTAAGTACAAGAATAGAGACTCTTCTTACAGCCGGTGCTTTGAGCATTCCCTGTGAGACCAGTATTAGTTTCCGCTACACCTCTGCAGGTTCAAGTTATTCCTTGGACCTTCACATTGACGATGAAACGTAGAAATCGCATCGGAATTAAATACAAAAGGCACAATGCCGCCCTAAGTACAAGAATAGAGCCTCTTCTTACAGTCGGTGCTTTGAGCATTCCCTGCGAGACCAGTATTAGTTTCCGATACACCTCTGCAGGTTCAGTTTATTCCTTGGACCTTCACATTGACGATGAAATACAGAAATGGCATCGGAATTAAATAGAAAAGGCACAATGCCGCCTTAAGTACAAGAATAGAGACTCTTCTTACAGCCGGTGCTTTGAGCATTCCCTGTGAGACCAGTATTAGTTTCCGATACACCACTGCAAGTTCAATGTATTCCTTGGACCTTCACATTGACGATGAAACACAGCAATCGCATCGTAATTAAATCCAAAACGCACAATGCCGCCTTAAGTACAAGAACACAGACTCTACTTACAGTCGGTGTTATGAGCATTCCCTGTGAGACCAGTATTAGTTTCCGATACACCACTGCAGGTTCGATATATTCCTTGGACCTTCACATTGACGATGAACTACAGAAATCGCATCGGAATCAAATACAAAAAGCACAATGCCGCCTTAAGTACAAGAATACAGACTCTTCTTACAGTTGGTGCTTTGAACATTCCCTGTGAGACCAGTAATAGTATCCGATACACCACTGCAGGTTCAATCTATTCCTTGGACATACACATTGACGATGAAACACTGAAATTACATCGGAATTAAATACAAAAGGAACAATGCCGCCTTAAGTACAAGAATATAGACTCTTCTTACCGTCGGTGCTTTGAGCATTCCCTGTGAGACCAGTACTAGTTCCCGATACACCTCTGCAGGTTCAATGTATTCCTTGGACCTTCACATTGACGATGAAACGCAGAAATCGCATCGGAATTAAATACAAAAGGCACAATGCCGCCTTAAGTACAAGAATAGAGACTCTTCTTACAGTCGGTGATTTAAACATTCCCTGTGAGAGCAGTATTAGTTTCCGATACGCCACTGCCGGGTCAATGCATTCCTTGGACCTTCGAATTGACGATGATACAAAGAAATCGCATCGGAATTAAATACAAATGGCACAATTCCGCCTTAAGTACATGAATATACACTCATCTTACAGTCGATGCTTTGAGCATTCCCTGTGAGACCAGTATTAGTTTCCGATACACCACTGCAGGTTCAATGTATTCCTTGGACCTTCACATTGACGATGAAACACAGAAATCGCATCGCAATTAAATACAAAAGGCACAATGCCGCCTTAAGTACAAGAATAGAGACTCTTCTTACAGTCGGTTCTTTGAGCATTCCCTGTGAGACCAGTATTAGTTTCCGATACACCACTGCAGGTTCAATGTATTCCTTGGACTTTCAAATTGACGATGATACACAGAAATCGCATCGGAATTAAATACAAAAGGCACAATGCCGCCTTAAGTACAAGAATAGAGACTCTTCTTACTGTCGGTGCTTTGAGCATTCACTGTGAGACCAGTATTAGTTTCCGATACACCACTGCAGGTTCAATGTGTTCCTTGGACCTTCAAATTGACGATGATACACAGAAATCGCATCGAAATTAAATACAAAAGGCACAATGCCGCCTTAAGTACAAGAATACAGACTCTTCTTACAGTCGGTGCTTTGAGCATTCCCTGTGAGACCAGTATTAGTTTCCGATACGCCATTGCAGGTTCAGTGTATTCCTAGGACCTTCAAATTGACGATGATACACAGAAATCGCATCGGAACTAAATACAAAAGGCACAATGCCGCCTTAAGTACAAGAATAGAGACTCTTCTAACAGTCGGTGCTTTGAGCATTCCCTGTGAGACCAGTATTACTTTCCGCTACATCTCTGCAGGTTCAATGTATTCCTTGGCCCTTCACATTGACGATGAAACACAGAAATGGCATCGGAATTAAATACAAAAGGCACAATGCCGCCTTAAGTACAAGAATAGAGACTCTTCTTCCAGTCGGTGCTTTGAGCATTCCCTGTGAGACCAGTATTAGTTTCCGATACACCACTGCAGGTTCAATGTATTCCTTGGACTTTCACATTGACGATGAAACACAGAAATGGCATCTGAATTAAATACAAAGGGCACAATGCCGCCTTAAGTACAAGAATAGAGACTCTTCTTACAGTCGGTGCTTTGAGCATTCCCTGTGAGACCAGTATTAGTTTCCGATACACCACTGCAGGTTCAATGTATTCCTTGGACTTTCACTGTGACGATGAAACACAGAAATGGCATCGGAATTAAATACAAAAGGCACAATGCCGCCTTAAGTACAAGAATAGAGACTCTTCTTACAGTCGGTGCTTTGAGCATTCCCTGTGAGATCAGTATTAGTTTCCGATACACCACTGCAGGTTCAATGTATTCCTTGGACCTTCACATTGACGATGAAACACAGAAATCCCATCGGAATTACATACAAAAGGCACAATGCCGCCATAAGTACAAGAATAGAGACTCATCTTACAGTCGGTGCTTTGAGCATTCCCTGTGAGACCAGTATTAGTTTCCGCTACACCTCTGCAGGTTCAGTTTATTCCTTGGACCTTCACATTGACGATGAAACACAGAAATGGCATCGGAATTAAATACAAAAGGCACAATGCCGCCTTAAGTACAGGAATAGAGACTCTTCTTACAGTCCTTGTTTGAGCATTCCCTGTGAGACCAGTATTAGTTTCCGATACACCACTGCAGGTTCAATGTATTCCTTGAACCTTCACTTTGACGATGAAACACAGAAATGGCATCGGAATTAAATACAATAGGCACAATGCCGCCATAAGTACAAGAATAGAGACTCTTCTTACAGTCGGTGCTTTGAGCATTCCCTGTGAGACCAGAATTAGTTTCCGCTACACCTCTGCAGGTTCAATGTATTTCTTGGACCTTCACATTGACGATGATACACAGAAATCGCATAGGAATTAAATACAAAAGGCACAATGCCGCCTTAAGTACAAGAATAGAGACTCTTCTTACAGTCGGTGCTTTAAACATTCCCTGTGAGAGCAGTATTAGTTTCCGATACGCCACTGCCGGGTCAATGTATTCCTTGGACCTTCGAATTGACGATGATACAAAGAAATCGCATCGGAATTAAATGCAAATGGCACAATTCCGCCTTAAGTACATGAATAGACACTCATCTTACAGTCGATGCTTTGAGCATTCCCTGTGAGACCAGTATTAGTTTCCGATACACCACTGCAGGTTCAATGTGTTCCTTGGACCTTCAAATTGACGATGATACACAGAAATAGCATCGGAATTAAATACAAAAGGCACAATGCCACCTTAAGTACAAGAATAGAGACTCTTCTTACAGTCGGTGCTTTGAGCATTCCCTGTGAGGCCAGTATTAGTTTCCGATACGCCACTGCAGGTTCAGTGTGTTCCTAGGACCTTCAAATTGACGATGATACACAGAAATCGCATCGGAACTAAATACAAAAGGCACAATGCCGCCTTAAGTACTAGAATAGAGACTCTTCTTACAGTCGGTGCTTTGAGCATTCCCTGTGGGACCAGTATTAGTTTCCGATACACCACTGCAGGTTCAAAGTATTCCTTGGACCTTCACATTGACGATGAAATACAGAAATCGCATCGGAATCAAATACAAAAGGCACAATGCCGCCTTAAGTACAAGAATAGAGACTCTTCTTACAGTCGGTGCTTTGAGCATTCCCTGTGAGACCAGTAATAGTATCCTATACACCACTGCAGGTTCAATCTATTCCTTGGACATACACATTGACGATGAAACACTGAAATTACATCGGAATTAAATACAAAAGGTACAATGCCGCCTTAAGTACAAGAATACAGACTCTACTTACAGTCGATGTTTTGAGCATTCCCTGTGAGACCAGTATTAGTTTCCGATACACCACTGCAGGTTCAATATATTCCTTGGACCTTCCCATTGACGATGAACTAGAGAAATCGCATCGGAATCAAATACAAAAAGCACAGTGCCGCCTTAAGTACAAGAATAGAGACTCTTCTTACAGTTGGTGCTTTGAACATTCCCTGTGAGACCAGTAATAGTATCCGATACACCATTGCAGGTTCAATCTATTCCTTGGACATACACATTGACGATGAAACACTGAAATTACATCGGAATTAAATACAAAAGGAACAATGCCGCCTTAAGTACAAGAATATAGACTCTTCTTACAGTCGGTGCTTTGAGCATTCCCTGTGAGACCAGTATTAGTTTCCGATACGCCTCTGCAGGTTCAATGTATTCCTTGGACCTTCACATTGACGATGAAACGCAGAAATCGCATCGGAATTAAATACGAAAGGCACAATGCCGCCTTAAGTACAAGAATAGAGACTCTTCTTACAGTTGGTGCTTTAAACATTCCCTGTGAGAGCAGTATTAGTTTCCGATACGCCACTGCAGGTTCAGTGTGTTCCTAGGACCTTCAAATTGACGATGATACACAGAAATCGCATCGGAACTAATTACAAAAGGCACAATGCCGCCTTAAGTACTAGAATAGAGACTCTTCTTACAGTCGGTGCTTTGAGCATTCCCTGTGAGACCAGTATTAGATTCCGCTACACCTCTGCAGGTTCAGTTTATTCCTTGGACCTTTACATTGACGATGAAACACAGATATGGCATCGGCATTAAATACAAAAGGCACAATGCCGCCTTAAGTACAAGAATAGAGACTCTTCTTACAGTCGGTGCTTTGAACATTCCCTGTGAGACCAGTAATAATATCCGATACACCACTGCAAGTTCAATGTATTCCTTGGACCTTCACATTGACGATGAAACATAGAAATCGCATCGGAATTAAATACAAAAGGCACAATGCCGCCTTAAGTACAAGAATAGAGACTCTTCTTACAGTCGGTGCTTTGAGCATTCCCTGTGAGACCAGTAATAGTAACCGATACACCACTGCAGGTTCAATGTATTCCTTGGACGTTCACATTGAGGATGAAACACAGAAATGGCATCGGAATTAAATACAAAAGGCACAATGCCGCCTTAAGTACAAGAATAGAGACTCTTCTTACAGTCGGTGCTAAGAGAATTCCCTGTGAGACCAGTATTAGTTTCCGCTACACCCCTGCAGGTTCAGTTTATTCCTTGGACCTTCACATTGACGATGAAACACAAAAATGGCATCGGAGTTAAATACAAAAGGCACAATGCCGCCTTAAGTACAAGAATAGAGACTCTTCTTACAGTCGGTGCTTTGAGCATTCCCTTTGAGACCAGTAATAGTATCCGATACACCACTGCAGGTTCAATGTATCCCCTGGACCTTCACATTGACGATGAAACACAGAAATGGCTTCAGAATTAAATACAAAAGGCACAATGCCGCCTTAAGTACAAGAATAGAGACTCTTCTTACAGTCGGTGCTTTGAGAATTCCCTGTGAGACCAGTATTAGCTTCCGGTACACCCCTGCAGGTTCAGCTTACTCCTTGGACCTTCACATTGACGATGAAACACAAAAATGGCATCGGAATTAAATACAAAAGGCACAATGCCGCCTTAAGTACAAGAATAGAGACTCTTCTTACAGTCGGTGCTTTGAGCATTACCTGTGAGACCAGTATTAGTTTCCGATACACCACTGCAAGTTCAATGTATTCCTTGGACCTTCACATTGACGATGAACTACAGAAATCGCATCGGAATCAAATACAAAAATCACAATGCCGCCTTAAGTACAAGAATAGAGACTCTTCTTACAGTTGGTGCTTTGAACGTTCCCTGTGAGACCAGTAATAGTATCCGATACACCACTGCAGGTTCAATCTATTCCTTGGACATACACATTGACGATGAAACACTGAAATTACATCGGAATTAAATACAAAAGGTACAATGCCGCCTTAAGTACAAGAATATAGACTCTTATTACCGTCGGTGCTTTGAGCATTCCCTGTGAGACCTGTATTAGTTTCCGATACGCCTCTGCAGGTTCAATGTATTCCTTGGACCTTCACATTGACGATGAAACACAGAAATCGCATCGGAATTAAATACAAAAGGCACAATGCCGCCTTAAGTACAAGAATAGAGACTCTTCTTACAGTTGGTGCTTTGAACATTCCCTGTGAGACCAGTAATAGTATCCGATACACCACTGCAGGTTCAATCTATTCCTTGGACATACACATTGACGATGAAACACTGAAATTACATCGGAATTAAATACAAAAGGAACAATGATGCCTTAAGTACAAGAATATAGACTTTTCTTACCGTCGGTGCTTTGAGCATTCCCTGTGACACCAATATTAGTTTCCGATACACCTCTGCAGGTTCAATGTATTCCTTGGACCTTCACATTGACGATGAAACGCAGAAATCGCATCGGAATTAAATACAAAAGGCACAATGCCACCTTAAGTACAAGAATAGAGACTCTTCTTACAGTCGGTGCTTTAAACATTCCCTGTGAGAGCAGTATTAGTTTCCGATACGCCACTGCCAGGTCAATGTATTCCTTGGACCTTCGAATTGACGATGATACAAAGAAATCGCATCGGAATTAAATACAAATGGCACAATTCCGCCTTAAGTACATGAATAGACACTCATCTTACAGTCGATGCTTTGAGCATTCCCTGTGAGACCAGTATTAGTTTCCGATACACCACTGCAGGTTCAATGTATTCCTTGGACCTTCACATTGACGATGAAACACAGATATCGCATCGGAATTAAATACAAAAGGCACAATGCCGCCTTAAGTACAAGAATAGAGACTCTTCTTACAGTCGGTGCTTTGAGCATTCCCTGTGAGACCAGTATTAGTTTCCGATACACCACTGCAGGTTCAATGTATTCCTTGGACCGTCAAAATGACGATGATACACAGAAATCGCATCGGAATTAAATACAAAAGGCACAATGCCGCCTTAAGTAAAGAATAGAGACTCTTCTTACTGTCGGTGCTTTGAGCATTCCCTGTGAGACTAGTATTAGTTTCCGATACACCACTGCAGGTTCAATGTATTCCTTGGACCGTCAAATTGACGATGATACACAGAAATTGCATCGGAATTAAATACAAAAGGCACATTGCCGCCTTAAGTACAAGAATAGAGACTCTTCTTACAGTCGGTGCTCTGAGCATTCCCTGTGAGACCAGTATTAGTTTCCGATACGCCACTGCAGGTTCAGTGTATTCCTAGGAGCTTCAAATTGACGATGATACACAGAAATCGCATCGGAACTAAATACAAAAGGCACAATGCCGCCTTAAGTACTAGAATAGAGACTCTTCTTACAGTCGGTGCTTTGAGCATTCCCTGTGAGACCAGTATTAGTTTCCGCTACACCTCTGCAGGTTCAGTTTATTCCTTGGACCTTTACATTGACGATGAAACACAGAAATGGCATCGGCATTAAATACAAAAGGCACAATGCCGCCTTAAGTACAAGAATAGAGACTCTTCTTACAGTCGGTGCTTTGAGCATTCCCTGTGAGACCAGTAATAGTATCCTATACACCACTGCAGGTTCAATCTATTCCTTGGACATACACATTGACGATGAAACACTGTAATTACATCGGAATTAAATACAAAAGGTACAATGCCGCCTTAAGTACAAGAATAGAGACTCTTCATACCGTCGGTGCTTTGAGCATTCCCTGTGAGACCATTATTAGCTTCCGCTACACCTCTGCAGGTTCAGTTTATTCCTTGGAACTTCACATTGACGATGAAACACAGAAATGGCATCGGAATTAAATACAAAAGCCACAATGCTGCCTTAAGTACAAGAATAGAGACTCTTCTCACAGTCGGTGCCTTGAGCATTCCCTGTGAGACCAGTATTAGTTTACGGTCCACCTCTGCAGGTTCAGTTTATGCCTTGGACCTTCACATTGAGGATGAAACACAGAAAAGGCATCGGAATTAAATAGAAAAGGCACAATGCCGCCTTAAGTACAAGAATAGAGACTCTTCTTACAGTCGGTGCTTTGAGCATTCCCTGTGAGACCAGTATTAGTTTCCAATACACCACTACAAGTTCAATGTATTCCTTGGACCTTCACATTGACGATGAAACACAGAAATCGCATCGTAATTAAATACAAAACGCACAATGCCGCCTTAAGTACAAGAATACAGACTCTACTTACAGTCGATGTTTTGAGCATTCCCTGTGAGACCAGTATTAGTTTCCGATACACCACTGCAGGTTCAATATATTCCTTGGACCTTCCCATTGACGATGAACTAGAGAAATCGCATCGGAATCAAATACAAAAAGCACAGTGCCGCCTTAAGTACAAGAATAGAGACTCTTCTTACAGTTGGTGCTTTGAACATTCCCTGTGAGACCAGTAATAGTATCCGATACACCACTGCAGGTTCAATCTATTCCTTGGACATACACATTGACGATGAAACACTGAAATTACATCGGAATTTAATACAAAAGGAACAATGCCGCCTTAAGTACAAGAATATAGACTCTTCTTACAGTCGGTGCTTTGAGCATTCCCTGTGAGACCAGTATTAGTTTCCGATACACCTCTGCAGGTTCAATGTATTCCTTGGACCTTCACATTGACGATGAAACGCAGAAATCGCATCGGAATTAAATACGAAAGGCACAATGCCGCCTTAAGTACAAGAATAGAGACTCTTCTTACAGTCGGTGCTTTAAACATTCCCTGTGAGAGCAGTATTAGTTTCCGATACGCCACTGCCGGGTCAATGTATTCCTTGGACCTTCGAATTGACGATGATACAAAGAAATCGCATCGGAATTAAATGCAAATGGCACAATTCCGCCTTAAGTACATGAATAGACACTCATCTTACAGTCGATGCTTTGAGCATTCCCTGTGAGACCAGTATTAGTTTCCGATACACCACTGCAGGTTCAATGTGTTCCTTGGACCTTCAAATTGACGATGATACACAGAAATAGCATCGGAATTAAATACAAAAGGCACAATGCCACCTTAAGTACAAGAATAGAGACTCTTCTTACAGTCGGTGCTTTGAGCATTCCCTGTGAGGCCAGTATTAGTTTCCGATACGCCACTGCAGGTTCAGTGTGTTCCTAGGACCTTCAAATTGACGATGATACACAGAAATCGCATCGGAACTAAATACAAAAGGCACAATGCCGCCTTAAGTACTAGAATAGAGACTCTTCTTACAGTCGGTGCTTTGAGCATTCCCTGTGGGACCAGTATTAGTTTCCGATACACCACTGCAGGTTCAAAGTATTCCTTGGACCTTCACATTGACGATGAAATACAGAAATCGCATCGGAATCAAATACAAAAGGCACAATGCCGCCTTAAGTACAAGAATAGAGACTCTTCTTACAGTCGGTGCTTTGAGCATTCCCTGTGAGACCAGTAATAGTATCCTATACACCACTGCAGGTTCAATCTATCCCTTGGACATACACATTGACGATGAAACACTGAAATTACATCGGAATTAAATACAAAAGGTACAATGCCGCCTTAAGTACAAGAATAGAGACTCTTCATACCGTCGGTGCTTTGAGCATTCCCTGTGAGACCATTATTAGTTTCCGCTACACCTCTGCAGGTTCAGTTTATTCCTTGGAACTTCACATTGACGATGAAACACAGAAATGGCATCGGAATTAAATACAAAAGCCACAATGCTGCCTTAAGTACAAGAATAGAGACTCTTCTCACAGTCGGTGCCTTGAGCATTCCCTGTGAGACCGGTATTAGTTTACGGTCCACCTCTGCAGGTTCAGTTTATGCCTTGGACCTTCACATTGAGGATGAAACACAGAAATGGCATCGGAATTAAATAGAAAAGGCACAATGCCGCCTTAAGTACAAGAATAGAGACTCTTCTTACAGTCGGTGCTTTGAGCATTCCCTGTGAGACCAGTATTAGTTTCCAATACACCACTACAAGTTCAATGTATTCCTTGGACCTTCACATTGACGATGAAACACAGAAATCGCATCGTAATTAAATCCAAAACGCACAATGCCGCCTTAAGTACAAGAATACAGACTCTACTTACAGTCGATGTTTTGAGCATTCCCTGTGAGACCAGTATTAGTTTCCGATACACCACTGCAGGTTCAATATATTCCTTGGACCTTCCCATTGACGATGAACTAGAGAAATCGCATCGGAATCAAATACAAAAAGCACAGTGCCGCCTTAAGTACAAGAATAGAGACTCTTCTTACAGTTGGTGCTTTGAACATTCCCTGTGAGACCAGTAATAGTATCCGATACACCACTGCAGGTTCAATCTATTCCTTGGACATACACATTGACGATGAAACACTGAAATTACATCGGAATTAAATACAAAAGGAACAATGCCGCCTTAAGTACAAGAATATAGACTCTTCTTACAGTCGGTGCTTTGAGCATTCCCTGTGAGACCAGTATTAGTTTCCGATACACCTCTGCAGGTTCAATGTATTCCTTGGACCTTCACATTGACGATGAAACGCAGAAATCGCATCGGAATTAAATACGAAAGGCACAATGCCGCCTTAAGTACAAGAATAGAGACTCTTCTTACAGTCGGTGCTTTAAACATTCCCTGTGAGAGCAGTATTAGTTTCCGATACGCCACTGCCGGGTCAATGTATTCCTTGGACCTTCGAATTGACGATGATACAAAGAAATCGCATCGGATTTAAATGCAAATGGCACAATTCCGCCTTAAGTACATGAATAGACACTCATCTTACAGTCGATGCTTTGAGCATTCCCTGTGAGACCAGTATTAGTTTCCGATACACCACTGCAGGTTCAATGTGTTCCTTGGACCTTCAAATTGACGATGATACACAGAAATCGCATCGGAATTAAATACAAAAGGCACAATGCCACCTTAAGTACAAGAATAGAGACTCTTCTTACAGTCGGTGCTTTGAGCATTCCCTGTGAGGCCAGTATTAGTTTCCGATACGCCACTGCAGGTTCAGTGTGTTCCTAGGACCTTCAAATTGACGATGATACACAGAAATCGCATCGGAACTAATTACAAAAGGCACAATGCCGCCTTAAGTACTAGAATACAGACTCTTCTTACAGTCGGTGCTTTGAGCATTCCCTGTGAGACCAGTATTAGATTCCGCTACACCTCTGCAGGTTCAGTTTATTCCTTGGACCTTTACATTGACGATGAAACACAGATATGGCATCGGCATTAAATACAAAAGGCACAATGCCGCCTTAAGTACAAGAATAGAGACTCTTCTTACAGTCGGTGCTTTGAACATTCCCTGTGAGACCAGTAATAATATCCGATACATACTGCAAGTTCAATGTATTCCTTGGACCTTCACATTGACGATGAAACATAGAAATCGCATCGGAATTAAATACAAAAGGCACAATGCCGCCTTAAGTACAAGAATAGAGACTCTTCTTACAGTCGGTGCTTTGAGCATTCCCTGTGAGACCAGTAATAGTAACCGATACACCACTGCAGGTTCAATGTATTCCTTGGACGTTCACATTGAGGATGAAACACAGAAATGGCATCGGAATTAAATACAAAAGGCACAATGCCGCCTTAAGTACAAGAATAGAGACTCTTCTTACAGTCGGTGCTTTCAGAATTCCCTGTGAGACCAGTATTAGTTTCCGCTACACCCCTGCAGGTTCAGTTTATTCCTTGGACCTTCACATTGACGATGAAACACAAAAATGGCATCGGAATTAAATACAAAAGGCACAATGCCGCCTTAAGTACAAGAATAGAGACTCTTCTTACAGTCGGTGCTTTGAGCATTCCCTTTGAGACCAGTAATAGTATCCGATACACCACTGCAGGTTCAATGTATCCCTTGGACCTTCACATTGACGATGAAACATAGAAATCGCATCGGAATCAAATACAAAAGGCACAATGCCGCCTTAAGTACAAGAATAGAGACTCTTCTTACAGTCGGAGCTTTGAGCATTCCCTGTGAGACCAGTAATAGTAACCGATACACCACTGCAGGTTCAATGTATTCCTTGGACTTTCACATTGACGATGAAACACAGAAATGGCTTCGGAATTAAATACAAAAGGCACAATGCCGCCTTAAGTACAAGAATAGAGACTCTTCTTACAGTCGGTGCTTTGAGAATTCCCTGTGAGACCAGTATTAGCTTCCGGTACACCCCTGCAGGTTCAGCTTACTCCTTGGACCTTCACATTGACGATGAAACACAAAAATGGCATCGGAATTAAATACAAAAGGCACAATGCCGCCTTAAGTACAAGAATAGAGACTCTTCTTACAGTCGGTGCTTTGAGCATTACCTGTGAGACCAGTATTAGTTTCCGATACACCACTGCAAGTTCAATGTTTTCCTTGGACCTTCACATTGACGATGAACTACAGAAATCGCATCGGAATCAAATTCAAAAATCACAATGCCGCCTTAAGTACAAGAATAGAGACTCTTCTTACAGTTGGTGCTTTGAACGTTCCCTGTGAGACCAGTAATAGTATCCGATACACCACTGCAGGTTCAATCTATTCCTTGGACATACACATTGACGATGAAACACTGAAATTACATCGGAATTAAATACAAAAGGTACAATGCCGCCTTATGTACAAGAATATAGACTCTTATTACCGTCGGTGCTTTGAGCATTCCCTGTGAGACCTGTATTAGTTTCCGATACGCCTCTGCAGGTTCAATGTATTCCTTGGACCTTCACATTGACGATGAAACACAGAAATCGCATCGGAATTAAATACAAAAGGCACAATGCCGCCTTAAGTACAAGAATAGAGACTCTTCTTACAGTTGGTGCTTTGAACATTCCCTGTGAGACCAGTAATAGTATCCGATACACCACTGCAGGTTCAATCCATTCCTTGGACATACACATTGACGATGAAACACTGAAATTACATCGGAATTAAATACAAAAGGAACAATGATGCCTTAAGTACAAGAATATAGACTTTTCTTACCGTCGGTGCTTTGAGCATTCCCTGTGAGACCAATATTAGTTTCCGATACACCTCTGCAGGTTCAATGTATTCCTTGGACCTTCACATTGACGATGAAACGCAGAAATCGCATCGGAATTAAATACAAAAGGCACAATGCCGCCTTAAGTACAAGAATAGAGACTCTTCTTACAGTCGGTGCTTTAAACATTCCCTGTGAGAGCAGTATTAGTTTCTGATACGCCACTGCCAGGTCAATGTATTCCTTGGACCTTCGAATTGACGATGATACAAAGAAATCGCATCGGAATTAAATACAAATGGCACAATTCCGCCTTAAGTACATGAATAGACACTCATCTTACAGTCGATGCTTTGAGCATTCCCTGTGAGACCAGTATTAGTTTCCGATACACCACTGCAGGTTCAATGTATTCCTTGGACCTTCACATTGACGATGAAACACAGATATCGCATCGGAATTAAATACAAAAGGCACAATGCCGCCTTAAGTACAAGAATAGAGACTCTTCTTACAGTCGGTGCTTTGAGCATTCCCTGTGAGACCAGTATTAGTTTCCGATACACCACTGCAGGTTCAATGTATTCCTTGGACCGTCAAAATGACGATGATACACAGAAATCGCATCGGAATTAAATACAAAAGGCACAATGCCGCCTTAAGTAAAGAATAGAGACTCTTCTTACTGTCGGTGCTTTGAGCATTCCCTGTGAGACTAGTATTAGTTTCCGATACACCACTGCAGGTTCAATGTATTCCTTGGACCGTCAAATTGACGATGATACACAGAAATCGCATCGGAATTAAATACAAAAGGCACATTGCCGCCTTAAGTACAAGAATAGAGACTCTTCTTACAGTCGGTGCTTTGAGCATTCCCTGTGATACCAGTATTAGTTTCCGATACGCCACTGCAGGTTCAGTGTATTCCTAGGAGCTTCAAATTGACGATGATACACAGAAATCGCATCGGAACTAAATACAAAAGGCACAATGCCGCCTTAAGTACTAGAATAGAGACTCTTCTTACAGTCGGTGCTTTGAGCATTCCCTGTGAGACCAGTATTAGTTTCCGCTACACCTCTGCAGGTTCAGTTTATTCCTTGGACCTTTACATTGACGATGAAACACAGAAATGGCATCGGCATTAAATACAAAAGGCACAATGCCGCCTTAAGTACAAGAATAGAGACTCTTCTTACAGTCGGTGCTTTGAGCATTCCCTGTGAGACCAGTAATAATATCCGATACACCACTGCAGGTTCAATGTATTCCTTGGACCTTCACATTGACGATGAAACATAGAAATCGCATCGGAATTAAATACAAAAGGCACAATGCCGCCTTAAGTACAAGAATAGAGACTCTTCTTACAGTCGGTGCTTTGAGCATTCCCTGTGAGACCAGTAATAGTAACCGATACACCACTGCAGGTTCAATGTATTCCTAGGACCTTCACATTGACGATGAAACGCAGAAATGGTATCGGAATTAAATACAAAAGGCACATTGCCGCCTTAAGTACAAGAATAGAGACTCTTCTTACAGTCGGTGCTTTGAGAATTCCCTGTGAGACCAGTATTAGCTTCCGGTACACCCCTGCAGGTTCAGCTTACTCCTTGGACCTTCACATTGACGATGAAACACAAAAATGGCATCGGAATTAAATACAAAAGGCACAATGCCGCCTTAAGTACAAGAATAGAGACTCTTCTTACAGTTGGTGCTTTGAACATTCCCTGTGAGACCAGTAATAGTATCCGATACACCACTGCAGGTTCAATCTATTCCTTGGACATACACATTGACGATGAAACACTGAAATTACATCGGAATTAAATACAAAAGGAACAATGATGCCTTAAGTACAAGAATAGAGACTCTTCTTACAGTTGGTGCTTTGAACATTCCCTGTGAGACCAGTAATAGTATCCGATACACCACTGCAGGTTCAATCTATTCCTTGGACATACACATTGACGATGAAACACTGAAATTACATCGGAATTAAATACAAAAGGTACAATGCCGCCTTAAGTACAAGAATATAGACTCTTATTACCGTCGGTGCTTTGAGCATTCCCTGTGAGACCTGTATTAGTTTCCGATACACCTCTGCAGGTTCAATGTATTCCTTGGACCTTCACATTGACGATGAAACACAGAAATCGCATCGGAATTAAATACAAAAGGCACAATGCCGCCTTAAGTACAAGAATAGTGACTCTTCTTACAGTTGGTGCTTTGAACATTCCCTGTGAGACCAGTAATAGTATCCGATACACCACTGCAGGTTCAATCTATTCCTTGGACATACACATTGACGATGAAACACTGAAATTACATCGGAATTAAATACAAAAGGTACAATGCCGCCTTAAGTACAAGAATAGAGACTCTTCTTACAGTCGGTGCTTTGAGCATTCCCTGTGAGACCAGTATTTGTTTCCGATACACCACTGCAGGTTCAATGTATTCCTTGGACCTTCAAAATGACGATGATACACAGAAATCGCATCGGAATTAAATACAAAACGCACAATGCCGCCTTAAGTACAAGAATAGAGACTCTTCTTACAGTCGGTGCTTTGAGCATTCCCTGTGAGACCAGTATTAGTTTAAGATACGCCACTGCAGGTTCAGTGTATTCCTAGGAGCTTCAAATTGTCGATGATACACAGAAATCGCATCGGAACTAAATACAAAAGGCACAATGCCGCCTTAAGTACTAGAATAGAGACTCTTCTTACAGTCGGTGCTTTGAGCATTCCCTGTGAGACCAGTATTAGTTTCCGCTACACCTCTGCAGGTTCAGTTTATTCCTTGGACCTTTACATTGACGATGAAACACAGAAATGGCATCGGCATTAAATACAAAAGGCACAATGCCGCCTTAAGTACAAGAATAGAGACTCTTCTTACAGTCGGTGCTTTGAGCATTCCCTGTGAGACCAGTAATAATATCCGATACACCACTGCAGGTTCAATGTATTCCTTGGACCTTCACATTGACGATGAAACATAGAAATCGCATCGGAATTAAATACAAAAGGCACAATGCCGCCTTAAGTACAAGAATAGAGACTCTTCTTACAGTCGGTGCTTTGAGCATTCCCTGTGAGACCAGTAATAGTAACCGATACACCACAGCAGGTTCAATGTATTCCTAGGACCTTCACATTGACGATGAAACACAGAAATGGCATCGGAATTAAATACAAAAGGCAAAATGCCGCCTTAAGTACAAGAATAGAGACTCTTCTTACAGTCGGTGCTTTGAGAATTCCCTGTGAGACCAGTATTAGTTTCCGCTACACCCCTGCAGGTTCAGTTTATTCTTTGGACCTTCACATTCACGATGAAACACAAAAATGGCATCGGAATTAGATACAAAAGGCACAATGCCGCCTTAAGTACAAGAATAGAGACTCTTCTTACAGTCGGTGCTTTGAGCATTCCCTGTGAGACCAGTAATAGTATCCGATACACCACTGCAGGTTCAATGTATTCCTTGGACCTTCACATTGACGATGAAACATAGAAATCGCATCGGAATGAAATACAAAAGGCACAATGCCGCCTTAAGTACAAGAATAGAGACTCTTCTTACAGTCGGAGCTTTGAGCATTCCCTGTGAGACCAGTAATAGTAACCGATACACCACTGCAGGTTCAATGTATTCCTTGGACCTTCACATTGACGATGAAACACAGAAATTACATCGGAATTAAATACAAACGGAACAAAGCCGCCTCAAGCACAAGAATAGAGACTCTTCTTACAGTCGGTGCTTTGAGCATTCCCTGTGAGACCAGTATTAGTTTCCGCTACACCTCTGCAGGTTCAGTTTTTTCCTTGGACCTTCACATTGACGATGAAACACAGAAATGGCATCGGAATTAAATACAAAAGGCACAATGCCGCCTTAAGTACAAGAATAGAGTTTCTTCTTACAGTCGGTGCTTTGAGAATTCCCTGTGAGACCAGTATTAGTTTCCGCTACAACCCTGCAGGTTCAGTTTATTCCTTGGACCTTCACATTGACGATGAAACACAAAAATGGCATCGGAATTAAATACAAAAGGCACAATGCCGCCTTAAGTACAAGAATAGAGACTCTTCTTACAGACGGTGCTTTGAGCATTCCCTGTGAGACCAGTAATAGTATCCGATACACCACAGCAGGTTCAGTTTATTCCTTGGACATACACATTGACGATGAAACACCGAAATTACATCGGAATTAAATACAAAAGGAACAATGCCGCCTTAAGTACAAGAATAGAGACTCTTCTTACAGTCGGTGCTTTGAGCATTCCCTGTGAGACCAGTGTTAGTTTCCGCTACACCTCTGCAGGTTCAGTTTTTTCGTTGGACCTTCACATTGACGATGAAACACAGAAATGGCATCGGAATTAAATACAAAACGCACAATGCCGTATAAGGTACAAGAATAGAGACTCTTATTACCGTCGGTGCTTTGAGCATTCCCTGTGAGACCAGAATTAGTTTCCGATACACCACTGCAGGTTCAATGTATTCCTTGGACCTTCACATTGACGATGAAACACAGAAATGGCATCGGAATTAATTCCAAAACGCACAATGCCGCCTTAAGTACAAGAATAGAGACTCTTCTTACAGTCGGTGCTTTAAGCATTCTCTGTGAGACCAGTAATAGTATTCGATACACCACTGCAGGTTCAATGTATTCCTTGGACACACACATTGACGATGAAACACAGAAATTACATCGGAATTAAATACAAAAGGAACAACGCCGCCTTAAGTACAAGAATAGAGACTCTTCTTACAGTCGGTGCTTTGAGCATTCCCTGTGAGACCAGTATTAGTTTCCGCTACACCTCTGCAGGTTCGGTTTATTCCTTGGACCTTCACATTGACGATGAAACACAGACATGGCATCGGAATTAAATCCAAAGGGCACAATGACGCCTTAAGTACAAGAATAGAGACTCTTCTTACAGTCGGTGCTTTGAGCAT
Organism: Schistocerca americana; assembly: GCF_021461395.2. Lineage (NCBI taxonomy): Eukaryota > Metazoa > Arthropoda > Insecta > Orthoptera > Acrididae > Schistocerca > Schistocerca americana. The sequence goes on from NC_060123.1 coordinate 744,886,865, forward strand.
TCCCTGTGAGACCAGTAATAGTATCCGATACACCACTGCAGGTTCAATCTATTCCTTGGACATACACGTTGACGACGAAACACAGAGATTACATCGGAATTAAATACAAAAGGAACAATGCCGCCTTAAGTACAAGAATAAAAACCATTCTTACCGTCGGTGCTTTGAGAATTCCCTGTGAGACCAGTTTTAGTTTCCGATACACCACTGGAGGTTCAATGAATTCCTTGGACCTTCACATTGACGATGAAACACTGAAATTACATCGGAATTAAATACAAAAGGCACAATGCCGCCTTAAGTACAAGAAAGAGACTCTTCTTACAGTCGGTGCTGTGAGCATTCCCTGTGAGACCAGTAATAGTATCCGATACACCACAGCAGGTTCAATCTATTCCTTGGACATACACATTGACGATGAAACTCAGAAATTACATCGGAATTAAAAACAAAAGGAACAATGCCGCCTTAAGTACAAGAATAGAGACTCTTCTTACCGTCGGTGCTTTGAGCATTCCCTGTGAGACCAGTATTAGTTTCCGATACACCACTGGAGGTTCAATGAATTCCTTGGACCTTCACATTGACGATGAAACACTGAAATTACATAGGAATTAAATACAAAAGGCACAATGCCGCCTTAAGTACAAGAATAGAGACACATCTTACAGTCGGTTCTTTAAGCATTCCCTGTGAGAAGAGTAATATTATCCGATACACCACTGCAGGTTCAATGTATTCCTTGTACCTTCACATTAACGATGAAACACAGAAATCGCATCGGAATTAAATACAAAAGGCACAATGCCGTATTAAGTACAAGAATAGAGACTCTTCTTACAGTCGGTGCTTTGAGCATTCCCTGTGAGACGAGTATTAGATTCCGATACACCACTGCAGGTTCAATGTATTCCTTGGACCTTCACATTGACGATGAAACACAGAAATGGCGTCGGAATTAAATCCAAAACGCACAATGCCGCCTTAAGTACAAGAATAGAGACTCTTCTTACCGTCGGTGCTTTGAGCATTCCCTGTGAGACCAGTATTAGTTTCCGCTACACCTCTGCGGGTTCAGTTTATTCCTTGGACCTTCACATTGACGATGAAACACAGAAATCGCATCGGAATTAAATACAAAAGGCACAATGCCGCCTTAAGTACAAGAATAGAGACTCTTCTTACAGTCGGTGGTTCGAGCATTCCCTGTGAGACCAGTAATAGTATCCAATACACCACTGCAGGTTCATTCTATTCCTTGGACATACACATTGACGATGAAACACAGAAATTACATCGGAATTAAATACAAAAGGAACAATGCCGCCTTAAGTACAAGAATAGAGACTCTTCTTACCGTCGGTGCTTTGAGCATTCCCTGTGAGACCAGTATTAGTTTCCGATACACCACTGGAGGTTCAATGAATTCCTTGGCCATTTACATTGACGATGAAGCACTGAAATTACATCGGAATTAAATACAAACGGCACAATGCCGCCTTAAGTACAAGAATAGAGACTCTTCTTACAGTCGGTGCTATGAGCATTCCCTGTGAAACCAGTAATAGTATTCGATAAACCACTGCAGGTTCAATCTATTCCTTGGACATACACATTGACAATGAAACACAGAAATTACATCGGAATTAAGTACAAAAGGAACAATGCCGCCTTAAGTACAAGAATACAGACTCTTCTTACCGTCGGTGCTTTGAGCATTCCCTGTGCGACCAGTAATAGTATCCGATACACCACTGCAGGTTCAATGTATTACTTGGACCTTCACATTGACGATGAAACATAGAAATCGCATCGGAATTAAATACAAAAGGCACAATGCCGCCTTAAGTACCAGAATAGAGACTCCTCTTACAGTCGGAGCTTTGAGCATTCCCTGTGAGACCAGTAATAGTAACCGATACACCACTGCAGGTTCAATGTATTCCTTGGGCTTTCACATTGACGATGAAACACAGAAATGGCATCGGAATTAAATACAAAAGGCACAATGCCGCCTTAAGTACAAGAATAGAGACTCTTCTTACAGTCGGTGCTTTGAGAATTCCCTGTGAGACCAGTATTAGTGTCCGCTACACCCCTGCAGGTTCAGTTTATTCCTTGGACCTTCACATTGACGATGAAACACAAAAATGGCATCGGAATTAAATACAAATGGCACAATGCCGCCTTAAGTACAAGAATAGAGACTCTGCTTACAGTCGGTGCTTTGAGCATTCCCTGTAAGTCCAGTAATAGTATCCGATACACCACTGCAGGTTCAATCTATTCCTTGGACATACACATTGACGATGAAACACAGAAATTACATCGGAATTAATTACAAAAGGAACAATGCCGCCTTAAGTACAAGAATAGAGACTCTTCTTACAGTCGGTGCTTTGAGCATTCCCTGTGAGACCAGTATTAGTTTCCGCTACACCTCTGCAGGTTCAGTTTTTTCCTTGGACCATCACATTGACGATGAAACACAGAAATGGCATCGGAATTAAATACAAAAGGCACAATGCCGCCTTAAGAACAAGAATAGCGACTCTTCTTACAGTCGGTGCTTTGAGCATTCCCTGTGAGACCAGTAATAATATCCGATACACCACTGCAGGTTCAATGTATTCCTTGGACCTTCACATTGACGATGAAACATAGAAATCGCATCGGAATTAAATACAAAAGGCACAATGCCGCCTTAAGTACAAGAATAGAGACTCTTCTTACAGTCGGTGCTTTGAGCATTCCCTGTGAGACCAGTAATAGTAACCGATACACCACAGCAGGTTCAATGTATTCCTAGGACCTTCACATTGACGATGAAACACAGAAATGGCATCGGAATTAAATACAAAAGGCAAAATGCCGCCTTAAGTACAAGAATAGAGACTCTTCTTACAGTCGGTGCTTTGAGAATTCCCTGTGAGACCAGTATTAGTTTCCGCTACACCCCTGCAGGTTCAGTTTATTCTTTGGACCTTCACATTCACGATGAAACACAAAAATGGCATCGGAATTAGATACAAAAGGCACAATGCCGCCTTAAGTACAAGAATAGAGACTCTTCTTACAGTCGGTGCTTTGAGCATTCCCTGTGAGACCAGTAATAGTATCCGATACACCACTGCAGGTTCAATGTATTCCTTGGACCTTCACATTGACGATGAAACATAGAAATCGCATCGGAATGAAATACAAAAGGCACAATGCCGCCTTAAGTACAAGAATAGAGACTCTTCTTACAGTCGGAGCTTTGAGCATTCCCTGTGAGACCAGTAATAGTAACCGATACACCACTGCAGGTTCAATGTATTCCTTGGACCTTCACATTGACGATGAAACACAGAAATTACATCGGAATTAAATACAAACGGAACAAAGCCGCCTCAAGCACAAGAATAGAGACTCTTCTTACAGTCGGTGCTTTGAGCATTCCCTGTGAGACCAGTATTAGTTACCGCTACACCTCTGCAGGTTCAGTTTTTTCCTTGGACCTTCACATTGACGATGAAACACAGAAATGGCATCGGAATTAAATACAAAAGGCACAATGCCGCCTTAAGTACAAGAATAGAGACTCTTCTTACAGTCGGTGCTTTGAGAATTCCCTGTGAGACCAGTATTAGTTTCCGCTACAACCCTGCAGGTTCAGTTTATTCCTTGGACCTTCACATTGACGATGAAACACAAAAATGGCATCGGAATTAAATACAAAAGGCACAATGCCGCCTTAAGTACAAGAATAGAGACTCTTCTTACAGACGGTGCTTTGAGCATTCCCTGTGAGACCAGTAATAGTATCCGATACACCACAGCAGGTTCAGTTTATTCCTTGGACATACACATTGACGATGAAACACCGAAATTACATCGGAATTAAATACAAAAGGAACAATGCCGCCTTAAGTACAAGAATAGAGACTCTTCTTACAGTCGGTGCTTTGAGCATTCCCTGTGAGACCAGTGTTAGTTTCCGCTACACCTCTGCAGGTTCAGTTTTTTCGTTGGACCTTCACATTGACGATGAAACACAGAAATGGCATCGGAATTAAATACAAAACGCACAATGCCGTATAAGGTACAAGAATAGAGACTCTTATTACCGTCGGTGCTTTGAGCATTCCCTGTGAGACCAGAATTAGTTTCCGATACACCACTGCAGGTTCAATGTATTCCTTGGACCTTCACATTGACGATGAAACACAGAAATGGCATCGGAATTAATTCCAAAACGCACAATGCCGCCTTAAGTACAAGAATAGAGACTCTTCTTACAGTCGGTGCTTTAAGCATTCTCTGTGAGACCAGTAATAGTATTCGATACACCACTGCAGGTTCAATGTATTCCTTGGACACACACATTGACGATGAAACACAGAAATTACATCGGAATTAAATACAAAAGGAACAACGCCGCCTTAAGTACAAGAATAGAGACTCTTCTTACAGTCGGTGCTTTGAGCATTCCCTGTGAGACCAGTATTAGTTTCCGCTACACCTCTGCAGGTTCGGTTTATTCCTTGGACCTTCACATTGACGATGAAACACAGACATGGCATCGGAATTAAATCCAAAGGGCACAATGCCGCCTTAAGTACAAGAATAGAGACTCTTCTTACAGTCGGTGCTTTGAGCATTCCCTGTGAGACCAGTAATAGTATCCGATACACCACTGCAGGTTCAATCTATTCCTTGGACATACACGTTGACGACGAAACACAGAGATTACATCGGAATTAAATACAAAAGGAACAATGCCGCCTTAAGTACAAGAATAAAAACCATTCTTACCGTCGGTGCTTTGAGAATTCCCTGTGAGACCAGTTTTAGTTTCCGATACACCACTGGAGGTTCAATGAATTCCTTGGACCTTCACATTGACGATGAAACACTGAAATTACATCGGAATTAAATACAAAAGGCACAATGCCGCCTTAAGTACAAGAAAGAGACTCTTCTTACAGTCGCTGCTGTGAGCATTCCCTGTGAGACCAGTAATAGTATCAGATACACCACAGCAGGTTCAATCTATTCCTTGGACATACACATTGACGATGAAACTCAGAAATTACATCGGAATTAAAAACAAAAGGAACAATGCCGCCTTAAGTACAAGAATAGAGACTCTTCTTACCGTCGGTGCTTTGAGCATTCCCTGTGAGACCAGTATTAGTTTCCGATACACCACTGGAGGTTCAATGAATTCCTTGGACCTTCACATTGACGATGAAACACTGAAATTACATAGGAATTAAATACAAAAGGCACAATGCCGCCTTAAGTACAAGAATAGAGACACATCTTACAGTCGGTTCTTTAAGCATTCCCTGTGAGAAGAGTAATATTATCCGATACACCACTGCAGGTTCAATGTATTCCTTGTACCTTCACATTAACGATGAAACACAGAAATCGCATCGGAATTAAGTACAAAAGGCACAATGCCGTATTAAGTACAAGAATAGAGACTCTTCTTACAGTCGGTGCTTTGAGCATTCCCTGTGAGACGAGTATTAGATTCCGATACACCACTGCAGGTTCAATGTATTCCTTGGACCTTCACATTGACGATGAAACACAGAAATGGCGTCGGAATTAAATCCAAAACGCACAATGCCGCCTTAAGTACAAGAATAGAGACTCTTCTTACCGTCGGTGCTTTGAGCATTCCCTGTGAGACCAGTATTAGTTTCCGCTACACCTCTGCGGGTTCAGTTTATTCCTTGGACCTTCACATTGACGATGAAACACAGAAATCGCATCGGAATTAAATACAAAAGGCACAATGCCGCCTTAAGTACAAGAATAGAGACTCTTCTTACAGTCGGTGGTTCGAGCATTCCCTGTGAGACCAGTAATAGTATCCAATACACCACTGCAGGTTCATTCTATTCCTTGGACATACACATTGACGATGAAACACAGAAATTACATCGGAATTAAATACAAAAGGAACAATGCCGCCTTAAGTACAAGAATAGAGACTCTTCTTACCGTCGGTGCTTTGAGCATTCCCTGTGAGACCAGTATTAGTTTCCGATACACCACTGGAGGTTCAATGAATTCCTTGGACATTTACATTGACGATGAAGCACTGAAATTACATCAGAATTAAATACAAACGGCACAACGCCGCCTTAAGTACAAGAATAGAGACTCTTCTTACAGTCGGTGCTATGAGCATTCCCTGTGAAACCAGTAATAGTATTCGATAAACCACTGCAGGTTCAATCTATTCCTTGGACATACACATTGACAATGAAACACAGAAATTACATCGGAATTAAGTACAAAAGGAACAATGCCGCCTTAAGTACAAGAATACAGACTCTTCTTACCGTCGGTGCTTTGAGCATTCCCTGTGCGACCAGTAATAGTATCCGATACACCACTGCAGGTTCAATGTATTACTTGGACCTTCACATTGACGATGAAACATAGAAATCGCATCGGAATTAAATACAAAAGGCACAATGCCGCCTTAAGTACCAGAATAGAGACTCCTCTTACAGTCGGAGCTTTGAGCATTCCCTGTGAGACCAGTAATAGTAACCGATACACCACTGCAGGTTCAATGTATTCCTTGGGCTTTCACATTGACGATGAAACACAGAAATGGCATCGGAATTAAATACAAAAGGCACAATGCCGCCTTAAGTACAAGAATAGAGACTCTTCTTACAGTCGGTGCTTTGAGAATTCCCTGTGAGACCAGTATTAGTGTCCGCTACACCCCTGCAGGTTCAGTTTATTCCTTGGACCTTCACATTGACGATGAAACACAAAAATGGCATCGAAATTAAATACAAATGGCACAATGCCGCCTTAAGTACAAGAATAGAGACTCTGCTTACAGTCGGTGCTTTTAGCATTCCCTGTAAGTCCAGTAATAGTATCCGATACACCACTGCAGGTTCAATCTATTCCTTGGACATACACATTGACGATGAAACACAGAAATTACATCGGAATTAATTACAAAAGGAACAATGCCGCCTTAAGTACAAGAATAGAGACTCTTCTTACAGTCGGTGCTTTGAGCATTCCCTGTGAGACCAGTATTAGTTTCCGCTACACCTCTGCAGGTTCAGTTTTTTCCTTGGACCATCACATTGACGATGAAACACAGAAATGGCATCGGAATTAAATACAAAAGGCACAATGCCGCCTTAAGAACAAGAATAGCGACTCTTCTTACAGTCGGTGCTTTGAGCATTCCCTGTGAGACCAGTAATAGTATCCGATACACCACTGCAGGTTCAATGTATTCCATGGACCTTCACGTTGACGATGAAACACAGAGATCGCATCGGAATCAAATACAAAAGGCACAATGCCGCCTTAAGTACAAGAATAGAGACTCTTCTTACAGTCGGTGCTTTGAGAATTCCCTGTGAGACCAGTATTAGTTTCCGATACACCACTGCAGGTTCAATCTATTCCTTGGACATACACATTGACGATGAAACACAGAAATTACATCGGAATTAAATACAAAAGGAACAATGCAGCCTTATGTACAAGAATAGAGACTCTTCTTACCGTCGGTGCTTTGAGCATTCCCTGTGAGACCACTATTAGTTTCCGCTACACCTCTGCAGGTTCAGTTTATTCCTTGGACCTTCACATTGACGATGAAACACAGAAATGGCATCGGAATTAAATACAAAACGCACAATGCCGCCTTAAGTACAAGAATAGAGACTCTTATTAAAGTCGGTGCTTTGAGCATTCCCTGTGAGACCAGTATTAGTTTCCGATACACCACTGCAGGTTCAATGTATTCCTTGGACCTTCACATTGACGATGAAACACAGAAATGGCATCGGAATTAAATCCAAAACGCACAATGCCGCCTTAAGTACAAGAATAGAGGCTCTTCTTACAGTCGGTGCTTTGAGCATTCCCTGTGAGACCAATAATAGTATCCGATACACCACTGCAGGTTCAATGTATTCCTTGGACACTCACATTGACGATGAAAGACAGAAATTACATCGGAATTAAATACAAAAGGAACATTGCCGCCTTAAGTACAAGGATAGAGACTCTTCTTACAGTCGGAGCTTTGAGCATTCCCTGTGAGACCAGTATTAGTTTCCGCTACACCTCTGCAGGTTCGGTTTATTCCTTGGACCTTCACATTGACGATGAAACACAGAAATGGCATCGGAATTAAATCCAAAGGGCACAATGCCGCCTTAGGTACAAGAATAGAGACTCTTCTTACACTCGGTGCTTTGAGCATTCCCAGTGAGGCCAGTAATAGTATCCGATACACCACTGCAGGTTCAATCTATTCCTTGGACATACACATTGACGACGAAACACAGAGATTACATCGGAATTAAATACAAAAGGAACAATGCCGCCTTAAGTACAAGAATAAAAACCATTCTTACCGTCGGTGCTTTGAGAATTCCCTGTGAGAGCAGTATTAGTTTCCGATACACCACTGGAGGTTCATTGAATTCCTTGGACCTTCACATTGACGATGAAACACTGAAATTACATCGGAATTAAATACAAAAGGCACAATGCCCCCTTAAGTACAAGAAAGAGACTCTTCCTACAGTCGGTGCTGTGAGCATTCCCTGTGAGACCAGTAATAGTATCCGATACACCACAGCAGGTTCAATCTATTCCTTGGACATACACATTGACGATGAAACAGAGAAATTACATCGGAATTAAATACAAAAGGAACAATGCCGCCTTAAGTACAAGAATTGAGACTCTTCTTACCGTCGGTGCTTTGAGCATTCCCTGTGAGACCAGTATTAGTTTCCGATACACCACTGGAGGTTCAATGAATACCTTGGACCTTCACATTGACGATGAAACACTGAAATTACATCGGAATTAAATACAAAAGGCACAATGTCGCCTTAAGTAGAAGAATAGAGACACTTCTTACAGTCGGTGCTTTAAGCATTCCCTGTGAGACCAGTAATAGTATCCGATACACCACTGCAGGTTCAATGTATTCCTTGGACCTTCACATTGACGATGAAACACAGAAATCGCATCGGAATTAAATACAAAAGGCACAATGCTGCCTTAAGTACAAGAATAGAGACTCTTCTTACAGTCGGTGCTTTGAGCATTCCCTGTGAGACCAGTAATAGTATTCGATACGCTACTGCAGGTTCAATCTATTCCTTCGACATACACATTGACGATGAAACACATAAATTACATCGGAATTAAATACAAGAGGAACAATGCCGCCTTAAGTACAAGAATAGAGACTCTTCTTACCGTCGGTGCTTTGAGCATTACCTGTGAGACCAGTATTAGTTTCCGATACACCACTGCAGGTTCAATGTATTCCTTGGACTTTCACATTGACGATGAAACACAGAAATGGCGTCGGAATTAAATCCAAAACGCACAATGCCGCCTTAAGTACAAGAATGGAGACTCTTCTAACCGTCGGTGCTTTGAGCATTCCCTGTGAGACCAGTATTAGTTTCCGCTACACCTCTGCGGGTTCAGTTTATTCCTTGGACCTTCACATTGACGATGAAACACAGAAATCGCATCGAAATTAAATACAAAAGGAACAGTGCCGCCTTAAGTACAAGAATAGAGACTCTTCATACCGTCGGTGCTTTGAGCATTTCCTGTGAGACCAGTATTAGTTTCCGATACACCACTGGAGGGTCAATGAATTCCTTGGACATTCACATTGACGATGAAACACTGAAATAACATCGGAATTAAATACAAACGGCACAATGCCGCCTTAAGTACAAGAATATAGACTCTTCTTACAGTCGGTGCTTTGAGCATTCCCTGTGAGACCAGTAATAGTATTCGATACACCACTGCAGGTTCAATCTATTCCTTCGACATACACATTGACGATGAAACACACAAATTACATCGGAATTAAATACAAGAGGAACAATGCCGCCTTAAGTACAAGAATAGAGACTCTTCTTACCGTCGGTGCTTTGAGCATTCCCTGTGAGATCAGTATCAGTTTCCGATACACCAGTGCAAATTCGATGTATTCCTTGGACCTTAACATTGACGATGAAACACTGAAATTACATCGGAATTAAATACAAAAGCACAATGCCGCCTAAAGTACAAGAATAGAGACTCTTCTTACCGTCGGTGCTTTGAGCATTCCCTTTGAGACCAGTATTACGTTCCGCTAGACCTCTGCAGGTTCAGTTTATTCCTTGGACCTTCACATTGACGATGAAACACAGAAATCGCATCGGAATTAAATACAAAAGGCACAGTGCCGCCTTAAGTACAAGAATGGAGACTCTTCTTACAGTCGGTGCTTTGAGCATTCCCTGTGAGACCAGCATTAGTTTCCGATACACCACTGCAGGTTCAATGTATTCCCTGGACCGTCACATTGACGATGAAACACAGAAATGGCATCGGAAGTAAATACAAAAGGCACAATGCCCCCATAAGTACAAGAATAGACACTCTTCTTACAGTCGGAGCTTTGAGCATTCCCTGTGAGACCAGTAATAGTTTCCGCTACACCTCTGCAGGTTCAATGTATTCCTTGGACCTGCCCATTGACGATGAAACGCAGAAATCGCATCGGAAATAAATACAAAAGGCACAATGCCGCCTTAAGTACAAGAATAGAGACTCTTCTTACAGTCGGTGCTTTAAGCATTCCCTGTGCGACCAGTATTAGTTTCCGATACGCCACTGCAGGTTCAATGTATTCCTTGGATCATCAAATTGACGATGATACACAGAAATCGGATAGGAATGAAATACAAAAGGCACAATGCCGCCTTAAGTACAAGAATAGAGACTCTTCTTACAGTCGGTGCTTTGAGCATTCCCCGTGAGACCAGTATTAGTTTCCGATACACCACCGCAGGTTCAATGTATTCCTTGGACCTTCACATTGACGATGAAACAAATAAATCGCATCGGAATTAAATACAAAAGGCACAATGCCGCCTTAAGTACAAGAATAGAGACTCTTCTTACAGTCGGTGCTTTGAGCATTCCCTGTGAGACCAGTATTAGTTTCCGCTACACCTCTGCAGGTTCAGTTTATTCCTTGGACCTTCACATTGACGATGAAACACAGAAATGGCATCGGAATTAAATACAAAAGGCACAATGCCGCCTTAAGTACAAGAATAGTTACTCTTCTTGCAGTCGGTGCTTTGAGCATTCCCTGTGAGACCAGTATTATTTTCCGATACACCACTGCAGGTACAATGTATTCCTTGGACCTTCACATTGACGATGAAACACAGAAATCGCATCGGAATTGAATCCAAAACGCACAATGCCGGCATAAGTACAAGAATACAGACTCTACATACAGTCGGTGCTTTGAGCATTCCCTGTGAGACCAGTATTATTTTCCGATACACCACTGCAGGTACAATGTATTCCTTGGACCTTCACATTGACGATGAAACACAGAAATCGCATCGGAATTGAATCCAAAGGGCACAATGCCGCCTTAGGTACAAGAATAGAGACTCTTCTTACAGTCGGTGCTTTGAGCATTCCCTGTGAGACCAGTATTATTTTCCGATACACCACTGCAGGTACAATGTATTCCTTGGACCTTCACATTGACGATGAAACACAGAAATGGCGTCGGAATTAAATCCAAAACGCACAATGCCGCCTTAAGTACAAGAATAGAGACTCTTCTTACCGTCGGTGCTATGAGCATTCCCTGTGAGACCAGTATTAGTTTCCGCTACACCTCTGCGGGTTCAGTTTATTCCTTGGACCTTCACATTGACGATGAAACACAGAAATCGCATCGGAATTAAATACAAAAATCACAATGAAGCCTTAAGTACAAGAATAGAGACTCTTCTTACAGTCGGTGGTTAGAGCATTCCCTGTGAGACCAGTAATAGTATCCGATACACCACTGCAGGTTCATTCTATTCCTTGGACATACACATTGACGATGAAACACAGAAATTACATCGGAATTAAATACAAAAGGAACAATGCCGCCTTAAGTACAAGAATAGAGACTCTTCTTACCGTCGGTGCTTTGAGCATTCCCTGTGAGACCAGTATTAGTTTCCGATACACCACTGGAGGTACAATGAATTCCTTGGACATTCACATTGACGAGGAAACTCTGAAATTACATCGGAATTAAATACAAACGGCACAATGCCGCCTTAAGTACAAGAATAGAGACTCTTCTTACAGTCGGTGCTTTGAGCATTCCCTGTGAGACCAGTAATAGTATTCGATACACCACTGCAGGTTCAATCTATTCCTTCGACATACACATTGACGATGAAACACATAAATTACATAGGAATTAAATACAAGAGGAACAATGCCGCCTTAAGTACAAGAATAGAGACTCTTCTTACCGTCGGTGCTTTGAGCATTCCCTGTGAGACCAGTATTAGTTTCCGATACACCACTGCAGGTTCAATGTATTCCTTGGACTTTCACATTGACGATGAAACACAGAAATGGCGTCGGAATTAAATCCAAAACGCACAATGCCGCCTTAAGTACAAGAATATAGACTCTTCTAACCGTCGGTGCTTTGAGCATTCCCTGTGAGACCAGTATTAGTTTCCGCTACACCTCTGCGGGTTCAGTTTATTCCTTGGACCTTCACATTGACGATGAAACACAGAAATCGCATCGAAATTAAATACAAAAGGCACAATGCCGCCTTAAGTACAAGAATAGAGACTCTTCTTACAGTCGGTGGTTAGAGCAATCCCTGTGAGACCAGTAATAGTATCCGATACACCACTGCAGGTTCATTCTATTCCTTGGACATACACATTGACGATGAAACACAGAAATTACATCGGAATTAAATACAAAAGGAACAATGCCGCCTTATGTACAAGAATAGAGACTCTTCTTACCGTCGGTGCTTTGAGCATTCCCTGTGAGACCAGTATTAGTTTCCGATACACCACTGGAGGGTCAATGAATTCCTTGGACATTCACATTGACGATGAAACACTGAAATAACATCGGAATTAAATACAAACGGCACAATGCCGCCTTAAGTACAAGAATAGAGACTCTTCTTACAGTCGGTGCTTTGAGCATTCCCTGAGAGACCAGTAATAGTATTCGATACACCACTGCAGGTTCAATCTATTCCTTCGACATACACATTGACGATGAAACACATAAATTACATCGGAATTAAATACAAGAGGAACAATGCCGCCTTAAGTACAAGAATAGAGACTCTTCTTACCGTCGGTGCTTTGAGCATTCCCTGTGAGATCAGTATCAGTTTCCGATACACCACTGCAAATTCAATGTATTCCTTGGACCTTCACATTGACGATGAATCACTGAAATTACATCGGAATTAAATACAAAAGCACAATGCCGCCTTAAGTACAAGAATAGAGACTCTTCTTACCGTCGGTGCTTTGAGCATTCCCTTTGAGACCAGTATTAGTTTCCGCTAGACCTCTGCAGGTTCAGTTTATTCCTTGGACCTTCACATTGACGATGAAACACAGAAATCGCATCGGAATTAAATACAAAAGGCACAGTGCCGCCTTAAGTACAAGAATGGAGACTCTTCTTACAGTCGGTGCTTTGAGCATTCCCTGTGAGACCAGTATTAGTTTCCGATACACCACTGCAGGTTCAATGTATTCCCTGGACCTTCACATTGACGATGAAACACAGAAATGGCATCGGAAGTAAATACAAAAGGCACAATGCCCCCATAAGTACAAGAATAGACACTCTTCTTACAGTCGGAGCTTTGAGCATTCCCTGTGAGACCACTAATAGTTTCCGCTACACCTCTGCAGGTTCAATGTATTCCTTGGACCTGCCCATTGACGATGAAACGCAGAAATCGCATCGGAATTAAATACAAAAGGCACAATGCCGCCTTAAGTACAAGAATAGAGACTCTTCTTACAGTCGGTGCTTTAAGCATTCCCTGTGAGACCAGTATTAGTTTCCGATACGCCACTGCAGGTTCAAGGTATTCCTTGGATCTTCAAATTGACGATGATACACAGAAATCGGATAGGAATGAAATACAAAAGGCACAATGCCGCCTTAAGTACAAGAATAGAGACTCTTCTGACAGTCGGTGCTTTGAGCATTCCCCGTGAGACCAGTATTAGTTTCCGATACACCACCGCAGGTTCAATGTATTCCTTGGACCTTCACATTGACGATGAAACAAATAAATCGCATCGGAATTAAATACAAAAGGCACAATGCCGCCTTAAGTACAAGAATAGAGACTCTTCTTACAGTCGGTGCTTTGAGCATTCCCTGTGAGACCAGTATTAGTTTCCGCTACACTTCTGCAGGTTCAGTTTATTCCTTGGACCTTCACATTGACGATGAAACACAGAAATGGCATCGGAATTAAATACAAAAGGCACAATGCCGCCTTAAGTACAAGAATAGGGACTCTTCTTGCAGTCGGTGCTTTGAGCATTCCCTGTGAGACCAGTATTATTTTCCGATACACCACTGCAGGTTCAATGTATTCCTTGGACCTTCACATTGACGATGTAACACAGAAATCGCATCGGAATTGAATCCAAAACGCACAATGCCGGCATAAGTACAAGAATACAGACTCTACATACAGTCGGTGCTTTGAGCATTCCCTGTGAGACCAGTATTAGTTTCAGATACACCACTGCAGGTTCGGTTTATTCCTTGGACCTTCACATTGACGATGAAACAAAGAAATGGCATCGGAATTAAATCCAAAGGGCACAATGCCGCCTTAGGTACAAGAATAGAAACTCTTCTTACAGTCGGTGCTTTGAGCAATCCCTGTGAGACCAGTAATAGTTTCCGATACACCACTGGAGGTTCATTGAATTCCTTGGACCTTGACATTGACGATGAAACACTGAAATTACATCGGAATTAAATACAAGAGGCACAATGCCGCCGTAAGTACAAGAATTGAGACTCTTCTTACCGTCGGTGCTTTGAGCATTCCCTGTGAGACCAGTATTAGTTTCCGATACACCACTGGAGGTTCAATGAATACCTTGGACCTTCACATTGACGATGAAACACTGAAATTACATCGGAATTAAATACAAAAGGCACAATGCCGCCTTAAGTATAAGAGTAGAGACACTTCTTACAGTCGGTGCTTTAAGCATTCCCTGTGAGACCAGTAATAGTATCCGATACGCCACTGCAGGTTCAATGTATTCCTTGGACCTTCACATTGACGATGAAACACAGAAATTACATCGGAATTAAATACAAGAGGAACAATGCCGCCTTCAGTACAAGAATAGAGACTCTTCTTACCGTCGGTGCTTTGAGCATTCCCTGTGAGATCAGTATCAGTTTCCGATACACCACTGCAAATTCAATGTATTCCTTGGACGTTCACATTGACGATGAAACACTGAAATTACATCGGAATTAAATACAAAAGCACAATGCCGCCTTAAGTACAAGAATAGAGACTCTTCTTACCGTCGGTGCTTTGAGCATTCCCTTTGAGACCAGTATTAGTTTCCGCTAGACCTCTGCGGGTTCAGTTTATTCCTTGGACCTTCACATTGACGATGAAACACAGAAATCGCATCGGAATTAAATACAAAAGGCACAGTGCCGCCTTAAGTACAAGAATGGAGACTCTTCTTACAGTCGGTGCTTTGAGCATTCCCTGTGAGACCAGTATTAGTTTCGGAACCACCACTGCAGGTTCAATGTATTCCCTGGACCTTCACATTGACGATGAAACACAGAAATGGCATCGGAAGTAAATACAAAAGGCACAATGCCCCCATAAGTACAAGAATAGAGACTCTTCTTACAGTCGGAGCTTTGAGCATTCCCTGTGAGACCAGTAATAGTTTCCGCTACACCTCTGCAGGTTCAATGTATTCCTTGGACCTGCCCATTGACGATGAAACGCAGAAATCGCATCGGAATTAAATACAAAAGGCACAATGCCGCCTTAAGTACAAGAATAGAGACTCTTCTTACAGTCGGTGCTTTAAGCATTCCCTGTGAGACCAGTATTAGTTTCCGATACGCCACTGCAGGTTCAATGTATTCCTTGGATCTTCAAATTGACGATGATACACAGAAATCGGATAGGAATGAAATACAAAAGGCACAATGCCGCCTTAAGTACAAGAATAGAGACTCTTCTTACAGTCGGTGCTTTGAGCATTCCCCGTGAGACCAGTATTAGTTTCCGATACACCACCGCAGGTTCAATGTATTCCTTGGACCTTCACATTGACGATGAAACAAATAAATCGCATCGGAATTAAATACAAAAGGCACAATGCCGCCTTAAGTACAAGAATAGAGACTCTTCTTACAGTCGGTGCTTTGAGCATTCCCTGTGAGACCGGTATTAGTTTCCGCTACACCTCTGCAGGTTCAGTTTATTCCTTGGACCTTCACATTGACGATGAAACACAGAAATGGCACCGGAATTAAATACAAAAGGCACAATGCCGCCTTAAGTACAAGAATAGGGACTCTTCTTGCAGTCGGTGCTTTGAGCATTCCCTGTGAGACCAGTATTATTTTCCGATACACCACTGCAGGTTCAATGTATTCCTTGGACCTTCACATTGACGATGAAACACAGAAATCGCATCGGAATTGAATCCAAAACGCACAATGCCGGCATAAGTACAAGAATACAGACTCTACATACAGTCGGTGCTTTGAGCATTCCCTGTGAGACCAGTATTAGTTTCCGATACACCACTGCAGGTTCGGTTTATTCCTTGGACCTTCACAT
Source organism: Schistocerca americana (assembly GCF_021461395.2). Classification (NCBI taxonomy): domain Eukaryota; kingdom Metazoa; phylum Arthropoda; class Insecta; order Orthoptera; family Acrididae; genus Schistocerca; species Schistocerca americana. The sequence continues at coordinate 744,903,612 of NC_060123.1, forward strand.
TGACGATGAAACACAGAAATGGCATCGGAATTAAATCCAAAGGGCACAATGCCGCCTTAGGTACAAGAATAGAGACTCTTCTTACAGTCGGTGCTATGAGCATTCCCTGTGAGACCAGTAATAGTTTCCGATACACCACTGGAGGTTCATTGAATTCCTTGGACCTTGACATTGACGATGAAACACTGAAATTACATCGGAATTAAATACAAAAGGCACAATGCCGCCGTAAGTACAAGAAAGAGACTCTTCTTACAGTCGGTGCTGTGAGCATTCCCTGTGAGACCAGTAATAGTATCCGATACACCACAGCAGGTTCAATCTATTCCTTGGACATACACACTGACGATGAAACACAGAAATTACATCGGAATTAAATACAAAAGGAACAATGCCGCCTTAAGTACAAGAATTGAGACTCTTCTTACCGTCGGTGCTTTGAGCATTCCCTGTGAGACCAGTATTAGTTTCCGATACACCACTGGAGGTTCAATGAATACACTTGGACCTTCACATTGACGATGAAACACTGAAATTACATCGGAATTAAATACAAAAGGCACAATGCCGCCTTAAGTACAAGAGTAGAGACACTTCTTACAGTCGGTGCTTTAAGCATTCCCTGTGAGACCAGTAATAGTATCCGATACGCCACTGCAGGTTCAATGTATTCCTTGGACCTTCACATTGACGATGAAACACAGAAATCGCATCGGAATTAAATACAAAAGGCACAATGCTGCCTTAAGTACAAGAATAGAGACTCTTCTTACAGTCGGTGCTTTGAGCATTCCCTGTGAGACAAATATTAGTTCCCGATACACCACTGCAGGTTCAATGTATTCCTTGGACTTTCACATTGACGATGAAACACAGAAATGGCGTCGGAATTAAATCCAAAACGCACAATGCCGCCTTAAGTACAAGAATAGAGACTCTTCTTACCGTCGGTGCTATGAGCATTCCCTGTGAGACCAGTATTAGTTTCCGCTACACCTCTGCGGGTTCAGTTTATTCCTTGGACCTTCACATTGACGATGAAACACAGAAATCGCATCGGAATTAAATACAAAAGGCACAGTGCCGCCTTAAGTACAAGAATGGAGACTCTTCTTACAGTCGGTGCTTTGAGCATTCCCTGTGAGACCAGTATTAGTTTCCGATACACCACTGCAGGTTCAATGTATTCCCTGGACCTTCACATTGACGATGAAACACAGAAATGGCATCGGAAGTAAATACAAAAGGCACAATGCCCCCATAAGTACAAGAATAGACACTCTTCTTACAGTCGGAGCTTTGAGCATTCCCTGTGAGACCACTAATAGTTTCCGCTATACCTCTGCAGGTTCAATGTATTCCTTGGACCTGCCCATTGACGATGAAACGCAGAAATCGCATCGGAATTAAATACAAAAGGCACAATGCCGCCTTAAGTACAAGAATAGAGACTCTTCTTACAGTCGGTGCTTTAAGCATTCCCTGTGAGACCAGTATTAGTTTCCGATACGCCACTGCAGGTTCAAGGTATTCCTTGGATCTTCAAATTGACGATGATACACAGAAATCGGATAGGAATGAAATACAAAAGGCACAATGCCGCCTTAAGTACAAGAATAGAGACTCTTCTGACAGTCGGTGCTTTGAGCATTCCCCGTGAGACCAGTATTAGTTTCCGATACACCACCGCAGGTTCAATGTATTCCTTGGACCTTCACATTGACGATGAAACAAATAAATCGCATCGGAATTAAATACAAAAGGCACAATGCCACCTTAAGTACAAGAATAGAGACTCTTCTTACAGTCGGTGCTTTGAGCATTCCCTGTGAGACCAGTATTAGTTTCCGCTACACTTCTGCAGGTTCAGTTTATTCCTTGGACCTTCACATTGACGATGAAACACAGAAATGGCATCGGAATTAAATACAAAAGGCACAATGCCGCCTTAAGTACAAGAATAGGGACTCTTCTTGCAGTCGGTGCTTTGAGCATTCCCTGTGAGACCAGTATTATTTTCCGATACACCACTGCAGGTTCAATGTATTCCTTGGACCTTCACATTGACGATGTAACACAGAAATCGCATCGGAATTGAATCCAAAACGCACAATGCCGGCATAAGTACAAGAATACAGACTCTACATACAGTCGGTGCTTTGAGCATTCCCTGTGAGACCAGTATTAGTTTCAGATGCACCACTGCAGGTTCGGTTTATTCCTTGGACCTTCACATTGACGATGAAACAAAGAAATGGCATCGGAATTAAATCCAAAGGGCACAATGCCGCCTTAGGTACAAGAATAGAAACTCTTCTTACAGTCGGTGCTTTGAGCATTCCCTGTGAGACCAGTAATAGTTTCCGATACACCACTGGAGGTTCATTGAATTCCTTGGACCTTGACATTGACGATGAAACACTGAAATTACATCGGAATTAAATACAAGAGGCACAATGCCGCCGTAAGTACAAGAATTGAGACTCTTCTTACCGTCGGTGCTTTGAGCATTCCCTGTGAGACCAGTATTAGTTTCCGATACACCACTGGAGGTTCAATGAATACCTTGGACCTTCACATTGACGATGAAACACTGAAATTACATCGGAATTAAATACAAAAGGCACAATGCCGCCTTAAGTATAAGAGTAGAGACACTTCTTACAGTCGGTGCTTTAAGCATTCCCTGTGAGACCAGTAATAGTATCCGATACGCCACTGCAGGTTCAATGTATTCCTTGGACCTTCACATTGACGATGAAACACAGAAATTACATCGGAATTAAATACAAGAGGAACAATGCCGCCTTCAGTACAAGAATAGAGACTCTTCTTACCGTCGGTGCTTTGAGCATTCCCTGTGAGATCAGTATTAGTTTCCGATACACCACTGCAAATTCAATGTATTCCTTGGACGTTCACATTGACGATGAAACACTGAAATTACATCGGAATTAAATACAAAAGCACAATGCCGCCTTAAGTACAAGAATAGAGACTCTTCTTACCGTCGGTGCTTTGAGCATTCCCTTTGAGACCAGTATTAGTTTCCGCTAGACCTCTGCGGGTTCAGTTTATTCCTTGGACCTTCACATTGACGATGAAACACAGAAATCGCATCGGAATTAAATACAAAAGGCACAGTGCCGCCTTAAGTACAAGAATGGAGACTCTTCTTACAGTCGGTGCTTTGAGCATTCCCTGTGAGACCAGTATTAGTTTCGGAACCACCACTGCAGGTTCAATGTATTCCCTGGACCTTCACATTGACGATGAAACACAGAAATGGCATCGGAAGTAAATACAAAAGGCACAATGCCCCCATAAGTACAAGAATAGACACTCTTCTTACAGTCGGAGCTTTGATCATTCCCTGTGAGACCAGTAATAGTTTCCGCTACACCTCTGCAGGTTCAATGTATTCCTTGGACCTGCCCATTGACGATGAAACGCAGAAATCGCATCGGAATTAAATACAAAAGGCACAATACCGCCTTAAGTACAAGAATAGAGACTCTTCTTACAGTCGGTGCTTTAAGCATTCCCTGTGAGACCAGTATTAGTTTCCGATACGCCACTGCAGGTTCAATGTATTCCTTGGATCTTCAAATTGACGATGATACACAGAAATCGGATAGGAATGAAATACAAAAGGCACAATGCCGCCTTAAGTACAAGAATAGAGACTCTTCTTACAGTCGGTGCTTTGAGCATTCCCCGTGAGACCAGTATTAGTTTCCGATACACCACCGCAGGTTCAATGTATTCCTTGGACCTTCACATTGACGATGAAACAAATAAATCGCATCGGAATTAAATACAAAAGGCACAATGCCGCCTTAAGTACAAGAATAGAGACTCTTCTTACAGTCGGTGCTTTGAGCATTCCCTGTGAGACCGGTATTAGTTTCCGCTACACCTCTGCAGGTTCAGTTTATTCCTTGGACCTTCACATTGACGATGAAACACAGAAATGGCATCGGAATTAAATACAAAAGGCACAATGCCGCCTTAAGTACAAGAATAGGGACTCTTCTTGCAGTCGGTGCTTTGAGCATTCCCTGTGAGACCAGTATTATTTTCCGATACACCACTGCAGGTTCAATGTATTCCTTGGACCTTCACATTGACGATGAAACACAGAAATCGCATCGGAATTGAATCCAAAACGCACAATGCCGGCATAAGTACAAGAATACAGACTCTACATACAGTCGGTGCTTTGAGCATTCCCTGTGAGACCAGTATTAGTTTCCGATACACCACTGCAGGTTCGGTTTATTCCTTGGACCTTCACATTGACGATGAAACACAGAAATGGCATCGGAATTAAATCCAAAGGGCACAATGCCGCCTTAGGTACAAGAATAGAGACTCTTCTTACAGTCGGTGCTATGAGCATTCCCTGTGAGACCAGTAATAGTTTCCGATACACCACTGGAGGTTCATTGAATTCCTTGGACCTTGACATTGACGATGAAACACTGAAATTACATCGGAATTAAATACAAAAGGCACAATGCCGCCGTAAGTACAAGAAAGAGACTCTTCTTACAGTCGGTGCTGTGAGCATTCCCTGTGAGACCAGTAATAGTATCCGATACACCACAGCAGGTTCAATCTATTCCTTGGACATACACACTGACGATGAAACACAGAAATTACATCGGAATTAAATACAAAAGGAACAATGCCGCCTTAAGTACAAGAATTGAGACTCTTCTTACCGTCGGTGCTTTGAGCATTCCCTGTGAGACCAGTATTAGTTTCCGATACACCACTGGAGGTTCAATGAATACACTTGGACCTTCACATTGACGATGAAACACTGAAATTACATCGGAATTAAATACAAAAGGCACAATGCCGCCTTAAGTACAAGAGTAGAGACACTTCTTACAGTCGGTGCTTTAAGCATTCCCTGTGAGACCAGTAATAGTATCCGATACGCCACTGCAGGTTCAATGTATTCCTTGGACCTTCACATTGACGATGAAACACAGAAATCGCATCGGAATTAAATACAAAAGGCACAATGCTGCCTTAAGTACAAGAATAGAGACTCTTCTTACAGTCGGTGCTTTGAGCATTCCCTGTGAGACAAATATTAGTTCCCGATACACCACTGCAGGTTCAATGTATTCCTTGGACTTTCATATTGACGATGAAACACAGAAATGGCGTCGGAATTAAATCCAAAACGCACAATGCCGCCTTAAGTACAAGAATAGAGACTCTTATTACCGTCGGTGCTATGAGCATTCCCTGTGAGACCAGTATTAGTTTCCGCTACACCTCTGCGGGTTCAGTTTATTCCTTGGACCTTCACATTGACGATGAAACACAGAAATCGCATCGGAATTAAATACAAAAATCACAATGCCGCCTTAAGTACAAGAATAGAGACTCTTCTTACAGTCGCTGGTTAGAGCATTCCCTGTGAGACCAGTAATAGTATCCGATACACCACTGCAGGTTCATTCTATTCCTTGGACATACACATTGACGATGAAACACAGAAATTACATAGGAATTAAATACAAAAGGAACAATGCCGCCTTAAGTACAAGAATAGAGACTCTTCTTACCGTCGGTGCTTTGAGCATTCCCTGTGAGACCAGTATTAGTTTCCGATACACCACTGGAGGTTCAATGAATTCCTTGGACATTCACATTGACGATGAAACACTGAAATTACATCGGAATTAAATACAAACGGCACAATGCCGCCTTAAGTACAAGAATAGAGACTCTTCTTACAGTCGGTGCTTTGAGCATTCCCTGTGAGACCAGTAATAGTATTCGATACACCACTGCAGGTTCAATCTATTCCTTCGACATACACATTGACGATGAAACACAGAAATTACATCGGAATTAAATACAAAAGGAACAATGCCGCCTTAAGTACAAGAATAGAGACTCTTCTTACCGTCGGTGCTTTGAGCATTCCCTGTGAGACCAGTATTAGTTTCCGATACACCACTGCAGGTTCAATGTATTCCTTGGATCTTCAAATTGACGATGATACACAGAAATCGGATAGGAATGAAATACAAAAGGCACAATGCCGCCTTAAGTATAAGAATAGAGACTCTTCTTACAGTCGGTGCTTTGAGCATTCCCCGTGAGACCAGTATTAGTTTCCGATACGCCACTGCAGGTTCAATGTATTCCTTGGATCTTCAAACTGACGATGATACACAGAAATCGGATAGGAATGAAATACAAAAGGCACAATGCCGCCTTAAGTACAAGAATAGAGACTCTTCTTACTGTCGGTGCTTTGAGCATTCCCTGTGAGACCAGTATTAGTTTCCGCTACACCTCTGCAGGTTCAGTTTATTCCTTGGACCTTCACATTGACGATGAAACACAGAAATGGAATCGGAATTAAATACAAAAGGCACAATGCCGCCTTAAGTACAAGAATAGAGACTCTTCTTACAGTCGGTGCTTTGAGCATTCCCTGTGAGACCAGTATTATTTTCCGATACACCACTGCAGGTTCAATGTATTCCTTGGACCTTCACATTGACATGAAACACAGAAATGGAATCGGAATTAAATACAAAAGGCACAATGCCACCTTAAGTACAAGAATAGAGACTCTTCTTACAGTCAGTGCTTTGGGCATTCCCTGTGAGACCAGTGTTAGTTTCCGCTACACCTCTGCAGGTTCAGTTTATTCCTTGGACCTTCACGTTGACGATGAAACACGGAAATCGCATCGCAATTAAATACAAAAGGCACAATGCCGCCTTAAGTACAAGAATAGAGACTCTTCTTACAGTCGGTGCTTTGCGCATTCCCTGTGAGACCAGTATTAGTTTCCGCTACACCTCTGCAGTTTTAATTTTTACCTTGGACCTTCACATTGACGATGAAACGCAGAAATCGCATCGGAATTAAATACAAAAGGCACAATGCGGCCTTAAGTACAAGAATAGAGACTCTTCTTACAGTCGGTGCTTTTAGCATTCCATGTGTGACCAGTATAAGTTTCCGATACACCACTGCAGTTACAAGGTATTCATTGGACCTTCAAATTGACGATAATACACAGAAATCGCATCGGAATTAAGTACAAAAGGCACAATGCCGCCTTAAGTATAAGAATAGAGACTCTTCTTACAGTCGGTGCTTTGAGCATTCCCTGTGAGACCAGTAATAGTATCCGATACACCACTGCAGGTTCAAAGTATTCCTTGGACCTTCACATTGACGATGAAACACAGAAATGGCATCGGAATTAAATACAAAAGGCACAATGCCGCCTCAAGTACAAGAAAGAGACTCTTCTTACAGTCAGTGCTATGAGCATTCCCTGTGAGACCAGTATTAGTTTCCGCTACACCTTAGCAGGTTCGGTTTATTCCTTGGACCTTCACATTGACGATGAAACACAGACATAGCATCGGAATTAAATCCAAAGGGCACAATGCCGCCTTAAGTACAAGAATAGAGACTCTTTTTCCAGTCGGTGCTTTGAGCATTCCCTGTGAGACCAGTAATAGTATCCGATACACCACTGCAGGTTCAATCTATTCCTTGGACATACACATTGACGACGAAACACATAGATTACATCGGAATTAATTACAAAAGGAACTATGCCGCCTTACGTACAAGAATAAAAACCATTCTTACCGTCGGTGCTTTGAGAATTCCCTGTGAGACCAGTATTAGTTTCCGATACACCCCTGGAGGTTCAATGAATTTCTTGGACATTCACATTGACGATGAAACACTGAAATTACATCGGAATTAAATACAAACGGCACAATGCCGCCTTAAGTACAAGAATGGAGACTCTTCTTACAGTCGGTGCTTTGAGCATTCCCTGTGAGACCAGTAATAGTATTCGATACACCACTGCAGGTTCAATCTATTCCTTGGACATACACATTGACGATGAAACACAGAAATTACATCGGAATTAAATACAAAAGGAACAATGCCGCCTTAAGTACAAGAATAGAGACTCTTCTTACCGTCGGTGCTTTGAGCATTCCCTGTGAGACCAGTAATAGTATCCGATACACCACTGCAGGTTCAATGTATTCCTTGGACCTTCACATTGGCGATGAAACATAGAAATCGCATCGGAATTATATACAAAAGGCACAATGCCGCCTTCAGTACAAGAATAGAGACTCTTCTTATAGTTGGAGCTTTGAGCATTCCCTGTGGGACCAGTAATAGTAACCGATACACCACTGCTGGTTCAATGTATTCCTTGGACTTTCACATTGACGATGAAACACAGAAATGGCATCGGAATTAAATACAAAAGGCACAATGCCGCCTTAAGTACAAGAATAGAGACTCTTCTTACAGTCGGTGCTTTGAGAATTCCCTGTGAGACCAGTATTAGTATCCGCTAAACCCCTGCAGGTTCAGTTTATTCCTTGGACCTTCACATTGACGATGAAACACAAAAATGGCATCGGAATTAAATACAAAAGGCACTATGCCGCCTTAAGTACAAGAATAGAGACTCTTCTTACAGTCGGTGCTTTGAGCATTCCCTGTGAGACCAGTAATAGTATCCGATACATCACTGCAGGTTCAATCTATTCCTTGGACATACACATTGACGTTGAAACACAGAAATTACATCGGAATTAAATACAAAAGGAACAATGCCGCCTTAAGTACAAGAATAGAGACTCTTCTTACAGTCGGTGCTTTGAGCATTCCCTGTGAGACCAGTATTAGTTTCCGATACACCTCTGCAGGTTCAGTTTTTTCCTTGGACCTTCACATTGACGATGAAACACAGTAACGGCATCGGAATTAAATACAAAAGGCACAATGCCGCCTTAAGTACAAGATTAGAGACACTTCCTACAGTCGGTGCTTTGAGAATTCCCTGTGAGACCAGTAATAGTATCCGATACACCACTGCAGGTTCAATGTATTCCTTGGACCTTCACGTTGACGATGAAACACAGAGATCGCATCGGAATCAAATACAAAAGGCACAATGCCGCCTTAAGTACAAGAATAGAGACTCTTCTTACAGTCGGTGTTTTGAGCATTCCCTGTGAGACCAGTAATAGTATCCGATACACCACTGCAGGTTCAATCTCTTCTTTGGACATACACATAGACGATGAAACACAGAAATTACATCGGAATTAAATACAAAAGGATCAATGAAGCCTTTAGTACAAGAATAGAGACTCTTCTTACCGTCGGTGCTTTGAGCATTCCCTGTGAGACCAGTATTAGTTTCCGATACACCACTGGAGGTTTAATGAATTCCTTGGACATTCACATTGACGATGAAACACTGAAATTACATCGGAATTAAATACAAAAGGCACAATCCCGCCTTAAGTACAAGAATAGAGACTCTTCTTACCGTCGGTGCTTTGAGCATTCCCTGTGAGACCAGTATTAGTCTCCGCTACACCTCTGCAGCTTCAGTTTATTCCTTTGACCTTCACATTGACGATGAAACACAGAAATGGCATCGGAATTAAATACAAATGGCACAATGCCGCCTTAAGTACAAGAATAGAGACTCTTCTTACAGTCGGTGCTTTGAGAATTCCCTGTGAGACTAGTATTAGTTTCCGCTACACCCCTGCAGGTTCAGTTTATTCCTTGGACCTTCACATTGACGATGAAACACAAAAATGGCATCGGAATTAAATACAAAAGGCACAATGCCGCCTTAAGTACAAGAATAGAGACTCTTCTTACAGTCGGTGCTTTGAGCATTCCCTGTGAGACCAGTAATAGTATCCGATACACCACTGCAGGTTCAATCTATTCCTTGGACATACACATTGACGATGAACCACAGAAATTACATCGGAATTAAATACAAAAGGAAAATGCCGCCTTAAGTATAAGAATAGAGACTCTTGATACCGTCTGTGCTTTGAGCATTCCGTGTGAGACCTGTATTAGTTTCCGATACATAACTGCAGGTTCAATCTATTCCTTTGACATACACTTTGACGATGAAATACAGAAATTACATCGGAATTAAATACAAAAGGAACAATGCAGCCTTAAGTACAAGCATAGAGACTCTTCTTACCGTCGGTGCTTTGAGCATTCCCTGTGAGACCACTACTAGTTTCCGCTACACCTCTGCAGGTTCAGTTTATTCCTTGGACCTTCACATTGACGTTGAAACACAGAAATGGCATCGGAATTAAATACAAAACGCACAATGCCACCTAAGTGCAAGAATAGAGACTCTTATTACAGTCGGTGCTTTGAGCATTCCCTGTGAGACCAGTAATAGTATCCGATACACCACTGCAGGTTCAATCTATTCCTTGGACATACACATTGACGATGAAACACAGAAATTACATCGGAATTAAATACAAAAGGAACAATGCGGCCTTAAGTACAAGAATAGAGACTCTTCATACCGTCTGTGCTTTGAGCATTCCGTGTGAGACCTGTATTAGTTTCCGATACATAACTGCAGGTTCAATCTATTCCTTTGACATATACATTGACGATGAAATACAGAAATTACATCGGAATTAAATACAAAAGGAACAATGCAGCCTTAAGTACAAGAATAGAGACTCTTCTTACCGTCGGTGCTTTGAGCATTCCCTGTGAGACCACTACTAGTTTCCGCTACACCTCTGCAGGTTCAGTTTATTCCTTGGACCTTCACATTGACGTTGAAACACAGAAATGGCATCGGAATTAAATACAAAACGCACAATGCCACCTTAAGTACAAGAATAGAGACTCTTATTACAGTCGGTGATTTGAGCATTCCCTGTGAGACCAGTATTAGTTTCCGATACACCACTGCAGGTTCAATGTATTCCTTGGACATACACATTGACGATGAAACACAGAAATTACATCGGAATTAAATACAAAAGGAACAATGCCGCCTTAAGTACAAGAATAGAGACTCTTCATACCGTCTGTGCTTGGAGCATTCCGTGTGAGACCTGTATTAGTTTCCGATACGTAACTGCAGGTTCAATCTATTCCTTTGACATACACATTGACGATGAAATACAGAAATTACATCGGAATTAAACACAAAAGTAACAATGCAGCCTTAAGTACAAGAATAGAGACCCTTCTTACCGTCGGTGCTTTGAGCATTCCCTGTGAGACCACTACTAGTTTCCGCTACACCTCTGCAGGTTCAGTTTATTCCTTGGACCTTCACATTGACGTTGAAACACAGAAATGGCATCGGAATTAATACAAAACGCACAATGCCACCTTAAGCACAAGAATAGAGACTCTAATTACAGTCGGTGCTTTGAGCATTCCCTGTGAGACCAGTATTAGTTTCCGATACACCACTGCAGGTTCAATGTATTCCTTGGACCTTCACATTGACGATGAAACACAGAAATGGCATCGGAATTAAATCCAAAACGCACAATGCCGCCTTAAGTACATGAATAGAGACTCTTCTTACAGTCGGTGCTTTGAGCATTCCCTGTGAGACCAGCAATAGTATCCGATACACCACTGCAGGTTCAATCTATTCCTTGGACACACACATTGACGATGAAACACAGAAATTACATCGGAATTAAATACAATTGGAACAACGCCGCCTTAAGTACAAGAAAAGAGACTCTTCTTACAGTAGGTGCTTTGAGCATTCCCTGTGAGACCAGTATTAGTTTCCGCTACACCTCTGCAGGTTCGGTTTATTCCTTGGACCTTCACATTGACGATGAAACACAGAAATGGCATCGGAATTAAATCCAAAGGGCAGAATGCCGCCTTAAGTACAAGAATAGAGACTCTTCTTACAGTCGGTGCTTTGAGCATTCCCTGTGAGACCACTAATAGTATCCGATACACCACTGCAGGTTTAATCTATTCCTTGGACATACACATTGACGACGAAACACAGACATTACATCGGAATTAAATACAAAAGGAACAATGCCGCCTTAAGTACAAGAATAAAAACCATTCTTACCGTCGGTGCTTTGAGAATTCCCTGTGAGACCAGTATTAGTTTCCGATACACCACTGGAGGTTCAATGAATTCCTTGGACCTTCACATTGACGATGAAAAACTGAAATTACATCGGAATGAAATACAAAAGGCACAATGCCGCCTTAAGAACAAGAAAGAGACTCTTCTTACAGTCGGTGCTGTGAGCATTCCCTGTGAGACCAGTAATAATATCCGATACACCACTGCAGGTTCAATCTATTCCTTGGACATACACATTGACGATGAGACACAGAAATTACATCGGAATTAAATACAAAAGGAATAATGCCGCCTTAAGTACAAGAATAGAGACTCTTCTTACCGTCGGTGCTTTGAGCATTCCCTGTGAGACCAGTATTAGTTTCCGATACACCACTGGAGGTTCAATGAATTCCTTGGACCTTCACATTGACGATGAAACACTGAAATTACATCGGAATTAAATACAAAAGGCACAATGCCGCCTTAAGTACAAGAATAGAGACGCTTCTTACAGTCGGTGCTTTAAGCGTTCCCTGTGAGACCAGTAATAGTATCCGATACACCACTGCAGGTTCAATGTATTCCTTGGACCTTCACATTGACGATGAAACACAGAAATCGCATCGGAATTAAATACAAAAGGCACAATGCCGCCTTAAGTACAAGAATAGAGACTCTTCTTACAGTCGGTGCTTTGAGCATTCCCTGAGAGACAAGTATTAGTTTCCGATACACCACTGCAGGTTCAATGTATTCCTTGGACCTTCACATTGACGATGTAACACTGAAATTACATCGGAATTAAATACAAAAGGCACAATGCCGCCTTAAGTACAAGAATAGAGACTCTTCTTACAGTCGGTGCTTTGAGCATTCCCTGTGAGACCAGTATTAGTTTCCGCTACACCTCTGCAGGTTCAGTTTATTCCTTGGACCTACACATTGACGATGAAACACAGAAATCGCATCGGAATTAAATACAAAAGGCACAATGCCGCCTTAAGTACAAGAATAGAGACTCTTCCTACAGTCGGTGCTTTGAGCATTCCCTGTGAGACCAGTATTAGTTTCCGATACACCACTGCAGGTTCAATGTATTCCCTGGACCTTCACATTGACGATGAAACACAGAAATGGCATCGGAAGTAAATACAAAAGGCACAATGCCCCCATAAGTACAAGAATAGAGACTCTTCTTACAGTCGGTGCTTTGAGCATTCCCTGTGAGACCAGTAATAGTTTCCGCTACACCTCTGCAGGTTCAGTGCATTTCTTGGACCTGCCCATTGACGATGAAACGCAGAAATCGCATCGGAATTAAATCCAAAACGCACAATGCCGCCTTAAGTACAAGAATAGAGACTCTTCGTACAGTCGGTGCTTTAAACATTCCCTGTGAGACCAGTATTAGTTTCCGATACACCACTGCAGGTTCAATGTATTCCTTGGATCTTCAAATTGACGATGATACACAGAAATCGGATAGGAATGAAATACAAAAGGCACAATGCCACCTTAAGTACAAGAATAGAGACTCTTCTTACAGTCGGTGCTTTGAGCATTCCCTGTGAGACCAGTATTAGTTTCCGCTACACCTCTGCAAGTTCAGTTTATTCCTTGGACCTTCACATTGACGATGAAACACAGAAATGGCATCGGAATTAAATACAAAAGGCACAATGCCGCCTTAAGTACAAGAATAGAGACTTTTCTTACAGTCGGTGCTTTGAGCATTCCCTGTGAGACCAGTATTATTTACCGATACACCACTGCAGGTTCGATGTATTCCTTGGACCTTCACATTGACGATAAAACACAGATATCGCATCGGAATTAAATCCAAAACGCACAATGCCGGCATAAGTACAAGAATACAGACTCTACTTACAGTCGGTGCTTTGAGCATTCCCTGTGAGACCAGTATTAGTTTCCGATACACCACTGCAAGTTCAATGTATTCCTTGGACCTGCACATTGACGATGAAATACAGAAATCGCATCGGAATCAAATACAAAAGGCACAATGCCGCCTAAAGTACAAGAATAGAGACCCTTCTTACAGTCGGTGCTTTGAGCATTCCCTGTGAGATCAGTAATAGTATCCGATACACCACTGCAGGTTCAATCTATTCCTTGGACATACACATTGACGATGAAACACTGAAATTACATAGGAATTAAATACAAAAGTAACAATGCCGCCTTAAGTACAAGAACAGAGACTCTTCTTACCGTCGGTGCTTTGAGCATTCCCTGTAAGACCATTATTAGTTTCCGATACACCACTGAAGGTTCAATTAATACCTTGGACATTCACAATGACGATGAAACACTGAAATTACATCGGAATTAAATACAAAAGGTACAATGCCGCCTTAAGTACAAGAATAGAGACTATTCTTACCGTCGGTGTTTTGAGCATTCCCCGTGAGACCAGTATTAGTTTCCGCTACACCTCTGCAAGTTCAGTTTATTCCTTGGACCTACACATTGACGATGAAACACAGAAAGTGCATCGGAATTAAATACAAAAGCCACAATGCGCCTTAAGTACAAGAATAGAGACTCTTCTTACAGTCGGTGCTTTGAGCATTCCCTGTGAGACCAGTAGTAGTTTCCGCTACACCTCTGCAGTTCTAATTTATTCCTTGGACCTTTACATTGACGATGAAACGCAGAAATCGCATCGGAATTAAATACAAAAGGCACAATGCGGCCTTAAGTACAAGAATAGAGAATCTTCTTACAGTCGGTGCTTTAAACATTCCCTGTGGGACCAGTATTAGTTTCCGATACGCCACTGCAGGTTCAATGTATTCCTCGGACCTTCAAATTGACGATGATACACAGAAATCGCATAGGAATTAAATACAAAAGGCACAAGGCCGCCTTAAGTACAAGAATAGAGACTCTTCATAAAGTCGGTGCTTTGAGCATTCACTGTGAGACCAGTATTAGTTTCCGATACACCACTGCAGGTTCAATGATTTCCTTGGACCTTCACATTGACGATGAAACACTGAAATTACATCGGAATTAAATACAAAAGGCACAATGCCGCCTTAAGTACAAGAAAGAGACTCTTCTTACAGTCGGTGCTGTGAGCATTCCCTGTGAGACCAGTAATAGTATCCGATACACCACTGCAGGTTCAATCTATTCCTTGGACATACACATTGACGATGTAACACCGAAATTACATCGGAATTAAATACAAAAGGAACAATTCCGCCTTAAGTACAAGAATAGAGATTCTTCTTACCGTCGGTGCTTTGAGCATTCCCTGTGAGACCAGTATTAGTTTCCGATACACCACTCGAGGTTCAATGAATTCCTTGGACCTTCACATTGACGATGAAACACTGAAATTACATAGGAATTAAATACAAAAGGCACAATGCCGCCTTAAGTACAAGAATAGAGACACTTCTTACAGTCGGTGCTATAAGCATTCCCTGTGAGAAGAGTAATAGTATCCGATACACCACTGCAGGTTCAATGTATTCTTTGGACCTTCACATTGACGATGAAACATAGAAATCGCATCGGAATTAAATACAAAAGGCACAATGCCGTCTTAAGTACAAGAATAGAGACTCTTCTTACAGTCGGTGCTTTGAGCATTCCCTGTGAGACCAGTAATAGTATCCGATACACCACTGCAGGTTCATTCTATTCCTTGGACATACACATTGACGATGAAACACAGAAATTGCATCGGAATTAAATACAAAAGGAACAATGCCGCCTTAAGTACAAGAATAGAGACTCTTTTTACCGTCGGTGCATTGAGCATTCCCTGTGAGACCAGTATTAGTTTCCGATACACCACTGGAGGTTCAATGAATTCCTTGGACATTCACATTGACGATGAAACACTGAAATTACATCGGAATTAAATACAAACGGCACAATGCCGCCTTAAGTACAAGAATAGAGACTCTTCTTACCGTCGGTGCTTTGAGCATTCCCTGTGAGACCAGTATTAGTTTCCGATACACCACTCGAGGTTCAATGAATTCCTTGGACCTTCACATTGACGATGAAACACTGAAATTACATAGGAATTAAATACAAAAGGCACAATGCCGCCTTAAGTACAAGAATAGAGACACTTCTTACAGTCGGTGCTATAAGCATTCCCTGTGAGAAGAGTAATAGTATCCGATACACCACTGCAGGTTCAATGTATTCTTTGGACCTTCACATTGACGATGAAACATAGAAATCGCATCGGAATTAAATACAAAAGGCACAATGCCGCCTTAAGTACAAGAATAGAGACTCCTCTTACAGTCATAGCTTTGAGCATTCCCTGTGAGACCAGTAATAGTAACCGATACACCACTGCAGGTTCAATGTATTCCTTGGACTTTCACATTGACGATGAAACACAGAAATGGCATCGGAATTAAATACAAAAGGCACAATGCCGCCTTAAGTACAAGAATAGAGACTCTTCTTACAGTCGGTGCTTTGAGAATTCCCTGTGAGACCAGTATTAGTTTCCGCTACACCCCTGCAGGTTCAGTTTATTCCTTGGACCTTCACATTGACGATGAAACACAAAAATGGCATCGGAATTAAATACAAAAGGCACAATGCCGCCTTAAGTACAAGAATAGAGACTCTTCTTACAGTCGGTGCTTTGAGCATTCCCTGTGAGACCAGTAATAGCATCCGATACACCACTGCAGGTTCAATCTATTCCTTGGACATACACATTGACGATGAAATACAGAAATTACATCGCAATTAAATACAAAAGGAACAATGCCGCCTTAAGTACAAGAATGGAGACTCTCCTTACAGTCGGTGCTTTGAGCATTCCCTGTGAGACCAGTATTAGTTTCCGCTACACCTCTGCAGGTTCAGATTTTTCCTTGGACTATCACATTGACGATGAAACACAGAGATCGCATCGGAATCAAATACAAAAGGCACAATGCCGCCCTAAGAACAAGAATAGAGACTCTACTTACAGTCGGTGCTTTGAGCATTCCCTGTGAGACCAGTAATAGTATCCGATACACCACTGCAGGTTCATTCTATTCCTTGGACATACACATTGACGATGAAACACGGTAATTACATCGGAATTAAATACAAAAGGAACAATGCCGCCTTTAGTACAAGAATAGAGACTCTTCTTACCGTCGGTGCTTTGAGCATTCCGTGTGAGACCAGTATTAGTTTCTGATACACCACTGCAGGTTCAATCTATTCCTTTGACATACACATTGACGATGAAATACAGAAATTACATCGGAATTAAATACAAAAGGAACAATGCAGCCTTAAGTACAAGACTAGAGACTCTTCTTACCGTCGGTGCTTTGAGCATTCCCTGTGAGACAACTATTAGTTTCCGCTACACCTCTGCAGGTTCAGTTTATTCCTTGGACCTTCACATTGACGATGAAACACAGAAATGGCATCGGAATTAAATACAAAAGGAACAATGCAGCCTTAAGTACAAGAATAGAGACTCTTATTACAGTCGGTGCTTTGAGCATTCCCTGTGAGACCAGTAATAGTATCCGATACACCACTGCAGGTTCAATCTATTCCTTGGACATACACATTGACGATGTAACACCGAAATTACATCGGAATTAAATACAAAAGGAACAATTCCGCCTTAAGTACAAGAATAGAGATTCTTCTTACCGTCGGTGCTTTGAGCATTCCCTGTGAGACCAGTATTAGTTTCCGATACACCACTCGAGGTTCAATGAATTCCTTGGACTTTCACATTGACGATGAAACACTGAAATTACATAGGAATTAAATACAAAAGGCACAATGCCGCCTTAAGTACAAGAATAGAGACACTTCTTACAGTCGGTGCTATAAGCATTCCCTGTGAGAAGAGTAATAGTATCCGATACACCACTGCAGGTTCAATGTATTCTTTGGACCTTCACATTGACGATGAAACATAGAAATCGCATCGGAATTAAATACAAAAGGCACAATGCCGTCTTAAGTACAAGAATAGAGACTCTTCTTACAGTCGGTGCTTTGAGCATTCCCTGTGAGACCAGTAATAGTAACCGATACACCACTGCAGGTTCATTCTATTCCTTGGACATACACATTGACGATGAAACACAGAAATTGCATCGGAATTAAATACAAAAGGAACAATGCCGCCATAAGTACAAGAATAGAGACTCTTTTTACCGTCGGTGCGTTGAGCATTCCCTGTGAGACCAGTATTAGTTTCCGATACACCACTGGAGGTTCAATGAATTCCTTGGACATTCACATTGACGATGAAACACTGAAATTACATCGGAATTAAATACAAACGGCACAATGCCGCCTTAAGTACAAGAATAGAGACTCTTCTTACCGTCGGTGCTTTGAGCATTCCCTGTGAGACCAGTATTAGTTTCCGATACACCACTCGAGGTTCAATGAATTCCTTGGACCTTCACATTGACGATGAAACACTGAAATTACATAGGAATTAAATACAAAAGGCACAATGCCGCCTTAAGTACAAGAATAGAGACACTTCTTACAGTCGGTGCTATAAGCATTCCCTGTGAGAAGAGTAATAGTATCCGATACACCACTGCAGGTTCAATGTATTCTTTGGACCTTCACATTGACGATGAAACATAGAAATCGCATCGGAATTAAATATAAAAGGCACAATGCCGCCTTAAGTACAAGAATAGAGACTCCTCTTACACTCATAGCTTTGAGCATTCCCTGTGAGACCAGTAATAGTAACCGATACACCACTGCAGGTTCAATGTATTCCTTGGACTTTCACATTGACGATGAAACACAGAAATGGCATCGGAATTAAATACAAAAGGCACAATGCCGCCTTAAGTTCAAGAATAGAGACTCTTCTTACAGTCGGTGCTTTGAGAATTCCCTGTGAGACCAGTATTAGTTTCCGCTACACCCCTGCAGGTTCAGTTTATTCCTTGGACCTTCACATTGACGATGAAACACAAAAATGGCATCGGAATTAAATACAAAAGGCACAATGCCGCCTTAAGTACAAGAATAGAGACTCTTCTTACAGTCGGTGCTTTGAGCATTCCCTGTGAGACCAGTAATAGCATCCGATACACCACTGCAGGTTCAATCTATTCCTTGGACATATACATTGACGATGAAATACAGAAATTACATCGCAATTAAATACAAAAGGAACAATGCCGCCTTAAGTACAAGAATAGAGACTCTCCTTACAGTCGGTGCTTTGAGCATTCCCTGTGAGACCAGTATTAGTTTCCGCTACACCTCTGCAGGTTCAGATTTTTCCTTGGACTATCACATTGACGATGAAACACAGAGATCGCATCGGAATCAAATACAAAAGGCACAATGCCGCCTTAAGTACAAGAATAGAGACTCTACTTACAGTCGGTGCTTTGAGCATTCCCTGTGAGAGCAGTAATAGTATCCGATACACCACTGCAGGTTCATTCTATTCCTTGGACATACACATTGACGATGAAACACAGTAATTACATCGGAATTAAATACAAAAGGAACAATGCCGCCTTTAGTACAAGAATAGAGACTGTTCTTACCGTCGGTGCTTTGAGCATTCCGTGTGAGACCAGTATTAGTTTCTGATACACCACTGCAGGTTCAATCTATTCCTTTGACATACACATTGACGATGAAATACAGATATTACATCGGAATTAAATACAAAAGGAACAATGCAGCCTTAAGTACAAGACTAGAGACTCTTCTTACCGTCGGTGCTTTGAGCATTCCCTGTGAGACAACTATTAGTTTCCGCTACACCTCTGCAGGTTCAGTTTATTCCTTGGACCTTCACATTGACGATGAAACACAGAAATGGCATCGGAATTAAATACAAAACGCACAATGCCGCCTTAAGTACAAGAATAGAGACTCTTATTACAGTCGGTGCTTTGAGCATTCCCTGTGAGACCAGTATTAGTTTCCGATACACCACTGCAGGTTCAATGTATTCCTTGGACCTTCAAATTGAAGATGAAACACAGAAATGGCATCGGAATTAAATCCAAAACGCACAATGCCGCCTTAAGTACAAGAATACAGACTCTACTTACAGTCGGTGCTTTGAGCATTCCCTGTGAGACCAGTATTAGTTTCCGATACACCACTGCAGGTTCAATGTATTCCTTGGACCTTCACATTGACGATGAAATACAGAAATCGCATCGGAATCAAATACAAAAGGCACAATGCCGCCTAAAGTACAAGAATGGAGACCCTTCTTACAGTCGGTGTTTTGAGCATTCCCTGTGAGATCAGTAATAGTATCCGATACACCACTGCAGGTTCAATCTATACCTTGGACATACACATTGACGATGAAACACTGAAATTACATAGGAATTAAATACAAAAGGAACAATGCCGCCTTAAGTACAAGAATAGAGACTCTTCTTACCGTCGGTGCTTTGAGCATTCCCTGTAAGACCATTATTAGTTTCCGATACACCACTGAAGGTTCAATTAATTCCTTGGACATTCACAATGACGATGAAACACTGAAATTACATCGGAATTAAATACAAAAGGTACAATGCCGCCTTAAGTACAAGAATAGAGACTCTTCTTACCGTCGGTGCTTTGAGCATTCCCTGTGAGACCAGTATTAGTTTCCGCTACACCTCTGCACGTTCAGTTTATTCCTTGGACCTACACATTGACGATGAAACACAGAAAGTGCATCGGAATTAAATACAAAAGGCACAATGCGCCTTAAGTACAAGAATACAGACTCTTCTTACAGTCGGTGCTTTGAGCATTCCCTGTGAGACCAGTATTAGTTTCCGCTACACCTCTGCAGGTTCAGTTTATTCCTTGGACCTTCACACTGACGATGAAACACGGAAATCGCATCTGAATTAAATACAAAAGGCACAATGCCGCCTTAAGTATAAGAATAGAGACTCTTCTTACAGTCGGTGCTTTGAGCATTCCCTGTGAGACCAGTATTAGTTTCCGCTACACCTCTGCAGTTCTAATTTATTCCTTGGACCTTTACATTGACGATGAAACGCAGAAATCGAATCGGAATTAAATACAAAAGGCACAATGCGGCCTTAAGTACAAGAATAGAGAATCTTCTTACAGTCGGTGCTTTAAACATTCCCTGTGCGACCAGTATTAGTTTCCGATACGCCACTGCAGGTTCAATGTATTCCTTGGACCTTCAAATTGACGATGATACACAGAAATCGCATAGGAATTAAATACAAAAGGCACAAGGCCGCCTTAAGTACAAGAATAGAGACTCTTCTTACAGTCGGTGTTTGAGCATTCACTGTGAGGCCAGTATTAGTTTCCGATACACCACTGCAGGTTCAATGATTTCCTTGGACCTTCACATTGACGATGAAACACTGAAATTACATCGGAATTAAATACAAAAGGCACAATGCCGCCTTAAGTACAAGAAAGAGACTCTTCTTACAGTCGGTGCTGTGAGCATTCCCTGTGAGACCAGTAATAGTATCCGATACACCACTGCAGGTTCAATCTATTCCTTGGACATACACATTGACGATGTAACACAGAAATTACATCGGAATTAAATAAAAAAGGAACAATTCCGCCTTAAGTACAAGAATAGAGATGCTTCTTACCGTCGGTGCTTTGAGCATTCCCTGTGAGACCAGTATTAGTTTCCGATACACCACTCGAGGTTCAATGAATTCCTTGGACCTTCACATTGACGATGAAACACTGAAATTACATAGGAATTAAATACAAAAGGCACAATGCCGCCTTAAGTACAAGAATAGAGACACTTCTTACAGTCGGTGCTTTAAGCATTCCCTGTGAGAAGAGTAATAGTATCCGATACACCACTGCAGGTTCAATGTATTCCTTGGACCTTCACATTGACGATGAAACATAGAAATCGCATCGGAATTAAATACAAAAGGCACTATGCCGTCTTAAGTACAAGAATAGAGACTCTTCTTACAGTCGGTGCTTTGAGCACTCCCTGTGAGACCAGTAATAGTATCCGGTACACCACTGCAGGTTCATTCTATTCCTTGGACATACACATTGACGATGAAACACAGAAATTACATCGGAATTAAATACAAAAGGAACAACGCCGCCTTAAGTACAAGAATAGAGACTCTTCTTACCGTCGGTGCTTTGAGCATTCCCTGTGAGACCAGTATTAGTTTCCGATACACCACTGGAGGTTCAATGAATTCCTTGGACATTCACATTGACGATGAAACACTGAAACTACATCGGAATTAAATACAAACGGCACAATGCCGCCTTAAGTACAAGAATAGAGACTCTTCTTACAGTCGGTGCTTTGAGCATTCCCTGTGAGAACAGTAATAGTATTCGATACACCACTGCAGGTTCAATCTATTCCTTGGACATACACATTGACAATGAAACACAGAAATTACATCGGAATTAAATACAAAAGGAACAATGCCGCCTTAAGTACAAGAATAGAGACTCTTCTTACTGTCGGTGCTTTGAGCATTTCCTGTGAGACCAGCAATAGTATCCGATACACCACTGCAGGTTCAATGTATTCCTTGGACCTTCACATTGACGATGAAACATAGACATCGCATCGGAATTAAATACAAAAGGCACAATGCCGCCTTAAGTACAAGAATAGAGACTCCTCTTACAGTCGGAGCTTTGAGCATTCCCTGTGAGACCAGTAATAGTAACCGATACACCACTGCAGGTTCAATGTATTCCTTGGACTTTCACATTGACGATGAAACACAGAAATGGCATCGGAATTAAATACAAAAGGCACAATGCCGCCTTAAGTACAAGAATAGAGACTCTTCTTACAGTCGGTGCTTTGAGAATTCCCTGTGAGACCAGTATTCGTTTCCGCTACACCCCTGCAGGTTCAGTTTATTCCTTGGACCTTCACATTGACGATGAAACACAAAAATGGCATCGGAATTAAATACAAAAGGCACAATGCCGCCTTAAGTACAAGAATAGAGACTCTTCTTACAGTCGGTGCTTTGAGCATTCCCTGTGAGACCAGTAATAGTATCCGATACACCACTGCAGGTTCAATCTATTCCTTGGACATACACATTGACGATGAAATACAGAAATTACATCGCAATTAAATACATAAGAATAATGCCGCCTTAAGTACAAGAATAGAGACTCTTCTTACAGTCGGTGCTTTGAGCATTCCCTGTGAGACCAGTATTAGTTTCCGCTACACCTCTGCAGGTTCAGATTTTTCCTTGGACTATCACATTGACGATGAAACACAGAGATCGCATCGGAATCAAATACAAAAGGCACAATGCCGCCTTAAGTACAAAAATAGAGACTCTTCTTACAGTCGGTGCTTTGAGCATTCCCTGTGAGACCAGTAATAGTATCCGATACACCACTGCAGGTTCATTCTATTCCTTGGACATACACATTGACGATGAAACACAGAAATTACATCGGAATTAAATACAAAAGGAACAATGCCGCCTTAAGTACAAGAATTGAGACTCTTCTTACCGTCGGTGCTTTGAGCATTCCCTGTGAGACCAGTATTAGTTTCCGATACACCACTGGAGGTTCAATGAATTCCTTGGACCTTCACATTGACGATGAAACACTGAAATTACATCGGAAATAAATACAAAAGGCACAATGCCGCCTTAAGTACAAGAATAGAGACACTTCTTACAGTCGGTGCTTTAAGCATTCCGTGTGAGACCAGTATTAGTTTCTGATACACCACTGCAGGTTCAATCTATTCCTTTGACATACACATTGACGATGAAATACAGAAATTACATCGGAATTAAATACAAAAGGAACAATGCAGTCTTAAGTACAAGAATAGAGACTCTTCTTACCGTCGGTGCTTTGAGCATTCCCTGTGAGACCATTATTAGTTTCCGCTACACCTCTGCAGGTTCAGTTTATTCCTTGGACCTTCACATTGACGATGAAACACAGAAATGGCATCGGAATTAAATCCAAAGGGCACAATGCCGCCTTAGGTACAAGAATAGAGACTCTTCTTACAGTCGGTGCTTTGAGCATTCCCTGTGAGACCAGTAATAGTATCCGATACACCACTGCTGGTTCAATCTATTCCTTGGACATACACATTGACGACGAAACTCAGAGATTACATCGGAATTAAATGCAAAAGGAACAATGCCGCCATAAGTACAAGAATAAAAACCATTCTTACCGTCGGTGCTTTGAGAATTCCCTGTGAGACCAGTATTAGTTTCCGATACACCACTGGAGGTTCAATGAATTCCTTGGACCTTCACATTGACGATGAAACACTGAAATTACATCGGAATTAAATACAAAAGGCACAATGCCGCCTTAAGTACAAGAAAGAGACTCTTCTTACAGTCGGTGCTGTGAGCATTCCTTGTGAGACCAGTAATAGTATCCGATACACCACTGCAGGTTCAATCTATTCCTTGGACATACACATTGACGATGAAACACAGAAATTACATCGGAATTAAATACAAAAGGAACAATGCCGCCTTAAGTACAAGAATTGAGACTCTTCTTACCGTCGGTGCTTTGAGCATTTCCTGTGAGACCAGTATTAGTTTCCGATACACCACTGGAGGTTCAATGAATTCCTTGGACCTTCACATTGACGATGAAACACTGAAATTACATCGGAATTAAATACAAAAGGCACAATGCCGCCTTAAGTACAAGAATAGAGATTCTTCTTACCGTCGGTGCTTTGAGCATTCCCTGTGAGACCAGTATTAGTTTCCGATACACCACTCGAGGTTCAATGAATTCCTTGGACATTCACATTGACGATGAAACACTGAAATTACATAGGAATTAAATACAAAAGGCACAATGCCGCCTTAAGTACAAGAATAGAGACACTTCTTACAGTCGGTGCTATAAGCATTCCCTGTGAGAAGAGTAATAGTATCCGATACACCACTGCAGGTTCAATGTATTCTTTGGACCTTCACATTGACGATGAAACATAGAAATCGCATCGGAATTAAATACAAAAGGCACAATGCCGTCTTAAGTACAAGAATAGAGACTCTTCTTACAGTCGGTGCTTTGAGCATTCCCTGTGAGACCAGTAATAGTATCCGATACACCACTGCAGGTTCATTCTATTCCTTGGACATACACATTGACGATGAAACACAGAAATTGCATCGGAATTAAATACAAAAGGAACAATGCCGCCTTAAGTACAAGAATAGAGACTCTTTTTACCGTCGGTGCATTGAGCATTCCCTGTGAGACCAGTATTAGTTTCCGATACACCACTGGAGGTTCAATGAATTCCTTGGACATTCACATTGACGATGAAACACTGAAATTACATCGGAATTAAATACAAACGGCACAATGGCGCCTTAAGTACAAGAATAGAGACTCTTCTTACCGTCGGTGCTTTGAGCATTCCCTGTGAGACCAGTATTAGTTTCCGATACACCACTCGAGGTTCAATGAATTCCTTGGACCTTCACATTGACGATGAAACACTGAAATTACATAGGAATTAAATACAAAAGGCACAATGCCGCCTTAAGTACAAGAATAGAGACACTTCTTACAGTCGGTGCTGTAAGCATTCCCTGTGAGAAGAGTAATAGTATCCGATACACCACTGCAGGTTCAATGTATTCTTTGGACCTTCACATTGACGATGAAACATAGAAATCGCATCGGAATTAAATACAAAAGGCACAATGCCGCCTTAAGTACAAGAATAGAGACTCCTCTTACAGTCATAGCTTTGAGCATTCCCTGTGAGACCAGTAATAGTAACCGATACACCACTGCAGGTTCAATGTATTCCTTGGACTTTCACATTGACGATGAAACACAGAAATGGCATCGGAATTAAATACAAAAGGCACAATGCCGCCTTAAGTACAAGAATAGAGACTCTTCTTACAGTCGGTGCTTTGAGAATTCCCTGTGAGACCAGTATTAGTTTCCGCTACACCCCTGCAGGTTCAGTTTATTCCTTGGACCTTCACATTGACGATGAAACACTGAAATTACATCGGAATTAAATACAAAAGGCACAATGCCGCCTTAAGTACAAGAATAGAGACTCTTCTTACAGTCGGTGCTTTGAGCATTCCCTGTGAGACCAGTAATAGCATCCGATACACCACTGCAGGTTCAATCTATTCCTTGGACATACACATTGACGATGAAATACAGAAATTACATCGCAATTAAATACAAAAGGAACAATGCCGCCTTAAGTACAAGAATAGAGACTCTCCTTACAGTCGGTGCTTTGAGCATTCCCTGTGAGACCAGTATTAGTTTCCGCTACACCTCTGCAGGTTCAGATTTTTCCTTGGACTATCACATTGACGATGAAACACAGAGATCGCATCGGAATCAAATACAAAAGGCACAATGCCGCCTTAAGTACAAGAATAGAGACTCTACTTACAGTCGGTGCTTTGAGCATTACCTGTGAGACCAGTAATAGTATCCGATACACCACTGCAGGTTCATTCTATTCCTTGGACATACACATTGACGATGAAACACAGTAATTACATCGGAATTAAATACAAAAGGAACAATGCCGCCTTTAGTACAAGAATAGAGACTCTTCTTACCGTCGGTGCTTTGAGCATTCCGTGTGAGACCAGTATTAGTTTCTGATACACCACTGCAGGTTCAATCTATTCCTTTGACATACACATTGACGATGAAATACAGAAATTACATCGGAATTAAATACAAAAGGAACAATGCAGCCTTAAGTACAAGACTAGAGACTCTTCTTACCGTCGGTGCTTTGAGCATTCCCTGTGAGACAACTATTAGTTTCCGCTACACCTCTGCAGGTTCAGTTTATTCCTTGGACCTTCACATTGACGATGAAACACAGAAATGGCATCGGAATTAAATACAAAAGGAACAATGCAGCCTTAAGTACAAGAATAGAGACTCTTATTACAGTCGGTGCTTTGAGCATTCCCTGTGAGACCAGTAATAGTATCCGATACACCACTGCAGGTTCAATCTATTCCTTGGACATACACATTGACGATGTAACACCGAAATTACATCGGAATTAAATACAAAAGGAACAATTCCGCCTTAAGTACAAGAATAGAGATTCTTCTTACCGTCGGTGCTTTGAGCATTCCCTGTGAGACCAGTATTAGTTTCCGATACACCACTCGAGGTTCAATGAATTCCTTGGACCTTCACATTGACGATGAAACACTGAAATTACATAGGAATTAAATACAAAAGGCACAATGCCGCCTTAAGTACAAGAATAGAGACACTTCTTACAGTCGGTGCTATAAGCATTCCCTGTGAGAAGAGTAATAGTATCCGATACACCACTGCAGGTTCAATGTATTCTTTGGACCTTCACATTGACGATGAAAAATAGAAATCGCATCGGAATTAAATACAAAAGGCACAATGCCGTCTTAAGTACAAGAATAAAGACTCTTCTTACAGTCGGTGCTTTGAGCATTCCCTGTGAGACCAGTAATAGTATCCGATACACCACTGCAGGTTCATTCTATTCCTTGGACATACACATTGACGATGAAACACAGAAATTGCATCGGAATTAAATACAAAAGGAACAATGCCGCCTTAAGTACAAGAATAGAGACTCTTTTTACCGTCGGTGCATTGAGCATTCCCTGTGAGACCAGTATTAGTTTCCGATACACCACTGGAGGTTCAATGAATTCCTTGGACATTCACATTGACGATGAAACACTGAAATTACATCGGAATTAAATACAAACGGCACAATGCCGCCTTAAGTACAAGAATAGAGACTCTTCTTACCGTCGGTGCTTTGAGCATTCCCTGTGAGACCAGTATTAGTTTCCGATACACCACTCGAGGTTCAATGAATTCCTTGGACCTTCACATTGACGATGAAACACTGAAATTACATAGGAATTAAATACAAAAGGCACAATGCTGCCTTAAGTACAAGAATAGAGACACTTCTTACAGTCGGTGCTATAAGCATTCCCTGTGAGAAGAGTAATAGTATCCGATACACCACTGCAGGTTCAATGTATTCTTTGGACCTTCTCATTGACGATGAAACATAGAAATCGCATCGGAATTAAATACAAAAGGCACAATGCCGCCTTAAGTACAAGAATAGAGACTCCTCTTAGAGTCATAGCTTTGAGCATTCCCTGTGAGACCAGTAATAGTAACCGATACACCACTGCAGGTCCAATGTATTCCTTGGACTTTCACATTGACGATGAAACACAGAAATGGCATCGGAATTAAATACAAAAGGCACAATGCCGCCTTAAGTACAAGAATAGAGACTCTTCTTACAGTCGGTGCTTTGAGAATTCCCTGTGAGACCAGTATTAGTTTCCGCTACACCCCTGCAGGTTCAGTTTATTCCTTGGACCTTCACATTGACGATGAAACACAAAAATGGCATCGGAATTAAATACAAAAGGCACAATGCCGCCTTAAGTACAAGAATAGAGACTCTTCTTACAGTCGGTGCTTTGAGCATTGCCTGTGAGACCAGTAATAGCATCCGATACACCACTGCAGGTTCAATCTATTCCTTGGACATACACATTGACGATGAAATA
The DNA here is from genome assembly GCF_021461395.2 of Schistocerca americana. Taxonomy (NCBI): domain Eukaryota; kingdom Metazoa; phylum Arthropoda; class Insecta; order Orthoptera; family Acrididae; genus Schistocerca; species Schistocerca americana. Next base: position 744,932,163 of record NC_060123.1, read on the forward strand.
CAGAAATTACATCGCAATTAAATACAAAAGGAACAATGCCGCCTTAAGTACAAGAATAGAGACTCTCCTTACAGTCGGTGCTTTGAGCATTCCCTGTGAGACCAGTATTAGTTTCCGCTACACCTCTGCAGGTTCAGATTTTTTCTTGGACTATCACATTGACGATGAAACACAGAGATCGCATCGGAATCAAATACAAAAGGCACAATGCCGCCTTAAGTACAAGAATAGAGACTCTACCTACAGTCGGTGCTTTGAGCATTCCCTGTGAGACCAGTAATAGTATCCGATACACCACTGCAGGTTCATTCTATTCCTTGGACATACACATTGACGATGAAACACAGTAATTAAATCGGAATTAAATACAAAAGGAACAATGCCGCCTTTAGTACAAGAATAGAGACTCTTCTTACCGTCGGTGCTTTGAGCATTCCGTGTGAGACCAGTATTAGTTTCTGATACACCACTGCAGGTTCAATGTATTCCTTTGACATACACATTGACGATGAAATACAGAAATTACATCGGAATTAAATACAAAAGGAACAATGCAGCCTTAAGTACAAGACTAGAGACTCTTCTTACCGTCGGTGCTTTGAGCATTCCCTGTGAGACAACTATTAGTTTCCGCTACACCTCTGCAGGTTCAGTTTATTCCTTGGACCTTCACATTGACGATGAAACACAGAAATGGCATCGGAATTAAATACAAAACGCACAATGCCGCCTTAAGTACAAGAATAGAGACTCTTATTACAGTCGGTGCTTTGAGCATTCCCTGTGAGACCAGTATTAGTTTCCGATACACCACTGCAGGTTCAATGTATTCCTTGGACCTTCAAATTGAAGATGAAACACAGAAACGGCATCGGAATTAAATCCAAAACGCACAATGCCGCCTTAAGTACAAGAATACAGACTCTACTTACAGTCTTTGCTTTGAGCATTCCCTGTGAGACCAGTATTAGTTTCCGATACACCACTGCAGGTTCAATGTATTCCTTGGACCTTCACATTGACGATGAAATACAGAAATCGCATCGGAATCAAATACAAAAGGCACAATGCCGCCTAAAGTACAAGAATGGAGACCCTTCTTACAGTCGGTGCTTTGAGCATTCCCTGTGAGATCAGTAATAGTATCCGATACACCACTGCAGGTTCAATCTATTCCTTGGACATACACATTGACGATGAAACACTGAAATTACATAGGAATTAAATACAAAAGGAACAATGCCGCCTTAAGTACAAGAATAGAGACTCTTCTTACCGTCGGTGCTTTGAGCATTCCCTGTAAGACCATTATTAGTTTCCGATACACCACTGAAGGTTCAATTAATTCCTTGGACATTCACAATGACGATGAAACACTGAAATTACATCGGAATTAAATACAAAAGGTACAATGCCGCCTTAAGTACAAGAATAGAGACTCTTCTTACCGTCGGTGCTTTGAGCATTCCCTGTGAGACCAGTATTAGTTTCCGCTACACCTCTGCACGTTCAGTTTATTCCTTGGACCTACACATTGACGATGAAACACAGAAAGTGCATCGGAATTAAATACAAAAGGCACAATGCGCCTTAAGTACAAGAATACAGACTCTTCTTACAGTCGGTGCTTTGAGCATTCCCTGTGAGACCAGTATTAGTTTCCGCTACACCTCTGCAGGTTCAGTTTATTCCTTGGACCTTCACGCTGACGATGAAACACGGAAATCGCATCTGAATTAAATACAAAAGGCACAATGCCGCCTTAAGTATAAGAATAGAGACTCTTCTTACAGTCGGTGCTTTGAGCATTCCCTGTGAGACCAGTATTAGTTTCCGCTACACCTCTGCAGTTCTAATTTATTCCTTGGACCTTTACATTGACGATGAAACGCAGAAATCGAATCGGAATTAAATACAAAAGGCACAATGCGGCCTTAAGTACAAGAATAGAGAATCTTCTTACAGTCGGTGCTTTAAACATTCCCTGTGGGACCAGTATTAGTTTCCGATACGCCACTGCAGGTTCAATGTATTCCTTGGACCTTCAAATTGACGATGATACACAGAAATCGCATAGGAATTAAATACAAAAGGCACAAGGCCGCCTTAAGTACAAGAATAGAGACTCTTCTTACAGTCGGTGTTTGAGCATTCACTGTAAGACCAGTATTAGTTTCCGATACACCACTGCAGGTTCAATGATTTCCTTGGACCTTCACATTGACGATGAAACACTGAAATTACATCGGAATTAAATACAAAAGGCACAATGCCGCCTTAAGTACAAGAAAGAGACTCTTCTTACAGTCGGTGCTGTGAGCATTCCCTGTGAGACCAGTAATAGTATCCGATACACCACTGCAGGTTCAATCTATTCCTTGGACATACACATTGACGATGTAACACAGAAATTACATCGGAATTAAATAAAAAAGGAACAATTCCGCCTTAAGTACAAGAATAGAGATTCTTCTTACCGTCGGTGCTTTGAGCATTCCCTGTGAGACCAGTATTAGTTTCCGATACACCACTCGAGGTTCAATGAATTCCTTGGACCTTCACATTGACGATGAAACACTGAAATTACATAGGAATTAAATACAAAAGGCACAATGCCGCCTTAAGTACAAGAATAGTGACACTTCTTACAGTCGGTGCTTTAAGCATTCCCTGTGAGAAGAGTAATAGTATCCGATACACCACTGCAGGTTCAATGTATTCCTTGGACCTTCACATTGACGATGAAACATAGAAATCGCATCAGAATCAAATACAAAAGGCACTATGCCGTCTTAAGTACAAGAATAGAGACTCTTCTTACAGTCGGTGCTTTGAGCATTCCCTGTGAGACCAGTAATAGTATCCGGTACACCACTGCAGGTTCATTCTATTCCTTGGACATACACATTGACGATGAAACACAGAAATTACATCGGAATTAAATACAAAAGGAACAATGCCGCCTTAAGTACAAGAATAGAGACTCTTCTTACCGTCGGTGCTTTGAGTATTCCCTGTGAGACCAGTATTAGTTTCCGATACACCACTGGAGGTTCAATGAATTCCTTGGACATTCACATTGACGATGAAACACTGAAACTACATCGGAATTAAATAGAAACGGCACAATGCCGCCTTAAGTACAAGAATAGAGACTCTTCTTACAGTCGGTGCTTTGAGCATTCCCTGTGAGAACAGTAATAGTATTCGATACACCACTGCAGGCTCAATCTATTCCTTGGACATACACATTGACAATGAAACACAGAAATTACATCGGAATTAAATACAAAAGGAACAATGCCGCCTTAAGTACAAGAATAGAGACTCTTCTTACTGTCGGTGCTTTGAGCATTCCCTGTGAGACCAGCAATAGTATCCGATACACCACTGCAGGTTCAATGTATTCCTTGGACCTTCACATTGACGATGAAACATAGAAATCGCATCGGAATTAAATACAAAAGGCACAATGCCGCCTTAAGTACAAGAATAGAGACTCCTCTTACAGTCGGAGCTTTGAACATTCCCTGTGAGACCAGTAATAGTAACCGATACGCCACTGCAGGTTCAATGTATTCCTTGGACTTTCACATTGACGATGAAACACAGAAATGGCATCGGAATTAAATAAAAAAGGCACAATGCCGCCTTAAGTACAAGAATAGAGACTCTTCTTACAGTCGGTGCTTTGAGAATTCCCTGTGAGACCAGTATTCGTTTCCGCTACACCCCTGCAGGTTCAGTTTATTCCTTGGACCTTCACATTGACGATGAAACACAAAAATGGCATCGGAATTAAATACAAAAGGCACAATGCCGCCTTAAGTACAAGAATAGAGACTCTTCTTACAGTCGGTGCTTTGAGCATTCCCTGTGAGACCAGTAATAGTATCCGATACACCACTGCAGGTTCAATCTATTCCTTGGACATACACATTGACGATGAAATACAGAAATTACATCGCAATTAAATACATAAGAATAATGCCGCCTTAAGTACAAGAATAGAGACTCTTCTTACAGTCGGTGCTTTGAGCATTCCCTGTGAGACCAGTATTAGTTTCCGCTACACCTCTGCAGGTTCAGATTTTTCCTTGGACTATCACATTGACGATGAAACACAGAGATCGCATCGGAATCAAATACAAAAGGCACAATGCCGCCTTAAGTACAAGAATAGAGACTCTTCTTACAGTCGGTGCTTTGAGCATTCCCTGTGAGACCAGTAATAGTATCCGATACACCACTGCAGGTTCATTCTATTCCTTGGACATACACATTGACGATGAAACACAGAAATTACATCGGAATTAAATACAAAAGGAACAATGCCGCCTTAAGTACAAGAATTGAGACTCTTCTTACCGTCGGTGCTTTGAGCATTCCCTGTGAGACCAGTATTAGTTTCCGATACACCACTGGAGGTTCAATGAATTCCTTGGACCTTCACATTGACGATGAAACACTGAAATTACATCGGAAATAAATACAAAAGGCACAATGCCGCCTTAAGTACAAGAATAGAGACACTTCTTACAGTCGGTGCTTTAAGCATTCCGTGTGAGACCAGTATTAGTTTCTGATACACCACTGCAGGTTCAATCTATTCCTTTGACATACACATTGACGATGAAATACAGAAATTACATCGGAATTAAATACAAAAGGAACAATGCAGTCTTAAGTACAAGAATAGAGACTCTTCTTACCGTCGGTGCTTTGTTCATTCCCTGTGAGACAACTATTAGTTTCCGCTACACCTCTGCAGGTTCAGTTTATTCCTTGGACCTTCACATTGACGATGAAACACAGAAATGGCATCGGAATTAAATCCAAAGGGCACAATGCCGCCTTAGGTACAAGAATAGAGACTCTTCTTACAGTCGGTGCTTTGAGCATTCCCTGTGAGACCAGTAATAGTATCCGATACACCACTGCTGGTTCAATCTATTCCTTGGACATACACATTGACGACGAAACTCAGAGATTACATCGGAATTAAATACAAAAGGAACAATGCCGCCATAAGTACAAGAATAAAAACCATTCTTACCGTCGGTGCTTTGAGAATTCCCTGTGAGACCAGTATTAGTTTCCGATACACCACTGGAGGTTCAATGAATTCCTTGGACCTTCACATTGACGATGAAACACTGAAATTACATCGGAATTAAATACAAAAGGCACAATGCCGCCTTAAGTACAAGAAAGAGACTCTTCTTACAGTCGGTGCTGTGAGCATTCCTTGTGAGACCAGTAATAGTATCCGATACACCACTGCAGGTTCAATCTATTCCTTGGACATACACATTGACGATGAAACACAGAAATTACATCGGAATTAAATACAAAAGGAACAATGCCGCCTTAAGTACAAGAATTGAGACTCTTCTTACCGTCGGTGCTTTGAGCATTCCCTGTGAGACCAGTATTAGTTTCCGATACACCACTGGAGGTTCAATGAATTCCTTGGACCTTCACATTGACGATGAAACACTGAAATTACATCGGAATTAAATACAAAAGGCACAATGCCGCCTTAAGTACAAGAATAGAGACACTTCTTACAGTCGGTGCTTTAAGCATTCCCTGTGAGACCAGTAATAGTATCCGATACACCACTGCAGGTTCAATGTATTCCTTGGACCTTCACATTGACGATGAAACACAGAAATCGCATCGGAATTAAATACAAAAGGCACAATGCTGCCTTAAGTACAAGAATAGAGACTCTTCTTACAGTCGGTGCTTTGAGCATTCCCTGTGAGACGAGTATTAGTTTCCGGTACACCACTGCAAGGTTCAATGTATTCCTTGGACCTTCACATTGACGATGAAACACAGAAATGGCGTCGGAATTAAATCCAAAACGCACAATGCCGCCTTAAGTACAAGAATAAAGACTCTTCTTACCGTCGGTGCTTTGAGCATTCCCTGTGAGACCAGTATTAGTTTCCGCTACACCTCTGCGGGTTCAGTTTATTCCTTGGACCTTCACATTGACGATGAAACACAGAAATCGCATCGGAATTAAATACAAAAGGCACAATGCCGCCTTAAGTACAAGAATAGAGACTCTTCTTACAGTCGGTGGTTAGAGCATTCCCTGTGAGACCAGTAATAGTATCCGATACACCACTGCAGGGTCATTCTATTCCTTGGACATACACATTGACGATGAAACACAGAAATTACATCGGAATTAAATACAAAAGGAACAATGCCGCCTTAAGTACAAGAATAGAGACTCTTCTTACCGTCGGTGCTTTGAGCATTCCCTGTGAGACCAGTATTAGTTTCCGATACACCACTGGAGGTTCCATGAATTCCTTGGACCTTCACATTGACGATGAAACACTGAAATTACATAGGAATTAAATACAAAAGGAACAATGCAGCCTTAAGTACAAGAATAGGGACTCTTCTTACCGTCGGTGCTTTGAGCATTCCCTGTAAAGCCATTATTGTTTTCCGATACACCAGTGGAGGTTCAATTAATTCCTTGGGCATTCACAATGACGATGAAACACTGAAATTACATGGGAATTAAATACAAAAGGAACAATGCAGCCTTAAGTACAAGAATAGAGACTCTTCTTACAGTCGGTGCTTTAAACATTCCCTGAGAGACCAGTATTAGTTTCCGATACGCCACTGCAGGTTCAATGTATTTCTTGGATCTACAAATTGACGATGATACACAGAAATCGGATAGGAATGAAATACAAAAGGCACAATGCCGCCTTAAGTACAAGAATAGAGACTCTTCTTACAGTCGGTGCTTTGAGCATTCCCTGTGAGACCAGTATTAGTTTCCGATACACCACCGCAGGTTCAATGTATTCCTTGGACCTTCACATTGACGATGAAACAAAGAAATCGCATCGGAATTAAATACAAAAGGCACAATGCCGCCTTAAGTACAAGAATAGAGACTCTTCTTACAGTCGGTGATTTGAGCATTCCCTGTGAGACCAGTATTAGTTTCCGCTACACCTCTGCAGGTTCAATGTATTCCTTGGACCTTCACATTGACGATGAAATACAGAAATCGCATCGGAATCAAATACAAAGGGCACAATGCCGCCTAAGGTACAAGAATAGATCCTCTTCTTACAGTCGGTGCTTTGAGCATTCCCTGTGAGATCAGTAATAGTATCCGATACACCACTGCAGGTTCAATCTATTCCTTGGACATACACATTGACGATGAAACACTGAAATTACATGGGAATTAAATACAAAAGGAACAATGCAGCCTTAAGTACAAGAATAGAGACTCTTCTTACCGTCGGTGCTTTGAGCATTCCCTGTAAAGCCATTATTGTTTTCCGATACACCAGTGGAGGTTCAATTAATTCCTTGGACATTCACAATGACGATGAAACACTGAAATTACATCGGAATTAAATACAAAAGGAACAATGCCGCCTTAAGTACAAGAATAAAAACCATTCTTACCGTCGGTGTTTTGAGAATTCCCTGTGAGACCAGTATTAGTTTCCGATACACCACTGGAGGTTCAATGAATTCCTTGGACCTTCACATTGACGATGAAACACTGAAATTACATCGGAATTAAATACAAAAGGCACAATGCCGCCTTAAGTACAAGAAAGAGACTCTTCTTACAGTCGGTGCTGTGAGCATTCCCTGGGAGACCAGTAATAGTATCCGATACACCACTGCAGGTTCAATCTATTCCTTGGACATACAGATTGACGATGAAACACAGAAATTTCATCGGAATCAAATACAAAAGGAACAATGCCGCCTTAAGTACAAGTATAGAGACTCTTCTTACCGTCGGTGCTTTGAGCATTCCCTGTGAGACCACTATTAGTTTCCGATACACCACTGGAGGTTCAATGAATTCCTTGGACCTTCACATTGACGATGAAACACTGAAATTACATCGGAATTAAATACAAAAGGCACAATGCCGCCTTAAGTACAAGAATAGAGACTCTTCTTACCGTCGGTGCTTTGAGCATTCCCTGTGAGACCAGTATTAGTTTCCGCTACACCTCTGCGGGTTCAGTTTATTCCTTGGACCTTCACATTGACGATGAAACACAGAAAACGCATCGGAATTAAATACAAAAGGCACAATGCGGCCTTAAGTACAAGAATAGAGACTCTTCTTACAGTCGGTGGTTAGAGCATTCCCTGTGAGACCAGTAATAGTATCCGATACACCACTGCAGGTTCATTCTATTCCTTGGACATACACATTGACGATGAAACACAGAAATTACATCGGAATTAAATACAAAAGGAACAATGCCGCTTTAAGTACAAGAATAGAGACTCTTCATACAGTCGGTGCTTTGAGCATTCCCTGTGAGACCAGTATTAGGTTCCACTACACCTCTGCAGGTTCAGTTTTTTCCTTGGACCTTCACATTGACGATGAAACACAGAAATGGCATCGGAATTAAATACAAAAGGCACAATGCCGCCTTATGTACAAGAATAGAGACTCTTCTTACAGTCGGTGCTTTGAGCATTCCCTGTGAGACCAGTAATAGTACCCGATACACCACTGCAGGTTCAGTGTATTCCATGGACCTTCACGTTGACGATGAAACACAGAGATCGCATCGGAATCAAATACAAAAGGCACAATGCCGCCTTAAGTACAAGAATAGAGACTCTTCTTACAGTCGGTGCTTTGAGCATTCCCTGTGAGAGCAGTAATAGTATCCGATACACCACTGCAGGTTCAATCTATTCCTTGGACATACACATTGACGATGAAACACAGAAATTACATCGGAATTAAATACAAAAGGAACAATGCCGCCTTTAGTACAAGAATAGAGACTCTTCTTACAGTCGGTGCTTTGAGAATTCCCTGTGAGACTAGTATTAGTTCCTGCGACACCCCTGCAGGTTCCGTTTATTCCTTGGACCTTCACATTGACGTTGAATCACAGAAATGGCATCGGAATTAAATACAAAACGCACAATGCCACCTTAAGTACAAGAATAGAGACTCTTCATACCGTCTGTGCTTTGAGCATTCCGTGTGAGACCAGTATTAGTTTCCAATACATAACTGCTGGTTCAATCTATTCCTTTGACATACACATTGACGATGAAATACAGAAATTACATCGGAATTAAATATCAAAGGAACAATGCAGCCTTAAGTACAAGAATAGAGACTCTTCTTACCGTTGGTGCTTTGAGCATTCCCTGTGAGACCACTATTAGTTTCCGCTACACCTCTGCAGGTTCAGTTTATTCCTTGGACCTTCACATTGACGTTGAAACACAGAAATGGCATCGGAATTAAATAAAAAACGCACAATGCCACCTTAAGTACAAGAATAGAGACTCTTATTACAGTCGGTGCTTTGAGCATTCCCTGTGAGACCAGTATTAGTTTCCGATACACCCTGCAGGTTCAATGTATTCCTTGGACCTTTACATTGACGATGAAACACAGAAATGGCATCGGAATTAAATCCAAAACGCACAATGCCGCCTTACGTACAAGAATAGAGACTCTTCTTACAGTCGGTGCTTTGAGCATTCCCGGTGAGACCAGTATTAGTTTCCGATACACCACTGGAGGTTCAATGAATTCCTTGGACCTTCACATTGACGATGAAACACTAAAATTACATCGGAATTAAATACAAAAGGCACAATGCCGCCTTAAGTACAAGAATAGAGACACTTCTTACAGTCGGTGCTTTAAGCATCCCCTGTGAGACCAGTAATAGTATCCGATACACCACTGCAGGTTCAATCTATTCCTTGGACATACACATTGACGATGAAACACAGAAATCGCATCGGAATTAAATACAAAAGGCACAATGCCGCCTTAAGTACTACAATAGAGACTCTTCTTACAGTCGGTGCTTTGAGCATTCCCTGTGAGACGAGTATTAGTTTCCGCTACACCTCTGCGGGTTCAGTTTATTGCTTGGACCTTCACATTGACGATGAAACACAGAAATCGCATCGGAATTAAATACAAAAGGCACAATGCCGCCTTAAGTACAAGAATAGAGACACTTCTTACAGTCGGTGCTTTAAGCATCCCCTGTGAGACCAGTATTAGTTTCCGATACACCACTGCAGGTTCAATGTATTCCTTGGACCTTCACATTGTCGATGAAACACTGAAATTACATCGGAATTAAATACAAAAGGCGCAATGCCGCCTTAAGTACAAGAATAGAGACTCTTCTTACAGTCGGTGCTTTGAGCATTCCCGGTGAGACCAGTATTAGTTTCCGCTACACCTCTGCAGGTTCAGTTTATTCCTTGGACCTTCACATTGACGATGAAACACAGAAATCGCATCGGAATTAAATACAAAAGGCACAATGCCGCCTTAAGTACAAGAATAGAGACTCTTCTTACAGTCGGTGCTTTGAGCCATCCCTGTGAGACCAGTAGTAGTTTCCGCTACACCTCTGCAGGTTCAGTTTATTCCTTGGACCTTCACATTGACGATGAAACACAGAAATGGCATCGGAATTAAATACAAAAGGCACAATGCCGCCTTAAGTACAAGAATAGAGACTCTTCTTACAGTCGGTGCTTTGAGCATTCCCTGTGGGACCAGTATTAGTTTCCGATACACCACTGCAGGTTCAATGTATTCCCTGGACCTTCACATTGACGATGAAACACAGAAATGGCATCGGAAGTAAATACAAAAGGCACAATGCCCCCATAAGTACAAGAATAGAGACTCTTCTTACAGTCGGTGCTTTGAGCATTCCCTGTGAGACCAGTAATAGTTTCCGCTACACCTCTGCAGGTTCAGTGTATTCCTTGGACCTGCCCATTGACGATGAAACGCAGAAATCGCATCGGAATTAAATAAAAAAGGCACAATGCCGCCCTAAGTACAAGAATAGAGATTCTTTTTACAGTCGGTGCTTTAAACATTCCCTGTGAGAACAGTATTAGTTTCCGATACACCAATGCAGGTTCAATGTATTCCTTGGATCTTCAAATTGACGATGATACACAGAAATCGGATAGGAATGAAATACAAAAGGCACAATGTCGCCTTAAGTACAACAATAGAGACTCTTCTTACAGTCGGTGCTTTGAGCATTCTCTGTGAGACCAGTATTAGTTTCCGATACACCACTGCAGGTTCAATGTATTCCTTGGACCTTCACATTGACGATGAAACACAGAAATCGCATCGGAATCAAATACAAAAGGCACAATGCCGCCTAAAGTACAAGAATAGAGACACTTCTTACAGTCGGTGCTTTGAGCATTCCCTGTGAGATCAGTAATAGTATCCGATACACCACTGCAGGTTCAATATATTCCTTGGACATACACATTGACGATGAAACACTGAAATTACATAGGAATTAAATACAAAAGGAACAATGCCGCCTTAAGTACAAGAATAGAGACTCTTCTTATCGTCGGTGCTTTGAGCATTCCCTGTAAGACCATTATTAGTTTCCGATACACCACTTAAGGTTCAATTAATTCCTTGGACATTCACAATGACGATGAAACACTGAAATTACATCGGAATTAAATACAAAAGGTACAATGCCGCCTTAAGTACAAGAATAGAGACTCTTCTTACCGTCGGTGCTTTGAGCATTCCCTGTGAGACCAGTATTAGTTTCCGCTACACCTCTGCACGTTCAGTTTATCCCTTGGACCTACACATTGACGATGAAACACATAAATGGCATCGGAATTAAATACAAAAGGCACAATGCGCCTTAAGTACAAGAATAGAGACTCTTCTTACAGTCGGTGCTTTAAGCATTCCCTGTGAGACCAGTATTAGTTTCCGCTACACCTCTGCAGGTTCAGTTTATTCCTTGGACCTTCACGTTGACGATGAAACACGGAAATCGCTTCGGAATTAAATACAAAAGGCACAATGCCGCCTTAAGTACAAGAATTGAGACTCTTCTTGCAGTCGGTGCTTTGAGCATTCCCTGTGAGACCAGTATTAGTTTCCGCTACACCTCTGCAGTTTTAATTTATTCCTTGGACCTTCACATTGACGATGAAACGCAGAAATCGCATAGGAATTAAATACAAAAGGCACAATGCGGCCTTAAGTACAAGAATAGAGACTCTTCTTACAGTCGGTGCTTTAAACATTCCATGTGAGACCAGTATTAGTTTCCGATACAACACTGCAGGTTCAATGTATTCCTTAGACCTTCACATTGACGATGAAATACAGAAATCGCATCGGAATCAAATACAAAATGCACAATGCCGCCTTAAGTACAAGAATAGAGACTCCTATTACAGTCGGTGCTTTGAGCATTCCCTGTGAGACCAGTAATAGTATCCGATACACCACTGCAGGTTCAATGTATTCCTTGGACCTTCACATTGACGATGAAACACAGAAATCGCATCGGAATTAAATACAAAAGGCACAATGCCGCCTTAAGTACAAGAATAGAGACTCTTCTTACAGTCGGTGCTTTGAGCATTCCCAGTGAGACGAGTATTAGTTTCCGATACACCACTGGAGGTTCAATGAATTCCTTGGACCTTCACATTGACGATGAAACACTAAAATTACATCGGAATTAAATACAAAAGGCACAATGCCGCCTTAAGTACAAGAATAGAGACACTTCTTACAGTCGGTGCTTTAAGCATCCCCTGTGAGACCAGTAATAGTATCCGATACACCACTGCAGGTTCAATCTATTCCTTGGACATACACATTGACGATGAAACACAGAAATCGCATCGGAATTAAATACAAAAGGCACAATGCCGCCTTAAGTACTACAATAGAGACTCTTCTTACAGTCGGTGCTTTGAGCATTCCCTGTGAGACGAGTATTAGTTTCCGCTGCACCTCTGCGGGTTCAGTTTATTGCTTGGACCTTCACATTGACGATGAAACACAGAAATCGCATCGGAATTAAATACAAAAGGCACAATGCCGCCTAAAGTACAAGAATAGAGACTCTTCTTACAGTCGGTGCTTTGAGCATTCCCTGTGAGACCAGTAACAGTATTCGATACACCACTGCAGGTTCAATCTATTCCTTGGACATACACATTGACGATGAAACACAGAAATTACATCGGAATTAAATACAAAAGGAACAATGCCGCCTTAAGTACAAGAATAAAGATTCTTCTTACCGTCGGTGCTTTGAGCATTCCCTTCGAGACCAGTATTAGTTTCCGATACACCACTGCAGGTTCAATGTATTCCTTGGACCTTCACATTGTCGATGAAACACTGAAATTACATCGGAATTAAATACAAAAGGCGCAATGCCGCCTTAAGTACAAGAATAGAGACTCTTCTTACAGTCGGTGCTTTGAGCATTCCCGGTGAGACCAGTATTAGTTTCCGCTACACCTCTGCAGGTTCAGTTTATTCCTTGGACCTTCACATTGACGATGAAACACAGATATCGCATCGGAATTAAATACAAAAGGCACAATGCCGCCTTAAGTACAAGAATAGAGACTCTTCTTACAGTCGGTGCTTTGAGCCATCCCTGTGAGACCAGTAGTAGTTTCCGCTACACCTCTGCAGGTTCAGTTTATTCCTTGGACCTTCACATTGACGATGAAACACAGAAATGGCATCGGAATTAAATACAAAAGGCACAATGCCGCCTTAAGTACAAGAATAGAGACTCTTCTTACAGTCGGTGCTTTGAGCATTCCCTGTGGGACCAGTATTAGTTTCCGATACACCACTGCAGGTTCAATGTATTCCCTGGACCTTCACATTGACGATGAAACACAGAAATGGCATCGGAAGTAAATACAAAAGGCACAATGCCCCCATAAGTACAAGAATAGAGACTCTTCTTACAGTCGGTGCTTCGAGCATTCCCTGTGAGACCAGTAATAGTTTCCGCTACACCTCTGCAGGTTCAGTGTATTCCTTGGACCTGCCCATTGACGATGAAACGCAGAAATCGCATCGGAATTAAATAAAAAAGGCACAATGCCGCCCTAAGTACAAGAATAGAGATTCTTTTTACAGTCGGTGCTTTAAACATTCCCTGTGAGAACAGTATTAGTTTCCGATACACCACTGCAGGTTCAATGTATTCCTTGGATCTTCAAATTGACGATGATACACAGAAATCGGATAGGAATGAAATACAAAAGGCACAATGTCGCCTTAAGTACAACAATAGAGACTCTTCTTACAGTCGGTGCTTTGAGCATTCCCTGTGAGACCAGTATTAGTTTCCGATACACCACTGCAGGTTCAATGTATTCCTTGGACCTTCACATTGACGATGAAACACAGAAATCGCATCGGAATTAAATACAAAAGGCACAATGCCGCCTTAAGTACAAGAATAGAGACTCTTCTTACAGTCGGTGCTTTGAGCATTCCCTGTGAGACCAGTATTAGTTTCCGCTACACCTCTGCAAGTTCAGTTTATTCCTTGGACCTTCACATTGACGATGAAACACAGAAATGGCATCTGAATTAAATACAAAAGGCACAATGCCGCCTTAAGTACAAGAATAGAGACTCTTCTTACAGTCGGTGCTTTGAGCATTCCCTGTGAGACCAGTATTATTTTCCGATACACCACTGCAGGTTCAATGTATTCCTTGGACCTTCACATTGACGATGAAACAAAGAAATCGCATCGGAATTAAATCCAAAACGCACAATGCCGGCATAAGTACAATAATACAGACTCTACTTACAGTCGGTGCTTTGAGCATTCCCTGTGAGACCAGTATTAGTTTCCGATACACCACTGCAGGTTCAATGTATTCCTTGGACCTTCACATTGACGATGAAATACAGAAATCGCATCGGAATCAAATACAAAAGGCACAATGCCGCCTAAAGTACAAGAATAGAGACACTTCTTACAGTCGGTGCTTTGAGCATTCCCTGTGAGATCAGTAATAGTATCCGATACACCACTGCAGGTTCAATATATTCCTTGGACATACACATTGACAATGAAACACTGAAATTACATAGGAATTAAATACAAAAGGAACAATGCCGCCTTAAGTACAAGAATAGAGACTCTTCTTACCGTCGGTGCTTTGAGCATTCCCTGTAAGACCATTATTAGTTTCCGATACACCACTTAAGGTTCAATTAATTCCTTGGACATTCACAATGACGATGAAACACTGAAATTACATCGGAATTAAATACAAAAGGTACAATGCCGCCTTAAGTACAAGAATAGAGACTCTTCTTACCGTCGGTGCTTTGAGCATTCCCTGTGAGACCAGTATTAGTTTCCGCTACACCTCTGCACGTTCAGTTTATCCCTTGGACCTACACATTGACGATGAAACACATAAATGGCATCGGAATTAAATACAAAAGGCACAATGCGCCTTAAGTACAAGAATAGAGACTCTTCTTACAGTCGGTGCTTTAAGCATTCCCTGTGAGACCAGTATTAGTTTCCGATACAACACTGCAGGTTCAATGTATTCCTTAGACCTTCACATTGATGATGAAATACAGAAATCGCATCGGAATCAAATACAAAATGCACAATGCCGCCTTAAGTACAAGAATAGAGACTCCTATTACAGTCGGTGCTTTGAGCATTCCCTGTGAGACCAGTAATAGTATCCGATACACCACTGCAGGTTCAATGTATTCCTTGGACCTTCACGTTGACGATGAAACACAGAAATCGCATCGGAATTAAATACAAAAGGCACAATGCCGCCTTAAGTACAAGAATAGAGACTCTTCTTACAGTCGGTGCTTTGAGCATTCCCAGTGAGACGAGTATTAGTTTCCGATACACCACTGCAGGTTCAATGTATTCCTTGGACCTTAACATTGACGATGAAACACAGAAATGGCGTCGGAATTAAATCCAAAACGCACAATGCCGCCTTAAGTACAAGAATAGAGACTCTTCTTACCGTCGGTGCTTTGAGCATTCCCTGTGAGACCAGTATTAGTTTCCGCTACACCTCTGCGGGTTCAGTTTATTCCTTGGACGTTCACATTGACGATGAAACACTGAAATTACATAGGAATTAAATACAAAAGGAACAATGCCGCCTTAAGTACAAGAATAGAGACTCTTCTTACCGTCGGTGCTTTGAGCATTCCCTGTAAGACCATTATTAGTTTCCGATACACCACTTAAGGTTCAATTAATTCCTTGGACATTCACAATGACGATGAAACACTGAAATTACATCGGAATTAAATACAAAAGGTACAATGCCGCCTTAAGTACAAGAATAGAGACTCTTCTTACCGTCGGTGCTTTGAGCATTCCCTGTGAGACCAGTATTAGTTTCCGCTACACCTCTGCACGTTCAGTTTATCCCTTGGACCTACACATTGACGATGAAACACATAAATGGCATCGGAATTAAATACAAAAGGCACAATGCGCCTTAAGTACAAGAATAGAGACTCTTCTTACAGTCGGTGCTTTAAGCATTCCCTGTGAGACCAGTATTAGTTTCCGCTCCACCTCTGCAGGTTCAGTTTATTCCTTGGACCTTCACGTTGACGATGAAACACGGAAATCGCTTCGGAATTAAATACAAAAGGCACAATGCCGCCTTAAGTACAAGAATTGACACTCTTCTTACAGTCGGTGCTTTGAGCATTCCCTGTGAGACCAGTATTAGTTTCCGCTACACCTCTGCAGTTTTAATTTATTCCTTGGACCTTCACATTGACGATGAAACGCAGAAATCGCATAGGAATTAAATACAAAAGGCACAATGCGGCCTTAAGTACAAGAATAGAGACTCTTCTTACAGTCGGTGCTTTAAACATTCCATGTGAGACCAGTATTAGTTTCCGATACAACACTGCAGGTTCAATGTATTCCTTAGACCTTCACATTGACGATGAAATACAGAAATCGCATCGGAATCAAATACAAAATGCACAATGCCGCCTTAAGTACAAGAATAGAGACTCCTATTACAGTCGGTGCTTTGAGCATTCCCTGTGAGACCAGTAATAGTATCCGATACACCACTGCAGGTTCAATGTATTCCTTGGACCTTCACATTGACGATGAAACACAGAAATCGCATCGGAATTAAATACAAAAGGCACAATGCCGCCTTAAGTACAAGAATAGAGACTCTTCTTACAGTCGGTGCTTTGAGCATTCCCAGTGAGACGAGTATTAGTTTCCGATACACCACTGCAGGTTCAATGTATTCCTTGGACCTTAACATTGACGATGAAACACAGAAATGGCGTCGGAATTAAATCCAAAACGCACACAATGCCGCCTTAAGTAAAAGAATAGAGACTCTTCTTACCGTCGGTGCTTTGAGCATTCCCTGTGAGACCAGTATTAGTTTCCGCTACACCTCTGCGGGTTCAGTTTATTCCTTGGACGTTCACATTGACGATGAAACACAGAAATCGCATCGGAATTAAATACAAAAGGCACAATGCCGCCTTAAGTACAAGAATAGAGACTCTTCTTACAGTCGGTGGTTAGAGCATTCCCTGTGAGACCAGTAATAGTATCCGATACACCACTGCAGGATCATTCTATTCCTTGGACATACACATTGACGATGAAACACAGAAATTACATCGGAATTAAGTACAAAAGGAACAATGCCGCCTTAAGTACAAGAATAGAGACTCTTTTTACCGTCGGAGCTTGGAGCATTCCCTGTGAGACCAGTATTGGTTTCCGATACACCACTGGAGGTTCAATGAATTCCTTGGACATTCACATTGACGATGAAACACTGAAATTACATCGGAATTAAATACAAACGGCACAATGCCGCCTTAAGTACATGAATATAGACTCTTCTTATAGTCGGTGCTTTGAGCATTCCCTGTGAGACCAGTAATAGTATTCGATACACCACTGCATGTTCAATCTATTCCTTGGACATACACATTGACAATGAAACACAGAAATTACATCGGAATTAAATACAAAAGGAACAATGCCGCCTTAAGTACAAGAATAGAGACTCTTCTTACCGTCGGTGTTTTGAGCATTCCCTGTGAGACCAGTAATAGTATCCGATACACCACTGCTGGTTCAATGTATTCCTTGGACCTTCACATTGACGATGAAACATAGAAATCGCATCGGAATTAAATACAAAAGGCACAATGCCGCCTTAAGTACAAGAATAGAGACTCTGCTTACAGTCGGAGCTTTGAGCATTCCCTGTGAGACCAGTAATAGTAACCGATACACCACTGCAGGTTCAATGTATTCCTTGGACTTTCACATTGACGATGAAACACAGAAATGGCATCGGAATCAAATACAAAAGGCACAATGCCGCCTTAAGTTCAAGAATAGAGACTCTTCTTACAGTCGGTGCTTTGAGAATTCCCTGTGAGACCAGTATTAGTTTCGGCTACACCCCTGCAGGTTCAGTTTATTCCTTGGACCTTCACATTGACGATGAAACACAAAAATGGCATCGGAATTAAATACAAAAGGCACAATGCCGCCTTAAGTACAAGAATAGAGACTCTTCTTACAGTCGGTGCTTTGAGCATTCCCTGTGAGACCAGTAATAGTATCCGATACACCACTGCAGGTTCAATCTATTCCTTGGACATACACATTGACGATGAAACACAGAAATTACATCGCAATTAAATACAAAAGGAACAATGGCGCCTTAAGTACAAGAATAGAGACTCTTCTTACAGTCGGTGCTTTGAGCATTCCCTGTGAGACCAGTATTAGTTTCCGCTACACCTCTGCAAGTTCAGATTTCTCCTTGGACCATCACATTAGCGATGAAACACAGAAATAGCATCGGAATTAAATACAAAAGGCACAATGCCGCCTTAAGTACAAGAATAGAGACTCTTCTTACAGTCGGTGCTTTGAGCATTCCCTGTGAGACCAGCAATAGTATCCGATACACCACTGCAGGTTCATTCTATTCCTTGGACATACCCATTGACGATGAAACACAGAAATTACATCGGAATTAAATACAAAAGGAACAATGCCGCCTTTAGTACAAGAATAGAGACTCTTCTTACCGTCGGTGCTTTGAGCATTCCCTGTGAGACCAGTATTAGTTTCCGATACACCACTGGAGGTTTAATGAATTCCTTGGACATTCACATTGACCATGAAACACTGAAATTACATCGGAATTAAATACAAAAGGCACAATCCCGACTTAAGTACAAGAATAGAGTCTCTTCTTACCGTCGGTGCTTTGAGCATTCCCTGTGAGACCAGTATTAGTTTCCGCTACACCTCTCCAGTTTCAGTTTATTCCTTTGACCTTCACATTGACGATGAAACACAGAAATAGCATCGGAATTAAATACAAAAGACACAATGCCGCCTTAAGTACAAGAATAGAGACTCTTCTTACAGTCGGTGCTTTGAGAATTCCCTGTGAGACCAGTATTAGTTTCCGATACACCACTGCAAATTCAATATATTCCTTAGACATACACCTTGACGATGAAACACTGAAATTACGTCGGAATGAAATACAAAAGGCACAATGCCGCCATTAGTACATGTATAGAGACTCTTCTTACAGTCGGTGCTTTGAGCATTCCCTGTGATTCCAGTATAAGTTTCCGATACACCACTGCAGGTACAATGTATTCCTTGGACCTTCAAATTGACGATGAAACACAGAAATCGCATTGGAATTAATTACAAAATTCACAATGCCGCCTTAGATACAAGAATAGAGACCCTTCTTACAGTCATTGCTTTGAGCATTCCCTCTGAGACCAGTATTGTTTTCCGATACACCACTGCAGGTTCAATGTATTCCTTGGACATACACATTGACAATGAAACACAGAAATCGCATCGGAATTAAACACAAAAGGCACAATGCCGCCATAAGTGCCAGAATAGAGACCCTTCTTACAGACTGTGCTTTGAGCATTCCCTGTGAGACCAGTATTAGTTTCCGATACACCACAGCAGGTACAATGTATTCCTTGGAACTTCCAATTGACGATGAAACACAGAAATCGCATCGGAATTAAATACAAAATTCACAATGCCGCCTTAAGTACATGAATTGAGACTCTTCCTACCGTCGATGCTTTGATCATTCCCTGTGAGACCAGTATTAGTTTCCGATACACCACTGCAGGTTCAATGGATTCCTTGGACATACACATTTACGATGAAACACAGAAATCGCCTCGGAATTAATACAAAAGGCACAATGACGCCTTACATACAAGAATAGAGCCTCTTCTTACACTCGGTGCTTTGAGCATTCGCTGTGAGACCAGTATTAGTTTCCGATACACCACTCCAGGTTCAATGTATTCCTTGGACATACTCATTAACGATGAAACACTGATATTACATCGGTATTATATACAAAAGGGACAATGCCGCCTTAACTGCAAGATGAGTGAGACTTCTTAGAGTCTGTGCTTTGATCCTTTCGTGTGAGACCTGTATTAGTTTCCGAAATACAACTGCAGGTTCATTGTATTCCTTGGACCTTCGCATTGACGAAGAAACAGAGAAATCGCAGTGGAACTAAATTCGAAAGGCACAATGCCGCCTTACGTACAAGAATAGAGACTCCTCTTACAGTCGGTGCTTTGAGCATTCCCTGTGAGACCAGTATTAGTTTCTGATACACCACTGCAGGTTCAATGTATTCCTTAGACATACACATTGACAATGAAACACTGAAATTACATCGGAATTAAATACAAAAGTCACAATGCTGCCATAAGTGCTAGAACATAGACTTTTCTTACAGTCGGTGCTTTGAGCATTCCCTGCGAGACCAGTACTAGTTTCCGATATACAACTGCAGCTACAATGTATTCCTTGGACATTCACATTGCCGATGGAACACAGAAATGGCATCGGAATTAAATACAAATAGCACAATGCCGCCTTAAGTACAAGAATAGAGAGTCTTCTTAGTCGGTACTTTGAGCATTCCCTGTGAGAACAGTATTAGTTTCCTATACACCACTGCAGGGTCTATGTATTCCATGGACCTTCACATTGAAGATGAAACACAGAAATCGCATCGGCATTAAATGCAAAAGGCACAATGCCGCCTTAAGTACAAGAATAGAGACTCTTCTTACAGTCGGTGCATTGAGCATTCCCTGTGAGACCAGTATTAATTTCCGATACACCATAGCAGGTTCAGTGAATTCCTTGGACCTTCACAATGACGATGAAACACAGAAATCGCATCGGAATTAAATACAAACGGCACAATGCCGCCTTAGGTACAAGAATAGAGACTCTTCTTACAGTCGGTGCTTCGAGCATTCCCCGTGAGACCAGTATTAGCTAGCGATACACCACTGCAGGTCCAATGTATTCCATGGACATACACATTAACGATGAAACACTGAAATTACATCGGAATTAAATACAAAACGCACATTGCCGCCATAAGTGCAAGAAGAGTGGGACTTCTTAGAGTCTGTGCTTTGATCCATTCCTGTGAGACCAGTATTAGCTTCCGATACGCCACTGCAGGTTCAATGTAAACCTTGGACATACACATTGACGATGAAACACAGAAATCGCATCGGAATTAAATAGAAAAGGCACAATGCCGCCTTGAGTACAAGAATAGAGACTCCACTTAAAGTCGGTGCTTTGAGCATTCCGTGTGAGACCAGTATTAGTTTCCGATACACCACTGCAGGTTCAATGTATTCCTTGGACATACACAATGACAATGAAACACTGAAATTACATCGGAATTAAATACAAAAGGAACAATTCCGCCTTAAGTGCAAGAAGAGTGAAACTTCTTAAAATCTGTGCTTTGATCCTTTCCTGTGAGACCAGTATTAGTTTCCGATACACCACTACAGGTTCAATGTATTCCTTGGACCTTCACATTGACGATGAAACACCGAAACCGCATCGGAATAAAATACAAAAGAAACAATGCAGCCTTAAGGACAAGAATGCAGACTCATATTACAGGCTGTGCTTTGAGCATTCCCTGTGAGACCAGTATTAGTTTCCGATACACCACTGCAGGTTCAATGTATTCCTTGGACATACCCAATGACAATGAGACACTGAAATTACATCGGAATTAAATACAAAAGGAACAATTCCGCCTTAAGTGCAAGAAGAGTGAAACTTCTTAAAATCTGTGCTTTGATCCTTTCCTGTTAGACCAGTATTAGTTTCCGATACACCACTGCAGGTTCAATGTATTCCTTGTACCTTCACATAGACGATTAAACACCGGAATCGCATCGGAATTAAATACAAAAGGCACAATGCCGCCTTAAGTACGAGAATAGAGACTCTTCTTATAGTCGGTGCATTGAGCATTCCCTGTGAGACAAGTATTAGTTTCCGATACACCATTGCCGGTTCAATGAATTCTTTGGACCTTCACATTGACGATGTAACACAGAATTCGCATCGGAATTAAATGCAAAATGCACAATGCCACCTTAAGTACGAGAATACATACTCTTCTTACAGTCGGTTCTTTGAGCATTCCCTTTGAGACCAGTATTAGTTTCCGATACACCATAGCAGGTTCAGTGAATTCCTTGGACCTTCACATTGACTATGAAACACAGAAATCGCATCGGAATTAAATACAAACGGCACAATGCCGCCTTAAGTACAAGAATAGAGACTCTTCTTACAGACGGTGCTTTGAGCATTCCCCGTTAGACCAGTATTAGCTTGCGATACACCACTGCAGGTCCAATGTATTCCATGGACATACACATTGACGATGAAACACTGAAATTACATCGGAATTAAATACAAAACGCACAATGCCGCCTTAAGTGCAAGAAGAGTGGGACTTCTTAGAGTCTGTGCTTTGATCCATTCCTGTGAGACGAGTATTAGCTTCCGGTACGCCACTGCAGGTTCAATGTATTCCTTGGACATACACATTGACGATGAAACACAGAAATCGTATCGGAATTAAATACAAAAGGCACAATGCCGCCTTATGTACAGGAATAGAGACTCCTCTTACAGTCGTTGTTTGAGCATTCCCTGTGAGACCAGTATTAGTTCCCGACACACCACTCCAGGTTCAATGTATTCCTTGGACTTACACATTGACGATGAAACACTGAAATTAAATCGGAATGAAATACAAAAGGGACAATGCCGCCTTGAGTGCAAGATGTGTGAGACTTCTTAGAGTCCGTGCTTTGATCCTTCCCTGTGAGACCAGTATTAGTTTCCGATACATCACTGCAGGTTCAATGTGTTCCTTGGAGCTTCACATTGACGATGAAACATAGAAGTCACATGGGAAATAAATACAAAAGGCACAATGCCGCCTTAAGTACAAGAATAGAGACTATTCTTACAGTCGGTGATTTGAGCATTCCCTGTGAGACCAGTATTAGTTTCCGATATACCACTGCAGGTTCAATGTATTCCTTGGACATACGCATTGACGATGAAACACAGAAATCGCATCGGAATTAAATACAAAGGGCACAATGCCGCCTTACGTACAAGAATAGAGACTCTTCTTACAGTCGGTGCTTTGAGCATTCCCTGTGAGACCAGTATTAGTTTCCGATACACCACTGCAGGTTCAATGTATTCCTTAGACATACACCTTGACGATGAAACACTGAAATTAGATCGGAATCATATACAAAAGGCACAATGCCGCCATAAGTGCATGAATAGAGACTCTTCTTACAGTCGGTGCTTTGAGCATTACCTGTGAGGCCAGTATTAGTTTCCGATACACCACTGCAGGTACAATGTATTCCTTGGACCTTCAAATTGACGATGAAACACAGAAATCGCATCGGAATTACATACAACAGGCACAATGCCGCCTTAAATACATGAATTGAGACTCTTCCTACCGTCGATGCTTTGATCATTCCCTGTGAGACCAGTACTAGTTTCAGATACACCACTGCAGGTTCAATGTTATCCTTGGACCTTCACAATGACGATGAAGCACCGAAATCGCATCGGAATTAAATACAAAAGGCGCAATGCTGCCTTAAGTACAAGAATAGAGACTCTTCTTACAGTCGGTGTTTGAGCAATCCCTGTGAGACCAGTATTAGTTTCCGATATACCACTGCAGGTTCAATGTATTCCTTGGACATACACCTTGACGATTAAACACAGAAATCGAATCGGAATTAAATACAAAAGGCACAATGCCCCCTTAAGTACAAGAATAGAGACTCTTCTTACAGTCTTACAGTCGGTGTTTTGAGCATTCCCTGTGAGACCATGAAATTAGTACTAGTATGGAGACTCTTCTGACAGTCGGTGCTTTGAGCATTCCCTGTGAGACCAGTATTAGTTTCCGACACACCACTCCAGGTTCAATGTATTCCTTGGACATACACATTGACGATGAAACACTGAAATTAAATCGGAATGAAATACAAAAGGGACAATGTCGCCTTGAGTGCAAGATGTGTGAGACTTCTTAGAGTCCGTGCTTTGATCCTTTCCTGTGAGACCAGTATTAGTTTCCGATACATCACTGCAGGTTCAATGTGTTCCTTGGACCTTCACATTGACGATGAAACATAGAAGTCACATGGGAATTAAATACAAAACGCACAATGCCGCCTTAAGTACTAGAATAGAGACTCTTCTTACAGTCGGTTCTTTGAGCATTCCCTGTGAGACCCGTATTAGTTTCCGATATACCACTGCAGGTTCAATGTATTCCTTCGACATACGCATTGCCGATAAAACACAGAAATCGCATCGGAATTAAATACAAAAGAAAAAATGCCGCCTTACATACAAGAATAGAGACTCTTCTTACAGTCGGTGCTTTGAGCATTCCCTGTGAGACCAGTATTAGTTTCCGATACACCACTGCAGGTTCAATGTATCCCTAAGACATACACCTTGACGATGAAGCACTGAAATTACATCGGAATGAAATACAAAAGGCACAATGCCGCCATATGTGCATGAATAGAGACTCTTCTTACAGTCTGTGCTTTGAGCATTCCCTGTGAGGCCAGTATTTGTTTCCGATACACCACTGCAGGCACTATGTATTCCTTGGACCTTCAAATTGACGATGAAACACAGAAATCGCATCGGAATTAAATACAAAATGCACAATGCCGCCTTAAGTACAAGAATAGAGACTCTTCTAACAGTCGGTGCTTTGAGCATTCCCTTTGAGACCAGTATTGTTCTCCGATACACCACTGCAGGTTCAATGTATTCCTTGGACATACACATTGACAATGAAACACAGAAATTGCATCGGAATTAAACACAAAAGGCGCAATGCCGCCATAAGTGCCAGAATAGAGACCCTTCTTAGAGTCGGTGCTTTGAGCATTCCCTGTGAGACCAGTATTAGTTTCCGATACACCACAGCTGGTACAATGTATTCCTTGGAACTTCCAATTGACGATGAAACACAGAAATCGCATCGGAATTAAATACAAAAGGCACAATGCCGCCTTACGTACAAGAATAGAGACTCTTCTAACAGTCGGTGTTTTGAGCATTCCCTGTGAGAAAAGTATTAGTTTCCGATACACAACTCCAGGTTCAATGTATTCCTTGGACATACTCATTGACGATGAAACACTGAAATTACATCGGAATTACATACAAAAGGAACAATGCCGCCTTAACGGCAAGATGAGTGAGACTTCTTAGAGTCTGTGCTTTGATCCCTTCCTGTGAGACCAGTTTTAGATTCCGATACACCACTGCAGGTTCAATGTACTACTTGGACCTTCGCATTGACGATGAAACACAGATATCGAATCGGAACTAAATACAAAAGGCACAATGCCGCAATAAGTACAAGAATAGAGATTCTTCTTACAGTCGGTGCTGTGAACATTCCCTGTGAGACCAATATTAATTTCCGATATACCACTGCAGGTTCAATGTATTCCTTAGACATATACATTGACGGTGAAACAATAAAATTACATCGGAATTAAATACAAATGGAACAATGCCTCCATAAGTGCAAGAATAGAGACTTCTCTTACAGTCGGTGCTTTGAGCATTCCCTGTGAGACCAGTATTAGTTTCCGATACACCTCTGCAGGTACAATGTTTTCCTTCTACCTTCACATTGACGATGAAACACAGAAATCGCATCGGAATTAAATACAAAAGGCACAATGCCGCCTTAAGTAGAAGAATAGAGACTCTTCTTACAGTCGGTGCTTTGAGCATTCCCTGTGAGACCAGTATTGGTTTCAGATACACCACTGCAGGTTCAATGTATTCCTTGGACATACACATTGACGATGAAAGACAGATATCGCATCGGAATTAAATACAAAAGGCACAATGCTGCCTTACGCACGAGAATAGAGACTCTTCTTACAGTCGGTGCTTTGAGCTTTCCCTGTGAGACCAGTTATAGTTTCCGATACACCACTCCAGGTCAATGTATTCCTTGGACATACTCATTGACGATGAAACACTGAAATTACATCGGAATTAAATACAAAAGGAACAATGCCGCCTTAACGGCAAGATGAGTAAAACTTCTTAGAGTCTGTGCTTTGATCCTTTCCTGTGAGACCAGTATTAGTTTCCGATACACCACTGCAGGTTCAATGTATTCCTTTGACCTTCGCATTGACGATGTAACACAGATAACGCATCGGAATTAAATACAAAAGGCACAATGCCGCCTTAAGTACAAGAATAGAGACTCTTCTTACAGTCGGTGCTTTGAGCATTCCCTGTGAAACCAGTATTAGTTTCCGTTATACCACTGCAGTTTCAATGTGTTCCTTGGACATACGCATTGACGATGAAACACAGAAATCGCATCGGAATTAAACACAAAAGGCACAAGGCCGCCTTACGTACAGGAATAGAGACTCTTCTTACAGTCGGTTCTTTCAGCATTCCCTGTGAGACTAGTATTAGTTTCCCATACACCACTGCAGGTTCAATGTATTCCTTAGACATACACATTGACGATGAAACACTGAAATTACATCGGTATTAAATACAAAAGGAACAATGCCGCCTTAACTGCTAGATGAGTGAGACATCTTAGAGTCTGTGCTTTGATCCTTTCCTGTGAGACCAATATTAGTTTCCGATACACCACAGCGGGTACAATGTATTCCTTGGAACTTCATATTGACGATGAAACATAGAAATCGCATCGGAATTAAATACAAAATGAACAATGCCGCCTTAAGTACAAGAATTGAGACTCTTCCTACAGTCGATGCTTTGAGCATTCCCTGTGAGACCAGTATTAGTTTCCGATACACCACTGCAGGTTCAATGTATTCCTTAGACTTACACATTGACGATGAAACACTGAAATTACAATGGAATTAAATACAAAAAGCACAATGCCACCATCAGTGCAAGAATAGAGACTCCTCTTACAGTCGGTGCTTTGAGCATTCCCTGTGAGACCAGTATTAGTTTCCGATACACCACTGCAGGTACAATGTATTCCTTGTACCTTCACATTGACGATGAAACACAGAAATCACATCGGAATTAAATGCAAAAGGCACAATGCCGCCTTAAGTACAAGAATTGAGACTCTTCTTACAGCCGGTGATTTGAGCATTCCCTGTGAGACCAGTATTAGTTTCCGATACACCACTGCAGGTTCAGTGTATTCCTTGGACATACACATTGACGATGAAACACAGAAATCGCATCGGAATTAAATACAAAATGCACAATGCCGCCTTAAGTACAAGAATAGAGACTTTTCTTACAGTCGGTGCTTTGAGCATTCCCTGTGAGACCTGTAGTAGTTTCTGATACACCACTGCTGGTTCAATGTATTCCTTAGACATACACATTGACAACGAAACACTGATATTACATCGGTATTAAATACAACAGGAACAATGCCGCCTTAAGTGCAAGAAGAATGAGACTTCTTAGAGTCTGTGCTTCGATCCTTTCCTGTGAGACCAGTATTAGTTTCCGATACACCACTGCAGGTGCAATGTATTCCTTGGACCTTCTCATTGACGATGAAACACAGAAATCGCATTGGAATTAAATACAAAAGGCAC
Organism: Schistocerca americana; assembly: GCF_021461395.2. NCBI lineage: Eukaryota > Metazoa > Arthropoda > Insecta > Orthoptera > Acrididae > Schistocerca > Schistocerca americana. The sequence goes on from NC_060123.1 coordinate 744,960,121, forward strand.
AATGCCGCCTTAAGTAGAAGAATAGAGACTCTTCTTGCAGTCGGTGCTTTGAGCTTTCCCTGTGAGACCAGTATTAGTTTCCGATACACCACTGCAGGTTCAATGTATTCCTTGGACATACACATTGACGATGAAACACAGATATTGCATCGGAATTTAATAAAAAAGGCACAATGCCGCCATAAGTACAAGAATAGAGACTCTTCTTACAGTCGGTACTTTGAGCATTCCCTGTGAGACCAGTATTAGTTTCCGATATACCACTCCAGGTTCAATGTATTCCTTGGACCTTGACATTGACGACGAAACACAGAATTCGCATCGGAATTAAATACTAAAGGCATAATGCCGCCTTCAGTTCAAGAATAGAGACTCTTCTTACAGTCGGTGCTTTGAGCATTTCGTGTGAGACCACTATTAGTTTCCGATACACCACTGCAGGTTCAATGTATTGCTTGGACATACACATTGACGATGAAACAAAATATCGCATCGGAATTAAATACAAAAGGTACAATGCCGCCTTACGTACAAGAATTGAGACTCAAATAACAGTCGGTGCTTTTAGCATTCCCTGTGAGACCAGTATTAGTTTCCGATACACCAATCGAGGTTCAATGTATTCCTTAGACACACTCATTGACGATGAAACACTGAATTTACATCGGAATTAAATACAAAAGGAACAATGCCGCCTTAACGTCAAGATGAGTGAGACTTCTTAGAGTCTGTGCTTTGATCCTTTCCTGTGAGACCAATATTAGTTTCCGATACACCACTGCAGGTACAATGTATTCCTTGGATCTTCGCATTGACGATGAAACACAGAGATCGAATCGGAACTAAATACAAAAGGAACAATGCCGCAATAAGTACAAGAATGGAGACTCTTCTTATAGTCGGTGCTTTGAGCAATCCCTGTGAGACCAGTATTAGATTCCGATACACCACTGCAGGTTCAATGTATTCTTTAGACATACACATTGACGATGAAACACTGAAATTACATCGGAATTAAATACAAAAGGCACAATGCCGCCATAAGTGCAAGAATAGAGACTCCTCTTACAGTCGGTGCTTTGAGCATTCCCTGTGAGACCAGTATTAGTTTCCGATACACCACTGCTGGTACAATGTATTCCTTGTACCTTCACATTGACGATGAAACACAGAAATCGCATCGCAATTAAATACAAAAGGCACAATGCCGCCCTAAGTACAAGAATAGAGACTCTTCTTACGGTCGGTGCTTTGAGCATTCAATGTGAGACCAGTATTAGTTTCCGATACACCACTCCAGGTTCAATGTATTCCTTGGACATACTCAATGACGATGAAATACTGAAATTACATAGGAATTAAATACAAAAGGAACAATGCCGCCTTAACTGCAACATGAGTGAGACTTCTTTGAGTCTATGCTTTGATCCTTTCCTGTGAGACCAGTATTAGTTTCCGATACATTACTGCAGGTTTTATGTATTCCTAGGACCTTCGCATTGACGATGAAACACAGAAATCGCATCGGAGCTAAATACAAAATGCACAATACCGTAATAAGTACAAGAATAGAGACTCTTCTTACAGTCGGTGCTTTGAGCATTCCCTGTGAGACCAGTATTAGTTTCCGATTCACCACTGCAGATTCAATGAATTCCTTAGACATACACATTGACGATGAAACACTGAAATTACATCGGAATTAAATACAAAAGGCAGAATGCCGCCATTAGAGCAAGAATAGAGACTCTTCTTACAGTCGGTGCTTTGAGCTTTCCCTGTGAGACCAGTATTAGTTTCCGATACACCACTCCAGGTTCAATGTATTCCTTGGACATACTCATTGACGATGAAACACTGAAATTACATCGGAATTGAATACATAAGGAACTATGCCTTCTTAACGGCAAAATGAGTAAGACTTCTTAGAGTCTGTGGTTTGATCCTTTCCTGTGAGACCAGTATTAGTTTCCGATACACCACTGCAGGTTCAATGTATTCCTTGGACCTTCGCATTGACGATGAAACACAGAAATCGAGTCGTAACTACATACAAAAGGCACAATGCCGCAATAAGTACAAGAATAGAGACTCTTCTTACAGTCGGTGCTTTGAGCATTCCCTGTCACACCAGATTAGATTCCGATACACCACTGCAGGTTCAATGTAGTGCTTAGACATACACATTGACGATGAAACACTGAAATTACATCGGAATTAAATACAAATGGCACAATGCCGCCATAAGTGCAAGAATAGAGACTCCTCGTACAGTCGGTGCTTTGAGAATTCCCTGTGAGACCAGTATTAGTTTCCGATACACCACTGCAGGTACAATGTATTCCTTGTACCTTCACATTGACGATGAAACACAGAAATCGCATCGGAATTAAATACAAAAGGCACAATGCCCCCTTAAGTACAAGAATAGAGACTCTTCTTACAGTCGGTGGTTTGAGCATTCCCTGTGACACCAGAATTAGTTTCCGATACACCACTCCAGGTTCAATGTAATCCTTGGACATACTCATTGACAATGAAACACAGAAATCGCATCGGAATTAAATACAAAAGGCACAATGCCGCTTTTCGTACAAGAATAGAGACTCTTCTTACAGTCGGTGCTTTGAGCATTCCCTGTGAGACCAGTATCAGTTTCCGATACACCACTCCAGGTTCAATGTACCCCTTGGACATACTCATTGACGATGAAACACTGAAATTACATAGGAATTAAATACAAAAGGAACAATGCCGCCTTAACTGCAAGATGAGTGAGACTTCTTAGAGTCTGTGCTTTGATCCTCTCCTGTGAGACCAGTATTAGTTTCCGATACACCACTGCAGGTTCAATGTATTCCTTGGACCTTCGCATTGACGATGAAACACAGAAATCGCATCGGAATTAAATACAAAAGGCACAATGCCGCCTTAAGTACAACAATAGAGACTCTTCTTACAGTCGGTGCTTTGAGCACTCCCTGTGAGACCAGTATTAGTTTCCGATATACCACTGCAGGTTCAATGTATTCCTTGGACATACGCATTGACGATGAAACACAGAAATCGCATCGGAATTAAATACAAAATGCACAATGCCGCCTTACGTACAAGAATAGAGACTCTTCTTACAGTCGGTGCTTTGAGCATTCCCTGTGAGGCCAGTATTAGTTTCCGATACACCACTGCAGGTGCAATGTATTCCTTGGACCTTCCAAATGACGATTAAACACAAAAATCGCATCGGAATTAAATACAAAATGCACAATAACGCCTTAAGAACAAGAAAAGAGACTCTTCTCACAGTCGGTGCTTTGAGCATTCCCTGTGAGACCAGTATTAGTTTCCGATACACCACTGCAGGTTCTATGTATTCCTTAGACATACACATTGACGATGAAACACTGAAATTACATCGGAATTAAATACAAATGGCACAATGCCGCCATAAGTGCAAGACCATAGACTCTTATTACAGTCAGTGCTTTGAGCATTCCCTGCGAGACCAGTACTAGTTTCCGATACACCACTGCAGGTACATTGTATTCCTTGGACCTTCACAATGACGATGGAACACAGAAATGGCATCGGAATTAAATACAAATGGCACAATGCCGCCTTAAGTACAAGAATAGAGACTGTTCTTACAGTCGGTGCTTTGAGCATTCCCTGTTAGACCAGTATTTGCTTCCGATACACCACTGCAGATTCCATGTATTCCTAGGAGATACACATTGACGATGAAACACCGAAATTACATCGGTATTAAATACAAAAGGAACAACGCCGTCTTAAGTGCAAGAAGAAAGAGACTTCTTAGAGTCTGTGCTTTGATCCTTTCCTGTGAGACCAGTATTAGTTTCCGATACACCACTGCCGGTGCAATGTATTCCTTGGACCTTCACATTGACGATGAAAAACAGATATTGCATCGGAATTTAATAAAAAAGGCACAATGCCGCCATAAGTACAAGAATAGAGACTCTTCTTGCAGTCGGTGCTTTGAGCATTCCCTGTGAGACCAGTATTAGTTTCCGATACACCACTCCAGGTTCAATGTATTCCTTGGACATACTCATTGACGATGGAACACTGAAATTACATCGGAATTAAATACAAAAGGAACAATGCCGCCTTAACGGCAAGATGAGTGAGACTTCTTAGAGTCTGTGCTTTGATCCTTTCCTGTGAGACCATTATTAGTTTCCGATTCACCACTGCAGGTTCAATGTATTCCTTGGACCTTCGCATTGACGATGAAACACAGAGATCGAATCGGAACTAAATACAAAAGGCACAATGCCGCTATAAGTACAAGAATAGAGACTCTTCTTACAGTCGGTGCTTCGAGCAATCCCTGTGAGACCAGTATTAGATTCCGATACACCACTGCAGGTTCAATGTATTTTTAGACATACACATTGACGATGAAACACTGAAATTACATCGGAATTAAATACAAATGGCACAATGCCGCCATAAGTGCAAGAATAGGGACTCCTCTTACAGTCGGTGGTTTGAGCATTCCCTTTGAGGCCAGTATTAGTTTCCGATACACCACTGCAGGTTCAATGTATTCCTTGGACATACGCATTGACGATGAAACACAGAAATCGTATCGGAATTAAATACAAAAGGCACAATGACGCCTTACGTACAAAAATAGAGACTCTTCTTACAGTCGGTGCCTTGAGCATTCCCTGTGAGGCCAGTATTAGTTTCCGATACACCACTGCAGGTACAATGTATTCCTTGGACCTTCACATTGACGATGAAACACAGAAATCGCATCGCAATTAAATACAAAAGGCACAATGCCGCCCTAAGTACAAGAATAGAGACTCTTCTTACGGTCGGTGCTTTGAGCATTCCCTGTGAGACCAGTATTAGTTTCCGATACACCACTCCAGGTTCAATGTATTCCTTGGACATACTCAATGACGATGAAACACTGAAATTACATCGGAATTAAATACAAAAGGCACAATGCCGCCTTACGTACAAAAATAGAGACTCTTCTTACAGTCGGTGCTTTGAGCATTCCCTGTGAGACCAGTATTAGTTTCTGGTACACCACTGCAGGTTCAATGTATTCCTTAGACATACACATTGATGATGGAACACTGAAATTACATCGGAATTAGATACAAAAGGCACAATGCCGCCATACGTGCATGAATAGAGACTCTTCTTACAGTCGGTGCTTTGAGCATTCCCTGTGAGGCCAGTATTAGTTTCCGATACACCACTGCAGGTACAATGTATTACTTGGACCTTCAAATTGACGAGGAAACACAAAAATCGCAACGGAATTAAATTCAAAATGCACAATGCCGCCTTAAGTACAAGAATAGAGACTCTTCTTAAAGTCGGTGCTTTGAGCATTCCTTGTGAGACCAGTATTAGTTTCCGATACGCCACTGCAGGTTCTATGTATTCTTTAGACATACACATTGACGATGAAACACTGAAATTACATCGGAATTAAATACAAAAGGAACAATGCCGCCATTAGTGCAAGAATAGAGACTCCTCTTACAGTCGGTGCTTTGAGCATTCCCTGTGAGACCAGTATTAGTTTCCGATACACTACTGCAGGTACAATGTATTCCGTGTACCTTCACATTGACGATGAAACACAGAAATCGCATCGGAATTAAATACAAAAGGCACAATGCTGCTTTAAGTACAAGAATAGAGACTCTTCTTACAGTCGGTGCTTTGAGCATTCCCTGTGAGACCAGTATTAGTTTCCGATACACCACTCCAAGTTCAATGTATTCCTTGGACATACTCATTAACGATGAAACACTGAAATTACATCGGAATTAAATACAAAAGGAACAATGCCGCCTTAACTGCAAGAAGAGTGAAACTTCTTAGAGTCTGTGCTTTGATCCTTTCCTGTGAGACCAGTATTAGTTTCCGATACACCACTGCAGGTTCAATGTATTCCTTGGACCTTCACATTGACGATGAAACACAGAAATCGCATCGGAATTAAATACAAAAGGCACAATGCCGCCTTAAGTACAAGAATAGAGACTCTTCTTACAGTCGGTGCTTTGAGCATTCCCTGTGAGACCAGTATTAGTTTCCGATATACCACTGCAGGTTCAAAGTATTTCTTGGACATACGCATTGACGATGAAACACAGAAATCGCATCGGAATTAAATACAAAATGCACAATGCCGCCTTAAGTACAAGAATAGAGACTTTTCTTACAGTCGGTGCTTTGAGCATTCCCTGTGAGACCAGTAGTAGTTTCTGATACACCACTGCTGGTTCAATGTATTCCTTAGACATACACATTGACAACGAAACACTGATATTACATCGGTATTAAATACAACAGGAACAATGCCGCCTTAAGTGCAAGAAGAATGAGACTTCTTAGAGTCTGTGCTTTGATCCTTTCCTGTGAGACCAGTATTAGTTTCCGATACACCACTGCAGGTGCAATGTATTCCTTGGACCTTCTCATTGGCGATGAAACACAGAAATCGCACTGGAGTTAAATACAAAAGGCACAATGCCGCCTTAAGTAGAAGAATAGAGACTCTTCTTGCAGTCGGTGCTTAGAGCTTTCCCTGTGAGCCCAGTATTAGTTTCCGATACACCACTGCAGGTTCAATGTATTCCTTGGACCTTGACATTGACGATGAAACACAGAATTCGCATCGGAATTAAATACTAAAGGCATAATGCCGCCTTCAGTACAAGAATAGAGACTCTTCTTACAGTCGGTCCTTTGAGCATTTCGCGTGAGACCAATATTAGTTTCCGATACACCACTGCAGGTTCAATGTATTGCTTGGACATACACATTGACGATGAAACACAGAAATCGCATCGGAATTAAATACAAAAGGTACAATGCCGCCTTACGTACAAGAATTGAGACTCAAATAACAGTCGGTGCTTTTAGCATTCCCTGTGAGACCAGTATTAGTTTCCGATACACCAATCGAGGTTCAATGAATTCCTTAGACATACTCATTGACGATGAAACACTGAATTTACATCGGAATTAAATACAAAAGGAACAATGTAGCCTTAACGGCAAGATGAGTGAGACTTCTTAGAGTCTGTGCTTTGTTCCTTTCCTGTGAGACCATTATTAGTTCCGATACACCACTGCAGGTTCAATGTATTCCTTGGATCTTCGCATTGACGATGAAACACAGAGATCGAATCGGAACTAAATACAAAAGGCACAATGCCGCAATAAGTACAAGAATGGAGACTCTTCTTACAGTCGGTGCTTTGAGCAATCCCTGTGAGACCAGTATTAGATTCCGATACACCACTGCAGGTTCAATGTATTCTTTAGACATACACATTGACGATGAAACACTGAAATTACATCGGAATTAAATACAAATGGCACAATGCCGCCATAAGTGCAAGAATAGAGACTCCTCTTACAGTCGGTGCTTTGAGCATTCCCTGTGAGACCAGTATTAGTTTCCGATACACCACTGCTGGTACAATGTATTCCTTGTACCTTCACATTGACGATGAAACACAGAAATCGCATCGCAATTAAATACAAAAGGCACAATGCCGCCCTAAGTACAAGAATAGAAACTCTTCTTACGGTCGGTGCTTTGAGCATTCCCTGTGAGACCAGTATTAGTTTCCGATACACCACTCCAGGTTCAATGTATTCCTTGGACATACTCAATGACGATGAAACACTGAAATTACATCGGAATTAAATACAAAAGGAACAATGCCGCCTTAACTGCAAGATGAGTGAGACTTCTTAGAGTCTATGCTTTGATCCTTTCCTGTGAGACCAGTATTAGTTTCCGATACATTACTGCAGGTTTTATGTATTCCTTGGACCTTCGCATTGACGATGAAACACAGAAATCGCATCGGAGCTAAATACAAAATGCACAATACCGCAATAAGTACAAGAATAGAGACTCTTCTTACAGTCGGTGCTTTGAGCATTCCCTGTGAGACCAGTATTAGTTTCCGATACACCACTGCAGATTCAATGAATTCCTTAGACATACACATTGACGATGAAACACTGAAATTACATCGGCATTAAATACAAAAGGCACAATGCCGCCATTAGAGCAAGAATAGAGACTCTTCTTACAGTCGGTGCTTTGAGCTTTCCCTGTGAGACCAGTATTAGTTTCCGATACACCATTCATGGTTCAATGTATTCCTTGGACATACTCATTGACGATGAAACACTGAAATTACTTCGGAATTAAATACAAAAGGAACTATGCCTTCTTAACGGCAAGATGAGTAAGACTTCTTAGAGTCTGTGCTTTGATCCTTTCCTGTGAGACCAGTATTAGTTTCCGACACACCACTGCAGGTTCAATGTATTCCTTGGACATTCGCATTGACGATGAAACACAGAAATCGAGTCGGGACTAAATACAAAAGGCACAATGCCGCAATAAGTACAAGAATAGAGACTCTTCTTACAGTCGGTGCTTTGAGCATTCCCTGTCAGACCAGTATTAGTTTCCGATACACCACTGCAGGTTCAATGTAGTGCTTAGACATACACATTGACGATGAAACACTGAAATTACATCGGAATTAAATACAAATGGCACAATGCCGCCATAAGTGCAAGAATAGAGACTCCTCGTACAGTCGGTGCTATGAGAATTCCCTGTGAGACCAGTATTAGTTTCCGATATACCACAACAGGTACAATGTATTCCTTGTACCTTCACATTGACGATGAAACACAGAAATCGCATCGGAATTAAATACAAAAGGCACAATGTCCCCTTAAGTACAAGAATAGAGACTCTTCTTACAGTCGGTGCTTTGAGCATTCCCTGTGACACCAGAATTAGTTTCCGATACAATACTCCAGGTTCAATGTATTCCTTGGACATACTCATTGACAATGAAACACAGAAATCGCATCGGAATTAAATACAAAAGGCACAATGCCGCCTTTCGTACAAGAATAGAGACTCTTCTTACAGTCGGTGCTTTGAGCATTCCCTGTGAGACCAGTATTAGTTTCCGATACACCACTCCTGGTTCAATGTACTCCTTGGACATACTCATTGACGATGAAACACTGAAATTACATAGGAATTAAATACAAATGGAACAATGCCGCCTTAACTGCAAGATGAGTGAGACTTCTTAGAGTCTGTGCTTTGATCCTCTCCTTTGAGACCAGTATTAGTTTCCGATACACCACTGCAGGTTCAATGTATTCCTTGGACCTTCGCATTGACGATGTAACACAGAAATCGCATCGGAATTAAATACAAAAGGCACAGTGCCGCCTTAAGTACAACAATAGAGACTCTTCTTACAGTCGGTGCTTTGTGCACTCCCTGTGAGACCAGTATTAGTTTCCGATATACCACTGCAGGTTCAATGTATTCCTTGGACATACGCATTGACGATGAAACACAGAAATCGCATCGGAATTAAATACAAAATGCACAATGCCGCCTTACGTACAAGAATAGAGACTCTTCTTACAGTCGGTGCTTTGAGCGTTCCCTGTGAGGCCAGCATTAGTTTCCGATACACCACTGCAGGTACAATGAATTCCTTGGACTTTCAAATTGACGATGAAACACAAAAATCGCATCGGAATTAAATACAAAATGCGCAATGGCGCCTTAAGAACAAGTAAAGAGACTCATCTTACAGTCGGTGCTTTGAGCATTCCCTGTGAGACCAGTATTAGTTTCCGATACACCACTGCAGGTTCTATGTATTCCTTAGACATACACATTGACGATGAAACACTGAAATTACATCGGAATTAAATACAAATGGCACAATGCCGCCATAAGTGCAAGACCATAGACTCTTATTACAGTCAGTGCTTTGAGCATTCCCTGCGAGACCAGTATTAGTTTCCGATACACCACTGCAGGTACAATGTATTCCTTGTACCTTCACATTGACGATGAAACACAGAAATCGCATCGGAATTAAATACAAAAGGCACAATGCCGCTTTAAGTTCAAGAATAGAGACTCTTCTTACAGTCGGTGCTTTGAGTATTTCCTGTGAGACCAGTATTAGTTTCCGATACACCACTGCAGGTTCAATGTATTGCTTGGACATACACATTGACGATGAAACACAGAAATCGCATCGGAATTAAATACAAGAGGCACAATGCCGCCTTACGTACAAGAATAGAGACTCATCTTACAGTCGGTGCTTTTAGCATTCCCTGTGAGACCAGTATTAGTTTCCGATACACCACTCCCGGTTCAATGTATTCCTTGGACATACTCATTGTCGATGGAACACTGAAATTACATCGGAATTAAATACAAAAGGAACAATGCCGCCTTAACGGCAAGATGAGTGAGACTTCTTAGAGTCTGTGCTTTGATCCTCTCCTGTGAGACCATTATTAGTTTCCGATACACCACTGCAGGTTCAATGTATTCCTTGGACCTTCGCATTGACGATGAAACACAGAGATCGAATCGGAACTAAATACAAAAGGCACAATGCCGCTATAAGTGCAAGAATAGAGACTCCTCTTACAGTCGGTGGTTTGAGCATTCCCTGTGCGACCAGTATTAGTTTCCGATATACCACTGCAGGTTCAATGTATTCCTTGGACATACGCATTGACGATGAAACACAGAAATCGTATCGGAATTAAATACAAAAGGCACAATGCCGCCTTACGTACAAAAATAGAGACTCTTCTTACAGTCGGTGCTTTGAGCATTCCCTGTGAGACCAGTATTAGTTTACGGTACACCACTGCAGGTTCAATGTATTCCTTACACATACACATTGATGATGAAAGACTGAAATTACATCGGAATTAAATACAAAAGGCACAATGCCGCCATACGTGCATGAATAGAGACTCTTCTTACAGTCGGTGCTTTGAGCATTCCCTGTGAGGCCAGTATTAGTTTCCGATACACCACTGCAGGTACAATGTATTCCTTGGACCTTCAAATTGACGAGGAAACACAAAAATCGGATCGGAATTAAATACAAAATGCACAATGCCGCCTTGAGTACAAGAATAGAGACTCTTCTTACAGTCGGTGCTTTGAGCATTCCTTGTGAGACCAGTATTAGTTTCCGATACACCACTGCAGGTTCTATGTATTCTTTAGACATACACATTGACGATGAAACACTGAAATTACATCGGAATTAAATACATAAGGAACAATGCCGCCATTAATGCAAGAATAGAGACTCCTCTTACAGTCGGTGCTTTGAGCATTCCCTGTGTGACCAGTATTAGTTTCCGATACACCACTGCAGGTACAATGTATTCCTTGTACCTTCACATTGACGATGAAACACAGAAATCGCATCGGAATTAAATACAAATGACACAATGCCGCTTTAAGTACAAGAATAGAGACTCTTCTTACAGTCGGTTCTTTGAGCATTCCCTGTGAGACCAGTATTAGTTTCTGATACACCACTGCAGGTTCAATGTATTCCTTGGACATACACATTGACGATGAAACACAGAAATCGCATCGGAATTAAATACAAAAGGCACAATGCCGCTTTTCGTACAAGAATAGAGACTCTTCTTACAGTCGGTGCTCTGAGCATTCCCTGTGAGACCAGTATTGGTTTCCGATACACCACTCCAAGTTCAATGTATTCCTTGGACATACTCATTAACGATGAAACACTGAAATTACATCGGAATTAAATACAAAAGGAACAATGCCGCCTTAACTGCAAGATGAGTGAGACTTTTTAGAGTCTGTGCTTTGATCCTTTCCTGTGAGACCAGTATTAGTTTCCGATACACCACTGCAGGTTCAATGTATTCCTTGGACCTTCACATTGACGATGAAACACAGAAATCGCATCGGAATTAAATACAAAAGGCACAATGCCGCCTTAAGTACAGGAATAGAGACTCTTCTTACAGTCGGTGCTTTGAGCATTCCCTGTGAGACCAGTATTAGTTTCCGATATACCACTGCAGGTTCAATGTATTTCTTGGACATACGCATTGACGATGAAACACAGAAATCGCATCGGAATTAAATACAAAAGGCACAATGCCGCCTTACGTACAAGAATAGAGACTTTTTACATTCGGTGCTTTGAGCATTCCCTTTGAGACCGGTATTAGTTTCCGATACACCACTGCAGGTTCAATGTATTCCTTAGACATACACTTTGACGATGAAACACTGATATTACATCGGAATTAAATACAAAAGGCACAATGCCGCCATAAGTGCATGAATAGTGACTCCTTCTTACAGTCGGTGCTTTGAGCTTTCCCTATGAGGCCAGTATTAGTTTCCGATACACCACTGCACGGACAATGTATTCCTTGGACCTTCAAATTGACGATGAAACACAGAAATCGCATCGGTATTAAATAAAAAATGCCTAATGCCGCCTTAAGTACAAGAATAGAGACTCTAATTACAGTCGGTGCTTTGAGCATTCTCTTTGAGACCAGTATTGGTTTCCGATACACCACTGCAGGTTCAATGTATTCCTTGGAACATCACATTGACGATGAAACACAGAAATCGCATCGGAAATAAATACAAAAGGCACAATGCCGCCTTAAGTACAAGAATTGAGACTCTTCCTACAGTCGATGCTTTGAGCATTCCCTGTGAGACCAGTATTAGCTTCCGATACACCACTGCAGGTTCAATGGATTCGTTGGACATACGCATTGACGATGCAACACAGAAATCGATTCGGAATTAATACAAAAGGGACAATGCCTCCTTACGTACAAGAATAAAGACTCTTCTTACAGACGGTGCTTTGAGCATTCCCTGTGAGACCAGTATTAGTTTCCGATACACCACTGCAGGTACAATGTATTCCTTGCACCTTCACATTGACGATGAAACACAGAAATCGCATCGGAATTAAATGCAAAAGGCACAATGCCGCCTTAAGTACAAGAATAGAGACTCATCTTACAGTCGGTGCTTTGAGCATTGCCTAAGAGACCAGTATTAGTTTCCGATACACCACTGCAGGTTCAGTGTATTCTTTGGACATACACATTGACGATGAAACACAGAAATCGCATCGGAATGAAATTCAAAATGCACAATGCCGCCTTACGTACAAGAATAGAGACTTTTCTTACAGTCGGTGCTTTGAGCATTCCCTGTGAGACCAGTATTAGTTTCTGATGCACCACTGCAGGTTCAATGTATTCCTTAGACATACACATTCACAATGAAACACTGAAATTACATCGGAATTAAATACAAAATTCACAATGCCGCCATAAGTGCAAGAACATAGACTCTTCCTACAGTCGGTGCTTTGAGCATTCCCTGCGAGACCAGTACTAGTTTCCGATACACCACTGCAGGTACAATGTATTCCTTGGACCTTCACATTGACGATGGAACACAGAAATGGCATCGGAATTAGATACAAATGGCACAATGCCGCCTTAAGTACAAGAATAGAGACTCTTCTTACAGTCGGTGCTTTGAGCATTCCCTGTGAATCCAGTATTAGCTTCCGATACACCACTGCAGATTCCATGTATTCCTAGGACATACACATTGACGATGAAACACTGAAATTACATCGGAATTTAATACAAAAGGAACAATGCAGCCTTAAGTGCAAGAAGAATGAGACTTCTTAGAGTCTGTGCATTGATCCTTTCCTGTGAGACTAGTATTAGTTTCCGATACACCACTGCAGGTGCAATGTATTCCTTGGACCATCACATTGATGATGAAACACAGAAATCGCATTGGAATTAAATACAAAAGGCATAATGCCGCCTTAAGTACAAGAATAGTGACTCTTCTTACAGTCGGTGCTTTGAGCTTACCCTGTGAGACCAGTACTAGATTCCGATACACCACTGCAGGTTCAATGTATTCCTTAGACATACACATTGACGATGAATCACTGAAATTACATCGGAATTAAATACAAAAGGCACAATGCCGCCATACGTGCATGAATAGAGACTCTTCTTACAGCCGGTGCTTTGAGCATTCCCTGTGAGACCAGTATTAGTTTCCGATACACCACTCCAGGTTCAATGTATTCCTTGGACATACTCATTGACGATGAAACACTGAAATTACATCGGAATTAAATACAAAAGGATCAATGCCGCCTTAGCTGCAAGATGAGTGAGACTTCTTAGAGTCTGTGCTTTGATCTTTTCCTGTGAGACCAGTATTAGTTTCCGATACACCACTGCAGGTTCAATGTATTCCTTGGACCTTCGCATTGACGGTGAAACACAGAAATCGCATCGGAATTAAATACAAAATGCACAATGCCGCCTTAAGTACAGGAATAGAGTCTCTTCTTACAGTCGGTGCTTTGAGCATTCCCTGTGAGACCAGTATTAGTTTCCGATACACCACTGCTGGTTCAATGTATTCCTTGGAACTTCACATTGACGATGAAACACAGAAATCGCATCGGAATTAAATACAAAAGGCACAATGCCGCTTTAAGTACAAGAATAGAGACTCTTCTTACAGTCGGTGCTTTGAGCAATCCCTGTGAGACCGGTATTAGTTTCCGATACACCACTGCAGGTGCAATGTAATCCCTAGACATACACATTGACAATGAAACACAGAAATCGCATCGGAATTAAACACAAAAGGCACAATGCCGCCATAAGTGCCAGAATAGAGACCCTTCTTACAGTCGGTGCTTTGAGCATTCCCTGTGAGACCATTATTAGATTCCGATACACCTCAGCAGGTACAATGTATTCCTTGGAACTTCACATTGACGATGAAACACAAAAATCGCATCGGAATTAAATACAAAAGGCACAATGCCGCTTTAAGTACAAGAATAGAGACTCTTCTTACAGTCGGTGCTTTGAGCATTCTCTTTGAGACCAGTATTGGTTTCCGATACACCACTGCAGGTTCAATGTATTCCTTGGAACATCACATTGACGATGAAACACAGAAATCGCATCGGAATTAAATACAAAAGGCACAATGCCGCCTTAAGTACAAGAATTGAGACTCTTCCTACAGTCGATGCTTTGAGCATTCCCTGTGAGACCAGTATTAGCTTCCGATACACCACTGCAGGTTCAATGGATTCCTTGGACATACGCATTGACGATGAAACACAGAAATCGCCTCGGAATTAATACAAAAGGGACAATGCCGCCTTACGTACAAGAATAAAGACTCTTCTTACAGACGGTGCTTTGAGCATTCCCTGTGAGACCAGTATTAGTTTCCGATACACCACTGCAGGATCAATGTATTCCTTAGACATACACATTGACGAAGAATCACTGAAATTACATTGGAATTAAATACAAAAGGCACAATGCCACCATAAGTGCAAGAATAGAGACTCCTCTTACAGTCGGTGCTTTGAGCATTCCCTGTGAGACCAGTATTAGTTTCCGATACACCACTGCTGGTACAATGTATTCCTTGTACCTTCACATTGACGATGAAACACAGAAATCGCATCGGAATTAAATGCAAAAGGCACAATGCCGCCATAAGTACAAGAATAGAGACTCTTCTTACAGTCGGTGTTTTGAGCATTGTCTAAGAGGCCAGTATTAGTTTCCGATACACCACTGCAGGTTCAGTGTATTCCTTGGAAATACACATTGACGATGAAACACAGAAATCGCATCGGAATGAAATACAAAATGCACAATGCCGCCTTACGTACAAGAATAGAGACTTTTCTTACAGTCGGTGCTTTGAGCATTCCCTGTGAGACCAGTATTAGTTTCTGATGCACCACTGCAGGTTCAATGTATTCCTTAGACATACACATTGACAATGAAACACTGAAATTACATCGGAATTAAATACAAAAGTCACAATGCCGCCATAAGTGCAAGAACATAGACTCTTCTTACAGTCGGTGCTTTGAGCATTCCCTACGAGACCAGTACTAGTTTCCGATACACCACTGCTGGTTCAATGTATTCCTTGGACATACTCATTGATGATGGAACACTGAAATTACATCGGAATTAAATTCAAAAGGAACAATGCCGCCTTAACGGCAAGATAAGTGAGGCTTCTTAGAGACTGTGCTTTGATCCTTTCCTGTGAGACCAGTATTAGTTTCCGATACACCATTGCAGGTTCAATGTATTCCTTGGACCATCGCATTGACGATGAAACACAGAGATCGAATCGGAACTAAATACAAAAGGCACAATGCCGCAATAAGTACAAGAATAGAGACTCTTCTTACAGTCGGTGCTTTGAGCATTCCCTGTGAGACCAGTATTTGTTTCCGATACACCACTCAAGGTTCAATGTATTCCTTAGACATACATATTGACGATGAAACACTGATATTACATCGGAATTAAATACAAATGGCACAATGCCGCCATAACTGCAAGAATAGAGACTCCTCTTACAGTCGGTGCTTTGAGCATTCCCTGTGAGACCAATATTAGTTTCCGATACACCACTGCAGGTACAATGTTTCCTTGTACCTTCACATTGACGATGAAACACAGAATTTGCATCGGAATTAAATACTAAAGGCATAATGCCGCCTTCAGTACAAGAATAGAGTCTCTTCTTACAGTCGGTGCTTTGAGCATTTCCTGTGAGACCAGTATTATTTTCCGATACACAACTGCAGGTTCAATGTAATGCTTGGACATACACATTGACGATGAAACACAGAAATCGCATCGGAATTAAATACAAAAGGCACAATTCCGCCTTAAGTACAAGAATAGAGACTCTTCTTACAGTCGGTGCTTTGAGCATTCCCTGTGAGACCAGTATTAGTTTCCGATACACCACTCCAGGTTCAATGTATTCCTTATACATACTCAATGACGATGAAACACTGAAATTACATCGGAATTAAATACAAAAGGAACAGTGCCGCCTTAACTGCAAGATGAGTGAGACTTCTTAGAGTCTGTGCTTTGATCCTTTCCTGTGAGACCTGTATTAGTTTCCGATACACCACTGCAGGTTCAATGTATTCCTTGGACCTTCGCATTGACGATGAAACACATAAATCACATCGGAACTAAATACAAAATGCACAATACCGCAATAGGTACAAGAGTAGAGACTCTTCTTACAGTCGGTGCCTTGAGCATTCCCTGTGGGACCAGTATTAGTTTCCGATACACAACTGCAGGTTCAATGTATTGCTTGGACATACTCATTGACGATGAAACACTGAAATTACATCGGAATTAAATACAAAAGGAACAATGCCGCCTTAACTGCAAGATGAGTGAGACTTCTTAGAGTCTGTGCTTTGATCCTTTCCTGTGGGACCAGTATTAGTTTCCGATACACCACTCCAGGTTCAATGTATTCCTCTGACATACTCATTGACGATGAAACACTGAAATTACATCGGAATTAAATACAAAAGGAACAATGCCGCCTTAACGGCAAGATGAGTAAGACTTCTTAAGGTCTGTGCTTTGATCCTTTCCTGTGAGACCAGGATTAGTTTCCGATACACCACTGCAGGTTCAATGTATTCCTTGGACCTTCGCATTGACAATGAAACACAGAAATCGAATCGGAACTAAATACAAAAGGCACAATGCCGCAATAAGTACAAGAATAGAGACTCTTCTTACAGCCGGTGCTTTTAGCGTTCCCTGTGAGACCTGTATTAGTTTCCGATACACCACTGCAGGTTCAATGTATTCCTTAGACATACTCATTGACGATGAAACACTGAAATTACATCGTAATTAAATACAAAAGGAACAATGCCGCCTTAACTGCAAGATGAGTGAGACTTCTTAGAGTCTGTGCTTTGATCCTTTCCTGTGAGACAAGTATTAGTTTCCGATACACCACAGCAGGTTCAATGTATTCCTTGGACCTTCGCATTGACGATGAAACACAGAAATCGCATCGGAATTAAATACAAAAGGCACAATGCCGCCTTAAGTACAGGAATAGAGACTCTTCTTACAGTCGGTGCTTTCAGCATTCCCTGTGAGACCAGTATTAGTTTCCGATATACCACTGCTGGTTCAATGTATTCCTTGGACATACGCATTGACGATGAAACACAGAAATCGCATCGGAATTAAATACAAAAGGCACAATGCCGCCCTACGTACAAGAATAGAGACTCTTCTTACATTCGGTGATTTGAGCATTCCCTGTGAGACCGGTATTAGTTTCCGATACACCACTGCAGGTTCAATGTATTCCTTAGACATACACATTGACAATGAAACACAGAAATCGCATCGGAATTAAACACAAAAGGCACAATGCCGCCATAAGTGCCAGAATAGAGACCCTTCTTACAGTCGGTGCTTTGAGCATTCCTTGTGAGACCAGTATTAGTTTCCGATACACCTCAGCAGGTACAATGTATTCCTTGGAACTTCACATTGACGATGAAACACAGAAATCGCATCGGAATTAAATACAAAAGGCACAATGCCGCCCTACGTACAAGAATAGAGACTCTTCTTACATTCGGTGCTTTGAGCATTCCCTGTGAGACCGGTATTAGTTTCCGAAACACCACTGCAGGTTCAATGTATTCCTTAGACATACACATTGACAATGAAACACAGAAATCGCATCGGAATTAAACACAAAAAGCACAATGCCGCCATAAGTGCCGGAATAGAGACTCTTCTTACAGTCGGTGCTTTGAGCATTTCCTGTGAGACCAGTATTAGTTTCCGATACACCACTGCAGGTTCAATGTATTCCTTAGACATACATATTGACGATGAAACACTGAAATTACATGGAATTAAATACAAAAGGCACAATGCCACCATAAGCGCAAGTATAGAGACTCCTCTTACAGTCGGTGCTATGAGCATTCCCTGTGAGATCAGTATTAGTTTTTTGATACACCACTGCAGGTACAATGTATTCCTTGTACCTTCACATTGACAATGAAACACAGAAATCGCATCGGAATTAAATGCAAAAGGCACAATGCCGCCTTAAGTACAAGAATAGAGACTCTTCTTACAGACGGTGCTTTGAGCATTGCCTGTGAGACCAGTAATAGTATCCGATACACCACTGCAGGTTCAATGTATTCCTTGGACCTTCACATTGACGATGAAACACAGAATTCGCATCGGAATTAAATACTAAAGGCATAATGCCGCCTTCAGTACAAGAATAGAGTCTCTTCTTACAGTCGGTGCTTTGAGCATTTCCTGTGAGACCAGTATTAGTTTCCGATACACCACTGCAGGTTCAATGTATTGCTTGGACATACACACTGACGATGAAACATAGAAATCGCATCGGAATTAAATACAAAAGGCACAATGCCGCCTTACGTACAAGAATAGAGACTCATCTTACAGTCAGTGCTTTGAGCATTCCCTGTGAGACCAGTATTAGTTTCCGATACACCACACCAGGTTCAATGTATACCTTGGACATACTCATTGACGATGGAACACTGAAATTACATCGGAATTAAATTCAAAATTAGCAATGCCGCCTTAACGGCAAGATAAGTGAGGCTTCTTAGAGTCTGTGCTTTGATCCTTTCCTGTGAGACCAGTATTAGTTTCCGATACACCATTGCAGGTTCAATGTATTCCTTGGACCATCGCATTGACGATGAAACACAGAGATCGAATCGGAACTAAATACAAAAGGCACAATGCCGCAATAAGTACAAGAATAGAGACTCTTCTTACAGTCGGTGCTTTGAGCATTCCCTGTGAGACCAGTATTAGTTTCCGATACACCACTGCAGATTCAATGTATTCCTTAGACATACACATTGACGATGAAACACTGATATTACATCGGAATGAAATACAAATGGCAGAATGCCGCCATAAGTGCAAGAATAGAGACTCCTCTTACAGTCGGTGCTTTGAGCATTCCCTGTGAGACCAGTATTAGTTTCCGATACACCACTCCAGGTACAATGTATTCCTTGCACCTTCACATTGACGATGAAACACAGAATTTGCATCGGAATTAAATACTAAAGGCATAATGCCGCCTTCAGCACAAGAATAGAGTCTCTTTTTACAGTCGGTGCTTTGAGCATTTCCTGTGAGACCAGTATTAGTTTCCGATACACCACTGCAGGTTCAATGTATTGCTTGGACATACACACTGACGATGAAACATAGAAATCGCATCGGAATTAAATACAAAAGGCACAATGCCGCCTTACGTACAAGAATAGAGACTCTTCATACAGTCGGTGCTTTGAGCATTCCCTGTGAGACCAGTATTAGTTTCCGATACACCACTCCAGGTTCAATGTATTCCTTGGACATACTCATCGACGATGAAACACTGAAATTTCATGGGAATTAAATACAAAAGGAACAATGCCGCCTTAACTGCAAGATGAGTGAGACTTCTTAGAGTCTGTGCTTTGATCCTTTCCTGTGAGACCAGTATTAGTTTCCGATACACTACTGCAGGTTCAATGTATTCCTTGGACCTTCGCATTGACGATGAAACACAGAAATCGCATCAGAATTAAATACAAAAGGCACAATGCCGCCTTAAGTACAGGAATAGAGACTCTTCTTGCAGTCGGTGCTTTGAGCATTCCCTGTGAGACCAGTATTAGTTTCCGATATACCACTGCAGGTTCAATGTATTCCTTGGACATACCCATTGACGATGAAACACAGAAATCGCATCGGAATTAAATACAAAAGGCACAATGCCGCCCTACGTACAAGAATAGAGACTCTTCTTACATTCGGTGCTTTGAGCATTCCCTGTGAGACCGGTATTAGTTTCCGATACACCACTGCAGGTTCAATGTATTCCTTAGACATACACATTGACAATAAAACATAGATATCGCATTGGAATTAAACTCAAAAGGCAAAATGCCGCCATAAGTGCCAGAATAGAGACCCTTCTTACAGTCGGTGCTTTGAGCACTCCCTGTGAGACCAGTCTTAGTTTCCGATACACATCAGCAGGTTCAATGTATTCCTTGGAACTTCACATTGACGATGAAACACAGAAATCGCATCGGAATTAAATACAAAAGGCACAATGCCGCCTTAAGTACAAGAATTGAGACTCTTCCTACAGTCGATGCTTTGAGCATTCCCTGTGAGACCAGTATTAGTTTCCGATACACCACTGCAGGTTCAATGGATTCCTTGGACATACGCATTGACGATGAAACACAGAAATCGCCTCGGAATTAATACAAAATGCACAATGCCGCAATAAGTACAAGAATAGGGACTCTTCTTACAGTCGGTGCTTTGAGCATTTCCTGTGAGACCAGTATTAGTTTCCGATACACCACTGCAGGGACAATGTATTCCTTAGACATACACATTGACGATGAAACACAGAAATTACATTGGAATTAAATACAAAAGGCACAATGCCGCCTTAAGTACAAGAATAGAGACTCATCTTACAGTCGGTGCTTTGAGCATTCCCTGTGAGACCAGTATTAGTTTCCGATACACCACACCAGGTACAATGTATTCCTTGGACATACTCATTGACGATGGAACACTGAAATTACATCGCAATTAAATTCAAAAGGAACAATGCCGCCTTAACGGCAAGATAAGTGAGGCTTCTTAGAGTCTGTGCTTTGATCCTTTCCTGTGAGACCAGTATTAGTTTCCGATACACCATTGCAGGTTCAATGTATTCCTTGGACCATCGCATTGACGATGAAACACAGAGATCGAATCGGAACTAAATACAAAAAGCACAATGCCGCAATAAGTACAAGAATAAAGACTCTTCTTACAGTCGGTGCTTTGAGTACTCGCTGTGAGACCAGTATTAGTTTCCGATACACCACTGCAGGTTTAATGTATTCCTTAGACATACACATTGTCGATGAAACACTGATATAACATCGGAATTAAATTCAAATGGCACAATGCCCCCATAAGTGCAAGAATAGAGACTCCTCTTACAGTCGGTGCTTTGAGCATTCCCTGTGAGACCAATATTAGTTTCCGATACACCACTGCAGGTACAATATATTCCTTGTACCTTCACATTGACGATGAAACACAGAATTTGCATCGGAATTAAATACTAAAGGCATTATGCCGCCTTCAGTACAAGAATAGAGACTCTTCTTACAGTCGGTGCTTTGAGCATTCCCTGTGAGACCAGTATTAGTTTCTGATACACCACTGCTGGTTCAATGTATTCCTTGGACATACGCATTGACGATGACACACATAAATCGCATCTGAATTAAATACAAAAGGCACAAGGCCGCATTACGTACAAGAAAAGAGACTCTTCTTACAGTCGCTGCTTTGAGCATTCCCTGTGAGGCCAGTATTAGTTTCCGATTCACCACTAAAGGTTCAATGTATTCCTTGAACATACTCAATGACGATGAAACACTGAAATTACATCGGAATTAAATACAAAAGGAACAGTGCCGCCTTAACTGCAAGATGAGTGAGACTTCTTAGAGTCTGTGCTTTGATCCTTTCCTGTGAGACCTGTATTAGTTTCCGATACACCACTGCAGGTTCAATGTATTCCTTGGACCTTCGCATTGACGATGAAACACAGAAATCACATCCGAACTAAATACAAAATGCACAATACCGCAATAAGTACAAGAGTAGAGACTCTTCTTACAGTTGCTGCCTTGAGCATTCCCTGTGAGACCAGTATTAGTTTCCAATACACCACTGCAGGTTCAATGAATTCCTTAGACATACACATTGACGATGAAACACTGAAATTACATCGGAATTAAATACAAAAGTCACAATGCCGCCATAAGTGCAAGAATAGAGACTCTTCTTACAGTCGGTGCTTCGAGCTTTCCCTGTGAGACCAGTATTAGTCTCCGATACACCACTCCAGGTTCAATGTATTCCTTGGACATACTTATTGACGATGAAACACTGAAATTACATCGGAATTAAATACAAAAGGAACAATGCCGCCTTAACGGCAAGATGAGTAAGACTTCATAAGGTCTGTGCTTTGATCCTTTCCTGTGAGACCAGTATTAGTTTCCGATACACCACTGCAGGTTCAATGTATTCCTTGGACCTTCGCATTGACAATGAAACACAGAAATCGAATCGGAACTAAATACAAAAGGCACAATGCCGCAATAAGTACAAGAATAGAGACTCTTCTTACAGCCGGTGCTTTGAGCATTCCCTGTGAGACCAGTATTAGTTTCTGATACACCACTGCAGGTTCAATGTATTCCTTAGACATACACATTGGCGATGAAACATTGAAATTACATCGGAATTAAATACAAATGGCACAATGCCGTCATAAGTCCAAGAGTAGAGGCTCCTCTTACAGTCGGTGCTCTGAGCATTCCCTGTGAGACCAGTATTAGTTTCCGATACACAACTGCAGGTACAATGTATTCCTTGTACCTTCACATTGACGATGAAACACAGAAATTGCATCGGAATTAAATACAAAAGGCACAATGCCGCCTTAAGTACAAGAATAGAGACTTTTCTTACAGTCGGTGCTTTGAGCATTCCCTGTGAGACCAGTATTAGTTTCTGATACACCACTGCAGGTTCAATGTATTCCTTGGACATACACATTGACGATGAAACACAGAAATCGCATCGGAATTAAATACAAAAGGCACAATGCCGCCTTTCGTACAAGAATAGAGACTCTTCTTACAGTCGGTGCTTTGAGCATTCCCTGTGAGACCAGTATTAGTTTCCGATACACCACTGCAGGTACAATGTATTCCTTAGATATACACATTGACAATGAAACACAGAAATCGCATCGGAACTAAACTCAAAAGGCACAATGCCGCCATAAGTGCCAGAATAGAGACCCTTCTTACAGTCGGTGCTTTGAGCATTCCCTGTGAGACCAGTATTAGTTTCCGATACACCACTGCAGGTACAATGTATTCCTTGTACCTTCACATTGACGATGAAACACAGAAATCGCATCGGAATTAAATACAAAAGGCACAATGCCGCCTTAAGTACAAGAATAGAGACTCTTCTTACAGTCGGTGCCTTGAGCATTCCCCGTGAGAGCAGTATTAGTTTCCGATACACCACTGCAGGTTCAATGAATTCCTTAGACATACACATTGACGACGAAACACTGAAATTACATCGGAATTAAATACAAAAGGCACAATGCCGCCATAAGTGCAAGAATAGAGACACTTCTTACAGTCGGTGCTTTGAGCTTTCCCTGTGAGACCAGTAATAGTTTCTGATACACCACTCCAGGTTCAATGTATTCCTTGGACATACTCATTGACGATGAAACACTGAAATTACATCGGAATTAAATACAAAAGGAACAATGCCGCCTTAACTGCAAGATGAGTGAGACTTCTTACAGTCTGTGCTTTGATCCTTTTCTGTGAGACCAGTATTAGTTTCCGATACACCACTGCAGGTTCAATGTATTCCTTGGACCTTCGCATTGACGATGAAACACAGAAATCGCATCGGAATTAAATACAAAAGTCACAATGCCGCCTTAAGTACAGGAATAGAGACTCTTGTTACAGTCGGTGCTTTGAGCATTCCCTGTGAGACCAGTATTATTTTCCGATATACCACTGCAGGTTCAATGTATTCCTTAGATATACACATTGACAATGAAACACAGAAATCGCATCGGAACTAAACTCAAAAGGCACAATGCCGCCATAAGTGCCAGAATAGAGACCCTTCTTACAGTCGGTGCTTTGAGCATTCCCTGTGAGACCAGTATTAGTTTCCGATACACCACTGCAGGTACAATGTATTCCTTGTACCTTCACATTGACGATGAAACACAGAAATCGCATCGGAATTAAATACAATAGGCACAATGCCGCCTTAAGTACAAGAATAGAGACTCTTCTTACAGTCGGTGCTTTGAGCATTCCCTGTGAGACCAGTATTAGTTTCTGATACACCACTGCAGGTTCATTGTATTCCTAGGACATACACATTGACGATGAAACACAGAAATCGCATCGGAATTAAATACAAAAGGCACAATGCCGCCCTTCGTACAAGAATAGAGACTCTTCTAACAGTCGGTGCTTTGAGCATTCCCTGTGAGACCAGTAATAGTTTCCGATACACCACTCCAGGTTCAATGTATTCCTTGGACATACTCATTGACGATGAAACACTGAAATTACATCGGAATTAAATACAAAAGGAAAAATGCCGCCTTAACTGCAAGATGAGTGAGACTTCTTAGAGTCTGTGATTTGATCCTTTCCTGTGAGACCTGTATTAGTTTCCGATACACCACTGCAGGTTCAATGTATTCCTTGGACCTTCGCATTGACGATGAAACACAGCAATCACATCGGAACTAAATACAAAATGCAAAATACCGCAATAAGTACAAGTGTAGAGACTCTTCTAACAGTCGGTGCCTTGAGCATTCCCTGTGAGACCAGTATTAGTTTCCGATACACCACTGCAGGTTCAATGAATTCCTTAGACATACACATTGACGATGAAATACTGAAATTACATCCTAATTAAATCCAAAAGGCACAATGCCGCCATAAGTGCAAGAATAGAGACTCTTCTTACAGTCGGTGCTTTGAGATTTCCCTGTGAGACCAGTATTAGTTTCCGATACACCACTCCAGGTTCAATGTATTCCTTGGACATACTCATTTACGATGAAACACTGAAATTACATCGGAATTAAATACAAAAGGAACAATGCCGCCTTAACGGCAAGATGAGTAAGACTTCTTAAGGTCTGTGCTTTGATCCTTTCCTGTGAGACCAGTATTAGTTTCCGATACACCACTGCAGGTTCAATGTATTCCTTGGACCTTCGCAATGACAATGAAACACAGAAATCGAATCGGTACTAAATACAAAAGGCACAATGCCGCAATAAGTACAAGAATAGAGACTCTTCTTACAGTCTGTGCTTTGAGCATTCCCCGTGAGACCAGTATTAGTTTCCGATACACCACTGCAGGTTCAATGTATTCCTTAGACATACACATTGGCGATGAAACATTGAAATTACATCAGAATTAAATACAAATGGCACAATGCCGCCATAAGTGCAAGAATAGAGACTCCTCTTACAGTCGGTGCTTTGAGCATTCCCTGTGAGACCAGTATTAGTTTCCGATACATTACTGCAGGTACAATGTATTCCTTGTACCTTCACATTGACGA
Organism: Schistocerca americana; assembly: GCF_021461395.2. Taxonomy (NCBI): domain Eukaryota; kingdom Metazoa; phylum Arthropoda; class Insecta; order Orthoptera; family Acrididae; genus Schistocerca; species Schistocerca americana. Next base: position 744,986,215 of record NC_060123.1, read on the forward strand.
TGAAACACAGAAATAGCATCGGAATTAAATACAAAAGGCACAATGCCGCCTTAAGTACAAGAATAGGGACTCTTCTTACAGTCGGTGCTTTGAGCATTCCCTGTGAGACCAGTATTAGTTTCTGATACACCACTGCAGGTTCAATGTATTCCTTGGATATACACATTGACGATGAAACACATAAATCGCATCGGAATTAAATACAAAAGGCACAATGCCGCCTTTCGTACAAGAATAGAGCCTCTTCTTACAGTCGGTGCTTTGAGCATTCCCTGTGAGACCAGAATTAGTTTCCGATATACCACTGCATTTTCAATGTATTCCTTGGACATACGCATTGACGATATATTACAGAAATCGCATCGGAATTAAATACAAAAGGCACAATGCCGCCCTACGTACAAGAATAGAGACTCTTCTTACATTCGGTGCTTTGAGCATTCCCTGTGAGACCGGTATTAGTTTCCGATACACCACTGCAGGTTCAATGTATTCCTTAGACATACACATTGACAATGAAACACAGAAATCGCATCGGAATTAAACTCGAAAGGCACAATGCCGCCATAAGTGCCAGAATAGCGACCCTTCTTACAGTCGGTGCTTTGAGCATTCCCTGTGAGACCAGTATTAGTTTCCGATACACCACTGCAGGTACAATGTATTCCTTGTACCTTCACATTGACGATGAAACACAGAAATCGCATCGGAACTAAATACAAAAGGCACAATGTCGCCTTAAGTACAAGAATAGAGACTCTTCTTACAGTAGGTGCTTTGAGCATTCCCTGTGAGACCAGTATTAGTTTCTGATACACCACTGCAGGTTCAATGTATTCCTTGGACATACACATTGACGATGAAACACAGAAATCGCATCGGAATTAAATACAAAAGGCACAATGCCGCCTTACGCACAAGAATAGAGACTCTTCTTACAGTCGGTGCTTTGAGTATTCCCTGTGAGGCCAGTATTAGTTTCCGATACACCACTCCAGGTTCAATGTATTCCTTGGACATACTCATTGACGATGAAACACTGAAATTACATCGGAATTAAATACAAAAGAACAATGCCGCCTTAACTGCAAGATGAGTGAGACTTCTTAGAGTCTGTGCTTTGATCCTTTCCTGTGAGACCTGTATTAGTTTCCGATACACCACTGCAGGTTCAATGTATTCCTTGGACCTTCGCATTGACGATGAAACACAGAAATCACATCGGAACTAAATACAAAATGCAGAATACCGCGATAAGTACAAGAGTAGAGACACTTCTAACAGTCGGTGCCGTGAGCATTCCCTGTGAGACCAGTATTAGTTTCCGATACACCACTGCAGGTTCAATGAATGCCTTAGACGTACACATTGACGATGAAACACTGAAATTGCATCGGAATTAAATACAAAAGGCACAATGCCGCCATAAGTGCAAGAATAGAGACTCTTCTTACAGTCGGTGCTTTGAGCTTTCCCTGTGAGACCAGTATTAGTTTCCGATACACCACTCCAGGTTCAATGTATTCCTTGGACATATTCATTGACGATGAAACACTGAAATTACATCGGAATTAAATACAAAAGGAACAATGCCGCCTTAACGGCAAGATGAGTAAGACTTCTTAAGGTCTGTGCTTTGATCCTATCCTGTGAGACCAGTATTAGTTTCCGATACACCACTGCAGGTTCAATGTATTCCTTGGACCTTCGCATTGACAATGAAACACAGAAATCGAATCGGAACAAAATACAAAAGGCACAATGCCGCAATTAGTACAAGAATAGAGACTCTTCTTCCAGTCGGTGCTTTGAGCATTCCCCGTGAGACCAGTATTAGTATCCGATACACCACTGCAGGTTCAATGTATTCCTTAGACATACACATTGGCGATGAAACATTGAAATTACATCAGAATTAAATACAAATGGCACAATGCCGCCATAAGTGCAAGAATAGAGACTCCTCTTACAGTCGGTGCTTTGAGCATTCCCTGTGAGACCAGTATTAGTTTCCGATACATTACTGCAGGTACAATGTATTCCTTGTACCTTCACATTGACGATGAAACACAGAAATCGCATCGGAATTAAATACAAAAGGCACAATGCCGCCTTAAGTACAAGAATAGAGACTCTTCTTACAGTCGGTGCTTTGAGCATTCCCTGTGATACCAGTATTAGTTTCTGATACACCACTGCAGGTTCAATGTATTCCTTGGACATACACATTGACGATGAAACACAGAAATCGCATCGGAATTAAATACAAAAGGCACAATGCCGCCTTTCGTACAAGAATAGAGACTCTTCTTACAGTCGGTGCTTTGAGAATTCCCTGTGAGACCAGTATTAGTTTCCGATACACCACTCCAGGTTCAATGTATTCCTTGGACATACACATTGACGATGAAACACTGAAATTACATCGGAATTAAATACAAAAGGCACAATGCCGCCGTAAGTGCAAGAATAGAGTCTCTTCTTACAGTCGGTGCTTTGAGCTTTCCCTGTGAGACCAGTATTAGTTTCCGATACACCACTACAGGTTCAATGTATTCCTTGGACATACTCATTGACGATGAAACACTGAAATTACATCGGAATTAAATACAAAAGGAACAATGCCGCCTTAACGGCAAGATGAGTAAGACTTCTTAAGTTCTGTGCTTTGATCCTTTCCTGTGAGACCAGTATTAGTTTCCGATACACCACTGCAGGTACAATGTATTCCTTGTACCTTCACATTGACGATGAAACACAGAAATCGCATCGGAATTAAATACAAAAGGCACAATGCCGCCTTAAGTACAAGAATAGAGACAGTCGGTGCTTTGAGCATTCCCTGTGAGACCAGTATTAGTTTCTGATACACCACTGCAGGTTCAATGTATTCCTTGGACATACACATTGACGATGAAACACAGAAATCGCATCGGAATTAAATACAAAAGGCACAATGCCGCCTTTCTTACAAGAATAGAGACTCTTCTTACAGTCGGTGCTTTGAGCATTCCCTGTGAGACCAGTATTAGTTTCCGATACACCACTCCAGGTTCAATGTATTCCTTGGACATACTCTTTGACGATGAAACACTGAAATTACATCGGAATTAAATACAAAAGGAACAATGCCGCCTTAACAGCAAGATAATGAGACTTCTTAGAGTGTTCTTTGATCCTTTCCTGTGAGACCTGTATTAGTTTCCGATACACCACTGCAGGTTCAATGTATTCCTTGGACCTTCGCATTGACGATGAAACACAGAAATCACATCGGAACTAAATACAAAATGCACAATACCGCAATAGGTACAAGAGCAGAGACTCTTCTTACAGTCGGTGCCTTGAGCATTCCCTGTGAGACCAGTATTAGTTTCCGATACACCACTGCAGGTTCAATGAATTCCTTAGATATACACATTGACGATGAAACACTGAAATTACATCGGAATTAAATACAAAAGGCACAATGCCGCCATAAGTGCAAGAATAGAGACTCTTCTTACAGGTGGTGCTTTGAGCTTTCCCTGTGAGACCAGTAATAGTTTCCGATACACCACTCCAGGTTCAATGTATTCCTTGGACATACTCATTGACGATGAAACACTGAAATTACATCGGAATTAAATACAAAAGGAACAATGCCGCCTTAACGGCAAGATGAGTAAGACTTCTTAAGGTCTGCGCTTTGATCATTTCCTGTGAGACCAGTATTAGTTTCCGATACACCACTGCAGGTTCAATGTATTCCTTCGACCTTCGCATTGACAATGAAACACAGAAATCGAATCGGAACTAAATACAAAAGGCACAATGCCGCAATAAGTACAAGAATAGAGACTCTTCTTACAGTCGGTGCTTTGAGCATTCCCTGTGAGACCAGTATTAGTTTCCGATACACCACTGCAGGTTCAATGTATTCCTTAGACATACACATTGGCGATGAAACATTGAAATGACATCGGAATTAAATACAAATGGCACAATGCCGCCATAAGTGCAAGAATAGAGACTCCTCTTACAGTCGGTGCTTTGAGCATTCCCTGTGAGACCAGTAATAGTTTCCGATACACCACTGCAGGTACAATGTATTCCTTGTACCTTCACATTGACGATGAAACACAGAAATCGCATCGGAATTAAATACAAAAGGCACAATGCCGCTTTAAGTACAAGAATAGAGACTCTTCTTACAGTCGGTGCTTTGAGCATTCCCTGTGAGACCAGTATTAGTTTCTGATACACCACTGCAGGTTCAATGTATTCCTTGGACATACACATTGACGATGAAACACAGAAATCGCATCGGAATTAAATACAAAAGGCACAATGCCGCCTTTCGTACAAGAATAGAGACTCTTCTTACAGTCGGTGCTTTGAGCATTCCCTGTGAGACCAGTATTAGTTTCCGATACACCACTCCAGGTTCAATGTATTCCTTGGACATACTCATTGACGATGAAACACTGAAATTACATCGGAATTAAATACAAAAGGAACAATGCCGCCTTAACTGCAAGATGAGTGGGACTTCTTAGAGTCTGTGCTTTGATCCTTTCCTGTGAGACCAGTATTAGTTTCCGATACACCACTGCAGGTTCAATGTATTCCTTGGACCTTCGCATTGACGATGAAACACAGAAATCGCATCGGAATTAAATACAAAAGGCACAATGCCGCCTTAAGTACAGGAATAGAGACTCTTCTTACATTCGGTGCTTTGAGCATTCCCTGTGAGACCGGTATTAGTTTCCGATACACCACTGCAGGTTCAATGTATTCCTTAGACATACACATTGACAATGAAACACAGAAATCGCATCGGAATTAAATTCAAAAGGCACAATGCCGCCATAAGTGCCAGAATAGAGACCCTTCCTACAGTCGGTGCTTTGAGCATTCCCTGTGAGACCAGTATTAGTTTCCGATACACCACTGCAGGTACAATGTATTCCTTGGACATACACATTGATGATGAAACACAGAAATCGCATCGGAATTAAATACAAAAGGCACAATGCCGCCTTTCGTACAAGAATAGAGACTTTTCTTACAGTCGGTGCTTGGAGCATTCCCTGTGAGACCAGTATTAGTTTCCGATACACCACTCCAGGTTCAATGTATTCCTTGGACATACTCATTGACAATGAAACACTGAAATTACATCGGAATTAAATACAAAAGGAACAATGCCGCCTTAACTGCAAGATGAGTGAGACTTCTTAGAGTCTGTGCTTTGATCCTTTCCTGTGAGACCTGTATTAGTTTCCGATACACCACTGCAGGTTCAATGTATTCCTTGGACCTTCGCATTGACGATGAAACACAGAAATCGCATCGGAATTAAATACAAAAGGCACAATGCCGCCTTAAGTACAGGAATAGAGACTCTTCTTACAGTCGGCGCTTTGAGCATTCAGTGTGAGACCAGTATTAGTTTCCGATATACCACTGCAGGTTCAATGTATTCCTTGGACATACGCATTGAGGATGAAACACAGAAATCGCATCGGAATCAAATACAAAAGGCACAATGCCGCCCTACGTACAAGAATAGAGACTCTTCTTACAGTCGGTGCTTTGAGCATTCCCTGTGAGACCAGTATTAGTTTCTGATACACCACTGCAGGTTCAATGTATTCCTTGGACATACACACTGTCGATGAAACAGAGAAATCGCATCGGAATTAAATACAAACGGCACAATGCCGCCTTTCGTACAAGAATAGAGACTCTTCTTACAGTCGGTGCTTTGAGCATTCCCTGTGAGACCAGTATTAGTTTCCGATATACCACTGCAGGTTCAATGTATTCCTTGGACATACGCATTGACGATGAAACACAGAAATAGCATCATAATTAAATACAAAAGGCACAATGCCGCCCTACGTACAAGAATAGAGACTCTTCTTCCATTCGGTGCTTTGAGCATTCCCTCTGAGACCGGTATTAGTTTCCGATACACCACAGCAGGTTCAATGTATTCCTTAGACATACACATTGACAATGAAACACAGAAATCGCATCGGAAATAAACTCGAAAGGCACAATGCCGCCATAAGTGCCAGAATAGCGACCCTTCTTACAGTCGGTGATTTGATCCTTTCCTGTGAGACCAGTATTAGTTTCCGATACACCACTGCAGGTTCAATGTATTCCTTGGACCTTCGCATTGACAATGAAACACAGAAATCGAATCGGAACTAAATGCAAAAGGCACAATGCCGCAATAAGTACAAGAATAGAGACTCTTCCTACAGTCGGTGCTTTGAGCATTCCCCGTGAGACCAGTATTAGTTTCCGATACACCACTGCAGGTTCAATGTATTCCTTAGACATACACATTGGCGATGAAACATTGAAATTACATCGGAATTAAATACAAATGGCACAATGCTGCCATAAGTGCAAAAATAGAGACTCCTCTTACAGTCGGTGCTTTGAGCATTCCCTGTGAGACCAGTATTAGTTTCCGATACATTACTGCAGGTACAATGTATTCCTTGTACCTTCACATTGACGATGAAACACAGAAATCGCATCGGAATTAAATACAAAAGGCACAATGCCGCCTTAAGTACAAGAATAGAGACTCTTCTTACAGTCGGTGCTTTGAGCATTCCCTGTGAGACCAGTATTAGTTTCTGATACACCACTGCAGGTTCAATGTATTCCTTGGACATACACACTGACGATGAAACACAGAAATCGCATCGGAATTAAATACAAAAGGCACAATGCCGCCTTTCGTACAAGAATAGAGACTCTTCTTACAGTCGGTGCTTTGAGCATTCCCTGTGAGACCAGTATTAGTTTCCGATATACCACTGCAGGTTCAATGTATTCCTTGGACATACGCATTGACGATGAAACACAGAAATAGCATCGGAATTAAATACAAAAGGCACAATGCCGCCCTACGTACAAGAATAGAGACTCTTCTTACATTCGGTGCTTTGAGCATTCCCTGTGAGACCGGTATTAGTTTCCGATACACCACTGCAGGTTCAATGTATTCCTTAGACATACACATTGACAATGAAACACAGAAATCGCATCGGAATTAAACTCGAAAGGCACAATGCCGCCATAAGTGCCAGAATAGCGACCCTTCTTACAGTCGGTGCTTTGAGCATTCCCTGTGAGACCAGTATTAGTTTCCGATACACCACTGCAGGTACAATGTATTCCTTGTACCTTCACATTGACGATGAAACACAGAAATCGCATCGGAATTAAATACAAAAGGCACAATGTCGCCTTAAGTACAAGAATAGAGACTCTTCTTACAGTCGGTGCTTTGAGCATTCCCTGTGAGACCAGTATTAGTTTCTGATACACCACTGCAGGTTCAATGTATTCCTTGGACATACACATTGACGATGAAACACAGAAATCGCATCGGAATTAAATACAAAAGGCACAATGCCGCCTTTCGTACAAGAATAGAGACTCTTCTTACAGTCGGTGCTTTGAGCATTCCCTGTGAGACCAGTATTAGTTTCCGATACACCACTCCAGGTTCAATGTATTCCTTGGACATACTCATTGTCGATGAAACACTGTAATTACATCGGAATTAAATACAAAAGGAACAATGCCGCCTTAACTGCAAGATGAGTGAGACTTCTTAGAGTCTGTGCTTTGATCCTTTCCTGTGAGACCTGTATTAGTTTCCGATACACCACTGCAGGTTCAATGTATTCCTTGGACCTTCGCATTGACGATGAAACACAGAAATCACATCGGAACTAAATACAAAATGCACAATACCGCAATAAGTACAAGAGTAGAGACTCTTCTAACAGGCGGTGCCGTGAGCATTCCCTGTGAGACCAGTATTAGTTTCCGATACATCACTGCAGGTTCAATGAATTCCTTAGACATACACATTGACGATGAAACACTGAAATTACATCGGAATTAAATACAAAAGTCACAATGCCGCCATAAGTGCAAGAATATAGACTCTTCTTACAGTCGGTGCTTTGAGCTTTCCCTGTGAGACCAGTATTAGTTTCCGACACACCACTCCAGGTTCAATGTATTCCTTGGACATACTCATTGACGATGAAACACTGAAAATACATCGGAATTAAATACAAAAGGAACAATGCCACCTTAACGGCAAGATGAGTAAGACTTCTTAAGGTCTGTGCTTTGATCCTTTCCTGTGAGACCAGTATTAGTTTCCGATACACCACTGCAGGTTCAATGTATTCCTTGGACCTTCGCATTGACAATGAAACACAGAAATCGAATCGGAACTAAATACAAAAGGCACAATGCCGCAATAAGTACAAGAATAGAGACTCTTCTTACAGTCGGTGCTTTGAGCATTCCCCGTGAGACCAGTATTAGTTTCCGATACACCACTGCAGGTTCAATGTATTCCTTGGACATACTCATTGACGATGAAACTCTGAAATTGCATCGGCATTAAATACAAAAGGAACAATGCCGCCTTAACGGCAAGATGAGTAAGACTTCCTAAGTTCTGTGCTTTGATCCTTTCCTGTGAGACCAGTATTAGTTTCCGATACACCACTGCAGGTTCAATGTATTCCTTGGACCTTCGCATTGACAATGAAACACAGAAATCGAATCGGAACTAAATACAAAAGGCACAATGCCGCAATAAGTACAAGAATAGAGACTCTTCTTACAGTCGGTGCTTTGAGCATTCCCTGTGAGACCAGTATTAGTTTCCGATACACCACTGCAGCTTCAGTGTATTCCTTGGACATTCAGATTGACGATGAAACACAGAAATCGCATCGGAATTAAATACAAAAGGCACAATGCCGCCTTAAGTACAAGAATAGAGACTCTTCTTACAGTCGGTGCTTTGAGCATTCCCTGTGAGACCAGTATTAGTTTCTGATACACCACTGCAGGTTTAATGTATTCCTTGGACATACACACTGACGATGAAACACAGAAATCGCATCGGAATTAAATACAAAAGGCACAATGCCGCCTTTCGTACAAGAGTAGAGACTCTTCTTACAGTCGGTGCATTGAGCATTCCCTGTGAGACCAGTATTAGTTTCCGATATACCACTGCAGGTTCAATGTATTCCTTGGACATACGCATTGACGATGAAACACAGAAATAGCATCATAATTAAATACAAAAGGCACAATGCCGCCCTACGTACAAGAATAGAGACTCTTCTTACATTCGGTGCTTTGAGCATTCCCTGTGAGACCGGTATTAGTTTCCGATACACCACTGCAGGTTCAATGTATTCCTTAGACATACACATTGACAATGAAACACAGAAATCGCATCGGAATTAAACTCGAAAGGCACAATGCCGCCATAAGTGCCAGAATAGCGACCCTTCTTACAGTCGGTGCTTTGAGCATTCCCTGTGAGACCAGTATTATTTTCCGATACCCCACTGCAGGTACAATGTATTCCTTGTACCTTCACATTGACGATGAATCACAGAAATCGCATCGGAATTAAATACAAAAGGCACAATGTCGCCTTAAGTACAAGAATAGAGACTCTTCTTACAGTCGGTGCTTTGAGCATTCCCTGTGAGACCAGTATTAGTTTCTGATACACCACTGCAGGTTCAATGTATTCCTTGGACATACACATTGACGATGAAACACAGAAATCGCATCGGAATTAAATACAAAAGGCACAATGCCGCCTTTCGTACAAGAATAGAGACTCTTCTTACAGTCGGTGCTTTGAGCATTCCCTGTGAGACCAGTATTAGTTTCCGATACACCACTCCAGGTTCAATGTATTCCTTGGACATACTCATTGACGATGAAACACTGTAATTACATCGGAATTAAATACAAAAGGAACAATGCCGCCTTAACTGCAAGATGAGTGAGACTTCTTAGAGTCTGTGCTTTGATCCTTTCCTGTGAGACCTGTATTAGTTTCCGATACACCACTGCAGATTCAGTGTATACCTTGGACCTTCGCATTGACGATGAAACACAGAAATCACATCGGAACTAAATACAAAATGCACAATACCGCAATAAGTACAAGAGTAGAGACTCTTCTAACAGTCGGTGCCGTGAGCATTCCCTGTGAGACCAGTATTAGTTTCCGATACATCGCTGCAGGTTCAATGAATTCCTTAGACATACACATTGACGATGAAACACTGAAATTACATCGGAATTAAATACAAAAGTCACAATGCCGCCATAAGTGCAAGAATAGAGACTCTTCTTACAGTCGGTGCTTTGAGCTTTCCCTGTGAGACCAGTATTAGTTTCCGATACACCACTGCAGGTTCAATGTATTCCTTAGGCATACACATTGGCGATGATACATTGAAATTACATCGGAATTAAATACAAATGGCACAATGCCGCCATAAGTGCAAGAATAGAGACTCCTCTTACAGTCGGTGCTTTGAGCATTCCCTGTGAGACCAGTATTAGTTTCTGATACACCACTGCAGGTTCAATGTATTCCTTGGACATACACATTCACGATGAAACACAGAAATCGCATCGGAATTAAATACAAAAGGCACAATGCCGCCATTCGTACAAGAATAGAGACTCTTCTTACAGTCAGTGCTTTGAGCATTCCCTGTGAGACCAGTATTAGTTTCCGATACACCACTCCAGGTTCAATGTATTCCTTGGACATACTCATTGACGATGAAACACTGAAATTACATCGGAATTTAATACAAAAGGAACAATGCCGCCTTAACTGCAAGATGGGTGAGACTTCTTAGAGTCTGTGCTTTGATCCTTTCCTGTGAGACCAGTATTAGTTTCCGATACACCACTGCAGGTTCAATGTATTCCTTGGACCTTCGCATTGACGATGAAACACAGAAATCGCATCGGAATTAAATACAAAAGGCACAATGCCGCCTTAAGTACAGGAATAGAGACTCTTCTTACAGTCGGTGCTTTGAGCATTCAGTGTGAGACCAGTATTAGTTTCCGATATACCACTGCAGGTTCAATGTATTCCTTGGACATACGCATTGACGATGAAACACAGAAATCGCATCGGAATCAAATTCAAAAGGCACAATGCCGCCCTACGTACAAGAATAGAGACTCTTCTTACATTCGGTGCATTGAGCATTCCCTGTGAGACCGGTATTAGTTTCCGATACACCACTGCAGGTTCAATGTATTCCTTAGACATACACATTGACAATGAAACACAGAAATCGCATCGGAATTAAACTCAAAAGGCACAATGCTGCCATAAGTGCCAGAATAGAGACCCTTCTTACAGTCGGTGCTTTGAGCATTCCCTGTGAGACCAGTATTAGTTTCCGATACACCACTGCAGGTACAATGTATTCCTTGGACATACACATTGACGATGAAACACAGAAATCGCATCGGAATTAAATAAAAAAGGCACAATGCCGCCTTTCGTACAAGAATAGAGACTCTTCTTACAGTCGGTGCTTTGAGAGTTCCCTGTGAGACCAGTATTAGTTTCCGATACACCACTCCAGGTTCAATGTATTCCTTGGACATACTCATTGACGATGAAACACTGAAATTACATCGGAATTAAATACAAAAGGAACAATGCCGCCTTTCGTACAAGAATAGAGACTCTTCTTACAGTCGGTGCTTTGAGCATTCCCTGTGAGACCAGTATTAGTTTCCGATATACCACTGCAGGTTCAATGTATTGTTGGACATACGCATTGACGATAAAACACAGAAATAGCATCATAATTAAATACAAATGGCACAATGCTGCCATAAGTGCAAAAATAGAGACTCCTCTTACAGTCGGTGCTTTGAGCATTCCCTGTGAGACCAGTATTAGTTTCCGATACATTACTGCAGGTACAATGTATTCCTTGTCCCATCACATTGACGATGAAACACAGAAATCGCATCGGAATTAAATACAAAAGGCACAATGCCGCCTTAAGTACAAGAATAGAGACTCTTCTTACAGTCGGTGCTTTGAGCATTCCCTGTGAGACCAGTATTAGTTTCTGATACACCACTGCAGGTTCAATGTATTCCTTGGACATACACACAGACGATGAAACACAGAAATCGCATCGGAATTAAATACAAAAGGCACAATGCCGCCTTTCGTACAAGAATAGAGACTCTTCTTACAGTCGGTGCTTTGAGCATTCCCTGTGAGACCAGTATTAGTTTCCGATATACCACTGCAGGTTCAATGTATTCCTTGGACATACGCATTGACGATAAAACACAGAAATAGCATCATAATTAAATACAAAAGGCACAATGCCGCCCTACGTACAAGAATAGAGACTCTTCTTACATTTGGTGCTTTGAGCATTCCCTGTGAGACCGGTATTAGTTTCCGATACACCACTGCAGGTTCAATGTATTCCTTAGACATACACATTGACAATGAAACACAGAAATCGCATCGGAATTAAACTCGAAAGGCACAATGCCGCCATAAGTGCAAGAATAGCGACCCTTCTTACAGTCGGTGCTTTGATCCTTTCCTGTGAGACCAGTATTAGTTTCCGATACCCCACTGCAGGTTCAATGTATTCCTTGGACCTTCGCATTGACAATGAAACACAGAAATCGAATCGGAACTAAATACAAAAGGCACAATGCCGCAATAAGTACAAGAATAGAGACTCTTCTTACAGTCGGTGCTTTGAGCATTCCCCGTGAGACCAGTATTAGTTTCCGATACACCACTGCAGGTTCAATGTATTCCTTAGACATACACATTGGCGATGAAACATTGAAATTACATCGGAATTAAATACAAATGGCACAATGCTGCCATAAGTGCAAAAATAGAGACTCCTCTTACAGTCGGTGCTTTGAGCATTCCCTGTGAGACCAGTATTAGTTTCCGATACATTACTGCAGGTACAATGTATTCCTTGTACCTTCACATTGACGATGAAACACAGAAATCGCATCGGAATTAAATACAAAAGGCACAATGCCGCCTTAAGTACAAGAATAGAGACTCTTCTTACAGTCGGTGCTTTGAGCATTCCCTGTGAGACCAGTATTAGGTTCTGATACACCACTGCAGGTTCAATGTATTCCTTGGACATACACACTGACGATGAAACACAGAAATCGCATCGGAATTAAATACAAAAGGCACAATGCCGCCTTTCGTACAAGAATAGAGACTCTTCTTACAGTCGGTGCTTTGAGCATTCCCTGTGAGACCAGTATTAGTTTCCGATATACCACTGCAGGTTCAATGTATTCCTTGGACATACGCATTGACGATGAAACACAGAAATAGCATCGGAATTAATTCCAAAAGCACAATGCCGCCCTACGTACAAGAATAGAGACTCTTCTTACATTCGGTGCTTTGAGCATTCCCTGTGAGACTGGTATTAGTTTCCGATACACCACTGCAGGTTCAATGTATTCCTTAGACATACACATTGACAATGAAACACAGAAATCGCAACGGAATTAAACTCGAAAGGCACAATGCCGCCATAAGTGCCAGAATAGCGACCCTTCTTACAGTCGGTGCTTTGAGCATTCCCTGTGAGACCAGTACTAGTTTCCGATACACCACTGCAGGTACAATGTATTCCTTGTACCTTCACATTGACGATGAAACACAGAAATGGCATCGGAATTAAATACAAAAGGCACAATGTCGCCTTAAGTACAAGAATAGAGACTCTTCTTACAGTCGGTGCTTTGAGCATTCCCTGTGAGACCAGTATTAGATTCTGATACACCACTGCAGGTTCAATGTATTCCTTGGACATACACATTGACGATGAAACACAGAAATCGCATCGGAATTAAATACAAAAGGCACAATGCCGCCTTTCGTACAAGAATAGAGACTCTTCTTACAGTCGGTGCTTTGAGCATTCCCAGTGAGACCAGAATTAGTTTCCGATACACCACTCCAGGTTCAATGTATTCCTTGGACATACTCATTGACGATGAAACACTGAAATTACATCGGAATTAAATACAAAAGGAACAATGCCCCCTTAACTGCAAGATGAGTGAGACTTCTTAGCGTCTGTGCTTTGATCCTTTCCTGTGAGACCAGTATTAGTTTCCGATACACCACTGCAGGTTCAATGTATTCCTTGGACCTTCGCATTGACGATGAAACACAGAAATCGCATCGGAATTAAATACAAAAGGCACAATGCCGCCTTAAGTACAGGAATAGAGACTCTTCTTACAGTCGGTGCTTTGAGCATTCCCTGTGAGACCAGTATTAGTTTCCGATATACCACTGCAGGTTCAATGTATTCCTTGGACATACGCATTGACGATGAAACACAGAAATCGCATCGGAATTAAATACAAAATGCACAATGCCGCCCTACGTACAAGAAAAGAGACTCTTCTTACATTCGGTGCTTTGAGCATTCCCTGTGAGACCGGTATTAGTTTCCGATACACCACTGCAGGTTCAATGTATTCCTTAGACATACACATTGACAATGAAACACAGAAATCGCATCGGAATTAAACTCAAAAGGCACAATGCCGCCATAAATGCCAGAATAGAGACCCTTCTTACAGTCGGTGCTTTGAGCATTCCCTGTGAGACCAGTATTAGTTTCCGATACACCTCAGCATGTACAATGTATTCCTTGGAACTCCACATTGACGATGAAACACAGAAATCGCCTCGGAATTAATACAAAAGGCACAATGCCGCAATAAGCACAAGAATAGAGACACTTCTTACAGTCGGTGCTTTGAGCATTTCCTGTGAGACCAGTATTAGTTTCCGATACACCACTGCAGGTTCAATGTATTCCTTAGACATACACATTGACGATGAAACACTGAAATTACATTGGAATTAAATATAAAAGGCACAATGCCACCATAAGTGCAAGTATAGAGACTCCTCTTACAGTCGGTGCTTTGAGCATTCCCTGTGAGATCAGTATTAGTTTCCGATACACCACTGCAGGTACAATGTATTCCTTGTACCTTCACATTGACGATGAAACACAGAAATCGCATCGGAATTAAATGCAAAAGGCACAATGCCGCCTTAAGTACAAGAATAGAGACTCTTCTTACAGTCGTTGCTTTGAGCATTCCCCGTGAGACCAGTATTAGTTTCCGATACACCACTGCAGGTTCAATGTATTCCTTGGACATACTCATTGACGATGAAACACTGAAATTACATCGGCATTAAATACAAAAGGAACAATGCCGCCTTAACGGCAAGATGAGTAAGACTTCCTAAGTTCTGTGCTTTGATCCTTTCCTGTGAGACCAGTATTAGTTTCCGATACACCACTGCAGGTTCAATGTATTCCTTGGACCTTCGCATTGACAATGAAACACAGAAATCGAATCGGAACTAAATACAAAAGGCACAATGCCGCAATAAGTACAAGAATAGAGACTCTTCTTACAGTCGGTGCTTTGAGCATTCTCTGTGAGACCAGTATTCGTTTCCGATACACCACTGCAGGTTCAATGTATTCCTTAGGCATACACATTGGCGATGATACATTGAAATTACATCGGAATTAAATAAAATGGCACAATGCCGCCATAAGTGCAAGAATAGAGACTCCTCTTACAGTCGGTGCTTTGAGCATTCCCTGTGAGACCAGTATTAGTTTCCGATACACCACTGCAGCTTCAACGTATTCCTTGGACCTTCAGATTGACGATGAAACACAGAAATCGTATCAGAATTAAATACAAAAGGCACAATGCCGCCTTCGTACAAGAATATAGACTCTTCTTACAGTCGGTGCTTTGAGCATTCCCTGTGAGACCAGTATTAGTTTCCGATACACCACTCCAGGTTCAATGTATTCCTTGGACATACTCATTGACGATGAAACACTGAAATTACATCGGAATTAAATACAAAAGGAACAATGCCCCCTTAACTGCAAGATGAGTGAGACTTCTTAGCGTCTGTGCTTTGATCCTTTCCTGTGAGACCAGTATTAGTTTCCGATACACCACTGCAGGTTCAATGTATTCCTTGGACCTTCGCATTGACGATGAAACACAGAAATCGCATCGGAATTAAATGCAAAAGGCACAATGCCGCCTTAAGTACAGGAATAGAGACTCTTCTTACAGTCGGTACTTCGAGCATTCCCTGTGAGACCAGTGTTAGTTTCCGATATACCACTGCAGGTTCAATGTATTCCTTGGACATACGCATTGACGATGAAACACAGAAATCGCATCGGAATTAAATACAAAAGGCACAATGCCGCCCTACGTACAAGAAAAGAGTCTCTTCTTACTTTCGGTGCTTTGAGCATTCCCTGTGAGACCGGTATTAGTTTCCGATACACCACTGCAGGGTCAATGTATTCCTTAGACATACACATTGACAATGAAACACAGAAATCGCATCGGAATTAAACTCAAAAGGCACAATGCCGCCATAAATGACAGAATAGGGCCCCTTCTTACAGTCGGTGCTTTGAGCATTCCCTGTGAGACCAGTATTAGTTTCCGATACACCTCAGCATGTACAATGTATTCCTTGGAACTCCACATTGACGATGAAACACAGATATCGCATCGGAATTAAATACAAAAGGCACAATGCCGCCTTAAGTACAAGAATTGAGACTCTTCCTACAGTGGATGCTTTGAGCATTCCCTGTGAGACCAGTATTAGTTTCCGATACACCACTGCTGGTTCAATGGATTCCTTGGACATACGCATTGACGATGAAACACAGAAATCGCCTCGGAATTAATACAAAAGGCACAATGCCGCAATAAGCACAAGAATAGAGACACTTCTTACAGTCGGTGCTTTGAGCATTTCCTGTGAGACCAGTATTAGTTTCCGATACACCACTGCAGGTTCAATGTATTCCTTAGACATACACATTGACGATGAAACACTGAAATTACATTGGAATTAAATATAAAAGGCACAATGCCACCATAAGTGCAAGTATAGAGACTCCTCTTACAGTCGGTGCTTTGAGCATTCCCTGTGAGATCAGTATTGGTTTCAGATACACCACTGCAGGTACAATGTATTCCTTGTACCTTCACATTGACGATGAAACACAGAAATCGCATCGGAATTAAATGCAAAAGGCACAATGCCGCCTTAAGTACAAGAATAGAGACTCTTCTTACAGTCGGTGCTTTGAGCATTGCCTGTGAGACCAGTATTAGTTTCCGATACACCACTGCAGGTTCAATGTATTGCTTGGACATACACACTGACGATGAAACATAGAAATCGCATCGGAATTAAATACAAAAGGCACAATGCCGCCTTACGTACAAGAATAGGGACTAATCTTACAGTCGGTGATTTGAGCATTCCCTGTGAGACAAGTATTAGTTTCCGATACACCACACCAGGTTCAATGTATTCCTTGGACATACTCATTGACGATGGAACACTGAAATTACATCGGAATTAAATTCAAAAGGAACAATGCCGCCTTAACGGCAAGATAAGTGAGGGTTCTTAGAGTCTATGCTTTGATCCTTTCCTGTATGACCAGTATTAGTTTCCAATACACCATTGCAGGTACAATGTATTCCTTGGACCATCGCATTGACTATGAAACACAGAGATCGAATCGGAACTATATACAAAAGGCACAATGCCGCAATAAGTACAAGAATAGAGACTCTTCTTACAGTCGGTGCTTTGAGCATTCCCTGTGAGACCAGTATTAGTTTCCGATACATCACTGCAGGTTCAATGTATTCCTTAGACATACACATTGACGATGAAACGCTGATATTACATCGGAATTAAATACAAATGGCACAATGCCGCCATAAGTGCAAGAATAGAGACTCCTATTACAGTCGGTGCTTTGAGCATTCCCTGTGAGACCAATATTAGTTTCCGATACACCACTGCAGGTACAATGTATTCCTTGTACCTTCACATTGACGATGAAAAACAGAATTTGCATCGGAATTAAATACTAAAGGCATAATGCCGCCTTCAGTACAGGAATAGAGTCTCTTCTTACAGTCGGTGCTTTGAGCATTTCCTGTGAGACCAGTATTAGTTTCCGATACACGACTGCATGTTCAATGTATTGTTTGGACATACACATTGACGATGAAACACAGAAATTGCATCGGAATTAAATACAAAAGGCACAATGCCGCCTTACATACAGGAATAGAGACTCTTCTTACAGTCGGTGCTTTGAGCATTCCCTGTGAGACCAGTATTAGTTTCTGATACACCACTGCTGGTTCAATGTATTCCTTGGATAGACGCATTGACGATGAAACACTGAAATTACATCGGAATTATATACAAAAGGAACAGTGCCGCCTTAACCGCAAGATGAGTGGGACTTCTTAGAGTCTGTGCTTTGATCCTTTCCTGTGAGACCTGTATTAGTTTCCGATACAACACTGCAGGTTCAATGTATTCCTTGGACATTCGCATTGACGATGAAACACAGAAATCACATCGGAACTAAATACAAAATGCACAATACCGCAATAAGTACAAGAGTAGGGACTCTTCTTACAGTCGGTGCCTTGAGCATTCCCTGTGAGACCAGTATTAGTTTCCGATACACCACTGCAGGTTCAATGAATTCCTTAGACATACACATTGACGATGAAACACTGAAATTACATCGGAATTAAATACAAAAGGCACAATGCCGCCATAAGTGCAAGAATAGAGACTCTACTTACAGTCGGTGCTTTGAGCTTTCCCTGTGAGACCAGTATTAGTTTCCGATACACCACTCCAGGTTCAATGTATTCCTTGGACATACTCATTGATGATGAAACACTGAAATTACATCGGAAATAAAAACAAAAGGAACAATGCCGCCTTAACGACAAGATGAGTACGACTTCTTAAGGTCTGTGCTTTGATCCTTTCCTGTGAGACCAGTATTAGTTTCCGATACACCACTGCAGGTTCGATGTATTCCTTGGACCTTCGCATTGGCAATGAAACACAGAAATCGAATCGGAACTAAATACAAAAGGCACAGTGCCGCAATAAGTACAAGAATAGAGACTCTTCTTACAGTCGGTGCTTTGAGCACTCCCTTTGAGACCAGTTTAGTTTCCGATACACCACTGCAGGTACAATGTATTCCTTGTACCTTCACATTGACGATGAAACACAGAAATCGCATCGGAATTAAATACAAAAGGCACAATGCCGCCTTAAGTACAAGAATAGAGACTCTTCTTACAGTCGGTGCTTTGAGCATTCCCTGTGAGACCAGTATTAGTTTCTGATACACCACTGCAGGTTCAATGTATTCCTTGGACATACACATTGACGATGAAACACAGAAATCGCATCGGAATTAAATACAAAAGGCACAATGCCGCCTTTCGTACAAGAATAGAGACTCTTCTTACAGTCGGTGCTTTGAGCATTCCCTGTGAGACCAGTATTAGTTTCCGATACACCACTCCAGGTTCAATGTATTCCTTGGACATACTCATTGACGATGAAACACTGAAATTACATCGGAATTAAATACAAAAGGAACAATGCCGCCTTAACTGCAAGATGAGTGAGACTTCTTAGAGTCTGTGCTTTGATCCTTTCCTGTGAGACCAGTATTAGTTTCCGATACACCACTGCAGGTTCAATGTATTCCTTGGACCTTCACATTGACGATGAAACACAGAAATCGCATCGGAATTAAATACAAAAGGCACAATGCTGCCTTAAGTACGGGAATAGAGACTCTTCTTACAGTCGGTGCTTTGAGCATTCCCTGTGAGAACAGTATTAGTTTCCGATATACCACTGCAGGTTCAATGTATTCCTTGGACATACGCATTGACGATGAAACACAGAAATCGCATCGGAATTAAATACAAAAGGCACTATGTCGTTTTAAGTACAAGAATAGAGACTCTTCTTACATTCGGTGCTTTGAGCATTCCCTGTGAGACCGGTATTAGTTACCGATACACCACTGCAGGTTCAATGTATTCCTTAGACATACACATTGACAATGAAACACAGAAATCGCATCGGAATTAAATGCAAAAGGCACAATGCCGCCATAAGTGCCAGAATTGAGACCCTTCTTTCAGTCGGTGCTTTGAGCATTCCCTGTGAGACCAGTATTAGTTTCCGATACACTTCAGCATGTACAATGTATTCCTTGGAACTTCACATTGACGATGAAACACAGAAATCGCATCGGAATTAAATACAAAAGGCACAATGCCGCCTTAAGTACAAGAATTGAGACTCTTCCTACAGTCGATGCTTTGAGCATTCCCTGTGAGACCAGTATTAGTTTCCGATACACCACTGCAGGTTCAATGGATTCCTTGGACATACGCATTGACGATGAAACACAGAAATCGCCTCGGAATTAATACAAAAGGCACAATGCCGCAATAAGCACAAGAATAGAGACTCTTCTTACAGTCGGTGCTTTGAGCATTTCCTGTGAGACCAGTATTAGTTTCCGATACACCACTGAATGTTCAATGTATTCCTTAGACATACACATTGACGATGAAACACTGAAATTACATTGGAATTAAATACAAAAGGCACAATGCCACCATAAGTGCAAGTATAGATACTCCTCTTACAGTCGGTGCTTTGAGCATTCCCTGTGAGATCAGTATTAGTTTCCGATACACCACTGCAGGTACAATGTATTCCTTGTACCTTCACATTGACGATGAAACACAGAAATCGCATCGGAATTAAATGCAAAAGGCACAATGCCGCCTTAAGTACAAGAATAGAGACTCTTCTTACAGTCGGTGCTTTGAGCATTTCCTGTGAGACCAGTATTAGTTTCCGATATACCACTGCAGGTTCAATGTATTCCTTGGACATACTCATTGACGATGGAACACTGAAATTACATCGGAATTAAATACAAAAGGAACAATGCCGCCTTAACGGCAAGATGAGTAAGACTTCTTAAGGTCTGTGCTTTGATCCTTTCCTGTGAGACCAGTATTAGTTTCCGATACACCACTGCAGGTTCAATGTATTCCTTGGACCTTCGCATTGACAATGAAACACAGAAATCGAATCGGAAATAAATACAAAAGGCACAATGCCGCAATAAGTACAAGAATAGAGACTCTTCTTACAGTCGGTGCTTTGAGCATTGCCTGTGAGACCAGTAATAGTTTCCGATACACCACACCAGGTTCAATGTATTCCTTGGACATACTCATTGACGATGGAACACTGAAATTACATCGGAATAAAATTCAAAAGGAACAACGCCGCCTTAACGGCAAGATAAGTGAGGCTTCTTGGAGTCTGTGCTTTGATCCTTTCCGGTGAGACCAGTACTAGTTTCCGATACACCATTGCAGGTTCAATGTTTTCCTTGGACCATCGCATTGACGATGAAACACAGAGATCGAATCGGAACTAAATACAAAAGGCACAATGCCGCAATAAGTACAAGAATAGAGACACTTTTTACAGTCGGTAGTTTGAGCATTCCCTGTGAGACCAGTATTAGTTTCCGATACAGCACTGCAGGTTCAATGTATTCCTTAGACATACACATTGACGATGAAACACTGATATTACATCGGAATTAAATACAAATGGCACAATGCCGCCATAAGTGCAAGAATGGAGACTCCTCTTACAGTCGGTGCTTTGAGCATTTCCTGTGAGACCAGTATTAGTTTCCGATACACCACTCCAGGTTCAATGTATTCCTTGGACATACTCATTGACGATGAAACACTGAAATTACATCGGAATTAAATACAAAAGGAACAATGCCGCCTTAACGGCAAGATGAGTAAGACTTCTTAAGGTCTGTGCTTTGATCCTTTCCTGTGAGACCAGTATTAGTTTCCGATACACCACTGCAGGTTCAATGTATTCCTTGGACCTTCGCATTGACAATGAAACACAGAGATCGAATCGGAAATAAATACAAGAGGCACAATGCCGCAATAAGTACAAGAATAGAGACTCTTCTTACAGTCGGTGCTTTGAGCATTCCCTGTGAGACCAGTATTAGATTCCGATACACCTCAGCAGGTACAATGTATTCCTTGTAACTTCACATTGATGATGAAACACAGAAATCGCATCGGAATTAAATACAAAAGGCACAATGCCGCTTTAATAACAAGAATAGAGACTCTTCTTACAGTCGGTGCTTTGAGCATTCCCTGTGAGACCAGTATTAGTTTCTGATACACCACTGCAGGTTCAATGTATTCCTTGGACATACACATTGACGATGAAACACAGAAATCGCATCGGAATTAAATACAAAAGGCACAATGCCGCCTTTCGTACAAGAATAGAGACTCTTCTTACAGTCGGTGCTTTGAGCATTCCCTGTGAGACCAGTATTAGTTTCCGATACACCACTCCAGGTTCAATGTATTCCTTGGACATACTCATTGACGATGAAACACTGAAATTACATCGGAATTAAATACAAAAGGAACAATGCCGCCTTAACTGCAAGATGAGTGAGACTTCTTAGAGTCTGTGCTTTGATCCTTTCCTGTGAGACCAGTATTAGTTTCCGATACACCACTGCAGGTTCAATGTATTCCTTGGACCTTCACATTGACGATGAAACACAGAAATCGCATCGGAATTAAATACAAAAGGCACAATGCTGCCTTAAGTACGGGAATAGAGACTCTTCTTACAGTCGGTGCTTTGAGCATTCCCTGTGAGAACAGTATTAGTTTCCGATATACCACTGCAGGTTCAATGTATTCCTTGGACATACGCATTGACGATGAAACACAGAAATCGCATCGGAATTAAATACAAAAGGCACTATGTCGTTTTAAGTACAAGAATAGAGACTCTTCTTACATTCGGTGCTTTGAGCATTCCCTGTGAGACCGGTATTAGTTACCGATACACCACTGCAGGTTCAATGTATTCCTTAGACATACACATTGACAATGAAACACAGAAATCGCATCGGAATTAAATGCAAAAGGCACAATGCCGCCATAAGTGCCAGAATTGAGACCCTTCTTTCAGTCGGTGCTTTGAGCATTCCCTGTGAGACCAGTATTAGTTTCCGATACACTTCAGCATGTACAATGTATTCCTTGGAACTTCACATTGACGATGAAACACAGAAATCGCATCGGAATTAAATACAAAAGGCACAATGCCGCCTTAAGTACAAGAATTGAGACTCTTCCTACAGTCGATGCTTTGAGCATTCCCTGTGAGACCAGTATTTGTTTCCGATACACCACTGCAGGTTCAATGGATTCCTTGGACATACGCATTGACGATGAAACACAGAAATCGCCTCGGAATTAATACAAAAGGCACAATGCCGCAATAAGCACAAGAATAGAGACTCTTCTTACAGACGGTGCTTTGAGCATTTCCTGTGAGACCAGTATTAGTTTCCGATACACCACTGCAGGTTCAATGTATTACTTAGACACACACATTGACGATGAAACACTGAAATTACATTGGAATTAAATACAAAAGGCACAATGCCACCTTAAGTACAAGAATAGAGACTCTTCTTACAGTCGGTTCTTTGAGCTTTCCCTGTGAGACCAGTATTAGTTTCCGATACACCACTGCAGGTTCAATGTATTCCTTGGACCTTCACATTGACGATGAAACACAGAATTCGCATCGGAATTAAATTCTAAAGGCATAATGCCGCCTTCAGTACAAGAATAGAGTCTCTTCTTACAGTCGGTGCTTTGAGCAATTCCTGTGAGACCAGTATTAGTTTCCGATACACCACTGCAGGTTCAATGTATTCCTTGGACCTTCACATTGACGATGAAACACAGAATTCGCATCGGAATTAAATACTAAAGGCATAATGCCGATTTCAGTACAAGAATAGTGTCTCTTCTTACAGTCGGTGCTTTGAGCATATCCTGTGAGACCAGTATTAGTTTCCGATACACCACTGCAGGTTCAATGTATTCCTTGGACCTTCACATTGACGATGAAACACAGAGATCGAATCGGAACTAAATACAAAAGGCACAATGCCGCAATAAGTACAAGAATATAGACTCTTCTTACAGTCGGTGCTTTGAGCATTCCCTGTGAGGCCAGTATTAGTTTCCGATGCACCACTGCAGGTTCAATGTATTCCTTAGACATACACATTGACGATGAAACACTGATATTACATCGGAATTAAATACAAATGGCGCAATGCCGCCATAAGTGCAAGAATAGAGACTCCTTTTACAGTCGGTGCTTTGAGCATTCCCTGTGAGACCAGTATTAGTTTCCGATACACCACTACAGGTACAATGTATTCCTTGTACCTTCACATTAACGATGAAACACAGGAATCGCATCGGAATTAAATACAAAAGGCACAATGATGCCTTAAATACAAGAATAGAGACTTTTCTTACAGTCGTTGCTTTGAGCATTCCCTGTGAGACCAGTATTAGTGTCCGATACACCACTGCAGGTTCAATGTATTCCTTAGACATACACATTGGCGATGAAACATAGAAATTACATCGGAATTCAATACAAATGGCACAATGCCGCTATAAGTGCAAGAATAGAGACTCCTCTTACTGTCGGTGCTTTGTGCATTCCCTGTGAGACCAGTATTAGTTTCCGATACACCACTGCAGGTACAATGTATTCCTTGTACCTTCACATTGACGATGAAACACAAAAATCGCATCGGAAGTAAATACAAAAGGCACAATGCCGCCTTAAGTACAAGAATAGAGACTCTTCTTACAGTCGGTGCTATGAGCATTCCCTGTGAGACCAGTATTAGTTTCTGATACACCACTGCAGGTTCAATGTATTCCTTGGACATACACATTGACGATGAAACACAGAAATCGCATCGGAATTAAATACAAAAGGCACAATGCCGCCTTACGTACAAGAATAGAGGCTCTACTTACAGTCGGTGCTTTGAGCATTCCCTGTGAGACCAGTATTAGTTTCCGATGCACCACTCCCGGTTCAATGTATTCCTTAGACCTTTACATTGACGATGGAACACAGATATGGCATCGGAATTAGATACAAATGGCACAATGCCGCCTTAAGTACAAGAATGTGGACTCTTCTTACAGTCGGTGCTTTGAGCATTCCCTGTGAGACCAGTATTAGTTTCCGATACACCACTGCATGTTCCATGTGTTCCTAGGACATACACATTGACGATGAAACACTGAAATTACATCGGAATTAAATACAAAAGGAACAATGCCGCCTGAAGTGCAAAAGAATGAGACTTCTTAGAGTCTGTGCTTTGATCCTTTCCTGCGAGACCAGTATTAGTTTCCGATACACCACTGCAGGTGCAATGTATTCCTTGGACCTTCACATTGACGATGAAACACAGAGATCGAATCGGAACTAAATACAAAAGGCACAATGCCGCAATAAGTACAAGAATAGAGCCTCTTCTTACTGTCGGTTCTTTGAGCATTCCCTGTGAGACCAGCATTAGTTTCCGATTCACCACTGCAGGTTCAATGTATTCCTTGTACCTTCACATTGACGATGAAACACAGGAATCGCATCGGAATTAAATACAAAAGGCACAATGCCGCCTTAAGTACAAGAATAGAGACTCTTCTTACAGTCGGTGCTTTGAGCATTCCCTGTGAGACCAGTATTACTTTCTGACCCACCACTGCAAGTTCAATGTATTCCTTGGACATACACATTGACGATGAAACACTGAAATTACATCGGAATTAAATACAAAAGGCACAATGCCGCCATAAGTGCAAGAATAGAGACTCTTCTTACAGTCGGTGGTTTGAGCTTTCCCTGTGAGACCAGTATTAGTTTCCGATACACCACACCAGGTTCAATGTATTCCGTGGACATACTCATTGACGATGAAACACTGAAATTACATCGGAATTTAATACAAAAGGAACAATGCCGCCTTAACGGCAAGATGAGTAAGACTTCTTAGAGTCTGTGCTTTGATCCTTCCTGTGAGACCAGTATTAGTTTCCGATACACCACTGCAGGTTCAATGTATTCCTTGGACCTTCGCATTGACGATGAAACACAGAAATCGAATCGGAACTAAATACAAAAGGCACAATGCCGCAATAAGTACAAGAATAGAGCCTCTTCTTACAGTCGCTGCTTTGAGCATTCCCTGTGAGACCAGCATTAGTGTCCGATACACCACTGCAGGTTCAATGTATTCCTTAGACATACACATTGATGATGGAACACTGAAATTACATCGGAATTAAATACAAATGGCACAATGCCGCCATAAGTGCAAGAATAGAGACTCCTCTTACAGTCGGTGCTTTGAGCATTCCCTGTGAGACCAGTATTGGTTTCTGATACACCACTGAAGGGTCAATGTTTTCCTTGGACATACACATTGACGATGAAACACAGAAATCGCATCGGAATTAATTACAAAAGGCACAATGCCGCCTTACGTACAAGAATAGAGACTCTTCTTACAGTCGGTGCTTTGAGCATTCCCTGTGAGACAAGTATTAGTTTCCGATACACCACTCCAGGTTCAATGTATTCCTTGGTCATACTCATTGACGATGAAACACTGAAATTACATCGGAATTAAATACAAAAGGAACAATACCGCCTTAACTGCAGGATGAGTGAGACTTCTTTGAGTCTGTGATTTGATCCTTTCCTGTGAGACCAGTATTAGTTTCCGATACACCACTGCAAGTTCAATGTATGCCATGGACCTTCGCATTGACGATGAAACACAGAAATCGCATCGGAACTAAATACAAAATGCATAATGCCGCAATAAGTACAAGAATAGAGGCTCTTCTTACAGTCGGTGCTTTGAGCATTCCCTGTGAGACCAGTATTAGTTTCCGATACACCACTCCAGGTTCAATGTATTTCTTGGACATACTCAATGACGATGAAAAACTGAAATTACATCGGAATTAAATACAAAAGGAACTATGCCGCCTTAACTGCAAGATGAGTGAAACTTCTTAGAGTCTGTGCTTTGATCCTTTCCTGTGAGACCGGTATTAGTTTCCGATACACCACTGCAGGTTCAATGTATTCCTTGGACCTTCGCATTGACGATGAAACACTGAAATCACGTCGGAACTAAATACAAAATGCACAATGCCGCAATAAGTACAAGAATAGAGACTCTCCTTACAGTCGGTGCTTTGAGCATTCCCTGTGAGACCAGTATTAGTTTCCGATACACCACTGAAGGTTCAATGAATTCCTTAGACATACACATTGACGATGTAACATTGATATTACATCGGAATTAAATACAAAAGGCACAATGCCGCCATAAGTGCAAGAATAGAGACTCTTCTTACAGTCGGTGCTTTGAGCTTTCCCTGTGAGACCAGTATTAGTTTCCGATACACCACTCCTGGTTCAATGTATTCCTTGGACATACTCATTGACGATGAAACACTGAAATTACATCGGAATTTAATACAAAAGGAACAATGCCGCCTTAACGGCAAGATGAGTAAGACTTCTTAGAGTCTGTGCTTTGATCCTTTCCTGTGAGACCACTATTAGTTTCCGATACACCACTGCAGGTTCAATGTATTCCTTGGACCTTCGCATTGACGATGAAACACAGAAATCGAATAGGAACTAAATACAAAAGGCACAATGCCGCCTTAAGTACAAGAATAGAGACTCTTCTTACAGTCGGTGCTTTGAGCATTCCCTGTGAGACCAGTATTAGTTTCTGATACACCACTGCAGGTTCAATGTATTCCTTGGACATAC
This sequence comes from Schistocerca americana, assembly GCF_021461395.2. Lineage (NCBI taxonomy): Eukaryota > Metazoa > Arthropoda > Insecta > Orthoptera > Acrididae > Schistocerca > Schistocerca americana. Next base: position 745,013,873 of record NC_060123.1, read on the forward strand.
ACATTGACGATGAAACACAGAAATCGCATCGGAATTAAATACAAAAGTCACAATGCCGCCTTACGTACAAGAATAGAGACTCTTCTTACAGTCGGTGCTTTGAGCATTCCCTGTGAGACCAGTATTAGTTTCCGATACACCACTTGTGATGTTACAAAATAGAAGTGATGTTGCTATTCAATGGAAAGTTGGAAATTGAGATTTAACTATCTATTTTATCAATCACAATTGGCGTAAGAATCATGGATTGACCATTGTCATAAAATATTGCATTATGAGATGTGAATAGTTTTTACTTGCGGTTTCGCGTGGCTTGAGGCAGTCACAACTAGCGTGCTATTGATTAAGAAGTGGCGTTATCGTCTTTCTAATTACTTCATGATCGTAGATACGATCATACCCGGTTGTGAAGTTATTGTTATGACAAAAAATATTTCCTAAGGGACCAGAAAGTTCTTAAGGGCGCAAAAACAACTGTAACATCACACAAAAGAGAAATTCAATATTAAAGCTGATGCAAGAAGACGATAAAACAGTTTTCTTTTTATCAATGTAACACGCGCATTGGACTGCTTATCTTGGAGTCTGTAATATTAGCAAAATGCATAATTAAAATGAAAATAATACTGAGGAGATAATAGAAATGAGCACTGCTAAATGATTCAGTATTCCCAGAACAAATATTTATTATAACTAAAACATATATCGTACCTTAAGCTTAATACTACAATGACGGTAGATTTTTATGTCCATATCATGTCCATTGAGCGCTCTTTTATGTAGCCATTGTCCTCTTGAGTCGCTCGTGCTTCGTCACGGTAAGTTACAACAGTTCTTCTTCCTACACTTCACTCAAAATTTAGACGGAACACGTTTTTATTTAATTAGTAAAAATAATTAGATCAGACCGCCACAAATCTGCGTCCGTCTTACTCGAGAAAAACAGTAAAAGTCTTTTTAGCGCTCAAGGCTTCATTTGTTCTCCAGCAAACAAAATAGTGAAGGATCGCATATCCATCCGTACTTTTCTGTTTATATTGCCGCCCAAAGACGACGAATTACATTATCTAGAAAATTCCACCGTCGCCATGCGACGCCTTATTATATATTAATCATTCTTTATAAACAAGTATTTTCTTCTGGCTGAATTTGCTGTTTTAGTTAAGCCAAAAATAGCGAATATCACATTGCCTCCCATGAGGAGAGAGGGAATGCCGAAGGATTACCTCGATCCTCATGTCCTCATGAGATATTCGTGATTTTTGGTGTGACATTTACATAACGTTACTGGCGTACAAAGTACATAAATTGAAATCACATTTATAAACATATATCCGATATTTATCATTTTTCAAAATAAAGTTTTTCATTCTTTGTTCATCAGTCACTTCATTCCATAATACCAAGATTAACATTTATGTGCACATTTAAGTTTGGTCCATATTTGCTTATAACAATAAGTGAACGTTCATTTCGCACTTCAGGGGATAGAATTCAGGAATAACTTTCTCTTGAGCTTAACAACAAATACATGAGTACAGTGAGTACTTATTTTCACTAAACTAGAGTGGACAATGTTCGAGCATCTGTTGACTCATTGTAGTTCAATTACAGTTTAATAACGTAGCACTACACTTCATGATGCTTTCACTTTCTGTGTTAGCTGTCTACGGCGTTCATCATGCAGTACATCTGTCCTTTCCGCTGTGGTGCCAGGAATTTATGCGGCTTCCCGGGTTTTTATTTACAATATGAAACAGAAGAAGTGGAAAATTATTAGTATAACTTATAACCTATTGGATACATTTGTTAAGGATCGGGACTGGTCTGGAGTTTAGGGTCTTCCTATAGTGCACATTCATTTTCTTTGTCCATCAAGAGACAGGTTTATAATTCATTTTAGCAGTGTTCAGGAGTGCCGGTATTAATGGCTTTAAGGTCTCAGTAATCTAACAATTTACTTCTCACTCATCTTAACTTCAACTCAAGAAAATCGCTTAATTTACATATTAAAATGTAGTCACACAAGTGTACAAATGTCTTTCCTCCAGTATGTACGATTGAAGTCATGGCGGTTAGCAGTTTAAAGTTTGGATTGTTTCGTCACCCACACGTCAGCCACTCACAGCGGCTGCACAGTGCTGCGTGAGCTCCAATACTTAGTATCCGTTCGCGTTCAGGCTGTAACAGAGCTGCTCGTCGTCGATTGCTCCCTTTTTTTTTTTTTTTTTTTGTGAACTTCGTATCACACGAGTGCATCGCTACAAACATCTCGCGCGCGTTTTCCACCGGAGGAGCCGGACACTGAAGCTGCCTCCATACTTCTCTGTCAACTGCCTCCCATGAGGCTCACAGGTAAGTGACGAAGAATGTTTTAGCTGTCGCTGCACTTAGAACAACACTGAACTTTGCGTTGCACCTGTTGTCGTAGCCTTGACTTCCTTTTTTACACTTGCAGTACAACACTACCACTAGTATACAGTGAACAGTTATTTTTATTATGCACGTCGCACTTTAGTGTGCATCTTCACACAGCATTCGTGCTTAGTTCCTTCGCCGATAGAGTTCATTTACAAAACAATCAATTTTGCACGTTTCCTCCACTGGTATAGAAAGACTTATATTCTACTATTTACAAAATATCACTTACGAGCTAATATTTACAATTAATGGTCACTCCTTTTGTTAAGTCCAGTGAACAACTGCTTTATGAATGGACTCTTTATATCTCAAGATTTGCTTTCACTAGTGAACCTAAAAATATTCTTTCAAACTTTCTTTTAATTGCTCATCTCCTCATTATGAAAACTACAGGTTTCGCAACACTCGTTGCATTTATTCTTTAGTGCACCCAAGATCATTTTCTACTGCCACGCAGCATATCTACTACTTAACGAGTACACATTTAACGCTGAATCTTTTTTTTTGTGCTTGCCAAATCTTTTTTTTTTATATTTGAGGGCAGACTGGATAACAATAGGTCTCCCTCTTCGCTTCATGTACTCAGCAATCGTTCTCTGTTAAAAAAAAATAGGGTAACGCGTGCCTACTATTTTTCGCATGAATGGAATTACCGACAGTTCACTGGGTTTACACAACCGGTCCATAACAAACATTACCAAAGCTAGCGAAGTTCATCACGCTACGTGTCTCATTTCTCATAAGCACTGCTTTGCCCCGAAGCACATGTGCCTTTTACAAGTCGACCCTTGGTGTGGGTTAATGAACCAAGATCAAAAGGAACGGGCACAAGGAAAATGGATTTCATAAGAGGAGTGTCTTAGGAGACATTTTTGCAATAAAATCTTCATGTAAATCAAATTATCATAATAAACATAGGCACATATATAAATTTCAACCTCTTTCATTACAGCATGCTTTGCTACTTTTACGTCTTACTCTGGTTATAGTCAGTATTATGTTTAAATATCACTGCATTGCTTGTTCTTTAGATTAGCCTTCAATTAGGGTATTGAATGGTCGCTAGATTACACTACAAATTTCTGAAGATCTTTACTTGGACTTATTTATGATACAGGGGGCTTGCTGTGTGGTTATTTAGTACCTTTATTCGACTGAAATCAATTCGTCAGCTAACATTCCTCATATACTCTTTACATTGGGCACAGATCGCAGGGAAATAGTTTACTTTCATAGCAATTAATGGCCTCGTGGAGTACTTACGCTACATTATTGATGCTTCATGGTTTGCCTCTATTTGTATTGTATTTCACCTAACTTAGTTTACTACAGCTTATTGTCTCCTTGCGTGAACACATGTGGGTTACCACTTGTTTTTCCATTTAACAGCACGCTTTAACTGACCTTTAAGCTATTTCTTCTACTCCTGTCCACTGTCTGGACTGTTTGACCATGTACCTTTTTTTTTTTTTTTTTTTTTTTTTTTTAAGCAGGTAATTTGGGCTTTTACAACAGAACTTCAAGTACTTACATTACTAAAAATAAATCTATAAATCTTCTTGTACCGTGAGAGAAGTGCTTATTTACGCATCCTTCTCCATTTCTCACCTTTACATATTTATTTAGCTCCGGGCAATCACCTCGCAAGCACTTTTTTTCTTATTACTAACTTAAAATTAAATTGAAATTATTGGTGCAACCCCTATTTCCTACTTCAGCTTGTTGAAGAAATATCAGTTCAATGTCCATCACTACAAACAATTTTTCCATACATAGCATTTAATACTTAAAGTTTACATGTAGTAGCCGTTACCATGTAATCAGTGCGCTGTTCAACACAATACTTATTATTAACAGTTCACACAAGGAAATTTCCAGTAAGCAAGAGGCAGGAAACCGAAACAGATTCTATCTGCAGTGGAAGCTGCGTCTGTAAACTAACTCTCTGTTTCAATAGACCAATCGCTCCCGATATGGAGCACCCCTGAATCGGCAATGATAAAACTTTTGAAACAGAAGACACCTGTCTGAAGAGACATGGTGACATGACATTGATGTTTGTTCCTGTATCAACAACGGCTGTGACAGGAATGTTAGTAATAGAAATCTTAATCGAAGCCTGGACCTGTTCATCATAAATGTCGTTAATGTCTTGAGCTTTGTCAGGTGCAAGGTCATCTCGTAAGTCGGTCTCATGGTCGTACCGTATCGCATTAACATACTCAGAATCAGAGGATTCCTTAGTGCCCCCACTCAAAATTCGCAGCGACCTCTTTGAGGCTGAGAGGCGCTGCCTCTAATTTTCCGCAGGATGTTTAACCTGTTTGTTATTCATGGCCTTAAGTGTTTGTTCCGTTTCATATTGGTGCTGGTTATGTGGTACAAATGCCGGTGTAGAGGGGTAAAATCCACTGGGTGCATTCACTTGTGAATAAAATACTTGAGACGGCTGCTGTCGCCCGATCTTTTGGTTGCCGGCAAAACCATTTCCTTGTGAAGGAAAGTTCGCATTTGGTGCCATTTGAAAATTGTTCCGCGGTCCTCTATTCTGTGAAAAGTTGTTCTAATGTGCTGGGTGGCCTCCGCCTGGCCCATGCCACTTCCTATATTTCGACCTATAACTTTGATTGTACACTGGCCCATTTGAAAAATTACCAATCGTTTGTGGAGAATTTCCATACTGCTCAGGCGCAGAATTAAAGGGTGGGTTTCCGTACTGATGTTGTACCTGGTGGTTGTAAATTGGGTGGTATCTCTGCTGATTACTGTAATTGGTTTTCTGCTTCCCTTTAAAGTTATTGCCGTTTGCGTTTTGATAACCGCTGGCAGGTTGGTAACAGCGGTCGCAGTAGCTCGCTCTCTCCTTGGGCGCATTGTTGTCCGCGTGCGATGCATTCTGCTGGCTGCCAGGGAAGAATTTGCCGCTGCCAACCTTGGAGCGCACATCCTCGCTAATTAAATCTAAGGAATCCAGCGCAGAAAGGAATGCATTCGTGTCTTCTTCGGACACATTTACTAGTTTCTCTCTAATAGACACAGGGAGTTTGCTTTTGAGAATCATAATTACGTCCTTGGAAGAAATCGGAGAATCCCAGAATTTAATTTTTGCTAGATACTTCTCAAAGTATCGCCGGAGACTTCCATGCTTCTCATTGAAAATTTCCGCACCATACACCTCCTTCCTTAATCTTTGCTGTACCCCATTACTCCAAAATTTTGCCAAGAACATTTTCTCAAACTCTTCATAATTCCTACACGTGTCTACCATTTCCGTTCCCCATAATGCTGCATCACCAGAAATAAAGCCAGTGACGAACTGAATACGCTGTCTGTCTGTCCAGCTCCTGGGAAATATGCCGGAAAAATTCTTTAGGAACACGATGGGGTGTATTTCTCGCTTCTGCGGATGAAAAACAGGAAAAGTGCGATGCTTAATCACACTTTCCTCTTGCATTAAACTCACAATTGTGGGCGGATCATTTATTTTCCCTACTCGGGACTCAACATGACTGTCGTTTTGCATGTAATCAGGCGGTGAACGATAAGGAGTTGACTGACATTCGTCACCGTCTAAAGAGTTGTTCCCTATAGTTTGCGTATGTGTGTGCGGAATTTCTACCCAGTTTCTCAGCATTCTGACTTCGTCCACTACTTGCTGCTTCCACTCGGGAAGATCCCGTGTAAGTGTCCTCCGAATCTGTCCCAATTCAGAAACTACTGTGTCTCCCGACTTACCAGGAGCAGCTAAGATTTCATAAGTTACATCCTTGACAGTCTCCCTAAGCTCCTCCCTGACCTTCTTTTCGATAAAAATATCTTTACCCTTTATCCATTCACTGTAGTGTTCCGACAATGCCTCCGCGTGTGCTTTCACGGCGCTCTTAACCTGTTCCTCGATATTGATTGAGTCTATCTGCCTCGACAGATCCTCTACTACACCTTCAATGTCAGATACTGCATTTCTAACTGAGTTTATTTCTTTGGTAGCTGCCTGAATTTTTGTGTTTAATGATCCAGATACTTCAGCTACTTCACTTTTCACCTGTTTCTGCATTTTCTGAATTTGATCACTGATCATAGTTTGCACCTCACCCAAATGGGTATTTAATTCAGCCGTAATTTCTTTATGCAGATCTGTTTTGATTGTGCCTAGCTCTGTTTTTAATGATTCGCTTACAGCATCTAGTCGGGCGTTAACAATCTCATTTTGTGTTTTTATAGTCTCATTTTGTGTTTTTATATTCTCATTTACTGCGTCAAACTGTTGTTTCAGCATTTCCATTAACGCACCGAGGTCATTTGTAGCTGCAGCGGGACGAGTTTGGACTTCAGGGTCACTTTCCCCTGTTACAGACATGGTTAGTTCAGTTTCCACACGGGAACCTACCATTCGCGATCGTAAAGGGTATGGAATACTATTAACGTCTTCACTCCAGTCTCCTGCTGTCACCTGTCTCTGTTTACTATCTGCCATTTTCGTCAGTAAATCAGGTGCTACGCAAGGCTTTCGTCGTTTGTCAGTGACGTGGTGAGTCCGCTAAGAGCACCGCTCTCGCGTGAGCAACAAATGAAACTCTATCTGGCGAGAAGACAAGATGGAACCTAACCGTTTCAGACAAATGAATGAAGATGCTCTTCACTGCTAATTGCGCACACTATCCACCATGTTGAAAATGCAATACAGGTATACTAACAATGGGGAGAAATAATTTCTATTATCAGACTACGAAGAATTTTACTTTGAAAGATAAAATAAAGCAGATTTTCTATAGCGGGAAGGAGATAGAAAGGATGTGGATCGACTTGGAAAAGCAACGTTGCTACTGAAGCACTACACTGCGTATGCAAAATTCTGACTTACTTTTTGATGGCTTGGTTACCGCTATGTTGTCTCAGCAAATTCGCATCTCTTTTCTTTTCCTTTCTCTCGATAATTAAACTGCGTTATCGACCAGCGTATTTTCTGGCATTCTCACAGAGAGATGATGTGTACATGAAACGACAGAACATATATTAACACAAGCACATACAAATTTTCCAAGAATTTGAACTAATTTTTGGTCAAGTCCCTGTTCGGGCGCCACGTGTGATGTTATAAAATAGAAGTGATGTTGCTATTCAATGGAAAGTTGGAAATTGAAATTTAACTAACTGTTTTATCAATTACAATTGGCGTAAGAATCATGGATTGACCATTGTCATAAAATATTGCATTATGAGATGTGAATAGTTTTACTTGCGGTTTCGTGTGGCTTGAGGCAGTCACAACTAGCGTGCTATTGATTAAGAAGTTGCGTTATCGTCTTTCTAATTACTTCATGATCGTAGATACGATCATACCCGGTTGTGAAGTTATTGTTATGACAAAAAAAATTTCCTAAGGGACCAGAAAGATCTTAAGGGCGCAAAAACAACTGTAACATCACACAAAAGAGAAATTCAATATTGAAGCTGATGCAAGAAGACGATAAAACAGTTTTCTTTTTATCAATGTAACACGCACATTGGACTGCTGATCTTGGAGTCTGTAATATTAGCAAATTGCATAATTAAAATGAAAATAATACAGAGGAGATAATAGAAATGAGCACTGCTAAATGATTCAGTATTCCCAGAACAAATATTTATTATAACTAAAACATATATCGTACCTTAAGCTTAATACTACAATGACGGTAGATTTTTATGTCCATATCATGTCCATTGAGCGCTCTTTTATGTAGCCATTGTCCTCTTGACTCGCTCGTGCTTCGTCACGGTAAGTTACAACAGTTCTTCTTCCTACACTTCACTCAAAACTTAGACGGAACACGTTTTTATTTATTTAGTAAAAATTATTAGATCAGACCGCCACAAATCTGCGTCCGTCTTACTCGAGAAAATCAGTAAAAGTCTTTTTAGCGCTCAAGGCTTCATTTGTTCTCCAGCGAACAAAATAGTGAAGGATCGCATATCCATCCGTACTTTTCTGTTTATATTGCCGCCCAAAGACAACGAATTACATTATCTAGAAAATTCCACCGTCGCCATGCGACGCCTTATTATATATTAATCATTCTGTATAAACAAGTATTTGCCTTCTGCCTGAATTTGCTGATTTAATTAAGCCAAAAATAGCGAATATCACACACTCCAGGTTCAATGTATTCCTTGGACATACTCATTGACGATGAAACACTGAATTTACATCGGAACTAAATACAAAAAGAACAATACCGCCTTCACTGCAAGATGAGTGAGACTTCTTTGAGTCTGTGCTTTGATCCTTTCCTGTGAGACCAGTATTAGTTTCCGATAAACCACTGCAGGTTCAATGTATTCCATTGACCTTCGCATTGACGATGAAACACAGATATCGCATCGGAACTAAATACAAAATGCACATTGCCGCAATAAGTACATGAATAGAGACTCTTCTTACAGTCGGTGCTTTGAGCATTCCCAGTGAGACCAGTATTAGGTTCCGATACACCACTGCAGGTTCAATGTATTCCTTAGACATACACATTGCCGAAGAAACACTGAAATTACATCGGAATTAAATACAAATGGCACAATGCCGCCATAAGTGCAAGAATAGAGACTCCTCTTACAGACGATGCTTTGAGCATTCCCTGTGAGACCAGTATTAGTTTCCGATACACCACTGCAGGTACAATGTATTCCTTGTACCTTCACATTGACGATGAAACACAGAAATCACATCGGAATTAAATACAAAAGGCACAATGCCGCCTTAAGTACAAGAATAGAGAGCCTTCTTACAGTCGGTGCTTTGAGCATTCACTGTGAGGCCAGTATTAGTTTCCGATACGCCACTCCAGGTTCCATGTATTCCTTGGACATACTCATTGACGATGAAACACTGAAATTACATCGGAATTAAATACAAAAGGAACAATACCGCCTTAACTGCAAGATGAGTGAGACTTCTTTGAGTCTGTGCTTTGATCCTTTCCTGTGAGACCAGTATTAGTTTCCGATACACCACTGCATGTTCAATGTATTCCATGGACCTTCGCATTGACGATGAAACACAGAAATCGCATCGGAACTAAATACAAAATGCACAATGCCGCAATAAGTACAAGAATAGAGACTCTTCTTACAGTCGGTGGTTTGAGCATTCCCTGTGAGACCAGTATTAGTTTCCGATACACCACTGCAGGTTTAATGAATTCCTTAGACATACACATTGACGATGAAACACTGAAATTACATCGGAAGTAAATACAAAAGGCACAATGCCGCCATAAGTGCAAGAATAGAGACTCTCCTTACAGTCGGTGCTTTGAGCTTTCCCAGTGACACCAGTATTAGTTTCCGATACACCACTGCAGGTTCAATGTATTCCTTTGACATACACATTGCCGAAGAAACACTGAAATTACATTGGAATTAAATACAAAAGTCACAATGCCGCCATAAGTGCAAGAATAGAGACACTTCTTACAGTCGGTGCTTTGAGCATTCCCTGTGAGACCAGTATTAGTTTCCGATACACCACTGCAGGTACAATGTATTCCTTGGACCTTCACATAGACGATGAAACACAGAAATCGCATTGGAATTAAATGCAAAAGGCACAATGCCGCCTTAAGTACAAGAATAGAGACTCTTCTTACAGTCGGTGCTTTGAGCATTCCCTGTGAGACCAGTATTAGTTTCCGATATACCACCGCAGGTTCAATGCATTCCTTGGACATACACATTGACGATGAAACACAGAACTCGCATCGGAATTAAATACAAAAGGCACAATGCCGCCTTTCGTACAAGAATAGAGACTCTTCTTACAGTCGGTGCTTTGAGCATTCCCTGTGAGACCAGTATTAGTTTCCGATACACCACTCCAGGTTCAATGTTTTCCCTGGACATACTCATTGACGGTGAAACACTGAAATTACATCGGAATTAAATACAAAAGGAACAATGCCGATATAACTGCAAGGTGAGTGAGACTTCTTGGAGTCTGTGCTTTGATCCTTTGTACTGTGAGACCAGTATTAGTTTCCGATACACCATTGCAGGTTCAATGTATTCCTTGGACCTTCGCATTGACGATGAAACATAGAAATCGAATCGGAACTAAATACAAAAGGCACAATGCCGCAATAAGTACAAGAATAGAGACTCTTCTTACAGTCGGTGCTTTGAGCATTCCCTGTGAGACCTGTATTACTTTCCGATACACCACTGCAGGTTCAACGTATTCCTTAGACATACACATTGACGATGAAACACTGAAATTACATCGGAATTAAATACAAATGGCACAATGCCGCCATAAGTGCAAGAATAGAGACTCCTCTTACAGTCGGTGCTTTGAGCATTCCCTCTGAGACCAGTATTAGTTTCCGATACACCACTGCAGGTACAATGTTATCCTTAGACATACACATTGTCGATGAAACACAGAACTCGCATCGGAATTAAATACAAAAGGCACAATGCCACCTTTCGTACAAGAATAGAGACACTTCTTACAGTCGGTGCTTTGAGCATTCCCTGTGAGACCAGTATTAGTTTCCGATACACCACTCCAGGTTTAAAAGTTTTCCCTGGACATACTCATTGACGATGGAACACTGAAATTAAATCGGAATTAAATACAAAAGGCACAATGCCGATATAACTGCAAGGTGAGTGAGACTTCTTAGAGTCTGTGCTTTGATCCTTTCCTGTGAGACCAGTATTAGTTTCCGATACACCACTGCAGGTTCAATGTATTCTTTGGACCTTCGCATTGACGATGAAACACAGAAATCATATCGGAATGAAATACAAAATGCACAATGCAGCCTTAAGTACAAGAATAGAGACTCTTCTTACAGTCGGTGCTTTGAGCATTCCCTGTGAGACCAGTATTAGTTTCCGATACACCACTGCAGATTCAATGTATTTCTTGGACATACACATTGACGATGAAACACAGAAATCACATCAGAATTAAATACAAAAGGCACAATGCCGCCTTACGTACAAGAGGTGAGACTCTTCTTACGGTCGGTGCTTTGAGCATTACCTGTGAGACCAGTATTAGTTTCCGATACACCACTCCAGGTTCAATGTATTCGTTGGACATACTCATTGTCGATGAAACACTGAAATTACATCGGAATTAAATACAAATGGCACAATGTCGCCATAGGTGCAAGAATAGAGACTCCTCTTACAGTCGGTGCTTTGAGCATTCCCTGTGAGACCAGTATTAGTTTCCGATACACCACAGCAGGTACAGTGTATTCCTTGTACCTTCACATCGACGATGAAACACAGAAATCGCATCGGAATTAAATACAAAAGGCACAATGCCGCCTTAAGTACAAGGATAGAGACTCTTCTAACAGTCGGTGCTTTGAGCATTCCCTGTGAGACCAGTATTAGTTTCTGATACACCACTGCAGGTTCAATGTATTCCTTGGACATACACATTGACGATGAAACACAGATATCGCATCGGAATTAAATACAAAAGGTATAATGCCGCCTTACGTACAAGAATAGAGCCTCTTCTTACAGTCGGTGCTTTGAGCATTCCCTGTGAGACCAGTATTAGTTTCCGATACACCACTCAAGGTTCAATGTATTCCTTGGACATACTCATTGACGATGAAACACTGAAATTACATCGGAATTAAATACAAAAGGAACAATGCCGCCTTAACTGCAAGATGAGTGAGACTTCTTAGAGTCTGTGCTTTGATCCTTTCTACTGTGAGACCAGTATTAGTTTCCGATACACCACTGCAGGTTCAATGTATTCCTTGGAACTTCGCATTGACGATGAAACACAGAAATCGAATCGGAACTAAATACAAAAGGCACAATGCCGCAATAAGTACAAGAATAGAGACTCTTCTTACAGTCGGTGCTTTGAGCATTCCCTGTGAGACATGTATTAGTTTCCGATACACCACAGCAGGTTCAATGTATTCCTTAGACATACACATTGACGATGAAACACTGAAATTACATCGGAATTAAATACAAATGGCACATTGCCACCATAAGTGCAAGAATAGAGACTACTCTGACAGTCGGTGCTTTCAGCATTCCCTCTGAGACCAGTATTAGTTTCCGATACACCACTGCAGGTACAATGTATTCCTTAGACATACACATTGCCGAAGAAACACTGAAATTACATTGGAATTAAATACAAAAGTCACAATGCCGCCATAAGTGCAAGAATAGAGACTCTTCTTACAGTCGGTGCTTTGAGCATTTTCTGTTAGACCAGTATTAGTTTCCGATACACCACCGCAGGTTCAATGCATTCCTTGGACACACACATTGTCGATGAAACACAGAACTCGCATCGGAATTAAATACACAAGGCACAATGCCACCTTTCGTACAAGAATAGAGACTCTTCTTACAGTCGGTGCTTTGAGCATTCCCTGTGAGACCAGTATTAGTTTCCGATACACCACTCCAGGTTCAATGTTTTCCCTGGACATACTCATTGACGATGAAACACTGAAATTACATCGGAATTAAATACAAAAGGAACTATGCCGATATAACTGCAAGGTGAGTGAGACTTCTTAGAGTCTGTGCTTTGATCCTTTCCTGTGAGACCAGTATTAGTTTCCGATACACCACTGCAGGTTCAATGTATTCTTTGGACCTTCGCATTGACGATGAAAACAGATATCATATCGGAATGAAATACAAAAGGCACAATGCAGCCTTAAGTACAAGAATAGAGACTCTTCTTACAGTCGGTGTTTGAGCATTCCCTGTGAGACCAGTATTAGTTTCCGATACACCACTGCAGATTCAATGTATTCCTTGGACATATACATTGACGATGAAACACAGAAATCACATCGGAATTAAAAACAAAAGGCACAATGCCGCCTTACGTACAAGAGGAGAGACTCTTCTTACGGTCGGTGCTTTGAGCAGTACCTGTGAGACCAGTGTTAGTTTCCGATACGCCACTCCAGTTTCAATGTATTCCTTGGACATACTCATTGACGATGAAACACTGAAATTACATTGGAATTAAATACAAAAGAAACAATGCCGCCTTAACTGCAAGATGAGTGAGACTTCTTAGAGTATGTGCTTTGATCCTTTCTACTGTGACACCAGTATTAGTTTCCGATACACCACTGCAGGTTCCATGTATTCCTTGGACCTTCGCATTGACGATGAAACACGAAATCGAATCGGAGCTAAATACAAAATGCACAATGCCGCATTAAGTACAAGAATAGAGACTCTTCTTACAGTCGGTGCTTTGAGCATTCCCTCTGAGACCAGTATTAGTTTCCGATACACCACTGCAGGTTCAATGTATTCCTTAGACATACACATTGACGATGATACACTGAAATTACATCGGAATTAAATACAAATGGCACAATGCCGCCATAAGTTCAAGAATAGAGACCCCTCTTACAGTCGGTGCTTTTTGCATTCCCTGTGAGACCAGTCTTAGTTTCCGATACTCCACTGCAGGTACAATGTATTCCTTGTACCATCACATTGACTATGAAACACAGAAATCGCATCGGAATTAAATACAAAAGGCACAATGCCGCCTTAAGTACAAGAATAGAGACTCTTCTTACAGTCGGTGCTTTGACCATCCCCTGTGAGACCATTATTAGTTTCTGATACACCACTGCAGGTTCAATGTATTCCTTGGACATACACATTGACGATGAAACACTGAAATTACATCGGAATTAAATACAAAAGGAACAATACCGCCTTAACTGCAAGATGAGTGAGACTTCTTTGAGTCTGTGCTTTGATCCTTTCCTGTGTGACCAGTATTAGTTTCCGATACACCACTGCAGGTTCAATGTATTCCTTGGAACTTCGCATTGACGATGAAACACAGAAATCGCATCGGAACTAAATACAAAATGCACAATGCCGCAATAAGTACAAGAACAGAGACTCGTCTTACAGTCGGTGCTTTGAGCATTCCCTGTGCGACCAGTATTAGTTTCCGATACACCACTGTAGGTTCAATGAATTCCTTAGACATACACATTGACGATGAAACACTGAAATTACATCGGAATTAAATACAAAAGGCATAATGCCGCCATAAGTGCAAGAATAGAGACTCTTCTTACAGTCGGTGATTTGAGCTTTCCCAGTGAGACCAGTATTAGTTTCCGATACACCACTGCAGGTTCAATGTATTCCTTAGACATACACATTGCCGAAGAAACACAGAAATCACATCGGAATTACATACAAAAGGCACAATGCCGCCTTACGTCTTACGTACAAGAATAGAGACTCTTCTTACGGTCCGTGCTTTGAGCATAACCTGTGAGACCAGTATTAGTTTCCGATACACCACTCCAGGTTCAATGTATTCCTTGGACATACTCTTTGACGATGAAACACTGAAATTACATCGGAATTAAATACAAATGGCACAATGTCGCCAAGGGTGCAAAAATAGAGACTCCTCTTACAGTCGGTGCTTTGAGCATTCCCTGTGAGATCAGTATTAGTTTCCGATACATCACAGCAGGTACAATGTATTCCTTGTACCTTCACATTGATGATGAAACACAGAAATCGCATCGGAATTAATTACGAAAGGCACAATACCGCCTTAAGTACAAGATTAGAGACTCTTCTAACAGTCGGTGCTTTGAGCATTCCCTGTGAGACCAGTATTAGTTTCTGATACACCACTGCAGGTTCAATGTATTCCTTGGACATACACATTGACGATGAAACACAGATATCGCATCGGAATTAAATACAAAAGGCACAATGCCGCCTTACGTACAAGAATAGAGACTCTTCTTACAGTCGGTGCTTTGAGCATTACCTGTGAGACCAGTATTAGTTTCCGATACACCACTCAAGGTTCAATGTATTCCTTGGACATACTCATTGACGATGAAACACTGATATTACATCGGAATTAAATACAAACGGAACGATACTGCCTTAACAGCAAGATGAGTGAGACTTCTTTGAGTCTGTGCTTTGCTCCTTTCCTGTGAGACCAGTATTAGTTTCCGATACACCAATGCAGGTTCAATGTATACCACGGACCTTCGCATTGACGATGAAACACAGAAATCGCATCGGAACAGAATTCAAAATGCACAATGCCGCAATAAGTACAAGAATAGAGACTCTTCTTACAGTCCGAGCTTTGAGCATTCCCTGTGAGACCAGTATTAGTTTCCGATACACCACTGCAGGTTCAATGAATTCCTTAGACATACACATTGACGATGAAACACTGAAATTACATCGGAATTAAATACAAAAGGCACAATGCCGCCTTAAGTACAAGAATAGAGACTCTTCTTACAGTCGGTGCTTTGAGCATTCCCTGTGAGACCAGTATTAGTTTCCGATACACCACCGCAGGTTCAATGCATTCCTTGGACATACACATTGACGATGAAACACAGAACTCGCATCGGAATTAAATACAAAAGGCACAATGCCGCCTTTCGTACAAGAATAGAGACTCTTCTTACAGTCGGTGCTTTGAGCATTCCCTGTGAGACCAGTATTAGTTTCCGATACACCACTCCAGGTTCAATGTTTTCCCTGGACATACTCATTGACGATGAAACACTGAAATTACATCAGAATTAAATACAAAAGGAACAATGCCGATATAACTGCAAGGTGAGTGAGACTTCTTAGAGTCTGTGCTTTGATCCTTTCCTGTGAGACCAGTGTTAGTTTCCGATACACCACTGCAGGTTCAATGTATTCCTTGTACCTTCGCATTGACGATGAAACCCAGAAATCATATCGGAATGAAATACAAAAGGCACAATGCCGCCTTAAGTACAAGAATAGAGACTCTTCTTTCAGTCGGTGTTTGAGCATTCCCTGTGAGACCAGTATTAGTTTCCGATACACCACTGCACATTCAATGTATTCCTTGGACATACACATTGACGATGAAACACAGAAATCACATCGGAATTAAATACAAAAGGCACAATGCCGCCTTACGTACAAGAATAGAGACTCTTCTTACGATCGGTGCTTTGAGCATTACCTGTGAGACCAGTATTAGTTTCCGATACACCACACCAGGTTCAATGTATTCCTTGGACATACTCATTGACGATGAAACACTGAAATTTCATCGGAATTAAATACAAAAGGAACAATGCCGCCTTAACTGCAAGATGAGTGAGACTTCATAGAGTCTGTGCTTTGATCCTTTCCTGTGAGACCAGTATTAGTTTCCGATACACCACTGCAGGTTCAATGTATTCCTTGGACCTTCGCATTGACGATGAAACACAGAAATCGCATCGGAACTAAATACAAAAGCACAATGCCGCAATAAGTACAAGAGTAGGGACTCTTCTTACAGTTGGTGCTTTGAGCATTCCCTTTGGGACCAGTATTAGTTTCCGATATTCCACTGCAGGTTCAATGTATTCCGTAGACATACACATTGACGATGAAACACTGATATTACATCGGAATTAAATACATAAGGCAAAATGCCGCCATACGTGCGAGAATAGAGAATCTTCTTCCAGTCGGTGCTTTGACCATTCCCTGTGAGACCAGTATTAGTTTCCGATACACCACTCCAGGTTCAATGTATTCCTTGGACACACTCATTGACGATGAAACACTGAAATTACATCGGAATTAAATACAAAAGGCACAATGTCGCCAAGGGTGCAAAAATAGAGACTCCTCTTACAGTCGGTGCTTTGAGCATTCCCTGTGAGATCAGTATTAGTTTCCGATATTCCACTGCAGGTTCAATGTATTCCTTGGACCTTCACATTGACGATGAAACACACACATCGCATCGGAATTAAATACAAAAGGCACAATGCCGCTTTAAGTACAAGAATAGAGACCCATCCTACAGTCGGTGCTTTGAGCATTCCCTGTGAGACCAGTATTAGTTTCCGATACACCACTGCAGGTTCAATGGATTCCTTGGACATACACATTGACGATGAAACACAGAAATCGAATCGGAATTAAATACAAAACGCACAATGCCGCATTACGTAAAAGAATAGAGACTCTTCTTACAGTCGGTGCTTTGAGCATTCCCTGTGAGACCAGTATTAGTTTCCGATACACCACTCCAAGTTCAATGTATTCCTTGGACATAGTCATTGACGATGAAACACTGAAATTACATCGCTATTAAATACAAAAGGAACAATGCCGCCTTAACTGAAAGATGAGTGAGACATCTTAGAGTCTGTGATTTGATCCTCTCCTGTGAGACCAGTATTAGTTTCCGATACACCACTGCAGGTTCAATGTATTCCTTGGACCTTCACATTGACGATGACACACAGAGATCGCATCGGAATTAAATACAAAAGGCACAATGCCGACATAAGTGCAAGAATAGAGACTCTTCTTACAGTCGGTGCTTTCAGCTTTCCCACTGAGACCAGTATTAATTTCCGATACACCACTGCAGGTTCAATGTATTCCTTAGACATACACATTGTCGAAGAAACACTGAAATTACATCGGAATTAAATACAAAAATCACAATGCCGCCATAAGTGCCAGAATAGGGACTCTTCTTACAGTCGGTGCTTTGAGCATTCCCTGTGAGATCAGTATTAGTTTCCGATACACCACTGCAGGTACAATGTATTCCTTGGACCTTCACATTGACGATGACACACAGAAATCGCATCGGAATTAAATACAAAAGGCACAATGCCGCCTTAAGTACAAGAATAGAGACTCTTCTTACAGTCGGTGCTTTGAGCATTCCCTGTGAGACCAGTATTAGTTTCCGATACACCACTCCAGGTTCAATGTATTCCTTGGACACACTCATTGACGATGAAACACTGAAATTACATCAGAATTAAATACAAAAGGCACAATGTCGCCAAGGGTGCAAAAATAGAGACTCCTCTTACAGTCGGTGCTTTGAGCATTCCCTGTGAGATCAGTATTAGTTTCCGATACACCACAGCAGGTACAATGTATTCCTTGTACCTTCACATTGACGATGAAACACAGAAATCGCATCGGAATTAAATACAAAAGGCACAATCCCGCCTTAAGTACAAGATTAGAGACTCTTCTTACAGTCGGTGCTTTGAACATTCCCTGTGAGACCAGTATTAGTTTCCGATACACCACTGCAGGTTCAATGAATTCCTACGACATACACATTGACGATGAAACACTGAAATTACATCGGAATTAAATACAAAAGGCACAATGCCGCCTTAAGTACAAGAATAGAGACTCTTCTTACAGCCGGTGCTTTGAGCATTCCCTGTGAGACCAGTATTAGTTTCCGATACACCACCGCAGGTTCAATGCATTCCTTGGACATACACATTGACGATGAAACACAGAACTCGCATCGGAATTAAATACAAAAGGCACAATGCCGCCTTTCGTACAAGAATAGAGACTCTTCCTACTGTCGGTGCTTTGAGCATTCCCTGTGAGACCAGTATTAGTTTCCGATACACCACTCCAGGTTCAATGTTTTCCCTGGACATACTCATTGACGATGAAACACTGATATTACATCGGAATTAAATACAAAAGGCAAAAGGCCGCCATACGTGCGAGAATAGAGAATCTTCTTCCAGTCGGTGCTTTGACCACTCCCTGTGAGACCAGTATTAGTTTCCGATACACCACAGCAGGTACAATGTATTCCTTGGACCTTCACATTGACGATGAAACACACACATCGCATCGGAATTAAATACAAAAGGCACAATGCCGCTTTAAGTACAAGAATAGAGACCCTTCCTACAGTCGGTGCTTTGAGCATTCCCTGTGAGACCAGTATTAGTTTCCGATACACCACTGCAGGTTCAATGTATTCCTTGGACATACACATTGACGATGAAACACAGAAATCGCATCGGAATTAAATACAAAACGCACACTGCCGCATTACGTACAAGAATAGAGACTCTTCTTACAGTCGGTGCTTTGAGCATTCCCTGTGAGACCAGTATTAGTTTTGCGATACACCACTCCAAGTTCAATGTATTCCTTGGACATAGTCATTGACGATGAAACACTGAAATTACATCGCTATTAAATACAAAAGGAACAATGCCGCCTTAACTGAAAGATGAGTGAGACATCTTAGAGTCTGTGATTTGATCCTCTCCTGTGAGACCAGTATTAGTTTCCGATACACCACTGCAGGTTCAATGTATTCCTTGGACCTTCGCATTGACGATGAAACACAGAAATCGCATCGGAACTAAATACAAAAGGCACAATGCCGCAATAAGTACAAGAATAGAGACTCTTCTTACAGTCGGTGCTTTGAGCATTCCCTGCGAGACCAGTATTAGATTCCGATACACCACTGCAGGTACAATGTATTCCTTGGACCTTCTCATTGACGATGAAACACAGAAATCGCATCGGAATTAAATACAAAAGGCACAATGCCGCTTCAGTACATGAATAGAGACTCTTCTTACAGTCGGTGTTTTGAGCATTTCCTGTGTTCCAGTATTAGTTTCCGATACACCACTGCAGGTTCAATGTATTCCTTGGACCTTCGCATTGACGATGAAACACAGAAATCGCATCGGAACTAAATACAAAAGGCACAATGCCACAATAAGTACAAGAATAGAGACTCCTCTTACAGTCGGTGCTTTGAGCATTCCCTGTGAGACCAGTATTAGTTTCCGATACACCACTGCAAGTTCAATGAATTCCTTAGACCTACACATTGACGATGAAACACTGAAATTACATCGGAATTAAATACAAAAGGCACAATGCCGACATAAGTGCAAGAATAGAGACTCTTCTTACAGTCGGTGCTTTCAGCTTTCCCACTGAGACCAGTATTAATTTCCGATACACCACTGCAGGTTCAATGTATTCCTTAGACATACACATTGTCGAAGAAACACTGAAATTACATCGGAATTAAATACAAAAATCACAATGCCGCCATAACTGCCAGAATAGGGACTCTTCTTACAGTCAGTGCTTTGAGCATTCCCTGTGAGATCAGTATTAGTTTCCGATACACCACTGCAGGTACAATGTATTCCTTGGACCTTCACATTGACGATGACACACAGAAATCGCATCGGAATTAAATACAAAAGGCACAATGCCGCCTTAAGTACAAGAATAGAGACTCTTCTTACAGTCGGTGCTTTGAGCATTCCCTGTGAGACCAGTATTAGTTTCCGATACACCACCGCAGGTTCAATGCATTCCTTGGACATACACATTGACGATGAAACACAGAACTCGCATCGGAATTAAGTACAAAAGGCACAATGCCGCCTTAAGTACAAATTTAGAGACTCTTCTTACAGTCGGTGCTTTGAACATTCCCTGTGAGACCAGTATTAGTTTCCGATACACCACTGCAGGTTCAATGTATTCCTTAGACATACACATTGACGATAAAACACTGATATTACATCGGAATTAAATACAAAAGGCAAAATGCCGCCATACGTGCAAGAATAGAGAATCTTTTTCAGTCGGTGCTTTGAGCATTCCCTGTGAGACCAGTATTAGTTTCCGATAGACCACAGCAGGTACAATGTATTCCTTGGACCTTCACACTGACGATGAAACACACACATCGCATCGGAATTAAATACAAAAGGCACAATGCCGCCTTAACTACAAGAATAGAGACCCTTCCTACAGTCTGTGCTTTGAGCTATTCCTGTGAGACCAGTATTAGTTTCCGATACACCACTGCAAT
Organism: Schistocerca americana; assembly: GCF_021461395.2. Classification (NCBI taxonomy): domain Eukaryota; kingdom Metazoa; phylum Arthropoda; class Insecta; order Orthoptera; family Acrididae; genus Schistocerca; species Schistocerca americana. The sequence goes on from NC_060123.1 coordinate 745,034,994, forward strand.
TTCAGTGTATTCCTTGGACCTTCACATTGACGATTAAACAAAGAAATCGCATCCGAATTAAATACAAAAGCCGCAATGGCGCCTTAAGTACAAATATAGAGACTCTTCTTACAGTCGGTGCTTTGAGCATTCCCTGTGAGACCAGTATTAGTTTCCAATACATTAGTGCAGGTTCAGTGTATTCCTTGGACCTTCGCATTGACGATGAAACACAGAAATCGCATCGGAACTAAATACAAAAGCACAATGCCGCAATAAGTACAAGAATAGGGACTCTTCTTACAGTTGGTGCTTTGAGCATTCCCTTTGGGACCAGTATTAGTTTCCGATACACCACTGCAGGTTCAATGTATTCCTTAGACATACACATTGACGATGAAACACTGATATTACATCGGAATTAAATTCAAAAGGCAAAATGCCGCCATACGTGCAAGAATAGAGAATCTTTTTCAGTCGGTGCTTCGAGCACTCCCTGTGACACCAGTATTAGTTTCCGATAGACCACAGCAGGTACAATGTATTCCTTGGACCTTCACACTGACGATGAAACACACACATCGCTTCGGAATTAAATACAAAAGGCACAATGCTGCCTTAACTACAAGAATAGAGACCCTTCCTACAGTCTGTGCTTTGAGCACTTCCTGTGAGACCAGTATTAGTTTCCGATACACCACTGCAGGTTCAATGTATTCCTTGGACCTTCATATTGACGATGAAACACAGAAATCGCATCGGAACTAAATACAAAAGGCACAATGCCGCAATAAGTACAAGAATAGAGACTCCTTTTACAGTCGGTGATCTGAGCATTCCCTGCGAGACCAGTATTAGTTTCCGATACACCACTGCAGGTACAATGTAGTCCTTGGACCCTCACATTGTCGAAGAAACACAGAAATGGCATCGGAATTAAATACAAATGGCACAATTTCGCCTTAAGTACAAGAATAGAGAGTCTTCTTACAGTCGGTGTTTTGAGCATTCCCTGTGAGACCAGTTTTAGTTTCCCATACACCACTGCAGGTTCAATGTATTCCTTGGACCTTCACATTGAAGATGAAGTACAGAAATGGCATCGGAATTTAATACAAATGGCACAATGCCGCCTTAAGTACAAGAATAGAGACACTTCTTACAGTCGGTGCTTTGAGCATTCCTGTGAGACCAGTATTAGCTTCCAATCCACCATTGCAGATTGCATGTATTCCTTGGACATACACATTGACGATGAAATACTGAAATTACATCGGAATTCAATACAAAAGGCACAATGCCGACTTAAGTACAAGTATAGAGACTCTTCTTACAGTCGGTGCTTTGAGCATTCCCTGTGAGACCAGTATTAGTTTCCGATACACCACTGCAGGCCCAATGTATTCCTTGGACATACGCATTGACGATGAAACACAGAAATTACATCAGCATTAAATACAAAAGGCACAATGCCGGCTTAAGTGCAAGAAGCGTGAGACTTCTTAGACTCTGTGTTTTGATCCTTTCCTGTGAGACCAGTATTAGTTTCCGATACACCACTGCAGGTTCAATGTGTTCCTTGCACCTTCACATTGACGAAGAAACACAGTAATCGCATCGGAATTAAATACAAACGGCACAATGCCGCCTTAAGTACATGAAAAGATACTGTTCTTATAGTCGGTGCTTTGAGCATTCCCTGTGAGACCAGTATTAGTTTCCGATACACCACTGCAGGTTCAATGTATTCCTTGGACCTGCACATTGAAAATGAAACGCAGAAATCGCATTGGAATTAAATACAAAAGTCACAATGCCGCCTAAGGACAAGTATAGAGACTCTTCTTACAGTCGGTGCTTTGAGCATTCCCTGTGAGACCAGTATTAGTTTCCGATACACCACTGGAGGTTGAATGTATTCCTTTGGCATTCACATTGACGATAAAACACTGAAATTAAATCGGAATTAAACACAAAAGGGACAATGCCGCCTTAAGTACAAGAATAGAGACTCTTCATATAGTCGGTGCTTTGAGGAATCCCTGTGAGACCAGTATTAGTTTCCGATACACCAGTGCAGGTTCAATGTTTTCCTTGGACCTTCACATTGACGATGAAACACAGAAATCGCATCGGAATTAAATACAAGAAGCACAATGCCGCCATAAGTACAAGAATAGAGACCCTTCTTACAGTCGGGGTTTGAGCATTCCTTGTGAGACCAGTATTAGTTTCCGATACACCACTGCAATTTCAGTGTATTCCTTGGACCTTCACATTGAGGATGAAGCACATAAATCGCATCGGAATGAAATACAATAGGAACAATGCCGCCTTAAGTACAAGAATAGAGACTTTTCTTACAGTCGGTGCTTGGTGCATTCCCTGTGAGACCAGTATTAGATTCCGATACACCATTGCAGGTTCAATGTATTCCTTGGAGATCACTTTGACGATGAAACACAGAATACGCATCGGAATTAAATACAAAACGCACAATGCCGCCATAAGTACAGGAATAGAGACTCTTCTTACAGTCGGTGCTTTGAGCATTCCCTGTGAGACCAGTATTACTTTCCGACACACCACTGCCGGTTCAATGTATTCCTTGGACCTTGTAATTGACGATGATACACAGAAATCGCATCGGAAGCAAATACAAAAGGCACAATGCCGCCTTAAGTACAAGAATAGAGACTCTTCTTACAGTCGGTGCTTTGAGCATTCCCTGTGAGACAAGTATTAGTTTCCGATACGCCACTGTAGGCTCAATGTATTCCTTGAACCCTAAAATTTGACGATGATACACAGAAATCGCATCGGAATTAAATACAAAGGGCACAATGCCGCCTTAAGTACAAGAATAGACACTCTTCTTACAGTCGGTGCTTTGAGCATTCCCTGTGAGACCAGTATTAGTTTCAGATACACCACTGCAGGTTCAATGTATTCCTTGGACCTTCACATTGACGATGAAACACAGAAATGGCATCGGAATTAAATACAAAAGACACAATGCCGCCTTAAGTACAAGAATAGAGACTCTTCTTACAGTCGGTGCTTTGAGCATTCCCCGTGAGACCAGTATTAGTTTCCGCTACACCTCCGCAGGTTCAGTTTATTCCTTGGACCTTCACATTGACGATGAAACACAGAAATGGCATCGGAATTAAATACAAAAGGCAAAATGCCGCCTTAAGTACAAGAATAGAGACTCCTCTCACAGTCGGTGCTTTGAGCATTCCCTGTGAGACCAGTATTAGTTTCCGATACACCACTGCAGGTTCAATGAATTCCTTGTACTTTCACATTGACGATGAAACACAGAATTCGCATCGGAATTAAATCCAAAACGCTCAATGCCGCCTTATGTACAAGAATACAGACTCAACTTACAGTCGGTGCTTTGAGCATTCCCTGCGAGACCAGTATTAGTTTCCGATACACCACTGCAGGTTCAATGTATTCTTTGGACCTTCACATTGACGATGAAACACAGAAATCGCATCGGAATCAAATACAAAAGGCACAATGCCGCCTTCAGTACAAGAATAGAGACTCTTCTTACAGTCGGTGCTTTGAGCATTCCCTGTGAGACCAGAAATAGTATCCGATACACCACTGCAGGTTCAGTCTATTCCTTGGACATACACATTGACGATGAAACACTGAAATTACATCGGAATTAAATACAGAAGGGACAATGACGCCTTAGGTACAAGAATAGAGACTCTTCTTACCGTCGGATCTTTGAGCATTCCCTGTGAGACCAGTATTAGCTTCCGATACACCACTGGAGGTTCAATGAATTCCTTGGACATTCACATTAACGATGAAACACTGAAATTACATCGGAATTAAATACAAAATTCACAATGCCGCCTTAAGTACAAGGATATAGAGACTGTTCTTACCGTCGGTGCTTTGAGCAATCCCTGTGAGACCAGTATTAGTTTCCGCTACACCTCTGCAGGTTCAGTTTATTCCTTGGACCTTCACATTGACGATGAAACACAGAAATGGCATCGGAATTAAATACAAAAGGCACAATGCCGCATTAAGTACAAGAATAGAGACTCTTCTTACAGTCGGTGCTTTGAGCATTCCCTGTGAGACCAGTATTAGTTTCTGCTACACCTCCGCAGGTTCAGTTTATTCCTTGCACCTTCACATTGATGATGAAACACAGAAATGGCATCGGAATTAAATACAAAAGGCAAAATGCCGCCTTAAGTACAAGAATAGAGACTCTTCTCACAGTCGGTGCCTTGAGCATTCCCTGTGAGAGCAGTATTAGTTTCCGATACACCACTGCAGGTTCAATGTATTCCTTGGACCTTCACATTGACGATGAAACACACAAATCGCATCGGAATTAAACCCAAAACGCTCAATGCCGCCTTATGTACAAGAATACAGACTCTACTTACAGTCGGTGCTTTGAGCATCCCCTGTGAGACCAGTATTAGTTTCCGATACACCACTGCAGGTTCAATGTATTCCTTGGACCTTCACATTGACGATAAAACACAGAAATCGCATCGGAAGCAAATACAAAAGGCACAATGCAGCCTTAAGTACAAGAATAGAGACTCTTCTTACAGTCGGTGCTTTGAGCATTCCCTGTGAGACCAGTAATAGTATCCGATACACCACTCCAGGTTCAATCTATTCCTTGGACATACACATTGACGATGAAACACTGAAATTACATCGGAATTAAATACAAAAGGGACAATGCCGCCTTAAGTACAAGAATAGAGACTCTTCTTACCGTCGGTGCTTTGAGCATTCCCTGTGAGACTAGAATTAGTTTCCGATACACCACTGGAGGTTCAATGAATTCCTTGGACATTCACATTGACGATGAAACACTGAAATTACATCGGAATTAAATACAAAATTCACAATGCCGCCTTAAGTACAAGTATAGAGACTGCTCTTACCGTCGGTGCTTTGAGCATTCCCTGTGAGACCAGTATTAGTTTCCGCTACACCTCTGAAGGTTCAGTTTATTCCTTGGACCTTCACATTGACGATGAAACACAGAAATGCCATCGGAATTAAATACAAAAGGCACAATGCCGCCTTAAGTACAAGAATAGAGACTCTTCTTACAGTCGGTGCTTTGAGCATTCCCTGTGAGACCAGTATTAGTTTCCGTTACACCTCTGCAGGTTCAGTTTATTCCTTGGACCTTCACATTGACGATGAAACACAGAAATGGCATCGGAATTAAATACAAAATGCACAATGCCGCCTTAAGTACAAGAATAGAGACTCTTCTTACAGTCGGTGCTTTGAGCATTGCCTGTGAGACCCGTATTAGTTTCCGATACACCACTGCGGGTTCAATGTGTTCCTTGGAACTTCACATTGACGATGAAACATAGAAATCGCATCGGAATTAAATACAAAAGGCGCAATGCCGCCTTAAGTACAAGAATAGAGACTCTTCTTACAGTCGGTGCTTTGAGCATTCCCTGTGAGACCAGTATTAGATTCCGCTACACCACTGCAGGTTCAGTTTATTCCTTGGAACTGCACATTGACGATGAAACACAGAAATGGCATCGGAATTAAATACAAAAGGCACAATGCCGCCTTAAGTACAAGAATAGAGACTCCTCTTACAGTCGGTGCTTTGAGCATTCCCTGTGAGACCAGTATTAGTTTCCGCTACACCTCTGCATGTTCAGTTTATTCCTTGGACCTTCACATTGACGATGAAACACAGAAATGGCATCGGAGTTAAATACAAAAGGCACAATGCGCCTTAAATACAAGAATAGAGACTCTTCTTACAGTCGGTGCTATGAGCATTCCCTGTGAGACCAGTATTAGTTTCTGATACACCACTGCAGGTTCAATGTATTCCTCGGACATACACATTGACGATGAAATACTCATATCACATCGGAATTAAATACAAAAGGCACAATGCCGCCATAAGTGCAAGAAGAGTGAGACTTCTTAGAGTCTGTGTTTTGATCCTTTCCTGTGCGACCCTTATTAGTTTTCGATACGCCACTGCAGGTTCAATGTATTCCTTGGACCTTCACATTGACGATGAAACACAGAAATCGCATCGGAAACAAATACAAAAGGCACAATGCCGCCTTAAGTACAAGAATAGAGACTCTTCTTACAGTCGGTGATTTGATAATTTCCTGTGAGACCAGTATTAGTTTCCGATACACCACTGCAGGTTCAATGTATTCCTTGGACCTTCACATTGACGATGAAACACAGAAATCGCATCGGAATTAAATACAAAACGTACAATGCAGCCATAAGTACAGGAATAGAGACTCTTCTTACAGTCGGTGCTTTGAGCATTCCCTGTGAGACCAGTATTAGTTTCCGACACACCACTGCCGGTTCAATGTATTCCTTGGACCTTGAATTTGACGATGATACACAGAAATCGCATCGGAAGCAAATACAAAAGGCACAATGCCGCCTTAAGTACAAGAAAAGAGACTCTTCTTACAGTCGGTGCTTTGAGCATTCCCTGTAAGACCTGGATTAGTTTCCGATACACCACTGCAGGTTCAATGTATTCCTTGGACGTTCACATTGACAATGAAACACAGAAATCGCATCGGAATTAAATCCAAAACGCTCAATGCCGCCTTATGTACAAGAATACAGACTCTACTTACAGTCGGTGCTTTGAGCATTCCCTGTGAGACCAGTATTAGTTTCCGATACACCACTGCAGGTTCAATGTATTCCTTGGACCTTCACATTGACGATGAAACACAGAAATCGCATCGGAATCAAATACAAAAGGCACAATGCCGCCTTAAGTACAAGAATAGAGACTCTTCTTACAGTCGGTGCTTTGAGCATTCCCTGTGAGACCAGTAATAGTATCCGATACACCACTGCAGGTTCAATCTATTCCTTGGATATAAACATTGACGATGAAACACTGAAATTACATCGGAATTATATACAAAAGGGACAATGCCGCCTTAAGTACAAGAATAGAGACTCTTCTTACCGTCGGTGCTTTGAGCATTCCCTGTGAGACCAGTATTAGTTTCCGATACACCACTGGAGGTTCAATGAATTCCTTGGACATTCACATTGAAGATGAAACACTGAAATTACATCGGAATTAAATACAAAATTCACAATGCCGCCTTAAGTACAAGAATAGAGGCTGTTCTTACCGTCGGTGCTTTGAGCATTCCCTGTGAGAGCAGTATTAGTTTCCGCTACACCTCTGCAGGTTCAGTTTATTCCTTGGACCTTCACATTGACGAAGAAACACAGAAATGCATCGGAATTAAATACAAAAGGCACAATGCCGCCTTAAGTACAAGAATAGAGACTCTTCTTACAGTCGGTGATTTGAGCATTCCCTGTGAGACCAGTATTAGTTTCCGCTACACCTCTGCAGGTTCAGTTTATTCCTTGGACCTTCACATTGACGATGAAACACAGAAATGCATCGGAATTAAATACAAAAGGCACAATGCCGCCTTAAGTACAAGAATAGAGACTCTTCTTACAGTCGGTGATTTGAGCATTCCCTGTGAGACCAGTATTAGTTTCCGCTACACCCCTGCAGGTTCAGTTTATTCCTTGGACCTTCACATTGACGATGAAACACAGAAATGGCATCGGAATTAAATACAAAAGGCACAATGCCGCCTTAAGTACAAGAATAGAGACTCTTCTTACAGTCGGTGCTTTGAGCATTCCCTGTGAGACCAGTATTAGTTTCCGATACACCACTCCAGGTTCAATGTATTCCTTGGACATACACATTGACGATGAAACACTGAAATTACATCGGAATTAAATACAAAAGGGACAATGCAGCCTTAAGTGCAAGCTATGTGAGACTTCTTAGAGTCTGTGCTTTGATCCTTTCCTGCGAGACCAGTATTAGATTCCGATACACCACTGCAGGTTCAATGTATTCCTTGGACATACACGTAGACGAAGAAACACTGAAATTACATCGGAATAAAATATAAAAGGCACAATGCCGCCTTAAGTGCTAGAGTAGAGACTCTTCTTACAGTCGGTGCTTTGAGCATTCCCTGTGAGACCAGTATTAGTTTCCGATACACCAGAGCAGGTTCATTGTATTCCTTGGACATACACATTGACGATGAAACACCGAAATTACATCGGAATTAAATATAAAAGGCACAATGACTCCTTAAATACAAGAAGAGTGAGACTTCTTATAGTCTGTCTTTTGATCTATTCCTGTGAGACCAGTATTAGTCTCCGATACACCACTGCAGGTTCAATGTATTCCTTGGACATACACATTGACGATGAAACACAGAAATAGCATCGGAATTAAATACAAAAGGCACAATGGCGCCCTAAGTGCAAGAAGAGTGAGTCTTCTTAGAGTCTGTTCTTTGATCCTTTCCTGCGAGACCAGTATTAGATTCCGGTACACCACTTCAGGTTCAATGTATTCCTTGGACCTTCAGATTGACGATGAAGCACAGAAATCGCATCGTAATTAAATACAAAAGTTACAATGCCGCCTTAAGTACTAGAATAGAGACTCTTCTTACAGTCGGTGCTTTGAGCAGTCCCTGTGAGACAGTATTAGTTTCCGATACACCACGGCAGGTTCAATGTATTCCTTGGACTTACACATTGACGATCAAACACCGAAATTACATCGGAATTAAATACAAAAGGCACAAATCCGCATCATGTGCATGAAGCGTGAGACGTCTTAGAGTCTGTGCTTTGATCCTTTCCTGTAAGAACAGTATTAGTTTCCGATACTCCACAGCAGGTTCAATGTATTCCTTGGAGATACACATTGACGATGAAACACAGAAGTCGCATCGGAATTAAATACAAAAGGCACAATGCCGCCTTAAGTACAAGAATAGGGACTCTTCTTGAAGTCGGTGCTTTGAGCATTCCGTGTGAGACCAGTATTAGATTCCGATACACCACTGCACGTTCAATGTATTCCTTGGACATACACATTGACGATGAAACACAGAAATCGCATCGGAATTAAATGCAAATGGCACAATGCCGCCTTAAGTACAAGAATAGAGACTCTTCTTACAGTCGGTGCTTTGAGCATTCCCTGTGAGACCAGTATAAGTTTTCGATACACCACTGCAGGTTCAATGTATTCTTTGGACCTTCACATTGACGATGTAACACAGAAATCGCATCCGAATTAAATACAAAATACACAATGCCGCCTTAAGTACAAGAATAGAGACTCTTCTTACAGTCGGTTCTTTGAGCATTCCCTTTGAGACCAGTATTAGTTTCCGATACACCATAGCAGGTTCAATGTATTCCTTGGACCTTCACATTGACGATGAAACACAGAAATCGCATCGGGATGAAATACAAAAGGCACAATGCCGCCTTAAGTACAAGAAAATAGACTCTTCTTACAGTCGGTGTTTGAGCATTCCCTGCGAGACCATTATTAGTTTCCGATACGCCACTGCAGGTTCAATGTATTCCTTGGACCCTCACATTGACGATGAAACACAGAAATCGCATCGGAATTAAATACAAACTCCATAATGCCGCCTTAAGTACAGGAATAGGGACTCTTCTTGCAGTCGGTGCTATGAGCATTCCCCGTGAGACCAGTATTAGCTTGCGATACACCTCTGGAGGTTCAATGTATTCCTTGGACATACACATTGACGATGAAACACTGAAATTACATCGGAATTAAATACAAAAAGCACAAGGCCGCCTTAAGTGCAAGAAGAGTGAGACTTCTTAGAGTCTGTGCTTTGAATCTTTCCTGTGAGACCAGTATTAGTTTCCGATACACCACTGCAGATTCAATGTATTACTTGGAAATTCACATTGCCGATGAGATATAGAAATCGGATCGGAATTAAATACATAAGGCACAATGCCGCCTTAAGCACAAGAGTAGAGACTCTTCTTACACTCGGTGCTTTGAGCATTCCCTGTGAGACCAGTATTAGTTTCCCATACACCACTGAACTTTCAATGTATTCATTGGACATAGACATTGACGATGAAACACAGAAATCGCATCGGAATTAAATACAAAAGGCACAATGCCGCCATAAGTACAAGAATAGAGACTCTTCTTAGGGTTGGTGCTTTGAGCACTCCGTGTGAGACCAGTATTAGTTTCCGATACACCACCGTAGGTTCAATGTATTCATTGGACATACACAATGACAATGGAACACTGAAATTACATCTGAATTAAATACAAATGGAGAGTGAAACTTCTTAAAATCTGTGCTTTGATCCTTTCCTGTGAGACCGGTATTAGTTTCCGATACCCCACTGCAGATTCAATGTATTCCACGGACTTTCAAATTGACGATGAAACACTGAAATATCATCGGAATTAAATACAAAAGGCACAAGCCGCCATAAGTGCAAGAAGCGTGACACTTCTTGGAGTCTGTGCTTTGATCCTTTCCTGTGAGACCAGTATTAGTTTCCGATACACCACTGCAGGTTCAATGTGTTCCTTGGACCTTCACATTGACGATGAAACACAGAAATCGCATTGGAATTAAATACAAAAGGCACAATGCTGCCCTAAGTACAAGAATAGAGACTCTTCTTGAAGACGGTGCTTTGAGCGTTCCGTGTGATACCAGTATTAGTTTCCCATACACCACTGCAGGTTCAATGTATTCCTTGGACATACACATTGACGATGAAACACAGAAATCCCATCGGAATTAAGTACAAAAGGCACAATGCTCCGTAAGTACAAGAATAGAGACTCTTCTTGAAGTCGCTGCTTTGAGCCTTCCGTGTGAGACCAGTATTAGTTTCCCATACACCACTTCAGGCTCAATGTATTCCTTGGACCTTCACATTGACGATGAAGCACAGAAATCGCATCGGAATTAAATACAAAAGTTACAATGCCGCCTTAAGTACAAGAATATAGACTCTTCTTACAGTCGGTGCTTTGAGCATTCCCTGTGACGCCAGTATTAGTTCCCGATACACCACTGCAGGTTCAATGTATTCCTTGGAAATGCACATTGACGATGAAACACAGAAATCGCATCGGAATTAAATACAAAAGGCACAATGCCGCCATAAGTACAAGAATAGAGACTCTTCTTAAGGTTGGTGCTTTGTGCATTCCGTGTGAGACCAGTAATAGTTTCCGATACACCACTGCAGGTTCAATGAATTCGTTGGACATACACAATGACAATGAATCACTGAAATTACATCGGAATTAAATACAAAAGAACAATGCCGCCTTAAGTGCAAGATATTTGAGACTTCTTAGAGTCTGTGCTTTGATCCTTTCCTGTGAGACCAGTATTAGTTTCCGATACACCACTCCAGGTTCAATGTATTCCTTGGACATACACATTGACGATGAAACACTGAAATTACATCGGAATTAAATACAAAAGGGACAATGCCGCCTTAAGTGCAAGCTATGTGAGACTTCTTAGAGTCTGTGCTTTGATCCTTTCCTGTGAGACCGGTATTAGCTTCCAATACATCACTGCAGGTTCAATGTGTTCCTTGGACCGTCACATTGACGATGAAACACAGAAATGGCATTGGAATTAAATACAAAATTCACAATGCCGCCCTAAATACAAGAATAGAGACTCTTCTTACAGTCGGTGTTTTGAGCATTCCCTGTGAGACCAGTATTAGTTTCCGATACACCACTTCAGGTTCAATGTATTCCTTGGACATACACGTTGACGATGAAACACTGAAATTACATCGGAATTAAATATAAAAGGCACAATGCCGCCTTAAGTGCAAGAGTAGAGACTCTTCTTACAGTCGGTGCTATGAGCATTCCCTGTGAGACCATTATTAGTTTCCGATACACCACAGCAGGTTCATTGTATTCCTTGGACATACACATTGACGATGAAACACCGAAATTACATGGGAATTAAATACAAAAGGCACAATGACTCCTTAAATGCAAGACGAGTGAGACTTCTTATAGTCTGTGCTTTGATCAATTCCTGTGAGACCAGTATTAGTTTCCGATACACCACTGCAGGTTCAATGTATTCCTTGGACATACACATTGACGATGAAACACAGAAATAGCATCGGAACTAAATACAAAAGGCACAATGGCGCCCTAAGTGCAAGAAGAGTGAGTCTTCTTAGAGTCTGTTCTTTGATCCTTTCCTGCGAGACCAGTATTAGATTCCGGTACACCACTTCAGGTTCAATGTATTCCTTGGACCTTCAGATTGACGATGAAGCACAGAAATCGCATCGGAATTAAATACAAAAGTTACAATGCCGCCTTAAGTACAAGAATAGAGACTCTTCTTACAGTCGGTGCTTTGAGCATTACCTGTGAGACCAGTATTAGCGTCCGATACACCACTGCAGGTTCAATGTATTCCTTGGAAATTCACATTGACGATGAGACACAGAAATCGGATCGGAATTAAGTACATAAGGCACAATGCCGCCTTAAGCACAAGAATAGAGACTCTTCTTACAGTTGGTGCTTTGAGCATTCCCTGTGAGACCAGTATTAGTTTCCGATACACCACAGCAGGTTCAATGTATTCCTTGGACATACACATTGACGATCAAACACCGAATTACATCGGAATTAAATACAAAAGGCACAAAGTCGCATCAAGAGCAAGAAGCGTGAGACTTCTTAGAGTCTGTGCTTTGATCCTTTCCTGTAAGAACAGTATTAGTTTCCGATACTCCACAGCAGTTTCAATGTATTCCTTGGACATACACATTGACGATGAAACACAGAAATCGCATCGGAATGAAATACAAAAGGCACAATCCCCCTTAAGTACAAGAATAGAGACTTTTCTTACAGTCGGTGTTTGAGCATTCCCTGCGAGTCCATTATTAGTTTCCGATACGCCACTGCAGGTTCAATGTATTCCTTGGACCTTCACATTGTCGATGAAACAGAGAAATCGCATCGGAATTAAATACAAACGGCGCAATGCCGCCTTAAGTACAGGAATTGGGACTCTTCTTGCAGTCGGTGATTTGAGCATTGCCCGTGAGACCAGTATTAGCTTGCGATACACCACTGGAGGTTCAATGTATTCCTTCGACATACACATTGACGATGAAACACTGAAATTACATGGGAATTAAATACAAAAGGAACAATTCCGCCTTAAGTGCAAGAAGAGTAAAACTTCTTAAAATCTGTACTTTGATCCTTTCCTGTGAGACCAGTATTAGTTTCCGATACACCACTACGGTTCAATGTGTTCTTTGGACCTTCACATTGACGATGTAACACAGAAATCGCATCGGAATTAAATACAAGAGGCAGAATGCTGCCTTAAGTACAAGAATAGAGACTCTTCTTACAGTCCGTTCTTTGAGCATTCCATTTGAGGCCAGTATTAGTTTCCGATACACCATGGCAGGTTCAGTGTATTCCTTGGACCTTCACATTGACGATGAAACACAGAAATCGCATCGGAATTAAATACAAACGGCACAATGCCGCCTTAAGTACAAGAATAGAGACTCTTCTTACAGTCGGTGTTTTGAGCATTCCCCGTGAGACCAGTATTAGCTTGCGATACACCACTGCAGGTTCAATGTACTCCTTGGACATACACATTGACGATGAAACACTGAAATTACATCGGATTTAAATACAAAACGCACAATGCCGCCTTAAGTGCAAGAAGAGTGAGACTTCTTACAGTCTGTGCTTTGATCCATTCCTGTGAGACCAGTATTAGCTTCCAATACGCCACTGCAGGTTCAATGTATTCCTTGGACATACACATTGACGATGAAACACAGAAATTGCATCGGAATGAAATACAAAAGGCACAATGCCGCCTTAAGTACAAGAATAGAGACTCTTCTTTCAGTCGGGGCTTTGAGCATTCCGTTTGAGACCAGTATTAGTTTCCGATATACCACTGCCAGTTCAATGTATTCCTTGAACATACACATTGACGATGAAACACTGAAATTTCATGGGAATTAAATACATTAGGCACAATGCTGCCTTAAGTGCAAGAATAGAGGCTCCTCTTACAGTCGGTGCTTTGAGCATTCTCTGTGAGACCAGTATTTGTTTCCGATACACCACTGTACGTTCAATGTATTCCTTGGACCTTCACATTGACGATGAAACACTGAAATCGCATCGGAATGAAATACAAAAGGCACAATGCAGCCTTAAGTACAAGAATACAGACTCTTCTTACAGTCGGTGATTTGAACATTCCCTGTGAGACCAGTATTAGAGTCCGATACACCACTGCAGGTTCAATGTATTCCTTGGAAATACACATTGACGATGAAACACTGAAATTACATCGGAATTAATTACAAAAGGCACAATGCCGCCTTAAGTGCAAGAGTAGAGACTCCTCTTACAGTCGGTGCTTTGAGCATACCCTGCGGGACCAGTATTAGTTTCCGATACACCACTGCAGGTTCAATGTATTCCTTGGACATACACATTGACGATGAAACACAGAAATTACATCAAAAATAAGTACAAAAAGTACAATGCCGCCTTAAGTGCAACAAGAGTGAGAATCCTTAGAGTCTGTGCCTTCATCCTTTCCTGTGCGACCAGTATTAGTTTCCGATACGCCACTGCAGGTTCAATGTATTCCTTGGACCTTCACATTGTCGATGAAACACAGAAATGGCATCGGAATTAAATACAAATGGCACAATGCCGCCTTAAGTACAAGAGTAGAGACTCTTCTTACAGTCGGTGCTTTGAGCATTCCCTGTGACACCAGCATTAGTTTCTGATACACTACTGCAGGTTCAATGTATTCCTTGGACCTTCACATTGACGATGAAATACAGAGGTCGCATCGGAATTAAACACAAAATTCACAATGCCGCCTTAAGTACAAGAATAGAGACTCTTCTTACAGTCGGTGCTTAGATCATTCCCTGTGAGACCATTATTAGTTTCCGATACACCACTGCAGGTTCCGTGTATTCCTTGGTTCATCACATTGACGATGAAACACAGAAATGGCATCGGAATTAAATAAAAAATGTACAATGCCGCCTTAAGTACAAGAATAGAGACTCTTCTTACAGTCGGTGCTTAGATCATTCCCTGTGAGACCATTATTAGTTTCCGATACACCACTGCAGGTTCCGTGTATTCCTTGGTTCATCACATTGACGATGAAACACAGAAATGGCATCGGAATTAAATAAAAAATATACAATGAAGCCTGAACTACAATAATAGAGACTCTTCTTACAGTAGGTGCTTTGAGCATTCCCTGAGTGACCAGTATTAGTTTCCGATACAACACTGCAGGTTCAATGTATTCCTTGGACATACACATTAACGATGAAACACAGAAATTACATCGTAATTAAATACAAAAGGTACAAAGCCGCCTTAAGTGCAAGAAGAGTGTGACTTCTTAGAGTCTGTGCTTTGATCCTTTCCTGTGAGACCAGTATTACTTTCCGATACAGCACTGCAGGTTCAATGTATTCCACGGACTTTCAAATTGACGATGAAAAATTGAAATCGCATCGGAATTAAATACAAAAGGCACAATGTCGCCTTAAGTGCAAGAAGAGTGATACTTCTTGGAGTCTGTGCTTTGATCCTATCCTGTGAGACCAGTATTAGTTTCCGATACACCACTGCAGGTTCAGTGTATTCCTTGGACCTTCACATTGACGATGAAACACAGTAATCGCATCGGAATAAAATACAAAAGGCACTATGCCGCCTTAAGTACAAGAATAGAGACTCTGCTTACAGTCGGTGCTTTGAGCATTCCCTGTGAGACCAGTATTAGTTTCCGATACACCACAGCAGGTTCATTGTATTATTTGGACACACACATTGACGATGAAACACCGAAATTACATCGGAATTAAATACAAAAGGCACAATGCCTCCTTAAATGCTAGAAGACTGAGACATCTTAGAGTCTGTGCTCTGATCCTTTCCTGTGAGACCAGTATTAGTTTCCGATACACCACTGCAGGTTCAATGTATTCCTTGGACATACACATTGACGATGAAACACAGAAATAGAATCGGAATTAAATACAAAAGGCACAATGCCGCCTTAAGTACAAAATTAGAGACTCTTCTTGAAGTCGGTGCTTTGAGCATTCCGTGTGAGACCAGTATAAGTTTCCCATACACCACTGCAGGTTCAATGTATTCCTGGGACATACACATTGACGATGAAACACAGATATCGCATCGGAATAAAATACAAAAGGCACTATGCCGCCTTAAGTACAAGAATAGAGACTCTGCTTACAGTCGGTGCTTTGAGCATTCCCTGTGAGACCAGTATTAGTTTCTGACACACCACTCCAGGTTCAATGTATTCCTTGGACATACAGATTGACGATGAAACACTGAAATTACATCGGAATTAAATACAAAAGGAACAATGACGCCTTAAGTGCAAGAAGAGTGAGACTTCTTAGAGTCTGTCCTTTGATCCTTTCCTGTGAGACCAGTATTAGTTTCCGATACAGCACTGCAGGTTCAATGTATTCCACGGACTTTCAAATTGACGATGAAAAACTGAAATTGCATCGGAATTAAATACAAAAGGCACAGTGCCACCCTAAGTAGAAGAATAGAGACTCGTCTTACAGTCGGTGTTTTGAGCATTCCCTGTGAGACCAGTATTAGTTTCTGACACACCACTCCAGGTTCAATGTATTCCTTGGACATACTCATTGACGATGAAACACTGAAATTATATAGTAATTAAATACAAAAGGTACAATGCCGCCTTAAGTGCAAGAAGAGTGAGACTTCTTAGAGTCTGTGATTTTATCCTTTCCTGTGCGACCAGTATCAGTTTCCGATTCGCCACTGCAGGTTCAACGTAATCCTTGGACCTTCATATTGACGATGAAACACAGAAATCGCATCGGAATTAAATACAAATGGCACAATGCCGCCTTAAGTACAAGAATAGAGACTCTTCTTATAGTCGGTGCTTTGAGCATTCCCCGTGAGACCAGTATCAGCTTGCGATACACCACTGCAGGTTCAATGTATTCCTTGGACATACACATTGACGATGAAACACTGAAATTACATCGGAATTAAAGACAAAAAGCACAATGCCGCCATAAGTGCAAGAATGGAGACTCTTCTTACAGTCGGTGCTTTTAGCATTCCACTGCAGGTTAAATGTATTCCTTGGACATACACATTGACGACAAAACACAGAAATCGCATCGGAATTAAATACAAAAGGCACAATGCCGCCTTAAGTACAAGAATAGAGACTCTTCTTGCAGTCGGTGTTTTGAGCATTCCCTGTGACATCAGTATTAGTTTCCGATACACCACTGCAGGTTCAAAGTATTCCTTGGACATACGTCTTAACGATGAAACACAGAAATCGCATCGGAATTAAATACAAAAGGCACAATGCCGACTTAAGTACAAGAATAGAGACCTTTCTTACAGTCTTAAAGTCGGTGTTTTGAGCATTCCCCGTGGGACCATCAAATAAGTACAAGTATAGCTACTCTTCTTACAGTCGGTGCTTTGAGCATTCCCTGTGAGACCAGTATAAGTTTCCGACACACCACTCCAGGTTCAATGTATTCCTTGGACATACACATTGTCGATGAAACACTGAAATTACATCGGAATTAAATACAAAAGGCACAATGCCGCCGTAAGTACAAGAATAGAGACTCTTCATACAGTCGGTGCTTTGAACATTCATTGTGAGACCAGTATTAGTTTCCGATACACCACTGCAGGTTCAATGTGCTCCTTGGACCTTCACATTGACGATGAAACACAGAAATCGCATCGGAATTAAATACAAAAGGCACTATGCCCCCTTAAGTACAAGTATAGAGACTCTTCTTACAGTCGGTGCTTTGAGCACTCAGTGTGAGATCAGTGTTAGTTTCCGATACCACTGCAGGTTCAATGTATTCCTTGGACATACACGTTGACGATGAAACACTGAAATTACATCGGAATTAAGTACAAAAGGCACAACGCCGCCCTAAGTGCAAGAAGAGTGAGTCTTCTTAGAGTGTGTGCTTTGATCCTATCCTGTGAGACCACTTTCAGTTTCCGATACACCACTGCAGATTCAATGTATTCCTTGGACATACACATTGACGATGAAACACAGAAATTACATCGTAAATAAATACAAAAGGTACAATGCCGCCTTAAGTGCAAGAAGAGTGAGTCTTCTTAGAGTCTGTGCTTTTATCCTTTCCTGTGCGACCAGTATTAGTTGCCGATACGCCACTGCCGGTTCAATGTATTCTTTGGACCTTCACATTGTCGATGAAACACAGAAATCGCATCGGTATTAAATACAAATGGCACAATGCCGCCCTAAGTAGTAGAATAGAGACTCTTCTTACAGTCGGTGTTTTGAGCATTTCCTGTGAGACCAGTATTAGTTTCCGATACACCACTGCAGGTTCAATGTATTCCTTGGACATACACGTTGACGATGAAACACTGAAATTACATCGGAATTAAATACAAAAGGCACAATGCCGCCTTAAGTGCAAGAATAGACACCCTTCTTACAGTCGGTGTTTGAGCATTACCTGCAAGACCAGTATTAGTTTCCGATACACCACTGCACGTTCAATGTATTCCTTGGACATACTCATTGACGATGAAACACTGAAATTACATCGTAATTAAATACAATAGGTACAATACCGCCTTAACTGCAAGAAGAGTGAGACTTCTTAGAGTCTGTGATTTTATCGTTTCCTGTGCGACCAGTATCAGTTTCCGATACGCCACTGCAGGTTCAATGTATTCCTTGGACCTTCACATTGACGATGAAACTCAGAAATCGCATCGGAATTAAATACAAATGGCACAATGCCGCCTTAAGCACAAGAATAGAGACTCTTCTTACAGTCGGTGCTTTGAGCATTCCCTGTGAGATCAGTATTAGTTTCCGATACACCACTGCAGGTTCAATGTATTCTTTGGACCTTCACATTGACGATGTAACACAGAAATCTCATTGCAATTAAATACAAAAGGCACAATGCCGCCTTAAGTACAAGAATAGAGACTCTTCTAACAGTCGGTTCTTTGTGCATTCCCCGTGAGACCAGTATTAGCTTGCGATACACCATTGCAGGTTCAATGTATTCCTTGGACATACACATTGACGATGAAACACTGAAATTACATCGGAATTACATACAAAACGCACAATGCCCCCTTAAGTGCAAGAAGAGTGAGACTTCTTAGAGTCTGTGCTTTGATCCATTCCTTTGAGACCAGTATTAGCTTCCGATACGCCACTGCAGGTTCAATGTATTTCTTTGACATACACATTGACGATGAAACACAGAAATCGCATCGGAATTAAATACAAAGGGCACAATGCCGCCATAAGTACAAGAATAGAGACTCTTCTAACAGTCGGTTCTTTGAGCATTCCCCGTGAGACCAGTATTAGCTTGCGATACACCATTGCAGGTTCAATGTACTCCTTCGACATACACATTGACGATGAAACACCGAAATTACATCGGAATTTTATACAAAAGGCACAATGCCGCCTTAAGTGCAAGAAGATTGAGACTTCTTAGAGTCTGTGCTTTGATCCTTTCCTGTGAGACCAGTATTAGCTTCCGATACACCACTGCAGGTTTAGTGTATTCCTTGGACCTTCACATTGACGATGAAACACAGAAGTCACATCTGAATTAAATACAAAAGGCACAATGCCGCCTTAAGTACAAGAATAGAGACTCTTCTTACAGTCGGTGCATTGAGCACTCCCTTTGAGACCAGTATTAGTTTCCGATACACCACTGCAGGTTCAATGTATTCCTTGGACATACACATTGACGATGAAACACAGATATCGCATCGGAATTAAATACAAAATCACAATGCCTCCTTACGTACAAGAATAGAGACTCTTCATACGGTCGGTGCTTTGAGCATTCATTGTGAGACCAGTATTAGTTTCCGATACACCTCTGCAGGTTCAATGAATTCCTTGGACCTTCACATTGACGATGAAACAAAGAAATCGCATCGGAATTAAATACAAAAGGCACAATGCCCCCTTAAGTACAAGAATAGAGACTCTTCTTAAAGTCGGTGCTTAGGCATTCCGTGTGAGACCAGTATTAATTTCCGATACACCACTGCAGGTTCAATGTATTCCTTGGACATACACATTGACGATGAAGCACAGAAATCGCATCGGAATTAAATACAAAAGGCACAATGCCGCCTTAAGTACAAGAATAGAGACTCTTCTTACAGTCGGTTCTTTGAGCACTCCCTGTGAGATCAGTGTTAGTTTCCGATACCACTGCAGGTTCAATGTATTCCTTGGACATACACATTGACAATGAAACACTGAAATTAATTCCGCCCTAAGTGCAAGAAGAGTGAAACTTCTTAAAATCTGTGCTTTGATCCTTTCCTGTGAGACCAGTATTAGTTTCCGATACACCACTGCAGGTACAATGTATTCCTTGGACACACACGTTGACGATGAAACACTGAAATTACATCGGAATTAAATACAAGAGGCACAATGCCGCCCTAAGTGCAAGAAGAGTGAGACTTCTTAGATTCTGTGCTTTGATCCTTTCCTGTGAGACCAGTTTTAGTTTCCGATACACCACTGCAGATTCAATAAATTCCTTGGACACACACATTGACGATGAAACACAGAAATTACATCGTAAATAAATACAAAAGGTACAATGCCGCCTTAAGTGCAAGAAGAGTGAGTCTTCTTAGGATTTGTGCTTTTATCCTTTCCTGTGCGACCAGTATTAGTTGCCGATACGCCACTGCAGGTTCAATGTATTCCCTGGACCTTCACATTGTCGATGAAACACAGAAGTCGCATAGGAATTAAATACAAAAGGCACAATGCCGCCTTAAGTACAAGAATAGAGATTCTTCTTACAGTCGGTGTTTTGAGCATTCCCTGTGAGACCACTATTAGCTTGTGATACACCACTGCAGGTTCAATGTGTTCCTTGGACCTTCATAATGATGATGAAACACAGAAATCGCATCGGAATTAAATACAAAAGCCACAATGCCACCATAAGTACAAGAATAGATTCTCATCTTACAGTCGGTGCTTTGAGCATTACCTGCGAGACGAGTATTAGTTTCCGATACACCACTGCAGGTTCAATGTATACCATAGACACACACATTGACGAAGAAACACTGAAATTAAATCGGAATTAGATACAAAAGGCTAAATGCCGCCTTAAGTGCAAGAAGAGTGAGACGTCTCTAAGTCTGTGATATGATCATTTGCTGTGAGACCAGTATGTTTCCGATACACCACTGCAGGTTCAATGTATTCTTTGGACCATCACATTGACAGTGAAACACAGAAATCGCATTGGAATTAAATACAAAAGGCACAACGCCGCCTTAAGTACAAGAATAGAGACTCTTCTTACAGTCGGTGCTTTGGACATACTCCGTGAGACCAGTATTCGATTCCGATACACCACTGCAAGTTCAATGTATTCCTTGGACCATCACATTGACGATGAAACACAGAAATCGGATTGGAATTAAATACAAAAATCACAATGCCGACTTAAGTACAAGAATAGAGACTCTTCTTACAGTCGGTGCTATGACCATTCCCTGTGAGACCAGTATTAGTTTCCGATACACCACTGCAGGTTCAATGTATTTCTTGGACATACACATTGACGATGGAAAACTGAAATTACATCAGAATTAAATACAAAAGGCACAATGCCGCCTTAAGAGCAAGAAGAGTGAGACTTCTTAGAGTCTGTGCTTTGATCCTTTCCTGTGAGACCAGTATTAGTTTCCGATACAGCACTGCAGGTTCAATGTATTCCACGGACTTTCAATTGACGATGAAACACTGAAATCGCATCGGAATTAAATACGAAAGGCACAATTCCGCCTTCAGTGCAAGAAGAGTGACCCTTCTTACAGTCGGTTCTTTGAGCATTCCCTGTGAGACCAGTATTAGTTTCCGATACACCACTGCAGGTTCAATGTATTCCATGGAAATTCACATTGGCGATGAGACACAGAAATCGGATCGGAATTAAATACAAAAGGCACAATGCCGCCTTAAGCACAAGAATAGAGACTCTTCTTACAGTCGGTGCTTTGAGCATTCCCTGTGAGACCAGTATTACTTTCCGATACACCACAGCAGGTTCAAGGTATTCCTTGGACATACACATTGACGATCAAACACTGAAATTACATCGGAATTAAATAATAAAGGCACAAAGCGGCCTTAAGTGCAAGAAGAGTGAGACCTCTTAGAGTCTGTGCTTTGAACCTTTCCTGTGAGAACAGTATTAGTTTCCGATACACCACTACAGGTTCAACGTATTCCTTGGACATACACATTGACGATGAAACACCAAAATCGCAACGGAATGAAATACAAAAGACACAATGCAGCCTTAAGTACAAGAATGCAGACTCATCTTACTGGCTGTGCTTTGAGCATTCCCTGGGAGACCAGTATTAGTTTCCGATACACCACTGCAGGTTCAATGTATTCCTTGGGCATACACATTGACGATGAAACACAGAAATCGCATCGGAATTAAATACAAAAAGCACAATGTCGCCTTAAGTACAAGAGTAGAGACTCTTCTTACAGTCGGTGTTTTTGGGCATTCCCTGTGAGACCAGTATTAGTTTCCGATACACCACTGCAGGTTCGATGTATTCCTTGGACATACACATTGACGATGAAACACTGAAATTACATCGTAATTAAATACAAAAGGTACAATGCCGCCTTAAGTGCAAGAAGAGTGAGACTTCTTAGAGTCTGTCCTTTTATCCATTCCTGTGCGTCCAGTATCAGTTTCCGATACGCCACTGCAGGTTCAATGTATTCCTTCGACCTTCACATAGACGATGAAACACAGGAATCGCATCGGAATTAAATACAAATGGCACAATGCCGCCTTACGTACAGGAATAGAGACTCTTGCTACAGTCGGTGCTTTGAGCATTCCCTGTGAGACCAGTATTAGTTTCCGATACACCATTGCCGGTTCAATGAATTCTTTGGACCTTCACATTGACGATGTAACACAAAATTCCAATCGGAATTAAATACAAAAGGCACAATGTCACCTTAAGTACAAGAATAGAGACTCTTCTGACAGTCGGTTCTTTGAGCATTCCCTTTGAGACCAGTATTAGTTTCCGTTACACCATAGCAGGTTCAGTGTATTCCTTGGACCTTCACATTGACGATGAAACACAGAAATCGCATCGGAATTAAATACAAACGGCACAATGCCGCCTTAAGTACAAGAATAGAGACTCTTCTTACTGTCGGTGCTTTGAGCATTCCCCGTGAGACCAGTATTAGCTTGCGATACACCACTGCAGGTCCAATGTATTCCTTGGAAATATACATTGACGATGAAACACTGAAATTACATCGGAATTAAATACAAAACGCACAATGCCGCCTTAAGTGCAAGAAGAGTGGGACTTCTTAGAGTCTGTGCTTTGATCCATTCCTGTTAGACCAGTATTAGCTTCCGATACGCCACTGCAGGTTCAATGTATTCCTTGGACATACAAATTGACGATGAAACACAGAAATCGCATCGGAATTAAATACAAAAGGCACAATGCCGCCTTATGTACAGGAATAGAGACTCTTCTTACAGTCGTTGTTTGAGCATTCCCTGTGAGACCAGTATTAGTTTCCGATACACCACAGCAAGTTCAATATACTCCTTGGACCTTCACATTGACGATGAAACACAGTAACGCATCGGTATTAAATACAAAATGCACAATGAAGCCTTAAGTGCAAGAAAAAAGTCTCTTCTTACAGTCGGTGCTTTGAGCATTTCCTGTGAGACCAGTATCAGTTTCCGTTACTCCACAGCAGCTTCAATATATTCCTTAGACTTACACATTTACGATGAAACACTGAAAGTACATCGGAATTAAATACAAAAGGCTCAATGCCGCCTTAAGTACGAGAAAAGTGAGTCTTCTTTGAGACTGTGCTTTGATCCTTTCCTGTGAGACCAGTATTAGTTTCCGATACACCACTGCAGGTTCAATGTATTCCTTGGACATTCACATTGACGATGAAACACCGAAATCGCATCGGAATTAAATACAAAAGGCGCAATGCCGCCTTAAGTACAAGAATAGAGACTCTTCTTACAGTCGGTGTTTGAGCAATCCCTGTGAGACCAGTATTAGTTTCCGATGCACCACTGCAGGTCCAATGTATTCCTTAGACATACACATTGACGATGAAACCCCGAAATTACATACGAATTAAATACAAAAGGCACAATGCCGCCTTAAGTACAAGAAAAGTGAGACTTCTTTGACTCTGTGCTTTGATCCTTTCCTGTGAGACCAGTATTAGTTTCCGATTCACCACTGCAGGTTCAATGTATTCCTTGGACATACTCCTTGACGATGAAACACAGAAATCGAATCGGAATTAAATACAAAGGGCACAATGCCCCCTTAAGTACAAGAATAGAGACTCTTCTTACAGTCTTACAGTCGGTGTTTTGAGCATTCCCTGTGAGACCATGAAATTAGTACAAGTATGGAGACTCTTCTTACAGTCGGTGCTTTGAGCATTCCCTGTGAGACCAGTATTAGTTTCCGACACACCACTCCAGGTTCAATGTATTCCTTGGACATACACATTGACGATGAAACACTGAAATTAAATCGGAATGAAATACAAAAGGGACACTGCCGCCTTAAGTGCAAGATGTGTGAGACTTCTTAGAGTCCGTGCTTTGATCCTTTCCTGTGAGACCAGTATTAGTTTCCGATACATCACTGCAGGTTCAATGTGTTCCTTGGACCTTCACATTGACGATGAAACATAGAAGTCACATGGGAATTAAATACAAAAGGCACAATGCCGCCTTAAGTACAAGAATAGAGACTCTTCTTACAGTCGGTGCTTTGAGCATTCCCTGTGAGACCAGTATTAGTTTCCGATATACCACTGCAGGTTCAATGTACTCCTTGGACCTTCACATTGACGATGAAACACAGTAACGCATCGGTATTAAATACAAAAGGCACAATGCCGCCTTAAGTGCAAGAAAAAAGTCTCTTCTTACAGTCGGTGCTTTGAGCACTTCCTGTGAGACCAGTATCAGTTTCCGTTACTCCACTGCAGTTCCAATATATTCCTTAGACTTACTCCTTGACGATGAAACACTGAAATTACATCGGAATGAAATACAAAAGGCACAATGCCGCCATAAGTGCATGATTAAAGACTCTTCTTACAGTCGGTGCTTTGAGCATTCCCTGTGAGGCCAGTATTAGTTTCCGATACACCACTGCAGGTACAATGTATTCCTTGGACATTCAAATTGACGATGAAACACAGAAATCGCATCGGAATTAAATACAAAATGCACAATGCCGCCTTACGTACAAGAATAGAGACTCTTCTTTCAGTCGGTGCTTTGAGCATTCCCTTTGAGACCAGTATTGTTTTCCGATACACCACTGCAGGTTCAATGTATTCCTTGGACATACACATTGACAATGAAACACAGAAATGGCATCGGAATTAAACACAAAAGGCACAATGCCGCTATAATTGCCATAATAGAGACCCTTCTTACAGTCGGTGCTTTGAGCATTCCCTGTGAGACCAGTATTAGTTTCCGATACACCACAGCAGGTACAATGTATTTCTTGGAACTTCCAATTGACGATGAAACACAGAAATCGCATCGGAATTAAATACAAAAGGCACAATGCCGCCTTACGTACAAGAATAGAGACTCTCCTTATAGTCGGTGCTTTGAGCATTCCCTGTCAGACCAGTATTAGTTTCCGATACACCACTGCAGGTTCAATGTATTCCTTAGACATACACATTGACCATGAAACACTGAAATTACATCGAAATTAAATACAAAAGGCACAATGCCGCCATAAGTGCAAGAATAGAGACTCTTTTTACAGTCGGTGCTTTGAGCATTCCACTGCAAGTTCAATGTATTCCTTGGACATACACATTGACGATGAAACACAAAAATCGCATCGGAATTAAATACAAAAGGCACAATGCCGCCTTAAGTGCAAGAATAGAGACTCTTCTTACAGTCGGTGTTTTGAGCATTCCCTGTGACACCAGTATTAGTTTCCGATACACCACTGCAGGTTCAATGTATTCCTTGGACATACACCTTGACGATGAAACACAGAAATCGCATCGGACTTAAATACAAAAGGCACAGTGCCGACTTAAGTACAAGAATAGAGACTTTTCTTACAGTCTTACAGTCGGTGTTTTGAGCATTCCCTGTGAGACCATGAAATAAGTACAAGTATAGCTACTCTTCTTACAGTCGGTGCTTTGAGCATTCCCTTCGAGACCAGTATTAGTTTCCGACACACAACTCCAGGTTCAATGTATTCCTTGGACATACACATTGACGATGAAACACTGAAATTACATCGGAATTAAATACAAAAGGCAAAATGCCGAAGTAAGTACAAGAATAGAGACTCTTCATACGGTCGGTGTTTTGAGCATTCATTGTGAGACCAGTATTAATTTCCGATACACCACTGCAGGTTCAATGTATTCCTTAGACCTTCACATTGACGATGAAACACAGAAATCGCATCGGAATTAAATACAAAAGGCACAATGCCCCCTTAAGTACAAGAATAGAGACTCTTCTTAAAGTCGGTGCTTAGGCATTCCGTGTGAGACTAGTATTAATTTCCGATACACCACTGCAGATTCAATGTATTCCTTGGACATACACATTGACGATGAAGCACAGAAATTGCATTGGAATTAAATACAAAAGGCACAATGCCGCCTCAAGTACAAGAATAGAGACTCTTCTTACAGTCGGTGCTTTGAGCTCTCCCTGTGAGATCAGTGTTAGTTTCCGATACCACTGCAGGTTCAATGTATTCCTTGGACATACACATTGACAATGAAACACTGAAATTAATTCCGCCCTAAGTGCAAGAAGTGTGAAACTTCTTAAAATCTGTGCTTTGATCCTTTCCTGTGAGACCAGTATTAGTTTCCGATACACCACTGCAGGTACAATGTATTCCTCGGACATACACGTTGACGATGAAACACTGAAATTACATCGGAATTAAATACAAAAGGCACAATGCCGCCCTAAGAGCAAGAAGAGTGAGTCTTCTTAGAGTCTGTGCTTTGATCCTTTCCTGTGAGACCAGTTTTAAATTCCGATACACCACTGCAGATTCAATGTATTCCTTGGACATATACATTGACGATGAAACACAGAAATTACATCGTAAATAAATACAAAAGGTACAATGCCGCCTTAAGAGCAAGAAGAGTAAGTCTTCTTAGAGTCTGTGCTTTCATCCATTCCTGTGCGACCAGTATTAGTTGCCGATACGCCACTGCAGGTTCAATGTATTCCTTGGACATTCACATTGTCGATGAAACATAGAAATCGCATCGGAATTAAATACAAATGGCGCAATGCCGCCTTAAGTACAAGAATAGAGACTTTTCTTACAGTCGGTGCTTTGAGCATTCCCTGTGACACCAGTATTAGTTTCCGATATACCACTGCAGGTTCAATGTATTCCTTGGGCCTTCACATTGACGATGAAACACAGAAATCGCATCGGAATTAAACACAAAAAGCACAATGCCGCCTTAAGTACAAGAATAGAGACTCTTCTTACAGTCGTTGTTAGAGCATTCCCTGTGAGACAATTATTAGTTTCCGATACACCACTGCAGCTTCCGTGTACTCCTTTGACCATCACATTGACGATGAAACACAGAAATGGCATCGGAATTAAATACAAAATGTACAATGCCTCCATAACTACAAGAATAGAGACTCTTCTTACAGTCGGTGCTTTGAGCATTCCCTGAGAGACCAGTATTAGTTTCCGATACACCATTGCAGGTTCAATGTATTCCTTGGACCTTCACGTTGACGATGAAACACAGAATCGCATTGGAATTAAATACAAAAGGCACAATGCCGCCGTAAGTACAAGAATAGAGACTCTTCATACAGTCGGTGCTTTGAGCATTCCCTGTGAGACCAGTATTAGTTTCCGATACACCACACCAGGTTCAATGTATTCCTTGGACATACTCATTGACGATGAAACACTGATATTACATCGGTATTAAATACAAAAGGGACAATGCCGCCTTAACTGCAAGATGAGTGAGACTTCTTAGAGTCTGTGCTCTGATCCTTTCGTGTGAGACCTGTATTAGTTTCCGAAATACCACTGCAGGTTCATTGTATTCCTTGGACCTTCGCATTGATGAAGAAACACAGAAATCGCAGTGGAACTAAATTCGAAAGGCACAATGCCGCCTTACGTACAAGAATAGAGACTCCTCTTACAGTCGGTGCTTTGAGCATTCCCTGTGAGACCAGTATTAGTTTCTGATACACCACTGCAGGTTCAATGTATTCCTTAGACATACACATTGACAATGAAACACTGAAATTACATCGGAATTAAATACAAAAGTCACAATGCTGCCATAAGTGCTAGAACATTTACTCTTCTTACAGTCGGTGCTTTGAGCATTCCCTGCGAGACCAGTACTAGTTTCCGATACACAACTGCAGGTACAATGTATTCCTTGGACATTCACATTGTCGATGGAACACAGAAATGGCATCGGAATTAAATACAAATAGCACAATGCCGCCTTAAGTACAAGAATAGAGAGTCTTCTTAGTCGGTACTTTGAGCATTCCCTGTGAGAACAGTATTAGTTTCCTATACACCACTGCAGGGTCTATTTATTCCATGGACCTTCACATTGACGATGAAACACAGAAATCGCATCGGCATTAAATACAAAAGGCACAATGCCGCCTTAAGTACAAGAATAGAGACTCTTCTTACAGTCGGTGCATTGAGCATTCCCTGTGAGACCAGTATTAGTTTCCGATACACCATTGCCGGTTCAATGAATTTTTTGGACCTTCACATTGACGATGTAACACAGAATTCGCATCGACATTAAATACAAAATGCACAATGCCACCTTAAGTACAAGAATAGAGACTCTTCTTACAGTCGGTTCTTTGAGCATTCCCTTTGAGACCAGTATTAGTTTCCGATACACCATAGCAGGTTCAGTGAATTCCTTGGACCTTCACAATGACGATGAAACACAGAAATCGCATCGGAATTAAATACAAACGGCACAATGCCGCCTTAAGTACAAGAATAGAGACTCTTCTTACAGTCGGTGATTCGAGCATTCCCCGTGAGACCAGTATTAGCTTGCGATACACCACTGCCGGTCCAATGTATTCCGTGGACATACACATTGACGATGAAACACTGAAATTACATCGGAATTAAATACAAAACGCACAATGCCGCCATAAGTGCAAGAAGAGTGGGACTTCTTAGAGTCTGTGCTTTGATCCATTCCTGTGAGTCCAGTATTCGCTTCCGATACGCCACTGCAGGTTCAATGTATTCCTTGGACATACACATTGACGATGAAACACAGAAATCGCATCGGAATTAAATAGAAAAGGCACAATGCCGCCTTAAGTACAAGAATAGAGACTCCTCTTAAAGTCGGTGCTTTGGGCATTCCGTGTGAGACCAGTATTAGTTTCCGATACACCACTGCAGGTTCAATGTATTCCTTGGACATACACAATGACAATGAAACACTGAAATTACATCGGAATTAAATACAAAAGGAACAATTCCGCCATAAGTGCAAGACGAGTGAAACTTCTTAATATCTGTGCTTTGATCCTTTCCTGTGAGACCAGTATTAGTTTCCGATACACCACTGCAGGTTCAATGTATTCCTTGGACGTACACAATGACAATGAAACACTGAAATTACATCGGAAATAAATACAAAAGGAACAATTCCGCCTTAAGTGCAAGAAGAGTGAAACTTCTAAAAATGTGTGCTTTGATCCTTTCCTGTGAGACCAGTATTAGTTCCGATACACCACTGCAGGTTCAATGTATTCCTTGGACCTTCACATAGACGATGAAACACCGGAATCGCATCGGAATTAAATACAAAAGGCACAATGCCGCCTTAAGTACAAGAATAGAGACTCTTCTTATAGTCGGTGCATTGAGCATTCCCTGTGAGACAAGTATTAGTTTCCGATACACCATTGCCGGTTCAATGAATTCTTTGGACCTTCACATTGACGATGTAACACAGAATTCGCGCCGGAATTAAATACAAAATGCACAATGCCACCTGAAGTACAAGAATAGAGACTCTTCTTACAGTCGGTTCTTTGAGCATTCCCTTTGAGACCAGTATTAGTTTCCGATACACCATAGCAGGTTCAGTGAATTCCTTGGAACTTCACATTGACTATGAAACACAGAAATCGCATCGGAATTAAATACAAAAGGCACAATGCCGCCTTATGTACAGGAATAGAGACTCTTCTTACAGTCGTTGTTTGAGCATTCCCTGTGAGACCAGTATTAGTTTCCGATACACCACAGCAAGTTCAATGAATTCCTTGGTCCTTCACATTGACGATGAAACACCGAAATCGCATCGGAATTAAATACAAAAGGCGCAATGCCGCCTTAAGTACAAGAATAGAGACTCTTCTTACAGTCGGTGTTTGAGCAATCCCTGTGAGACCAGTATTAGTTTCCGATATACCACTGCAGGTTCAATGTATTCCTTGGACATACGCATTGACGATGAAACACAGAAATCGCATCGGAATTAAATACAAAAGGCACAATGCCGCCTTACGTACAAGAGTAGAGACTCTTCTTACAGTCGGTGCTTTGAGCATTCCCTGTGAGACCAGTATTAGTTTCCGATACACCACTGCAGGTTCATTGTATTCCTTAGACATACACCTTGACGATGAAACACTGAAATTAGACCGGAATCATATACAAAAGGCACAATGCCGCCATAAGTGCATGAATAGAGACTCTTCTTACAGTCGGTGCTTTGAGCATTACCTGTGAGGCCAGTATTAGTTTCCGATACACCACTGCAGGTACAATGTAATCCTTGGACCTTCAAATTGACGATGAAACACAGAAATCGCATCGGAATTACATACAAATGGCACAATGCCGCCTTAAATACATGAATTGAGACTCTTCCTACGGTCGATGCTTTGATCATTCCCTGTGAGACCAGTATTAGTTTCCGATACACCACTGCAGGTTCAATGGAATCCATGGACATACACATTTACGATGAAACACAGAAATCGCCTCGGAATTAATACAAAAGGCACAATGCCGCCTTACATACAAGAATAGAGCCTCTTCTTACACTCGGTGCTTTGAGCATTCGCTGTGAGACCAGTATTAGTTTCCGATACACCACTCCAGGTTCAATGTATTCCTTGGACATACTCATTGACGATGAAACACTGATATTACATCGGTATTAAATACAAAAGGGACAATGCCGCCTTAACTGCAAGATGAGTGAGACTTCTTTGAGTCTGTGCTTTGATCCTTTCCTGTGAGACCTGTATTAGTTTCCGATACACCACTGCAGGTTCATTGTATATCTTGGACCTTCGCATTGACGAAGAAACACAGAAATCGCAGTGGAACTAAATTCAAAAGGCACAATGCCGCCTTACGTACAAGAATAGAGACTCCTCTTACAGTCGGTGCTTTGGGCATTCCCTGTGAGACCAGTATTAGTTTCTGATACACCACTGCAGGTTCAATGTATTCCTTAGACATACACATTGACAGTGAAACACTGAAATTACATCGGAATTAAATACAAAAGTCACAATGCCGCCATAAGTGCAAGAACATAGACTCTTCTTACAGTCGGTGCTTTGAGCATTCCCTGCGAGACCACTACTAGTTTCCGATACACCACTGCAGGTTCAATGTATTCCTTGGACCTTCACATTGACGATGAAGCACCGAAATCGCATCGGAATTAAATACAAAAGGCGCAATGCCGCCATAAGTGCCAGAATAGAGACCCTTCTTACAGTCGGTGCTTTGAGCATTCCCTGTGAGACCAGTATTAGTTTCCGATACACCACAGCAGGTACAATGTATTCCTTGGAACTTCCAATTGACGATGAAACACAGAAATCGCATCGGAATTAAATACAAAAGGCACAATGCCGCCTTACGTACAAGAATAGAGACTCTTCTTACAGTCGGTGTTTGAGCAATCCCTGTGAGACCAGTATTAGTTTCCGATACACCACTGCAGGTCCAATGTATTCCTTAGACATACACATTGACGATGAAACCCTGAAATTACATCGGAATGAAATACAAAAGGCACAATGATGCCATAAGTGCATGAATAGAGACTCTTCTTACAGTCGGTGCTTTGAGCATTCCCTGTGAGGCCAGTATTAGTTTCCGATACACCACTGCAGGTACAATGTATTCCTTGGACCTTCAAATTGACGATGAAACACAGAAATCGCATCGGAATTAAATACAAAATGCACAATGCCGCCTTAAGTACAAGAACAGAGACTCTTCTAACAGTCGGTGCTTTGAGCATCCCCTTTGAGACCAGTATTGTTTTCCGATACACCACTGCAGGTTCAATGTATTCCTTGGACATAGACATTGACAATGAAACACAGAAATCGCATCGGAATTAAACACAAAAGGCACAATGCCGCCATAAGTGCCAGAATAGAGACCCTTCTTACAGTCGGTGCTTTGAGCATTCCCTGTGAGACCAGTATTAGTTTCCGATACACCACAGCAGGTACAATGTATTCCTTGGAACTTCCAATTGACGATGAAACACAGAAATCGCATCGGAATTAAATACAAAAGGCACAATGCCGCCTTACGTACAAGAATAGAGACCCTTCTATCAGTCGGTGTTTTGAGCATTCCCTGTGAGAAAAGTATTAGTTTCGGATACACCACTCCAGGTTCAATGTATTCCTTGGACATACTCATTGACGATGAAACACTGAAATTACAGCGGAATTACATAAAAAAGGGACAATGCCGCCTTAACGGCAAGATGAGTGAGACTTCTTAGAGTCTGTGCTTTGATCCCTTCCTGTGAGACCAGTTTTAGTTTCCGATACTCCACTGCAGGTTCAATGTATTACTTGGACCTTCGCATTGACGATGAAACACAGATATCGAATCGGAACTAAATACAAAAGGCACAATGCCGCAATAAGTACAAGAATAGAGATTCTTCTTACAGTCGGTGCTTTGAACATTCCCTGTGAGACCAGTTTAAGTTTCTGATACACCACTGCAGGTTCAATGTATTCCTTGGACATACACATTGACGATGAAACACAGATATCGCATCGGAATTAAATACAAAAGGCACAATGATGCCTTACGTACGAGAATAGACACTCTTCTTACGGTCGGTGCTTTGAGCTTTCCCTGTGACACCAGTTTTAGTTTCCGATACACCACTCCAGGTCAATGTATTCCTTGGACATACTCATTGACGATGAAATACTGAAATTACATCGGAATTAAATACAAAAGGACCAATGCCGCCTTGACGGCAAGATGAGTAAGACTTCTTAGAGTCTGTGTTTTGATCCTTTCCTGTGAGACCAGTATTAGTTTCCGATACACCACTGCAGGTTCAATGTATTCCTTTGACCTTCGCATTGACGATGAAACACAGATATCGCATCGGAATTAAGTACAAAAGGCACAATGCCGCCTTAAGTACAAGAAAAGGGACTCTTCTTACAGTCGGTGATTTGAGCATTCCCTGTGAAAACAGTATTACTTTCCGATATACCACTGCAGGTTCAATGTATTCCTTGGACATACACATTGACAATGAAGCACAGAAATCGCATCGGAATTAAACACAAAAGGCACAATGCCGCCATAAGTGCCAGAATAGAGACGCTTCTTACAGTCGGTGCTTTGAGCATTCCCTGTGAGACCAGTATTAGTTTCCGATACACCACAGCAGGTACAATGTATTCCTTGCAACTTCACATTGACGATCAAACACAGAAATCGCATCGGAATTAAATACAAAAGGCACAATGCCGCCTTAAGTACAAGAATTGAGACTCTTCCTACAGTCGATGCTTTGAGCATTCCCTCTGAGACCAGTATTAGTTTCCGATACACAACTGCAGGTTGAATGGATTCCTTGGACATACGCATTGACGATGAAACACAGAAATCACCTCGGAATTAATACAAAAGGCACAATGCTGCCTTACGTACAAGAATAGAGACTCTTCTTACAGTCTGTGCTTTGAGCATTCGCTGTGAGACCAATATTAGTTTCCGATACACCACTCCAGGTTAAATGTATTCCTTGGACATACTCATTGACGATGAAACACTGAAATTACATCGGTATTAAATACAAAAGGAACAATGCCGCCTTAACTGCTAGATGAGTGAGACTTCTTAGAGTCTGTGCTTTGATCCATTCCTGTGAGACCAGTATTAGTTTCCGATACACCACAGCGGGTACAATGTATTCCTTGGAACTTCACAATGACGATGAAACACAGAAATCGCATCGGAATTAAATACAAAAGGCACAATGCCGCCTTAAGTACAAGAATTGAGACTCTTCCTACAGTCGATGCTTTGAGCATTCCCTGTGAGACCAGTATTAGCTTCCGATACACCACTGCAGGTTCAATGGATTCCTTGGACATACGCATTGACGATGAGACACAGAAATCGACCTCGGAATTAATACAAAAGGCACAATGCCGCCTTACGAACAAGAATAGAGACTCTTCTTACAGTCGGGGCTTTGAGCATTACCTGTGAGACCAGTACTAGTTTACGATACACAACTGCAGGTACAATGTATTCCTTGGACCTTCACATTGACGATGGAACACAGAAATGGCATCGGAATTAAGTACAAAAGGCACAATGCCGCCATAAGTGCAAGAACAGAGACTCCTCTTACAGTCGGTGCTTTGAGCTTTCCCTGTGAGACCAGTATTGGTTTCCGATACACCACTCCAGGTTCAATGTATTCCTTGGACATACTCATTGACGATGAAACACTGAAATTACATCGGAATTAAATACAAAAGGAACAATGCCGCCTTAACGGCCAGATGAGTAAGACTTCTTAGGGGCTGTGCTTTGATCCTTTCCTGTGAGGCCAGTATTATTTTCCGATACACCACTGCAGGTTCAATGTGTTCCTTGGACCGTCGCATTGACGATGAAACACAGGAATCGAATCGGAACTAAGTACAAAAGGCACAATGCCGCAATAAGTACAAGAATAGAGACTCTTCTTACAGTCGGTGCTTTAAGCACTGCATGTGAGACCAGTATTATTTTCCGATACTCCACTGCAGGTTCAATGTGTTCCTTGGACCTTCGCATTGACGAAGAAACATAGAAATCACATCGGAACTAAATACAAAAGGCACAATGCCGCAATAAGCACAAGACTAGAGACTCTTCTTACAGTCGTTGCTTTGAGCATTCCCTGTGAGACCAGTATTAGCTTCCGATACACCACAGCAGGTTCAATGTATTCCTTAGACATACACATTGACGTTGAAACACTGAAATTACAATGGAATTTAATAAAAAAGGCACAATGCCGCCATAAGTACAAGAATAGAGACTCCTCTTACAGTCGGTTCTTTGAGCATTCCCTGTGAGACCAGTATTAGTTTCCGATACACCACTGCAGGTACAATGTATTCCTTGTACCTTCACATTGACGATGAAACGCAGAAATCGCATCGGAATTAAATGCAAAAGGCACAATGCCGCCTTAAGTACAAGAATAGAGACTCTTCTTACAGCCGGTGCTTTGAGCATTCCCTGTGAGACCAGTATTAGTTTCCGATACACCACTGCAGGTTCAGTGTATTCCTTGGACATACACATTGACGATGAAACACAGAAATCGCATCGGAATTAAATACAAAATGCACAATGCCGCCTTAAGTACAAGAAAAGAGACTTTTCTTACAGTCGGTGATTTGAGCATTCCCTGTGAGACCAGTAGTAGTTTCTGATACACCACTGCTGGTTCAATGTATTCCTTAGACATACACATTGACAACGAAACACTGATAACACATCGGTATTAAATACAACAGGAACAATGCCGCCTTAAGTGCAAGAAGAATGAGACTTCTTAGAGTCTGTGCTTTGATCCTTTCCTGTGAGACCAGTATTAGTTTCCGATACACCACTGCAGGTGCAATGTATTCCTTGGACCTTCTCATTGACGATGAAACACAGAAATCGCATTGGAATTAAATACAAAAGGCACAATGCCGCCTTAAGTAGAAGAATAGAGACTCTTCTTACAGTCGGTGCTTTGAGCTTTCCCTGTGAGACCAGTATTAGTTTCCGATATACCACTCCAGGTTCAATGTATTCCTTGGACCTTGACATTGACGATGAAACACAGAATTCGCATCGGAATTAAATACTAAAGGCATAATGCCGCCTTCAGTACAAGAATAGAGACTCTTCTTACAGTCGGTGCTTTGACCATTTCGTGTGAGACCAATATTAGTTTCCGATACACCACTGCAGGTTCAATGTATTGCTTGGACATACACATTGACGATGAAACACAGAAATCGCATCGGAATTAAATACAAAAGGTACAATGCCGCCTTACGTACAAGAATTGAGACTCAAATAACGGTCGGTGCTTTTAGCATTCCCTGTGAGACCAGTATTAGTTTCCGATACACCAATCGAGGTTCAATGTATTCCTTAGTCATACTCATTGACGATGAAACACTGAATTTACATCGGAATTAAATACAAAAGGAACAATGCCGCCTTAACGGCAAGATGAGTGAGACTTCTTAGAGTCTGTGCTTTGATCCTTTCCTGTGAGACCATTATTAGTTTCCGATA
Source organism: Schistocerca americana (assembly GCF_021461395.2). Lineage (NCBI taxonomy): Eukaryota > Metazoa > Arthropoda > Insecta > Orthoptera > Acrididae > Schistocerca > Schistocerca americana. Next base: position 745,071,829 of record NC_060123.1, read on the forward strand.
CACCACTGCAGGTTCAATGTATTCCTTGGATCTTCGCATTGACGATGAAACACAGAGATCGAATCGGAACTAAATACAAAAAGCACAATGCCGCAATAAGTACAAGAATGGAGACTCTTCTTACAGTCGGTGCTTTGAGCAATCCCTGTGAGTCCAGTATTAGATTCCGATACACCACTGCAGGTTCAATGTATTCTTTAGACATACACATTGACGATGAAACACTGAAATTACATCGGAATTAAATACAAATGGCACAATGCCGCCATAAGTGCGAGAATAGAGACTCCGCTTACAGTCGGTGCTTTGAGCATTCCCTGTGAGACCAGTATTAGTTTCCGATACACCAATCGAGGTTCAATGTATTCCTTAGTCATACTCATTGACGATGAAACACTGAATTTACATCGGAATTAAATACAAAAGGAACAATGCCGCCTTAACGGCAAGATGAGTGAGTCTTCTTAGAGGCTGTGCTTTGATCCTTTCCTGTGAGACCAGTATTAGTTTCCGATACACCACTGCAGGTTCAATGTATTCCTTGGATCTTCGCATTGACGATGAAACACAGAGATCGAATCGGAACTAAATACAAAAGGCACAATGCCGCAATAAGTACAAGAATGGAGACTCTTCTTACAGTACGTGCTTTGAGCAATCCCTGTGAGACCAGTATTAGATTCCGATACACCACTGCAGATACAATGAATTCCTTAGACATACACATTGACGATGAAACACTGAAATTACATCGGAATTAAATACAAAATGCACAATGCCGCCATAAGAGCAAGAATGGAGACTCTTCTTACAGTCGGTGCTTTGAGCTTTCCCTGTGAGACCAGTATTAGTTTCCGATACACCACTCCAGGTTCAATGTATTCCTTGGACATACTCATTGACGATGAAACACTGAAATTACTTCGGAATTAAATACAAAAGGAACTATGCCGCCTTAACGGCAAGATGAGTAAGACTTCTTATAGTCTGTGCTTTGATCCTTTCCTGTGAGACCAGTATTAGTTTCCGATACACCACTGCAGGTTCAAAGTATTCCTTGGACCTTCACATTGACGATGAAACACAGAAATCGAGGCGGAACTAAATACAAAAGGCACAATGCCGCAATAAGTACAAGAATAGAGACTCTTCTTACAGTCGGTGCTTTGAGCATTCCCTGTCAGACCAGTATTAGTTTCCGATACACCACTGCAGGTTCAATGTAGTGCTTAGACATACACATTGACAATGAAACACAGAAATCGCATCGGAATTAAATACAAAAGGCACAATGCCGCCTTTCGTACAAGAATAGAGGCTCTTCTTACAGTCGGTGCTTTGAGCATTCCCTGTGAGACCAGTATTAGTTTCCGATACACCACTCCAGGTTCAATGTAGTCCTTGGACATACTCATTGACGATGAAACACTGTAATTACATAGGAATTAAATACAAAAGGAACAATGCCGCCTTAACTGCAAGATGAGTGAGACTTCTTAGAGTCGGTGCTTTGATCCTCTCCTGTGAGACCAGTATTAGTTTCCGATACACCACTGCAGGTTCAATGTATTTCTTTGACCTTCGCATTGACGATGAAACACAGAAATCGCATCGCAATTAAATACAAAAGGCACAATGCCCCCTTAAGTACAAGAATAAAGACTCTTCTTACAGTCGGTGCTTTGAGCAATCCCTGTGAGACCAGAATTAGTTTTCGATACACCACTCCAGGTTCAATGTATTCCTTGGACATACTCATTGACAATGAAACACAGAAATCGCATCGGAATTAAATACAAAAGGCACAATGCCGCCTTTCGTACAAGAATAGAGACTCTTCTTACAGTCGGTGCTTTGAGCATTCCCTGTGAGACCAGTATTAGTTTCCGATACACCACTCCAGGTTCAATGTACTCCTTGGACATACTCATTGACGATGAAACACTGAAATTACATAGGAATTAAATACAAAAGGAACTATGCCGCCTTAACTGCAATATGAGTGAGACTTCTTAGAGTCAGTGCTTTGATCCTCTCCTTTGAGACCAGTATTAGTTTCCGATACACCACTGCAGGTTCGATGTATTCCTTGGACCTTCGCATTGACGATGAAACACAGAAATCGCATCGGAATTAAATACAAAAGGCACAATGCCGCCTTATGTACAACAATAGCGACTCTTCTTACAGTCGGTGCTTTGAGCACTCCCTGTGAGACCAGTATTAGTTTCCGATATACCACTGCAGGTTCAATGTATTCCTTGGACATACGCATTGACGATGAAACACAGAAATCGCATCGGAATTAAATACAAAATGCACAATGCCGCCTTACGTACAAGAATAGAGACTCTTCTTACAGTCGGTGCTTTGAGCATTCCCTGTGAGGTCAGTATTAGTTTCCGATACACCACTGCAGGTTCTATGTATTCCTTAGACATACACATTGACGATGAAACACTGAAATTACATCGGAATTAAATACAAATGGCACAATGCCGCCATAAGTGCAAGACCATAGACTCTTATTACAGTCAGTGCTTTGAGCATTCCCTGCGAGACCAGTACTAGTTTCCGATACACCACTGCAGGTACAATGTATTCCTTGGACCTTCATATTGACGATGGAACACAGAAATGGCATCGGAATTAAATACAAATGGCACAATGCCGCCTTAAGTACAAGAATAGAGACTCTTCTTACAGTCGGTGCTTTGAGCATTCCCTGTGAGGTCAGTATTAGTTTCCGATACACCACTGCAGGTTCTATGTATTCCTTAGACATACACATTGACGATGAAACACTGAAATTACATCGGAATTAAATACAAATGGCACAATGCCGCCATAAGTGCAAGACCATAGACACTTATTACAGTCAGTGCTTTGAGCATTCCCTGCGAGACCAGTACTAGTTTCCGATACACCACTGCAGGTGCAATGTATTGCTTGGACCTTAACATTGACGATGAAACACAGAAATCGCATTGGAATTAAATACAAAAGGCACAATGCCGCCTTAAGTACAAGAATAGAGACTCTTCTTACAGTCGGTGCTTTGAGTATTTCCTGTGAGACCAGTATTAGTTTCCGATACACCACTGCAGGTTCAATGTATTGCTTGGACATACACATTGACGATGAAACACAGAAATCGCATCGGAATTAAATACAAAAGGCACAATGCCGCCTTTCGTACAAGAATAGCGACTCATCTTACAGTCGGTGCTTTTAGCATTCCCTGTCAGACCAGTATTAGTTTCCGATACACCACACCAGGTTCAATGTATTCCTTGGACATACTCATTGACGATGGAACACTGAAATTACATCGGAATTATATACAAAAAAACAATGCCGCCTTAACGGCAAGATGAGTGAGACTTCTTAGAGTCTGTGCTTTGATCCTTTCCTGTGAGATTATTATTAGTTTCCGATACACCACTGCAGGTTCAATGTATTCCTTGGACCTTCGCATTGACGATGAAACACAGAGATCGAATCGGAACTAAATACAAAAGGCACAATGCCGCTATAAGTACAAGAATAGAGACTCTTCTTACAGTCGGTGCTTCGAGCAATCCCTGTGAGACCAGTATTAGATTCCGATACACCACTGCAGGTTCAATGTATTCCTTAGACATACACATTGACGATGGAACACTGAAATTACATCGGAATTAAATACAAATGGCACAATGCCGCCATAAGTGCAAGAATAGAGACTCCTCTTACAGTTGGTGGTTTGAGCATTCCCTGTGCGACCAGTATTAGTTTCCGGTACACCACTGCTGATAAAATGTATTCCTTGTACCTTCACATTGACGATGAAACACAGAAATCGCATCGCAATTAAATACAAAAGGCACAATACCGCCCTAAGTACAAGAATAGAGACTCTTCTTACAGTCGGTGCTTTGAGCATTCCCTGCGAGACCAGTATTAGTTTCCGATACACCACTGCAGTATCAAAGTATTCCTTAGACATACACATTGACGATGAAACACAGAAATCGCATCGGAATTAAATACAAAAGGCACAATGCCGCCTTAAGTACAAGAATAGAGACTCCTCTTACAGTCGGTGCTTTGAGCTCTCCCTGTGAGACCAGTATTAGTTTCCGATATACCACTGCAGGTTCAATGTATTCCTTGGACATACGCATTGACGATGAAACACAGAAATCGTATCGGAATTAAATACAAAAGGCACAATGCCGCCTTACGTACAAAAATAGAGACTCTTCTTACAGTCGGTGCTTTGAGCATTCCCTGTGAGACCAGTATTAGTTTCCGGTACACCACTGCAGGTTCAATGTATTCCATAGACATACACATTGATGATGAAACACTGAAATTACATCGGAATTAAATACAAAAGGCACAATGCCGCCATACGTGCATGAATCGAGACTCTTCTTACAGTCGGTGCTTTGAGCATTCCCTGTGAGGCCAGTATTAGCTTCCGATACACCACTGCAGGTACAATGTATTCCTTGGTCCTTCAAATTGACGAGGAAACACAAAAATCGCATCGGAATTAAACACAAAATGCACAATGCCGCCTTAAGTACAAGAATAGAGACTCTTCTTACAGTCGGTGCTTTGAGCATTCCTTGTGAGACCGGTATTAGTTTCCGATACACCACTGCAGGTTCTATGTATTCTTTAGACATACACATTGACGATGAAACACTGAAATTACATCGGAATTAAATACAAAAGGAACAATGCCGCCATTAGTGCAATAATAGAGACTCCTCTTACAGTCGGTGCTTTGAGCATTCCCTGTGAGACCAGTATTAGTTTCCGATACACCAATCCAAGTTCAATGTATTCCTTGGACATACTCATTAACGATGAAACACTGAAATTACATCGGAATTAAATACAAAAGGAACAATGCCGCCTTAACTGCAAGATGAGTGAGACTTCTTAGAGTCTGTGCTTTGATCCTTTCCTGTGAGACCAGTATTAGTTTCCGATACACCACTGCAGGTTCAATGTATTCCTTGGACCTTCACATTGACGATGAAACACAGAAATCGCATCGGAATTAAATACAAAAGGCACAATGCCGCCTTAAGTACAAGAATAGTGACTCTTCTTACAGTCGGTGCTTTGAGCATTCCCTGTGAGACCAGTATTAGTTTCCGATATACCACTGCAGGTTCAATGTATTTCTTGGACATACGCTTTGACGATGAAACACAGAAATCGCATCGGAATTAAAACACAAAAGGCACAATGCCGCCTTAAGTACAAGAATAGAGACTCTTCTTACAGACGGTGCTTTGAGCATTCCGTGTGAGACCAGTATTAGTTTCCGATACACCACTGCAGGATCAATGTATTCCTTAGACATACACACTGACGAAGAAACACTGAAATTACATTGGAATTAAATACAAAAGGCACAATGCCACCATAAGTGCAAGAATAGAGACTCCTCTTACAGTCGGTGTTTTGAGCATTCCCTGTGAGACCAGTATTAGTTTCCGATACACCACTGCAGGTACAATGTATTCCTTGTACCTTCACATTGACGATGAAACACAGAAATCGCATCGGAATAAAATGCAAAAGGCACAATGCCGCCTTAAGTACCAGAATAGAGACTCTTCTTACAGTAGGTGCTTTGAGCATTGCCTAAGAGACCAGTATTAGTTTCCGATACACCACTGCAGGTTCAGTGTATTCCTTGGACATACATATTGACGATGAAACACAGAAATCGCATCGGAATGAAATACCAAATGCACAATGCCGCCTTACGTACAAGAATAGAGACTTTTCTTACAGTCGGTGCTTTGAGCATTCCCTGTGAGACCAGTATTAGTTTCTGATGCACCACTGCAGGTTCAATGTATTCCTTAGACATACACATTGACGATGAAACACTGAAATTACATCGGAATTTAATACAAAAGGAACAATGCCGCCTTAAGTGCAAGAAGAATGAGACTTCTTAGAGTCTGTGCTTTGATCCTTTCCTGTGAGACCAGTATTAGTTTCCGATACACCACAGCAGGTTCAATGTATTCCTTGGACCTTCGCATTGACGGTGAAACACAGAAATCGCATCGGAATTAAATACAAAAGGCACAATGCCGCTTTAAGTACAAGAATAGAGACTCTTCTTACAGTCGGTGCTTTGAGCATTCTCTTTGAGACCAGTATTGGTTTCCGATACACCACTGCAGGTTCAATGTATTCCTTGGAACATCACATTGACGATGAAACACAGAAATCGCATCGGAATTAAATACAAAAGGCACAATGCCGCCTTAAGTACAAGAATTGAGACTCTTCCTACAGTCGATGCTTTGAGCATTCCCTGTGAGACCAGTATTAGCTTCCGATACACCACTGCAGGTTCAATGGATTCCGTGGACATACGCATTGACGATGAGACACAGAAATCGCCTCAGAATTAATACAAAAGGGACAATGCCGCCTTACGTACAAAAATAAAGACTCTCCTTACAGACGGTGCTTTGAGCATTCCCTGTGAGACCAGTATTTGTTTCCGATACACCACTGCAGGATCAATGTATTCCTTATACATACACATTGACGAAGAAACACTGAAATTACATTGGATTGAAATACAAAAGGCACAATGCCACCATAAGTGCAAGAATAGAGACTCCTCTTACTGTCGGTGCTTTGAGCATTCCCTGTGAGACCAGTATTAGTTTCCGATGCACCACTGCTGGTACAATGTATTCCTTGTACCTTCACATTGACGAAGAAACACAGAAATCGCATCGGAATTAAATGCAAAAGGCACAATGCCGCCTTAAGTACAAGAATAGAGACTCTTCTTACAGTCGGTGCTTTGAGTATTGCCTAAGAGACCAGTATTAGTTTCCGATACACCACTGCAGGTTCAGTGTATTCCTTGGACATACACATTGACGATGAAACACAGAAATCGCATCGGAATGAAATACAAAATGCACAATGCCGCCTTACGTACAAGAATAGAGACTTTTCTTACAGTCGGTGCTTTGAGCATTCCCTGTGAGACCAGTATTAGTTTCTGAAGCACCACTGCAGGTTCAATGTATTCCTTAGACATACACATTGAAAATGAAACACTGAAATTACATCGGAATTAAATACAAAAGTCACAATGCCGCCATAAGTGCAAGAACATAGACTCTTCTTACAGTCGGTGCTTTGAGCATTCCCTGCGAGACCAGTACTAGTTTCCGATACACCACTGCAGGTACAATGTATTCCTTGGACCTTCACATTGACGATGGAACACAAAAATGGCATCGGGATTATACAAATGGCACAATGCCGCCTTAAGTACAAGAATAGAGACTCTTCTTACAGTCGGTGCTTTGAGCATTCCCTGTGAAACCAGTATTAGCTTCCGATACACCACTGCAGATTCCATGTATTCCTAGGACATACACATTGACGATGAAACACTGAAATTACATCGGAATTTAATACAAAAGGAACAATGCCGCCGTAAGTGCAAGAAGAATGAGACTTCTTAGAGTCTGTGCTTTGATCATTTCCTGTGAGACCAGTATTAGTTTCCGATACACCACTGCAGGTGCAATGTATTCCTTGGACCTTCACATTGATGATGAAACACAGATATCGCATTGGAATTAAATACAAAAGGCATAATGCCGCCTTAAGTACAAGAATAGTGACTCTTCTTACAGTCGGTGTTTTGAGCTTTCCCTGTGAGACCAGTACTAGTTTCCGACACACCACTGCAGGTTCAATGTATTCCTTACACATACACATTGACGATGAATCACTGAAATTACATCGGAATTAAATACAAAAGGCACAATGCCGCCATACGTGCATGAATAGAGACTCTTCTTACAGCCGGTGCTTTGAGCTTTCCCTGTGAGACCAGTATTAGTTTCCGATACACCACTGCAGGTTCAATGTATTCCTTGGACCTTCGCATTGACGGTGAAACACAGAAATCGCATCGGAATTAAATACAAAAGGCACAATGCCGCTTTAAGTACAAGAATAGAGACTTTTCTTACAGTCGGTGCTTTGAGCAATCCCTGTGAGACCGGTATTAGTTTCCGATACACCACTGCAGGTGCAATGTATTCCTTAGACATACACAATGACAATGAAACACAGAAATCGCATCGGAATTAAACACAAAAGGCACAATGCCGCCATAAGTGCCAGAATAGAGACCCTTCTTACAGTCGGTGCTTTGAGCATTCCCTGTGAGACCAGTATTAGATTCCGATACACCTCAGCAATAACAATGTATTCCTTGGAACTTCACATTGACGATGAAACACAGAAATCGCATCGGAATTAAATACAAAAGGCACAATGCCGCCTTTCGTACAAGAATAGAGACTCTTCTTACAGTCGGTGCTTTGAGCATTCCCTGTGAGACCTGTATTAGTTTCCGATACACCACTCCAGGTTCAATGTATTCCTTGGACATACTCATTGACGATGAAACACTGAAATTACATCGGAATTAAATACAAAAGGAACAATGCCGCCTTAACTGCAAGATGAGAGAGACTTCTTAGAGTCTGTGCTTTGATCCTTTCCTGTGAGCCCAGTATTAGTTTCCGATACACCACTGCAGGTTCAATGTATTCCTTAGACATACACATTGACAACGAAACACAGAAATCGAATCGGAATTAAACTCAAAAGGCACAATGCCGCCATAAGTGCCAGAATAGTGACCCTTCTTACAGTCGGTGCTTTGAGCATTCCCTGTGAGACCAGTATTAGTTTCCGATACACCTCAGCAGGTGCAATATATTCCTTGGAACTTCACATTGGCGATGAAACACAGAAATCGCATCGGAATTAAATACAAAAGGCACAATGCCGCCTTAAGTACAAGAATTGAGACTCTTCCTACAGTCGATGCTTTGAGCATTCCCTGTGAGACCAGTATTAGTTTCCGATACACCACTGCAGGTTCAATGGATTTCTTGGACATACGCATTGACGATGAACCACAGAAATCGCCTCGGAATTAATACAAAAGGCACAATGCCGCAATAAGCACAAGAATAGAGACTCTTCTTACAGTCGGTGCTTTGAGCATTTCCTGTGAGACCAGTATTAGTTTCCGATACACCACTGCAGGTTCAATGTATTCCTTAGACATACACATTGACGATGAAATACTGAAATTACATTGGAATTAAATACAAAAGGCACAATGCCACCATAAGTGCAAGTATTGAGACTCCTCTTACAGTCGGTGCTTTGAGCATTCCCTGTGAGATCAGTATTAGGTTCCGATACACCACTGCAGGTACAATGTATTCCTTGTACCTTCACATTGACGATGAAACACAGAAATCGCATCGGAATTAAATGCAAAAGGCACAATGCCGCCTTAAGTACAAGAATAGAGACTCTTCTTACAGTCGGTGCTTTGAGCATTGCCTGTGAGACCAGTAATAGTATCCGATACACCACTGCAGGTTCAATGTATTCCTTGGACCTTCACATTGACGATGAAACACAGAAATCGCATCGGAATCAAATACAAAAGGCACAATGCCGCCTTAAGTACAAGAATAGAGACTCTTCTCACAGTCGGTTCTTTGAGCTTTCCCTGTGAGACCAGTATTAGTTTCCGATACACCACTGCTGGTTCAATGTATTCCTTGGACCTTCACATTGACGATGAAACACAGAATTCGCATCGGAATTAAATACTAAAGGCCTAATGCCGCCTTACGTACAAGAACAGAGACTCATCTTACAGTCGGTGCTTTGAGGATTCCCTGTGAGACCAGTATTAGTTTCCGATACACCACACCAGGTTCAATGTATTCCTTGGACATACTCATTGACGATGGAACACTGAAATTACATCGGAATTAAATTCAAAAGAAACAATGCCGCCTTAACGGCAAGATAAGTGAGGCTTCTTAGAGACTGTGCTTTGATCCTTTCCTGTGAGACCAGTATTAGTTTCCGATACACCATTGCAGGTTCAATGTATTCCTTGGACCATCGCATTGACGATGAAACACAGAGATCGAATCGGAACTAAATACAAAAGGCACAATGCCGCAATAAGTACAAGAATAGAGACTCTTCTTACAGCCGGTGCTTTGAGCATTCCCTGTGAGACCAGTATTAGTTTCCGATACACCACTGCAGGTTCAATGTATTCCTCAGACATACACATTGGCGATGAAACATTGAAATTACATCGGAATTAAATACAAATGGCACAATGCCGCCATAAGTGCAAGAATAGAGACTCCTCTTACAGTCGGTGCTTTGAGCATTCCCTGTGAGACCAGTATTAGTTTCCGATACACCACTGAAGGTACAATGTATTCCTTGTACCTTCACATTCACGATGAAACACAGAAATCGCATCGGAATTAAATACAAAAGGCACAATGCCGCCTTTCGTACAAGAATAGAGACCCTTCTTACAGTCGGTGCTTTGAGCATTCCCTGTAAGACCAGTATTAGTTTCCGATACACCTCAGCAGGTACAATGTATTCCTTGGAACTTCACATTGACGATGAAACACAGAAATCGCATCGGAATTAAATACAAAAGGCACAATGCCGCCTTAAGTACAAGAATTGAGACTCTTCCTACAGTCGATGCTTTGAGCATTCCCTGTGAGACCAGTATTAGTTTCCGATACACCACTGCAATTACAATGTATTCCTTGTACCTTCACATTGTCGATGAAACACAGAAATCGCATCGGAATTAAATGCAAAAGGCACAATGCCGCCTTAAGTACAAGATCAGAGACTCTTCTTACAGTCGGTGCTTTGAGCATTGCCTGTGAGACCAGTAATAGTATCCGATACACCACTGCAGGTTCAATGTATTCCTTGGACCTTCACATTGACGATGAAACACAGAAATCGCATCGGAATCAAATACAAAAGGCACAATGCCGCCTTAAGTACAGGAATAGAGACTCTTCTTACAGTCGGTTCTTTGAGCTTTCCCTGTGAGACCAGTATTAGTTTCCGATACACCACTGCAGGATCAATGTATTCCTTGGACCTTCACATTGACGATGAAACACAGAATTCGCATCGGAACTAAATACTAAAGGCATAATGCCGCCTTCAGTACAAGAATAGAGTCTCTTCTTACAGTCGGTGCTTTGAGCATTTCCTGTGAGACCAGTATTAGTTTCCGATACACCACTGCAAGTTCAATGTATTGCTTGGACATACACACTGACGATGAAACATAGAAATCGCATCGGAATTAAATACAAAAGGCACAATGCCGCCTTACGTACAAGAATAGAGACTCATCTTACAGTCGGTGCTTTGAGCATTCCCTGTGAGACCAGTATTACACTCCTGGAAATGGAAAAAAGAACACATTGACACCGGTGTGTCAGACCCACCATACTTGCTCCGGACACTGCGAGAGGGCTGTACAAGCAATGATCACACGCACGGCACAGCGGACACACCAGGTACCGCGGTGTTGGCCGTCGAATGGCGCTAGCTGCGCAGCATTTGTGCACCGCCGCCGTCAGTGTCAGCCAGTTTGCCGTGGCATACGGAGCTCCATCGCAGTCTTTAACACTGGTAGCATGCCGCGACAGCGTGGACGTGAACCGTATGTGCAGTTGACGGACTTTGAGCGAGGGCGTATAGTGGGCATGCGGGAGGCCGGGTGGACGTACCGCCGAATTGCTCAACACGTGGGGCGTGAGGTCTCCACAGTACATCGATGTTGTCGCCAGTGGTCGGCGGAAGGTGCACGTGCCCGTCGACCTGGGACCGGACCGCAGCGACGCACGGATGCACGCCAAGACCGTAGGACCCTACGCAGTGCCGTAGGGGACCGCACCGCCACTTCCCAGCAAATTAGGGACACTGTTGCTCCTGGGGTATCTGCGAGGACCATTCGCAACCGTCTCCATGAAGCTGGGCTACGGTCCCGCACACCGTTAGGCCGTCTTCCGCTCACGCCCAAACATCGTGCAGCCCGCCTCCAGTAGTGTCGCGACAGGCGTGAATGGAGGGACGAATGGAGACGTGTCGTCTTCAGCGATGAGAGTCGCTTCTGCCTTGGTGCCAATGATGGTCGTATGCGTGTTTGGCGCCGTGCAGGTGAGCGCCACAATCAGGACTGCATACGACCGAGGCACACAGGGCCAACACCCGGCATCATGGTGTGGGGAGCTATCTCCTACACTGGCCGTACACCACTGGTGATCGTCGAGGGGACACTGAATAGTGCACGGTACATCCAAACCGTCATCGAACCCATCGTTCTACCATTCCTAGACCGGCAAGGGAACTTGCTGTTCCAACAGGACAATGCACACCCGCATGTATCCCGTGCCACCCAACGTGCTCTAGAAGGTGTAAGTCAACTACCCTGGCCAGCAAGATCTCCGGATCTGTCCCCCATTGAGCATGTTTGGGACTGGATGAAGCGTCGTCTCACGCAGTCTGCACGTCCAGCACGAACGCTGGTCCAACTGAGGCGCCAGGTGGAAATGGCATGGCAAGCCGTTCCACAGGACTACATCCAGCATCTCTACGATCGTTTCCATGGGAGAATAGCAGCCTGCATTGCTGCGAAAGGTGGATATACACTGTACTAGTGCCGACATTGTGCATGCTCTGTTGCCTGTGTCTATGTGCCTGTGGTACTGTCAGTGTGATCACGTGATGTATCTGACCCCAGGAATGTGTCAATAAAGTTTCCCCTTCCTGGGACAATGAATTCACGGTGTTCTTATTTCAATTTCCAGGAGTGTAGTTTCCGATACACCACTGCAGGTTCAATGTATAGCTTGGACATACTCATTGACGATGAAACACTGAAATTACATCGGAATTAAATACAAAAGGAACAATGCCGCCTTAACTGCAAGACGAGTGAGACTTCTTAGAGTCTGTGCTTTGATCCTTTCCTGTGGGACCAGTATTAGTTTCCGATACACCACTCCAGGTTCAATGTATTCCTTGGACATACTCATTGACGATGAAACACTGAAATTACATCGGAATGAAATACAAAAGGAACAATTCCGCCTTAGCGGCAAGATGAGTAAGACTTCTTTAGGTCTGTGCTTTGATCCTTTCCTGTGAGACCAGTATTAGTTTCCGATACACCACTGCAGGTTCAATGTATTCCTTGGACCTTCGCATTGACAATGAAACACAGAAATCGAATCGGAACTAAATACAAAAGGCACAATGCCGCAATAAGTACAAGAATAGAGACTCTTCTTACAGTCGGTGCTTTGAGCATTCCCTGTGAGACCAGTATTAGATTCCGATACACCTCAGCAGGTACAATGTATTCCTTGTAACTTCACATTGACGATGAAACACAGAAATCGCCTCGGAATTAATACAAAAGGCACAATGCCGCAATAAGCACAAGAATAGAGACTCTTCTTACAGTCGGTGCTTTGAGCATTTCCTGTGAGACCAGTATTAGTTTCCGATACACCACTGCAGGTTCAATGTATTCCTTAGACATACACATTGACGATGAAACACTGAAATTACATTGGAATTAAATACAAAAGGCACAATGCCACCATAAGTGCAAGTATAGAGACTCCTCTTACAGTCGGTGCTTTGAGCATTCCCTGTGAGACCAGTATTAGTAGCCGATACACCATTGCAGGTTCAATGTATTCCTTGGACCATCGCATTGACGATGAAACACAGAGATCGAATCGGAACTAAATACAAAAGGCACAATGCCGCAATAAGTACAAGAATAGAGACTCTTCTTACAGCCGGTGCTTTGAGCATTCCCGGTGAGACCAGTATTAGTTTCCGATACACCACTGCAGGTTCAATGTATTCCTTAGACATACACATTGGCGATGAAACATTGAAATTACATCGGAATTAAATACAAATGGCACAATGCCGCCATAAGTGCAAGAATAGAGACTCCTCTTACAGTCGGTGCTTTGAGCATTCCCTGTGAGACCAGTATTAGTTTCCGATACACCACTGCAGGTACAATGTATTCCTTGTACCTTCACATTCACGATGAAACACAGAAATCGCATCGGAATTAATTACAAAAGGCACAATGCCGCCTTAAGTACAAGAATTGAGACTCTTCCTACAGTCGATGCTTTGAGCATTCCCTGTGAGACCAGTATTAGTTTCCGATACACCACTGCAGGTTCAATGGATTCCTTGGACTTACGCATTGACGATGAAACACAGAAATCGCCTCGGAATTAATACAAAAGGCACTATGCCGCAATAATCACAAGAATAGAGACTCTTCTTACAGTCGGTGCTTTGAGCTTTTCCTGTGAGACCAGTATTAGTTTCCGATACACCACTGCAGGTTCAATGTATTCCTTAGACATACACATTGACGATGAAACAATGAAATTACATTGGAATTAAATACAAAAGGCACAATGCCACCATAAGTGCAAGTATAGAGACTCCTCTTACTGTCGGTGCTTTGAGCATTCCCTGTGAGATCAGTATTAGTTTCCGATACACCTCTGCAGGTACAATGTATTCCTTGTACCTTCACATTGACGATGAAACACAGAAATCGCATCGGAATTAAATGCAAAAGGCACAATGCCGCCTTAAGTACAAGATTAGAGACTCTTCTTACAGTCGGTGCTTTGAGCATTGCCTGTGAGACCAGTAATAGTATCCGATACACCACTGCAGGTTCAATGTATTCCTTGGACCTTCACATTGACGATGAAACACAGAAATCGCATCGGAATCAAATACAAAAGGCACAATGCCGCCTTAAGTACAAGAATAGAGACTCTTCTTACAGTCGATTCTTTGAGCTTTCCCTGTGAGACCAGTATTAGTTTCCGATACACCACTGCAGGATCAATGTATTCCTTGGACCTTCACATTGACGATGAAACACAGAATTCGCATCGGAATTAAATACTAAAGGCATAATGCCGCCTTCAGTACAAGAATAGAGTCTCTTCTTACAGTCGGTGCTTTGAGCATTTCCTGTGAGACCAGTATTAGTTTCCGATACACCACTGCAGGTTCAATGTATTGCTTGGACATACTCACTGACGATGAAACATAGAAATCGCATCGGAATTAAATACAAAAGGCACAATGCCGCCTTACGTACAAGAATAGAGACTCATCTTACAGTCGGTGCTTTGAGCATTCCCTGTGAGACCAGTATTAGTTTCCGATACTTCACTGCAGGTTCAATGTATAGCTTGGACATACTCATTGACGATGAAACACTGAAATTACATCGGAATTAAATACAAAAGGAACAATGCCGCCTTAACTGCAAGACGAGTGAGACTTCTTAGAGTCTGTGCTTTGATCCTTTCCTGTTGGACCAGTATTAGTTTCCGATACACCACTCCAGGTTCAATGTATTCCTTGGACATACTCATTGACGATGAAACACTGAAATTACATCGGAATTAAATACAAAAGGAACAATTCCGCCTTAACGGCAAGATGAGTAAGACTTCTTTAGGTCTGTGCTTTGATCGTTTCCTGTGAGACCAGTATTAGTTTCCGATACACCACTGCAGGTTCAATGTATTCCTTGGACCTTCGCATTGACAACGAAACACAGAAATCGAATCGGAACTAAATACAAAAGGCACAATGCCGCAATAAGTACAAGAATAGAGACTCTTCTTACAGTCGGTGCTTTGAGCATTCCCTGCGAGACCAGTATTAGATTCCGATACACCTCAGCAGGTACAATGTATTCCTTGTAACTTCACATTGACGATGAAACACAGAAATCGCCTCGGAATTAATACAAAAGGCACAATGCCGCAATAAGCACAAGAATAGAGACTCTTCTTACAGTCGGTGCTTTGAGCATTTCCTGTGAGACCAGTATTAGTTTCCGATACACCACTCCAGGTTCAATGTATTCCTTAGATATACACATTGACGATGAAACACTGATATTACATCGGAATTAAATACAAATGGCACAATGCCGCCATAAGTGCAAGAATAGAGACTCCTCTTACAGTCGGTGTTTTGAGCATTCCATGTGAGACCAATATTAGTTTCCGATACACCACTGCAGGTACAATGGATTCCTTGGACATACGCATTGACGATGAAACACAGAAATCGCCTCGGAATTAATACAAAAGGGACAATGCCGCCTTACGTACAAGAATAAAGACTCTTCTTACAGACGGTGCTTTGAGCATTCCCTGTGAGACCAGTATTAGTTTCCGATACACCACTGCAGGATCAATGTATCCCTTGGAACTTCACATTGACGATGAAACACAGAAATCGCATCGGAATTAAATACAAAAGGCACAATGCCGCCTTAAGTACAAGAATTGAGACTCTTCCTACAGTCGATGCTTTGAGCATTCCCTGTGAGACCAGTATTAGCTTCCGATACACAACTGCAGGTTCAATGGATTCCTTGGACATACGCATTGACGATGAAACACAGAAATCGCCTCGGAATTAATACAAAAGGGACAATGCCGCCTTACGTACAAGAATAAAGACTCTTCTTACAGACGGTGCTTTGAGCATTCCCTGTGAGACCAGTATTAGTTTCCGATACACCACTGCAGGATCAATGTATTCCTTATGCATACACATTGACGAAGAAACACTGAAATTACATTGGAATTAAATAAAAAAGGCACAATGCCACCATAAGTGCAAGAATAGAGACTCCTCTGACAGTCGGTGCTTTGAGCATTCCCTGTGAGACCAGTATTAGTTTCCGATACACCACTGCTGGTACAATGCATTCCTTGTACCTTCACATTGACGATGAAAGACAGAAATCGCATCGGAATTAAATGCAAAAGGCACAATGCCGCCTTAAGTACAAGAATAGAGATTCTTCTTACAGTCGGTGCTTTGAGCATTGCCTAAGAGACCAGTATTAGTTTCCGATACACCACTGCAGGTTCAGTGTATTCCTTGGACATAAACATTGACGATGAAACACAGAAATCGCATCGGAATGAAATACAAAATGCACAATGCCGCCTTACGTACAAGAATAGAGACTTTTCTTACAGTCGGTGCTTTGAGCATTCCCTGTGAGACCAGTATTAGTTTCTGATGCACCACTGCAGGTACAATGTATTCCTTGGACCATCACATTGACGATGGAACACAGAAATGGCATCCGAATTAGATACAAATGGCACAATGCCGCCTTAAGTACAAGAATAGAGACTCTTCTTACAGTCGGTGCTTTGAGCATTCCCTGTGAAACCAGTATTAGCTACCGATACACCACTGCAGATTCCATGTATTCCTAGGACATACACATTGACGATGAAACACTGAAATTACATCGGAATTTAATACAAAAGGAACAATGCCGCCGTAAGTGCAAGAAGAATGAGACTTCTTAGAGTCTGTGCTTTGATCCTTTCCTGTGAGACCAGTATTAGTTTCCGATACACCACTGCAGGTGCAATGTATTCCTTGGACCTTCACATTGATGATGAAACACAGAAATCACATTGGAATAAAATACAAAAGGCATAATGCCGCCTTAAGCACAAGAATAGTGACTCTTCTTACAGTCGGTGTTTTGAGCTTTCCCTGTGAGACCAGTACTAGTTTCCGACACACCACTGCAGGTTCAATGTATTCCTTAGACATACACATTGACGATGAATCACTGAAATTACATCGGAATTAAATACAAAAGGCACAATGCCACCATACGTGCATGAATAGAGACTCTTCTTACAGCCGGTGTTTTGAGCTTTCCCTGTGAGACCAGTATTAGTTTCCGATACACCACTCCAGGTTCAATGTATTCCTTGGACATACTCATTGACGATGAAACACTGAAATTACATCGGAATTAAATACAAAAGGAACAATGCCGCCTTAACTGCAAGATGAGTGAGACATCTTAGAGTCTGTGCTTTGATCCTTTCCTGTGAGACCAGTATTAGTTTCCGATACACCACTGCAGGTTCAATGTATTCCTTGGACCTTCGCATTGACGGTGAAACACAGAAATCGCATCGGAATTAAATACAAAAGGCACAATGCCGGATTAAGTACAGGAATAGAGACTCTTCTTACTTTCGGTGCTTTGAGCATTCCCTGTGAGACCAGTATTAGTTTCCGATATACCACTGCAGGTTCGATGTATTCCTTGGAACTTCACATTGACGATGAAACACAGAAATCGCATCGGAATTAAATACAAAAGGCACAATGCCGCTTTAAGTAGAAGAATAGAGACTCATCTTACAGTCGGTGCTTTGAGCAATCCCTGTGGGACCGGTATTAGTTTCCGATACACCACTCCAGGTGCAATGTATTCCTTAGACATACACATTGACAATGAAACACAGAAATCGCATCGGAATTAAACACAAAAGGCACAATGCCGCCATAAGTGCCAGAATAGAGACCCTTCTTACAGTCGGTGCTTTGAGCATTCCCTGTGAGACCAGTATTAGATTCCGATACACCTCAGCAGGTACAATGTATTCCTTGGAACTTCACATTGACGATGAAGCACAGAAATCGCATCGGAAGTAAATACAAGAGGCACAATGCCGCCTTTCGTACAAGAATAGAGACTATTCTTACAGTCGGTGCTTTGAGCATTCCCTGTGAGACCAGTATTAGTTTCCAATACACCACTCCAGGTTCAATGTATTCCTTGGACATACTCATTGACGATGAAACACTGAAATTACATCGGAATTAAATACAAAAGGAACAATGCCGCCTTAACTGCAAGATGAGTGAGACTTCTTAGAGTCTGTGCTTTGATCCTTTCCTGTAAGCCCAGTATTAGTTTCCGATACACCACTGCAGGTTCAATGTATTCCTTGGACCTTCGCAGTGACGATGAAACACAGAAATCGCATCGGAATTAAATACAAAAGGCACAATGCCGCCTTAAGGACAGGAATAGAGACTCTTCTTACAGTCGGTGCTTTGAGCATTCCCTGTGAGACCAGTATTAGTCTCCGATATACCACTGCAGGATCAATGTATTCCTTGGACATACGCATTGGCGATGAAACACAGAAATCGCATCGGAATTAAATACAAAAGGCACAATGCCGCCCTACGTACAAGAATAGAGACTCTTCTTACATTCGGTGCTTTGAGCATTCCCTGTGAGACCGGTATTAGTTTCCGATACACCACTGCAGGTTCAATATATTCCTTAGACATACACATTGACAATGAAACACAGAAATCGAATCGGAATTAAACTCAAAAGGCACAATGCCGCCATAACTTCCAGAATAGTGACCCTTCTTACAGTCGGTGCTTTGAGCATTCCCTGTGAGACCAGTATTAGTTTCCGATACACCTCAGCAGGTACAATGTATTCCTTGGAACTTCACATTGATGATGAAACACAGAAATCGCGTCGGAATTAAATACAAAAGGCACAATGCCACCTTAAGTACAAGAATTGAGACTCTTCCTACAGTCGATGCTTTGAGCATTCCCTGTGAGACCAGTATTAGTTTCCGATACACCACTGCAGGTTCAATGGATTCCTTGGACATACGCATTGACGATGAAACACAGAAATCGCCTCGGAGTTAATACAAAAGGCACAATGCCGCAATAAGCACAAGAATAGAGACTCTTCTTACAGTCGGTGCTTTGAGCATTTCCTGTGAGACCAGTATTAGTTTCCGATACACCACTGCAGGTTCAATGTATTCCTTAGACATACACATTGACGATGAAACACTGAAATTACAATGGAATTAAATACAAAAGGCACAATGCCACCATGAGTGCAAGTATTGAGACTCCTCTTACAGTCGGTGCTTCGAGCATTCCCTGTGAGATCAGTATTAGTTTCGGATACACCACTGCAGGTACAATGTATTCCTTGTACCTTCACATTGACGATGAAACGCAGAAATCGCATCGGAATTAAATGCAAAAGGCACAATGCCGCCTTAAGTACAAGAATAGAGACTCTTCTTACAGTCGGTGCTTTGAGCATTGCCTGTGAGACCAGTAATGGGATCCGATACACCACTGCAGGTTCAATGTATTCCTTGGACCTTCACATTGACGATGAAACACAGAAATCGCATCGGAATCAAATACAAAAGGCACAATGCCGCCTTAAGTACAAGAATAGAGACTCTTCTTACAGTCGGTTCTTTGAGCTTTCCCTGTGAGACCAGTATTAGTTTCCGATACACCACTGCTTGTTCAATGTATTCCTTGGACCTTCACATTGACGATGAAACACAGAATTCGCATCGGAATTAAATACTAAAGGCCTAATGCCGCCTTCAGTACAAGAGTAGAGACTCTTCTTACAGTCGGTGCTTTGAGCATTTCCTGTGAGACCAGTATTAGTTTCCGATACACCACTGCAGGTTCAATGTATTGCTTGGACATACACACTGACGATAAAACATAGAAATCGCATCGGAATTAAATACAAAAGGCACAATGCCGCCTTACGTACAAGAATAGAGACTCATCTTACAGTCGGTGCTTTGAGCATTCCCTGTGAGACCAGTATTAGTTTCCGATACACCACACCAGGTTCAATGTATTCCTTGGACATACTCATTGACGATGGAACACTGAAATTACATCGGAATTAAATTCAAAAGGAACAATGCCGCCTTAACGGCAAGATAAGTGAGGCTTCTTAGAGACTGTGCTTTGATCCTTTCCTGTGAGACCAGTATTAGTTTCCGATACACCATTGCAGGTTCAATGTATTCCTTGGACCATCGCATTGACGATGAAACACAGAGATCGAATCGGAACTAAATACAAAAGGCACAATGCCGCAATAAGTACAAGAATAGAGACTCTTCTTACAGTCGGTGCTTTGAGCATTCCCTGTGAGACCAGTATTAGTTTCCGATACACCACTCAAGGTTCAATGTATTCCTTAGACATACACATTGACGATGAAACACTGATATTACATCGGAATTAAATACAAATGGCACAATGCCGCCATAAGTGCAAGAACAGAGACTCCTCTTACAGTCGGTGCTTTGAGCATTCCCTGTGAGACCAGTATTAGTTTCCGATACACCACACCTGGTTCAATGTATTCCTTGGACATACTCATTGACGATGGAACACTGAAATTACATCGGAATTAAATTCAAAAGGAACAATGCCGCCTTAACTGCAAAATGAGTGAGACTTCTTAGAGTCTGTGCTTTGATCCTTTCCTGTGGGACCAGCATTAGTTTCCGATACACCACTCCAGGTTCAATGTATTCCTTGGACACACTCATTGACGATGAAACACTGAAATAACATCGGAATTAAATACAAAAGGAACAATGCCGCCTTAACTGCAAGATGAGTGAGACTTCTTAGAGTCTGTGCTTTGATCCTTCCCTGTGAGACTAGTATTAGTTTCCGATACACCACTGCAGGTTCAATGTATTCCTTGGACCTTCGCATTGACGATGAAACACAGAAACTGCATCGGAATGAAATACAAAAGGCACAATGCCGCCTTAAGTACAGGAATAGAGACTCTTCTTACAGTCGGTGCTTTGAGCATTCCCTGTGAGACCAGTATTAGTTTCCGATATACCACTGCAGGTTCAATGTATTCCTTGGACATACGCATTGACGATGAAACACAGGAATCGCATCGGAATTAAATACAAAAGGCACAATGCCGCCATAAGTGCCAGAATAGAGACCCTTCTTACAGTCGGTGGTTTGAGCATTCCCTGTGAGACCAGTATTAGTTTCCGATACACCTCAGCAGGTACAATGTATTCCTTGGAACTTCACATTGACGATGAAACACAGAAATCGCATCGGAATGAAATACAAAAGGCACAATGCCGCCTTAAGTAGAAGAATTGAGACTCTTCCTACAGTCGATGCTTTGAGCATTCCCTGTGAGACCAGTATTAGTTTCCGATACACCACTGCAGGTTCAATGGATTCCTTGGACATACGCATTGACGATAAAACACAGAAATCGCCTCGGAATTAATACAAAAGGGACAATGCCGCAATAAGCACAAGAATAGAGACTCTTCTTACAGTCGGTGCTTTGAGCATTTCCTGTGAGACTAGTATTAGTTTCCGATACACCACTGCAGGTTCAATGTATTCCTTAGACATACACATTGACGATGAAACACTGAAATTACATTGGAATTAAATACAAATGGCACAATGCCACCATAAGTGCAAGTATAGAGACTCCTCTTACAGTCGGTGCTTTGAGCATTCCCTGTGAGATCAGTATTAGTTTCCGATACACCACTGCAGGTACAAAGTATTCCTTGTACCTTCACATTGACGCTGAAACACAGAAATCACATCGGAA
Organism: Schistocerca americana; assembly: GCF_021461395.2. Lineage (NCBI taxonomy): Eukaryota > Metazoa > Arthropoda > Insecta > Orthoptera > Acrididae > Schistocerca > Schistocerca americana. The sequence continues at coordinate 745,094,123 of NC_060123.1, forward strand.
TTAAATGCAAAAGGCACAATGCCGCCTTAAATACAAGAATAGAGACTCTTCTTACAGTCGGTGCTTTGAGCATTGCCTGTGAGACCAGTAATAGTATCCGACACACCACTGCAGGTTCAATGTATTCCTTGGACCTTCACATTGACGATGAAACACAGAAATCGCATCGGAATCAAATACAAAATTCACAATGCCTCCTTAAGTACAAGAATAGAGACTCTTCTTACAGTCGGTTCTTTGAGCTTTCCCTGTGAGACCAGTATTAGTTTCCGATACACCACTGCAGAATCAATGTATTCCTTATACCTTCACATTGACGATGAAACACAGAATTCGCATCGGAATTAAATACTAAAGGCATAATGCCGCCTTCAGTACAAGAATAGAGTCTCTTCTTACAGTCGGTGCTTTGAGCATTTCCTGTGAGACCAGTTTAGTTTCCGATACACCACTGGAGGGTCAATGTATTGCTTGGACATACACACTGACGATGAAACATAGAAATCGCATCGGAATTAAATACAAATGGCACAATGCCGCCTTACGTACAAGAATAGGGACTCATCTTACAGTCGGTGCTTTGAGCATTCCCTGTGAGACAAGTATTAGTTTCCGATACACCACACCAGGTTCAATGTATTCCTTGGACATACTCATTGACGATGAAACACTGAAATTACATCGGAATTAAATACAAAAGGAACAATGCCGCCTTAACTGCAAGATGAGTGAGACTTCTTAGAGTCTGTGCTTTGATCCTTTCCTGTGGGACCAGTATTAGTTTCCGATACACCACTCCAGGTTCAATGTATTCCTTGGACATACTCATTGACGATGAAACACTGAAATTAAGTCGGAATTCAATACAAAAGGGACAATGCCTCCTTAACGGCAAGATGAGTAAGACTTCTTAAGGTCTGTGCTTTGATCCTTTCCTGTGAGACCAGTATTAGTTTCCGATACACCACTGCAGGTTCAAGTTATTCCTTGGACCTTCGCATTGACAATGAAACACAGAAATCGAATCGGAACTAAATACAAAAGGCACAATGCCGTAATAAGTACAAGAATAGAGCCTCTTCTTACAGTCGGTGCTTTGAGCATTCCCTGTGAGACCAGTATTAGATTCCGATACACCTCAGCAGGTACAATGTATTCCTTGGAACTTCACATTGACGATGAAACACAGAAATCGCCTCGGAATTAATACAAAAGGCACAATGCCGCAATAAGCACAAGAATAGAGACTCTTCTTACAGTCGGTGCTTTGAGCATTTCCTGTGAGCCCAGTATTAGTTTCCGATACACCACTGCAGGTTCAATGTATTCCTTAGACATACACATTGACGATGAAACACTGAAATTACATTGGAATTAAATAAAAAAGGCACAATGCCACCATAAGTGCAAGTATAGAGACTCCTCTTACAGTCGGTGCTTTGAGCATTCCCTGTGAGATCAGTATTAGTTTCCGATACACCCCTGCAGGTACAATGTATTCCTTGTACCTTCACATTGACGATGAAACACAGAAATCGCATCGGAATTAAATGCAAAAGGCACAATGCCGCCTTAAGTACAAGAATAGAGACTCTTCTTACAGTCGGTGCTTTGAGCATTGCCTGTGAGACCAGTAATAGTATCCGATTCACCACTGCAGATTCTATGTATTCCTTGGACCTACACATTGACGATGAAACACAGAAATCGCATCGGAATCAAATACAAAAGGCACAATGCCGCCTTAAGTACAAGAATAGAGACTCTTCTTACAGTCGGTTTTTTGAGCTTTCCCTGTGAGACCAGTATTAGTTTCCGATACACCACTGCAGGATCAATGTATTCCTTGGACCTTCACATTGACGATGAAACACAGAATTCGCATCGGAATTAAATACTAAAGGCATAATGCCGCCTTCAGTACAAGAATAGAGTCTCTTCTTACAGTTGGTGCTTTAAGCATTTCCTGTGAGACCAGTATTAGTTTCCGATACACCACTGCAGGTTCAATGTATTGCTTGGACATACACACTGACGATGAAACATAGAAATCGCGTCGGAATTAAATACAAAAGGCACAATGCCGCCTTACGTACAAGAATAGAGACTCATCTTGCAGTCGGTGCTTTGAGCATTCCCTGTGATACCAGTATTAGTTTCCGATACACCACTGCAGGTTCAATGTATTGCTTGGACATACTCATTGACGATGAAACACTGAAATTACATCGGAATTAAATACAAAAGGAACAGTGCCGCCTTAACTGCAAGATGAGTGAGACTTCTTAGAGTCTGTGCTTTGATCCTTTCCTGTGGGACCAGTATTACTTTCCGATACACCACTCCAGGTTCAATGTATTCCTTGGACATACTCATTGACGATGAAACACTGAAATTACATCGGAATTAAATACAAAAGGAACAATGCCGCCTTAACGGCAAGATGAGTAAGACTTCTTAAGGTCTGTGCTTTGATCCTTTCCTGTGAGACCAGTATTAGTTTCCGATACACCACTGCAGGTTCAATGTATTCCTTGGACCTTCGCATTGACAATGAAACACAGAAATCGAATCGGAACTAAATACAAAAGCCACAATGCCGCAATAAGTACAAGAATAGAGACTCTTCTTACAGTCGGTGCTTTGAGCATTCCCTGTGAGACCAGTATTAGATTCCGATACTCCTCAGCAGGTACAATGTATTCCTTGGAACTTCACATTGACGATGAAACACAGAAATCGCCTCGGAATTAATACAAAAGGCACAATGCCGCAATAAGCACAAGAATAGGGACTCTTCTTACAGTCGGTGCTTTGAGCATTTCCTGTGAGACCAGTATTAGTTTCCGATACACCACTGCGGTTCAATGTATTCCTTAGACATACACATTGACGATGAAACACTGAAATTACATTGGAATTAAATACAAAAGGCACAATGCCACCATAAGTGCAAGTATAGAGACTACTCTTACAGTCGGTGCTTTGAGCATTCCCTGTGAGATCAGTATTAGTTTCCGATACACCACTGCAGGTACAATGTATTCCTTGTACCTTCACATTGACGATGAAACACAGAAATCGCATCGGAATTAAATGCAAAAGGCACAATGCCGCCTTAAGTACAAGAATAGAGACTCTTCTTACAGTCGGTGTTTGAGCATTGCCTGTGTGACCAGTAATAGTATCCGATACACCACTGCAGGTTCAATGTATTCCTTGGACCTACACATTGACGATGAAACACAGAAATCGCATCGGAATCAAATACAAAAGGCACAATGCCGCCTTAAGTACAAGAATAGAGACTCTTCTTACAGTCGGTTCTTTGAGCTTTCCCTGTGAGACCAGTATTAGTTTCCGATACACCACTGCAGGATCAATGTATTGCTTGGACATACTCATTGACGATGAAACACTGAAATTACATCGGAATTAAATACAAAAGGAACAATGCCGCCTTAACTGCAAGATGAGTGAGACTTCTTAGAGTCTGTGCTTTGATCCTTTCCTGTGGGACCAGTATTAGTTTCCGATACACCACTCCAGGTTCATTGTATTCCTTGGACATACTCATTGACGATGAAACACTGAAATTACATCGGAATTAAATACAAAAGGAACAATGCCGCCTTAACGGCAAGATAAGACTTCTTAAGGTCTGTGCTTTGATCCTTTCCTGTGAGACCGGTATTAGTTTCCGATACACCACTGCAGGTTCAATGTATTCCTTGGACCTTCGCATTGACAATGAAACACAGAAATCGAATCGGAACTAAATACAAAAGGCACAATGCCGCAATAAGTACAAGAATAGAGACTCTTCTTACAGTCGGTGCTTTGAGCATTCCCTGTGAGACCAGTATTAGATTCCGATACACCTCAGCAGGTACAATGTATTCCTTGGAACTTCACATTGACGATGTAACACAGAAATCGCCTCGGAATCAATACAAAAGGCACAATGCCGCAATAAGCACAAGAATAGAGACTCTTCTTACTGTCGGTGCTTTGAGGATTTCCTGTGAGACCAGTATTAGTTTCCGATACACCACTGCAGGTTCAATGTATTCCTTAGACATACACATTGACGATGAAACACTGAAATTACATTGGAATTATATACAAAAGGCACAATGCCACCGTAAGTGCAAGTATAGAAACTCCTCTTACAGTCGGTGCTTTGAGCATTCCCTGTGAGATCAGTATTAGTTTCCGATACACCACTGCAGGTACAATGTATTCCTTGTACCTTCACATTGACGATGAAACACAGAAATCGCATCGGAATCAAATACAAAAGGCACAATGCCGCCTTAAGTACAAGAATAGAGACTCTTCTTACAGTCGGTTTTTTGAGCTTTCCCTGTGAGACCAGTATTAGTTTCCGATACACCACTGCAGGATCAATGTATTCCTTGGACCTTCACATTGACGATGAAACACAGAATTCGCATCGGAATTAAATACTAAAGGCATAATGCCGCCTTCAGTACAAGAATAGAGTCTCTTCTTACAGTTGGTGCTTTAAGCATTTCCTGTGAGACCAGTATTAGTTTCCGATACACCACTGCAGGTTCAATGTATTGCTTGGACATACACACTGACGATGAAACATAGAAATCGCGTCGGAATTAAATACAAAAGGCACAATGCCGCCTTACGTACAAGAATAGAGACTCATCTTGCAGTCGGTGCTTTGAGCATTCCCTGTGATACCAGTATTAGTTTCCGATACACCACTGCAGGTTCAATGTATTGCTTGGACATACTCATTGACGATGAAACACTGAAATTACATCGGAATTAAATACAAAAGGAACAGTGCCGCCTTAACTGCAAGATGAGTGAGACTTCTTAGAGTCTGTGCTTTGATCCTTTCCTGTGGGACCAGTATTACTTTCCGATACACCACTCCAGGTTCAATGTATTCCTTGGACATACTCATTGACGATGAAACACTGAAATTACATCGGAATTAAATACAAAAGGAACAATGCCGCCTTAACGGCAAGATGAGTAAGACTTCTTAAGGTCTGTGCTTTGATCCTTTCCTGTGAGACCAGTATTAGTTTCCGATACACCACTGCAGGTTCAATGTATTCCTTGGACCTTCGCATTGACAATGAAACACAGAAATCGAATCGGAACTAAATACAAAAGCCACAATGCCGCAATAAGTACAAGAATAGAGACTCTTCTTACAGTCGGTGCTTTGAGCATTCCCTGTGAGACCAGTATTAGATTCCGATACTCCTCAGCAGGTACAATGTATTCCTTGGAACTTCACATTGACGATGAAACACAGAAATCGCCTCGGAATTAATACAAAAGGCACAATGCCGCAATAAGCACAAGAATAGGGACTCTTCTTACAGTCGGTGCTTTGAGCATTTCCTGTGAGACCAGTATTAGTTTCCGATACACCACTGCAGGTTCAATGTATTCCTTAGACATACACATTGACGATGAAACACTGAAATTACATTGGAATTAAATACAAAAGGCACAATGCCACCATAAGTGCAAGTATAGAGACTACTCTTACAGTCGGTGCTTTGAGCATTCCCTGTGAGATCAGTATTAGTTTCCGATACACCACTGCAGGTACAATGTATTCCTTGTACCTTCACATTGACGATGAAACACAGAAACCGCATCGGAATTAAATGCAAAAGGCACAATGCCGCCTTAAGTACAAGAATAGAGACTCTTCTTACAGTCGGTGTTTGAGCATTGCCTGTGTGACCAGTAATAGTATCCGATACACCACTGCAGGTTCAATGTATTCCTTGGACCTACACATTGACGATGAAACACAGAAATCGCATCGGAATCAAATACAAAAGGCACAATGCCGCCTTAAGTACAAGAATAGAGACTCTTCTTACAGTCGGTTCTTTGAGCTTTCCCTGTGAGACCAGTATTAGTTTCCGATACACCACTGCAGGATCAATGTATTGCTTGGACATACTCATTGACGATGAAACACTGAAATTACATCGGAATTAAATACAAAAGGAACAATGCCGCCTTAACTGCAAGATGAGTGAGACTTCTTAGAGTCTGTGCTTTGATCCTTTCCTGTGGGACCAGTATTAGTTTCCGATACACCACTCCAGGTTCAATGTATTCCTTGGACATACTCATTGACGATGAAACACTGAAATTACATCGGAATTAAATACAAAAGGAACAATGCCGCCTTAACGGCAAGATAAGACTTCTTAAGGTCTGTGCTTTGATCCTTTCCTGTGAGACCAGTATTAGTTTCCGATACACCACTGCAGGTTCAATGTATTCCTTGGACCTTCGCATTGACAATGAAACACAGAAATCGAATCGGAACTAAATACAAAAGGCACAATGCCGCAATAAGTACAAGAATAGAGACTCTTCTTACAGTCGGTGCTTTGAGCATTCCCTGTGAGACCAGTATTAGATTCCGATACACCTCAGCAGGTACAATGTATTCCTTGGAACTTCACATTGACGATGTAACACAGAAATCGCCTCGGAATCAATACAAAAGGCACAATGCCGCAATAAGCACAAGAATAGAGACTCTTCTTACTGTCGGTGCTTTGAGGATTTCCTGTGAGACCAGTATTAGTTTCCGATACACCACTGCAGGTTCAATGTATTCCTTAGACATACACATTGACGATGAAACACTGAAATTACATTGGAATTATATACAAAAGGCACAATGCCACCGTAAGTGCAAGTACAGAAACTCCTCTTACAGTCGGTGCTTTGAGCATTCCCTGTGAGATCAGTATTAGTTTCCGATACACCACTGCAGGTACAATGTATTCCTTGTACCTTCACATTGACGATGAAACACAGAAATCGCATCGGAATTAAATGCAAAAGGCACAATGCCGCCTTAAGTACAAGAATAGTGACTCTTCTTACAGTCGGTGCTTTGAGCATTGCCTGTGAGACCAGTAATAGTATCCGATGCACCACTGCAGGTTCAATGTATTCCTTGGACCTTCACATTGACGATGAAACACAGAAATCGCATCGGAATCAAATACAAAAGGCACAATGCCGCCTTAAGTCCAAGAATAGAGACTCTTCTTACAGTCGGTTCTTTGAGCTTTCCCTGTGAGACCAGTATTAGTTTCCGATACACCACTGCAGGATCAATGTATTCCTTGGACCATCGCATTGACGATGAAACACAGAGATCGAATCGGAACTAAATACAAAAGGCACAATGCCGCAGTAAGTACAAGAATAGAGACTCTTCTTACAGTCGGTGCTTTGAGCATTCCCTGTGAGACCAGTATATGTTCCGATACACCACTGCAGCTTCAATGTATTCCTTAGACATACACATTGACGATGAAACACTGATATTACATCGGAATTAAATACAAATGGCACAATGCCGCCATAAGTGCAAGTATAGAGACTCCTCTTACAGTCGGTGCTTTGAGCATTCCGTGTGAGACCAATATTAGTTTCCGATACACCACTGCAGGTACAATGTATTCCTTGTACCTTCACATTGACGATGAAACACAGAATTTGCATCGGAATTAAATACTTAAGGCATTATGCCGCCTTCAGTACAAGAATAGAGTCTCTTCTTACAGTCGGTGCTTTGAGCATTTCCTGTGAGACCAGTATTAGTTTCCGATACACCACTGCAGGTTCAATGTATTCCTTGGACATACTCATTGACGATGAAACACTGAAAATACATCGGAATTAAATACAAAAGGAATAATGCCGCCTTAACGGCAAGATGAGTAAGACATCTTAAGGTCTGTGCTTTGATCCTTTCCAGTGAGACCAGTATTAGTTTCCGATACACCACTGCAGGTTCAATGTATTCCTTGGACCTTCGCATTGACAATGAAACACAGAAATCGAATCGGAACTAAATACAAAAGGCACAATGCCGCAATAAGTACAAGAATAGAGACTCTTCTTACAGTCGGTGCTTTGAGCATTCCCTGTGAGACCAGTATTAGATTCCGATACTCCTCAGCAGGTACAATGTATTCCTTGGAACTTCACATTGACGATGAAACACAAAAATCGCCTCGGAATTAATACAAAAGGCACAATGCCGCAATAAGCACAAGAATAGAGACTCTTCTTACAGTCGGTGCTTTGAGCATTTCCTGTGAGACCAGTATTAGTTTCCGATACACCACTGCAAGTTCAATGTATTCCTTAGACATACACATTGACGATGAAACACTGACATTACATTGGAATTAAATACAGAAGGCACAATGCCACCATAAGTGCAAGTATAGAGACTCCTCTTACAGTCGGTGCTTTGAGCATTTCCTGTGAGATCAGTATTAGTTTCCGATACACCACTGCAGGTACAATGTATTCCTTGTACCTTCACATTGACGATGAAACACAGATATCGCATCGGAATAAAATGCAAAAGGCACAATGCCGCATTAAGTACAAGAATAGAGACTCTTCTTACAGTCGGTGATTTGAGCATTGCCTGTGAGACCAGTAAAAGTATCCGATACACCACTGCAGGTTCAATGTATTCCTTGGACCTTCACATTGACGATGAAACACAGAAATCGCATCGGAATCAAATACAAAAGGCACAATGCCGCCTTAAGTACAAGAATAGAGACTCTTCTTACAGTCGGTTCTTTGAGCTTTCCCTGTGAGACCAGTATTAGTTTCCGATACCCCACTCTAGGATCAATGTATTGCTTGGACATACACACTGACGATGAAACATAGAAATCGCATCGGAATTAAATACAAAAGGCACAATGCCGCCTTACCTACAAGAATAGAGACTCATCTTACAGTCGGTGCTTTGAGCATTCCCTGTGAGACCAGTATTAGTTTCCGATACACCACTGCAGGTTCAATGTATTGATTGGACATACTCATTGACGATGAAACACTGAAATTACATCGGAATTAAATACAAAAGGAACAATGCCGCCTTAACTGCAAGATGAGTGAGACTTCTTAGAGTCTGTGCTTTGATCCTTTCCTGTGGGACCAGTATTAGTTTCCGATACACCACTCCAGGTTCAATGTATTCCTTGGACATACTCATTGACGATGAAACACTGAAATTACATCGGAATTAAATAAAAAGGAACAATGCCGCCTTAACGGCAAGATGAGTAAGACTTCTTAAGGTCTGTGCTTTGATCCTTTCCTGTGAGACCAGTATTAGTTTCCGATACACCACTGCAGGTTCAATGTATTCCTTGGACCTTCGCATTGACAATGAAACACAGAAATCGAATCGGAACTAAATACAAATGGCACAATGCGCAATAAGTACAAGAATAGAGACTCTTCTTACAGTCGGTGCTTTGAGCATTCCCTATGAGAGCAGTATTAGATTCCGATACACCTCAGCAGGTACAATGTATTCCTTGGAACTTCACATTGACCATGAAACACAGAAATCGCCTCGGAATTAATACAAAAGGCACAATGCCGCAATAAGCACAAGAATAGAGACTCTTCTTACAGTCGGTGCTTTGAGCATTTCCTGTGAGACCAGTATTAGTTTCCGATACACCAATGCAGGTTCAATGTATTCCTTAGACATACACATTGACGATGAAACACTGAAATTACATTGGAATTAAATACAAAAGGCACAATGCCACCGTAAGTGCAAGTATAGAGACTCCTCTTACAGTCGGTGCTTTGAGCATTCCCTGTGAGATCAGTATTAGTTTCCGATACACCACTGCAGGTACAATGAATTCCTTGTACCTTCACATTGACGATGAAACACAGAAATCGCATCGGAATTAAATGCAAAAGGCACAATGCCGCCTTAAGTACAAGAATAGAGACTCTTCTTACAGTCGGTGCTTTGAGCATTCCCTGTGAGACCAGTATTAGTTTCCGATACACCACTGCAGGTTCAATGTATTCCTTAGACATACACATTTACGATGAAACACTGATATTACATCGGAATTAAATACAAATGGCACAATGCCGCCATAAGTGCAAGAATAGAGACTCCTCTTACAGTCGGTGCTTTGAACATTCCGTGTGAGACCAATATTAGTTTCCGATACACCACTGCAGGTACAATGTATTCCTTGTACCATCACAATAACGATGAAACACCGAATTTGCATGGGAATTAAATACTAAAGGCTTAATGCCGCCTTCAGTACAAGAATAGAGTCTCTTCTTACAGTCGGTGCTTTGAGCATTTCCTGTGAGACCAGTATTAGTTTCCGATACACCACTGCAGGTTCAATGTATTCCGTGGACATACTCATTGACGATGAAACACTGAAATTACATCGGAATTAAATACAAAAGGAACAATGCCGCCTTAACGGCACGATGAGTAAGACTTCTTAAGGTCTGTGCTTTGATCCTTTCCTGTGAGACCAGTATTAGTTTCCGATACACCACTGCAGGTTCAATGTATTCCTTGGACCTTCGCATTGACAATGAAACACAGAAATCGAATCGGAACTAAATACAAAAGGCACAATGCCGCAATAAGTACAAGAATAGAGACTCTTCTTACAGTCGATGCTTTGAGCATTCCCTGTGAGACCAGTATTAGTTTCAGATACACTACTGCAGGTTCAATGTATTCCTTGGACCTTCGCATTGACGATGAAACACAGAAATCGCATCGGAATTAAATACAAAAGGCACAATGCCGCCTTAAGTACAGGAATAGAGACTCTTCTTACAGTCGGTGCTTTGAGCATTCCCTGTGAGACCAGTATTAGTTTCCGATATACCACTGCAGGTTCAATGTATTCCTTGGACATACGCATTGACGATGAAACACAGAAATTGCATCGGAATTAAATACAAATGGCACAATGCCGCCCTACGTACAAGAATAGAGACTCTTCTTACATTCGGTGCTTTGAGCATTCCCTGTGAGACCGGTATTAGTTTCCGATACACCACTGCAGGTTCAATGTATTCCTTAGACATACACATTGACAATGAAGCACAGAAATCGCATCGGAATTAAACTCAAAAGGCACAATGCTGCCATAAGTGCCAGAATAGAGACCCTTCTTACAGTCGGTGCTTTGAGCATTGCCTGTGAGACCAGTAATAGTATCCGATACACCACTGCAGGTTCAATGTATTCCTTGGACCTTCACATTGACGATGAAACACAGAAAACGCATCGGAATCAAATACAAAAGGCACAATGGCGCCTTAAGTACAAGAATAGAGACTCTTCTTACAGTCGGTTCTTTGAGCTTTCCCTGTGAGACCAGTATTAGTTTCCGATACACCACTGCAGGTTCAATGTCTTCCTTGGACTTTCACATTGACGATGAAACACAGAATTCGCATCGGAATTAAATACTAAAGGCTTAATGCCGCCTTCAGTACAAGAATAGAGTCCCTTCTTACAGTCGGTGCTTTGAGCATTTCCTGTGAGACCAGTATTAGTTTCCGATACACCACTGCAGGTTCAATGTATTGCTTGGACATACACACTGACGATGAAACATAGAAATCGCATCGGAATTAAATACAAAAGGCACAATGCCGCCTTACGTACAAGAATAGAGACTCATCTTACAGTCGGTGCTTTGAGCATTCCCTGTGAGACCAGTATTAGTTTCCGATACACCACACCAGGTTCAATGTATTCCTTGGACGTACTCATTGACGATGGAACAATGAAATTACATCGGAATAAAATTCAAAAGGAACAATGCCGCCTTAACGGCAAGATAGGTGAGGCTTCTTAGAGTCTGTGCTTTGATCCTTTCCTGTGAGACCAGTATTAGTTTCCGATACACCATTGCAGGTTCAATGTATTCCTTGGCCCATCGCATTGACGATGAAACACAGAGATCGAATCGGAACTAAATACAAAAGGCACAATGCCGCAATAAGTACAAGAATAGAGGCTCTTCTTACAGTCGGTGCTTTGAGCATTCCCTGTGAGACCAGTATTAGTTTCCGATACACCACTGCAGGTTTAATGTATTCCTTAGACATACACATTGACGATGAAACACTGATATAAAATCGGAATTAAATACAAATGGCACAATGCCCCCATAAGTGCAAGAATAGAGACTCCCCTTACAGTCGGTGCTTTGAGCATTACCTGTGAGACCAATATTAGTTTCCGATACACCACTGCAGGTACAATATATTCCTTGTACCTTCACATTGACGATGAAACACCGAATTTGCATCGGAATTAAATACTAAAGGCATAATGCCGCCTTCAGTACAAGAATAGAGTCTCTTCTTACAGTCGGTGCTTTGAGCATTTCCTGTGAGACCAGTATTAGTTTCCGATACACCACTGCAGGTTCAATGTATTGCTTGGACATACACATTGACGATGAAACACAGAAATCGCATCGGAATTAAGTACAAAAGGCACAATGCCGCCTTCAGTACAAGAATAGAGACTCTTCTCACAGTCGGTGCTTTGAGCATTCCCTGTGAGACCAGTATTAGTTTCTGATACACCACTGCTGGTTCAATGTATTCCTTGGACATACGCATTGACGATGACACACATAAATCGCATCCGAATTAAATACAAAAGGCACAAGGCCTCCTTACGTACAAGAAAAGAGACTCTTCTTACAGTCGGTGCTTTGAGCATTCCCTGTGAGACCAGTATTAGTTTCCGATACACCACTGCAAGTTCAATGAATTCCTTAGACATACACATTGACGAAGAAACACTGAAATTACATCGGAATTAAATACAAAAGTAACAATGCCGCCATAAGTGCAAGAATAGAGACTCTTCTTACAGTCGGTGCTTTGAGCTTTCCCTGTGAGACCAGTATTAGTCTCTGATACGCCACTCCAGGTTCAATGTATTCCTTGGACATACTCATTGACGATGAAACACTGAAATTACATCGGAATTAAATACAAAAGGAACAATGCCGCCTTAACGGCAAGATGAGTAAGACTTCTTAAGGTCTGTGCTTTGATCCTTTCCTGTGAGACCAGTATTAGTTTCCGATACACCACTGCAGGTTCAATGTATTCCCTGGACCTTCGCATTGACAATGAAACACAGAAATCGAATCGGAACTAAATACAAAAGGCACAATGCCGCAATATGTACAAGAATAGAGACTCTTCTTACAGTCGGTGCTTTGAGCATTCCCTGTGAGACCAGTATTAGTTTCCGATACACCACTGCAGGTTCAATGTATTCCTTAGACATACACATTGGCGATGAAACATTGAAATTACATCGGAATTAAATACAAATGGCACAATGCCGCCATAAGTGCAAGAATAGAGACTCCTCTTACAGTAGGTGCTTTGAGCAATCCCTGTGAGACCAGTATTAGTTTCCGATACACCACTGCAGGTACAATGTATTCCTTGTACCTTCACATTGACGATGAAACACAGAAATCGCATCGCAATTAAATACAAAAGGCACAATGCCGCCTTAAGTACAAGAATAGAGACTCTTCTTACAGTCGGTGTTTTGAGCATTCCCTGTGAGACCAGTATTAGTTTCTGATACACCACTGCAGGTTCAATGTTTTCCTTGGACATACACATTGACGATGAAACACAGAAATCGCATCGGAATTAAATACAAAACGCACAATGCCGCCTTTCGTACAAGAATACAGACTCTTCTTACAGTCGGTGCTTTGAGCATTCCCTGTGAGACCAGTATTAGTTTCCGATACACCACTGCAGGTTCAATGTATTCCTTGGACCTTCGCATTGACGATGAAACACAGAATTCGCATCGGAATTAAATACAAAAGGCACAATGCCGCCTTAAGTACAAGAATAGAGACTCTTCTAACAGTCGGTGCCTTGAGCATTCCCTGTGAGACCAGTATTAGTTTCCGATACACAACTGCAGGATCAATGAACTCCTTAGACATACACATTGACGATGAAACACTGAAATTACATCGGAATTAAATACAAAAGGCACAATGCCGCCTTAAGTACAGGAATAGAGACTCTTCTTACAGTCGGTGCTTTGAGCATTCCCTGTGAGACCAGTATTAGTTTCCGATATACCACTGCAGGTTCAATGTATTCCTTGGACATACGCATTGACGATGAAACACAGAAATCGCATCGGAATTACATACAAAAGGCACAATGCCGCCCTACGTACAAGAATAGAAACTCTTCTTACATTCGGTGCTTTGAGCATTCCCTGTGAGACCGGTATTAGTTTCCGATACACCACTGCAGGTTCATTGTATTCCTTAGACATACACATTGACAATGAAACACAGAAATCGCATCGGAATTAAACTCAAAAAGCACAATGCCGCCATAAGTGCCAGAATAGAGACTCTTCTTACAGTCGGTGATTTGAGCATTCCCTGTGAGACCAGTATTAGTTTCCGATACACCACTGCAGGTACAATGTATCCCTTGTACCTTCACATTGACGATGAAACACAGAAATCGCATCGGAATTAAATACAAAAGGCACAATGCCGCATTAAGTACAAGAATAGAGACTCTTCTAACAGTCGGTGCCTTGAGCATTCCCTGTGAGACCAGTATTAGTTTCCGATACACAACTGCAGGTTCAATGAACTCCTTAGACATACACATTGACGATGAAACACTGAAATTACATCGGAATTAAATACAAAAGGCACAATGCCGCCATAAGTGCAAGAATAGAGACTCTTCTTACAGTCGGTGCTTTGAGATTTCCCTGTGAGACCAGTATTAGTTTCCGATACACCACTGCAGGTTCAATGTATTCCTTGGACCTTCGCATTGACAATGAAACACAGAAATCGAATCGGAACTAAATACAAAAGGCACAATGCCGCAATAAGTACAAGAATAGAGACTCTTCTTACAGTCGGTGCTTTGAGCATTCCCCGTGAGACCAGTATTAGTTTCCGATACACCACTGCAGGCTCAATGTATTCCTTAGACATACACATTGGCGATGAAACATTGTAATTACATCGGAATTAAATACAAATGGCACAATGCCGCCATAAGTGCAAGAATAGAGACTCCTCTTACAGTCGGTGCTTTGAGCATTCCCTGTGAGACCAGTATTAGTTTCCGATACATTACTGCAGGTACAATGTATTCCTTGTAACTTCACATTGACGATGAAACACAGTCATCGCATCGGAATTAAATACAAAAGGCACAATGCCGCCTTAAGTACAAGAATAGAGACTCTTCTTACAGTCGGTGCTTTGAGCATTCCCTGTGAGACCAGTATTAGTTTCTGATACACCACTGCAGGTTCAATGTATTCCTTGGACATACACATTGACGATGAAACACAGAAATCGCATCGGAATTAAATACAAAAGGCACAATGCCGCCTTTCGTACAAGAATAGAGACTCTTCTTACAGTCGGTGCTTTGAGAATTCCCTGTGAGACCAGTATTAGTTTCCGATATACCACTGCAGGTTCAATGTATTCCTTGGACATACGCATTGACGATGAAACACAGAAATCGCATCGGAATTAAATACAAAAGGCACAATGCCGCCCTACGTACAAGAATAGAGACTCTTCTTACATTCGGTGCTTTGAGCATTCCCTGTGAGACCGGTATTAGTTTCTGATACACCACTGCAGGTTCAATGTATTCCTTAGACATACACATTGACAATGAAACACAGAAATCGCATCGGAATTAAACTCGAAAGGCACAATGCCGCCATAACTGCCAGAATAGCGACCCTTCTTACAGTCGGTGCTTTGAGCATTCCCTGTGAGACCAGTATTAGTTTCCGATACACCACTGCAGGTACAATGTATTCCTTGTACCTTCACATTGACGATGAAACACAGAAATCGCATCGGAATTAAATACAAAAGGCACAATGTCGCCTTAAGTACAAGAATAGAGACTCTTCTTACAGTCGGTGTTTTGAGCATTCCCTGTGAGCCCAGTATTAGATTCTGATACACCACTGCAGGTTCAATGTATTCCTTGGACATACACATTGACGATGAAACACAGAAATCGCATCGGA